>NC_054085.1:36103788-37407538 GCF_017562075.2 Anopheles merus | reverse complement strand
TCGGCAAGAGCTTCTAAGAAGCAGAAGAAGAAGAAGAAGAAGAAGAAGAAGAAGAAGAAGAAGAAGACAGGAAACGCGCGCGCGCCGTCGAGATCACACAGAACCAAGCGGGTTGGATCTCGCCTCGCAACGAAGGAATTGGCGTTCTGGCGTTGAACGCTTCGTTTTGTTTGCATTTCGTTTGTGTTTATTGTTGTAGTACGAGCAAAACTGTATGAATCTCGAGTAGCTGGAACTGCTCGAATAGTTAAGCAGCACAAGTTTAAGTAGTTTAGTTCAACTCGTTTCAAAGCATTCAATCAGAGCGCGACATTGTTATGAGTTCTGCATTAACACAGGAGGTAAAGATTCAGTAAATCGGTAATAACTTCTCAAGAGTTTCTAAATTACCAGACAAACTAATGATTGGGGATGGCAAATGAAATTTTTGCAAACATTTAATAACACTCTAGCCGTCGTTTTTTGCATGTCTTGACAGTCAAACTCACTCATCATATCAATAATCGATCGTTTTTCCCCCGTTTGACTTAATATTTGACTAAGCGTATTTGAAATTCCAGAACACCGCAGCATATATGGGGCAAAGTGTGTGGTTCATTCACTAACCGTTCTGATCGTGGTTCAGATTAAGCATACTACAGGAACGTTTTTAAAACTAACTCTCCATCTTGCCGGTGCCGGTATCGACGTTTTTGTGGCGAAAGTATCATCTTCCCACAGCACATGCACTTCCTACAAACGAAACGTGTTCAACAAATAATATTAACAAAAGAAAAGTTTGAAACGAGTGGACGTAAGTGAAGTAAAAAAAAAAGCTATACCGTAACCGTTCCTCCTCAGGTGTACTTGATAATCGTTTAGAAAGGAAGGTAGAGTCATGCAGAGTTGTTGTAGTAACCCCTGTACTGTTTCACTCACTTTCCTTTCCACCTCCGATGGCACAAAATCGTGTTAAAGACCCTTTCTTACTTCTCCCTCCACAAGATACCCACCCACGTTTTCCAAAGTGCAAAACACCTCGAAAATCAAACGCTCGATCTCGCGCGTGCGAGCATCGTTAAAATTCAGATGTATATGAAAAGTAGTAGAAATGTTACATTTTTCACTCAAATTCGTAAAATTTATCAAATGTTACCCCGTGTTGCGTGAAGCAGAAGAAGGCTCGTTATTTAGTATCGATCTACACACCACTTTGATGGAAGATTGCAACACACGGTACACACGGTTCACACAGCCTGATGACTGATGATGGCACTCAAATTGCAGCACACATTTACTTTACATGCTCCTTGCAGTGAGAACCGTTACAGAAACTGAGCAGTCGCTCAGAAGACAGAAGCACAGTGCAGAGGCAGTGCAGGTATAGGGCCAGCAAGTACTGAAGGGTTTCGGTGGACAGACTGGTTGGTTCGGACGTTCGGTACAACTGGCAGACAGAATAGAGAAGAAAGAAGAACAACAAACACGCACACTTGTAAACTTTCCGGGATCAAATCGTCTTCTCTTAGGCACTCAAATCAAACTCACACTCACTCTTTCTCGGGCAAACGGACAAAGAGCACAAGAGCTGGTTTCGATGTAGCGTTTACAGATAGGGTAGAATATACTGGAGTATACTGGTAGTTCCGGCAACAACTACTACGGCAGCAACAACAGACAACTTGTGCCGGGCTATATGGGCTGACGCTGTCGATCAGCCATGTGACAACAAACTCACCAAACACAACAACAAACAAACATAAAAACAAACAAACAACAGAGACACTCTGGAGGGGTCCGTCTTAACTGTATACGCGAATGTGTTTCCCATTTGTGTTGGCGCGCTGTAACGCTTTCCCGCATCCTTTCGCAATCCCCCAGCTAGAATAGGTGTAACTCCCAGATGTGACAACATGGTGTGACGGGTTCGTACGGATCGAAAAAAAAAAAGATCATGCCGGCGACACTGAAACTGTTATACGTGTATTTTGTGTGAGTGTTTGTTCATGAATGTCGACTATCTATAATGTCTATGTTGTGAACCAGATGCGCATTCCAGCATGTCCCGCAATCTACTAGCACGATCACGATCCAGTGTGCCCCAGATGCATGTTACTGGATATTTCCAAAGGATCTCCACTCAATTCTACAACATTCTTTCCCTTCTTTCATTGTGTGCCAATAATACACTCACTCTTAGGACCCTTCATTCCTTAATGTCCTCAATCCCAAGGGCAGCAAGCCATTCTACAGTTCTATCGATAAGCCAAAAGATGACGCCAAGAGACGGGAATCCACATGGACTCTTATCACAACTGAAGCGTTCCAGCCACAGACACTACGGATGGCCAAGGCTCCACTTTTATGACACCCACAGACTCTACGGATGGCCAAGGTCCAGTTACTCATGAAAACTCATTCGCCCACTGGAATACATCAAACTTTAACACACACTCACACACCTTTTACCCACCCAATCGTATTTTGAGACAGTCAAAGTCAAGGAAATCCATTTGTCTACATCCATTTAATCGGTGTATGTTGATTGACAAAACCAAACAAAAAAAAACGCACACACACACACAACCAAGCAAAATATACATACATATATATTGATGATGAACATTCGGGCTAGTGTCTCTTGGTAAACTGAAAGAAATGGTAATGGGTCGTACGGTAAGTAAGGAGTAGTAACACAAAACATGAAAAAAGTCATTTGCAGTAGCACAGATAAATATTAAGGCATACTGGATTGGATCTAGTTATGAATCTAGTAATCTTATCGCTTAATTGTTTGTTTTGCTACCAGCTATTATGTACAATGGTTTTTAGCTAATGTGGAAGTCGTTGATAAGAGTAGACCATCGAATACTTATAGAGCGAAACAGTCAAGGTGCATTGCAATATGACACGATGTTTTGGCTTCTGTGGTTTGAGCTATCTGTGGCACTGTTTAATGTTTTAACTCAACTTGTAATTGTTACTCTATTTATCAGACGCATACGGCAAAGCTTCTGGACGTGATAACTTTTCATTTTCGTTTACGTTCTTACAAGCAGATGTAATGTGACGACGTAGCAAAGATAGTGATACTGATAGCACATCCGGGCTGCTTTCGGGTAGCGGAGTTCCCGCTAGCTAGATATCACCTCTACGACACTAATCGTACCGCAGGCCATTCAATAGACCTTTCCTAGTAATTGACGACTTTAACATGACAACTCAAACAAACGTTTCAGGTCTTACAGAAGTCTTCCATATAAACTATTGGTGCTTATTAGGACCATAAGCATTGGTTTGGGAGTATTTGAAGTCTCGTATTATCAACAACCTAAGACCTTGAGTGGATGGAACGAATGGTTTCTAACCATATGAAGATAAAGTCATACAAGAATTTGAATTGCATCTGTTCAATTTGTCATTAATATCCTTGCATTAGGCTTAAATTCTGATTATAAGCGGACGTTCGTGATAAGATTTGATTCACATCCGGCCTTGTACTAGACTACTATTCATTAATACACCTCAAGATACTCAAAGCACATTTTTACCCATTTTATCGCTGCTACGAAAAGATCGACCTCAAAACTGAAGCTACCCGATCAAAGTTACCAATGGCAACGCGCTAGTGTCGCTTTCGTCTAACGCGTTCTCGCCCGATAGATAACGCTTTTATCGAAAACATTCCCATTACCTCACGGACCGGAGCAGTGTGAGCGGGTGAGTCTTATCAGCTCGCGTCGAGTGGTAGAACTTCGCACGCAACTGCATTACCGCCGCAACCCGCGGCGACCGTATTAAGTCACCATCCTGTCCCGCGTCAGTCGCGACATGTCACCGACTAGGGGCGGGTGATGTCGTATGCGGATGTTAACCTCATGCTGTTTAAAGCTCGTTCATCATTCTCTAGCCGAGGTATAGAGCGCTGCGGTGGCGAATGAAACGTGCCCTTGTTCTGAAGCACCTTTTAAAAGTCTTTCAGCCGAGCCCCTGTTCGGTCGGGGTTTTTGTTACGTTCGTGGCACGTAGCAATACACGCTTATCACAGTGAACGGCACGTTAATCTGGTCTAGTGTCTAGTTTAGGCTAAGCCAGAGCACACCACCATTACAGTAGACCGTTTTGGGTCTAAAAGTTGCAATCCAAACCACATACCGCCCCAAAAAAGCACATAATGTTTCCGTTGCTTACAGCGAAACATTTGTTTTTTGTGCTCGTGTTCTCACTGATTGGCCTCACCTACTGGATAGTGACAGTGGAACGTGACCCGTCCAACGATACGGCAACGCTGGAAGAGGAGCTCCATCTCATACTGAACGCTGCCCGACTCGACGATGGTTCACCGGACCCGGATGGATCGCCCGGTGATATGGGACTGCCGGTGATACTACCGGATGTGTTACCGGCGAACGTTCGCGAGCTAGTGCGGAAAGGTTGGAACGAGCAGGGTCTCAATCAGTACGTGTCGGATCTGATCCCGCTGCACCGACGGCTTCCGGATGTGCGTGACGCGTGGTGCCGGGAACAGGAGCAGGAGCGACGGCGGCGTAATGTCGGTCCCGGGACATTGCCCCGCTCGGCCATAGTGATCGTGTTCTACAATGAGGCCTGGTCGGTGTTGCTGCGTACCGTACACTCCGTGCTGGATCGAACACCCACCGAGCTTATCGAGGAGATTGTACTCGTGGACGACTACTCGACAATGAGTCACCTGAAGGGACAGCTGGATGAGTACATTGCGCCGCTCGCGAAGGTACGATTGGTGCGTTCTTCAGAACGGTTGGGTTTGATCAAGGCACGGCTACTTGGAGCGAAATCAACCACAACCAATATCATCACTTTTCTCGATGCGCACTGTGAGGTCATTGAAGGTGAGTTTGGAATTCATTACAACGAAGCACTCAGTAATATGACGCTCTCTTCCCGTTTTGCAGGCTGGCTCGAGGCACTGATTGCCCACGTTGCGAACGATGAAACGATGATCGCCATACCGGCTATCGATTGGATCCACGAGGAAACGCTTGCGCTGAATGCACAGAACTCCGTCAAGTATTACGGGTCGTTCGATTGGGCGTTGAACTTCCAGTGGCGCAGTAGAGAGGAAAGAATAGCAAAGCACGCCCCGAACAGCACAGCTCCAGTGCATCCGGCAGCACCGTACGACACACCCATCATGGCCGGCGGACTGTTCACTATCCATCGCACCTTCTTTCAGCGGCTCGGCTGGTACGACGAGGAGATGAAGATATACGGCGGCGAAAACATGGAGCTCTCCTTCAAGGCGTGGATGTGTGGTGGAAAGATCCAGATAGTGGCATGCTCCCGGGTAGCACACATTCAGAAGCGCGGCCATCCCTATCTGCTCGAGATCCCCGGCAGCTTTGGCCTTATCAAGCGTAACTCGGTCCGGCTGGCGGAGGTCTGGATGGATGAGTACGCGGACTATTACTACGAAACGTTCGGAGGCCGTGAGAAGCGCGGTGACTTTGGAGATGTGACGGCTCGGAAAGAATTGCGCGAGCGACTTCAATGTCGACCGTTCCGGTGGTACCTTGAGCACGTCTTTCCGGAACAGTTCGATCCGAGCAAGGCTGTAGCACGGGGTGTGATACAGTTCGGAGGGGAGCTCCCGAACGGCTACCGGTTGTGTCTGGACTGGCCAATGAAGTTGACGCTTGTTGGCTGTCACGGTACCGGGGGGCATCAGCTCTGGTACCTCACCAAACAGGGTCAGGTAACGCGCGAAGATCACTGCCTGGATTATGACGGTAAGGAGCTGGCAATGTTCCGCTGCCACGGTTTGGGTGGCAATCAGCAGTGGAGTTGGGACCCGCAGACAAAGCTGCTGAAGAAACTCACCTATGACCGGTGCCTTCAGTGGGACCTCGAACTGTCGCTGGTGGTGTGTGATCCGAACCAGCCCAAGCAAAAGTGGTTGATGCAAAACTACAAGCCAAACAATCTGTGATGTGACGTCAATCGAGAAGTGCCCAAAAGAGATGCGTTTCGGGCGGGATTGCAACGTGTCTAGAAAAGGAACAGAACTACCACGCACCGAAAAAACAAAACAAACACACAAAAAATACCACAAACACTTGCTCTATACCGACTTTGATTGTCAACTTCCATGCAGGGAAACAGTTGCCGCACTGTGCTCGTATCAGCACAGCCCTGCCGAACGCAATCGCCCTGCAACGCAACCCTGCCGGGCACGTACGCTCGCATGCTCGGAACAATCTCTCCCGGTGTGCTTATCGAAACAGTGGGTGTTGTTGTGTCTTTTATACCATTATACCGCATCAGATACGCTGGAACCGCTCAGAACCGTGACAATATACACTTGTACACACTGATAAATTGAACTGATTGATAACGACGTTAGGCACTTCGGGCGTCGTGCGCACGAGCTGCCGCAGTGCCCGAACGGGCATACTTGGGTGCCTAGTTTTGGAGCGTAACAGCCCCAGTACGGTCCGTGGAGTCCCCCGGGGACCGACTGCAACACCATGTACGGAGTAAGTCTTTGCTGAAGAGAATTTTGCAGAATATGTTAAACTCATTACGGTTACTGTTACTTTTAGAAATACTTCTCCACCAAGCGCGATATCTTCTGGGCAGTGGTTGTGTTTTGCTGCATTCTAGCGCTTTATCTCTATCACAATCAGCTGTCGGATCGGCTGGAAACGCTGGAAGAGTTTAGGCGAGTACATCAGGCGGAGCAGCGGCGCACTGTGCAGCGTGACGTCGGTTTTGTCGTGCCAGAGTATCAAGTGGTCCAGTACGATGCACACTACCCGCCGATACCGGACGATGGGTGGATCGAGACACTGCCCGGTGATATGGGCAAGCCGGTGACGCTACCCGAAAACATTACCGAGGAGGTGCATCAGCTGGTGAGGCAAGGGTACGACCAGCAGGGACTGAACCAGTACGTTAGTGATCTGATACCGGTGAGGCGCCGATTGCCCGATCTGCGTGATCCCTGGTGTACGGCGGAGCCACGGCTACTTCCCGAACTACCGCAAGCGTCTATAGTGATCGTGTTCTTCAACGAAGCTTGGTCGGTGCTGGTACGAACCGTTCATTCCATCCTCGACCGGACGCCGCACGCGCTCATCCGTGAGATCATTCTGGTGGATGATTTTTCCAACCTTGGTAAGAAGCATACTGCGACGTCTCTTTTCCCATTCCCACTGATGAAAACGTCTTCCTAGTGCAGCTCATCTACGTACTCAGCTGGACGAGTATTTTAGCAGCTATCCGCTGGTACGCATCCTGCGAGTGCCTAAACGCCTCGGCTTGATTCGAGCCCGGCTGCACGGTGCCCGGAACGCGTCGTCCGACTTTCTCACCTTCCTCGATGCGCACTGCGAGTGTATGAACGGGTGGCTCGAGGGGCAGCTGGACCCGGTCGTTCGCGATCCGCACACCATCGCACTGCCAACGATCGACTGGATCGATGAGAACAACCTGAAGCTGGTCAGTGACAAGGCGCCCGTGTTTTACGGTGCGATGGGCTGGGGACTGGACTTTGAGTGGCGCGGTCGCTGGGATCGCGTGCACAAGCCGGACAACAAGATGGAACCGTTCAGTACGCCGGTGATGGCCGGTGGACTGTTCACGATCCATCGGAAGTTTTTCGAGTGGCTCGGCTGGTACGACGAGGGCATGGATGTGTACGGGGGCGAGAACATTGAGCTGTCGCTGAAGGCTTGGATGTGTGGTGGCAGGTTGCTGACGGTACCGTGCGCTAGAGTAGCTCACATTCAGAAGACGGGACATCCGTATCTTAAGGTTGGTACATTCGGGCAGCTCCAAAGCACTGTATTATTGTAAATTTTCCTTTTATTGCTTTTTAGAATGTAAAAACCGACGTCGTGCGCATCAACTCGGTTCGCGTAGCGGAGGTGTGGATGGATGAATACGCCGACGTCCTGTACGGGATGTTCGGAGGACCAGAGTTCCGCGGGAACTTCGGGGACCTTTCCGAGCGCAAACAACTGCGTAAGGATCTACACTGCAAAGACTTCCACTGGTACTTACAGAACGTATTTCCGGAGATAATGGAAGATCTCGCCAAACGTCCCGGACGGGGGAATTTCCAAAACGACGCTTTGATAGGCTCGGATCCCGCCCACTGTCTCACGTACGCCGAGCCCAACAATGTCGTCAGTATGACGCCGTGCGCGCAGGGTAATACAGCGCAGCAGTGGATATTCAGCTTGTACGGAGAAATCGGCACCCACAATCACTGTCTAGATTACGACGGGAACATGCTGCTGGTGTACGGTTGCCACAAAGCGCACGGCAATCAGGAGTGGACGTACAATGCTACCACGCTTCAGTTCGAACACAAGAAGTACAAGGGCAAGTGTCTGGGAGTGGACACGGCGTCGAAAAAGGTTCGCATCGATGGGTGCAGCTTGTCGGAACAATCTCAACGGTGGCACTATCCTGCCATAGAACATAAGGTGTAGGGGAGTAGTGAGGTTAGTTGAGAAGTTTTTGGGTCATTTGTTGATCTCTATTCGGTTGAAGAGTAATTGACATTAGCTTTACTATTTCTTCGTTTGATGAAGATGTCACTGAAACCATCTGTTCATACGGATGAAGGGATCTACCACACATTACGATCATCTCATCAAGTCACGATAACTACGTTACTCAGTATTCAACTGTACTAATATGCACCGACAAGTACCGAGGCGTCTCTAGCCAGAACAACAGCTGGGTAAACAATTGTGCAACCACTCAATAAAGCAATTGACGTACAAGCAGCTGGTGCAGCGTTTGTCTGCGGAAAGAAAACAACATCGTTACCCTTTTGCATATGCAAGGCAGCATTTTTAAACATCGCAAAACCCCACACCATATTGCATAAGCTCATAGGTAGCATCTCTACCGAACCTCACACAACGATACGTACAGGTGCAGGTTCCCTTCCAAGCTTTCCGTAGCGCGTCTTATCACCAGCGCTCGGTTATCGGTGTCGCTTCGTTTGTAGTTCGTTCCGCGTCTAATACGCGCACAAAGTACACACTTATCACAACGATTCATTCAACCTGTGCCGCCAAAGAGCGATCGCTCAGTTCACATTCGGCACCGACAGCATGCGGAATGCCGTACCGTTTGGACGTGTGCGTATCGCTGCCGGTTACGGTGGCCAGCGGTGTTGCAGTGTCGTCGCACTGGTGACCGCGACAGTGACGCTGGCACTTACCGTGCTTTACTTTGTGTATGATGTTAACCTTTCGCTTACACCCAGGAGAAACTGGCTGGAACGGGAGCAGTATCACACTAGAGAAGAATCGACCTCACAAAGCAAATCGGTGGACGCTAATCATGGGTTCGAGTTTGTATACACGACGATCGGACTCGATCCCAGGCTGGCCACTCCACTCGGCGATATGGGTCGCCCAGTTACGGTGAACCTTACCAGTGAAGAGGTTGCTGCCCTTACACAGCAAGGCATCCAAACGCAAGGCTTCAATCAATACTTTTCCGACCTGATGTCCGTTCGACGTAGGTTGCCCGAGATTCGTGATCCCTGGTGTGCCAAACCGGGACGCTTTTTAGCGGATCTGCCCGCAACGTCCATTGTGATTGTGTTCTTCAACGAAGCGTGGTCGGTTGTGCTCCGGACGGTACATTCGGTGCTGGATCGATCTCCAGCACATCTAGTCAAAGAGATCGTACTGGTTGACGACTGTTCTACCTTAGGTGAGGACGGATTAAATATCTTCATGCTTTATAAAGTTAAATCTAAATCTTCTCTTATAATCGCCAGCAAGTCTCAAAACCCAACTGGGCGAATATTTCCGACCATATCCAAAGGTGCGCATCCTTCGAGCCCCGGAACGGTTGGGATTAATACGGGCAAGGATGTTCGGTGCCAAAAACACGACTGCCGATGTTATCACCTTTCTGGATGCACACGTCGAGTGTACGCAAGGTAAGTCTTGTTTGAGTGACCTAAATGAGTGACCTAAACTCACCCGATACTATCCACCAGGATGGCTGGAGGCACTGCTAGATGTTGTGGCGCGTAACTCTACCACGATCGCGATCCCATCGATCGATTGGATCGATGAGAAAAGTATGGCGCTTATAGCGAACAAGTCCCTCTCCTACATCGGTGCGTACGATTGGGATCTCAACTTTGGCTGGTGGTACCGCTCGTCTATGAAAAAGAAGTACGCAAACCTTCTCGAACCGTTTGATACACCTGCCATGGCTGGAGGATTGTTCGCGATCAATAGGACGTTCTTCGAGCGACTGGGGTGGTACGACGATGGGTTCAACATCTATGGTATCGAGAACATTGAGCTGTCGATGAAGAGTTGGATGTGTGGAGGGAAGATGGTGACGGTTCCCTGCTCGCGGGTAGGCCACATCCAGAAGGTTGGACATCCGTATCTTCACAACGAAAAGAGGGACGTTGTGCGTGCGAACTCGATCCGACTGGCCGAGGTGTGGATGGATGAGTATAAGGCAGTCATCTTCGATATCTACGGCATTCCTCATTATCTGGAGGAGGAGTTCGGCTCAGTGGCATCACGCAAAGCCATCCGGGAGAGTGCAAACTGTAAGCCATTCCGCTACTACCTGGAGAATGCATTCCCCGAGATGCACAATCCGCTCGTATCGGGAGCTTTCCGTGGGGAAGTAAAGAGCGTCCTGCTCGGCAACGACACCTGCCTCGAATATAGTTCCGAGTTTCTCGGCATGGCACGGTGTGACGGTGAGCAGACAACACAGTACTGGGCCCACAATTACTACCAGGAGATCAACAGCTACAAGCACTGTTTGGACTACACCGGCGCCAGTCTCGGAGTGTTTGGCTGTCATCGCTCACGTGGCAACCAGGCGTGGCGTGTACTGACCAACACGGGACAACTCCAAAGCATCAAGCACGATCAATGTCTCGCGGTAAATACGTCTACAAACGTTACGCTTACGATGCAACAGTGTGATCCAACAAGTGTCGCTCAAAAGTGGTCCGTAACGTTCTTCGAGTTGGATGTATCGCCGTTTGCTTGAGCTGTGACCTGCAGCAGTTAATCTCAGTACTCGTTGTTCGCTGGTGCTACCTCCGCAATCTACCCCAAATACGGCTAATCAATAGCAGCCCCCTTATCACAACGGGCTGATAATATATCTGTACCCTGGCCGTGTATACTTAGCACGTAGATTAGTCAAGGTAAATCCCGAATGCCTAGCCACCTTTGTGTTATCTAGTCCGCATACTTCACCGTCAACTATAATTGCCTCGAACAATCAATTCAGACGGTTGTTTCAGTGTGTTTGGTATGTGTGGCTGTGTGTCTCCCGGTCGCTGTTGAATGGTGCTATTGATGAGGCAATGCTTCGACGAACGGGCATGACTCGTGGCTGGAGCTTATGACAATTATTCGTTTAAGAATAGGGCATTGTGTTGTGTCGTGTTTGGTTCTACTTGCAAAAAACTACAATAAACGAAAAAAAAAAATGGAACGAAACTTTCACATCGCTATCGGTGAAGGACCTGTGTTTGCTTTTAACAACAATAACGTGTTTAAAACTGAAACAAATGACGCACGCTAAACAATTAAACGACATTTCCTTTCACAAGATAAGGATGCGTTTTTGCAAACGTGTCCTACCTTTCCAATGCATTTGCAACACCTTACTATCACGCAGCGCAAACCCGCACATTGAAGCAATTCGGTAGCGTACGATCAATTATCTCACCACATAGGATCGTTATCAACGCACGACTGTGATTGCAGCTAAAGTGCCCAGCAAATAGCGCAGGCAATTTATCAGTGCAAAAAAAAGGGAAGTAAAACATCATCCTGACAGCTGTCGTGCGATGTGCGATACACGGGCTTGATAAGCGTGTCAACGTTGACATCATCGCTCAGCTGGAGGAGTGTCCTGGCGTCATCAAACTGGCGCTAAGAAGGCAATTAATTAATTACTTCGTCCAACGTTTGAGTTACCTTTGTGAGAGTGAAAAGGAAATACAGCATCACCAACTATCTTATGAGAGATAAGCGTTAAATGAAAAAGGGGTGTTTTAAATTATGTTCAATTAATAGTACTAATAATAGTAAATAGTGGGGTTTCCTGTCGTCAAAACAAAACTTCCGTAGTTGGACACCTCTTCAAAGAAGCTCTTTTAAATGGGAAACCAAATCTTGTTGAAACTAGTTTCATTGCCCCACTTCTTGGAAACTATGAGAATGAATGATACCCTTGTTTTACGTGCCCATCGACGGTTGTTTGGAAGTCACTGTACTGGTACAATCGGACTGCTTCGCTGTGCGACCCCGTGTGTCTGAGTGGCTGTGTGTGATATGAGTGATATCGCAAACAGTATGTTGCCACTTAAGAAACGCTTTGATATTCTCGCACATTTCAGTGCACAACCTATCGCGGCGCTGAACACCGCGTCGTCGTCCTCTGTCGTTTGTAGCTGTTGCCAGCTGTTCACCATGCGCGGCAACGTGAAGAAAAACTTTGTGATGGTAGTGAGCATTGCCGTACTGCTGGTGTATCTATTTCTGACCCTGTTCTACAACGGAGGACGCGGACGGTACGACAACGTGTTGAAGCGGCTAGCACTGCGGGAAAGGAGCAACGTCAGTGAAGGTTTACTACCTGTGGAAGAAATCAATACGACAACTATTGCAGCCACTTCAGATGGTACAACGGTGTTTAAGTACGTCTACACAACGCTGGGATTAGATCCACGCTTTCCGGTGCCACCGGGTGATATGGGAGTTTCGGTGGAGATCGACACCAACGACACCGACGTGACAGATCTGGTGAATCAAGGAATGATACATCAAGGGCTGAACCAGTTCTCTTCCGATCTGATGTCCGTACGGAGACGACTGCCGGAAATTCGAGACCCCTGGTGCCGCGAACCGGGTCGCTATCGGGCCGATCTACCCCCAACCTCGATTGTGATCGTGTTCTACAATGAAGCGTGGTCAGTGTTGGTACGCACGGTGCACTCCATTCTCGACCGATCGCCTCCGAATCTAGTGAGCGAAATTGTGCTCGTGGATGATTTCAGCTTTATGCGTACGTATAACATGCACTTCAAGTGTGTTTGGTGATCTTTCTAAAGCATACTTTCGTTTCTGTTCATAGCTCATTTGAAAGCCCAACTAGAGGAATACTTTGCCACCTACCCGAAAGTCCGAATCGTACGTGCTCCAAAGCGACTTGGATTAATCAGAGCCCGCATGCTTGGCGGAAAGAGTACAAAGACCGATTTGATTACGTTCCTTGACGCGCACGTTGAAGTGACTGTGGGTAAGTGTATGATTATTATGCCACCATACTACTTGAATCATGAGCTTCATAATGCTTCTCAATCAACTCAGGATGGCTGGAGGCACTGATACAGCCCGTTGTAGAGAGCTGGACCACGATTGCGATCCCAACGATCGATTGGATCGACGAGAACAACATGAAGTATCGCGATGACAAGGCTCCCACCTTTGTCGGTGCATACGATTGGGATCTCAACTTTGGCTGGTGGGGTCGATGGTCACAAAAAAAGCAGAACGAGAACAAGATGGAACCGTTCGATACGCCTGCCATGGCTGGAGGATTGTTCGCGATCAATAGGACGTTCTTCGAGCGCATTGGATGGTACGACGATGGGTTCGACATCTATGGTATCGAGAACATTGAACTTTCCGTTAAGAGTTGGATGTGTGGAGGGAAGATGGTCACAGTTCCTTGTTCTCGAGTAGGACACATCCAGAAGACGGGCCACCCATATCTTTACAAACAGCCGAAAGACGTTGTGCGTGCGAACTCGATCCGGCTGGCCGAGGTGTGGATGGACGAGTACAAAAGGATCATTTTCGACATCTACGGCATACCGCATTACTTGGAGGAGGAGTTCGGCTCAGTGGCCACACGCAAAGCCATCCGAGAGAGTGCCAAATGTAAGCCGTTCAGCTACTACCTCGAGAACGCATTCCCCGAGATGCACAACCCGCTGGTGCCTGGTGCTTTCCGCGGAGAAGTTCACAATATGGCTCTGGGCAATGGTAGCTGTTTGACTTACCGTGCCCATGACCGCTTCCTCGGTATGGCACCGTGCGATCATCTGGAGAAGGATCAGTATTGGACCCACAACTACTACCAGGAGCTGAATAGCTACCGGAACTGTATCGATGCCGTCGGAACGGTCGTGGAGGTGTACCAGTGCCATCGAAGCCGTGGCAACCAGGCCTGGAAGGTGTTGGTGGAAAGTCAACAGATTCTGAGCGTTGCGCGGAACCTCTGTTTAGCTTTGAATCTGCAAACAAAAACGACCCTTCTGTTGGAGAAATGTGACGCCACGAAACCGAGTCAACAGTGGAACGTTTCATACATCGAGCTGGATGTTTCAATGCTTAGGGAACATTAACCGAGAAAACTCGATTTGATTGTTGTTTAGTTTCTAACTCTCCTCTGCGGCTCCGTTCCGTGGAAACAGTGTCATATTGTATCGATTCAGATTGTATTGGTGATTCAAAGGAACTCTCTCTCTCTCTCCTTCCTGGAACCAGACGCAAATCGTTCTGCTGAACTGCACAAAGCTGCTATTATACTCGAAATACATCTGGTCTCACTAAAAAACTCCTTTTGCGTGGTACGCAGATCGTCAAATTTACTTCTCCGGGAACCGGGTTTCTATACTTCATCTGCGGCAATGAGCTTGCCATCGACCGCCTGGAGGCGGTTTGCAGCTGTGATCGTTTTAGTGTTGATGTTGAGTGTGAATGTACTATTTTTCCAATACAATGATGAGGTAAAAAAGCACATCAACGTGTGGAATTTGAAATTAGCTGGTAGTGTTAAGAGTATCACCATTAGAACGCACATTACACCACAACATCTACCGGGACATTTGGGTGAATCGGTAAAATGGGACCAATCTGATCGAGAGATCACCGGATTTGTGGAAACAAGTATCAAACAATACGGTTTCAATGAGTATGCATCGTCACTTATACCAACGAAACGGGTCTTACCTGACCTGCGACTTCCGGAATGTGTTACTAATACGCGAAGCAATCGCATCCTGCCAAAGACATCCATCGTGATCGTGTTCTACAATGAACCTTGGTCTGTTCTGCTACGAACCGTTCACTCTGTCCTGGACAACTCACCTTCGGATCTTGTCGAGGAAGTGTTACTCGTTGACGACTGTTCTTATCTACGTAAGTTGAATGTAACGCATGACATTTTATGTATAATAATGCGTTTTTCGTCTTTCTAAAGCTTTCCTGAAAACTGCACTAGATGAGTACTTCAAAACGTATAACAACGTTCGCATTATACGTGCTCCCGAGCGGCTGGGATTGATCAACGCAAGAATATTCGGTTGCAAACGCAGTACATCACCAGTTGTAACATTTTTAGATGCACATGTTGAGTGTACGAAGGGTAAGAACACTCAATTGTCATCGTAAAACATTTCAAAAAATATTCCTCTTCTTCGCAGGATGGTTGGAACCTTTGTTGGAGCAGATCGCGGAGAATGAGCAGACAATCTCCGTTCCACTGATCGATCGTATCGATCATCTCGATATGCATCTTATCACAAATGTTTCTTCCGATCTGTTTGGAGCTTTTGAGTGGGATCTCAACTTCGGCTGGTGGCATCGTTCCACCTTTCCGCGTCGGCAAAGTCAGCGGGCTAGCGAACCGTTCGAAGTGCCAGCAATGGCTGGAGGGATATTTTCGATTGCCAGACGTTTCTTTCAACGGCTCGGATGGTACGACGACCAGTTCCGGGTGTATGGAATGGAAAATGCGGAGCTGTCAATCAAGTGCTGGTTGTGTGGGGGAAGGATACTGACGGTGCCCTGCTCTCATGTGGCACACATCCGCAAAAGCGCCCATCCGTTCATTGACAACGGGCATCAGAATGTGACGTTCGTGAACTCGATTCGTGCGGCGGAGGTTTGGATGGACGAGTACAAGCAGATTGTGTTTGATGTCAACGGCATACCGGGCTTTTCGGAGGATTTGTTTGGATCCGTGTCGGATCGTAATGCATTGCGAGCAAGTGCTGGTTGTAAATCGTTTAAGTACTACTTGGAGCGAGTCTACCCAGAAATGCCCTATCCAATTGTACCGGGACAGTTTCGTGGTGAGATTCACAATGCTGCACTGGGAAATGAAACGTGCCTAACGGTGCGAACATCAGCAACTTCAACGATCGGTATGATGCCGTGTGATAAGCGTAACCAAACACAGTACTGGGCGCACAACTTTTACCAAGAGCTCAACAGCTACAAGCGTTGTATCGATGCTGGATCTTCAGGAACGGACGTTACCATAGCTGCCTGCCATCGGATGCGTGGTGCTCAATCGTGGAGCTACGACACAGAGCGGTTGCAAATAAAAAGCCTCTCCCGGGAGCTATGTCTTGCGGTTGATCTTGCATCTAACGATGGTTTAGTGAAACTAGAACCATGCGACGAGCGTAAACTCGCACAACAGTGGTATGTTACCTTGACAGAGTACCCGTTTTGGCAGCCATAAACCGGATACAATCAGAATAAAGAGATGTTTCACAAGAGTTCAATACAAAGAGATCTTGTTGTATTCACTACATCTGTGAGTTGCAGTTTTCTTAACAGTATTGAGATGACTTCCGTGTAAGCTAGGCTACCATTACAGTATGTGCTACCGTTTGTTCGTATCACATCGTGCTCTTTTCGTGATCTTCATCACTCTTATACTGGTGTTAAATGTCACCTTTTATTTGTACTATAATGAGACATCATACGCTACAACCTCCGGACCCGTTCGAAAACTAACTCCCCCGGGTGATATGGGAGTTTTGGTACGGTACGACGCATCCAATCCTGTAATCACAGCTGAGGTTAAACGAACCATAGTCGCGCAAGGTCTGAACGAGTACGCTTCGGAACTCGTGTCAGTGCGACGGCGATTGCCTGATCTACGAAGTTGGTGCTGCCCGAAAGCTTACGGCCATCTGTTTTCCGCTAGCCTTCCCGCCACATCCATCGTGATCGTGTTCTACAATGAAGCGTGGTCAGTATTATTACGCACCGTGCACTCGGTTCTAGATCGTTCACCATCGCACCTGGTTAAGGAAATCCTTTTGGTAGACGATTATTCAAACTATCGTAAGTAACCAACGTGCACTAAGGTGTTGTTCCGTGTCCACTGAAACGAATAATTACAGCATATCTCAAGACTCAGCTCGAAGAATACTTTGAACCGTTCCCGGTGGTAAAAATCATTCGTGCAAAAGAACGTCTCGGATTAATCCGCGCTCGTTTGATGGGCGCCAAGGAAGCTTCCGCAGATATTGTGACCTTCCTGGATGCCCATGTAGAGTGTACAGAAGGTTCGTAAACATCGTATAACTCTTTTTCACCCTCATTCAATCTTATCTGACATCTTTCAGGCTGGCTTGAGCCACTGCTCGACGTTGTTGCTCGCGATCCTACCAACGTAGCCATTCCCACGATCGATCGCATCAACGAGTGGAATATGAGTCTTCAGACCAATATCTCGCTCTTGCTGGCAGGAGCGTTCGAGTGGGATCTTAACTTTGGATGGTGCGAGAGAAAACACCTGCGTAGTGTTGTGGATAGACGTGCCGAGCCCTGGATTCGCCGTAGCAGTTGCGCTGCTGCTGGTCGACATCCAGGAATCGACACTGCGCTCACGCACACTAATACGCCGCACTTAGCGATGCGCGCTAAGTGTGTGCAGAGCGCACCTAACGCAGGAGTGTGTAACAGGCTACCGGTCGAGCAGGGCTCCCGGTAGGGCTCACGGTGCGGCTTGTGCGCGCGGCCCCATACATCATTGTATTGTGTTTTGTATCATTTAATTCGGTTAATAAATGTGTAAAAGTTCAAACATAAAACGTAGGAAATACACTGACCCGTGTGAGCCCTTCGAAACACCAGCAATGGCGGGTGGTTTGTTCACCATCCATAAGACGTTCTTCGAGCGGATTGGCTGGTACGATGAGGGATTCATCATATACGGCATGGAGAACATTGAACTGTCCATCAAGAGCTGGATGTGCGGAGGGATGATGCTTACCGTGCCGTGTTCTAGGGTGGGTCACGTAGAGAAACACTCCCATCCGTATCTGTTTGATGTGGCGATGGATCTGACGATGCACAATTCAGCCCGTTTGGCCGAGGTGTGGATGGATGAGTACAAGCAGGTCGTGTTTGATGTGAATGGGTTGCCCCGATACTTGGAGGAACGCTTCGGTTCGGTTGAGGAGCGAAAACAAGTACGAGAGCGAGCCAACTGTAAGCCCTTTCGGTATTATCTGCAGCGTGCATTCCCGGAGCTGCGTAGTCCAGCGATAGATGGACAGTTTAGGGGTGAAGTACGAAATGTAGCGCTAGAAAGAACCTACTGCCTGACGGTGGAGAAAGCGGGAACACGTCCGTATATGTCGCTCTGCGATGGGCTGGAGAAGACTCAGTATTGGAGCCATAGCTACTATCAGGATATTAGCTCCTACAAGGTATGTTTGGATTTCAACGGATCACTTCTTACCACTGCCATTTGTCATCGGCAGCGTGGCAATCAAGGTTGGATGTATGTGAAGGAAACGGGACAAATTTGGAGCATGGCTCACACACAATGTCTGGCAGTAGGGTCCAGGGCGAACTCCACATTGGTATTGAAACGCTGTAACGCTTCCGATCAGTATCAGCAGTGGATGGTTAACCTTGTAGCGTATGATTTTTAGTGAAACGAAATGAAACATAACCATTATTGCAATTAGAAGTAGGCAGTTATTTTGTACGTGATGTGTAAAATAAAAAGCGGTCCGATATTCCTCTTGTACACCTGCTTGTTATCGTTCACGATTTTTGGTATATATCTTACCGACGTGCTGTTCTAGTGATCATGTTTGCGGTTTTCGTGAGTAAGCGTAAGTGAGCAGTGTGATAAAGCTTCAACGACACTACCGACGGCACGTACGGAGAGAGCGACTGTATAAACAAAAATCTCAAGGTAAAGACATGTGAGAGATCTCTCACCATTCTCAACTGTGCGAACAGTGAATGAAACCAGTTGTTTGCGTTCTATGCGTTCGGTGTTGTGTTTGCCAAATAAACAAACCATCAACGAACAATGCACCCTCTATTTATCAGACGACATGATGTTTCTTATAATACACTCAAACGAGATCGCAGATGGGCAGTTTGCAAAAAAACAGTGAAACGATTCCACCATCGTCAGATGGTCCACAGACGAAACATTCGCCGTCTGTTTACGGCCTGTCTGTATCTGACGGTGTTCAGCACATCTTGCCTGTTTTACAGGATCTTCCTGATGAACGAATCGTTGGAGCAGGAAGTAACACACAACATACGATCACGATCGGTTGTTCCTCCCGGAGATTTGGGTACTCCGGTTCAGATCGATCTGAAAGACAATGCTACCATCGCGATGGTACAGCAAGGTTTGAAAACTTTCGGATACAACGCGTACGCTTCAGATCTGATGTCGCTCCGGAGGCGCTTGCCAGATGTACGAGCAGCCTGGTGTCGGGAACAGGATCTCGCCAGCTCACGCCTACCACCGACATCGATCGTAATTGTGTTCTACAATGAGGCATGGTCTGTGCTGCTTCGAACGGTTCACTCCATCCTGGATCGTACACCGGATCATTTAATTCACGAATTAATACTGGTGGACGATTACTCCACTGCAGGTGAGCGCAGTCTTGCATTCAACTATGAGTTGCTGGTGCAATTTTTTTACACCTTGATGTCTTGGTGTTTTGCTTCAGCTTATTTGAAAACACGTTTAGATGATTATGTAGAACGCTTTCCGAAGGTACGTATAGTGCGAGCGCCCAAAAGACTAGGACTAATTGGAGCGAAGGTGCTTGGTGCTAAGACGACGACCGCCAGTGTGATCACCTTCCTGGATGCGCACGTTGAGTGTACTGAGGGTAAGAAGGTTGTAGAATGAGCAGATCTCTCTATCAAACAGCTTGTTCTTTCCCATTGACAGGCTGGCTTGAGCCGCTTCTTGAAGTGATTGCGAGAAATGCCACCACTATCGCCATGCCAACGATAGATCAGATCGACGGATTCACCATGCAGTTGAAGACGGATTTCGCCCCACAGCTTGTCGGTGCCTACCGGTGGGATCTTAACTTCGGTTGGTGGGGTAGAGCGGCAATGAAGAAGCGCTATCCCAACCCGTACGTGCCGTTCGACACACCCGCCATGGCCGGGGGACTGTTTGCGATCGATCGGGCGTTCTTCGAGCGGCTCGGCTGGTATGACGATGGGTTCGAGATGTACGGGATCGAGAACATCGAGCTGTCGATGAAGAGCTGGATGTGTGGTGGCCGCATGGTGATTGTGCCTTGCTCGCGTGTTGCACACATACGCAAGCAAAGCCATCCGTACCTGGACAGCGCTGGAAAGGATGTGATCATGAAGAACTCGTTGCGGCTCGCTGAGGTGTGGATGGACGAGTACAAGCAGGTATTGTACGATGTGTACGGCATTCCTCGCTACTTCCCGCTCTACTTTGGATCCGTCGATGGACGAAAAGCCGTACGTGCTGGTGCCGGTTGTGGAAGCTTTCGCGATTACGTGCGCAATGCTTTCCCGGAAATGATGAACCCACTCGTACCGGGTGCGTTCCGGGGCGAGGTACACAATGCTGCACTTTCAAGGCGATATTGTCTGACGCACCATTGGAGCAATCATTCACTATCGATGTCAGTGTGTGATAACCGGGAGAAACAACAGTACTGGACACACAACTTCTACCACGAGCTCAACAACTACTCGCGATGTATCGAAATAATCGCTTCGAAAGGATATCGGTTCGTGGTGAGAAGATGCCATCGCGACGAGAAGACACGCACCCAACGGTGGCAGTATATGGTGGAGAGTGGTCAAATTAAAAGTGAAATTGTTAACCAGTGTCTTGCGGTAAGGGAGGGAGAGAGCGAGATAACATTAGAACGCTGCAATTCATCTGAACTCCGTCAGAAATGGTTGGTGAAGTTTGTAGAGCTAGATGTTTCTATCTTTCGGTATTATTAGCACTCAAAAACAAACATGCATTTTGCATCATAATGCAGGGGTTTCGTGTTAATGGGTAATAGAAAAATATCAACTTACCGTTCTTAAATGAGTCATTTCTCTCCGACCTTGTAAATCCCCCGTTCTCTATAATTACTCGATTCAAAGCGGCACCGATGATATGCCGCACAATATCGCGCTCGTTAATCGCCACTGACTGACGCTTCCGATGACATGCACACTTTGCAGAGCCTACTACAATCGCGACCTGTTTTACTGTCAACTCATTTACGGTCAATTGGTCAGCGAACTAGACGGCATGTTGGGAGGTTTGTGCCTTCTGCTTTGCTGTTCGCTCGCGTCTGCTCAGTTCAATCCACACTTTCTGCCGGGACGACACGCGATAGTGCAGCTGTTCGAGTGGCGCTACGAAGACATCGAGCGGGAGTGTCAAGCGTACCTCGGTCCGCACGGGTTCGGTGCGGTTCAGCTGTCGCCGGTGAATGAAGTTCGCGATGGCACGAGCTGGGCCGACCGGTACGAACCGGTTTCGTTTAAACTGACCAGTCGCTCGGGAAACGAATCGTCGCTGCGGTCGGCTATCGATGCCTGCAATAAGGCCGGTGTGCGTGTAATCGTGGAGGTAGTGCTGAACCATATGGCTCGTGCTGATGCCGGCTCCTCCACGACAACGCGTGGCACAGCTGGCTCGACCGTAAACCCTGCCACCCGTGACTATCCCGATGCACCGTTCAGTGCGGCAGACTTTAACGACCAGTGCCGCATCGTCAACCCGGAAGATCCGCACGAGCTGCGCAACTGTTGGAAGGAAGATCGACCCGATCTCAATCTCAGCCTGCTGCGCGTCCGGGAGCGTATTCTGAGCTTCCTCAACCGACTGCTGACGTTCGGAGTGGCCGGCTTCTTTGTAGATTCTGCGCTGTACATGTGGCCGCACGATTTGCGGGCAGTTTTCGATAAGGTGCAGAATCTTACCACGGTCGGAAATGTCTTCCCACCGGGTAGTCGTCCGTTCGTCTGTCTGGATCTCTCGTACCACGGACTTAGCGGGTCGGAGCTGGCACTGCGTGCAAGATGGAGTGACTACAGTGACCTTGGAATGATTGCACAGGATCGCTTTGCGTACGACATCGGTGATGTTCTGCTGAAGAGGAAGCCTTTCCACTACTTCGTTCACCTCGGCACCCGGCTCGGGTATGTACCGCGCGAGAAGGCCCTGATCTACGTCAACAATCCACAGCTCCAACGACTTCCCGATGCGGACGGTGATCTGTGGGTCGTTTCGGCACGCAACCGACGCGCGTATCAGATCGGTCTTGGGTTCATGCTAGCGCATCGCTACGGCACGCCGCGCATTACTAGCTCGTACGAGTTTGCAAACGCTTCCCAAGGTCCTCCCAGTGACGCTCAGGGCAAGATAGCACCCGTTCTTTTCGATAACTCAGGCCACTGCCGACTGCCGTGGATCTGCGAGCATCGATGGCCGGTGGTGAGGAAAATGGTTCACTTCCGCAACATCACCAACGGCACCGCAGTAAGGGCGTGGGTTGACAATGGCCAGAATCAGATCGGCTTCTGCCGTGATCGCGTTGGGTTTGTGGCCTTCAATGCGGAAATTTCGCTCTCGCTCAAAGCGAACTTGTACACGTGCATGATGCCCGGGGTGCACTGCGATCTGATCAGCGCAACGGACGATGGGCTCGCTGCGGATGGTGACTGCCCGGGTGCAACGGTGACGGTGGCCACCGATGGGTGGGCAGAGATTTTCATACACAGTCAGCTGGAGGAACCATTCATAGCGCTGTTGAACACTTTCAAACCAAAATAAACGTGTGTGAGTGTGAAGAGAATTAAAAAGGAATCATACAAACACGGCGCCTAAAGCTATGCAATGTGCATTACAATTTTAGCCTTTCAGCCTGTCATCACGCTGTTTTATAAAACCGATCGCAAACGCGCACCGCACACGATCTATTTTGATGATGATTTTTCATTCGTTTTCTTTGTTTTTTACTCTCTTTATATCCTTATACAGCTTGATGTAGCACTCTATATTAGCTTCAAAATCGAATCACAACAATGAGAAGTGTTTTGAATTGTATGGAAACAGAAACACTGAAAGGTTCGTAATAATATGCGTTTCGCCTCTGACTGTGTATCTGTGTGTGTGTGTAAGTGTTTGTTTGTGTGTACTATTTTTTCAACCACTCCTACACTCACCCCTCCACACACACCCCCCCAGTTCGCTTCCACAACCTTTTCGCTGCCCCAAGTGCTCCTTCTCTCGCCTTCTGTCCAAACTTTTCAGCCCATCAGCTAACGTGCGTACGTTCGTCGCTTGCCCCCAAACCGACCGCGTATTTCTATGCGTGTATTTCTATGTCGAAAATTTCGTGATACACATAAAAAGGTAAATTTTGGTTCATGTGTTTCAAATGTATCGTCACGTGTGAGTGGTGTGTTTCATATTTTTTGCTTTTTTTTTCTTTGCTACCCATTTGATGGTGACTGTGAGTGATCGAGAGGAAGTTTATTCATAAAATTTCCCTTACAATATCAACATCCAGATGTGTTTGTTTGTTTTTTTTTTTTTGGTGTGTGTATGTGTGAGTTCAGCTTCATACTAATGAGACTGACTCGATTAAAGATGGCAACGGGGAAAATCTCGTCCGTTTGCTTCTTGCTACTTGCCAGATGTCTCGTGTTAGTGTATTTTTATGTTTGCTTCTTCCATTGAGTCTTTTTCTTCTTCTTCTTCTTCTTGAGTTACTTTATTTGTCATTTTGCATTAAAAGGGAAATAGAGCTAGAGGAAGAAGACGTCTTTTTGTTTTTTGTCGAAAGAGTGCATCAATCGATGAAATATATATATATATATATATATATATATATATATATATATATATATATATATATATATATATATATATATATATATATATATATATATATATATATGTTATACGGATTTCGTACTGTTTCATTTATTTCCCTCTTTCAACGTGTGTTTGCTCTTTCACTTCCGCTTACTTAGTTACTTTGTCATTGTTACGATATCGCTATACGTGTTTGACTTTATGGTTGATCTCACTTTTAGGTTGGTTTTCATTTTTATATCTCTCTCTCTTGCTTTCATTTTTATATATGTCTCTTTGTCATATGTCATCTTCTCTTTCGCTCTTTCTTTTATCTCTTTTTTCTAAAGTCTGTTCTCACGGGGATGTTTTTTTTTCTTGTGTTGTTCCTTTGTTATTCCATCAAGAGCCTTACCCTTTCCTATTGGTGTCCGTTGCAGTGCAATCCATGTGTTAGCCAATTAGCTTGTTCTTTCTTTCCCCGCTTTGCGTTCGTTTCCGTCCAATGCCCCATGTCCCTGTCGTACGATACGATACGATTTGCTATAGAGATTTGTTAAAAATTAAGGCAGTGGTGAAATAGAAATTGTATCCTGCATTTACCATATTCTTCACTTCTTCTCTCGCCTGTTCTTCTTTTTGTTCTGTTCCGTTTTTCTGACTCGCGCTAGTTTTGCTCTCCTGTCTTGGTTGATTGGTGGCGGCTCTTGCTCCTTTCGTACACACTTTAAACACGTCTCGCGTTAACCGGGTGTAAACACCCTTTGTTTGCTCGTTTTTAAGTTTCACTTTGTTTAATAGTATTTTTATTAGTTTTAACATCATTTTTCGCTTCGTCTCTTTTTTTTACTTTTTTAATCATGTTTACTGGCATTTCTCTTCGCTCTTACCGCACCTGATGGAAAGGGTCAGGGGGCGGTGTATTGGTGGGAAGAATTGGGGTGGGATGTAATTCAAAAACGTATCTGTAGTATGTCTCCACTGTCCTCTCTAGCAGTTCCCTCACCTAACTAATCTATCTGGAGGGGGGGGGGGGGTGAAAACGAAGCAAACACTAGTGGAGTGGAAAGTTCTGAGTTCAGCTCAGAGAAACCTGGCTAAGTGGTAGGGTGGAGAGGGGAGGTAAAAGGACACGCGTGAGAGAAGGCTTGCCTTTCTCTCTCGCTCTCGCTCTTTAGTTCGTACTATAGGGGTTAGTATCAGCGTATAGGCAACTGTCCAACTGTCAACAAAACCACACGGTGGGGTTTCTGCTTTGTAAGAGCGTAATAGTGTATACTGTATATTTGTAGTCGCTAGTTAGAGTTGAAATGGTTTTTGTCCTTCCTGTCGACCCGCGTCCGTAATGCATTCATCGACCCGTCCTCAACCCGTGTTGATGATTGTTTTCATGCACTGGAAAACAAAACAAAACGTCCGCCAGATATTGTTCCGTGTATTATTGTGTTGTTCCGGTCTTGCCTGTCCAGCTTGCTTTGGTAAGTCGTTTTCCTATCAGGTTTTCATGCTGTTTTGTTTTTCTCTTTTGCTTTAAATACAGTTTAACTCTACACTAGAGCGTGTGTTTATTGTTTTTGTGTTATGTTTTTTCTCTATCTTTATTTGCTTTGCATTTTATGTCGCGCACTTATGTCCCATCTGTCATTTATGTTTTGGTATTTTCATTACAATAGAGCTCTCTTCTTACCTTTCCTTTAACACCGCATTCGCACGCAGACACGGAGATGATTTTCAATTTCAACGGTTTTTGGACTGGAATAATATCGCCTTACAACAACAAAATGATAAAAATAATCTAAAAACGTAACCGCACGATATGAAATAGGACTAATAATGATAATGCAAACCCTTAACAATAGCTCATAGTACATAGATTCTAGTGAATGCTTGCTCACATTGCTCACAGCGTATGTGGTTCACGGTTTCACCACGGTGTTAGCCTTAAACATAATGGTTCGATTAGTTTAAAATCTGTATAGGTTTCATATAGGCGTTTAAGAAGAGGTCCTCGCTGCGACCCTTTAATAATAGCGTTGAATCCAAGATTTGGCGATTCCTTAGGATACGTCTACGGCATACTCGTCCCCTTTACTTCACTCTAAACTCCTCCCCTTAAGTCATGTACTGTTGTTCTTCAATGCATACGGCGCCTTAATGCGGTATAAACGAACAAGGGCATTCGCATCGACTAAAAACTAAAACCACAATTAGTAGTGACATTGACATCCGATTGCTTTCACGTACAAAGTAAAATCACGCCATGGAATAATTGTGATCGGAAAGTAAAAATTCTACCACTTCTACCACGCGGCTGTTGGCTCTCACTAATCCTGCTCACTACTAGCGCACTCACACTCACTGGCACTCAATTCCGTTCCCTCGTTGGGCTACACCACATTTCACCGCTTTCGGCATGTCGGCTCTTTAGACAGTACGCTGGAATGTTTACAGACTATACAGAGTGGAAAGAGTATGTGTGTGTTTGTGTGTCAAGTAGGAAGCAATGCACATCTCCATCTCAATACCCCAATTTTGCTTCGTAAGATCTCAGGCTTAGAGGATGTGGTAGAATACCGGTGCCTAACACCGATCGTGCATGATACTTGCCCCGTGTGATGTGTCTGATTTGTGTGTTTGTGTTTGTGTGATTTCTACTATTCGTTTACACCATTTACTTCGTGTGTTACTTGCTGTGTTGTGTCACATTTCTACTATTCTGTTCTGTTTTCATCTCTACCACATTGCTCATTTCGCCTTAATAGTGTTTGTTTCTCTCTTGTTATAACGTTTATATAGATTGTCATTTTCGTTTACATTCGCTTTGAACGACTTTCCTCTCCATCCATTCCAAACCAATCAAATCACATCCAATAATGCGGATTTCACTATCATTTGACGCATTCTTTGCTCTACTTCTAGAAGAGACAGTGCCTATATCTATAGCTTTTCCTTGCTGTGTATCTGATATGATCTACTAGATCTTTCAATGTTCTTCTGCTCTAGCTCTCTCTCTCTCTCTCTCTCTCTCTCTCTCTCTCTCTCTCTCTCTCTCTCTCTCTCTCCCTGCAATACCCATTCCTTGCATTCCTTTACTTGTTTGAAATCGGTTATCTACTTTTTGTTTCTCCACATATCTCACATATCCGCTATAGAAGAGTGTACGATTGCGCTGTTTTTTCTATCTTGTGTATTCTATTTTGCATTTAATGAGTGTGTGTGTGTGTATGTTTGTGTATCTTTCTTCTTCTATAATGTGTGAATAAATTGCTTCTTTTTGCTGGTGGTACATCTTTTGGCTTTCACGTTCACTTGCTCAAGACAATTAGAGTTTTGCAAAGCACAATAAATAGGTCTCGCCGTAAGATTGGGCTCACTCGGTACCTTAATTGTGTTGTTCTCATGTATCTGTGAATTGCCATTGTCACTATGAGTTGTAAATTCTTCACCTTCTCGTGTGTAAGAAAGTGTACTGTGATAGTGAGTTGTACTCCGGCTTTCTTGATCTACCGGGTGCGATGTATACTCTTTTGCAAATGCGTGTTTACTCTATCAATAATGTTATGTGTATTGTTTGTGTGTTTGTGTTTTTTCTCTCTCTCTTCTTCATTCCATTACATTAGTATAAGTCATATAATGTGGTTTTATTCCTGCTGGAAATATATCGCCCACCGTTTACTGTCTTTGCTAGTTTTCTCCCTTTTTTTTACCTCACATTGTTTTTTTTTTGTTTTGTTTTGTTTGTTGCATTATTCGATACATATATAAATACATCAGTAAAGTGCAAGATTAAAGCTCCTTTTGGTTGTTCATAAACAGGTTTCGAGAGACAGCGAGATGTGTGTGAGTGTTTTTTTTCCTTTTGCGGGTGTGTAAGTGGAAATGAGATTTCTTTTGCTTTGTTCATGAAAGATGTCTGCTTTGTAGCTGCAGAGTGTGGTTGCATCCGTATTTGCTCTGTGAGCAATCAGGTCAAGGTGCAGGTGTTGAAGCTAGGGTTTCTTTTCCCCTTCCGTCAGATTGTTAATAGATCTTTCCCGTCTCTCTCTCTCTCTCTCTTGCTCTGTCATTACGATTATTATACTTGTTATCTCTATTATTGCTACTAAAACGAGTATGCGTGTGTGTGTGTGTATTTATTCGACAATTTCTACCGATTAATCGCGAACGCGTGCACTGATGTTCTGTTTTGGTTTGGTGCTTGCTGTCTTTACTTTTAATGCTGAATGATTGTGTTGTTCTGTGGCACGTAAGTTATACCTTTTCGGGTCAAGACCTGACCCAACCCGTCCGATCTACACAACGTAGAAGAATGCACCGCTTGTAGCGCGTGTCGAATGTGAAACGAATGGTGCATACTCTTTCCTTAATTAAATCTCTCTCCACACACACACACACACATGCCACAAATAGCTTTGCTTCATTTGGTTTTCCTTTAACGCTCTATATAGTTGAAAAAGTGGTGTTTTCTTAGTACACACGAGACCTACACATGGTTTGATCCTGTCTTACGTGTTGCTGTTTTTTTGTTTGTTTATTACACTTTAAATGGTTAATTGTATATTGTGTTTGCTAATCTCCTGCTTCTTCCATCTCTGTTTACCTTCCAGCAGCAAAGTTCAGGTGCCATTATTCTAGTTGTGTAAGGGTTTTGGTTTTTTCTTCCATTATTTATCTAGAAAACCCAAAAGCCCCCCTTCATAAATAGAGTGTGAGATAGAGCGTGTGTGTGTTTTATGTATGCAATTCTACTCGTCCAGTACGATGTGTGGGGGAGGGGGGGGGGGAGTTGTGTGAAACTGCTGAGTAAATAGGGCCCTCTAAAGTCTTGACCCGAAGCCGAGCGCCCCGGGCCATTTAAAACATGATCAGTGCACACAGCCAAATGGAGCATTTTACTGGTTGTTTGCTTGCTAGTTAATGTATTACTTGTGTATGTACTGTTCTACTACACGTTCCTCTTCGCACGGAAAAAATAGTTGTCTCTTTTTATCTAAATTTTGTTGCTGAAATAAAACGCAAACGGAGGAAACTGATTGAACGTTGCACCCAACACACCCAGCGTAAACGAACGGACACGCAACAGATCAATTAGAAAACCGCGCACGCTTCGCCGCGCTCACGTGAGAGTAACGCAATTGGGGAAAATCTAACCTGCCACTTGCTATCAATGAGCCCGTTATGCGCACGCATACTATCGTTAAATGCTTATATAGTATAAAAGTGTGTAGATTTTAACAAGGTGCAGATGTTTTAAAGCGTGCAACCAACTGGAACACCGCACAGGCTGCTGCGTTCGTTGCGTTGTTTTGCGTTGCTTACGTTGCGCACCAGCAAAGCACGTGGCTGATTGGTGCGCAGCGCCCCGAAACACCGCAACCGAACCGGCAGTCCCTGAGCGGGCGGCTGGGAACACGGTAATGAGTGTAAAAGTGGTATTTAGTAGATAAAAGTGTTTTGTTTTGGCAATTAGATTCCCGTTTTTTTTTGTTTTGTTCTCCCACACACACACATGCGCGCGCGCGCGCAACAAAACAACCAAGCCGGTTCAGATGGATCGCTAACATGCGCGACAAATCCTCGCGTGCCTTGGTGGCTTTGCTCTTTTAGTTTTACTAGCTAAACATGTACAGGAATTATACGAGAGTATGGATTGTGTGTGTGTGTGTGTGTTTGTTATCTTAAAAACGCTCTTGAAGTACAGGCTTTTCTTTTTTTTCCGAAGAGAATGACTTTTATATAGGCAAGGATTTTCCATTTAAAAGCAAATTACAAACAAAAAACTTAAATCGCCTTTTCCTGCTACCTGCTACCAACCCTTTCGCACACTTACTAACATAACAACAGAAAACGAACCCACGCGCACACGGGAAGACTGCACAGAGTACGGCAGGGTGGGTGTGGGTGTGCGAGAGAGCATTATGGCATTACAAAAACACTCACCGATGAAGCAGCTTCGCTTTCAAAATGGAACTTTTTCGGGTGGCAAGCACAAATACTGGCAAAAACTGGTAAAAGCGGAACGCAATCCACTCATCTTCCCCTTTTGCATTGCGGTTTGAGCCGCGTATAAACAATGACTACTTAAGAACGTAACAAATCTCTTTGGGCGAGTGCACGCGCGAAACAATAACAGATAATTGGATAAATTAAAACAAACATTAAAAAACGATCAACAAAAAAACACCAGCTTGGCAGGAATGAGCATGCCTTGCGACGTGGGAGGATAGAAGAACTGCACTGGTGCTTTACGGGAAATTGCAATCTAACATGACACGGGAAGAACGACGCCCCGGCGGAGGGATATCATTTGGGCGTCCACATTCCCGGCCCCGAGCCGCCTTAGACGTACTGCACAAACTCGGGATTAAGATACGAGAAGCCGTTGAACTCCGTCTGGTCCAGGTTCATCATGAACAGCTTGTCGGTCGGGGTAAGATCGGTCTTCTCCGACGTGAACTGTCGATCGAAGTTCGACACGTCCTTGCGATGTTTCTGCGATGTAACGTGAGAGAAAGAGATTTGTGTGAGCAAGTACATGCACGAGTGGGGGGGCAAGCTCAACAAATGACTTACAATCTTTGGCTTGAACGGTGGCTGCACCTCGCGGTTCTCAATCTTTTCCCAATCGATACGGCGGAAGAAGGCGTGCGCACGAACGTCCTCCTCGCCGCGAGCTCCACAGCCCAAGCGTTTCTGCGGGTTTTTGGTGAGCAGCTAAAAACATGGAAAAACAGAAATGATAATGTTTTGTTAAACTTTCTTAAGCACTCCAATGCCTCTCTTACCCCCTTGCAGACGTCCTTGGCTTCCTTGCTCAAGCTCTTCGGGTACGACACGTTATGGTCCGTGATGGCGGCAAACAGCTCCTCCTCGTCCTCCCCATCGAACGGGGGCTGACCGACCAGCATCTCGTACAGCAGCACACCGTAGGCCCACCAGTCGACCGACTTGCCGTACGGTTGGTACAAAATGATCTACAAAAACCAGATACATTAAACTCCATACAGATAGTGCCCGGCAGCGCGGCAGACCGTACCTCCGGTGCAATGTAGTCCGGTGTGCCGCAGAACGTTTTCGTCGTCTTGTCGCCCAGGATGCCCTCCTTGCACATGCCGAAATCGGCTATCTTAATGTGCCCGTCCATGTCCAGCAGCACGTTGTCCAGCTTCAGATCGCGGTACACGATGCCCCGCGCGTGCAAATAAAACAACCCGATAGCAATCTCCGACGCGTAGAACCTGGAGACAGGTCGTGGTGGTGGGGAAAGCAAAGGAAAACAACATTCAGAACCGAAAATAAACACCGACACCGAAAGCTAGAACGCCCTCATTCAATTAGCCACCGGCTAATCGATCGCTTTTTCCGGCGAACTCTTGAGTGGGCCCCTCGCTCGCCTTGTTTTCCTCGGAAGGGGCGAGCGAAAGCGTATCCCGGCGACGGAATGCGATAACTGAATTACCGAAACCGGTAATTAGCCGCTACAAAAATGACTTTTGTTTGCTCTCTCTCTTTCGCTCGCTCACACACTCTCTTGTGTTGTCGAGAGGGCAAAATTTTCTTAATAACATTCTCGCAGCAACGCGCGTTCTTTACGTCATCGTCCTTGCCGCATTGTTTGCTATAGGTATAATGGCACTTCGCCACAGTACTACATTTTGGGAGGAAGGGGGGACACTTACACAGCGACTGGTTCCTTAAATTTGCCACACTGCTGAATTTGGAACATGAGATCACCACCGTTAACGTATTCCATGACAAAGTACAGACGATCCTGAAATTATTATAATGAGAATGTAATGCCGTTCCAATTATGTCTTGAAAAGTATGTTTTTCTATACAAATTACATAGCTTTAGGCGTTTTTTCGCTTCTAATTAGCTAATTTCCCCTAAATGTAGGCAATTTGCATGACATAATCCATGCTGCTGTACATTGCTGCCAGGCAAATTGCCTAGCTGTAGGCGCTTTTTCAAGCAATTGTATCAGTGTTTCACCCAAATGTATGCAATTTGCACTGCAATGCCGTCTTACCATGGTTTGGAAGCAAGAGTGCAGCTGCACCAGGAACGGCGGCTTGCTGGACAGGGCCAGGACGCGCTTCTCCACCATCGTGCACTCCACGTCGTCGTCCTGGATGATGATGTCCTTCTTCAGGATCTTGATCGCGTACAGCTCATCCGTGCCCTTGCGCTCCGCCAGCATCACCTTGCCGAACGAACCCTTGCCCAGTACCATCAGGAAGTTGAAGTCGGTCGCCCGGATGACGTCCTTCTTCGTCATGTTATGCGGCACGTCCTTGTCGCCCATCATCGGGATCTTCTTCGTGATGGATGTTTTCTGTCGCACGCGCAGGAAATGAAGTTGTAATTGTCTTTCAAAACAATCATACGATAGTACACCTGCTTACCCTCATTTGGCTCTTGAGCTGCACCAGATCGGCACCCTCCTCCGGCACCGGCACGTTGTAGTACTCGCCCTCCTCCTGCGTGAGCAGCTTGAACCACCCATCGACCGGGTTCTTGAGGATTTCCGAGATGCCGAACGAAAGCGAGCCCATGAAATCGTTCCGCGAGGTACGATCCCAGTCCCACACCTCGATCAGCAGGCGACGGTCCTTATCCTCCGGCTTGAGATCGCTGTCAGGAGGCAAGGAAGAAGAAGAAGCAGCATAAGCCAGTTGTGATGGTGAGAGCCATCAAGCAAATAATACTCACAATATCAGAGTTTCGTTCCACACCGGATTGAGCGAGGCCCGGATGGTTTTGGTTTTCTTCTTCACGTTGTCCGCGTCCGGGATCAGTTTGATCTTGACGTACGGATCGCTGGAACCGTTCGGATCCATCGGAATAAGGTTGCGGCCCTGTTTCACTGTTGTCGGGAAGAAAGAGAACGAGAAAGGTTGATTCCCATGCAAAGAATCCTGGTTTAACGATGATGCTCCACTCCGCACGGTGGGTAAGCGTATTAAAAATGTATATATAAATATCTTATATTTTTTGCATGCTCCCATTCGCTGTCGAGCACCCTCACGCGCCCGTACCATTAACGGCCTTGGGGTTTTGTGCATCCTCACCCAAAGCCATCTCGTTATTGTTTCGAGCTATTCATTAGCGTGCTCACGGAGACGAAGGCTCATCGTTTCATCTCCATTTTCCTCCCCCATTGTACCCGTGATTAAAGGCACAAGGGAAAGGCACAAAACGGACGGGGGGAGAAGCAAGGCACCCTGTGGCAGCCACCGGATGGGGAGACGATGTTTGTTTCGTGTCTCCGAAACGACGTTCTAATGATGCAACATTATGCTCCCGCAGCACTAGAGGCTAAGCTCACGCTGTACGAACATTTCGATTTTTCCCCTCACATACACACACACACACAAACACACACGCAAGCACAATGAAGGTAGTGTGCAAAAGGGGTTGTATTTTTAAAATACCGTCCCCATCTGCCAACGCTTGCGGACGCGCACTACAATCAGGCCCTTCTTTTCGGCACCAGCAGCCATTTTTGCCACTATACGTGTGTGTGTGTTGTCGGGCCGACATAATGTTTCTGTCTACTGCGGTTTGCTTTGTTGCCTGCTGCCGGGCTGCCTTTTTCCCTCCCAGCCCGACCGCCTGTGCAATCATAATTGAAAGCGATGTGCAAGAGCTTTTCGGTGTTACATGGCACTCGGTGCTTTTATTCTACTGCTCGTGTGTGCGTCGTGTGCCTCAGAAGCGGCTGGAGCTGCAATCAACAGTTGATACGATTAAGGAGGATTATTTGCGATAGAGCTTACATTTCCTTTGTCTTTTAAGCTCAGATTAATATTTGTATCGCTGTAAACAGTTTCCAACAAATGCTTATTCTTTTTCCGATGAAGTACTGGGCTGCTCCATCCAAAAAGTAGACATTTTGTATTTTTGATCGTTAAGTCATTCAAAAAATCATTCAAACTTTGCGTGTTTTTCACCATATCTGCTTGCTTGCTCCCTTCAATCGTTTTCAAGTGTTTTTATACTGTAAAAACTGTACCAAAAACAGCTCCAAAACCCTTCTTGCCAGTATCTCCTAACGAAACAAGTCCACTGATCTGCAACCAACCGCCACGATAAGGACAATTCAAAACTAGCAAACAAAACAAACCACCCCAAAACACGAATGTATAAAGCCATCCATCCTCCAGGCAAGGCCATGAATTGCTGTGATCATTTTATCATCTCTTGAAAGGCCTCCTTCAGCGCCCCCAGCAGATAACATCGGGTTTCTTCCACCACAAACCGACCAAGACTCGCCGACGACTCGCCTGCAAACACACAAAAACCAACCCAGGTAAGGATGTCTCCGTTCCAGACCGTTGCTTTTCCACTGTTGTGGTGCCATCCCAGGCTCTGTGTGTGTGTGTGTGTGTGTGTGTGTGTGTGTGTGTGTGTGTTTGTACGAAAGAGATCTTTATGCGGTTTTGCCGGGCGCGTTGTTATCGCGTGATGATTTGTACTGCGGTGTAATTTAGGTGTTGAGGTGTTGAACCGTCCAGCCGTTCAAGACGGCGACGTTCTCTTCCTGCACCCCGTCAGCCCCCTTGCAGTGGGTGAAGGGTGGCCATAAAGAAAAATCCATTCCACTTCTCACCAGTTTTCTTTCCCTCCACGAAGCTCCCGTTTTTCTTTCCCCGTCCACGCTCTATTCACAAAAGAAGGGTGCCGGAGCGTACGGTCATGAAAATAAATGTGAGTGTGTTTTGGACGCTGGCTGCACATAAGAGTGGCAGAGAGAAGGAAGAGAAACTCCACACCGAACCGAAAGGGGATAAAAGGGGTTTGTGATGAAACCGGGCACACATTGTGGCACACAACTTTGTCTTGCCAACACGTTGCCACTACAGTGCAATAACAATTGTGCTGACGGCTGGCGCAGTGGTAGTTGTGTCTCGTGGGCATTGATGCGAGCGCTCGGTTGGTAATCGCTTGTTGGGAAAGCAATAAAAACAACTCGATCCCAACAGCATTTTCTCAAGCTTAAAAGCAAAAAATGTTATATTACTTTAGTTTTTACACAAAACCCTTTTACCTTAAGGTTGTCCCTCTTCTAGCGGGATTGTATAAATGTCCTTGTTGCCCATACCACTCGTCCGATGCTGATAAATGAGCTTGTTTCAATTTCCCCGATCGACTCATTTGTGTTAAACCCCTCGTTAAGCTTCACGCTGGTCCACATTTACCCGTCTCTATCTCCCACACACGCACTCGCACTAGTAGTGTATCACTTTAATTTATCGCATTACATTTTACGTCCTATCAATCAAACTGAGCCGGTCGGGGCGAGTGCAAAGAAAATATAAATAAAAACAACACCCAAAGCCGGTGGGACTTGGGTGGGATCCCCTTTTATGCTTGGCTGTAAAACCGATTCAGCAGCACGATTCCCTGCGTTCTAGAGAAACACACAGATCGAATTAATCCTTTTCTTCAATTGAAACAGAAACACCATTTCGAGCTGAACCACATCCGTTCCGGATCGTTCTTTTCTTCCCATTTTATCCGCCCGTATCGGGGTCCATTGCTTCCTTCTTTTCTCTTTCCCTTCACATCAATCTGTAGCAATAGAACGTCTCTTTCTGGATGTGTGTGTGTATGTTGCTGAAAAGCTTAATCCATTTTGCTGTTGCTGCTGCTGCTGAGAGCAAAGCTGCACCGAGCCAAGCACTTCAATTGCTTCCACTTCCGGCATGCTAAAACCGTTACCCAGTTTGAGAAGTTGATGTTTCTTAAACCACACACTTTCCCATCATCGTTATGTGTGTGTGTGGGCTCACTGTGCCCGTTTTATTCGCATCCAGCTTCGTACCATTAAACCCAACCCCCAGCTGTATTTGTTTGTTACACATGGTCTTTTGTTTTTCCTTCATTTCTTCGCCGCAGCGCAAACAGCGGATGTCTGATTTTTCCACGCACGAGTTCCATGAGTACACCATGAGGGTAGGGATAGCAGCAATTTTGCTTCTAATGCTTCTACGGGATAAAAGGTTGCCATGGGTGATGTACATAAATTTGGCATAATAAATGTACAATCGCTTTACCGTGCATTGGAGTGGATAGGATTCGCTCGAAAAAAAACGACCTTTTTTTGGTCTTCACTTCCTCCGCGATAGCGAAAGGTTCTCAGAAGGAAACAATGGATATTTAAAAAGCCCTCCCCAACCGTCTTAAAGTGGATCTTTATTTCCGTGCACGAGCACGAAGCCTACAGCTTAAATAATAAAAGTTGTTCCGGTGAAACGAACCGCTCGGGTTTCTGCGATAGCTTACCTTCAATGTTGAGCTTGCCGGCCGCATACGTGATCGTCAGCTGGATGCGCCCCCGGCGCTCGGTATGATCACATCCGCAGAGGTTCGGTACGCTCTCCTCGCACCGTTTGTGTACGTTCATATCACATGCTGCGCCGGCAAGGGAATCGGCCAATCACGCGGGTTGGAAGGTCGTCGCACGCACCAGCCGAACGAGAAGAGCCGACGAAAGAGAGCAACGGAAACAAATTAGCAATGTGATCTTGAACGGATGTTCATTGGGTATGAAGAAGGTGGTATGAGTGATGGATTTAAACTACTTTTTTTGGTTAATTTTAAAATGAAGTTTACAGTTATGTTTTTAATCTGTCATATTTTTTTAGAGACAAGAAGATGTAGATTGAAAAGATAGAAACACAGAGAAAATAGCAGAAAACGGCGACGGAGAAGAAAATACATCTAAAATAAACTGTCTTTTTATTTCCAGTTTTTTTTTTAAATAATACTTTTGAATGTGTAGTTGATAAACTAGTGTGATGGTGTAAGAAACCGAGCTATATCCGTTGTAGAGTAGTGAAACGCTGGTGAGCTTGGGTGCTTTAAAGAGCAACATTCGTAAAGCATTACCGCTTCGCGCTTGTTGGAGCTTTAGTCGTTGCAGTTGTTATGGAGCAGAAACTGGAGTTAAATCTAGTTTGAAAAGCTATATGTGGTTGTGTAGGTGATATTGTGAGATTGTAAGTTAGGCAGAAGCTTTCACAAGACGTCTATTGAGAGGATTAGTGCAGCTAGGGGGAAAGGTAGAGAGAGTAGAATAGCCTACATCCATACGTGCCCACAAGAAGGATAGGAAATTCGCATCTGCCACATAGAGGTGGAACAGGGGATGGAGCAAACACTCGAGCAGGATCTATTTTTTAAATTGAGTTTATTCTTTTTTAAACTTTGTTAGTAGGTTTTAAAGGACAGCAAGTGAATACACACATACGTACAATTAAGGGTTAAATAAGGCTTAAAAGAGAAGTCTATGGGGTATGTGCAAGAGTGACATAGATAGACGGAGGTTTACAGCGAGCGATAGAGGATTTGGCTGGAGACAATCTACACAAGTATGCTGTCGCTGAAGAATTTACGACCCAATCATACACACACTCGCAAGCACGCTATCACAAACAGAGTCCACGCAGGCACGGTCAGAACGGTGAAGGGGTATTCCCATGAAGACCATGCATTTCTCTTCAATGTGCTGTTGAAAATACATTAAAAACAATTTTACTCTATAATTAGTCATTAGAAAACACACGGACCGTCTGCTTCACATGGAAATAGATCCATGACCGACCTTTGCACGAAAAAACTCCCCAAATTTCACGAAACTCTTACAAAACCACTACTCAACCGTATAAATTTGATTCTACCATTGCCTTTGCATAACTTTAGGCGCTTTATTTGCCAAATTCCTTATTCATGCGCTGCAAGCATTTCGGCGGTAAAATCCAGTGCTAAATTCTTTGCTATTGCTTGGTACCAAATGCGTGAAGTACTTCGCAAAGTCTCCCTCACAGCCGAGTGGATCTTACCACTCCTAAACCTCATCATAAACACCTCATCATCCACTGAATCTCGCGTTCAGCTGTGCCAATCATCCCACTCCAGCTGCTGGTCGTTGAGCGGTTCCAATAAACACGCCGCACCGCGTTTGTTCTGCAGCGCGAGACACATAAAATGCATCCCACGTCGTTCTGGATCCAATCGAACGAAAATCCATCAACGGTAATGCACCGTAGGGGACGATAAAGTTATCCACCTCGTTCATCCACCTTCGCTGTAAAACAAATGCAACCCAGCACCACACGATTTAAGAGCAGTGCCTGTCCCCACAGTCCACTTCCATTGCTCCATCAGTGCTGGTTCTTCTCCGCTTGTGTCGCTTTAAAGGCACGTGTTTTACGACCCAACCAGTAATGCCACGCTGTACGCTTTTGTCTTGTTTATTTCCCACCATTCACCTAGCGGCAAACGATGCTGCGATGGTAATTCGAGAAGAATGGGCAACGAAGAATGGCCTCGCGCACCAGTCGTTTAACGACTGAAGGTGAGCAGTGGCCGCGTTTGCTGCTCGTAACCTGCCCGTGGTACGATCGCGAGCAACGGAACTCTGGCACCAGGATGGAGGACATTGGAGACGGAAGCAAAGAAGCAAAAAAAAACACACACACACACACACACTACTTTACCCGAGCTTTGAGTTTCAATTTCAGTCCTTTGCTTCCCGTCCTCCGTGGGGCAAGAAAACCAAAGTGGCTACCATTACTGGAAAATTTAATTATCTTGCACTGCCTGCCCCGTTTTCCCTGCTACGCACGCACACACCTCTCGTGTGCCAGGAGGAAATTCCTGGACGTGAAGATGGCCTGCATAAAGCTGCCCGAGCTAAATGAGATGAGAATGTACACACACAGAGGATGGCCAGAAAAAAGGAAACGAACTCTTTGTCCTGCTCGTTGGCAGTTTCCAAATTTGGCAAGAAAGTGCTCATTTCGTTGAAAGCAAACCCTGCATGAGTTGTGCGCTCTGTGCCAGCCCATTTACACCCTCCTGAAGGACTGGGGCTTTGCTCCCGTAATGTTCTGCTGGGTCTGTTTCAATGGTGTGATTCCAGGAAACACCGGATACTGTCACGAACGAACGAATGATGATGATGATGATGAGCAGCAGCGGCTCACTGACAGCAGCAAGAGCGAGGGCCGGGACAGACGCACGGCAAACGTGTTTGAAGTAGTTTTTGCCAACTCCAACAAAACAATATTCTTTCCACTGCACATTAAGCCCTCAGAGGAAATGACGGGGAAAACCACGTACTTCTCACGAAGATAAGAAAGTTAAGAAAAGTCTTTCTGGTCCACCAACACCAAAAAAAGTCCCCAAGAAAATGAGTCTGGAAGTGAAGTAAAGTTGAAATATGTTTTACATTTCCCCCTTTTTGGGCAGTTTTCCTATAAAAAAGGGAATTATAAAGTATGAAATTATGTCCCCCATTTTACGTGCTTTTGATAGCTCTTCCCGCCCCAAAAACTCGCTAAATTTGCTTTAAAAAAACACAATTTTGCCAAGCGCATTGCATACCTTCGGGCGGTTTTTGTTCACCGTTCGCGCTTAGCGCAGTTGCTATTTTGAGCAATTGTTACCGGAAATAATAATGTCGCTGCAGAAAACCATCGCCAACTCATCGCCGGGCTGTAAAAGTAGCACCACTTGCTCATCCCATTATACCGCGCACCGCGGCAGGAAAGAGAACACCCCCCACACACCGAACCGAACGCCGAACAAAGGCAATATTATCATCTCATTATCTGGCGGGTATAACAAAAAATCAACTTCTGCTCTTTTGGACCGGCGCGCTTTCAGCTTTCAAATTGGATCGCTGGCAGTATCGCTTTGGCTGTCGTTCGCTTTCGCGTTGTTTTCCTTTGCCTTGAACTTTGAGCACCGTGTGTCTCGGGGAGTGAATTCATTTTCCGGTGACACTTTTGCCGCGTCTGGCCATTTGCTTTGCCCGGGGAGTTTCCCAAACTAATGACTTCAATTGGAATTGAACTTTGGTTAAGAATGGAACAATCCCTCTTCACCCCGCTTCGACTGTTTGCTCGATTTGATTTGCGCATTGCACCGCCAGTGGGAACAGGAAACAGGAAACAGCAAGCGCAGATGCAGGCGGCCCACAGCCCCGTCAAGGTGCACATAATCCCACTCGAATGCCACCACTTGCAGGCGAGGCGATGAGTTCGTTCGCATCCCCGAGCGCCATTATCGTTGGCATTTTAACGACTTGCCGTCAGCTCGGAAGGGGATTTTCTGTTATTTGCCCCACCTGGTCCCACCATTCCGCCCCTATTCCGCACCGCTGCATGAGTGGAATGTTTTTGCAGCCTGCAGCCGGCAACGAACTTGCAATGAAATGTAATCACAGTGATTACAGTGTTGCAACAGTAACGCTGCCGGGAAAGAATGGGGAGAAGAAGGAGAACATAACAGGAGAACAGGCGCCCCGGCGTGCGCTTTGTGTAAATTTCGACGGAAGTAAAAAGATGGACGAAGCAACACCCGCTCCGGAAATCCTTTCGTGGCGCTGCAAATAATCCGGCCAAGCAGTTCCGGTGTGCGGAAGAATTTACACGCCAACTGGGGAGGGGGTAAAGAAACCGTAGGAGCAGGGCTAGAGGCGCGCGTGGTAAATCCCCGAGGGAGCAAAGGGCGAAAAAGAAACGAGTCCAATTATTGCGATCGTTAGGGCCAAAAGTTGGGGCGATTCGATTCCCCGTTTGGCGGTGGAGGAATCCATTGCGCGTTATGTTTCTGCTCGAGTGTCCCGTGTGGTGGCTGGGGTTTGTCGTGTGCATCTTTGTGTACGTGAGACACACACACACACACACACTTCACTTTCGGTTGCGAGGAAAGATTTGTTTCTGATACTATCATCTCCCGTATTGCATTTTCTCGCGCACAAAGTCCAACATCGCGAAGATCAAGACGTTTGGGAAATTGAAGCACGTTTGCGGGCACAAATTTACAAGCGACACGTTTTGTGTACATGCTTTGCAAGTGTGTTTGTTGTGTTGATTGTGGTTCGTTTCCTTTAGGAAAGCACGCTTAAAACCCTTCAATAAAGCTTACAATTAATCCCCTAAGGAAAGTGCTTCTCAAAACATTTATTACATACTCGTTTCCAAACTAAAGAGATATACCACTAGAGAGAGAGAGAGCTCTGTTTAATAATATTGTGGGCATTACAATAATGTCTCCCCATGATTTTCCTGACCCTAGGAGGAATATGATAATTTATGTTCTTGGAAATCCTCTTGAAATCCACAACACTCTGTGCTTGTTGTGGTGTGCGACCCGCATTCAGCATAAGCAAGGACGGATCAACGACGCAGCCTTTTGTTGGGGAGCCAAAACCCCATCGAGGCTGTAAATAAGCCCCCTTTATCCCTCCCCGTACAACCCACCAATACACAAGCGCACGGAAGCGCGCCTTCTAATGTAATGATAATTTTGCCTTCGTTTATTGAATAATTCAAACTTGATTCGCAGCTCCAATCAGTGAAAGGGCGCCGTTACACTGTAATGTGAAACACAAACGCAAAACTTCTTCCCGCAGCGCCCGAACACCATTCACGGCCATTTTGGCCAACACGCGGAAGTTGCCGGTGGTGCCGCGGCGCTGGAAAAGTTTCTGGCCGAGCGCCACTGGAACGCATTTAAATAAACTCCAAACGTCGCCACAGTTGTGGATAATGGGAGTTTCTGGCGGTTTCTCGTGATTTCTCCATTCAGTGAAACGACGTAGAATTGCAACTTTCGTAGAATTTTCATACGCAAAAACACTCTTCTAGCAAAACCAGTTCCCCGACATGCTTGAACGCAGCAGCGAACCTCAAATTCAAACGTGCTGCCTCGCACAACACGTGCACTGGGGCGACATTTTCCATCGGGATAATCGAAGTGGGAAGCGTTATACTAACAAGCTGCTGGCGTGTTTGCGCGCTCGCCCACAATATTTGCCGAACGGAGGGGCCTGGTACACCGGTACCAATTTCCACTTCCGCCTCGTGCGGGGGGGGGGAGGCAAACGGAAACGCAACACCCACTCGAAGAAACGTCCGGGCATTGATGACAGTTGTTTGTCGATAAATAAGAGCCGCCTTCTCTATTAGCGCAGCGCCAACCGGTACGCTAATCGTTCGCACTCTCCCCCACCACTCCCCACCCATTCCCCAGCGTGAAGCAAGCATTTGCGGGGCTGCACGGGGGTGTAGAGGACAGCCCATCGCTAATAGAAATCCTCCCCTCGCTATGCTACCCCCACCACACTACCGGAGCACCGCGAGAAGAGAAATTCAACAATTGTGTGCAACCATTGCCTGGTCCCGTGCTGGCCAGCTGTCAAACCAGCTTCACCCGGCGGTGACGGCGGATTGCTTAAGGTTCGCTCTAAAGACAGCGAACCCCTTTCCCCGTAGCCAGGGAGCTCAATTTAATGCTTCACCAAAACCGAAACCGATGCGATCTATCCCCCCCTCCGTCCCAAAGGGAACTAACAGACACAGTTTGCGGTTACGCCTTTATTGATCATAGTCAATAAGCGTCCCAAAATGTTGATGGACGGACGGGAAAGAACCCTGCAAGTCCGCGGCAGACAATGGAGATGCGCGAGCGCCATCCAACACGGTAGCGCCGGTGCTCGGAAATTGTTTAAATTAAACTGATCAATTTCAATCAAGCACAGACACACACATCGCGTTGTTTTCTTCGTTTGAAGCGTTGCTATACAACGGGAAAGAGAAAGAGAGAGAGAATTATCTGGATGACCCACAGACGTTTCACTTTGTTGCTCCATCTAGCAGCTGGAAACTTTTCGGGACGGGTTTGAAGGCCAGCCAGCCCGTGGGACCGTACCGGCATGCCGAATGGTCGAAGTGGATTGCCGAGCTTTGCATAAAATCGTCCCACTTGGGAATGAAGGATTTGTCACATCGCAAAACATACACGCGCACAATCAAGGGTAGAATATTAAGTTGTGGGTGCCGCCCTCGTATACAAATTGGTGTCCCATCTTGCAGAATACCCTCGTTTTTTTGTTTGTTTGGAGCTTCGTTCACCGAACGTATGCTCAAACACAACCGGAGCCGCTCGTTTTTGGGATGGGTGGGAGTAGCCCTCGTTATAAGCTTCAACTGCCTGCTCGAAGGATTTATCCCCATAAAGCACGCAAATGCTGGAACGGAGTTTCCACTTCACCATCCGGGAGGTTATGTCTGTATTTTTTTTCCTTTCCGATGTCAACAAAAACAAACAAACTCATCCGGGCTTCCCATTTCGTAGGCCATTTCATTATGCTACAGCCATCGACCTACTTTGCTATTTGAATGCATGAAAGCTTCCATTCGCCTGCCGTTGCTCGGGAAGGATAACCATCGTGCAGGACTGTGGGACGTGATTGAAACATTATCTGGCCATGGTTCTAACGTCACCCAAAGGAGCCCCGATTGTCACAGGCAGAAGTGAAATAGGTCGTCCCTATTAACTTTATATCGAGATGAGTTACTGCTACGAACTGTCTGCTACGATGGAACGTAAGTTAATGTTACAGTTTCATAGAGCTTTTCCCTAAAGCTGTTAAACTTTGCTCAATTTATTATTTTAAGCAATTGCTTGACTGGCGCAAAAAATACTTTCCTGAAAGCCGTTCAACAGTATTCCCGAATAACATTTGACGAAGGTGAGAACATTTAACGCAACTGCTGACCCATGCGAAACCCTTCGACACAAAAAACCCATCCTAAACAGGGCTACACTTGAGACAAAAGTAATGCCGACCACGTTCATAAATCACCAGACCCTCCGGAGCGCACTCTACCACTCGTTTTGTGTGTCTGCTCAAAAAAACAAAAACAAAAAAGGGCTTTTTCTTTCCTCCTCGGCCAGCCGGGCGGTGAGCTACCGGGCGTCTCCATGAGAGTGTTTGCAAAAATCACAATTCCGCCCGCTATTCTACCGAGCAAACGCGCCACAAAAACACAATCTTTGCCAGCATAACATCCTGATACGGCTGGGCTGCCCCCCCCCGCGGGCCCCCTGTGAGCCTGTGGAGAGCATGCCGTGAGCGCGGGGGCACGTCGTTTGCAAAGAAAAACAGGAAAAATTATTTCATGTCATTTCTGCAATCCATTCTCTCGATCATGCCCCGCACTGCCTGCACCCTTTCCACACCCCGGGGGACCGGTGCGTTATGATAACGTTCACACGGGTACGCTGTCGTCACCGGTGCCATCTATCATTTCCTTTGCCGACCGTGGGAAACATGCCAGCCAAAAACCGTAGCTCCCATCGCTTTTCCCCCCTTTTGGTTGTTCGCTCGTCGGTTTTTCCTAACCAGCGGAACGTGGCGGAAGCAAATTTGTCAACCGGTACGTGCGTGGGTGTGTATGTGTGTGTGTTGGTGACTGTGTTCTTTGGGGTTCGAGCGCTTCCTGTGCGTGCCCGACGCAGCATCCTACCAGCTGTCTTGCAGAAACAAATACTTCCGAGGACACAGACACACACGCGTGCTTAGGCCCCCTTTTCTCCCGAAGGATTACACACTCCACTCGGTGGCCCGTACGGTTTCCCTTTCGCACGGAGTTAATACACCGTGATTTATGATCGTTCACATGCTTCCGGTGAACGTGTGGCCAATTCCGCCCTATTCCAGTACAAAGACAAAAAAGGCACCGGGACACGAGGGCAGCTGCGATGGGTTCAGCGACGGAAGCGACGATCGTGTCGTGTTGCATAGCATAAAATGGGTAACATATTTCAGCACGCTGGAACCCTTCTCACCTGCGCGCGAGAGTGGAGGTGGGAAGGGCGTTGAGCGTAGTAAATAAAATAAAAGCCAAACTTAAAGCCTTGCTCGGCGTGGAACCGACCGGGTGGCCCCCGTGTGTGTGTGTGTATTGGCATGATCCTATAAATTTCCCACGCACCTTTTATGGCTGGAGCAACATTTGCATAATCATTCAGTACGGGTCACAACCCTTTTCGGTAAAGCCCGGCTCAGGTGGGCGGAATGAACCGAACGGGCGCACTAAATGTCACAGCAGCAAATGTCAAAGCGCCGAACTCGAATTCAAAAGATTAAAGTTTGCAAAGGTCCGCTTGATTTAAACACAAACTTTGAGAATAAATAAATATGTTGTTTCTTTCCACCAGCCAAACGTATGGCCCCGTCCCGTCCCGTATTACATATTTGCTCTACTCTATTGTTCGACGGCAATAACCTCTACTGTGCTGCTAGTACGCATTACCATTCTACTATTCTAAATCAGGTGAGTGCAATAGAGAGACAGGTACATTCCCAACATACATTCCAAGAGGACACCTGCAACTGCATGTGAGTGCATTGACCAGCGGATGGTATCCGATCATCGCGGGTATCGTTCCTTGGGTGTGCTGGGTGTGTTTGTGTGTTTGTGCAAGCTTCGTATCGACAAACATTCACATCACGTACGAGCGGGAACATTTCTAGTGCAGTCAAACGTTGGAAAGTTGCCATGTGCAAGGAAAAGCTTCAATTGAACCTTCCAAAAACGATGCCTTGATAGCAAAAAAAAACCCTATCTCTAAGCAGTGAACAAACTCTTTAAAATGACATTCTGTCGGGCGCATTGCATAACTTTAGGAGCTTTTGCGCTAGCGACGCCCAAAGCTATGCAATTTGCATGCCATTTTTAGAGAATTTATTAACCAATTTAATAGCGTCTTTTTTACCAGCATCGTCTGCGAAAGTTCATTCTACCTTGGTGTGTGCGTGTGTGTGGGGGGTGAAGGTTTTCTGGTTTTCAGGAGATTTGTATTTTACCCCAATATTAAAGGTTTGGGGTGCTTTTTCCTATTTTCTGTTGCTCACCGACTTGTGCTTTATGAAAGATGCTAACCTTTACTGCTAGGAACCATAACCCACCCAAGTCAATCAAATGAAGATAAATGACCCAAAACCAACCGAAAGGAAACAAGGAGAAAACAGGGAAACCGTATCATCCATATTAATGTCAAATAAAACAACTGCAATTAACGACGGTAACCTACAACCACAAAACCAAACCCAAACCTGTGTGTGATGGGCCGGGGATGAGCTGTTGTAAACTAATGATCGATTATTGCTGAACCCTAACAGGATCCCTGTTCTGTTCCTCATATGAAGGAGTGAGTCAAAGGGGGATATAACCTAAAGAGTAATGTACTATTAAGCCCTGGTTTCTGCCGTTGGTTTCTGTTTCAGTAGTGTTCGGTGTAAACTGTAAACGCAAAACGATAAAAACAACCAATTCCATCAAACGGTGTGACGGTGTGTGATGCGCGCTATTCTATTCTATAAGGCTAAGAGTGGATGGAAGGGCGGACCGGCCAGAATCCCGGACCCCGGACCGGTCAGCATTCGGTAGTACCTTGACACTTTAAACCCTGATGCGCAATCCCGTGCAGCATCGAACCGCAGTGATCGCAAAAGGTTGGTGTTATGAAAGTGTATCCTTGCCATTTGTGCGGGTTTTGTGCCTAGAGAAAAGTAGAGAGAACGGGTTGAAGAAAGAGAGAGAGAGAAAGAGAGAGAGAGAGAAAGGTGGAGAGAAAGTAGAAAAAAGAGCTGGTGCAAGAGAGGATGGTTCGGTGTGGTTGCTTCCCTTGTTTGGCGGAAGATTTGCGCTTATCAAGTGCTATTCATTCCTTTGCTGGGCCAGTGGAAAAGCAACGAGTTTTTTTTGCTATTGCAATAGCTAAAGGAACTTATAAGCTACACAGTAAGGTGAAAAGAATGTTTCCACCGTTCGTAGAAAACCAGTAACGAAACAATAAATAGTGAAAGTCACACACTGTGACGACAAACGCTCGGCTGGTAACGCTTCAACTCGTGTAAGAAAACTGTTGCCAAAACTATATTTTTAGAATAACGTTTGCTGTTTGATGCAGTCGCAGCTTACATTCCAATCAACGCAAATGCGCAATCATTCGCTCGAAACACAGAACATTCGAAACACAAGCACAACTCACTCATTCACACATTCGTAGACGCGAGAAATAAAATCTTCCACTATTAAACTGAAATGCAACTTTACAACTAGAAATAATCAATCAATATACATAATTTAACCAAATAAGCATTAAAAAACGATAACGTTACGTAAACTGGATTTAAACCACCGAGATACAGCCGTGAGGAAGTTATCCGATTCGGTAACGAACCGGATTTCGCTATCTGTCCCATCTCCAGGCGCGCCATCTTGGCCTTGGCCTCGCTTGTTAGCGGAAGCCATTACCCAATCTGTAGATAAACCACCGGCTAAAACAGATCGAGAAACTGCTATCACGGGATGCACCATGGCCCCCGCTCAATGGCTCGATAAAAGCTTTTTGGATTCACTGTACAGCCTCCCCCCCAAAAAAAAAAAGAAACGAACAAGCGTCAAACCCATGCTGTCTCCTCCCGCTTGGATTAAAGGCGTTGGAGGTCGTGCAATATAAGTCATCCGGTGCGACCTTCGCAGTTACCATTTGAGAGCGGCGTAGTAGCGCGAAAGCTTACGGATTGTTCTGTCACCTGTCAGCCGGTTGACACTGTTGACATCCCACACCAACCTCCATCAGTTGGCAAAGGAAAAGTTGGCCCCGTGGTGTTGACTTTTTTTTTTTTTGTTGCTCCAATTCCTATCGCGATTCTACGCCATTGTTTCTAGCTTTACTCTATTTGCTTTCTATACATCCGGTTTGCAAAACTTTCGCACAGAACTTTCCTGCTCAAGCAGCAGTTTCTTTTTGTGCTGTTTCTTTGTTTTTGTATTGGAGCACATAACAAGGATACTGACGAAGATGTGTCTTGCGTGTAGGTCCGAGCAGACTCAACAGGAACCAGGACCACTCACTGGTGATTCTTGTACGGAAAAGTAATTATGCTTGTAAGTCGAAACAACGGAAAAAGTCGTCTCATGCTTCATTCATAAGGGTCGGAGGGGCGTGCAAGGACGCCTCCCAAACAGGACATCTCTCACTGGCCCCAAAAACGCACCGCAGACAGCCTTACGGCCTTACGGCTGACCCCATAAAAAGCAGTAACAAACAGTGTCGTTCTCCAACTGTCACCGGTTAAGTTCCGGCCGATTCGTTATCGAACACGAGGCACCTCTCGCTCTCTCACCTTTGCACGAAACCCGAACCGGTCCCCGCCTGGTTCAAAACCCCATTCAGCCGAGTGTTCCGGAAACTAATCAGCTTGAAAGTTCTGTCTCCCTTGTTGCGTAACGCATTTTGTGTGTGTGACACTACTTACTTGTCTTTTTTACGCGCTACTACTGCTGCTGACAAGACAGAGCTCAACGGAAGTTTCCACCCCCCAAGTGGGTTTGTTCTCCTTTTCCACGAGTGTCGGGGTTTTTTTTCTCCTCTATGCCACAACGAGGCTATCAATATCATTTAACGCATGTTTCTCGGTCCACCTTTCGTCCCATTTCGGAAGTCGATCACGACAACGTGATTACAAGCCAAACTACACGCACGCGGCGACGGCGGCAGCAGTCTCACGTTGTACGACGCTGCTCAAAAACGTGCCGAAACTTCCGCACTATCGCCGACTATGACGCAGATCGGCTGCTGCTGCTGCTGCCGCCGCACGACAGCTGGTAACGAGCCAGGCAGCCGAAAATTAATTCGGCAAACATCTCCTCGCCCTCGCCCTCTCTCGCCCGAAGCTTATCGAAGATGTTACACTTCTTTAACGCTTCTTATCGAACCGACAAACATTGAATGAGAGGGAAAGAACAACTGTTGTCTTGCTTACACATTCTCTTTCTCTCTCTGTGCGGTGTATCGGATCGTTTTCTCGATTTTGAAGAAATGACTCATGACAGATAAGATCGTCACTATTGACACACATTTATGGGCTCAATTTGGACAAATAACGCAAAACGGTTAGAGATAGAGGAAACCGGTCTTGAACTATTTATAACATCATCCCCCTTTCATAGGTTGATTAAAGAGAGACTCTATTTTTAAAAAGTCACGATAACATCAACAATCAAATAAGAGGCTCACATGATTTCGTTCAAATTATATTGAAAATCTAGCCTGAAAGTATGCAATCTGTTCAACAAATTGCCCTTAATTAGTCAAAACCGCACACCTCGAAGCGATTAAATTGGAAGTAAAGCAGGGCGTTGCAAGATCACATAGTTGGTTTGCGCTGAATTTGTTTCAATTAGGCCCAAAAACACACACAATCCGTCTTGGGGAGCGTCATCATCCACTTCACGCGCTACAAGACATCATCTGCGTGTGCCAGCTACGCTCTCCCCCCCCCCCCCCCCACCCACATAATCAAGTGACAAATGGTCAAATAGACTCAGGAATGATCAACACAAGCCGTCCCCAGCCAACTGCAACAACCCGTCATCATTCATCTCATCAAGTCGAGCGGACGAGCTGATTTACATTTCCCCATCGGAGGGAGACCCCCAGCCCAAGATCCAATGTTTATACGGAGCGGGGAGTGGCCGGGAGCAGGGCGGGTAGTTCCGGCTACGGTAAATCATGACCATCAGACGCCATTAATTAGCGCCCGGGCCCGAGCCACACTCACTAAGGACAGGCGCGTCCGAGACGCTTCACACGAGACACGACACTTGCCTGGGTGTCGGGAGCTCATTTGCTCCGATCTCGGCACAGCCCCGATCCGCTGTGCGCCGATAAACACCGTAAACACTTTGTTTAACATCGTTTTGAACTTCTTCTTCTTCTTTTCATACATCAATTGCTGCGAGAGGTACTCAGGGACGACCGGCAGAGCGGACGGTTAACGCGGGGACCAAAAGGTGCAAATTGGACGTGTTCCACTTCCTAGAATGTTGTCACCGTGTTTGTGTGTTTGTGGCTCGGCGTGCTATCCGGCTATCCAAATCTATTGACAGTATTTTTCTTTCTTTTCCTTCCTCTTTGATCTTTCCCATTTCTTGCTTCCCCGTGAGTGGACGACCACATTCAATGAGGTAAGAGCGTGTTTACAGCAGATTGTAAATACCTTTTTGCCACGATGGCATACAGACGGTACACGGGCCTTTCCCGACACGTCTGGGGGCAGGCGCTGTGGATGCGTAAACATACACGCAAACACACACGCACACACAGCTGAGCTGAGCTGAGCTTCAAAAGTAGGGAAAAAATATCATACCCCCGTGACAGATGGTCATGCCGGATAACTTACACCTAGTACATCACACGGCACGGGTTTGCAAAGACGGACGGCGGCGACGGACACGTTCCATTGGCGATCGTGGATGATGTGGGTCGTCGTCTTCCCGTCGTCGTCTAGCAAACGCCATATTTACCTCGCTTGACCCATCGTTTTGAAATCTGAAACCCCTCCGCCTCGCCAAGACCGCTGTCAGTCGTCGGAAATGGATGACCGACCGGCTAGATAAACATTGCGTGCGGATGAAATGAAGAGCACAGGCCCTTACCTGTCACGATGAAACGCACCGCGCCTCACGCTTTGGAGCACGGGGACATTCCGGACAGGCACACCGTGTCTTGGGGAGGTGTGTGACAATGAAGCAGCATGAAACTGTCACCCAACACACCCCGGGGCAGGTTATCTTCGGGTCATCTTCTCACCCCGTGTGTATGGTTTTATAACCTTCAAACGACTTCCTTTTCAAAAACTGAAATAATTCTGTCCTCAGCAGCTCATCGGAGCAAGAAGTCGGCACCAACCACTCCCTCCCAACACAATCAAACGGTGGGCCAGTGGAGAGAGAGAAAAAAAACCACTCGCCATCGAATCGAATTTCATCTTGTTTTCATCCTAGACTTACCACAAATGGATTTCCGATGAAGCCGTTTCAACGCAAGAACCGGTGAAAACTTTATCTCTCCAAACATCTTACGCGGGGCGGAGCTGGAGTGGCCAAGTGGCGTGCGCCGTTACCCGGGGTTTCGTCTTCAAGCGAGTGACCTTGAAGTGTTTTAGCCCGTTCAAACGACGCCGGTTTTACTGCTTTTTTCTTCCGCTCTTTCTCGCATTCTCCATATGACAACTTTATCATCAACAGGCAAACAACAGCGGGAAAGGCAATCATCGTGTCTGTTTGTTCGGTTTCTATTATTTCTACATTCTTTTTCTGTGCGCCAAGGTTTGCTATCCACACGGCCCACGACGCTCAATGTGGAGGAGCGATATCAAACTCTTTCGAAATGATGCTAGTTTGTACACACTTCAAACTGTCCACACAGTTTCGCTCGATTGGAAATAAGACACACAAGACACGTACATACATAAAGTCAAACATAAGACACAGAAAACACAGAAAAAAAAACGGAACGAAAGTTGTAAACTTATTGCATACCGCGTCCCACACAACTGCCACACGAAACCCTATCTCTCGTTCACGCTCACATTCATTCACAGTTTGTCTGTTTGGTTGCAGACACATTTTCAGAAGAACGTTTGGTAACTCGATCAAACCACTAACTACAAAGCTAGAGAAAGCACTAAAAATAGCACTACTTTATATGAGAAAAAACACATTCAGAAGTTGTAAACGATAAAAGAAGATGAAAATGGCTTTTAAAAATAATTGCATGCACAACATTTCGATACTGAGAACCGACACAGATTCATTGAAGAGTGAAGAAAAGCGTCCAAAAGTTGAAGAAACGACATCATTCAAGCAGATCAACAAATTGTATTTATGGTGCATGTGTGATGCTGTGTGATGCTATGTAGTCGATGCAATGTGAGGCGTTAGTAGGGTGTAGAGTGCTTGGTAGTTCTTTGATTGAATTCGCGTGTTTTAACGGACACTTTTAAGGATCCAGCAAACTCTTGAGTCGTTTACATCGTGTGTATTTTTATTACGGTATAGCGCGTCGATGACGTGTTAATCAAATATATTTAAAAAAACATACAACATAGCAGTTAAATAGAATATAGTTGAAGTGATGGTGGCCAGAGATAGAACAGTGAAACGGTCTAGAGCGGGTACACAGTGTACGCCAAAGAGAATAGAGAGAACGACAGGGATAGAGAAAGAGTTCTAAAGAAAGGGAAAACGGAAGGAACAGACAGATTTTACAGCGAGAAAAACGAACAAAACACGTCCAAAGAAAAAAATGGAACAAACAAAAACCATGTTGAGATCTTTACCTGTACACTTAAGCCCCTGGTGGATCAAACCGTACAACAGCGAACCACAGTGATCGCAAAACGTTGGACTCGAATAGGTCCACTCTTTAAACTCATGCTTGGTACGGGTGTCCTATATTGGTGGTTATTTGGTGTTGGAAGTGTGTCGGTGTGTTGGTTGGTCGCACACACACGTGTGCGTTTGATCGGGTTTTTTGGCCACCAGTTTTTCACGGTTCACATGCATCGGGGGGTTTTTTATTTCCACACAGTTTGCCAAATGAGTTTTTGGTTGCCACGGTGATTTTGATGGAGCGAGAGGAGGGAACAGATGTAGGATCATGTTTTTGTTTTGTTTGCACCCATTGTGAGCAGGTTGATTTGTTGTTTTTGGTGGTGGTGGTGGTGGTGGTAGTGGTGGTAGGGCCAAAAGTATCATCATGTTGGAATTGGTTCGTCGTTTCGGTTGTCAGTTGGAGGATTGTCATAATGATGATGAGTTGGGTTAAGTGATGTTCAATGACGATTTGTAAGGTTGATTTGTTTTTGTTTTTTTTATGTTTTTTGGTTTTGGCACAAAAATCATGAAATAAAAAAGTTGGAAAATATAGAAACGGGAGAACGATTAGAACAGCTAGATCATCTATGAGGAATATAACTTAAACTTAACGGCTAAAACTTAAATGTCACTTGTTAAGGTAAATAGAAAAAAGCATAATTATGTTCCTCAACTTATGCTTAAAATAATCAGATTGTCGCGTGCTTCTCTAGACTGTTAAAACGTATTTCAAATAATTCATAAATAAAGCTCATTGTAAATTAAATGACACATTAACATAAGTATAGAAAGCGTTTTCCCTGATGACTTTTCTGTGGGTTTTTCGTGTATGATTTGTGCGATAAGAACTGCATTTAAAATACGCCAAACAGCGCAATCAGCGAACTCTATTCTAGTGGCTCTATTCTATAGCGCACATACACTCACACAAAAACTAGCTATGCACTAGCAAATCGTACTCGTCCTCCGGAACCTGTCCTGTCGAATTTTTACATCCAATTCGGTTCAATTTCGGTCTGAAGCTTTTTAGTCTTATCAGAGTCTTATTAGAGTCTGAACTCTAATTAGGTACCAGAGGCAAACCCGATTCGCATTGCAAGTAACGGCAGCAGCAGCAGCAGTGGTAGAAGAAAGTAGTACAAACATATTCGACGCAAACACTGGCTGACGCAGCGGTTCGCACCAACAGGTTCAGTTTCTATTCTAAAGCAACTCGGAAATTCAACTCAACGCAAGCAGCAACTCTTGCTCTATAAACTAACAGGCTGATCGCTTGGGCGATGCTTATCTATTTAATTCGCTCCTTTAACTCATTTCATGCACGCACTCTTCAATGCTGTCGACACACAGGTGATTGTTGCAAACCGTAAATACGTGCCATATGCCAACTGTTCAACTCTGTATCATACACACCAGCAGTTCGACCGTATCGAGCTACCTCCTTTTGCCTAATGCTTTCATTTTCTGCCGAAGGAAGCTTGCTGCTGCATCATTTTGCGTTTATTTTGATTTGATAGATTAAAGCGAATGCATAAGAAAAAACAAACTACCAATTCTTTTTAGCCTAGCTGAATGTATAGGAAGCATCGCGAATTACTGTACAGAAAGTGGGAGCGGAGGGAACGGCTCGGAATAAAGTAGACAACGAACAGGGTGTAGGCTCGATAAATTACTAACATCTCGTTGCATCTCGATCATTACTCTAGGCTGATCGTCTCATCAATTTTCACGCTCAATATAAACTCCGTCAAAGTGGGAAATTGATACTCTTTCCAGCTGTCAACTGCCATCGTAACACGCTTGTCGCACCGATTCGTTTGCCGCGATATTTCATTGCGCCGTAACCGCTTTATTCAATTAGCGTACGCAAACGATCCGTGGAGTGGAAAAGCAAACAAAAAAAAACAACAACCGTAAAACTAAACAACCGCGGGGAGCTCTGTCCGACGCCTCCAAACGCCTCCCGAAGAAGATGATTTGTTAAATTAATGCAAAAAAGAAACATCGCACGCAGCGCACCGGGTGACTGAGCAACGGAAACGGCCCCAGCGAAACGAGGTAGCCAAAATAAAACATAAATTACACTTCCACCGAAAAACCGTCTAGGGTCGCCAAAAGGAGCAAGCAGGCCGTAAAACAAATTCAAAGTGTGTAAAGAATAGTCGCGGTGTGGTGCGGCGGGGGGGGGGGAAAGAGCACCAAAAGCCGGTGCTCCAAGCTGGTCCGGCACTGGATCTCTTACACCCGGGGTTCGGGGTTCGGATCGGACCGTTCGGATGAAGCTATTTTTATTCCGAGCCAGGATGGGAGGGAGGGGGGGGGCATTGTGGGACTGAGGGCAAAGAAAGCAGGAGCAGGAAAATATGGAACGAGTTGCGCGAATGAGCCGAAACGAAGCCAAGATTTAACTAACAAACAGAAACAATACAAAAAAAAACAGATCGTTCCAAAATTAGTAAAGAGTAAATTGCTCAAAAAATGAAACACGAAAGCGGCGCATGAAAAAACGCTACTATCAACAAGAAATTTAACAACCCTTCTCAAGCTAGCAAGTAATCGAAGAGTCAAAACGCGTTTGTTCTTCTTGGGCGGAGGGTAAAGTAAATCTTAAATTATCTAAAACGGTTCAAAAGCGGCATTATTCTTAAAATAAATCATCAACTAAAACGAGGTAAAGATAAGTAAACGAACAAAACTGGGACCTCAATCGGCCCGTACTTACATCGGAATCTGCTCCCTTATCCGCACCCGGACACTTGAAGGTAACGTACTCGTGGCATCGTTTGTGAACGACAAAGGAACAAACTGTTGGAGTTGGAGAAATTAGAACAATCCAATCACAAGATAAATAAGTAACGCGCAAATCAGTTTGGTTCAGCTTTGCGCTGCGTACGTACCTTGACATTGGAATCCTTGCTTGCCAAAGCCCCTGCGGTGGGAAAAGTTATACGATTAATAACGCCGCAGCAACCCAGCCGCCGTCAAGAAAGTGGGGCGAAAATGGGGTGGCATGAAACGAGAGATTGGGAGAAGAGATAACAATGAAAATATAATTAATTTACTACCGGATGGTGGCTTAACGTTTTGTAAATGATCGGGTTGGGTCAAGCGGGCGCTATCGCTCGCTACAAATTTCCACCTCCAGCTCCCCAGAACTCTTCCAACTCTTCTGTGTGTGTGTGTGTGTGTGTGTGTGTGTGTGTGTGTGTGTGTGCTAGGTTCGGTTTTGGGTTTTGTTTAATATTTCACCCCGAAAAAACCCTCAAATCGATCCCATGGAACACTTCGTTGTCGCAACAGTCGTTGTCGCAGGGCACACGACGAAAACCAGCCCCACAATCGATGGACAAATTTAAATAAAATATTCCACAATCTACAGGTAGTGGCGCGGTTGGTCGCCTTTTTTGGAAAAGAAAAAAACGGAACATAACAAACCTTGCACCCCCCCACCCCCTCATCATGGCGTGGGGCGTGACAAAACCGCACACGCACGCCAGCCGGGATTTTCCCTTCGGGCTTCGGGTTTTGGTTGGGCGGTTTGTTGTGTTGTTTTCTCTCCTCCTCGTTGGCCTGCCTCACTGCTTCGAATTTGGATAAAATTGATGAAGTGATATTATGTAAGTGTGGACAGCGGGGGGCGCGGGAACCCCGAGGGCGGGCTGGCGGCCCCTCAGCTCGCTGCGGGAGCGTTTGTTTGTGACGCGCCGTTTGTCATAATAATTAAATTTTCCGAACACTCAGCTCCAGGTCCGGAGGCCCAGCTGCGGTGTGTTGGTTTGGTGTGCTGGCAGCGTGTTTTTTCCCTCCCTCCCATCGCTCGGTGTTGCTGTTTGTTTTGCTAGCTACCGTGAGGAGGGGGGCGTTCTGCTCGATCTGGTTACAGCCGTTATGGTCGCTAACTCGTTCGGGTTTTTTTTGGCTCGTTCATCAAGCTGGAAAATAGTTTTCCATTGGGGTACAGTCCACAGACCACATTCCATTTGCGGGGCAGTTGAACTTACCGTGCAAGGTTAAGCTAACGCAATGAGGGTTTTGTAGAAAGTAACAGCATCAGTTTCAACGTTTTTCCTTTCCATTTATTTTGGTCCTTCGAACCGGATTCTACGGCCAATCCGATAAGGTCGTACTCGTTCTCGGCGACGCAAATTTACCTTTCTTTCTGTTTCAGCGAAATTTTCCATCAACATCATCGACCCAATCCCACAGTGACCACATAATTAAATTCATATTTACCTCGTCAAACGCGCGCGTGTAATCGATCACGGCCGAAACCTCCGTGACAGATCCCGTATCAATCCTACTTCCGCTTTCGCTCTTTGTAGCGGAACATTTCAAAGCCCCCTGCTGCGCGTAGGCTGTATTTGGAGGCCGCTAGCAAACATCCCAAAACAAACACTCGCACCGTTTTGATGCTAAAATAGTAATTCGCAGCTCAATCAACTCACCAGCCGCCGTCCTGGAAGCCTCTTTCCAATCGATTTTCCTACCTATCGGTTGCCGATTACAGCCACGGTAAGCTCGTAATTTAGCGCGAAATCTCGTCGTCGAAGGCACCAGAAAAAGCTGCTTTTCCGGGAGGGGCCGGAATGTTCAGCGGCAAATCAAAATAGCTTCCACATAATTTCCACATCAAAACGCCCGTCCCGATCGAAAACGGGACTGGTTGCCATCTTAACCGGCAAGATATTTTGGCAACCCACCTTCTGCCGAGTTACCCCCTGCTCTTGCCGGGCTGCCGCTGGTTGCTCTTTATTTATTATGGCGTGAAAATTAAATGAGCTTCTCCATTCTTCGGCGCTAGCAACGCGGGGACCGGCTACCGGCTAAGACGGCATCCGACCCAGTGGCTCGTCAAAGTTCGTCAAAAAGCCTATCAAACCCCATCATCCATAAAGCAACAGCTTCCGAGGCAGATGCTGCTGTAGCCTTATGGCTTAAGCATAAACGGGAGCGTGCGTCTGTCGCCCTTCAGAGTGTCACGAGTTCACGTGTGTGTTTTGTTCAATAATTTACACGCATAATTTCCACCCCATCGCCCGGGTTCCCGGGTGTGCACTTTTCCGGCTCCACAAACCTGGTTTTATTGCAAAGCAATCATTTCCCCCGTGTGCCTGGTTGGGGTGGGCGCACCTGGACGCACAGATAAGACGCACAAAGGTGCGACCTGGAAACGAATTAATGCAGGTAGCGTGAAGAGGGACCTCTTCGGCTCTTTGGTCTTCCCCTCTCCCCGGACAAACCTGCTTACACCGTTACAAAGTCAGCCGCATCAATATTCCTAACGACAGCGCCCGGAATTGCTTTCGCCCTTCGCCGAGGGTCCACCGGTTCGCCGCCTTGCTTGCTTGGATCGAAATTCGAAATGAATATTTAATCGTGTAATTTATTCGGTTTCACTTGCCTAACAATTCATCCCACCAGCCCTTTTGGGGACTGAGTGGGAAGGGGTAGGAGAGGGGTAGAATATTCTCACGCACTTATCTACCTCGATCGCACATTCCACTCTTTCCCCCTACCCACCGGGCTCACATCATTGATGCCCAAACCCATTAACTCTCGGATGTGCGGTGGGCGCGCGGCGACGACCTTGCGCGAATATCCTTCGCGTAACGGCCATTCGGTAATGGAAATGGCAAGCCGGCAGCCAATGGCGATAATGGCAAAACCGGTACCGGTGGGGGAAAGAAAACCCGTCCCTCGTCCCTTTTTTTTCCCCCGCCCCGAATGATGGATGATGGTCCGATGCGAAGGATATCGAGTTCGACGTAAATTAAACACTGGCCCTGCGCGGCTGCGGCGAGATTTTCCATGCTCAATATTCTAACCTTCCTCTGAGTGGGGAGTCCCCCCTCTATGATGGTTGATTTATGTCTCTAACTGTGTGTGTGTGTGTGTGTGTGTGTGTGTGTGTGTGTGTGTGGAAGGACGGAGTTTTTTGTCCGCCAAAGTCCATTTACTTATTCTTCGGTGTCGTCGATTAACTTTTCATTTTGTTCCATGTCGAGAAGATCTCTTGCGATACTAGGGCCGGATCAGGCTGGGTGTAATCGATACAGTTTTAGAGCCCCAGCTTCGCTGGGAAGTATTTGCGGTCGTTTTGCTGTATATTTTTAATATAAAACTCCTGCAACTCTTTAATCACAAGCCAAATCATTTAAAAAAAAGCAAGTTCACGCTCACTGTTCGCAGCACAGAAGCACTATTACAGCCACGAACGACAATTATTGCACTCGCCTTTACCAACGGCCAAAGACTTTGATCCGTCGCAGCAGCGCCAAAATGTTCCGTTCTACAAGGGCCGTTAGTTTCTTTCCTTTCTTCTTTGCACCCAAATTGAGGCAGCAAAAAAACAACACCCGAACCGAACCAGTGGAAAAGTCAAATTTAACCCCCAGAATCAAACAAAAAAACCCCCAAAACCACACCGACAAACAACGTTAGCATGGGCCACACACCACCAAGTGACGGTGACGAACGGGCCGGGGCCGAAACAGTTTGCTGCAGCCGGCGGCTATCAAGCAGCTGCTACTGTTGTTGCCGCTATTAAACGCGAAAAGAAAGAGAAAACACCCGCCCTTTGAGCTACCACCCGATCGGCGCAGCTCTATGCTGAATCCATTACCCAGCGGAAATCAACCGAAACTCGGTAAAGCGACGAAAGGAAGGGCAGCCAAAGTTGTGTTGCCGGCCGCCGAACAAATGCGGTAGGAAATTTGGATCGGTTCCCAAACTCTCTCCCCCCTTTCCCAAACCGGGCTCCAGGGGGAGAGGGAGTGAGAAAAAAACCCACCAGTGCTGATGATACTCTGCTTTGGTTTGGTGGAAATTGAACCAACCGCACCACAGCGCCTTCCGACCCGCCCTTCTTACCTTACCAAGACGTCAAAAAGCTACCAAACTCAAACCTCCTTACATCAATGTCCTGTTTTTCCTCACTGGCTTACACCTCTACCGCGACGCTCCCAATCGAAGTAGGCGAAGAAGAAAAGGCAATAGCTCAGGCAGAGGAAGCCAACAACAACCAAAACAAATGGCAAAAAACGGCTTGCAAACCACACACACAATGAGTGGAAAGAAAAGCCTGCAGAGAATTGGCGCTGATGGAAGCTGACTGGGTGGGTTTTTTTCCAAGCCGTCGTGGGAAAGTGTGGTTGCCCTCCGGGCAATTGAGAGGAGAGAGGTAGGTAGAAGACCCTCGCAATACAAAAGAAGCCAGACCGGACAGGGTGGCCGGACAAGGAGGGAGCAGATGTGTGGGAAATGGCAAAAGCGCTTAATAGGAAACGGCTTTCACACCGACCGACCGACCGACCGACCGAGAAGCGGTGGCTTTATTTCGTTTAGGACGTGGCAGAGTGATAAGGAGCAGGCTGATAGCTGTCCAAAACCGGTAACAGAATAACAAATAACGTTTCAGAAATGTATTAAGATGTTGTTGAGGCGCTCGGAAAGGGAAAGAAAACATAGAAATGTGGGAGAAAAACGAGAGAAAACAGGAAAACTACAATAAATAATTAAAGTATAAAACAAATTATAGAAAAAACATCAAAAATCATTAAAAATATAACAATGAAATAGTAACAACAAAACATAATAAGTTAGTGGAAAACAGAACAGAAAGAAACAAATACACCTATTTTCTGTGACATTTTTCATGCGCTGGAAGACTAAAACAGTGACGAGACGACCTGTTACACTGTTGCCTGCGTGTGCAAAGTGTGAGTGAAAAAAGAAATGATCCCAAACCTCAACGCCTTTCTGCCTCGAAACCAACCCAGCCGGAAAACTGTTTGCTTCTTGGGAACACACACACACACACACACACACACACACACAAATCTTTGCGCCACTTTTTGCATTGTGTTTTACAGTATCTTTACGCTGGAATTACCCTTTCCCGTTCATGTGGGAGAACAAACTTTGCTTTAATGCAAAGTTTCCACCGTTGTGTTTGTGTGTATTGGTCCACCCTCCAGTGTGCGTGTGTGTGTGTGTCTGTGGTTGAAAAAGTTGCCCAATACCTCCGTACAAACACTTGCGTCACCGCGCAGCGTCCCAAGGCAAGGAGGTTCCTCGCTTGCTTACTCTGAAAGAGAAAAAAAAGAGGAAAGTCCATCTCTCGGGAATACGTCGCTCCGTTCCAGGAGTTTTTTCCGCGTTCCATACTATTATAGCTTCGTCCTAGGCCCTCAACACACCTGCAGGGAACTCCTCGCAAAACCCCAACCAGCGGCAAGGGAAAACTTCGCTCCAAGAACAAAACTACCCAAGGGTGGTGGCAACAGTAGCGGCAGATAAGCGCTACGTGCGCCCGGGATCGGGGACGTCCCGGCAGAACCCGGGCCCTGACCAATGTGAAACCGTGCATGAAACATCACCCTTCAGCAAGATCAACGTTTCCAGGAAATCTGTTTTCAATGTGTATGCTTGCGTGTGTGTGCTTTCTTCGTTTACTAAACCAAAAATTCCGCAAAATGTTTACCTTCGCCTTCGTCGTCATACTCTTTGCTTGGACTTCTTATCGAGCTGACAAATATTAATTTAGAAAGCAGAGTACTTTTTTTTGCCAGTGTGCCCTTCCCTTTCTCTATCGAAATTGGTAATTTTCTTGCGCTGCTTTACAATGTCTGCCCTCTTTTTTTGTTCGCTCCTTTTTCCACAAGCGGGCAAACGAAAGATTGTGCTGATGACCAGAAGGTGCTAGTCACCTCGTTCTAGTACGACGGGTTATCGGTGTCATAAATTTTTCCCTACTCCTTTTTTTTCGTTGTTGTTGTTGCTACCTCTGCCAGTCTCGGGAGAGATTTTGTAACAGAAAACCCTACAGCACAGCATGTTTTTGACTTCAGTTAGGTTGGGTTTCTTTCTTATCGGCGTTTGCTTTCTTTCTTTCCTTGACACGGTCAGTCGCAGCGTAGGATATCGGTAGCACCCGCACGAGGAGTATTTAGGCGTTGACGTGATGAATGACCGATGTCAGATCAGGATAAAACTTTTACCTTTTTTCCCCCACTTTTGTCGACAAGCGTTCGTTCAGGGTCTGTGGTTGTCACCAGGAAAGATGGTAACAGTTGTGAATGTTACAAGATGCTATGCCTTTGAGTGCATAACCTTATGTGTTTCGGAAAGCATGGTAAAAACTAGGGCTTTGGCTAACTTTTAACCTTCCAAAAAGCGTACCTTTTGGCGCTTAAAGCACAAAACTGCACAGTTCTTTCAAGATCATTCAAATCGTTTCCAATATAAAACGCTGGAACGGCTAATCCCTCTGCCATTTAGAATCCTGCCCGAGTCAAATTAAAACCCACCTCCCTTCCCACCTCCCTTCCCACCAACATGTTGGCATGTTGACAAATTTCATTAAAACCATTCACCCCGAACCGATCCAGTGTCGGCAAGCGTTTGCAGGAGTGCGACACCGAGTATGATTGAATTTACACCTAGCCCATCACCAATCGCTTTCGCTGGCACTCTGGCTTCTCGAATATCCGCCCGTCACCATCCGTTCTTTCCCAACCAACCAACGGAGGTATTGCAGCGTACCGGAGCACCGGTGGAATGTTTGCTCGCTGAAACCCACCGTAAGGAAGCCAGAATAATTTACACTCCAAATCACTCGAGCTCTTTTGCCGCGCACACCGTGCCCAGCTAGGGGGCAAAACATAAAGCACCTCCTCCACCGAAAAAAAAAAACAACGTCACACCGCCACACGAGGTAATAGGATTTTCGTCGTCAACAGACGTCGCCCGCAAACAGAGCCACCAAGAGCCACGACTCGACCGTCGACGCGCGAAAACTCTCCCCCCATGAGAGAAAGAAAACTTACCGGCGGCTTGGGCACATCGAAAACTCGAGCCGGAAGAAGGACGGATGCTACGGTGAAGCTGAAAATTCATTTCTTTTCGAACTGTGCACCGTTTCCATTTATTATTAAATAAGGTACAGTGCTGGCGAGTCGGTTACGTGCTCCAGGTCCGGCACATGTTTGGCACACACACACACTCACACAACCAGGAAATGGAGAGCCAACGCGTGAACAAGTTTCGCCAATGCCACGGACACAGCATACGGCAACGTGGGAGCTTTGTTGTCGGTGTCGGTTCTTTTCGGACGGCCACTAGTGCTTGTGAAGTGAAGTTGGTCTGTGCAGACGATGAAGTTCAAATTTGTCGCTTTATTTAATTTTCACCTTTATCAAGTGGCGTCCGTGCAAAGGGACAATGTTGTAGTTTTTGGGGATCTCTGGCTTCAACCAACCGTCCATCGTAAGGGGAAACAATATTTTTAAGCTTCCTACCAGCTTTTCCATGAAATTGTGTAAAATAGCACAACGATATCAACAACAACAAAACAACGAAATCATCACATCTGCCAAACGGAACCCTTTCAAATGGTTCCGGTTGAATTTTCCCACCGGGCCCGTACATGACAAGCTCCCCCAGCAGCAGCAGCAGCAGCAACAGCAGGCCTGGGAGAAACAAACATCATTTGGTCCTTCGAACCGGATTTCTGCGCTCGTTCCGATGACGCAGGAGAAATGGTACCGAAAAAGCTTTCGCATTAACCATGGCTGCTTCGTGTGTGTTTATACGTAACCGCGTGACACGTCTACAACACGTCATGTCACACTGGATGGAACTTTAGTTTGCAGTTCTTCGTTCGGGCACATTCTTTTTCTCTCGTCGCTTTCCATGTACCGTGTGTGTGTGTGTGCGTTATGTAAGCTTCATCGCCCATTCTGACTGATTCCAACCGATATGGCAGGGCGGACCGTCACTGAACCGTTAAAGGTGGCTCCCTTGACAGAAGCCAGCAAACTGTTGCTCGGCGCCAACTTCCGACACATGCACATACACAGACACACACACACGTATCCTAAGGTAACGACGATCAGAATCTCATTTGCCTTCCAAACGTTGCGGTACAAACTAATGGCAAAGCCCCAGCCTGCCAACGCTGAGGAAGGTACCGATTGAACCCATCCCATCGAGTTATAACACCAAACGAACCCTGAAAAAAGACCTACAATTTGCCTGGGACACTGTCTACATCACACACGGCAAATACAGGAAAGCTTAAAACCAACCAGAAGCTTGATGAGATGAAAGGCAACTCGATACCGATGGTGGACGATGATGTGTGGAGGGGAAAAAGTTGGGAACACTTTTGTCGTGTCCGCGCTGCCCTAAACATGGCCTACCTCAAACCAAAGTATGCAAAGGCAGAACCAACCGGGAGCGAAAATATGTCAGGTGATTGTTTCAGATCAAAATCCATTACGGGGAACCACCGGGGAGGTGTCCTGTGACGAACTACATGTTCGATAGGGTTTGAGGGGCCACACAGCACCAGCCCGGATCTAACAAAACAGTCCTAAGAACCAGCCTTCGGGGCCATTTTCTGGGCGTATACTTCCCCCCCCCCACACAATCCGAATCCTTTCGTCCAACGTCCAACATCAAAATCCAAAGCGAAAAAACCCAACAACCAGCAAAACAGATGAGATGAAAAGCATTGCTAGAGGCAGAAGGGTGCGCCGTTGGTTGAATTGGTAGAAAAACTTGTTGAACCAGGACGTTGGTGACCATCCACACAGAGCACGGGATGGAAATAGAATATTGGCTCCCGCCGGGTTCGTTTTTCGACTAGTGTGGACGAAGCGGTTCCCACCAATCAAACCGGTAGGGGCAGAACAGCAATCCGTCCCGTGTGATGGGCGTCTCTCTCACTCTCTCTGAGCGTTTTTTTCCGTCCATCGTTTCATCAGAACATGATACCCATCCGGCAGCCTGTTATTTCATTCCCGTGACTGAGCACAAGCTATTTCCATATCGCTCTCCAGCCCAGTGTTTGCGAACATTTAAGGTGCACGCCGCACAAGCCCCATGTCTGCCCCATGGCTCGCAGGGTTTGGCTCGCGGAATCAAAGCTGTTGAAAAGCCCAACCATCCAAGGGCGCTTGAGATCAAAGCAGGTTTATAAATAGGATAGGATACGGCATAAAAACGGCGCTTCTTAAATCGTGAAACAACATGCTCCACAACAAGGAGATCCCATAGCTGGAGCTCTGCTGTCCCATTCAGTTTCTAGTAATAACATAACCTGTGTGCCAGTTGGAACGAAAATTGAAGTCACCAAGCAACGTACTGCTAAGGAGATTGCAACAAGCATCAACGTAAGAGCTTCCGAGCAACAATCTAACCAAGCTTCCCTCTATTGTAGCTGTAATTGCAAACTCCCCCCGCCACAGTACGTACACCTTCGGGCTCGATTACTGCGTGCTCCATTACGGCTCAATATCGCAAAGCCTCGAGAGTTCGAGCTTTTCCTGAGGACGTTGAGGTCGAAACTGCATCTCGCACGGAGCGAGAGAGAGGTACATTGAACCAAATTGATTACTGATACTGATCTTCAATAGAACCTCCCTGTCCCAGGGTTCGGTTTCCGATAGCTGTGATTTCCCCTGTTGCTCGTGCGTCCCCAACTGCCACCATCCTGCACTGTTCAATCTTGCCAAGCACACAATCCAAAGCCGCAACCGGTACGTAATCTAAATCTCAAGCATTTCTTGATTTACCGGTTTTGCAAAATCGGTGACATCCTCTCCCGAGGGAGGCATCGAGTGGGCGCCCGTGTGCTCAAAGATGAAGCTCCTCGTTGCTTGATACCACCCTGCATCGCAAAGCTACACCAGGCCATCAAATCAACGACTGAGCAAGACGAGATGGATGGAGCAAGGCGTCACAAACGATATCGAATTCCGCACATCTTCGCATTCGATGCAGGAATACTCTTCTTCCGCAGTGCGGAACAGTTGTTCCGACGACGAAGGTATCGATGATGAAGTCCGGGCAGGTAGCAGCAGTTGGAGTTGGATATCGAGGGGCGAAAAAACGATTCAAGATAATTGTAATGAATTCCTAACAAGTTTCTAGCGCCGCCCTTCTCCATCGGGCACATTCTACAGCTTCCTCCAAGGCTCGAAGGTGATGCTCGAAAGGCATATTGAATGAGAAGCAGCACAGTGAGTTGTAAATAAATGCAGCTCGCTTAAGGAGCTCGCTGCTCCAACTGCTTGACTCGGTTTCGGTGGTGTACGAAATTCCATCTTCCTCCCGCCCAGACACTGACTTGTCCACCCTTAATGGACTCGAGCAATTCAAAGTATCCATTAAGCTGGAGACGGTCACGACCCATTGAGGCCTTTTTTATCTTCACAAGCTGTGTCCATACCATTAGCAGCGTACAATGCCGGTCCCTCATTTACAGGTTTCCAGCGGTCGGAAGGAAACCGATCCGACCATCGATTCCACTTTCCCGAGAACGGTCAACTGAAGCAATCGGTCAGAAATTAACTTTGGAATGTTGCGTTCACTTCGTCTACTTCTCGGAATACTCTAGGCATACGCTGGCTGCACAACCCATCCCACACCGGCGCTGAGCTGTAGTTTTCAATCCCTGCCGAGCAGCACGAGAAAATGTTGTCGGGGAATGCTTTCCCTCCACGATTCCATTCCTCGGAGCCGCAATAACAAGTCAACTTCCGAGGAAGCAACCCAAGATGGGATCGTCGTGAGATTTATCTGCTCTTGTCTGCCTTTTGTTACACGATGATAAAGTCAACAAGGGAGTGAAAGCGCACACACAAAAACACTCTTATTTGTCCACAGGTCCCAGATTGGGCCGATGATAGCCGATGTTCGAAAGCGGCACAACACAACAGGTTGCCCGAGCAAGCCCACGCACACACCGGAATTACGGGGAATTGGAGGACATCGCTTCGTGGTACAACATGACTCCTTTGCGGTGTGTGTAGGCAGCTGTAGGTGTAGGCACGTAAGGTCGGTTTATTGGAGCGCCTCTCGCAATCTCGCCGCACGAATGCGCGTACGATTGCACGGTATATCCTTATTAGCATTATGTCCACACCAAGCGCGTGCCTAATGAGTGCTGGAGGAGGTCGTCTTATTTCCAGAAAGTTGTCCCACACCACCGGCACGCGCGTAAAGGTCATCACGAGCCACCCCCGATCGATCTGCTTACGACGCAGCCAAACGAGCCAAATGTTGCAGCCAAACGGCCTCATCTTGTATCCATCCTCCCTCTTTACACCCACACTGGCGTGTTTGGGGGCGAAAGGAAAACTACCACCGCTAATCGTACCACCACCACCAACGCCACCCCGATCATCATCCCGAAAATTCATCGCAGCCGGGGTTTTGCGCAACATCCGCGCGACCTTTATCCGTCATGCCCGTACCCTCGCCGTCTTTTTTCCGGGAAATGTGCTGTATCGCATTTAAATTTGACATTTACCGATGGAACCTGTGTCTCCCTCGGGGAGCGGAGAGGCGGTTGAAAGCAAGAGAAAGAAAGAGATATTGCCGCTGAAAGGACAGCGCTTGCCGTCGGGGCACAACGAGGCTGTGTAGGAGCTCCCGTAACAAAAAACACAACACCTCCACACGAAGCGCGAAACAGAGGCGCACGAAAATATTAAGATAAATAAATGGGGTAAACATAAATAAAAGGATCTTCGCCATCAGCTTCTGTTTCTTCCTTTGCTCGCCATCTTATCGTACGGATCAAGCGGGGCCCTTGTGTGTGTATGTGTGTGGGAAGAGCATTCCACCGACAAACCAACAAAAAGGGATCCTTTTATGCCTTACGCCGAAAATGAAAACAACTCCTTCAGCGAACGTCGATTGAATTAATGTGTTTGTATTGCAATCAAATCAACGGCGCAGGCGGGGTCGGGGAAATCCATCATGCAAAGGGGTAGACGGGTAACGGAAGCCAACCCCTCTCGCCCTTCTAATAAGACGCAATAAAACAGACACACAAGCGCAAGAAAACATCATCATAAAATCATTCGGTTATGAAGAAAAATGTTATTGCCTTACATTCATCCTAATGTGGCGTCGTTTTCCGATTGTTGCCGTTTTTGTCCCCATCTCGTTCTCGCTTTGCTACTATCATGCTTCCTTGCCTGCATGGTGAGCTTTCTCGCCGAAACAAAGCGATCCATTTTCCACTCTTGGTTGCTATTTTGTGTGGCGCTCGCTGTTGCATCGCCGACGGACTGTAAGCCCGCCAGCCAGGGTGGGAGAAAAATGCTCTGAGTAGGAAAAATGGAAAGCTAGCGGCAATCCACGGATAAATATCTGGTCGAGATGGTTTCGCTGTTTTTTTTTTCGTTGCCCGTCCTTTTTGGGACCGATGAAGCCGCAACACATACAGACGCGTCGGACGTCACGCTTTTGCTTGCCCTCGCGGAACGAGCTCGAAAGGTCAAACCATCGGATCGGAGAGATGTCCTGCTGGGTGATGACGTCACTATTTTTCCCACAGCACAGTGCCTTGGATTCTGCTGCTAATCTCATACTCTCATACCCTCTCTCTCACTCTCTCACTCGTACAGCTTCGGCAACCATCGACTCTCGCATTCGCTTCCATCGCACATACTTTCCCAGCGCCAATTGCGGACATGTGCTCCACACGCGCAGACACACTTTCACTGCAATAAATCAGTGCCGAGCTTTGAACGGATGGCGTGGTGAGACATAACCAAAAAACAATAAAAAAAGAGACAGCTCGAAACCATCTCGCCTCGCCCACGCGGCGGAAAGGATTTCGCGTGCGGTTTTGATTGAGTGCCCTGGCGCGATGTCGTCAGCAAAAGAAACCTGTTGTTGCTGATTGAGAAGGTAACGAGTTGAGGATGGGAAAATAAAAAGTACGTCCCTTGTTGATTGTTTTCTCCTTCGCCTCTCTTATACATCCACACTGAGGCGGGACGTAACTGTTGAGTGTTGCTAATTGAGCTGAAGTGTACTCGTTTTGGTATCTTGTATCGTTTGTGGACTGAATTGGTTAGCAATGTTTCGTAGGGATTGAAAAATGAGCAACCTCAACAGTCCATTTATCACCTTTAGGCTCTAAAAGATCACTGATGTTTATTCAATTGTGAAAGACATGTTATAGCAAACATCAACTCAACTCTATTGGATGCTTCTTTGTATCAGAAGTGTTGAAAAAAGGTTCTATGGTCATAGGAATTTCACAAATGTCACAATGAAAATCGTAGAAAATGGCATATCAACTCCAATAAATCTGGTATAAATGGCCAAATATGTGATTTCAGAATCTCTAAGGATTTCTAGTGACTTCCCCGAATATTGTTCTTCATTTGATGCTATATCCCGAACAACCATTCTCAGTTTGTTGGTATTCTAAACTAGTCCCGAGTGTCATCTTCCTTCAATCTGAACATACTTCTCCACCTACCTAAGCAATTTAGAGGTCTAGGTCCGCAGGAAGATGTTATAGATTCCGAGGAATAGTTCAGGAAAGGAAGCCTAAACTTCAATTCCTGTTTGAAACATATTCGGATCCTACATCTTGACATACATCTCCACCTACCTAAGCAACTTAGAGGTCTAGGTCCGCAGGAAGATGTTATAGATTCAGAGGAATAGTTCAGGAAAAGAATCCTGAATATCAGCGCCTGTTTGAAACATATTCGGATCCTACATCTTGACATACATCTCCATCTACCTAAGCAACTTAGAGGTCTAGATCCGCTGGAAGATGTTATAGATTCGGAGGAATAGTTCAGGAACAGAAGCCCTAAACATCAATTCCTGTTAGAAACATGTTCGGATCCTACATCTTGACAGTATCAAACATATTGTAAGGACCTAACTTCAAAAGATTGCTTACATCGTGTGTCATTCCCTCAGTCATACAGTTTCAAATACTCTTTACAGATACACCCAAGTTAGTATAATAATCATTCTCACGAGATTTAACCCCTTGCTTCATTTAATAAACCATAAATATATGAACACATTGACAGAAATGGACGTCCCATATGTTTATCAAAACTTTCCACTAAATTAAACGAGTACCTGAGCTCCAACTGCTCTTTATCACGCCCAAAACATGTCTCACCACAATATGTCAACCTGTACCGTTCTACGATATGAGCATAAATGTATGCTGCTGTGTTTCTGCTTTCGGTCGCTCTAACCTGTCATAAAATCATCATCAAAACCACGACAGCCTTTCAGTTTCCACGCTGCCTCTCCATTCTTACCCCAAATCCGGAAGAAACTAGGCCTCAAAAACTGTGTTTTTGTGTGTTTCGATGTGTTTCCAGGCGTATGTGTGTGGTCAGCGCACCACCGTACCACCTCTGTTTCACCCTGTCAGCCCTATCGATCGAGAGGAGTAGGGACGGTTTGCTGTTTTCTGTTTTTTTTACGAGCTATCATTCGTTGTCCGAGCGAAAAAGGGACACCCGAGGGCCAACCAGGTAGTGCTGCTGCGTGTTTAACCGCCGAACTTACCAGACCTTGCTTCGGTCCTGGATGTTTCGGTGATTAAGGTTTCTGACCTGCTGCACCGCTGCCCGCTTCCTTGCGGGTGGTTTTCACCTGCCATCCCCGGGTTCAATTTGCCCCCTCCGCTCAGCGGTTAAACGGTACGCGGTGGGCACTTCCGCCCCTCGCTCGCTCGCTGCGGTGTAATGGCCATTTTGTTGCAACCATCATTACGGCTTTGCTATCTTGTGTAGCCTTCCCGTTTCACTGCTACTGCTGCTTTGGCAGCGATTCAATGGGAATCGATCGAGCTGTGAGCGCCTGTATGTATCTGTCTGTGCACGCTGTGACTTTGCCTGTTGGATGGGATGGGGCAATTTGGTAGCTGAAATTTTCGGATGGTAGCACCGCTTCCGGTTAACCAGATCCCGGCAGCCCAAAATGCGTCTCCTTTGCCTCTTCTCAACTCCAAAATGTCTCTCGAGGGTTTGTGGCGGGGCATAAAAGGGGAGTACCCTGCATAGTCCAAAATCAGATCACAGCAGAACGTTGCCCTGGCCACCGAAAAGCACAGGCAAGGGAAAGCACGAGAGGCGCGAGGGATAAAACGGTATCGATCCTGCAACGGCCGTAAGCTTTCGCCTCGTAAATGGAGGCGCCTAGCCGGGCGTAAAAAATGCGCCCGCCAAGAATATGGTTTGCCTGCCTGTGTGTGCGTGTGTGTGTGCTTGTGGCTTGGGGTGTATCAACCAGTAAGCCGAAGGAAAGTCACCCCATACACACACACACGGATTGCGGATGTGCTTTGGGGCACACGGGCACCCGAAAACGCCGCACCAGCTTTAACCGTTTATCGTTAAAAGCCAGCGACATCGTACCATCGCTCCCCCCCGGATTCTTCCTGCTTTTACCCACTTTCCGCCCTTTCTTAACCTTAGTACCAGGAGCAGAAGAGAGAGAGAGAGAGCGCGAACGAGATGCACAAACTAAGATGGTAACGTTGGAGAAAGCATTTGCGGTTGGAAGATATTTGGCTTTCCGATCGATCGAAAGCCGCACTTACACACACGCGCTGTCGCTGGGGCTCTGCTCTGCTGCTCCCCTGTCGTCGTGTAATATTTGGTGACCCACGGGTGCACCTTGCCATTTCGGGCTCGCTCCTGGGACCAACGGTCCCCCCTTGGGGAAAGGGGCCTGTGGGAAAGGAATTTTCATTACCGTTCAACTTTACCGTTCGGCTGACGCTGTGTGCAGCGCACCCGATAAGGCTGCCGTGGCGCACGGTAGAGCGCTACGGTAATAAAGTTAATTTTAGGATCAACCACATGACTTCTGGTCGGGGAGGTTTTGGGAAGGGATTTTTTTTTCATCCTCGCGAAATGCGCACCGAACCATGCCGGACGATTATCAGCAATGCATCGAAGGACAGCTTTACAGCGGCAAAGGATGGAGTGTTGGATGGATGGAGTTTCGATGTGTTTCCAGGCGTATGTGTGTGGTCATCGCACCACCGTACCACCTCTGTTTCACCCTGTCAGCCCTATCGATCGAGCCCTATTTTGTCAAACATTGCCGGATAAGCAGACAAATTCACTATAAAACCACAAGCAAGCTCATGTGGAGTAAAAACCCTATCAAAATAAAGCATAAAATTGCGCTCCCTCTGATGCTACAACATTCAAATTCATCCGTTTCATCTTGCTAAAAACGATCGGCGTGTGCTTATTATTCAACAAGTGCAAACAAACACAGGGCAGTAACAATATTTGCCTCCACGCCGGCAGCAAATAACCACCAATCAGCGATTGACTTTCACCCTTCCACTTTGCATCCAGCGCCGCTCTCCCCCTGCAACATTGCCTGCTCTGTTGCCAACATCACTTGCCTTTCCGGCGGCTCGCGGTTTAATTGATGGAAGATGTTACTTCGCCTGACGCTATTTATAGTCGCAAGCGCGTCGTACAGGAGACACACCCACAGTAGCAGCAGCAGCAGCACACGCTACCAGAGCCGCCACTCAAGTAAACCACACTACCCGGCACCATGCCCACTGCCCCCCCGAGGAGTTTGCTACCACTTTCATCTCTGGAAATGGATAATGTATAATGAAATAAGATCCGACATTGATTAATATCCAACGGGAAGATGTGCCACACGAGGCCACACTTACTGGCCACCCTGCGTACGGCTTCTGCCACAGGTGCGACCTAGACGATGGAACAGCGAAAAAGGCTCGTCTCCCGGCTGCGCGGACGATGCGATAGAAAGATAGAACGTTCGCGCGTGAACGTGAAAGGAGAGCGAAAGATTTCACGTCACTTGACAGGTTGACAGTTTTTTTCTCTCTCTCTCTGTGCTACATTTTCTTCCTGCATGCTTTCGCTGTGCTCAATATTTTTAACCCCATTCAAGTGCTACTACTACGTCGTGTACATAGATTTCCAGGGACATCCAGAGCAAGTCGTCCATCATAAGGACGGTCGCATGTGTCGGCCGGTATACCGATTTCGGAGCTTGTGTTGTTCGATGCAACACGTTCCTGACGTCAGACGAAGCCACATACACCCAGTGGAACCCGGTAGATCCTGCTAGATATCAAATACAAAAAAAAAACTCACAAACACTAATCTCACCTCTTAATGCGCGCATCGAGATCGAACGGAAGGCAAGAGAAGAGATCAGCCCACACGCTCGAGTGCACGCTCGGTAGATTCAGATTGTGAGCACAACCAGCAATCTGCTCCAGGGATTGCACAGGAGGCAAATCGCCATGTTCAACAGTTTAATTTGCCTGCTCGGCAAGGTTGAGGTCATCGATTCACGGCATGCATCCAATCTCATCTTGCACCGGAGCAAAACGGATGTACACCGCAAGGATGCGCCCACCCGTGCCGGCGTGAGAAACAACAATCCGCCATTAGCCTCGTCGGCTCATCGGCATCGATGGGGGGAAAGGTTCCGGTGCCGGCAGGAGGCCAGCTCTTGGCCGTTCTAAAACAAGGACACCGTACCCGCCCCGTAGCCTGCACTACATAAACGCGCTCCCTGTTTCTCACACACATTAAAATTGAGGTCAGGCTGGATGGCATTGTGCATCGTGCAGCAGCGTGTGCCTCACACCAACTGCTGACTGTCTGTATATGTGTACGTGTGTGTGTGTGTGTGTGTGTGAGTGTAAAACTTGCCAGACCATTTCCGTCGCAGGCAGCCAGTTTCGACCAATGTTGGGGATGATAAAACTTTCCTCGAGAGCCGAACCACAAAACCAAACTGTTAGCTCAGATTTTAATGAACTTATCCTCGCTGCTGTACAACGAGGCCCGACACAATGCACCTCGGTACGGTACTTGGGGGGAAGGGGGCAGACGGTAACACAGCGGGGTGTTAGGAAAGTTATTAAAACTTTTTCTACAAACCCAACACGCCAGAACCAGGCTGCTCCTCTTCATGCTTGTTGGTTGGTGCTTCTATCGATTGGTGAAAGGTAAAGGCTTTGGGCAGGTGAAAACATTCCCGGACAGGCGTACTAATTGCAACATCTTTATTTTTCCAAGGCAATTTGCAATCAATCCGATGTGTGTGCTGGTTAGGGTAGTTTTAGCAACAGGGTTATTGCTTCCACTTTTTTTTCTAGTCGATACTTCAACAAGTTGCAGAACGGTGAGCTAGCAAACGTAACACGCTCATTTTGTCACACAGATTGCATACTTTGCGGCGTACTGATGTTTCTTTGCCTTACTGTATGCAATTTACATCACAAAACCTTTATTTTAACATCTTATTACCATCGAAGACACTAAAAAGCATTCCCATTGTCGAGCAATCGTAGCTTTCGGTGGGACAATAGTGCCTCCATTGCAGAAATTCCGCTCTCTACATACAACCCACAAGCAGAACAAAAAAAAACGCTGCAAAATAATCACCATGAAACATTTTCCATTGTTTTGACACATACTTCAGCTCTCCCTAGTGCCAGCTGAAGCGATAGAGAAGGAAAGAGAGAGAGAAAAAAAGGCTGCAAAACCGAGACCGAAAGCTGCACAAATACGGTGTCGATGGAAAATGGGGATATCGATTGCCTTTGCGTCCGCGGCCTGACCGACATGGCCGACCTTCCTACCCTTCGGACCTTGCCGGTCGGCCCGGGTCGGTCTTTCAAAACAAAAACAAACAAAGAGAGAGAGAAAACGAACCCTGAAACAAGAGCGATGCATCCGCACCGAAATGGCTCGGGCATGCATGGTCACATACACACACACACACATGCATACACATACTCAAGACTGGAGTCATCGTGTTGCACCGTCCATTTCCGTTTTACTGTGCTAACGTGTGCCCTCCTGCTCGGCTAGGCGCTTCTCGTCTCCTGTCCGCTACGCTCCGTTCTACTTTCGGTGCACATTCTCGGAACTCTCTCTGTCACTCTCTTTCTCTCTCTCTCTCTTCTTTTATCATACATCTTGCCAACCTTGTGTAGCGCCTGCAAGATAGGCAAAACGCGCGCAGAATAATTATAGCTAGCTAGGTTTAAATTATACACATATACACTTACACACATACACATAGTTAGATTTTTATTATGCATATATATTTTACACACATACATCTACAATTAAGGTTACACGTAGGATAGAATAGAATAGCATAAGATAGGAAATAGGAAATAGTAAAATAGGCGATAATTAGGATTAGCCAATGAGGAATAGGATTAAGGAATTTTGGCGCGAACGAGTGAGTATAAATTAAGGATAAGTTGAGGTTTAGGATGATTAACAAAAGTCCGATCTAAGAGGAAACGCTGCCCGAGTTAACATAGAAGAAATAAACTCCAAGTAACTACACAAATTCAAGCCACATTATTCTTTTGGGTAGTTAGAAGATTTCATATCACCACATGGCGACCGTGACAAGTGTGAAACTGTGATGCAAAAAAAAAAAAAAAAAAAAAAACTCGCGTAAATACGAAGTTAATTCGCGAGTGCGTAATATTCCTTCCGGTCAGAAGAATATTCTAGTATCTGCGTTGATGTTTAGCGTGAAAGAGTGAGAGAGTAAAGACGAGAGTGAAGCGCAACGCTACAATTGTACGATAATTCGAACTATCGTTATTCAAACGCAGTGATAAAATATAAGGGTTTCCTGCAAAATCACGCAAATTGCACAAAAACTCCTGTCGGGTATCGTCAACGAACCAAGGCGCAGTGAAAGAGAGAGTGTATCCCGGTTATAAAAAAAAGTGGCCAGGAAAAGTTAAATGAATGCTAACAAACATTCGGTGTTAAAAAAACAAAAAAAAAAAGCAGCGATAGTTAACGGGACCGTGCGTAAAGTGATCTAAGTGCAGTGACCTCGATCGGACAAGATTATCGCACGTACGAGTAAGCCACATTTCGTACCATCGGCGATAAGCATCACAGTTTGAACCGGCATGACCTTTTGCGACAAGTGACCAAGTGTCGTTTGCACGAGAGAGACATAACGTTGTTGCGAGAAGAAGGAAGAAGCGACGGCGAAGCAGTGAACTGTGAGAGAGCGAGCAGCGATTTGCAGTGGATAGGAGCGACGGTGCAGCAGTGTGCTGTGAGAGAACGAGCAGCGATTTGCAGTGGATAAAGCGAGATAACGCTATACTTATCGATCGGGCAGCGGTACACGGAGTAAGGATCAAGCGAAAAAAAAAAGAGAGAAAGTAAGGTAGGCTACACACTCAATATAGTTGCAATTTACTCATTTAAATATTTTTTGTAATTGCTCAATTAAATTCTTTTTATGAAACGTACAATATTACCATTTTCCATTACAATATGCACATACTATTGGGGGAGTTACCATTGGTTTAAAAAAAAATAAAAAAAAAAATAATTAAATAAAAAAAAAGTAATATTACCATTATCTGGGTATCAAAAAAAAAAAATTAAATTAAAAAAAAAAAATATATATATATATAATATATAATACATAATATATATATATATATATATATATATATATATATATATATATATATATAATTACTATATATATAGCAAAACATCTCGATCACATCTCATTCAATGCTCTTAAAAATTAATCAAAATACTATAAGGCTTAAAAATATTGAAAAAAAATTATCGTGTGATAGAAAGTTTCGCAGATGTTTGCTTGATCATTACAGCGGTTCCGCTAAGTTTTGTTTTGATAAGATCAAGTATTACCTAGATTCAATTCAGGAAACTGAACCCGTTTCAGAGCTAAAACGAATTTTGAAGGAAGCGAGTGACATATACGCCAATATCCAATCGCGCATACAATTTCATCAAACAAACAAAATTCAAGTTAAGTTTAAAACTTTGGCAAAACTAGCTATCGTGTTCAACCGTTGGAATCAAAACAAAATGGAAACTTTCGATATCAAAACAGCCACCGCTTTGGTGCAAATATACGATGGCAATACAGATGGTTTGGAAAATTTTGTGGACTCTTCAAATTTATTAAAGGAATTATGTCCAAAAAATCCACAAATGTTGGTAAAATTTTTAAAAACAAGATTGATAGGAAAGGCGCGTTTAGGACTGCCGCCTAATATTGACGATTTTGACTCGTTAATAAATGATATACGGTCCAGATGTCAAGAAAAACTTAATCCAGATAAAATAATAAGTCAATTGAAATCTATTCGCCAGACGGATACTAAAGCTCTTTGTGATGAGGTTGAATTACTCAGCACAAAATTAAAAACGTTTATTTGCAGTTGCACATTCCCGAAAAAGTTGCAAATGACATGTCATTAAAGCATGGGATTAATGCTCTGATTGAAAAAGTTCATAATCAGGAAACAAAATTGTTTTAAAAGCAGGTCAATTCGCATCTGTTTCAGATGCTTCAGAGAAAGTATTAGAAAACGAAAGGAATAGCATCGGTTCACAAATATTAGCCTTCAACAGAAACTACTATGACAATAGAAAATTCGTTCGTAATAAATACCCGCCGAACACATACAATAGATTCCAGCCAAACACAAATAATAGATGGTTTTCCAATAGATCTCCTCTTGGTAATAATCAGGCAACTAGCAACAGATTCCAAAACCAAAGATATTCTAATAACTCTTTCAGAAAACAATTTCCAAATACAAATACTCGTAGAGTCTACAATACACAAGCTGCAGAAGAGGAACATTTTTTAGGGGTACCACAGGCGTTAGAAGAAATCATTCAACCTACAAACGATGGTCAACATTAGCGATAAACTTAAATGCTAATAACTTTATCAAAATTAAAGTAGAAATGGCAATGGGTGAAATAAGCATATTAATTATCGACACGGGAGCAGACGTGTCATTGTTCAAAGTTGATAAAATAAAACCAACACAGCAAGTCTACGCGCAAATAGGATAAACTTAACAGGCATAACAACCGAATCGGTATCAACATTAGCAACTACTAGCACTAATATAACATTCGGAAATGCTTCTATTAACCACACTTTTCATATCATTCCTGCAGAAATAGATATCACAGCGGATGGTATTTTGGGAAGAGATTTTTTCACTAAACATAGATGTGTTATAGATTATGAGCACTGGCTTTTAAATTTCAATTGTTACGGTGTTACAATCAGCCACCCTATTGAAGATAGTATCAATGATGGTTTCATATTGCCTCTACGCAGTGAGGTTATCCGAAAGATAAATTTGCCCGACCTCGTTGAAGACTCTATTGTCCTTGCGAGCGAAATATTACCAGGAGTATTTTGTGGCAACTCTGTGGTATCAAAACAAAACCAATATGTAAAATTTGTAAACACCACTGAAAGCAATGTGTATATTGAAAAAGATTCATTTAAACCACAGATTGACCCGCTGAAAAATTATATTCAGAAAAATTTAAAATTTAAAAGCACTAAAGCAAATGAATCTAAAATAAAAACATTATTGAGCAAAATCGATAGTCAGAATGTTCCTAAATATATAATCCCTCATTTAGAAAAAATATTATCCGAGTACCACGATATTTTCTGCACCGATAATGATCAAATCCCAATTAATAATTTTTACGAGCAATCGATACAATTGAAAGATAACGTACCATGTTACATTCCGAATTATAAGCAAATATATTCTCAAAGTGACGAGATAAAAAATCAGGTTGATAAAATGCTTAAAATAACATAATAGAGCATTCGGTTTCTCCATATAATTCACCAATTTTATTGGTACCAAAAAAATCTGGAGATAACGAAAAAAAATGGAGATTGGTAGTAGACTACAGGCAGTTGAATAAAAAAATAATGCCTGATAAGTTCCCACTACCTAGAATCGATGATATATTAGACCAATTAGGAAGAGCAAAATATTTTACTACTTTGGACCTTATGTCCGGGTTTCACCAGATACCTTTACACAAGAACTCTAGAAAATATACTGCTTTCTCAACTTCTTCAGGCCATTATCAATTTACAAGACTCCCTTTTGGGCTGAATATAAGCCCTAATAGCTTTCAACGGATGATAACGATAGCAATGGCGGGACTTACTCCGGAGAGTGCTTTTGTTTACATAGATGATATTATTATAACGGGTTGCACAATGCAACATCATCTAGAAAACTTAATGAAAGTATTTAACAGGCTAAGAAATTATAACTTGAAGCTAAATCCAGAGAAATGTAAATTTTTCCAAAACAATGTAACCTATTTAGGTCACAAAATAACAGATAAAGGCATATATCCCGATGAGTCCAAGTTCGAAACGATAAAAAAATACCCAGTACCAATAAATGTGGATGAAGTTAGAAGGTTTGTAGCGTTCTGCAATTACTATCGCAAGTTCGTTAAAAATTTTGCTGAATTGGTAAGACCGTTAAATAATTTACTAAAGAAAGGAGCTACATTCACGTGGTCTAATGAATGTCAGCATGCTTTCGACACTCTTAGAAGAAGCCTTGTATCACCTACTATATTACAGTACCCAAACTTTGAGAAAGAGTTTATCATTACTACTGATGCGTCCGATGTAGCATGTGGCGCTATCTTATCGCAGAAAACAGATGGTAATGACCTACCTATTGCATACGCGAGTAAAAGTTTTACTAAAGGAGAGAAATCTAAACCGACTATAGAAAAAGAGCTAACAGCAATACATTGGGCAGTAAATTATTTCAAACCTTATATTTTGGGAAAAAAGTTTAAAGTACGAACCGACCACAGACCATTGGTATATCTATTCAACATGAAAAATCCTACTTCAAAACTAACACGCATGAGGTTAGACCTGGAGGAATTTGATTTTGAAGTGGAATTTGTGCAAGGAAAAACGAACACAGGAGCTGACGCACTATCGAGAATTGTCATTGATTCAGACAAGTTGAAGCTTATGCAAAAGAATAATGCAAACGAAACAAATGATAAATCACTACTAGCAGTGAAAACAAGAGCAATGACAAGACTGAACAATTTCAAGCCTCCTCCAGAATTAAACGAAGATGAAAAAGATTCCATAACTAAACCTACACTTTGGCAAACAGAAAACCCAACAGAAGTAAACAAACTTTTGAAAATCCTGTCAAAAACAGAATATGGCAAAATCAAAATAACAGTTTTCAATAATAATTACAACAAGGAGTTAGGAAATACAACAATTCATTGTTATGAAGATGGAAGTCAGGCGCTAGAGTCTGCTCTTCTAAAAGTACAACAAATAGCAAAAGAATACAATCGTGACAAAATTGCAATTTCATTAGAAGATCCCCTATTCAGGCAATACTCTTTTTACACCATAAAGGAAATCGCAGATAATGCCATTTCCGGTTTAGAGATCATTGCTTTTATTCCACCAAAATGGATTTCAAAAAAGGAGGAAATAGCAAATATTTTAGAAAACTATCACATGTCACCTTCGGGAGGACATGTCGGACAGTATCGATTATACCTCAAAATTAGAGAAAAATATAAATGGAAGAATATGAAGGAAGAAATTAAAAATTACGTTAGAGGCTGCAAAGTATGCAAAGTGAACAAAATCGTAAGACATACAAAAGAAAAAAGTGCTGTTACGACTACACCTTTAAAGCCTTTCGAAGTAGTCTGTATAGACACAGTGGGTCCCTTGCCGAAAACCAATAAAAATCATAGATACATCGTTACAATGCAATGTGAACTCTCGAAATACATTGTTCTTATTCCAACAGAAAATAAAGAAGCGAACACGATAGCTAGGGCCATGGTTGAGAACTGCATATTAAAATACGGGAGGTTTCTTGAGATGAAATCGGATCAAGGCCTTGAATACAATAACGAGGTATTAAAAAAGGTAGCGGAGTTGCTGGGGATCAAGCAGACTTTTGCCACTGCCTATCACCCAGAAACCATAGGTTCCTTGGAAAGAAACCACAGAACACTCAATGAATACTTAAGAGCATTTACAAATGAGCATGGTGACAATTGGGATGATTGGCTAAAATTTTACGAATTTAATTATAACACAACACCTCATACAGATACGAACTATAGCCCATACGAATTAATATTTGGAAAAAAAGCAATTCTTCCCCAAGATTTATGCCATGGTAATATTGAACCAGTATACAATTATGATGCATATTTTAATGAAATTAAATTCAAATTGCAAAAATCAAACGAAATAGCGCGTAAAAATTAATTGAGCAAAAAGAAAGAAGACAGATTAGAGCAAATAGTAATGTAAACCCCTTATCTTAAAAATAGGAGATGCGGTTTATCTAAAAACGAAAATAGAAAAAATTAGATCCGATATACTTAGGACCGTACATAGTAGTAAAGTTAGATAATGTTAACTGTACAATAAAGAATACAAATACAAACAAACTAAGTACAGTGCATAAAAATAGATTAATTAAGGGATGAAAAGCATACGCTTTTCATTTCTAAAGGGGGGAGGTGTAGCGCCTGCAAGATAGGCAAAACGCGCGCAGAATAATTATAGCTAGCTAGGTTTAAATTATACACATATACACTTACACACATACACATAGTTAGATTTTTATTATGCATATATATATTTACACACATACATCTACAATTAAGGTTACACGTAGGATAGAATAGAATAGCATAAGATAGGAAATAGGAAATAGTAAAATAGGCGATAATTAGGATTAGCCAATGAGGAATAGGATTAAGGAATTTTGGCGCGAACGAGTGAGTATAAATTAAGGATAAGTTGAGGTTTAGGATGATTAACAAAAGTCCGATCTAAGAGGAAACGCTGCCCGAGTTAACATAGAAGAAATAAACTCCAAGTAACTACACAAATTCAAGCCACATTATTCTTTTGGGTAGTTAGAAGATTTCATATCACCACACTTGCAAACAGAGCACTCGGCAGCTAGGCAAGGGACACATTCAACGAAGGGAAAGCATATCGCTTCGCGCGATGTTACGAAGCATACACCACATATGACCGTCCGCAATGTTGTACTCCTCTGAGGCACAAAACCAGGACACCACATTCATTGAAAGGCCATTTAGAAGGGAAGAACTTCTACCCAGCACCCGCACTGAAAACAAACAGTGACAGTGGGGGTTGGAGGCAAAAAAAATGTTCGCATAGCAGAAAATTCGTCCCACAAGCAGCAGCTTAACCACGGCGCGACGACCACGTTCCACGGCTCTTTGCGGTCCTCCACAGAAACTACCACAATGTGCTACACTCGGTCTGCTCGAGAGTGTGATGGCGGCTGGTCAAAAAGAATGTGCAGCGTTGATGAGGATGCCGGCGGTGGCCAGCGAGCGTCACGTACCGTACCAGAAATCACCGAACCAGTGTGCAGTGGGAATTCGCTGTACCTTTGTTTTCGGAAAATTGATTTGATGGTTCGCCCGTCAGTTATAGGCGCTTGCGAGAGTGCTGCGCTGCAGCCATTATAAATGCCCCAAGTTGGCAGCTTTTTTTATTTTTTGGGGATAGTTGGGGAGGATTCCCTTTCTGTTGCAACCCTCTTTTTTGTTTTTGCTTGTCAGCTGAATGCGATAAAAGGCGACCATCGTGAGACATGATCCATTCAACCTCCTTCTTCTCCGTTGCTGCTACTTCGTTCTGCCACCTACATGATAGTGTAGGTGAACATTGTGTACATATTGTGGCATGGTTTGCACACTGCATCCACCATGGACCCTTGTGGAGCACGTTTTGTACAATCGAAATACTGATGCTCCATGTTTTTTTCTCTCTCACTTTTGCCCTATTCCGGCCATCTGCTCTTCTCCTGTCAATATTCACCATTTCCTTTGGTACGAGATCGACAGACAGCTTGTAATGTTTGCACATTTGCACAGATGGACGGACGTATCCTTTTGTTTCATCTGCATTCCCCCCTTTCTGCAATGGATCACAACAGTGGCGTTTTGCCGAAATGTGCTGCTAATGGAAAGACATTCCCTTTTCCATTCGCTGGGATATTAATGGCACTCTTCCACCGAGCGTGATTGAAGTGCAAATCAAAGCTTTCGCAAACAAACGCCGCGAATGGTTTAATCAGTGTTTGCTCGGTGAAAACGAAACAAGAGGAAACGTTCATTTTTGAGAGAGCACTCTGCTAAACACTTTTGCAAGCGCGCTTTTGTTCCACAAAATAATTTCGTTTAATTGCGTTGTAAACCCAAGCAACAGTAGGGCCATGGATCCGGTTCGAAGGACCAAATGCTGCTAATCCAAAGCCTACCTTTAGGCGCAGGCTTCCAGAGATCATAAAACTCCTACAGCTTGTAGATGTGTTTCACCGTTATCGGTTGCTTGTTCGGAGATAATTGACAATTCTTTGAACACGACTCCAACTTCAACTCATCTCAATGGCGCCGGCCGTCGCCCCCCAAAAACCAAACGACACTCGGGTGCAAATAAAGCCAACTTCTCGGGAAACGGAACACGCCAGCACCTTCAAACTCCAAGAACAGCAATATAATTAACATTTTTCGACCGAATTCAGTGAGCTTCGGTAGCCGCTAAAGGGGACAGTCCCATCGCTTACAGCCCAACGTTACTCAAAACATCTCCACATTGCTGAAAGCAGACCCTGTGCGCGTGGGAAGCATGGTGCAGTGTCTCTTGAGCCCTTTTCTTCGTTATTTTGTTCAACGTGTCCTGCCCGGGCCTGGCTGCCTGCCTCCGTGACAGTTTCATTTGTGCTTGCGCTCAACAGCTACCACCCACCGGCATCGCCACCAACTTATTTATTGCTTCGAATTGCTACCAAAGCACCACGGTCCATTTAGTGGGCAAGAGAAGGGGGAGGGGGTGAATGAGGGAGCAACCAATTCCTTTTAAATGTCGTCCATTGCAACATGAGGCTGACATTTTATTCAAATCTTTCCCTTCCTCGCTCAGCGATGCTTACTTTCATTTAGCGTCTTCGATTGTGTGCCTCTCTGCTTCAGCGCCCTCTCCCATGCCTCACGAGTGTGTGCACTTTTTGTTTGCAATTTGCATTGACCGTTCACTTCGTTTTATTGTTTCGTTTGTTTCTGTTTTCGTACCACCACCGTTTACATGCTGCTTTACATTTACATTCTTTCTCACTCCTCCTTTTTTTTCTTTGCTGCTTTCGCTGCATCGTGTTAGCCGGCTTGATTCCCTTTCGATTGGTGTGTGGTTGCACATTTGCACAGTGTCTGCCCTTTGGAGGATGTGCAGTGACTTTATCTGTGCGCTTTAAATTGCTTTCCCACGCACCGGGTAAATGCAAAACGGCAAACAAAAAACGAAACGTGGCGTTCGAAAAAAAAGGTTCACAAAACAGAACAGCAATTCCAAGGAACTGCTCACAAACTCCAATCAAAAGTATTTTAAGGCTCTTGCTCCAAAATTTCCAAAAGCTGTCCGACCCTCCCTAGACATGGATGACAGGCGAAATGAAAATGAGATTTGTTTACTGCTCTCGGTGCTATTATGCAGGCACAGGCCAGTCCCATCCACCGAACGGGAATTAAAAGGTCGACAGCGAGCCGTAGCCAATCGGCCAGACCGGTGGCCAGCCTGTGCAGAGCAATAAAACGCCCACCAGCCAATGTGTGTGTGTGTGTGTGTTGCGAAGCGCTGGAGCCATCGTGATAAGGTGAAAAATGAATTAAATCGCTGGAATTAACACGGCACAGGTCAGCAGAAACGCTGTCCGCTGTCAGAATGCCTACATCGAGTTCAGAGATCCAGAGACGATGGCGAGAAGTGTGGACGATCATTCAACGAACACTTGAACGTGAGCCTACGCGTAGGAGAGCAAGTGACTTAATTGAAGTTGATATCATTTCAGCTACTGAATAAGACACATAATTGAGTCTTGCTTTCCTCCAACCAGCAACGGTAATGAACAAAGGGCAGGACTTTTCAATAGTTTTCTCCTGAAATCCTATGTTTTGCAGCATTTTTTTACGGTACTTTGTTTTTTATTTCGAATCAGACGGGAAACGTTCTCCTGGACTACGCGAACAAAGCAATCAATATGCAAAATGAGCCGAAGAAACACGTAGCACAACAACCGGCCACGCCACTAATGTACCCATGGCATGCAACGTAAAAACTACCACCACTCCACTCCACCACTGCTCTCACCCGGTACGCCACAAATCCCTTGAATAATGAACCGGTACGGCATAACAATATAGAGCCGGACCGCTGCAGCAGCGAACGGAAAACGATGTGTACCAGTAGCTACAATGCCGCCAACATCGACCAACAAAAAAAAAACACGCAAAAACATATTTACACATACCAACACACATCCACGCACACGCACACAGAAACTCTTGCAAGCGCGCAAACTACCGAGAAGCCCCCCCGGCCCGGAATGGCCATCATTAATTTATTTACTGCCCCGTTCGCCGACTGTACGTGCGTATACAATTGGGTGGATTTGCGTTTGCGTCTGTAGCAACACATGCTCTCGAATCGTTTCCGCCTTTTCCCTACAGCGGCCAACACCACCAGCTGTCACTTTGACAGATGACGGCAAACGCCCGAATGTATGCAACAAAAGTGCTCCACACGCGGGGTTTGCCCGTTTTTTTTTTTGTTTTTTGCTTGCTCTCGCACGGCATATTATTCATCAAATGCCCTTCTGCACATAAATTCAGGCGCGCTCGCGCCACTGTACGCGCTGAGCCGAAACAATTATGTGCTAATTAATGAAGCAATTACCGGCACACGGGGACGTGACACGCGAGCTTAATTCAATCGATTTGCGATGATGAAAGTCCCCAATGTGCATCAGGCGACAGTGAGGAACACGATTTCCAATGCTTTCTGCTGCAGCGTGTGAAAGCTCGTTGAGCTGAATCCTTTCCGAGCGGGCCACCAAAACAACGGTCGAGAGCGGTGTTTTGCTGCAAATAATTCTGACCGACCACGCCATACCTTTGCCCCTGGTCGGCACTGCACGTCGGCTGCAAGGCGCTTCGGGCGAAAATCGATATTTTTAATTACATTTCTGGTACACCCAAGCCCCGGGTCGCCGCTGGTCAAAAACTGGCAAATAAGAAAGCGGAACCTGTTCTCCTTTTTTTTTTTGTTTTTTGGTCCAACATCGCACACCCGGTAGAGCACAATTTGATTATTTGCTGAGCTTTCAATACGCCCGGCGCGTCGGCATCATTAAGGCGATAATCACCCTCTGTCAGCTAGCACAGCGTTTCTTTTTTTTTTTCGGCTCCACTCGCTCATTAAGCACGCCCGGTTCGAGATGTGCTCGCCGCTGTGTCCGTTCTCATACGTTATTAACAAGAACATGTCAGCGATGATACGACCAGGCCCTTTTGGCACGGGAAAGAGTAACCAAAAAAAATGCCCGTTAATAGTTATTGATGAACATCAGCGCGCTACGCATCATAACGCACGGTGTCGTTAGCGTCATGGGAATTTGTCAATAATTTGCACCTATTTGGAGGGTTCGGGCCTTTTTTTAACAACACTTCAGCCTCTATTGGATGCTCTTTACACTGCTCGTACTGGGGCAATTACGATAAAACTGGTGTTCTGTCAGGCGACAAACGATAGAACGCCTAAATGTATGCAATTTGTGTTACAAAATTACCCATTTAATATTTCTTCGTGTAGTTTTCTATCCAATTTTGCTTTTTAATTTTGCATATGCACTTAAATTGTCAAATAGTGCTTTTCAAATTCATTTAAATTCTTTATACAGTCTGAAAGTGCTAATAAAATGTTCCAATCACGGATTTCACTGTCCTTGGCCACACTTTTCGGACAGTTGCAGCCCGCTTTTAGGTAAATTAAAATGGCCCACCGCCTTCGTTTGCCTCCCAAACATCCTTACCGACCAACAACAAGCATGCACGAGTACAAGACACCCCTCCTCCTTCCTTTTGCCTCGTACTCTTATGCAACCTTCCTTTTCCTCCGGAACCCTCCCCCCAAAAAAAAGCACAAACGCAGCAACACCGAAAGCACTGCAATATTCAAGCCATTCATTTTTATGTTGCATGGCTTCCGATTTTCCCCTCCACTTATCGGATCAGCGTGACTTGGTGTATCGTTTCGTGTCGAGCCACCGAACCCCGACCCCGTTCGACCCCGTTCGCGTAGCACCCCTTTTTGGTTCTTCTGCGCAGCTACCAGGCTTCTGGGTTGGGTGGCGTAGCAAAAGGGTGGGCAAAAAAGAAGAACTGATTAGAAAACCACTAATTCGATAATAATCGCAGGCGTGGGCTGGCATCTAGAATTCAACAACGAGAGCTTCCACCGACAACGAAAGCACAGGGGGTGGAGTGGTGGCGAAACCAGTGCCACTGTACAGTGATGAAATAAATGTATTTAGCAGCTCATTCAGCCCATTCTCTACGGGACATTAGCATAATGTCCGTGTTTTCGGATTTAATCGCTCAATATTGTTCATTCCCCCTTGGTGGTGCAGTGAATTGAAATACACTGCCAGTACGATTGTGGATGCTTAATAAACTCACAACAATTAATATGCCCCATTTATTCTATTAACGTGGCAGTAAACGAACCGTGCGCGCGTGCCTTTCCACCGCCCCGGGGATGGTTGAAACTTTTCAATCGGAACATTCAACCACTCGGGACCGCATCTCGTCGCAAATACCTTCTTCAAAAGTAGCTCCCAACCAGTAGGAGCCCATCCTCCTCCGCCTACGCCAAGAAAAAACCCGCCCCATCGGTACCCAATTAAACCGCTCACCGGCTCACGGCCGGGAAATCAACACTCAACGCACACAGCGCACACAGCCAGCAGCCAACAGCACACACACAGCGTAGGCACTGCGGGAGTCCCCCGCGGCCTGTTGCAACCTGCTGCTTCCGAAAGTTCGCTCCGTGGCGTGATTTATTACCTTCACGGCCGCACCGGACAAGATGGGACTTACGCCGCCAGCTTCCCAATGCTGCAGGCAGAACAAGTAGCGCTGCCGCCCCATCAAATACACTCCCACTCATTAGCTGATAATGGTGGGCGTGAGGGTCGTGGGATGCTTTCCCGTAGGAAAGCTTCGACCCCGGGTTAACTTCCGGGGTGGAGTTAGCCATGGCAATTAAACCCGTAAAATCGATTTTCCAAACTGGAGAGGTGACAAGTTGTCAGTTTATGATCTTTACGGTCGGTGCAAGGTTCCTGGTTCGGTTTACGACAAGAGAACCTCCATTTCAATCAAGCTGTAAATTAAAGTGTCATATTTTCGGCTGGGACCTTTTTCCAAAACCACGGCAAGAAGACCAGCCGAGCTTTGAGAGGCTCTGATTGACTTTTTTGTGTTGTAAGTTACTTGAAACGAGCGATGATGTTTATCAGATTTGCAGTAGAGCGCGGGAGAGCAGGGAGGACACAGTTTTCAATCAAAGAATCAAGAGTTTACGGTTCAAGATTATAACCTGCCATAAAAGAAGTCGTTAAAAGCCACTCGGTTAAATGAGTTTTGTCGGAAATTTAAAAAAAGAGGTAAAATGTAGCTCCCTGTTTCTATAACCCGTCCCGTCCTGTGTGCAACGTTAGAAATCACACGTTGGGGCAACACTGTAGTAGACGGTGCCACGGCACAACCATGACCACAGCAAAAGCAAAACAATCACTCCAACCAACTCCAGACGCGCTCATTACCTCACCCGGAGTCCCGGAGCTGGTACTAACCATGATGAAGAAAATGCTCCACCAGTCCGCAGGGCAGGGACTGTAAAAACCAGTAAAAACGTACTAACACGACCCACAGCAGTAATTACGGCTCGGTTGCCTACCACCAGCTACCCTCTCACACACACATGTGCGACTTCAACCCGAAAAGCCTGCAACACAAATCCGTATCTGTCCGCTGGCCGCTTGCGTTACTGAGGCTGTCACTGCGAAGAACCTGCGCTCTGGACGGGAAAGCGTGTGGAAATTGTACCGCAGGGAGTGGAGGAAGAACATTGTGTGGTACATGTTTTACACCATTCCAACCTCCTCTCCCTTGGACCCGTTTTTACGCTGCCCTTCATAATTTTGCATATGATTCATAACAGTACTAACAGCTCGCAAAGGAACGTGAGCAACGTGACGGGGGAAAAAAACCATCAACGCCACCATCACCGCTCTGCTTACACTCGGTGGCCAACACTCGGTCGGTCGGTCAGTACACACACACACCCATTGTCCTCTCTTCTGCTCTCCCAGGTTCCGGGTGTCACGGTATCCTGTTAAAAGCCACAAGAAGTTCCAGTTAAACCGTGCCGTAATTGACACTCCATCGTTGGGCGCCCTCCTGCTGCCCTTTCAAAACCAACCCGTAACCGTTATTGGAGCGTAACGCATCCAAAAGGGACACACACACACACATTGTCACACATCGCGAGACATCCAGAATGCAGCAAAAACAAAAAAAACGGGCCTGCTTACCAAATGAAATCCTTGCAGTGGGAGCAGAACGTCGGCTGCTTGAAGAAGCGCGGTATGAAGCGATGATCCTTGACATTATAAACGTTCTTCTTCTTGAGCGCACCCTTGCGCCCGCGGTTGCGTAGCGCCATCTTGTTCTCCGCCTCCGGGATCTCCTCGAGCGTGTTATCGTCGTCCGCCATCTTGCCGCGTCCGGTCCCGCTTGTGTCTCGAGCGAACACGGGAAAGCTTAGCGCTCAGCTCACTCAGCACTCAGCGCTTGCACAGCGCAGCACACACTTAGCGCACACGGCACGCGGGAAACAGTAATGGAATAACGGCTAGAGTAACGCGCAGTAACGCCTGCGCCCGTAACGCACCCGTTGTCGCACTGCCGCTGCCGTTGCTACCGGACAAATTTCACTTCCACCACACAGACACACAGACACACTTTGCTCTACTCTTCACAGAACAGGCAGAACGAGACTTGGTACTTGGTTCTACCACTCGCTGCACACCCTGCACGGGTGGCACATACACACACCGAGACACACACACACACGCGAATGCACTGCAACGTACACACACACACACGCGGTTGTTCGCGTTGGCTGGGCCCCACGACGATTGCTCGCTAGTGGCAGCAGCAGCAGCAGCAGGTGTGTTGTGCTCCGGATTTTACACCGCAACGGGAAGACGAACGAACGAACCTGACAGGACACTAGCTGGATACTAACGCGCACCACAACACTAAGGCGACTCGGTAGGGCGACCTGCCTGTAGCTGTAACGACGACGAGCACGTTCTCTCCGCTGTCGACGAAACGGGAGAGAGTGAAAAGGAGAGAATGAAATGAGAGTGCTACATTTACGCAATACGCTCCTTGCTGCCGGAAAGTGTGAGCAGGCGGAGAGAGAGTAAAACACGCTCTTGTGCACTCTCTCTCTCTCTCTCTCTATCTCGCTGTCCCGCAAGGATGTCCTGCTGTGTCAATTTATTTCGTATCGATGGTGTGGGTAAAAACAAGTTCTCAACCCTACTTTATGTACCCGTTCTTAGTGCTCTCGATTTATGGCTCGCGCTCACTCGCTCACTGTATAGTTCTCTACTTTCTCTTTCTGCTCACATCATTCTCCACCAGCAATTACCAGCGAAAGGCGCCGCAATGGACACAGGACGAGCTTTTTCCGTGCTCCGGACGCTATCCATGCTATTCCTGTGGTTTTGCCGAAAACTTGTGGCTCCGCGCAAGCAAAACAAACCGTTAACGCGCCGAACCAGGCAGGCTGGCACCCCGTGAAGCGCAACAGTGCCGTTCTTCTTCTTCTTCTTCTTCTTCTTCCGTTCGTTCGTTCCCAACCCTTTAGCAAACTCCATTTTCTTGCACTGCCGAACATCGATATCCGCGATGATGACCTTCGAAGAACGCTCCAATTACTAATAACCATAATTAGTTCCCGCGCGTTATACTTCTTCTTCTTCTTCTTCTTCTTCTTCCGTTCGTTCGTTCCCAACCCTTTAGCAAACTCCATTTTCTTGCACTGCCGAACATCGATATCCGCGATGATGACCTTCGAAGAACGCTCCAATTACTAATAACCATAATTAGTTCCCGCGCGTTATACTTGGCCCTTGGGGAGACACAGCCACAGCATCGCAACAAACATCGTAATGAGAAATCGATTAAGTCGAATGTCAAAAGTTTAATTACTTCCACACAAAAAAAGAGTCCCTCCCCCCCCCCCCCCCCCCCCCCCGTCTTCACCGGCACACGTCCCGGGGATTGAAAATAATCGACCGCATCGTCGACGATCGATTTCGCTGCCCGTTTCCCCAACCCCCAGTAAAGGGGGCCATTTTTACGTCCAACAGTTTGTAAACAAAGTGGGGTCGACATTGGGCGGCCGCTGCCATTCTCCTTGCGGATGAGTTCTCGTGGATCCTATTACACGATTGATTTTATTGGGTTTTCTTCTTCTCCCTCTTCTCGCTGTTCAACTGCTGTTCTGATCACTCGTGAACCAATAAAACAACACTGAAAGAAAAATTACCCGAAACAGTTCCAGCAGCAACGGTTGCTAATCTGCCAGCCACACCATCCCATCTCTGTCTCTCTCGTGTGTCCTTGGAAGAGCTACCTTCCCGCAGGTCAGGTTGGTATATCACTTCACAAGTCAGCAGGAAAGAAAAAGGAACAAGGAACGAAAACGACACGCTGCAGCCCCGTTGGAGAGCGCGCGCTGCCCAGGCCCAGAGCCGGATGGAGTTTTAATTGGAAAACTTCTTCCAAATGGGTCCGGTCGGTGTTTCGGAGGAGTTCGGAAATATTACTACGGATTCCGCTACCGTACCTGCTATGCGGTCGAAGCGTTTCGTAAGAGCAGAGTGCAGAACCGGCCCCGATCGGCACAGTGCTTGACGGGTGTGTGACACCGTTGCTACAACCGTGGCCGCACATTCGACAAACGTGGACAGCTAATTCAATTAACGACGTGTCGCGTCATCCCTCCATCAGCACACCGATTGACGCCATTGCGGGGGCCAGGGGTAGCGCAAGGTAGCGCAAATGCATGGTCACCATTTTTAAGGCCTCTGTCTGTGCAAACGACATGGTCAAAGTAAAGCCTGCCTGCCTGCCTGCTGTACTGCCATTTTTTATGGCTATTGCGTGGCTTCCATGCGACGCTCCGACAGTACAGGGCGGATTTCCAGGGGCTTCCTTCTGAGTGGAATTCTAGCAAACTCAGGACATCGCCGCTGCTGTCCGTCTTGGCATTCTAGCGCTCTAAAATCAATTAAAGACACGTCAAGCAATGGACGTAGCGACGTTCGGCTCGGTGACACATTTAGCCCGGTGAACTACTCCAACAGGCAGTACTTCGCACAGGTTGAGGGAGTAAAATTAGACGCTGCACCTTTCTTCCAAGCGTCTATCAAATTAATAATCAGCTTCTTCCCAACGCCTTCCAACGCGTTGCCTTAGTACCCAGTTCCCGGTACAATTATCCGATACAACCACCCACCCACACACACACACTTACTGCCAGCTTCAATTGCTCTCACGCTTTACGATGCGTTTCTAAATAAAATTAGCGCACAAATTAATTCTGAAATGCGGCGCGTTTTTGACGTCGTCGGTGATGAATTTCATTTCCAACTGATTGCTCTCTTCTCTACGCAAACACACATACACAGAGCAACCCGGCAGCAGAAAGGTGTTCATCAGCAAACAAGCGACTGAATGCTTGTGTGTGTGTGTTTAATAGAAATGTTGTTATGAAAAAGAGGACAGAAAAAAATGGTGATTTTTTATAGCAATGGCGGTCCTAAAAAGCAAAAAAAAAGCGGAGAAGATTAGAGGCTTAACAGTGGACCCGAATAATAAAAACCCTCAACCTTACATCTTAGCAGATAGGAGAACCTAACACACACTTACACACCCGCACCTTACTGGCACAGGCACTAATTAGCATAGTTGTAAATTAATTTGCCAGAGGATAATAATTAACTGTCATAAACGGCTACTGAATATGATGTGGTGGTGTGTTTTTGCATTTTAAAAAGGGGGGGAGGGCGCAATTCTGTTAGCAAACAATCCGTGAGAACCCGGACAGATGGGGATGGAATGGGGGATGTTTGAATTGGGCAAACATTGCGATGTCGAAAATTCCAACAACAAAAAATCATGCCTTCCAGCAACGGCCATAATTGAATATTGAAGATTCCTCGAGGGTCACCTGAGAGATTTTTAAACAATCAGGCCTTTTTCTAAACATTTTTTAAACATGTTTCAAGATTAAAGATCATGAAAATGTACCATAAACTGTTCATTTGAATTAAATATCGATTTGAACAGTAATCAAAATGAATTGCTAATTTACATCTGCAGCAACTGCACTTAACCTCAACATCGCACAATTAATACGATTTGCTAAATCTTCGCTGCCGTTTAGTGGCAGCACACAGTAGTAGCAGGGGTTACACGGTAGCAGCTTTCCCCCTTCTTTCGGAGAATTTCATTCCAGCATCCACTGCAGTTTGCTCTTCGAACTCTCCCCTAGTTCGCTCTCTCTCTCTCTCTCGCACACGTGTTTGCTCTCGCTCGCCAGTGCTCATCAGGCTGTCCGCTCTCGATAGCGAGTGAGTGCGAGAGACAATCTAAGCGGAGAGATCCAATCGGTGAAGCTGCGCGGGAATTGAAAGGCAACAACAATAGCAGCAGCACACAAAAACGTCAAACTAATATCGGAGATTGGAGAGGCGAACGTATAAAAAAAGAAGAAGCAGAACGAACGCGATATACACACAACAATCGGCTTCACCACACACACACACACACACACACGCCGTGGAAGCTATTTTTTGTGTAGTGCTTCTCTCTCTCTCGCTCTCTTCCACCACTAATCACTGCTCTCGGTCCCGCTGTTTGTGTTCTCCTCACCAGCTCTTAAGCAGCGGAATAAGTGTGCGGTGTGTCGCTCGCTCCCCTTCTGCCCCAAGCATTTGGGGAATAATGCGTTTCTGTCCCTGGGACTCTTTCTGCTTCACGGTTCGATATCGGTGGCAGGGTTTGACCGCTTCGCTTTCGCCCACAATGTGTGTGCGGTGCGGGAAGGCCGACCAAGCAAGCGCACCATTTGGGGGCTTTTTTGACATTTGGCGGAAAACCTCTCTGTGTGCGTGTGTCGTAGATGCGCGGGTGCAGATCCTTTCCTCCCATTCCCTGTCCCTACCCACACCTTTCCACCTTTCGCTCTCAATAACCGGTCGATAACGTGCCATTTCCGCTCCAAAATGTGGAATCTCTTCTCTTCTCCGAGGCACGCATTTGCAAACAACACTTGCAACCAAAACTCGCTCTCTTGCACAGCCTCACACCAGCCGAGCGGGCGCACCACCGTTTGACATTTGAAATGGAGATTTTTGCCGAGCTTTTAGTTTGTGCGCTTTTTTTTGTTGTTGCTTTGTTTTGTTTAGTTTCGCTTGCCTGGCCATCCGGCACACACACACAACTGTTTTGGGGGGAGGGGGGGGGGGGGCACGGGGCCATATTCGCGACGGTAACCGCACACACAACAGGAATTCTATCCACAATCCCCACCACCACCATCTCGCACACCAGCGCACACTCACACAAACAGTTAAACAACACAGCGCGTTTCTAGGTCAAAGTTGGCTGGGTCGAAACGGAACGGGCACGGAACATCAACATCTTAAGCGACACGGCAGCTGCCCCAAGTGCACCTTGTCTGGCGGTCCACTGCTCGGGGTCACTGCCGCTTGCTGCTGCTGGTGCAGGGTCAGCCTACCGTGGAATTGTTGTACCGTCGTCGCACGTACACCGCACACACACACAGACACACACACACACATATAGACGGACAAATGAACCTGATACACACCTTCACGAGCCGGCACGGGAAAGCCACACACGCTGCTGCACTGACGCACTGCTGAGACGCTAGCGAACCGAACCGAACGGCATTACAAATCAGATTGAGGCAAGCGCCAGCCAATTGGACGCATTTAGCAGATTGAAGTCCGCGCTCTGCCGCTCGCCGCGCGCACAGTGAGCTGGTCGGAGTGGATTGGTGGGTTAAAAAGTAATCGTTTTCCGGGGAGATTATATTCATTTGATTTTTACTACAAATGGTTTATTAAATGGAAAATTAGATTAAAAGACGAGAAATATTACTTACGGAAAAATAAAATCTCCGAAGGCAATTTGAGATAATTCTTTCATCTTTGATAAAAGTTTAAAGTTTTTGAAAAGTTTTCATTTGAATTTGTAACAAAAACATTTTTGGATTTTTTGGAATTGACTTTATCTTAACTCATAATTTTCATTAAAGTTACTTTTACACTTTTATAATGTACAAAGGGATTTTGTGTAATTATCATACTTTAACAACTACACTTTTCTAAAAACATTGTTATTTTTATTGAAATTTATTCCTTACATTCCTTACATAGAATTCGTTGAAAAGTTTAAACTAGCCCGACTAACCCTGCCTTTCACGTATTCGTGCTCATTTCTCCTCTCCGTTTTCGATTATTTGCTCTCGCAATGCGCCTACAGTGCTGACCGTTGGTTTAACCCCACTCTAAAGTTTTACGCTGGCTATGGCAGTTTTAATGTAAAAAGAGCCGAAAAAAATACAACATAAATTCAGTGCTATGATAATTCCGCATTCAAATGCATGATTCTAAATCTAAACGACCATCTTGTGGGCAAGCACACATTTACCTAGATATTACACACCAAATTACACCAAAACTAACACTTAGTCACCCCTTTAAACCTTCCGATTGCCCTCCGATCGCAACCATTCCTACCGCTTCCATTCGCTGCGATTAGCATTTCTGTTTATTTTCATTCTCTCCAACAACACCCATATACAAGCAAATCGTTTATGGTAGCGCCAGGCAGTAATAAATACCCCTAAACGGAAAGGGAAGGAAGGCGCTGTTGCTTGTTGCTTGTGAGAGGTTCGCCATCGTTATCCACGGGAATCCATGGGAAGATCGGTACAAATCCGAGTATCGAAATTTTCAATTAAAACCTGCACAGTGCAAAGCCACACGAAAAGGGATGTAAAAGTCATTTCCTTCACTTTCCGTTATGTTTAAGGAAGAAAGGGAAATATAAGTGCAACAAAAACGCAAAACAAGCAGCAAAAGCACACAACACACAAGCAGCAAGATAAAATGTTTACCCCGGTCACACTGACAGCTGGCCAATTAAAATCAATTCATTCGCAAATCGAAATCGATCACGATCTGATGAGGGCCCCGTGCGGCGTTTTAATTAGCGAAAGGGCACACGCGTACATGTATCGGCCCGGCTGCCTGCCGGGAGTACCGAGCGTGTGCGTGTGTGTGTGTTGACATGTACCGGACAGTCACACTTCCCTGCATCTTGTCTCCCTCTATAGGTTCATTAACAAATAAATGGTGCAAATAAAAGCACTAATAATTAAAAAAATGCGCCTGCTGTCCAAAAGTGTGGACAGGCTGACCCGCAAGATTGATTATCTCATCATTAAACCTGTCGCGCTATTAACCCGCTGCAAATGCGCAGGGCTAGTAAAAACACACACGCATCACGCAGCTGACAACGATGACGATGACATGATGAGACAGAAACGATAAAAAATAAAACAAATCAGCCATCTTCACAAGAGTCTATGTTGCTTTAACCTGAACCTCAACCACCTCAGACCGAAGAAGTCACGCCATCACCTTACACCTCTCACCATCAACATACCATACGCGATCACACACAGCAGGCCGGTTCGCTTCCCCCATCGACAAACACGATCGCAGCATGCCGGGTTGCGCTTACTGCCTGTCTTTTCGGACCGCCCGACCGACCATGTGCGCTCTTTTGATTGCGTTTTGCCTCTTCGCGCTTATTTGATGCCAATTGCCAAACCACATTCCCGCGCGCCGGTCGCGACCTCGACAACCGTCCACGGCGTGTAAAAACGGCAACTTTTCCAGTTCGCAGCCGTGTCCTTTTCCGTACCGTCCATCCCTTCCCTCCATCGGCTCTCTCTCTCTCTGACAGCGTCAACGACGACACCGGTCAGTTCAGGTTATGAGTTGCGCATAAAAGTACAGCTTCATCAGCGTCATTGATGTCAATATTCGGTGAGCGTTTTTTCTTACGATTTCCTTCTTCAATGCAATGCACTTTTTATAAACACACGGTGACAGTGTGTGTTTTTTGTCTGTGTTACCCTTTTTCGCTTCATAACTTCAACACTCCCAGCGGAATTATGCTTCGCCAAAGCGCCAAAGATGTAGCGTGGCAAATGGCAAGTCGGTCAGCTCGAGTGTGCGGGTGCAAAAAAGACGACGAGTCGATTGAAAATCACCCTAGGGATTTAAAATGAAAATGGGAATTTTACACAATTACACCATGTTTCAATGACAAACGTTCGCCTACGTGAAGCTAAACGCGAGATAATTCGCACTTGATCGTGAAAGAAAGCATCTTTCAACTACAATTGCAATACTTTTCCCAAACTCGCTCGCCCAAACAGAACTCACCCTCACATCACAGCACACTCCGGGTTACGTCGGTCCGTTTGCCGAACTAAATGCATCTGCCTTGGACACACACACACACACACACACACACACACACACACACACACAGACTCACATCTCGCATCTGGTTCCATTCGTCGCACCGGCGCGCTACTACAAATATGCCGCCATCGTAATTGCGGCTTAATTCACTCCACCCGCTCCCCTTCCATTCCTCTTCAGATTCAGCACGCTACCAAACGACAGAATGGACGCACCGCCGTGACACTGGTAATAATTTTGCAACGAATAAAACAAAAAAAGCACATACACGAGAGACCGTTCCAATAAGCCAATAAGGCGATACCCAATAACCAACGGCATACAGCCGTAATAAGGACGGACGCCCGTTGCACGATCGGATGGATAATTGGCACTGATTGCTTTGCGGCTGGCAGGGAGCGAGAGAGAGAGAGAGAGAGATAGAGAGGGTGTTGATCTTCGACAGTGGCATCAAAAACGGTTAGCGCGACTCGGTTTTGACAGTGCTGCCAGCTTCGAACGATCAAGCTGTCTGGTTACAGCTTGTTCCCGAGCTGGACGTGATTCATATCGAGGGCGAAGAGGAATTGGAAGTCAACTACGCTTTAAACGATGGTTCCATGCAAATCAATTATTTGTATCCTCCTTCCTTTCATTCCCTTCACGAATCAATTTCTCAAACGCATCTCTCTCACACCCGACACGCGCCATTCACAGTTTAAACTACATTTTGTAAACAAGGTCTCCCCAAGGGGCCATCTCAATGGAACGATCAAAGAGCTGAAGCCTCCGACCGAATCATCGTAAATTTTCCCGAGGAAGTAAAACAAACTGTGCCTGGTGCGTCAACGAAACTAAATGGGGTTTTTGGGGGAACGATCATGTTTTGACCCTTAAATTCATCTCGATTTGTGTTGCGCCATCACATTAGTTATCGAGTCCTTGACGCCACACAGAAAGGTTAAACTATTACACCGTTAATAACGTTACGCAAAGTGCTGCGTGACAAATGGATTGATAATTTATCTAGATGGCATAGGAGATTGTCTTGGCTGTGAATGTTGTAATGATTTGTTGGTGGTGTTGCTGTGTACCGAACACTTGTACAGTACTTTCAGACATTGAATATTTTCTCAAGCTATCTTGGTACACTGCTTAATAATTAGACAAAACACACAGTCATTATTGCTGCGGATGCAAAAACCAAACATTCAGCGCTACGCAAACTATCCCCCTTTTCTCCTCCGTCCAGCTAGAAATGCTTCAAATTCCATCGCGCAATGGCCTCCCCTCCCCCCAAACGCACACGGTGCATCCCATTCCACCGCACCAACAACTGCAGTTATCGTGCAACAACGCGCAATGCAACACACACACACGCTCGCACGTGACCGAAACCCTGCATCGAGGCGCGATACTGTTTACATAATCGCCACAAACCGCTGGCTCATAGACGCACACAGGGCCCGAACCAACGACCCACAGACCCAGAACGGATGGGTCGGACGAAACGGGTGAAAATGAGAAGAGAACGAACCTGTAAAAAACAGCAACAAAACAAAACAGTTCGTTGGAAAAGTGCTGCTGCAACACTGGTGCCGTTAACACGTTGCGCCACTGCCGGCTACTGCCTTCCATGCTGGGCCGATGCGCTGTTGATTGTTAATTAATTTGTGCACATTATCGCACCGCTTGATGGTGGCCAGCTGTTTGAGGGCTCGTTTGTCGACCACGCATCTTTCGATTCGATTTGTAACACGTTCAGAAACCGTTTGTGGAAAGGATTTGACGAAAATGGTATGTTTGATTACACGGTTTTACTTATTACGGTGTCTCGTTATAACAACGTCTGCTTCCTTTACCACGTGGTTGGCATGCTCAAAATGCGCCAACTGCTAATTTGCTCATAGTGTCGCGCGCATTGCATACCTTTAGGCGCTTACGTTAGATGAAGGGTTGGCGACGGTATTTATTTAAAAAAGCGTTACAATGCGTGTTTGTACTTCATTTTAGCACAAAAATGTTTCCAATCATACCCTCCAATGATTCCAATCACCAAACAATAACCACACTTTCAGGTCAAATTGAATTTAACCCAAGCAATTCCATTCAAAGGAGAGAAAAAAACGACAGAAAACTGACAAACTATAAAACCTAGCAAGCAACAAATGCTTCCTTCCTGCTTTTCCACAACAGCCACAGAAGCATTAGAAGCAACAAGTTTTCGCGTGCCACGACACCACCACCATCATCGAAAAATGTCTTGCTTCCGGACGGCTGCCGTTCGGTTCGGGGTTCGATTGGTTTTTGGGGCGGACTGGAGTTCACTCGCTAGCGTCTAGCGCAAAGGAGCAAAACAACTTCTGCACTCCTTCTCTTCCCGGACCACAGCGAGGTGGTTGAATTATGTACTCGCATTACGTCAATTTATGTTAACGGTGTCAGCAGCAGCACGTCCGCAAGTAATCCCGCAACGCAAGCCAATAAACGAGCAATACATACATTTTCGGATAAGTGAGCGCCATTGCTCAAGCAATAAGACCCGTGAGCTAGCTTTTGCCGGTTGCGCATTATAGCAACATTATCAACATTATCGTGTATCTTTTTATTATCATCTTGTTGCGTTTTGTTTTTTGCACGAGGGGGTTAGAATGCGCTGGGGCGCCCCGTGGCACCTGCTTCCAGGAGCAGAGCATTTAGCATTGATTTAACATTAATGAGGGTCGCACTCACACGCACTTACACTCCCGATCGCGCACACACTCATCGCTCGTTCTTGCACATTCTCACATTCTCGGTCCTACCTACGTTTCGGCAACTAATTTGGGGCCCTGTTTTCAAATTGCCAACGCCTGCCAGAAACCCGCATCACAACCCCTTTTATTGTTGGTACCGGCATCGGAATCGGGAATCGGGATTTCAATGTCGCCGGACTGCTTTATGGCCTAGTAGTGGTAGTGTGTTCTCGAATTAGTCGCTAGGGGCCTACTATGTACAGCACGCTCGCACACGAAGCGATTAGCGAGCGTGCATATGGGTTAGCGATTAACAATCAAATATCAATATCGACGTAGGTACAATGCTACACCTATTGCACGAAGCGAAAGGAAAAGGAAAAAAACGAAAAGGCTCGAAAGAAAGGAACAGAACAAAATACAACAAACAGTAAGGGAAAGAAAAAGAGAAATAGATAGTTAACAAAAGAAAGAAAAGAAAGGTACAACACAAACAGCAATTGTTTGAGTGGGAAAAAATGGAAAAATAACAAAATAACAACTCAATTTGCTTATCAAATAGAGAATCCAATTGCAGCTCAAAAACGCAAAAGCAAAAATAGGGCGCAAAACACATGAAAAACAATACTACTACGACCCGCCAGCAATTGGCGGTGGGGAACAAAAAAAGAAAGAAGAAATGACTACGAAAGTCCAGCTTACATTACATGTACGTTACATTATCAAGAAATATTCGTTTTTCCCGCTTATAAATACAACTGTTACTGCACTATTGCTCTGCACTTCCCTAACTGATATGACCCGCAAGCAAGCGGACTGATATGTTTCATAATTCCCTCCCACTCTCACTCTCGCGGTTGGATATGTTTCGGCTTAGCGACGATGCTCAAACCTACGACGTCTGCTCGTTCACCGTCCGATGCGTTAGGGTCGTACCATTGTTACCGTTCGCCTCGCTGTGCGATGGTGCCTCGATCGAGGGCTTCTGCGGTTCGTCGTTCTCCGGGTCGTCCCAGAATTGGCGGGCGCCCGACGCAAACACGTTGTAGAACGTGGCCGTGAACAGATAGACGCACGCGGCTATCACGAACACGATGCGCCACTGGGCGATGGTCGGTTTGCCCTCGATGATGTTGCCGGCCGCGATCGGCGCCAGCAGACCGGCCAGATTGGCGGAGCAGTTGGTGAACGCCATCAGTACGCCCGCGTACCGGGGCGTAATGTCCAGATGGTTGATCTTGAAGCCGGCGTAGATGCCACCGTTCAGCCCGACGCCGACGGTCAGGATGGCGACGGTGAGCGCCCGGCTGCAGCCGGTGTAGGACGCGATGATGAGCGCGATCGCCGGACCGTACTGGCCGATGCTGTTGGAGATCTTGCGCGTCCAGGTGTGGTTGACGCGACCGGACGTCAGCATCCAGTCGGCGACCCAGCCGACCACGATCGAGAACAGCCACATCGCCAGGTAGGGCAGGGCCGAAAGAACACCGTTCTGGAAAATGGGGGAAAAAAAAAGATGCCACCGTTACATTGGTTGGACAAACATACACAAGAACAGCCCTTCCACGGAAGCAAATACATACCGTCTTGATGGAGAACCGCAGCACCTGCTTCATGTAGGTGGGCAGCTCCGTCATCAGCGTCTCGTAGCCATAGTTCTGGCCCAAATGCGCCAGCAGGATCGCGTAGAACGGCAGCGACTTGGCGATGCTCGTCCACGGAATCGGTGGAATGTGCACGGACGCGTTACCCCACAGCGACTGCTGGATGTACTTCTTCTCGTCCTCCCGGATGCTCGGATGCGTCACCGGATCCTCGTGGCAGGTCAGCAGGAACGCGATCGACCAGACCGTGCCGATGATACCGAACACGTAGAAGATCGACGGCCAGCCACCGTCAAAGCCGTGGTCCGCCAGCAGCCCGGACAGTGGCATCGAAATCACCGTGCCGAACTGGGCGCCCGAGTACACGATCGATCCGACACGCGACCGTTCGTTCGGTGGAATCCACTTCGCCAACATCGCATGCGTACAGGGCACAATCGGACCCTCGCCCAGCCCCTGGATGAAGCGGACGGCGATCAGCCAGCCAGCACCGCCCTGTCGGGCGGCGACCGGCACCACGAACGCAAACACCGAGTTGATCAGCATGCCCCAGCCGAGGAAGCGCATCGCGCCGTACCGCTTGGCCAGCAGCCCGAACGGGATCTGCGTGATGACGTAGCCGTAGAAGAAGGACGACAGGATGTAGCCCTGCATGCTGGTGCTCCAGATGAACTCGCCGTCCTGCCCGGAATCGTGCGTATCCTCGCCGTAGTCCGTGTCCGGGCACTCGTCGTCGAACACTTCCGCATCCTTCTCGATCGCCGTCTGGTTCACCATCGCCACGATGGCGACCGACATGTTCGTGCGCATCACGTACGCATTGGCCATGCCGAGGAACAGCATGAACACGATGTAATGTCGCGTACCGAACCGCTCTGTGCGGGAAGAAAAAGGGATAGGGAAAAAACGTTGTTAGCATTTGTAACGATCCTTCAACTAAGTGTGAGCCAAAACGGAAACTGAATGCAAACATTCGAAGTGACAGTGTTGGCAACGTTTCAACCACTTATCGCTACCTTCCTGTCAAACTTTCGCAACCACACATCCCCAAACCTACCCCATTTTCACGCTCAAACACACACACACACCCATTTGTCAAATCAATCACTGAACCGTACCGTGACCGGTAGGTAAAGTGCACCAATGCTGCTCTTTTGGCAGCTTTGGCAACGAGAAAACAAATCAAACACCGGCACGAGTCAGCGTCGCTGCAGCGGAAAGAACAAAGATGGCGTCCTCACCCCGCACATCAACAGATCGGACACCAGATCGGCTGCGGTAAGATTATCTTTTGCGCCGTGCCGGTCAACAGTGCGCACGTGCCAGCCATCAACCAATCTTTTAACCAAACACAGGGCGGGAGGAGGGAGGGCAGCAGAGACGACAACATACACACACATGCTTTGGACAAAATTGCAACATTGCAAGTTAGATGGGGCGCAATTGCCCAAACTGCTGGGTACACAAACGAAACAAAGCAGATTTATTTATGGTACCGCCATCAGCAGCCGACCATATACGATCTTAACGCAGGCTATTCCGGGGCGCCATTAACCTGTGAGAATTTGCGTACGGATAAACAGATAAACCTGAGTGAGATCTTCATAATCTTAGGGTTGGATGCAAAGTTCTGCAAGAGTACACTCTGTTTGTGCATCTCTACGGAGATATGCAACACCAACAACCTCACCGGTGAGGTCAATGCATTATGCCCGTTTATCAACCGTGACATGACAAGAGTGAGGCGCAAGAATTACGACGATCCTTTCCCCACGCTGACTCTGAACATTGTTCAGAGTGCGCTTTGTTTAACGAGAAGAGCAGGCGAGCAAACAGAACCGGATGCGGCTACTACTACTAACTTGCAAACGCTTGCGAAACCGCACGGCAATGTCCTATCGCGCAAACATCTTCAAACGGTCGGTTTCAACATCTTCTACAATTTGGTCGGTCCCTTCCATAGCAACTGGACAGGCAACTGGTCGCAATTTGAAGTGAATTTGATTTAATGGAAAGATTGCCTCGCATGATCAAGCTTGATCATGGTATCCTCAGGAACTGTGTAAGATCCTCTAGTTAAGCGAGTAGACACTGGCACACTTCAACAGCACTGGAAGTGCATGACGACCACTTTAGATCCATTCAGCACACTCCACCGGCTAATCCTTGGAATACGCTCCCACCTCTAATCCGCACGTGCTTTACGATGGGTCGCATATCGAGATTACACAAACATCTCCTCCGCTTATCACGGCAACGACTAGCCACACTGTCCCGATACGGCGTGACTTCTCGTAACCTCGTAATGCGTGCTTCAACATTCCCAGAGCGCAATGAAGTTGACCTACTGAACGGTGGCGTACATGTCGCTTTCCCCGTAGTGTCTGCGTTATCGAGCTCCAGCATTTGATCCCACCCAATCAATCAGTGTGGACCCCGGGCCCAGTGCGTCCTCCGCACGTCTGATCTGAGTAAATCATTAGCTTCTTCCTGGTTCTAATCTAATCGCCATTGGAGCTGAGCCACAGAATGTTTACACCGGACTGGTTCGTACACTACCCGCTGTCTCATTATCGCAGTCACACCTTCAGGGGAGCTTTAGCGCCGTTTTATTGATTAATTGTATGATTGATCTATACACTCCCCCGGATGGTCCGATTCTCGCTTGCTGTCACTATAAATCATGGAGATTAGATTTTGGGAGGAACTCTTCGAGTTCACACATTCTATCAACGGTCGTGCCGATGTGCGGAAGAAGAGCATCTGTGTGGAGCTGAGATGTTCTTACTTTGCAAACGCTACTGATCACGTCAACCCACTCTAAAGATCCACTGGGTCAATGCAATCTACCCTGGACATTGTGACTCTAGATCTTACTCACAACTCCACCACTAAAACCACTAATTTGGAATAAGACTCCGAAATGGAACGCTTTTCCTTACTTGCCGGTAAGACGCCCTCGTCCGTGGCCATTTCTGCCTGCTCCCACACGAGCACATGGTTGGAGCGATCACGATTTTCCGGCATCTTTGCACTTGGGTAGCTTCTAGTAACTCTTGCAGACACTCTCACAACACACGCGGCAGAGACGGTAGTTCACGTCCTGCTGGCCTCTTAATTTCACTTTCCAATTCTTCAGTTTCTTTTTTGGGAGAAATCGTTCTCCCTGGCTGCTAGACGCCAAATGTCGCTTAACAAATTCCGTTTCTGCACTATATCAGTGGCCTGAGTGTGGTGACCCAGGTGCACACACAATGCGAGGTGCTGTCGAGTGGTACAAGGGGCTGCTCGTGTTGAGTTTCGGAGCCCTCAAGTGGGCCCTACTTTGGGTCACGCGAGTAGCACGCGCCCAGATTCTCGTTCCAGACACCTCCAGCGAGAATCTGTCGCCAATCCAGGTTGCTTGCTACTGGACCGGGCGTGTCCTACGCTATTATCACAGATCACTGGACACACTCAATGGGAACACATACACACACACACAATCGCTTGTTTTTGCATCCACTTGCACGTGAAGAATCAATGGTAGCTCGGGAGCTTCTGTGACGCAAACCTGAACAGCTGATTTATGTTCAATCGATTTGGCAGTCTGTGGGCGCCGCTCGATCACGTGTAGCGCACACGGTGCAGCGCGCGTTGGTTCGTGCAAAGATGGACGTGATCTCACGGAGACACGATCGGTGCGCGCGCGTGCACACACGGTGTGGTCTGGGGTGGTTGTGTCGTCCACCCGTTCAGCTCGTACACTTCCGACGTACTGGGATCGGTTCGGGGTGCGAACCGGTGGTTTTGTTTCAACCACACCAGCAGCAGCAGCAGCAACAACAACCCCCCCAAAGCCACCAACCGAACGGGGTGTATGTAAATACAACTCCCCTTCCTCTTTGCAGCTCGTGAGCTTGGGGCTCTCGGGAGAATTGGCGGCTCTCCTTCACACTGACAAACCGGTAAGCAGAGATTCCGACTCTGAGGTTCTTCTTATCAACCGAATCCCACCGTCTCGTGTGCAAATTGTGCTGTCTTTGTGTGCCCTTTCCACCACTTCGACGCGTCGACGGACTTGAAAGCGTTTACAGGGCGGCGCACCTTACTCGCGGGCAGTGCATTACCGTACTGACTATGGCACCTTCATTGACGGAAACGGATTCCGTACGCGGCTCAACACTAACGCTATGGTTCACACACACACAGAGAGAGAACCCGACCCGTAACCGGACCCCGGGAAACCAGCGCTCGTGGTCGTTGCGTCTTCGTCACACGCGGAATCACTAATCCGATGTGTGTGCGATAGGTCACCGAGTGAGTGTGTGCTGATAACGCCGTCGCCGCCACACAACTATCATCAGCACCACGCGGTCGCGGTCGCGGGCCAATTCCCTACACGCACACGCACTCACTACCGAACCCCCCAAAACCCAACCTAGCAAACACAAACACACGCAACACAACAGTTTCTATGAAACAACAGCGAGAGGGGGAGAAGCAACAAAAAAAAACATTGAAATCTGTCAAGCAGAAGAAAAACAAAGTGCTAAATGCCTCTGCCATGTGGTTGCCGTGGTGATCCTCCGGCATAGGCGACGCAACACGGCGTGCCTACTACAACGTGTTGTGAGATTCTTTTGGAGAGAAAGAGACAGACAGAGTGAGTGAGAGAGGGCGTGTGTAAGGTTTTGGACGGTTGCACCGAAACTGCCTCCAATACCAATACACATAAACTCCAATGCATTTGCGTTGTAAAGTGCAGCTCTACGCCCCTACGACAGTTTTCTAAGTACGGTGACCTAGTTGTTCGCTTCTTCCCAAGCAACTGCTCGACGATCGGTGACCCTCGCTCACACACGTACGTGTCTCCGCCGGTCAAAAACAAACACATTGCATGCAAGTGTGGGTGGTGGTGGTGGTGGTGGTGGTGGTGGTGGTGCATCATCCACCAAAAACCCAACCCACCCACCCGATTGTGCACAAAATGAAACACAATTAAGCATTACTATCAAAGGTTAAATGACGTTACCACACACATACACACACATTACCACCATGACAGATCGTGTCGACCCACCACCGGGGCTTTAAAAATAAGACCACATGTGTTGTAGGGGAGGGTGGGATGTAAAAATAGTTCACCCATCTTCATCCCCTTTGCGACAATCGGACATTTCTACTAACGCTGAGTGGGTGGCGGATGAGGGAACAGGGCGCACCTTGAGCTTGAGATATCACTGAGCACACACCGCGCATCACCGCCGATCGCAAACAACAATCATCAAGATCCGGATTCTTTTAGCACCGGTGTGTGTGTGTGTGTGTGTGTGTGTGTGTGTGTGTGTGTGTGTGTGTGTGTGTGTGTGTGTGTGTGTGTTTATTTTTGGAGGATTTATTCTTAATATCCCTAATCGCTGGATGACTGTTACAGTATTGATACAGAGCAGTTGGATGCTCGATTAGAATTAATTCCGCGCAATCTTCTGTGGCCCGCACTGTGTGGTCAGAATGACACACGTTTCGCTCACGCAAAAAAAAACACCCTCATCGGTAACTTCAGGCCATGATCAGTCGGCACTAGCTGCTGATACACGTCGTTCGTCCCTCAAGTGGCGCCTACGCCTATAGAAGCTATCACGCTCGGTATGGCAGGCGTGTGCTACATTCTTGTTAGCAAGCAACCCACGTCCACGGGGTTTTGCGAAGACACCGGACTGGACACTAGCACTAAGTCCAAGGTATCCCACACGTCCGCAAACCCGCATGCCGCGATTTATTAGCCAGAAAGCCCAATCAAAGTATAGCACACCTGAAACCTGGCACAGGCAACCGGCAGCCAAGATCACGTCAACAGGGCTCGGACATCCGTTCGAGATGCCGCGCCGAGACGAGAGCAATAGTGCTAGCGTGCTAGTTTGTTTGTCAAACAGCTAAGGCCAGGTTGATAGCGTAGCACAATGGTGAATCAGCCATTATCAACAAGGCGGCGGCACATCGTACCTTCAAGTTACTGGCTAGTCACCTTCAATCGCTCATCAACGGGATAGCACGGATCTTGTGCACGGGAGGCTCTTTACGCACAAACCTTGCGGATGATAACATTCTTGTCAAAACAGTGCTCGATGGGTTCAGCCCGATCGGTATCTCGCCCATCCACAAATTGTGCAAACAAATGTTCTGCTACGCATCGTTTGAATTCTTTTACTGCCATTTCAGGGGAACGAGGTACTCCACACAAGATAAGCAACCGAAAGGCGTAATACTCCAAATTAGTGCTCCTAATGAATGGGGCAATCGGCCCCAGTCGGGTGTAGTTTTGAAAGCAACAACAGCTCGGATAAGAACACACAATAGTATCTACATCCGGTTGCCAAGAGGAGACTGGCTCGCCAAAGACGCAATAAAACACGGTTTTTTACCCTTTGAATTACCATTAGGAGTGTTATTTCATGTCGTCAGTATGGCAATGAATATTCTTGTGAATTTAAAATTCCTTCAAATTACAACAGTCAAGAGATTCGCCATTGCTGTCATACGGAACAACTGCAAATTCAGTCGGCTGACTTCACGGGCGTCATTTTCAACGTTCATAGTTGAAATGTTTCATTTCAAATTTGCAGCTTTTCCGCTTAGTGAAATATTTCACGCGTCGAAATCTTTCTCTTCAGCGCAACTCGTTTGAAATTCTTCCATTGCTGAAACAGAAGCTCTTCAGCGATTTGACATCGCGCATTTCCTTTGCGCGAACTTTGCATATCTACGACCCACACTAATTGATCGATCGTCTTCCCGCACACGCCTTCCTGCGCTTTTCTTTTAATGAGGAAATTATAAAACCATTCCTCCTCACCCACGGGGTGGCCCGCGCCGGCTCAATTGTTTTCGGGTAGGGAGCTATATCTTGCGCATTTGGCACATTTGCCACATGTCTGATAATTGAACAATTGGCGCGGTGGCGGCGAAATTAAATCCCCTCCCGGCACAGGAAATGAACGATTTGTCAGCCAACGCTTGACAGCCTAATTTGGGTGGATTTATTGACGCTGCGAGGTCGGGAGAGCGAGAGCCTGCAGAGGCGCACTTGATTTGAGATTTTGCAATACAACGCAGCGTATGCTAATAGAGGGTGAAGAAGTGCCCTCTCGCCGCAGTATGTAGATAAAAGCCGTTGCGTTTTGCGCGATAACGCAGATGACTAACCAGATCTCGGCGCGTTGTTTACAGTGCCGAAACGTTTTCGTCAACTTCCGACGGATGTAGTTATGGGCTTTTGTTTGTCGGTTGGGTATTACATCCACCTTCCCCACAGAAACACGTGGATTAGTCATCGCAGTGCCGCAAAAGTTTTGAGCCGTGCCGTTCTGTTTGAAATTTGAAGACGCTTCTATGCTTAATGGCTCACCTTGCGATGCTAAATACACAGTTAATAAGTGCTAATTACCAGCCAATCCAACCGCCCTTGCTGCAAAAACTAAAGGACATGTTTCAACACATTCCAGCCAGCAACATGACAGCCTGAGTGTGTGTGTGAGATCAAAAACGTACCGCTTAGGGGTATAATTTTGTCTTTTTTTTATCCAGCGAGCTCCAAACTGATCATGCCATCATGCGAAACCGGCCCCTTGTTTTTGGCCAAGGTGTAATTATGTCGTGGCGTTTTTGGGCACTACAGCGTGTTTCCTCTTGTGCGTTGCAACTTCGTGCAACCGATCGAGACAGTGACTCACACGCAACTAGGGACATGTTTCTCGTTTCTAAAACTTATTCATGGAGAACCTTTGTTCCTCTACCTCACATATAATTTCTGTCATAATTCTTTAAATTTCTCACAATTACTGCCCATCAGCACCTCACATTTGCGCTCACAATTAGCGCGCCCGCTGGAAAAGTGTCTCATAAATGTCACACCGAAGGGTGCAGCCGTAAATTGAGACTAATTTTAAACTGCAATAAACCTATTCGCATCCACACCATCCAAATGTTCGTATCGGCACCGGAAGAATGTGCTACAACCCTCTAAGAAAGCTGTCACACACTGTCGTGTGCAAATATAAAACCACACTCCGTCTGTTGTGCGAGAGGGGACTAGCTTGGGTGGCAGTCACAGACATGCATTGCATTGCCGATGCGCTGCAAACACATGCCACGGTGCAACAGGCCGGCGCCTGTACACATGTTTTTGCACACATTCCATACCATTCGACCACCAGCCAGTTTGTCCGTGAACCACGTGACGCGCCACCTGTGACCATGTGCGGTGTGGCCGGGGTAGTGCACGCTTCGGTGCGCATCCGACCTCAGGATCTAGAGCTAGAGCACTAAGGGCAGTCCTTACTGAAGCGCATCTCGCTGCCTGTGGGTATGATGTTCCGGCATGTACAGCAACCCGGAAACGATCGCATCGATCCCAACACCTTCGCCGGACCTTTCCCAGCGGTTCATTATGCTGGAATGCTGACAAGCGTATGCTGAAAAAAATGTATGCAAAACAGTGCACAAATGTGTCGTTTTGAGCGCGAGGCAAAACAAACAGCTAAAGGCCAGCGAACTGAAACACGCAATGACAGAAACCGCGGCACAAGGTGCGCGCGCACCACGGTTGAATGCGCCTCAATGTCACGGTCAGCGTGTGTGTGTGTGTGTTAGATACAAGCATACGGGCACCACGCCACGCCAGGCGCCAGCAGGTGCGATCGAAAGCAGCGCAATCGTTTTCAGATAAATAAATTAACGCGCTGAGGTGTCACTAAAGCTGGGGTAAGCATCTACTACGACTAATCGCTGCGGGCGCGTATACTTACGGTTCGGTTTCTCCGGTTCGGCATTAGCCAGATACTCCTTGCTGACCGTCATGATGTTTTAGTTCCGTTTGTTGTTGATGTTGATTATACACTCTTCTCCTTACACTCACTACTCTCTTCCTTTGGTTTAAGCGTAACTTCTTCTTCTGCTCGCTTTGCAGGCAGATCGATGATAATAACGATGTTGAATAATAGTAATACTGTTGTTGCCGTTGTTCTTAGTAGCCTCTTCTTTTCTTCTTGTTGTTGATGCCAGCTGGTTGCTGGGATTCACGGTATTCACACAAAGTACAGCAAGGGTGGGAGCTGTAACTTCGAATACACGTACGCACTTTCTCAACAGCAAAAGGTCACTTGGATAAAGTTGCTATAATGCGCTGTCAGTGTAGCGGTCGTTGTTGGTATTTAGCAACCATTTCTGTTGTGGGTTTTTGGAAAAGAGAAGAGAAGAGAAAAAAAACATACATTAATACACCGGCACTTATTAAAAGGTTGATATTTATTACTCCGATCACGGTAAACAATAACCTATCAAAATCCCATCCATTCTGACGTCAATGCAAATTAGCGTCGGCAACCCCAAAAAAACAACAACAACAACAACAAGCCATTAAATCCAAATTCACGCTTTCCGCATGCAATTTGTTTAAACAACTTCCATACCTTGCACAGTACCCCCGAAACCTACACCACTTCACACACGCCCAGTTCGTGTTCGTTTGAAAAACACTTGTAATGTCAACCCATAACACTCAGCATCATCAGTAACGGCGAGTTCAGAAACACGGTTGAGGGAAGTAAAGGCAGCCGGCCAAAAAATTAACACAACACTGACAAAGGTCCAAAAACTGGTCCGGACCGGGCGGCGTGCGGTGCCTTGCACTCTCCCTCATCGACCGTCGTTATGAAACTGAAAACATTTTGGTACTTTTCCAGAACCAGCGACGCTAGACGGGAGTCTTCTTGTTTTTTCCTTTGGTTTGTTTTGAATGGCTTTTAGGTCTGCTGCCCGTGCTGCGCCGGAACGTGACGATCAGCCGATTTGGATTCGACAGCCCGATCGTCCGCCTCTTCTTCGTACCGTTCTTTCTAGATGTTTACCCTATCCCGATGATCACGTGATCAGTGTCGGTACACAAACAAACCAACAGGCTGTGTAGTAGTACTACCTCGACAAAAGATCCAAAATTTGCACTCGCCCATTTCGTTGAACCGTGGGGAGGAGACTTTGGCAAGTCACTTCCACTTTGGAACAGGTTGCTCATTGCATAACGCTCCCCCAAAATTGCGACGCACGTTGCGTTAACGCTGAAAGATCGATGGCTATTCGACACCCCGACACAACTTGACACAAACAAATGGCACTATTTGCACACGATTCTCCCTCGCTAGCAATTATCACACTTTCACCTACTTTGAAATCGAGCCTTTTTAATACGCTTCTCAAGAAGAAGGCCTACCGGCAATGCACAACACCTTCACGCAGTTCGAGTTGCTTGCTACAACCTGCTAGTACTCATTTAATCTATACTCTACACCCGTTTAGCACAACCGTGCGAACCGATTGCCATTGCACAATTGTTCCGCTTGCGAACTGCCACTGGAAGTTCAAGCCCGACGAGTCACACCGCTCGTTACCACGCGTTACACGCCGTATTATACACACAACCTCTACCACACAACACAATGCACTCACACCTTTGCTGTACGCGCAACAAACTGGTGGTGAAAAAGGGAAGTGGCACAGCGTACGCGACTGCAAGCAGCAGAAGCAGAGAGCCTCGGGGAAAGGCATTAATGAAAATTGAGAATAATATTCAACACCTGCCACTCGATGATAACGAGCGCCCAAGTGGACCTCATCCTCTTCTCAACCTTCTCGCTTTGCGGACGTTTGGGATGTGAAAATCCGACACAAAGCAAAACCAAAAGACCTGGGTTGAAAGTGACCTTTCGAAAATTGGCGAATCTTCAACAAAAAAGGGACCATGAGAGCCAGGTAGGAAAAGGGCCCCGCACGTCTTGCACCTTCTGGGAAGTGTCGCCTGGAGGATGCAATAAGGACAAAAAGGGACCAGTTGCCGTTTGATAAAAAGCAAGGAAGACATTCCAATGCACATTCCTGGGACCTTTCCGTTCCGAGGAATTCTATCTCGGCAGACACTCCAGCAGACACATGGCGATTGCGCGTACCAAAGCAAAAGCGTTACGATATGACTAGACACGTCTTGTGCTAACCATCACGTAGAACAGATCAACAGGTTGGCTAGCTAGCCCTCCGCTCCTTCACGAAACCGAGTTCAAAGTCATGGTCATGTTAGTTTAACATTTGTGAAGATTTCAATCCCTTGCAACTTCATTCTCGCACTGCTCTCTTTTAGGTTCTCTCGCGGCAGGTAGTCCCCCGTAAGGCCGCCAACAAAAGGTCAGCCACGGTGGCGTCGGCGATCGTACGATCCCAGACACTCCCAGAGCCGCCTAGACGGCGAAGTTATCACTTTCGATTTCCCTGCTCCAAAAAAAAAAAAAACCAGCTCCAATTCCAGGCCGGTTCAACGTGCTCTCTCACATTTGCTGCCGTCCTTGCGCGCTCAGCGGTCTGCGGAGTCAACTGATTAAATATTTATAGCGCATGCCTTCGCAAGCTCTCTAGCACCGCCTGGAGCATAAATAATATGTCGCTGCCTGGGCCAAGTGCTTCTAGCTTCTTCAGTTAATGCCACACGACGTAACGGTTCCGCTGCACGGCAGTATCTCTCTCTCTCTCCCCTCACGTCGCCAGAATCGGGCTGAACTTTACAACCGGCAGTGGTGGCGCAAGCTCGTGTGTGCTTATCAACAATCAGTCAATGTACCGCGGACGTGTGGAATTAGCTACGGAGCTATTATTCCGGTACTTCACCTCGTGGTTTGATTGACTGTTGACGGTAAGGTAACAACACCTCCCGGTGTAGCTATTCCGGGGTAAGTTGGCCCAGTCGCACTCGCTGTAAAGGGGGCAATAGAAATACCTGGTCGGTAGTTTACCATTAATCCCCGTTCTGTGTCGAGTACCGTCCTGGTATGTACCATCCTATCGTATTTCCCATAAAAAGAGGGTATTCAATCAACTGCTGGAACTTGAAGGATGTAAACAACTGCTGATCTTTGGCACTTTGGTACGCTATTAGCACGCGATTTTAGTGCCACAATTGCACATGATCGGTGATCTTCACTTTAAACCAATTAGATATGATGTGTGAAGCTACAGAAAACAAGTTACCTTCAAAAAAAAATAAGGGGGTTAAAGTCAACATTCCTCTCTATGCCCATCATTTGCAATCTCCTATCGCTCACTTCACTAAACTTTGACGTTCTAAACAAGCGCACATGTTACTGCTGTTTGTAATCATTTCGCGATGACTATCACTTTCGTGCACTGCCACCATTTCAAAGCTGTCCGATTCGGATGCTAGTGGCCAACCTTGACGAAACAATCGCCACTGCATCCCAACCCTATCAGACCCCCTCTGCTCTGTCTCATTCATCGAGACGTGCGAATCACATTCATCAATGTCGGACGGGGAAGGTGGTTTGGGTTGAATATTCAAATCTACGCAGCTCGACTGAAGCAAAGCATCATAGTTCCATTGTGCCAGCGTTGGTGGGAGATTCACCCATCATCTCGTTCGTTATCTATGACTTCCCGTTTTGCCAGACAATCAACTGCTTCCCATCCTTCGCTCACCCCTGCCTGCAGTGTGTGCTTCCGTAGACCGCATTACATTACATCGCACATCAGTACCGGCGGTTACGGTTGTTGTTGGTGCTGGCTAAGATTAATTAATAATGTGGAGATCGCTTGCCTTAGAGCGCACCAGAATCGATCATGCACTCTGAAGCGCGCGAAGGATGAGAACACAACAAACAAACAAACAAACAAGGGGTACTTTCTCAAGGGCTGAGAGCTCTCCCAGGTTGCAAAGTGAATCTGATCGATTGACATCACACCTTCTTTCACGCACGATTTATCCGGCCATTCACACAAAACCAAACCCCAAAACAGACACCCCACCGCAAAGAGTGTGAAGATCACGCGCGCACGATGACCTCTCTCGATCTATGGGCGAAAGATCTTGGCCGAGGAGAGCGCGATGAATGAAAATTATGTGTCTGTTTGTTTTACACAATAATCACAAGACGGTTTTTGCGATCGTGTGACGAAAATATCGCACGTTCTGTGCGGCTGGCCACTTGCGGATCACCCCACATGGGCCGCTCTGACGTCCGGCGAGTTCAGAATTGTTACAGGCCGCAGTAATGGTGTCACCGGGATGGTCTTTTTACACTTTTGGCACCTGCACTTGCGATCGGTGCGATATCAACTCGAAAATCTATGGGTTTGTTTTAATAATTTCAACCGCCCGGTAACCTCGTTCGAGGTACACCTCCGATGATTTACAACGACCTCGTACTTGATGAAGCTGGTGCTTTCTCTTTGAAAGAGGGCCAATTACGCTATTGCATCAATAGCAAGCTTCCCAAACACAAGAGTTCCTTGAATGGGGTGCAAAGTATCATGAAGTCTAGGGCGTTTATTTGAATTATTTTGACAAAGCCCGAGAGATCAACGCTAAACTACACGCTTCAAGCCAAACCCAACACTCAACGATTGATACCGCCCAACACTCCTCCCAAAAACAAACCCAAATACTTCCAAAATTTGCCATTTCGGGTAGGGGTTTGCTTCACCTATTCTCCCATTTCTAGGTCAGCAAGGCATTGTTGGAACCAAAGTATTGGGTGGGAGGCTATGGTTTGATGGATTCGTTTCAATTCAACAACCCTGTTGTTATTGGACGATCACAAGCCTGTTGTTATTGGACTTCATTTGAAAGTCTCAAATTTTTGACTTCTGTAACAACTTCACCAATCATCACTTCACATATTCACAGGCACGCACCCGACACGCAATGTAAGGACAACACGAGGACTCATTACACCTCAACAGAACACACACACACACACTGAGGAGTTGTTTTTACTTACACAAAATTATGTGATGTAAATAGATGCTGCCACACTGGTTGTGCTCGCAGTACTGGGATGGTCAAAAAAACCGACGGACTTGGGTGCGACGGACAGACCGATCGAAACTCGAACCTCTTGGGATGGGATGGTGGGGAGTTCCGAAGTTCGTACGTCGGACTGGGGCTGTTGTTGTTGTTGTGGTGGCTTCGTTCGCACACTAAGCTCTTCGGTGTTTTTTTGTTGGTAGCTGCTTGCAGAGCGTGCTGTCAGACTTGACAACCGGCACCGGTACTATCAAAGTGCGGAGCCATGGTGCTAGTAGCGTGGGAGAGATGGGCCATCGTTTTTTGATGCTTTTCTTCGTTGGAAATAGATCACTTTCCTTCCTTCGGTTTGGCCGAGAGAAGCAAAATACAGCAATTCCCCTTTACAAGAAAAACGGAAAAGCAAACCCGGTTGTGATCGATAACGATCGTCTCCCACGGCACGGTGGATGATGATCTTCTCGCTCTCTCTCTCTCCTGCCGGAGTAGATGGAACCCGCGCGCAGCTTGGTGCTGCGACGACGATGCTTTGTTGGCGCACACGCTTAAACTCACTCGACCGTACGAGCGGCCGTTGATTATTTATATAAAATCGTGCGCCTACCAACACACAAGCGGCCGGTTCGGCGGGCCGCACGGGGCCACAAACAATCGTACGATCTCCGGTATCACAGGGACCGGTGTACCGGCGCGTGTGTGTGTGAGTGTGCTCACACACATCAACAACCGCGGCCGGCACTTGGCCCAATCCCCCTCCTAGCAAGTGGTTCCGATCGTGTGTCAATCGGGCGGCATTATCAGGCCCCGGCGCGGGTTCGGGATTTTGGGAAGACCGCGCCGTCGCCGCCGCCGCCACCGCACGCGGTCGCGGAATATGCAACACACCCGTTGCCCTTGCCCAACCAATGCAATGCTCCACGCGATGCGTCGATGGAAAGGGAAAGCACACTCTCGTGCGTTGCAAGGAAGTGATGGGCGAGAAGGCACACCGAGAGAAGGGTGTGCGATGATAAGAACATGACGTGCACACGATTTTCAGACCGGACCGTTCCACACTGACTGACTGTCCCCTTTCCCCGTGTGGTCGTCGCTTCTATCAGTCTCCCTGCCTCTCTCTCTCTCTCTCTCTCTCGCTCAAAAAACGACGTTTGAACATCCTTTCTCATTAGACGCTGTAATTGCATGATAAGCAGTCTCTCCGTATCTCGTCTCGGGACGATCAAGTGCGCCACGATCCTCCTAGAGGTGCAAGAAGGTCACTAGACAGCATTCTTTTTAGAGATTAAGCAATTACAAATATCTACATTTTACGATCATTTGGTTGTAAATACACAAATTAGTTAAAATCAAAGCTCTATTTTATAAAAAAAAATATTGAGAACTATTTTACTTGTTTTCTACCTATATTGTAGGAATACATTAGAAACCATATCTAAAATTTTACCTTTCTTTCATCTAACGATCGGTCATTCATGACAGTAATGACTTTTCAGTTTGACTTTTTAATCGATCGAGAGATCGATTTTTAACATTTTATGTAAAACAGAACCACAATTTTCATCAAAATATAATGTAATATCTTCCCAACGATAAAATATTGCGCCTCAAAGTACAAACAATATGAATATTGATAAAATTAATGGGTTGAATATTCAACATTGAACTACTCTCATTTCCCAATCATCTCGTGCTTCGCTGGCTCCCTCGTTCGCTCGCCCATTCATCCAACAAATCCCAACTTTCCGATCCCGATCCGTTCGCATGCGTCCTCACCGCAGCCACTTTGATGTCCGCTGAAGTGCGCTATCCCGCCAAAGACCTCAAAGGTTGCCTTCCGCTTCAATCCGTTTTATTACATTTATTTTTTGTTAGCTTAACCTGAAGTACAGCTGTAATAGCAGGTCCGTTTTGCCGTTGCAGCATGGTAGAGCGGTATCGATAGGGCGGCTTCTTGTTTGCCTACTTGAACGTGACCATTCGCTGCCGGTACGGCGGGTACTAAGCCAACACAAACCTTTGCTTTTGCGAAACCACGTCCCCCGACTGGGCTAAACAATAAAAGCAAAACTCACAACAAACTCATTACGAAAACAGCATCACTCGTGTTGGAAAACAATCGATTGGACATGTTGACGGCTAATGACAAAACGGAAGCACCAACCGTGCAGCCACTTGACGCGGCACATTCAAGCAATGGAGTGTGGGTTTGTGCTGTGGGCATGTTGTACATTATTGATCTACAACATTCCTTATGAACTAACGATCTTCGTCGTAGTTCACTCATCCGGGCGTTTGGTGGATCCCAGTGCTCCCTAATAGCCATCACTGTCAAGGTTAATTGCTCGCAGGTAAGCGTAAGGTAAGCGAGACTAACTGTGTGATATCCACCATCACGATCAATCAACTATCCAACAGCTGTGATGGCTCAGTAGTTGCATCTGATTTATTTCCCAGTCTCTACTGATTATGGCCTGATCTAATCGGTCCAGCCCTTCTCTTCCCTATAGCACCCCAAGGGAGTTATAAACACATTATCCATCGAACAACCGGGAAAACTCCCCTATCGCTTCTAGTGTCGATGCTGCCAGGCGCCTTATCGTCTTGTTTATGACCCTCGAGAAATCGGTGCCAACCTGTGGCCACCAATGTTGTCAAGCTACGGTTCCAAGGGGTCGTCCGGTATCGTCCACGCAAAAACGTCCTTGCGCGAATATTGATCACTAATCGGCCCTGCGAAAGAGCCTATCGAGAGTGGCTTATCGTGTGCGAAGGTACTCCAAATTCTAACCCAAATGCGGTCAAGATCATCGTAGCGGATTAGAAGCGGTTTTACAAGAAACGCTTCACGCATCGCCCGGCTGTCTGTAGCTAGCCACGGGTACGCAATCATGACACAAGAATCACACGACTCAGTGTCTGGGTCACGTTGAATGGTAGTGTAAATACTAGCTATACGCCAATCGTGACGTTAATTGCCCATGGTGTAGTAGTACTACGCGCAGAGCTTTATAGTTGTCTCACACTCATTGTCTGGTCAATCGGTATGAGCTTTGCATTTCATTTCCGGACAATCCTGCCTGTTTCATCCCGTACGTTATGGGACAGTTTACAATGTTCTGTACGTCGGACTATTGCAACCGGTCAACGTAGAAGTAACGTAGGCGGAATTACACCGAATTGGTGCTAATAAACAGCTTCAATCCACCAGACGCTCACGTGATCCGCGATGACTCCTGCCGGTGGAAAGTACACTTGCACTTCCAACACACGCACCACCGAGCGACAATAGTTATGTTCAATCAACAAACCCTTTTGAAGTCATCTTCAATCAACAAACTCTCTCTCTCTCTCTCTCTCTCTCTCTCTCTTTCTCTCTCTTTATCTCTTCCTCACCCTCTCCATTATTGCCTAATCACAGCTGACATCACGTTTTCCATTACACGAGCACGTTCTCGCACCTGAAGTGTAAGCCGCAAGTGATTGTGGTCGTTTGGAGCATTCTTTTCGAGCCTCGCGGTACATGCTAATGATGGGCGATGAGCCAGAGTCAATGCCTGTATTTTCCCAGACAGGTGACGGGTGGTAGGTTTATCACCCTCAATAACCCCGCCAGCGACTTCAATCGACCGCGTGCCGAACATGGCTGATCATCTAGAACGATATGATATCTAATAAAATAACGAAAACCTCAGCGCTAAACAAACAGTGACGTTTGCAAGCGTACGACCGTATGTCATAAATTCAGTTTTGCAGCCAGTACAGACACTGCGTTGATAATGGAAGAAGCCGTAAACACAAGGCACGTGCCCTGGCAGATGCGCGATCAAAGATCAGGCGACGTCAATGTCACAATGTACGCTCTGAGCGACACCTCAATGTCCTTGGCGCTCCCTAAGCCCGACGACACAAATTAGGGGAAGCGAGTCAAAATTTGGCAGGCACACTGCTCTAACATCAGTTCCAAGACAGGTTGTCATGCTTGCACGTCTTATAGATCGTGGTAGGCCGTCACCATTCCACAGTACTAGCAGCATTTGCTTAGTACAAGCGTCTCCAACAAGTCTATCGTATAGCGTAACGTCTGCAACAGCACACATCCACGTGCCTGAAGCTGACTTTTCGACCCTAACCGAAGTGGTGCAATCATCACCAGCATACTGTCACACGATGTCCCACATCCCGATCACACCCGAAAAATACTCATAACTTCTCATAACACGGTCCATTATCTCTCCCAGACAACGTCTCATCTGCGTCTCGCTTGTCAAAGCTTTTGTTTTCCGGAGTCTGTTGCGATCGGTCAAGCAGGAATTTGCCACATCATGATACAAACCGAGTTTGCTACTATGAAGCAAATATCAATCAGAGTGTACCTACCCCCCCCCCCCCCCCCCCCCCCCCCCGGTAGAGCCTGCTACCTACTGCTGCTGTCAACTCGCATCGATTAATCAATCATTGACGGATAAACACCCGTCAGTGAATGTTGGGATTTAGCGGTCGGTGGTCCATCCACTACACGCCGTTATAAATCTCCCTTGCTGTCGTTTCGGGAAGCATCCATTTCATCCAATATATAACCTTGCTGAGGCAGCTGCCCCTCGTTACCACCTCGGCATACCTCCAGGGCAAAGGAAACAATAAGGCATTAAAAGCGCTGATAAATTAATTGATTTACAATCCTTCGAGGCAAGTGTTGCGGGCTGTCGTGCACGATTCTGTTTCCATTACGCACGTGTAATTCAATTGCTAATTATTACAGCAATGATTACGCTCTCATCCTGCGCTGTGCGCCATATAGATAAGTCGGCGTGCACCTTTGTGCCAATTAGAAGAAGAAGCCACCGGGAAGATATCACATCCCTCGAGCGATCAAGACTCTACTACTACTACTACAACCCGCTCGGTTGCAGGAGTAGCTCGTACTATTCTTAGCCGATTTTGAGCCGCTTCTGCAGCTCCGGAGCAATTAACTGCTGTACACAATGTATCTGCCACAGAGGGCTGGCACAGGGTAGGACTGATAACGCCAAACGCCACTGGCATCCCCGGGGGGGGGGGGGGGGGAATTGAAGGGGAGGACAGACACGCCTATCGTGCCCTCAGCCGATGCCTCGCTGCCATTGGACTTCACGTGATTAGCGTGCTTTCCATCACGAGCCGACGCGGTGGTCTGGCGTACACCCGCATGCGCACCACATCTCTTAAGATGCTCCCGATTGCCACGGTACGGTTTCGTTTGTTGTCAATCACGGAAGCCGATTGACCGTTCGCAACTCCCCCACCCCCTCCGTTCTCGTGTACATGGGCCACTCGACCGACACGGTTACGATCGAACACCTACAAAACCCGCGGAACCCGCGTGTGATCATAATCGGGGTGCCGTTTTTTATCTCTTCTCAACCGCCAACCACTAGGTCCGGTGTGTTTTCCCCCACCGGTACAACAGTGTTTGTGACAGAGTCATCCCTTATCCCCAGCATTGGCACGATAGGCATCCCGCCCGTCCACCATTATTGGCAATTCTGGAACGCGCGCAGTTTGCACTTCCAAGATAACGTCCGCCAAGATCTTGGCTGTTTCGTTGTAAAACTCCCATCCCACGAGGACAGATAACTCTGCTCGATGGGGAAGGACGAATGACCTTGCTGTTATTTGGCTGCGCATCACAATGTTGCAGCCTTGAGGTGCGTTATTTGTCAATACGTCGCTTCCGGAGCTGGGAAGATCAGTGTTCACGGCATTGCGGACAAAGCACTACGTATTAGTGGCGTGCCTAAGATAAAGGAAAAACAGTGAATCATTTCTCAACTTCAGTGCTATTTCAAAACTTGTATAAAGATATCACAAGAAACAATAAAGTGCAATAAAAACGATTGTTCACTCTTGTTACTACAACTGTGGATCCCGGAATAAACAGCGATGTACATCTCTGTAGCAGCGCATCAATCCACACTGAAAGAATTTGTCACACCGACTTAACAAACTCCATCCTACAATAAATACCTTTCTTCACTAAAAATGTCTGAACTTATCGGCAACGGAACCTACAATAACTGATGATCGGTTCGGTTGCGTCAATGCAACAAATAGTTTATTTTTCCTCTTTTCCCACACAAAAGGGTGCGTGGTGACGATTCTGATGCGAGCTAGAACAAACGCACCGTTCAGAGTTCTTCCCACTGATCGCTTTCAGTCGACTAGACGAGTCGGCACACACAACTCTTGGAACACATAACATCTACACGGCTCCAATAATTGTGATCTCGGGCGCAACTTTATGTTAAAGAACTTTACATTGACTTACATCTAGCGAGATTTACTCTTAAGCGCACCAGCGTCTCAAGGTGGCTTTTGCAGTTTACTTTATCAAACAGATAACATTCCTGAGTATCTACCCCGACGCGTACCACACGTCTGCGGTGATCGTACGAGGTAATTAATGAATAATATTCCACCTCACAATGTCGTCGTAATATGCATTCATGCAAAACAACTGACGAGCGATGCTAACGACTATTTGTACTGAATTCTTGTCCACCCTCAATTACACGTGTACTGTTGTCAACGATGCGGTGTACCGCCCCGTTTCGCGTCAATGAACGCTAGAAAAGATATAAAATTACCATAATAAAGTGAAAAAAATACTAAATTGGATTAGCATCGCTTTAAAGGTAGCTGGCGGTCGGATCGGTCGACAACAATCGTGCAATCAAAGGGGACAATCAATCAGGAGTTATGTTCACACGAGCCGAGCACGTGAACGTATGGCGAGCTGGGCCGGGAACAGGTGAATAAACGGATGGGATGGTTTATTCACTCTAATTATTATTCAATTATTCCGACTTGTGCGGGATCTTAGGACGTCATACGAGACCACAAGCTGTCAGGCTAAACAAATGCGTATGAATCATAACATTCAGCATCAGATTCGGTCTCAGTAGGAGCAAATCAAAAAGCTCTCGAGAGCAGAATAATAACATATTACATTCGGTTACCTCACCTGCAGTTGTTACTCCCTAAATTTTCTTTAATACGAAATAAATAGTTCCTACTGGTTTCTGTTGCTATCTGCCATTCTATATGCGATAATGCGCTTATGCATGAGGGAAACACAAGAGAGACCTTGACTGCCGCTTCCAGGCTGACCTTTGCTGTTAAGCAGCACCGAATGCAGGTTATTGTTTTTAATGCAGATCCTCCACATGCGTAGCTGCTGCCTAGAAAATTTAAATGATTTTTGAAATTTTACAATTTCTATATCCTTTTTCATTTTCTTCTTCCTTGGGAAACTACACTTTTTTGTTATTTTAAATTGGCAAAATTTTCGCCACATCTTACTATCGTGATGAACATCAAGACTATTCCGGAATTGTTCATCCGTATTATATATGCAACAAATTCCAATTTATTGGCTAATTGTTAATGCAAATAAAAACCAATTGTTTCTTATACACCTATGTCCACTGCTGCACATACTGTTCGTACACAAAGCACTCAGCGGTCACTCATTCAAAGAGAGTGCCGTTTTTGGCGCACAAAATTAACCTCAAACAGCTGTCAGATCCGCCATAAAAAATGTAAACAAAACAATCCAACTTCAGATTCGTTGCAACATTTTAGCAAAAAAGCACAAGACAATGGATATTTAATCTATGAAAAAGTGGTGTCCTAACAATAAAATGTAAAAAAAAATGTTATTTTGAACTTACCGGCACGATGGACTCCTCGGAAGTATCTCCCACGCCGCGCCGCTGGTCGAAGTACGTGTGTGATGTTTACGATCCCGTCCAGGTCGGCTCGATCGATGGAACGGACCAGGTGCCGCACGACCGTGCACTGATCCGGGCGATTAACTCCAACTATCGACCGAACCGTAAGGTGAAAGGGAACCCGTTGCACACGATCTTCATCGGCCGGTTGGCACATTCAGTCACCGAGGTACGCACACTCTCATTCTTTTCCCACAATTGTCGCTTCTTTTGCTAAATGACCGTACTTTCTAAATGCAGGAACAGTTACGCGCCAAGTTTGCGCCCTTCGGCACGATCGTCCACGCTCGATTAGTCACCGATATTGTCACCGGACTGCCGCGGGGTTACGCTTTCATCGAGTACAGTGCCCGCGGCGAGGCGCTGCGTGCGATCGAGCGCATGCACGGCGTCACCATCGACGGGAAGGAGATACTCGTCGACGAAGAGTGGGAACGGCGCCTCGAGGGCTGGAAGCCGCGCCGGCTCGGTGGAGGTTTCGGAGGGAGGAAAAAGTCACAGCAGCTGCGCTTCGGCTGCAAGGTGCAGCCGTTCCGCCGGCCGATACTTGAAACCGGCGGTGTGGCGAGTGTGAGTGAGTGGAATCGCCGCGTGCGCCAGCGCAAGGAAGGGCCGACCGGGTCCAGCCGAAACAGTGACAGTGAATGAACACTTCCCACACGCGTGGAGGCTCTTTTTTTGCCAGAAAATAATTACTGTATGTATTGTTTATAATAGCAATAAAATAACCAACCGGCAACCGGCAACCGGCAACCAACCGACAGTCAGAGGGCACGTCCGTCGCCTCTTCACTGCAGTACGGCCGCGTTCGCCGATATGCTCGGGTTGTTGATGACTTCACCCAAGCTGTCCAGCACCTCCTTGCGGTAGTCGTCGAAGTCACCGTCCACCTCGTTGATCGTTTGGTCCTCGATCACGAACAGCGTACACTCCGTCTCGCGGATTAACCGCTCGTCGTGGGACACGATAATCACGCCGCCCTTGTACTCGTTGATCGCCTCCGCCAGGGCATCGATCGACTCGATGTCCAGGTTGTTGGTCGGTTCATCGAGGATCAGCACGTCCGGCGCGTTCAGGCACAGCTCGGCCAGCGCAACACGCGCCTTTTGACCACCGGACAGATCCTTCATCTTGATCGTGTGCGCGTGGCTGGCGAGCCCGAACGTGCCGAGCTGCTTGCGTGCCTTCTCGTACGGCAGATTGAACAAACGCTGCAGATACTCGGCGGGTGTTTCCTCCGCCGTCAGATGCTCGCCCGAATGCTGATCGAACCGGCCAATCCGAAGACGATGGTTACGCTTCGCCTCACCCTGCACCGGATCGAGCTCACCAACCAGCAGCTTGAGGAAGGTAGACTTGCCGACGCCGTTCGGGCCTACGATCGCGACACGACTGCTCAGATCGATACCGAAATCCGCCCCGACAAACAGCGGCTTCTGCTTGGGGAAGTTGAAATGGCAATCTAGGGGGAGGGAAAGAGAGAGAGAACCGTTAATTTTAAGCATTTTTTCATGCCCTTAATCCCCCGAAACTTACTGTGCAAGCCGAGAATCGGTGGCTGCAACGGTGGCGGATCCGGGAAGCTAAACTTCACAATGTACTCCTTCGGCTTCGACAGCAGCTCCACCGGCCCGTCGTCGTCCTCGCCCGGCTTCTGGTTCTTCGTGCGGCCCTTCTCCTGCTTGCGGGTCAAATTTTCCTTCTGCTTCTTCTCGGCCGCCTTCTTCGACTGCCCGTGCGCCTTCATGTCCTTCAGCCGGCGCTCCTGCTTCTCGTACTCCTTGATCATCTCCTTCCGCTTCTGGACGTACATCTTCTTGAACATCGTGTAGTTGCCCTTGTAGTAGTAAAGCTTCTTGTTGTCCAGATGGATGATTTCGTTGCACACGTTGTCGAGGAAGGACTGGTCGTGGGACACGATCAGCAGCGTCTTCTTCCATCCCTGCAGGTAGTTGTCGAGCCAGATGACGGCGTTCAGGTCGAGATGGTTCGTCGGCTCATCCAGCAGCAGCAGCGTCGGCTCGATGAACAGTGCCCTCGCGAGCGAAACGCGCATACGCCACCCGCCGGAGAAGGCGTTCGTCGGGCGGTTCTGCATTTCGCGCGAAAAGCCCAAACCGGCCAAAATACGCCTCGCCCGCGGTTCGGCCGAATCGGCCCCGATCGCTTTCAGCTCGTTGTACACCTCCTGCAGCTTGTCCTGCAGCTCGATCTTGCCCGTCTCGACCGCCTCCTCCAGCTCTTTGCACTCCTTCAGCAGCGCCGTCCGCTTCACGTCCGCCTTCAGCACCGTATCGACCGCGGACGTTTCATCCGCTACCACCTCCTGCTCGCACAGCAGCACATCGATGTTGGGCGGAATGGCAAAGGCACGGTTGGCAATGTGGCGCAGCAGCGTGGTCTTGCCGTGCCCGTTCGGCCCGACCAGCCCGTAGTGCCGCCCGTTCGCGATCAGCAGATTCGCGTTCACGAACAGATCGTTACCCTTGGCGGAAATGGTAAAGTTTTCGATCTTGATGTCCACCGCGTGGTCCATGTGTTTGCTCTGGTTGCCCGTCTTGAGCGCCTGCGACATCGTAAAGTTGCTGTCGAGATCGGAATGTCCCTGGCCGCCCTTGCGCAGCATCGCCTCCTGCATCTTCTCGAACTCCTGTTGCTTCTTCAGCTTCTTCTTTTCCTTGTGCGTGAGTTTCTTCTCCTTTTCGCCGGCCTCCTCATGCCCTTCTTCTTCTTCGTCGCCGTCGTCCAGCTTTAAGCTTTCGCCAACCTTATCGGCCATTTCGTCCACCTCCGGATCGGCCACTTTCTCTTCGCTCACCTCCTTGACGGGTTCCGGGACGGCCTTCGCCTTCTCCTGTTTGGTTGGCTTCTCTTCCTTCTTGTTCTCCGGTTCCGGTGCCTTCGCTGGTTCCGGTTCTTTCACCACCTTCGGTTCCTCTTTCACCTTTTCCTTCTCCTTGGGCGGGTCCTTCTTCACGACCGGTAGAGGCACCACTTCCTCCTCCTCCTCCTCTTCCTCCTCTTCACTTTCCTCTTCCGATTCCTGCACCTTCACTGCCTTCTTGGCCACTTTCTTGGGTTGCTTTTTCTTAGCCGACTTTTTGCTCACCATCGCCGCCATCACGTCTTCCTCGGATTCATCGTCATCATCATCGTCCGAGCCACCGCCGGCCAGCAGGTCGATCACCTTTTCCTCCTTATCCGACCAATCGTCATCCTTGCCCTTTCCCTTGCCCTTACCCTTTGCAGCCGGTTTCTTCGCCTCCTTCTTGCCGCCTTTCACTGGTGGTGCCTTCACTGGCTGCTCCTCGTCCGAATCGGACCCTCGCTTGCCAGCTGCTGACCCCTTTTTCGCCACTGCCTCGTCATCGCTCCAATCGTCGTCGTTCTTCTTGCCCTTCTTGCCTTTCTTGCCCACTGGAGCGGCCGGGGCCTTCTTTCCACCACGCGCCGCCGGAGGAGCTCCTTCCTCGTCCGAATCCACGTTGTCAATTTTGCCTCCTTTCTTTTTGCCAGCCGACTTCCCGGACGAAGGTGCGGACACGATCGACGACTGCTCGGACTGCTGATCATCGTCCTCCCAGTCCTGGTTCTTTTTGTTGCCCTTCTTTTTCGGTGGCATTTCGAACGCTTTTCGCACCTGTCTTGGCACCCGGGAGCAGAGAAAATCACGGCCAACAGTTTTTTTTTTTTTTTGGCAACAATTCACTTTCCCGAGTGTGCTGTGTGGTGCAATCCGGTTTCGGGTGCAGGAAAACGCAACGTGCGATTGTTTTTCTTCTTATTGTTCCTGTTGTTGACGTTTCCCGCGAGAGTGACAGCTTAGATAATGCCAGGCTCGTTCACAACTTACAGTTGACAGTTGGAAATTTTCAAAAAATTACGTTTGATCAATAATTTTGACTTTGATTGTTTTTATTTTTATGTATATAGTTAAATAATTTTTTTTCCACGATAAATGTACACAAACAACCTCTTTTATATGGCTTTAATTCGTTCTTGGCTCGTAAATCACTTTTCAATATGGCGACCAGCAGCTCTCGCTGACAATGAGCCAACCAGATCGATTCGCACATGACGCTGTCAACTGAATGCGAATGAATCTTCTATTATTTTCGTGATTTTGCAGAAAACCAACAACACAAAACGGGCCATCCCACTGCGGACGAAAATTTGCCGTGTTTTTTCAGCAGCAATAACCACAACCAGTCAGCCAGTGTTTACACGCCCGCACGCCGTAAGCTAATCACGCCCAGGAAACCGAGCACGGATTGCGGCCATGGACACGCTACGGAAGTATCTGGCCCAGGTTAAAGTGCCGTGCGCCAGCGATAACGTCTACAAGGAGGAGTGTGTTTACTCGTTTGACAATCCGGAAACGGACACCGGCTTGTACGTGAGTCTGACCAGCTTTCTCGGGTTCGGGGAGCAGTACGTGCGCCCGTACGCCGAGCGGTCCGGCAACCGGGTGTTTCTGCATCTGAAGCGCGACAAAATCGAAATCCCCGACCCGTCGGCGGCGGACGGGGCCGGCGGTGCGGATGGGCCGGAGAAAAAGATCACCCGGCTGGCGATCGGGGTGGAGGGCGGGTACACCGGGGCGGAGAGCAAAAAGTACGAGTACCAGGAGCACTACCAGGTGGTGGTGTTCGATGAGCCGGTCGTAAGGTTGGACTACCCGAACGTGGACCTGCCGCTGCAGGTGCAGAACGCGGTCGAGGCGGTCCAGAAGGCGGAGGCGGCTTCGGTGAAGCGCGAGCGGGAACAGATGGCCGGCACGTGGGACGGGGAGATCCGGCAGGTGTCGACGCACGCCGCCGAGCTGCTGCAGCTCGACAATGGCAAGAAGATCCCGCCGACCGGGTGGAAGTGCGAAAAGTGCGACCTGACCAGCAACCTCTGGCTGAACCTGACGGACGGTTCGATCATGTGCGGGCGCAAGTTTTTCGACGGCTCGGGCGGTAACGACCATGCGGTGAACCATTACAAGGAGACGAACTACCCGCTGGCGGTGAAGCTGGGCACGATCACGGCCGACGGGAAGGGGGACGTGTACAGCTACAGCGAGGACGACATGGTGGAAGATCCGTACCTGGTGAAGCACTTGGCACACTGGGGCATCAATGTGGGCCAGCTGGAGAAGACGGAAAAGTCCATGATTGAGCTGGAGCTGGACCTGAACCAGCGGATCGGCGAGTGGGGCATTCTGTGCGAGAGCGGCAGCCAGCTGAAGCCGATCGCGGGGCCGGGGTACACCGGGATGAAGAATCTGGGCAACACGTGCTATCTGAACAGTGTGATGCAGGTGCTGTTTACCATCCCGGACTTTGTGCGCCGGTTCGTCGACGGTTCGAAGGCAATCTTCGACAGCTTCCCGTCCGATCCGGCCAATGATTTTAATGTGCAGATGTAAGACACAAGGATGGCAGGCGTTTTCAATAACGTTGCAGTAATTTAATTGTGTTTTCTTCCCCGTTTCTCTTCACAGGGCAAAGCTGGGAACGGGATTGTGCAGCGGCCGGTACAGCGTCCTGTCGGAAAGCAGCCTGGACACGGCCGACTCAACCACCGGCGGCATCGCTCCGACCATGTTCAAGGCGCTCATTGGCCAGGGCCATCCCGACTTCTCCACCAAGCAGCAGCAGGACGCGCAGGAGTTCTTCCTGCACATTATCAGCACGCTCGAGAAGCACAGTCGCCACCAGGCGAACCCGTCCGAGGCGCTGCGCTTCTGCATCGAGGATCGCGTCGAGTGCTGCTCCAGCGGCAAGGTTATGTACAACCGGCGCGACGAGTGGTGCCTCCCGCTCCAGATTCCCCTCCAGAAGGCGACCAACCTGGACGAGGTGAAGCAGTACGAGGCGGAACGTACCGCAGCCGAGCGCGAGGGCCGCCGGCTCGATCCGGACGCACTGGTGCGGCCGAAAATCACGCTCGCCGCCTGCCTGGACACGTTCGCGCAGCCCGAGCTGGTGGAGCAGTTCTACAGCACGGCGATCGGGGCGAAGACGACGGCCAAAAAGACGACCAAGCTCGCCTCCATGCCCGACTACCTGCTGCTGCATTTGAAAAAGTTCACCCTGAAGGAAGACTGGACCTCGCTCAAGCTGGACGTGGCGATCGACATCCCGGAGGTGCTCGATCTGGAAACGCTGCGCGGCACCGGCAAGCAACCGTACGAGGAAGAGCTGCCGGACATTGCCGGCCGCGAGCCAACGCCACCGCCGATGGATCCGGAAGTGATGGAGCAGCTGCTCGGGATGGGCTTCCCGCCCGAGGCTTGCAAGCGGGCCATCTTCTTCACGAAGAACACCGGCATCGAGCCGGCCACCCAGTGGATGATGGAGCACATTGCCGATGCGGACTTTGCCAGCCCGTTCGTTCCGCCCGGTACGGGTGGCAAGAGCAGCTCGGCGGCCGGGGCCGCCTTCGTACCCAATCCGGTCGGGCTGGAGATGCTGATGGGCATGGGCTTCTCCGACCGGCAGGCCACGAAAGCGCTCAAGGAGACGGGCAACAACACGGAACGGGCGGTCGATTGGATCTTTTCCCACACCGACGAGCTGGATAGCATGGCGATCGATGATGCGACTTCGGACAGTGTTGCAACGGCTGCGGCTGCCGCCGGATCGGACGGTGGAGCTGCGGGCAGCAAGCAGGGTTCGTCGTACCGTGACGGAACTGGCAGTAAGTACCGACAGCGCAGGCACACAGCAGATTCCAGCATTTGAGATTAACTCTATTTCTTTCTTTCTGTCTTTCTTTCTGCTGCAGAATATAAGCTCGTCGCATTTATCTCCCACATGGGCACCTCGGCCCAGGTCGGCCATTACGTTTGCCACATCCTCAAGGACGGCCAGTGGGTCATCTTTAACGACAACAAGGTGGCGATCTCACAGAATCCACCCAAAGAGCTCGGCTACCTGTACCTCTACCAGCGGGTGTAAAACCCTGCCCATGCCGCTGCAGAGGAACTGGTTGTACACCGGCCGTTCCGTCGTTCCGTTTTCTCTCTTTTTTCATCTTGCGCTGCGCGTCAACGAAGCCCCGATCCAGCGGTGGACTGCAGCGATGGACTGTGAACTAATTTACGCTCTATAATTGATAATAAAACGGCATCGAATTACTCTAGCGATAATTATGAAATCAATTTGCCCTTTTCTTTCGCGGTAGTAATTGAGAAAGAGATTGAGAGAGAGAGAGAGAGAGAGAGAGAGAGAGACAGTGAGAGTAACTTTGCTTTTACATGAATTCATTGTATATTTGTTGCATATATTCGAACAAGAAAATACTACCTATAATTAAAGCGCGCTATAATAATTCAACTTAAAAAGGTGCACATAATTTATAATAATTTGTAAGTGTAATAATTAACTATTTACAGTAAGAGTGGGTGTAGCAAAAAAAAAGAGGAAAACAATGTGATTAACAGCTAGTGAAATAATAATGAAATTGCGATGGGGTTTCATCAGCAAAGGAAGTAGGGTGGGTATGGTGGTGCGGTGCTCTTCCACTCGAAACGCAATCACCAGAGTAGGTCGGCAAAGTTGGTCACGTAGTAGGTCGCTCGTTTTTGGACCTCTTCCCGAACGGCATTTCCACCATAACCTGTGTGGCCAAGAAACAAAAAAACGATTAATCCCTTTATCTTCCAGAGCAAAGTTTCCCACTGCTAGACACTTACCAATGAACATGTTCGCCGGGGGACACGCCTCCAGGTCCGTCATGCCGTCCCCGATCATTGCGACCACCTTGTCCGCTCCCGTGCCGACACCACCGGCCATCACGCTGCGGATCTGCTTGATCGCTTCGCCCTTGCCGCCCGATCGGGACGTCGGCTGCGTCGTGTCGAACCCGGCGTAGCTGCCATTGTAGTTGAAGAACAGCCGGTTCGCGTACAGATTGCACAGCGGAATCTCCAGCGCGTCGGCCACCGGCTCGATCAGACAGTCGAACCCGCCGCTGATGAGGAAAATTTCCGCATTGTTCTTGCGCAGCTGCTCGATCAGTTCCTTCACGCCCGCCGAAATGATCGACGGGTGCGTCTTGAGAAACTCGCGGATCTGCCGCTGCGACGGTTTGATAATGTCCAGGCGACGCTTCAGCGCCTCCTGGAAGGTCATGCTACCTCCCATCGCTTCCTTCGTGCTGTAAGCAGGGACAGACAGATCTAATTAAAACAATGGTTCCCATGGTTGGACGCTCAGATGTCACTTACAGTGCAGCCACCTCGCTACCCTTGCCGCAGAACTGGGCCAGCTCATCGATGCCCTCCTCGGTGATAATGGTCGAATCGACGTCGAAGCACACGATCTGTGCCTTCTTGAGCGACTCCTTGGCTTCGGTCGTACGCTTCGACAGCTCAACCGGCCGATCGTTCGTCATGCCGTTGCCGTTGGTCGGTGCTTGATGGTGCAGTCCGTGGCGGGCGCCCAGTCCGTTCAACTTGGACGGCACAATTGGCTTGAAGATGGGGGAGGCCGGCGGTAAACTGTTACGCCGCCCAACGACGACCGGCTCGAGCGGTTCACCGGCACCGGCAAGACTGCTCACACCGCGGCTACTGTCCGTGGCCGAGATGGCGACCAAACTTCCAAAAAGTGCACTGAAATTACAATGAAGAAAGAAATTATATTACAACAATATTCCAAATACCATAAAAAGTACTAAAATGTTTTCAAAAGATACAAAAACCCCAATTATCCCTAATTGAACCCTTCCGCAACGGTCATTTTGAAATACATCTCCACCACAACGCGCTCGTACTCGGCGAACGTGCTCCACTGTGACAGCTGTCAGCGAACCATCAGCTGAGCGCAGCGAAGTAAACAAAGAAAAGCGTTCATTTTTTTCTTCTCCTAGTGCTGGGCTGATGAAACACTGCTGCTCACGGACAGACATTAAATACCCCTCTTCTTGTTAAGCTGCATCTAAGCCACTTACTGTTCAGTGTTCGTGTGTGTGTGTCGTGCGTGAATAGTGGTGATTGCGCAAAAAAAAACAGCACACACAGTTCGCAAACAGGAACTCGCACTGTTTGTGTGCCTAGCATAGTTTGCCTGTGAAGTGTAGCGAGATTACAGTGCGATTACTCACACAGCACAAATGGTGCCACCGATTGGAGCAGACACAGGCCACGGGAGGAGATTATAATCCAAGCGCAAGAAAGAAAGTGCAAACTCAAGGCTTTGCGGCAGAGAGCGGACTGCTTTCATCGTTCGCAGTCGCAGTTTGCGTTGGTGCTTCCGACACGAGACACGCGGAACGACGCAATTAGACGCGACGATCGACGACGACGACAACAACAACGACAGCGCCATCATCGCCCGATGGCAGTTTGCACCAGCAGCAGCATGACGTCCGACTCTGGTGGTGCGCCGGAAAACTTCCACATTACCTACTCGCACGACGGAGACGACGTGGATGAGGAAGCGACGGACGTCGTGCGGGACGGCGATCTGCTCTCCACGTCCAGCTTCCAGATCGGAGGCATCGTCGTCGGGGGAGAAGGTACGCTGCGCTGCCCTCTGTGCGGTGCCCACCGTCGCCAGTTTCACTGCAAATCGTGCATCCGCCATGGGGACTTTCTGCACACCGCCGTGTACTGTCAGCTGCCGGAGCGGTTCGGCGAGAAGCAGCAGCGGCTGCGGAATCTCCGCACGGCCAACGCGACCCTCGAAAGCAAGGGCTCGCTGATGCTGGAAAAGCTGCACCAGGCGGGCCGGTTGGCGGGCGAGATTAAGCAGCGCTCGGACAAGGCGAACATCATACGCAAAACGATCGAGCTGAAGCGCATCGCCATCGAGGAGCTGCGGCTGAAGCAGCGCCATCTCGGTGACGCCATCCGCAAGCTGCGCATCACGCTGCCACGGTACGACGATAAGGTGAAGACGCTCAGCGAGTTCGTGGCGGGCAAGCTGGAGGAGAGCGAGTATCGGAAGGCGCGGCTGGCGGCGGTGCAGGAGCGCTTGCGGCAGCGGAAGCGCGACCAGGTGCAGCAGCTCGTGCGGATCATCTTCCCGATCACGCAAACGATCACCAGTCGGAGCAGCTTGGCGGGCAGCAGCAGTACGGCGAGCAGCGGAAGCTCGGCCTGCGGTGGTGGTGGTGGTGGCGGACCAAATAACACCCGCAGTACGATAAACGAAATCTCGGAAGCGACCCGTACGGCGTACGTCCGGGGGCAGTGGATTTTGCAGGACAGCTTCGGCGAGGTGCAGCATGTGATCGTTGCCCCTGCCCTGCCCGGCACCGGCAACTACTCCGCGTACAACGAGTGGGCAACGGGCGGTGGCGATGGTGGTGGTGGTACGGTGGCTAGCGCTTCTTCGACGGCTGCTTCCACCATGGAAGCGTCCGCATCGCCAGCCAAAGTCGGTAGCCACAATCCGGCACACACCATCGCGGCGGCCCTAACGTACACGAGCCAGCTGGTGGCGCTGCTTGGCTACTATCTGGACGTTCGGTTACCGTATCGCGTGTCGTACGCGGACTTTTGCACGACCACACTGTCCGAGGCACAGTTTGCGCGGAAAGTGGCCCGCCTGAACGCGGACATTGTGTTCCTGTGCCACACACAAGGCTGTCGCTTGAACGACATGAACCCGACCCACACGCTGGAGAATCTGCTCTGTCTGGTAAAGTCGCCCGAGCTGGGCCACTGTGGACCGACCGATCGGAACAGCTGCCTGTCCGACTCTATGGAACAGCTGCTGATGCAGAACATCGGCGAGGATTCCGACTCGGAAGGTAAGCTTACTTGTGTGCAAAGTAAAAGCCCCAAAAAATTAAATTCAATTAACTTTTAGATGAAACAACGCTGCACCAGGAATGGGAAGCCGTACCGAGCAACCTTTCGCCGGTGACGACCGAACCACCGTACCCACCGATGATGGCACTGGACCAGAGGCGCACCACGATTGGCCATACCGGGCTGCACTACCACCATCTCCAGCAGCCGACGGGTGCGGCCGCGACCAGCCTCATGACCAGTGCCTTCGCTTCGGTCAGCTCTTTCTGGAAGGGTTGGACGGGGAAGTAAAACGAATCTTGATCGCCAGACGCCAGACCTTCATCGTCGACTCATTCCTGTACACGGGCAGCTGCTGTACACACACACACACACCTTCACACAAAGCGGAAGAAACACTTTTTGACAATTGTTCTGCTTCTGATATGTGATAAAGCACAAAACCAAACGGAGAAACGGAGAACGTTGTCCGATCATACCCCGATTGTAGCCATTTTTTTATAGTAGAAAATAGCAACACAAACAAACACTGCGTGAAGCTTCCAGAGAAAATAGGAATCAAGTCGAGACAGCAAACTGTCTCGAGAAAATAAGGTACAAAATTCAAAAAGCTTAAGAAATATGCTCCGCTCGATGAGTTTGTAGGCAAATAACGCTTCTAACGGTAAGCAGGTCCGTTACATTTCCCTTCGCGTTGTTTTTTTTTCGGTTGTGGTTGTGTAACGAAGGCGCGTGGAGAACGATTTATCTAACAGGGGAAAAAACACAAAACTCAATTTATAGATGTTATTTTGTATGCAAACATTATAGTGGAACTAATCGTGCATGAGCAGTTCAGCTCAGAAAACAAAGGAAATAAAGTAATATACACATTTTAGCTGTGATTAACTGCAAAAATCGAATTCAAATCATACAACACAGACTGATCACGCGTAGCAACAGCGCGGGTTCACACCCTTTGGAAGGGCGGACCCGCGACTCGTCACTGTCGTCTGTGTCTGACCGTTGAGCTCCCCAAAGTGATAAGGCCTTCGGCAGAGGAACAAGACGGAAGCCAGCCAAGCCCCGTTCGCTCAAGTGAGGCGGCGGGGGAGAAACAACAACCATTCCTGATGTAATCGATTGCAAACACGCAGCACGTGGTCTGGCGATGCGAACCCTAGTGGCCAAATCACTATCAACAGAGTCAACAGAACAGTCAAAGGCGTTCTTGTCGGGGTCGGCTAATGAAGAACTTGTTGCGCTTGTCTGCTCAAGCTCAGCGCTCGAACCACGCTTGGTACAGGTTCTATTATTGCCAACACAGCAACAAAAGGCCAATATCACAAGGCCTGCACTATCAACAAATGGGGCCTTTGTTTGTCTCAAAATCTGCCCTTATCGCCGGACAGACTTAGATGCTGGTTTTTGCTGTCCGTTGTTCTCTAACACACACACACCCATCAGCGCAATCGAATCAGCTGATAGAAAGACGGCCACTATCATAACATCCTTCAAACTGCAAACTCTAGACACAGGCTTCGGCACAAACAACCTCTTACTCCCAAGCTCAAGCACCACCGCTCCGCTAGTCCACACACACATTCCTTTGACCTAAATGCAGATCAGCCACACAGTGCTGCAGCCAACTAACATCGCCCAAGTCGCTTCAACCAACTTCATGCATCTCCAGTGTCCACACTTGATCACTCAGCGCTTGATTATGCTAATTTTGCTCACCGATTCATTTTGCTGCTGAAGGTTACACGGGCTACTAGTTCCTTGTAGAGCAGGTTTTAGCGACTTTGCTCGAGGCTCGGAGATCTCAGACCTTCCGCCAACGTACGCTTAATATTCTACAGCCTTTCACACTTGCAAACAGTTCCTCGTACTTCGTATCACTTGAGGTGTTCTTGAACCTGACACTGTTAGGAGAACGTTTCACAGTCTTGTGGGGGTAATTCTTGTAAGAACTTTCAACAGTTGAGTTTCCGAAAAAACTTCAATATTCTTCCCTTGGTATGCGAATATGGTATGCACGCGCGCGCGTTTGTAGTTCGATCTCTCGCAAACAACTGACACCGACCGTGGTGCACAGATTCACTTTAAACCAGTCCCGATCTGTCCCTGTTCCAGCCCTACCCTTCCTCCCCATCACCACCCCTTTGTCTACATTAAGCGCGCTACACAACAACGATCCTTTCCACACCCCGATACTCCCGAGTGGGCCACAAGCGTTCTGTGACGTGTTTTCCCTCTCTCGCTCTCTCCCTCGTACTTATGATGATAAGAATTCCCCAGGTCCGTGAGTTGAGTGCGATACAGCCCGTCCGGGGCGTCGTTGGGTCGTTCGATCCGATCCGTCCAATAAACAACGCCTCGTACAACAACAGACACACTTCGGACGGCGCAGGCAACGCGCTGGAAGTTGCCATGAGGTTCGTCGCACGGGGATCGTCGCATCGTAAATCAATTTTCCACAATTTCGAGCACGGGACGAGCCTACAACAACAGCTGCTCAACAAAAAAAGAAATCATCCTGCCACCTGATCGTCCACGAAGGGCCTCTGTTGCTAGGTGGCAATGCTAGGTAGCGCTTGCGCGCGGATCAAGTAGCCCAGGAGAGGTCGACATACGATCCACTTGACGTTCGAGGCGAAAACAACAACTGCATCGCGATGCACTTCACGAGGGAGTTCTCGATCTCGCTCTCTCTCCCTCTCTCCCATGCAGAAGTAGGGTGGGAGATTCCAACCCGCGGCTCTTCTCCTCCTGATAACGACGCGCTGATGATGATCTTCCAGCAAGTGTGTTATTTTCCCTGCTTGACGCCTAGCCCAGTGATTAAGGAGGAGAGCCGCTTCTCAGCAGCATGATTTAATCGATGGCTTCGATTGCTCTATTGGGGGAATGTGTTTTTTATGTCGACCGCATGCGCGGATTGCTATTTACAACCGAGCTTACCTCACACCGGTGGCTAAGCGCTGATGATGATGATGTTGATGACGGTAAAGACACCCCCTACTCAAGCCGGGCAGCATTGAGTGTCTTTGTTTACGCGGAGTGATGAGGCTGAATCCCACTGGGCACGTTTCAGTCGATGGGCAACAGAAATCACTTCACTTGCAGGGGAAGGCACGGGACACGAAACAATCTTCTCAATCGGCTGCTGGCGACTGGGCTGATAAAGCCGGCACTGTGCGAAAGATCAGCTGTTTTCCGTCAAAACAATGCACCGCCACACGCTCGGTATCTGTCACACATTCACTCGCTCGGTCGCTTCCTCTGTTTATCTCGTTTGTTTTCGCGCCAAACCCTCGAGCGCGCTCGCGCACCGTTTCACGCAAAGGCCTTTTTTGCGCACCGCGTGTACACACTAGGATCGACAACGTCGTTTATCACGCTCGAACGCGCAACTGCGGTGACGCGCGTCGTCGGTTCTCTACAACGGAGAGCTAAAGTGTGATAAATGCGTTCTCACCACAAACCCTTGCACGAGCCCTCGGAGACTCGAGTGGGGCAAAGTGCGCGCACGTTGGTGTATGTGTGTGTGTGTGTGTAATTGCATTCCAGGGTTACACGGAGAAACGAGAACCCTTGAAGGGTAGTGCGCCGTCGAGGCCACGCGGCAACCTGCTCGACCACATGGTGAACCGGGTTGGCGGTTATTGGCAAAGGTAAACGTCTTCTTCATTAGGTTTCAAGTGCACTTCAATGTACGGCAGCCTAATGTCGCAGAGGTTCCATCTCGTTAACGACGGAATTTACGCCGATTCGCCGGGTTCGAGGTCGGTTATCAGCACGTGAATTCGTCTGCCGCAAAACATGGTCCAACTTTCGACCACTCCAGTATGGACCGGTTATTCTGTTTTCGCCTGTCCATTTCGGCGACCGAAAAACCCTCCACTTTCCATTTCGCATGAATTTTTGGAAGCAGCGCATGGAGATAACCCCGTGCGAAAAGGGCACTCAGTTCTCGGTTGCTAACGGTGGTTGCGGTGGATGCGATTCCAGCTAGAACCAGAATTTCGTACGCACCATTTAAGAGTGGTTTTCTTTTTTCGGTGCTACAGATTTGGACAATCGCAAACGCAACATACGATCCCGACTCCCTCTCCGCCGAGCGAATGATCGCGTGCGACCAAAGGTTATTTCTACTGTCTGGCTCGTGTAACGACGCACCGAAATTATGAAATTCGCGTTCGTTCTTGATCCCGTTCGGCTTCATTGCTCAATTGATGTTAATCATAGCCGACAATTGATGGTTGCTGAGCGGTCAGTTGGGATGGATCTTGTTGCCAGATGATACAGATGCTTCAATTCTGAAGGATTGGAGCATCCAAATCGAAGCCAACCTCTTTGGGATATTCGATTTGAGTAACTTCAGTCTGGAAATCGCATTTCTTTAATGCCTCTTAACCTCTTTTTTCAGCCCAATGGTCGTCGAATGAAACGACCAACAAAACAACTTAATCAATACCGAATCAGCGTCATTCGAACAGGCCGCGCCACGAACTACGCCCAACAGTCTAGACACTCCTCCGGAAAGACGTATGTGTGTGCGTGTGTTAGTTCTTGGAAGAAAAAAACAACATGTATCTACAGCCAGGCCAAGGCTACCCGTCACGAGAGAGAGCGAAAAACAGCTCCTCGTGGTTAGAAGCATGCAGCGCAGGAGGCTTGTGAGCGCTTGCGACGAGCAGAGGAACCAAGCAGGCAGCAGACGTATGCTGGGTAAGCATCGAATTACGCTACTTGTTTATTCTCGTCTTCCCCGCGGTGTCGTGACCCCGCTGGCAACGCAAAACAACAACACATGTTTGCATCAGCACCGAAGCACGCGATCAACAACAGCGCGATCGTCAAGCGTCGAGCTGCAGCAACTGCTCCAGGGGCGTTACCCGCAGAAATTCGCGCACCTCTTCCGGTACGGAAGCGACGAACTGCTCCAGCTGCTCGGTCAGATGCTCCTGGACGTTCTCCGCGTTACGCACGCTGTGCGCTACCTTACCGTAAAGGTGGTAGAACAGTTTAAAGAACTCATTGAAGCTGCCCTGCGTCGACAGCGTATGCAGCGTGGTGTTGGTGGTCGATTGATTGTTGGTACGATTGTGGGACCGATTGGCCGAGCCGCTGGATGCTGTCGCTAGATGATGCTTCAAATCTCCACGACAGAGCTGTTCCGCCCGGTCTAGCACATCCTGGGGCATGTTGACGGTACGGGCGAGCGATAGTCCGTAGTGCTGCACCACCGTGCGTCCCTCGGTGACGACGTACTTGTACCGCAAACGCTCCACCCCATCCACCTGGACCGTTTCCGTCTGCAGGCAGAGCTTCGAGACGTTGTGATGCACCTCGAGCGGGCTCAACATGTCCATGCAGTGGGTCGTGATGAAGATGAACGGTTTGCGGATTGATGCTAGCGTTGGAACGACCGACTCGCTTCCCTCACCAACGTATCCAACGTGATCGATGATGCGTTCCAGCAGTGCCCACTTGTCACTGGTCGTATCGGGGCGGTGAGTGTCACCGTACAGCTCGTCGATCACGACTAAACTGTTTGGGGTTAAGCAGTGGCGTACAAACTGCAGCTTGTTGTACATCCGGTTGGACTCTGCATCATCCTGCTGGAGGTTGTCTGCGTCACCGTAGATGGTCAGCAGTCGGTCGACGATCCGAACCTGTGCTTGCGATGCCGGTATATAGCAGCCAAGCTGGGCCATGATCTGCAAGGTGCAGATCGTTTTCATGTACACCGTTTTGCCGCTCATATTGGGCCCGGTGACGATAAACACATTGTACTCGGGAGTGGAGATCTTCAAAGAGGGAAATTATGATTAATTGGAGGCGCAAACTGCAATCCCAACCCACTTCTCACCACATTATTACGAACGACCTTCCGCTCTCCGCAGATGCTTTCCAGCAGTGGATGTCTTCCAGAGACTATCTTCGTCTCCTCTCCGAAGGTAGGCTCGCAGAACTCTTTCCCCTGGCTGACGATGGCAAGCGCCTGCACCACGTCCAGATCTGTCAAGCATCCGACCAGGTTGTACACCGCATCTATACTATCCCGTATGCTCTCGATCAGCCCCCGAATGATACCGTAACTGATCTCATCAATCTCCTTTGCGACTGAGTTGAGCTTCTCATTGAACGCCATCAGCCTTCCATTGGAGAGTGTATATCGCCGACCGGTCCGGCTAAGTATCTGAAAGCTACTGCTCAACTGTTCAGCCACATTGTCTACTTCCTCGTTCGCCAACACGTACAGCAGATGGAACCCGTTCGGTTTGGAGTGGTGAAGTCTGAGCTGCATTCGCGTAGCGAGACTCAACTCCGCCACATACTGACGAATCTCGTCGATAACACCGGAATACAGTGTTCGAAGTAGGTCCAGTATCGAGTTGATGTTGGTGCGCACAAGAAACAGCCTATTGTAGGACGTGTTTCTCTCCATTGGACTGTCGTCCAACACTTTGCAGATGTTTTGGAGTAACTCAGCGTACACCTGCTCCTCAAGCGTTTGCTTCAAATCGTTCAGATATTCGGCACGCACGTCCCGCAGCAGGTCCCGCAGCTTCGGGACCACTTTCAGCACGTTGCGAAGGCTTGACGCTTGATTGAGCATGTGAACCGTGTTTTGGTGCGTTGTTTTCTGAAAAGGAACGGCATAAAAATACGACATTATTATGTACTTAGTAGCTAATCAAGCATATACCATACCATTCGATCGATGTCGACCGACAGCTTAAGCAATCCACCGACATCTTTCACCTCGGCCAAGGTTTTGCGTACACTCTGCAGCAGCGTCGGATTGCCCAGAAACTCCCGAATGCACCGGAGACGCATCTCCAACCGCTCCCGGTTCGTCCATGGCTCTATGATATTGGCTCGCAGATGACGCTTGCCGATGGACGTGATGCAGTGGTTCAGAAATCCAAACAGCGACTTCCGCTCGTCCCCTTTCTGGAGCGGCCCGAGCAGCTCCAGCTGCCCAATGCACTCCACGTCCATCGTCATCGTGGACACCTTGTCGAGGTAGCTCAGCTTGAGCGACTTGGTAGCAATCTGCAGCAGTGCCGTTTCCATCAGGTGTCGCAGCAAAGCACCGCAGGATGCCATGCCGTAGTACTTGCTGTGGATGAGCCCTCGCAGTTTGGCATAATCACGGCTGCACAGCTGGGAGAGGTAGCTTTCGGCGAGGCTGTCGTTGAAGTACGATCTTCCCAGTCCTCGGACCTGAGTGCGGGGAAGGTACTGGTGGATCAGTTTCGGCAGGTAGGACGTTCCGTTGGTGAGTGCGTGCTCGGAGAAGAAAACCACCGTTGGGTCCAGTGCGTGCAGCGTTGTTAGTGTGACCGAGTACCAAAAGTTGTCTCCGTATTGGGTGAGCTTCAGGTGTGGTGAGGTAACGTCCATTGCGGCTAGACCGACCTCGAGTGCGGCATGTCCTCGGCCCTCGGCAAGCACCACAATCACAAACGGTCCATCTCGGGTGCTGTTTGCCGTTTGATTCGATTGTCTTGGTGCGTGCGAACTGCTCGATGACGTTTCATTGCGTGCCCCGGCAAACGAACGGCTTCGGCTGTAGGGCATTGAACGATCGTTTCTAAGCGGCTCATCACGACCACGGGATCGCACCGGCAATCCAGCAGCGGCGAGTGGTGGAACACTTTTACTACGATATGGTATGAAATTCATCGCCGAAGGAAGGTTGACAGTACACGATACGGTCTCTGCAAGCTAGAGCAACTGTCAACGCGAAACTGAGCGTGCATACTTACCCCAGCCAACTGGGATGGGCAGATGAGAAACAACCAACACACGGTGAGTAATTTCAATGGCGTGTATTTCGAAATTTGTATATTATTTCCCATTCGCGCACACAAACAAACACACCCACCGGCGGTGCGAGCGACCTGCCCACGGCGGCGTCCCTGTTGGCAGAGTGGACGACTGGAGGGGGAGCAAACAGTCGGTCCAGCGCGTGTCCTTCTTCTTCCCCTTCTCCTCAAGTTTTTTGTTTGTTCAATTTTTACAAAAACATTGTTTGCACAACTTTACACAATTAGCGCAACCCATACTATTTCCAAATGTCGTGTGTAACTACCGCCTCACAACCAACACAACCTGTCTATGTGTGTGTATGTGTGTGACTGTGTTGTAGCGCTGTGTCTTCCACGTGGCGTGTGTACTAAACGTGTTTGTTTGTGTTAAATGCCGGTGAACGCTCTGTTTCTCTTTTCTATTTCATTGTATCGCAAATTGGGTTCGTTTTTGTTTTGTTTTGCAAACTATTTTGATGGGTCTGTGCTATCTACTTTGAAGTTTTTGGGCTTGTTTGGTATGTTCAAATGTGTTGCCTTTCTTTCTGTGACTGTTTGCATAATGTACTTTGGTTAGTTTAGCTTGCCGTTCGATTTTTCTGCTCCTTCTCGCCATTCCCTGCTTTCCTTTCCCTTTTCACACCTTTTCTTTTTTCTTTTCGTAATAATGCAAAGCTCCCGTTTTAAACACTTCATTTACATGCTGTCCATTACATTACATACATTGCACTCTCGAGTTTTTTTTTTGTTTTTGTTTTCTGCTGTACTTCTATCCATCTTTCCTATATGCAACGGATTGCGGTTTTTGTCTTCTTTCGTTTTTATTTTTGCAACAACTATAACGACTAGCACTGTATATTATTTGCACAAGCTTTGTTTTCTGTTCTCTCCTGCACATGTTCTAGCCTTCTTACGTGTTTGTTTGTTCGTTTTCTCTCAATTATTAAGCATTTTCTTTTATTACAAATTTGCGTTTAGCATGTTTCATTACCTTTTTCCCCCTTTTCTTTTTGTTTTGTTCAACTTAGTTGCGCGTGTGTGTTTGTTTAACCTGTCTTCTTGTTTTTTTTTACATATCTTACCGTTTAATTTCCCTTTAAAACGCACACACAAACACGCCAATTGCGGCCAAGTTACAATGCTGCGATGCTTAATAGACTGCAAAAATCACGGTCCTGTTTTACACACTTCCAGCCCTCGCTCCCTCGCTCCCAGCTCAACTTGCTATAAGCTCTCCGTTTTGGTAGGAAATTGAAAAGTATATTTTAGTTACACAAGCAATTTACTTACATTACATCGCGTAGCGTTTCGGTTCTCGTTTTTGTTTTTTGTTTGCGTTATCCGACTTATTGTTTTGTTTGCTGATTAATTTTCCTTTTTTACGTGGATAGATGTACGTGTGTATGTGTATTTGTTTAGTTTTTGATTTACGATTTGTCTCTTCACTTTTGCGTGCTCATGCTTTGTTACATGTGTAGCGTTACATTTTTTATTACACACAGCGTCAGCGCTTTTTAAAGTAAAACATTTGTTTTTAAAAAGAAACACCTCCATCCTCGTGGTAGTAATGGTGGTAATGAGTTAGGGTTAAGTTTTTCTGCAATTTTCGTTTTGATTTCTTCCACTGCTTGAACCTTGAATGCCCATCGGGCACAGGGTCGTGTGTATATTGGCAGATTTCCGCTGCTTCTGTGTTTGGCGACTGTAATAAGAATCTTCGTGTGTTGCAATGTAGAAAGAGAGAGAGAGAGAGTATTTGTTAGCCTGCTTTACCTAATTATGGACTAGTGAAACAATTGCTACCCAGTGCCTTGGACAGCTTCATATTCGTAGACTCATCCTTCATAAGACAGTATGTATGAGTATAATCGTCCCTGCTTAGTACGCACACGGTACAGACTTGAGTAGAGTTCTTAAGGCTCGCACGAAAGCCGAAGCCAGCCAGTTCTTGGAACGGGGTTCACACCAGAGCAAGGCGGAACATGGAATGCACATGGCATCCACGGCCTCTTCTGTATGTTCCCTAGAACAGGCCTGTGAAAGAACATTCCGTTCTTGTGAACAAGTGATAATTACAGCGGGGGCATAATCAAAAGTGGGGGTGGTGTAAATGGGTGTAGTTTTTTTGTTTGTTAATAAATGAAGTACCTTAAGGAAGAGAACTATTTGTAGCGATTTTGTTTACATTTTGATTATCCTATCAAATCAGAATGAAGTTTAACTACATAAAATAACGCAATCACCGCCTAAATCGCTCTTAATCTAATTCTAAGTGTTAGGTGGCCATTAGGATTTGTTTCACATTTGCTGATTGGATTCTTGAGTTCCTCCAAATCTCACACACAAAACTCGCCTTATCTCTCCTTATGTGTATCAACGGTTAAGCAATAAAACTAATAAGCGTCCGCAGTTTTGTAATGGATTATTTGCTGCATACCCACTGTGGGTTCTAGTTGTCTACGCCATTGTTTGGGTTTTGCGGTATTGCGATGCCATTGCTCTTACTTTAAGAGAATAAGCCTGATTTTGATTTTCTTAATTCTCCTGCCCCTGCTCTCCTCTGTCCCCACCGCATCTATGTAAACTTGTCCATGTGTGTGTGTGTGTGTGTGTGTGTGAAGCAAGCAAAAACACCCTTAAATAATATTACACTAGCGTCTTACCACAAAAAGAAATGTTCAAAAAAAAAAAAGGATAGCTTTCATACATGGATGCTACGCTCCACACTCGTATGGCCGAACGAGCCGCCGACGCTAATCTTACTTGTTTTTTTTTACGAATTGCACTATATACTGTGACGTCACATTTGGGTAGTGTTCACCGACTTATCGATCAGTACACTTCCCTGCTGCTGCGGTACTCAGCTTCTCGCTCGCTACTCAGCCCGGCCTGTAACGGACCCGGCAGCAATTAGACTAAATTTTGAGTACGTGTTGTAACCTATAGCTCCATCTAGATGTTGTAAGGTTTAGTGAGTTATTTCGTATTGCGAGAGTGAATGTGAGTATACCTTTCCGCCGCGATTGAGAAGTTCGAGAAAAGCAATAGACACGAATCCAAATCAACCTTCCCATTGAGACTAGTCTAGTTTTAGTGGATCATCATGATCTTTCATATTTAGGAGCATTTATACGTGTCATTTTCACCAGATCTCCGCTACAGTGTGTCACCATTGAATACCATTGTTTTGTATGTTTTGTTGTAAAGCAGTTAGTGTTAGGTTCGTTTCGGTGTGAGATATAATAGAGTATTATAGCTTAAGTTTGTTACTCTGTTTTGATAGCTGCTTACTTACAATTTGCCATTGCACTTACTTGCCCTCTTTTACTAGCTTAGATAAAGTATGAGAGTTTTGTTCGGCACGTGACTTCCTGCGCACGATTCATTGCATCGTTACTCATTCTCCAATTTTCCCCTCCCCTTCAGAATTCGACTTCCCCAACAATTGCTCAATTGAAATCACCACAACAGTCTCCGTAGCTTCATCATTCGCTTTCCATCCTCAGTGCCACCACGCCCGAACAACAAGAGTAAGATGGTTGTATGTGCCTAAAAGATACTGTTACGTTTACAAACCGTGCCTCTAAAACCTCTGTTGTGTGATCCGGGTTATCCGGGCTGAGCGAACCTGGCCGCGCCCTGTAATATCGTACCTTGTTTCGGTTTTCGAAACGTTTAACCCCTGTATATGGATGCCGCTTTCGCACATCTTCCGATCCAACTTCGGTGCGCTGTGTAGAAATTCTCAACAAGCCATTTTTTTGCAATGGATAGTTCTACTCGGCGAATTCTTCATCCTGGCTCCTGCCTTCTAATCGCTACAGTGTAAGCTTAGATGAATCGTGTGTATGTGTATGTGTTTTCTTGTAAAATGAGTTTCCATCTTTTTACCCCTTACACGTCTGTTTTGAAAGTCAGCTCTTCATGGTTTGAATAACTAGATTTACTCGATGCGATACGATACGAAATTGACCATAATGAAATAGTTGGCTAGCCTTTGATGACTATATACTGCACATCTCCACCATCTCCACACACTCGGTCCGTTTGTTGCCCGTTTCACTCAAATCCCTGCCCCAGGATGAGCGGGTCTTTTGCTAATGCTGCACACGCTGACAGCTAGTAGTAGTAAATCGTAGTAGGCGATAAGTAGTCCGTAGTAGTACTGATAGTAGTAGTAGTAGTAGTAGTAGTGATGGTTGAAGTAGCACTAGTAGTATAAGGATTGTTCGTCTGCTGGAACGGTATCGGTTTCGGCCTGTTTCGGGGCATGCTTCACTGACGCTTCAACACCATTTCCCAACCAAACTCCCGCTGCCGGGAGACGAGTGGTTGCACTAAACATGGAAAGGAAGGACTGTAGGAAGAAGGCGCTGAGAAGGCCGCCTTGTTGTTGTGGTTGTGGTTGGGTGTCAAAGCTTATAGTCAGATCTCCATTTGATTAGCAATCAGCTCCATCAGCTCGCCCGAATCGTCCGTCTCTTCGGCAGGGGGCGCCACGATATCGATCGCAAGCCCCTCTGCGTCACCGGGGACGTCCGGGGCGCAGGGGATGGGCGGCTCGGCGGCTGCGCTGCGTGTAGGATTCGGTCCGGCTGCCTCCGCACCGTCTGCGGGAGGGCCACTGTTTGCTGAATCCTATCAGAGAAATAATTCTCATACCAGCGCACTACCGGACATGGCCGCCGGCCGTTCCGTGCTGCGTTCCCGCTCACGTTCCGTGGATTCCGAGCTAAAAAGGAAGAATTGACCGGGGAAGAGGGATAACACACAGAGAGAAAAGAGGGAAGAAACAGAGAGTTAGAAGAAGCTTACTTCTGCGTCATCTGGAAACGATCTCTACATTAAAAAGAAAGTTTAGAAGAATCGAGCTTAACGTATTCCTCCAGACAAACTCCTAAAATGGAACTCTATCCTGGTTCGGTGCGACCGGCAACGTGTTTAACAAAGCAAACCGCGAAAATATGTGGGCTCCAACACACACACACGCACATAAAAAAACAATAGACATACAAACACACGCACACGGATGCAAAAATATACACAGACAACACACGGAAGCTTACCTGGAGCGTACTGTTTTGATTTCGATCTCGTCCGACGACACTGAGTTCTTGTTGGAGGAGGTGGCCGACGATCGGCGCGTCTTCCCAATGCTTGTCGTATCGTAGAACGTTTCCTGCTCAATGTCGGACTCCTTCTAAAGCGGAGGCCGATGACCGATGACCAGAATGGTGGGAACAGACACACACAAACACACGCGTGGAAGCAGCAGCAGCAGTCGCGCGTGAACGGGGTGACAACATCCGGGACGGCCAAACGGACAGTTCACAAGATATAGGTGGGAATGGTTTGTTTTTTTTTTTTGCGTGGGGCGTGGAAGGGCGTCAGTGGTGTCAATCCCCCGGTACGGTACGGTGGTGTGTGGAAATGAAACGGAGGTCCCAAAAAGAAGGTTAACAAACAAACGCGAAAAGAAAATCGATAAAAAAGCATGCACTCAGATAAAAGCGAACGCGCACCAAGCAAACGTAAACCAGAGAGAGAGAGAGAGAGATAGAGACTGTGTGTGTGAGAGATAAAGGTTCTGAAGGTTCTTGGTTCTTCAGGGTCAAAGGGGAAGGGGTTGGGTGGTTGGAAAGCAGATGGACCAGCCAGGACAAACAAGTCAACAACTCACACACGCACACAAGTGACTGCCAAAAGTGATCTTGGGAATTATTGGAACGTAACTGGTGAACTGACTCTGGGATCCTTGCCAAATTCCAGGCCGCCGAACTTCCTCAACTACTTACGTGTTTGTTGTAGTTGATGCGATCGCTCGAATCCGACCCGCAGGATATGCTTTCCGCTACACTGTTCGCCACCTTGTTGTTGTGCTGGTTGGTGGGGCTGCTGAGGGCCGGGTAGCGTTTGGAGCAGACCTGCGCCTGGATGTGCTCGCAGATGCGCCGGAACCGGCGGATGTTGCCCGAGATTAGCGTGAACGTGATGGCGAACAGCATGTCGCCGACGTCGCCCTGCTTGCAGATCGTGTTGATGTCGACCTGTATCCGGACGTGCCGCTGGAACATGGTCGGTCCGGTACCGCCCCGCTTGTACTCCACCCGGAAAGACATTGGCGAGAGGACGCTGTGCGACAGCTCAGTCATCTGTGGCGGATTTTGGGAACAAACGGTTAGGCGGTTAGTTTCCTTTGCGGAGACAACTTTAACGCACTCCACACAGCACACTTACCGACAGAAAGGCATGGATCAGGTGAGCTTTGACCGTCGCTAGCGGCTTACCCTTCACTAATACTGTGAACGTTTCGTCCTTTTCGGTCGTCATCAGGTTGCCGAACCAAGACTTTTTCGTCAGCTCCGGCGATGACTCCGGAGTAAGATGCACTTCTTCAGTTGATACTGTAAAGCGAGAAGAATTGAGCAGATGTATGAGCAAATGTTGGAAACCGTGCCATCCAAACGCCGTTCTTACTTTGCATTTTTCTACGATGAAACTTTGGACTTCCTAGGAAACTATTCTTGATGTTCGTCAGTCGTGTCTTCCACAGCTGGCTGCCGGTGGTGACGGCTTGCAGCTGCTGCGGACTGCCCAGTATCGGCGAGCCCGGGATGGCATTGATTGATGATGTCACTGGAAAACAATGCGCAAACAGGCCACAGTGAGTACTATAGTCTTTTCTTGAGAATGCACAACTACTCACTGTTATTGGAGTCCGTTTCGGAAAAGAGACCCACGGTCACCGCCGGCCCCGAGTTGGCCCTATGGTGCACTGGCGAGGAGGAATCGATGACCTGCGACTTGGTGCTGCTTCTGGGCGAGTAGTTCGAGTGCCGGTTCGAGGCCGCATTAGGAGACGATGGTGGATGGAGTTGATCTAACAAAAAAAAGGGCAGTGAGTATTAGGCCCGCTCAATGTCTCCTCTGGGGACATCGGAAAACTTACTGAGTGGCTGCGAGGAGTTGACCACTACGCCGCGCGTTGGACTCTGATATGAACTGCGCGACAGTGGCACGGACGAGGGTGACCGACGGCTGCCGCCACTGGTGCTGCCACTGTGGCTGCGGTGCCCGTTGTTGAACGTCTGCCGCCGGGAGGTAAGCGGCGAACCCTCGCTGATCTGGCCGTACGAAAGACTGCTGCTGCCGTTGATCCGGCACGTATCGAGCCGTTTCCGGGGCGGGTCGGCGATCTCAATGATGTCGTTGCGCGGTCTCAGCACGTCCTCCTCGTCCTCGATCGCCGGTCGCCTTCGTTTCCGGTCCAGCAGCAGGAAGTAAATCACCTTTTCCGTGTTGTGGCTAGATGGAAGAAGAGTCGCAGGAAGATTTTCATCAATTTTTGGCATCTTTCTAGGGTTGGGCCAACTGCCTTTTTCCAACATTCCACCTCGCTTACTTACTGTGGGCTAAGCAGCTCCTGTATCAGCTTGTCCTTCTCCTTGAAGCAACCGAGCGAACAGATGGCATTGAGCACGTCCGTGTCGACCGCGGACGCGTTCGGGATGACGTGCGTCTGCACTACCTCCATCATGGGTAGTTCCAGCTCCAGCTCACCCTTGCCACCAGCCGTCACCCAGGGATGTTTGTTGATTTCTGCCAACTGTTGAAGGGGAACACATTTTCAGCGAGTGGTTCGACGATTCAGGTCTAAAAAGTCTACTTACTGTAAGCCGCTTTTCTGGGTTCACCTCGATCATGCCCTTGAGCAGACTTTGACAGTCCGGCGGCACAAAGTGTGGTATGTGAAACACGCCCCGCTTCACCTTCTCCAGCAGCTGGCGCAGGTTGTCGTCGTCGAACGGAAGCGCACCGACCAGCAGCGCGTACAGGATGACACCGCAGGACCACACGTCCGCCCGGCGACCGTCATACTTTTCACCCTGCGAGTGGTAGATGTCCATCAAGGCTCATTAGTTTTTAATTCACTGGACCTACATTGTTGCTTCCTTAGTATGGTCTTACTCACCCGAATAACCTCCGGGCAGGCGTAGTGAGGCGATCCGCAGGACGTTTCCAGCATCGAGCCGGCCGGCTGCAGCGATGCCATGCCAAAGTCCGCAATCTTGATGTTGTTCTTGTCGTCCAGCAACAGATTTTCCGGCTTTAAATCCCGGTGGCTAGTTGTGGAATTGGGTGCGGAAAAAAAGGGACAGTGCGTCAGCAACAAATGTACCCAGTGGTAAAAGTAGCACTGTCAATTGGATCGTGAGCTGAAGATTTAATTACGAAACTGCAACATTCAAATCCCAGGCTTAGATGTTCGGACGAGCCTGCCAATTGTGGAAATGGATGCATACAACCGAGTCCCATGACACAACAGAGCGAATAGAATTTTAATGCCCACCCGCAAAAGCCTAGCAGGAGCTAGTTCGGTTCGGTCGGCTGAAAGCCTAATGCTTCACACCTTCGAGCGAGTTCGGAGCAATTGTGTTGAGGCGAGTCTTTTGGACCACTGTCAAAACATTTACACAGTTTCCATTTGCCATGTTCCTGCTGCAAAAGTCTCTTCATAAAGTGCCATAAAGTGTAATTTAATTTAATCACACCACAAGAGCACAGCTACCGACACCGCTACTACTACTACTACGGCAGCAGGGCCCAGACGAGACAATGGCACTCGGATGCGTTGCTTAAAAGCTGTGCCGGCTGGCTGGATGGTAGGTTGGCACCTTTTTTGTTCCTTCTCTCGTTTTGCTTCAAAAACTGCAAAATAGCCGACGGTCACGGCACCGGCTGGGAGCGTCGTACCGTTCCATTTTGTCGTTTTGCCAAGATGCTTTGACTTGAACACATAGCGCCCGGGCGCCTGGGAATTGTGCGTCTTTGTTTCACATGGCACTGGGCAAGACGCTGGGTGGTTTTTGGCGAAAAAAAAAAACACTAAAAGCTCTCCGCAACCGAAGGCCCACCTTCTGTTTCTTTAAACTTGTGCAAGAAATTTGTTTTTCTATTCGGTCGAAGAAAATCCTACGCAAATGCCTGAATCTCTAGCCCACATCGTGCGTTCGGTTGATTGCGTTTCTCAAGCAAACCAGGGTTTCGTGGTATGGTTATCGTTCGATTCTAGAACAAACTGTTTCGGGGTGTAGCCGCTTTTTCGGTGCCATGTCTCAATAATCTCACACACACACACGCTTCAATGCAGTAGATTTATTTTGCCTCGGTGCTTGTTCTATGCACGCGAAGTAAACACAAACTTGGGACAGGATCTGGAAATTGAATTAAAATACATACACATGCACAAGTGGGCACGGAACGACAGATAATGTTAACTTCCAACGACCAATCGTTGTTGGCCCGAGTATGACCAGAGCGGACTGACGCCAACCACCCAGCATGGCGCACCAGCACTGGAAGGTCGAAGAAACCTCTACAGTCGTCGTCTTTCGTCGCACACGGGTCCTTTTTGTTTTACCAGCGCTGTTGTCTTTGTTGGATAAGCACGAGAAGGTTCGAAATTCGATTCGCATTGAAATTATAATTTGCCCGTTTTGCCTCTACCCCAACCGGACGACGATGACGATGTGGTGTGAACTGCTGCGATGGGATGTAGCTAATCCGCTTACAAACAAGACAACCCTTTGCTTGCGAAACCTCCGACGCTCGCCGGCACAAATGAGCGTGTCATCGAGCGTGCTTGACGCAAGCAGGGATGTATTGTAAGCTGATTAAAACTGTCAATACGCTGTGCGGTATGCGGACAGCTGTCGTAGCGTAGGCGGTAAGTGCACTGTGTGCGGGGTACGCAGGACGTCACGAGTTCAAATCTTCAACAAAACCATTATGGAAAGTCTTTTTCAAAGGTCGTAGGCCAATGAGATATTTCCAGAATTGTGTGTCCACAGTTGGCATTTCTTGTAAAATGTGCTTTTACAATTAGTGTTTGACCTTCTTCAACGGCTTCAAAAACATTTCCCGAATTTATCGCCAGCTCTCCGTTCTCAGATTTCACATTCCTGCCAGAGCGAAAAACCACAAGCAAAACGCTCGCCCATATTCTAGCAATTTTGCAGTTTAATTCTATTACAAACGTACTCCATACACGCACACACACACACCCAGTTTTAACAGCATTTAAAGTCGTGGAATATCAAAACCACCCCCGGGTGGTGCTACGAAACACTCCGATTTCAAACGCCCGCAGGCTGTCGACAAACGACAACACCGTTGACGACGGGTGCGCACGTAATTGGCCAAATTTCGTTTCGTTTCGACCAACTAATCGCGCCCGCTGACCCACAGTACGCAGAACAGGCGCTGAGATGACGCCTCCGCATCGCACAGCGAAAGCGAAAAGCGAAAAGAAGTGCCGCTGCAACAAGTGCCGTTTTTTTATGAGCTCAAATCTCAATCGGACTTTTCACTCTGCCTGTCGGCGCTCTTTCTCTCCGGTTTGAGTGCTTTCGCTTTTACGATCGATAAACGATCGCAGCTCCCCCAAAAAAAAACGCAAAGTTCGCGTTAAATCCTGCGGTTTATCCAGTGAGCTTTGTCACAAAGGGTGGGAGGAGGATTGCCCTTGTTTGCTGCTTTCTTGCTTTCTTTGCTTTCCATTCAGCCGTCCCCATTAGAAACGGCACATTGACCGGCACGTTGGCAGGAAGGCACAGCGCTGTGCATGCCTGCGACAAGTGCGAATCATAAATCAATTATTCAACCATTGCGCCTCTCACCGTACATGAGTGTGTGACTGTGTGTGTGTGTGTGTGTGTGTGCTTGTGGTAGAGATTTCCCATTTTCACTCGCCGACCGGAACCGACCCCGACCGGGCTATACTTCCGGGATTGCGCCACTGTTTATGCAAAGCCGGGACTGCCAGTTCCGGTGCGTCCGTGCGCGTGTGTGCGAAGAGTGTAATTTCGTAAGCTTTTGACACCCAGCATTAGTGTGGTAGTGACTGTTGTTGTTGTCCAAGCTTGGGGCCACACAAAGGGCCGTCCCAATGTCTTCATTTTTGTGCTCTCTTTGCCGTTGCTCGATACACAGAAACACTCGGCACGACGTTCCTAGGATGACAAACATTGACAAACGAAACCCTTTCGGGAAAAAGGTATTGTGTGTGTGTGTGCTGTGCGCATTACATAATATCGGCAGCCGCTATGAAGTTAACAACGAGCCCTTGAACAAAAGAGCACACACACACACACACACACACACACACACACACACGGAGGAACACATTCCGGGCTGCATACCTTTCTGTGTGGCAGATTGGCCAAATGGAGAGGCCATCGTTGCAGTCTGCTACACAGCTTTCCTTTACTGTTTTTCGAGAACTTTGGGAACGAGGAACGAGGAAGCATTGGACATCGCATGGCATCCACAATCTGTTACCATCTCCAATACGTGCGCCATTGAGAGAGAGAGAGTGCAACAACAAAGGGGCAGTGATGGTCCCAGTGGACAGGAGCACAAAAAAACCCTACTTTCGAAGGCACAAACACGGTTTCTATCCACACACACACACACACACACACACACACACACACACACACACACAAGCACAAGCACACACCAGGTGGCAGTCTTTCGTAAGCACTTTTGTAGGGATTCACCACTTCCACCTTGGCGCAGGACACACACACACACACTTCCCCGTGGACCTCTGCCGTGAAAACATGGGAAAAAAGACACACAGGTTCGTCGTCTGCAAACCGCAAACTCAAACAAAAGCAAAGGTAAAACTCCCATCCCCCCGATGCGCGATACTTACCATATCGAGTGCGAATGGCAAAAGTCCAGCGCGGAGATGATCTGGCGGAAGAACTTGCGCGCCTCCTTGGGCGTTAGGCGGCCCTTCTTCACGAGATAGTCGAACAGCTCGCCACCGGACACGTGCTCCAGGACGAGATAGCTGTGTGTGACGCGGCGTGGGGGGATAATTAACATCATGATATTGTTAGACCAACCAAAGGGCCAGCAGGCGATACGGAACGGATACTTACAGATACTTTCTGTTTTCGTACACATCCGTTAGCCCCAGCACGTGCGGATGGTCGATAAGCTTCATGATGGCAATCTCTCGCTCGACCTACGAAACGAAAGCCACCATTGCCCAACAAAGCGGGAGAGTGCAGGAGATTAAAAGCATTTAGAGATTCGGGAAAAAAGGAAAGGTATGCAACCCGCATAGCAGCAGCATCGAGGTTCCGCAACAAAAATGTGCAACAAAATAGCATCATTGCCCGATCGCAGCAGCAGGCGGCGAACCGGCAAAAGTTTAAAGGTGTTGGAGGTAAGAAGACGATGAAGAGAGTAAAGGAGAGAGAGAAGAGAAAGGGATAAGAAAATTAATTAAAGTCCCATGCTTGGGCCGTCGGGGGGCGTTTGGAGGGGCACCGTGTTGACCACGCTCACACAACAGGAAGCCCCACAGCTACACGCGCGCCCTGGTGTCTTGTGTGTCGTCAGCAGAGGGTGAAAAGGACACGGGAGGAGGCAACTCTTTCCCTTCGCATATGTTTTCGCTCTTCCATTTCAACCGGCGCTGCTCGTAACGCACAAGACGCTTGCCAAGGTGCTGCACTGCCCTTGGGAGCTCCTTCCGAGCCCCTCCAACAGCCCGTCGAACACGGCCCAAAAGGGTGGGTGGGGACCGCAGGTTTCATTTACTTTCATCAGCACCGACTCGCTCAGCTTTTCCCGGTTAATAATCTTGATCGCCACCTTCTTGCCGAGCACGCAGTGGACCCCGAGCTTGACCAGCCCCGTCTGGCCCTTGCCGAGCGTCCGCTCGAGCCTGTACGGGCCGACGTACTGGTGCCCCTCGGTTCCCGTGCTCGCACTGCTCGGGGTGGCATTCTCCTTCTGCACCTCGCGACTCATCTTGCTGCTGCTGCTGGTTCTGCTACTACACTACGGCTACTACGGCAGCTGTGAGGGAATCCGCACGTGTCCTTCCGCAGCACCGTGGTGGGGTGGGTGTGTGTTTTCCTTCGAATTGCTTTCTGGCGTACAACGAACAGACACACGGACACAACAATCTTTCGCTCTAATTCCGTGGGACGCGCATAGAACGCGAACGCGGCCACAGGGAGCGTCACGTATGCATGGCGCACTTCATGGGGATAGTCACACACACGGACACGCGCACACACACACAAGGGGTTTGCCTATCCGTCGGAGGTTCTGGAACGTGCCGCTTGATGGACAGAGCGTGTCCGACTGTAACCCGCTCCCTCCTGTGTTTGTGTGTGGCTTTTCACGCGATTTTCACCCGAAAGGACATTCAGTGAGTGGCGACACCACGATATGGTGACAATCGTGCTGTTATCCTGTCACAAGCGATTGGCTTTTGGGCTGCACGAACACTCACGAACACACACACACTCTCTCTTATCTTGAGCCCTCACTACGGGTTATTGATGGGCTGTTTTCGGCGTTCGAATGCCTTTTTTCTTTGGTCGTGATTTCACTTCTAACCACGGTAAAAGCCGTATCTGCTTCTACAACTAGGATGCCTACACACACACCACCGAACTCTTCTGCAACCCCGAGGGCATGCAAGGTATTTGGAGGGTTTGCTATAATCGGGACCAAAATTCGTTTAGCCTCGAGCAGAAAGAGTCGAATGCCAACGGAGCTCCGACCGAAACGCACGGCACACGTGAAAAGAGGAATTCCCTTTCGCACATACACCCTTACAGACACACACACACACACACACGTGTACACGCCCACAGTGGCCACGGAACGGATCGAAAACACGGTTTCACAAAGAAATTGCCCCTTGCCGCCGCCGCGTTCAAGTAGTACGGGTGGCGCTGCTGCTGCTGCTCTCAGCCATTAACACCGCACACACAGACACGGACACACGGGCACACAATTTCCACAGCACCCAAGGAAGAAGGACCAAAGCCACACACACACACACGCGCTGTGATCGCACAAAACTGTCGATTGCAATCAACCCGAGCGCCCCGCTGCTGCTCCCAAAAACTATATCACTAAAATCGATTACGGCGTTTGCGGGTTGTGGAAAAATTTGTCCACAAAAACGCGAAAAAACAGCGGAACAGCGGCGGTACCGTCCCCCCGACACTGGTCAGGCTGCTGGGTTTCGTACTACTGCTGCGCGACGACACGTCTGCTGTCACACCGCCGAGCCGAGAGCCGAAAGTGGGCGCTCCGTTTTCACCGTGTGCCTTTCAGCCTTTCTGGAAAAATCAATACCACTCACCGAGTGGAGCACTCCTCACGGCTCACGGCTCGCTCGTGGTGGTGAGCTGGTTTTTTTTTTTTTGTTGGGAGTTTGGGTGCGCTGCGTGAGCGTGAGAGCGCATTCACACTGGAGCGTGCGCATGTGCGAAAACCGAACGCTCTCACTGCTCACTGCTCACGGCGAATCCTTTTGCATTTTTGACAGGAAGCGCAATTTGCTTGCCTGTACACCTCTACCCCTACTCACTCAGCACTCACGCAGTGGCGTACGCGTAGGCTTTGGGGAGGGTTTCTTTATGCGTGTATGTGTGTGTGTCTGTTTGTGCGTTGTTTTCTTTCCGCCGAGGGGTTTGCACAAAACGTCAAGTGTCTTGGTCGACTGTGCGACCGTTTTTCGGGGTAAATAAGAAGGGGTGGCATTTCGGGATGATTCATCATCGGTGTCGGCATCTTTTTTTTTCCTGGACAAAACGGGTGGGAGATGGGGTGCCGTAATCCACACAATCAACCGCTGTATCGTTCGATTTAAAAAAAATCTTTTCATGTAGTGATTTCAATTTCAAAAACCACATAAATCCCTCTCACTAAGGTACAGCTGTATATGTACACACCTTGACCAAACGGTTTTCTACACCTCCGAGGGCGCTCTTATTGTTTGCACATTATTCATCAACGGTCGTTTAAAATATCGCCAAACCAGATGGCAAAGCAAACAAGTGATTTGTGCTTCGAGCCAAACGGCACGAATAGATTTCTGTGACCGAGCGCGCGTGACTGATTGCTGCAATTAGGCAAGGCACAATGCCCGGTTAGCCCCGGGTCCTCCCACCACCGCCACCCGTCAAGGACACGGAGATTAAAGGACATTTAATTGCGCTCCCTGCCGTTTAGCATGCATTAGAGACGGTCAATCCAATGGCTACCAGCGTTGTAATTGTGTGTTGTATCAGCGTGAGAGTTTGTCATTACGACTGTTGGAATAATACGAAGCAAAGCAAAACGGTGGTTGGAGCAAAATATTATTAAAAATTGGTTTTCATTTAATATTTTGATTTGTAACGGATTTAAACTAATAAGATTTTAAATTAAAATCATTATTGCCATCTATCAAGTCAATCGGAAGGACGAAAAAGACGAGCTAATTGTCTACATTTAGGTGTAATTTCTAAAGCAGATATCTAGTAACATGAAAATAATCATATGAGTATAAAATGCCTACATTCAGGCGTAATTTTTTGCAAATCATACATCTACTAAGCTGAAAATAACTCTTTTGAGTGTAAATTGCCTACATTTAGGCGTCAAAGAATTACGAGAAATGTTGCTTTTCTATTCTAAAGCTGCTTTACAGTTTGTTTACTCTTCCTCCCGGGTTGTCCTCCCTTCTTCACCTTACCTTTTATTGAATTTTCCTGTATTCGGATGTATTTCCTCTTGCGACCTTCGCACACGGCTCCCAGCAACTTCCGGCTCTCTTGGGATGGGTCTTTTTTTTTTCTTTCGTTCAGTTTAAGCTTTATTGTGAACGGTCTCACACGGTTTGAAGTTTGTTCCGTTCCGTTTTTTTTCATATCAAAATAAAATTTATAAAATAGCTAAATATAAATATATCTTTCCCTCCGTACACACTTGTGCCAATGTGTGTCTGTAAGTGTATGTGAGTAAGTTTGATGAAGGTTTCTTTGATTGGGAACACGTTCGCCAAACCTTTCCATTCCTTTCCACGCTCTCTCTTGCTCTCTCTCTCTCTCTCTCTCTCTCTCCCTCTCTACCCTCTCTCTCTTTTACACCCACACATACCCACGTAACAAATCCATCAATAACAAATATATTATCGTCACTATCGTCCTCCACTCTAATGCACCTCCTTTGTACTGCACAACTGCATGTGCTGCTCTATCCAAAAAGCCTTCACGTTTTATTATTGCAACATCAACTATCCTCATCAGCGCGTAACGTGTTCATGGTCATTTCCCTGCCGCCTGTTTTTTTTTTCTTTCTTTCTCACCAACTCTTTCTTCCAACGCTCCCAAAGGGGAAACCAAAATATGCATGCATATGTGTAATGATTTGTGTGGTTTTTGTTTCTTTAAATACTTGATAAACTACATGATAAAGCTACATTTTCCAAGCGTACGATACAGCTGCTTTGCGCTCTAGCAATCACCTTCCTTCCTCCTGCGTGAATTTTAACCTTCAACCAATTTTTTTTATAATTTTATTTCTTTCTCAACGCTTATAGCGTTCGTCTCTTACACGACCCAACCCGATTAACGCAAAGCCATAACCTATCGTATTTGCACATATCAAAAGATGTCAGTATCGCATCGTAGCAATTTGAATGATGTGTGTTTTTCGTTTCACCTTTGCAGGGAGCAAATCAAACACTCAATGCGCGAATCATTTTTTTGATGTGTGTATAAATGCTAAGCATATTCGCACACGTGTTTGTTTAGAATTTCTAATACTCTTCTCTTTTTTTGTTGGTCTCTCGCTCGATAATTGCTCACCAGCTCCAACTCCAAACCTTAAGCCGCAAAAAACCCGTGCCTTACTCTTAATACTTGCTTCAACAAACCCCAAACAAGCAAGCGTGATATCTTTGCTTAATTCTGCACTGAACACACACCCAAGCCTCTAGCGAACAACATTAGTAACAACGTTCTTTCCCTTCGTCGGTTCCACGCCTCACACTTTGTGATACACAAAACTAACCCTTCACAATGCGCTGGTTCTTGAGCCGAAAATCTGTTCACGAAACCGAAATCCTAAAAAAAATTGACATCGAAAGCATGTGTCACGAATGTTGCACCCTTTTTTGATCGGCATTTATCGCACAAGCACCACGAGGACGACGAAAACTGTGTCAAACCTTACTGCTTAACGGACTTTTAGCGTCGAAATCGGTCTACGCCGGGGGAGGATTTTTGATTGTTTCTAGTAATGTGTTTATGTATGTGTGTTTGTGCATATCCTTTTAACCTCAACTTTCAATCAGCTTTGAGCACTCTCTCTCTCTCTCTCTCTCTCTCTCTCTCTCTCTCTCTCTCTCACGCTCCTCTTCACCTCACCTTACCGGAGGGCATTATATTATTATCAAGTTCCTCACTAATGAAATCCAACAATGCGCGACGGATGGGTTTTACACGGGGATGGGACTGTGAAGGACAACGGAGCGTTGGTGCCCCCTGTTTGTGTGTTAGTTTGTGTCTCAAATCGGACACCTGCCAATCCACCTCTCAACAATGGTGGAGTTCATTTTATAATAATAACCTTTCACTCCAGCCCAGCCATGCCAACGATTGGGCAATGAGCTATTCCTTCCTCATCGCTCTACTGTTGGCATTATTGTTCGCAATCACTGTTTTGCTGGTGGTGCTTGCACCGGGTTTAGTCTTGTCCTTGGACGTGGTGTCCCGCTTTTCGTCCGATCGGCCGTAGGCGGCATCCTTGCCGGAGGACGTCACGCCCGTCGTAATTGTAGCCGTAGTTGTGGTTATGTCTATCACAATTGAAGGAGTACGCGTGGCTGCAGTACACGCCCTGCTCGGTACACTGCTGCTGCTGCTGGTAGTGGTGGTGGTGGTGGTAGCGGCACTCGCATTAGCGCCACTTCCCGGGACGGTGGTTTTTGAGGTTAGTTTGCCCGTCGGCTTGTCGGCAGGCTCTTTTCTCGGGGGGGCCGAGTTACTGCTCGGGGGTGTCGGAGTGGTGACCGGTGTCACCGTCGCTGTGCGTCCACTGCCGGAAACGCTTTTCTTGGGCGATGCGGTGGTGGTGGAGCTTGCGAGGGACCTTGAAGAGGCACTCTTCTTCGGGGATGCCTTCGGGGAGGACTCTGGCGTGGAGCGGGGCGTAGATTTGGGCGTGGAGCGCATACTGAGCCGCCGTCCCGGTCCGGGCGAGTTGCCGGCAGATCCACTGGTTGCTCCAGACCCGCCCGTTGCACCGCTGGAGCCACTAGCACCAAGATAGATGGCCGACCCGGTACCGCCGCTAACGCTCAAGTCGACCCGCGACCCATGTACGGAGGGGGGCGCTGAACCTGCAACCAAGGCACCGATTAGTGTGGACCGGCACAAACGAAAGCTGATATATACACACCCGTATAAGAGTACAGCCCGGCCGGGCTACTCCGAGGACGAAAGGTACTGACGATGCTGCTGCTTCGCCGCAGTTCCGAAATTTCTCCCAGATCGATTTCGGCCGCATACTCACCGGCTGCCCGCGGGTTGTCCGGATGCCGGGTAGCAGCCCCGCCGCTGCCCTGCCGCTGACTCAGCGCTTTCGAGCAGCGGGGCGACGTCGGACAGGACTGGGCTCCACCACCACCACCTCCACCGCTGGCCGGATTGCCCGCACTGCGCACCGACAGCTGGGACGAGGTCGAGGGCGACGTTGAGAGCGAAGTGTTGAATTGCTTTTTCGACGAAAGGCTCGGCTTACGGGAAGGTCTTATACCACCGCGGGAGTCCGTCCGGCAGATTCCTGGAGTTGGTGGAGAAGGAAAATGTTTTGAAGGAATGTTTCTGCTGTGTCTTGCCCATGCCAAAAGCCGGTGCGTATCGTAATTGAATTCCTCTGGTTCGAGAGGATTGTGCTTAAGCTTTAACTTCGTTTTGAATTACTTTGTTCTTTTTTTGTTGGTGTGACTGATTTAGTGTTAGGACATGGTTTTAATGTGATTAATTATTGGACTATGATTTATGGTCAAATGATGATTTGTGATAGTGATGCTTACAACAAAAGCCGTCGCTGTACCTCCCCAACAGCAGTATCAAAAAGTCAACTATCATGTTAGTGATTTTTTTTTATGTGGAACAAAGCTCTTGTTGATGTTCAGCAAAAAATATATACTGTAGCAGAAGGTGATAGCAATGTCAGGGAAGCCGTGAAGATGGATGAAGATGGATGACAAACGGCCAGAAAAGGGAGGATGTCATGAAAGCGGGTCGAACGAATGATTGCCACTGGAACAAGCGCACTCACATATATCTGGAAAGGGGCACAATAAATAGAATATTTCGCTAGAAATGGGTCAATGGATGCTGAAGCATGTCTAGCTAGCGCTTTGAACGGAAAATGTATGAAATTAGGATGAATTTATGGAAAGCTTAATAAGCTGCAGCTGCAAAGAACATTCCTTCGCTCCCTACCCCACTCACCCGTTGGACAGTCCTTGCCAAACTTGCAGTGACCCTCGCAAACGCCCTTGCTTTCCAGCAGCTCCTCGTAGTAGTCCAGCGCCAGGTAGCACTGCTCCTTGTCCGTCAACTCGAGCGCCAAGCTTGGGAAGCGCTCCTTCAGCCGTCTCCGCTCCTGTCGTACGCATGAGGAGAGTGAGAAGAGTGGCAGGAAATAATGAATACATCCTCACACACACACCCCGACCCGAAACGATTTATCAACTTAATCAGTGGGAGGGAAATAAAACTACGTCCACATCCGGCGTTCCTTGCTGCCCTCGGTTCGCCGGATAAAACGTACGCAGTCTCCCGCAGGGGTAGTTTCCGCCGGGCCCAAACTCTTACCTCTATCAATTTATTGGTCTCGAAGTCTTGTAGCTGATTCTGGAACCCCAGATTCGGATTCGCAATCGAGCGACCGGCACGTACTACCTGCGAAGAGGGACATGGCACAGCAGCGGAGAATGAGAAAGTTCGGCTTGAAACCCGTTCGGAGACGCTTGCCGTACCTTGAGCGCTTCCTTCCAGCTGAGCGGCGTGACGCACATGATGTAGGCGACTGCCACCGTGACCGAGCGGGACATGCCGGCCAAACAGTGGATCAGCACGTTGCCCTGCTTTAGCCGGGCGGAGTGGATGAAATCATTGCAGACCGAAAAGTACTGGGACAGGTTTTGGTCCGGTTTGTCCGCAGCAATCACACACAGGTAGTGTTTGTCCTAAGAGTGCGGAGTGGGGTTGAAAGAAATGAGCGATAATGGATAGTTTAGATTAGAGATGTACAAGCATGAGTAAGGGTTAGTGGTTTGAATCTGGGAAGTGAAAGAATGAATTCAACTCAAGAGTTTTCTGAATCATCACTCGCGTAGGTTGAATTGAATCCAAGAGGAGTGTGATTTACTAATGAGTTACGAAGAGTCGGATTGAGTTGAATAGCAAACGAGTGAACGGCAAGTGAATGTATAGAATTCATCTGTATCATTTCGCTATTCACTCAATTTCGTGGTCTCATTCTTATTGGATTTTATTTACACTGAATGGGGAAAAGGCATCCTGAAAGATTAAGTCTCTAGATGAACAAGAGTTGAATCACGAAATAGTGAGTCATTGAATTATAACTGAGAGCGAGTGAGTAGCAAAGAAATAGAAAAAATATAGAATTCTGTGCATTATTCTTTGTATGAACCATTATAAATGAGTCAGTGATTCGATTCAACTCCCCAAAAAGAACCACTCGTCCCATCACTAGCATCACTAGTCACTCCCACAGACAGAGGCATACATTTAGGCGCTTGAAAGTTTAATTTCAATCATGCAGCTCTCAGTAAGTATGTAAATTAATTGCTGTGATTATAATTGCGTTACAGTGGCATCGTTCGAGCCTTGTGACAACCTCAAACGACCACCCAGAAACTAATACTAATGAAACCACCAACGATATCTAGGTCGCACATACATTTTGTATCAACTTATAGGTGTAAAGGTTAATTAAAGAAGAAGGTACGATGCCACCCACCCATCCCAGAAGGAGACATTTCTCAAACTTGATTACATTTTAATACTGTGGCTGGCTTTGGTCGTGGGTTTGGGAGTGGGTTTGTGTGTAAAACTATTACTCCACACAGATCATAGACGTGCTGGATAAAAATAGGAAACCTTTCAAAAAGTTTCACCAGCACCTTTGGGAAGGCGTACTACTACAAACTCTCCCTCTCTCTTTCTCACTCTCTTTGGATGGTTTGTGGCAATATATAAGCGCTCACCACAAGCAATCTAAAATTGATTGGACCTTATCTTACCCAGCAGAGCCACCGAAGGACCTGTAAAGTTTCACAGCTCACGCTTTTCCAGTTGCTCAGTTGCACAGACCTGTGGATGATTCATGGCACGAAAATCCGCGCACCGAAAAAGCTATTGCTTGTTTTTAGTTCTGAAGAACAACAGCAAAAATTGTCGTGACGACTTGTTTTACCCACACTCGGCCGTGTGCTGGTAAGAAGAAAAAAAACAGTATTCCTGCACGAACAGCGGATAAAATCCACCGAGCGATAAACCACATCCTACGGCCTCGTATATATCATCTGTGTCACGCAAAGCATTCAAGAGCGGAGGATATTGATTGAAAAAAAGGAAGGCAGTTGGCAGTTGCTCGAAATGCCATCAAAACGGTTTGGAAAACTACTACCGTCGTCCATGTGTATATATGTGCGACCAGAAGGATGACGAAGCAAAAGTATTTGTGGAACTTTGCGAAATTGAAACGATGCCGAGGGGTTTTCTTCCGTTAATGCATCCAGACAGCAGACACAGCGATGCCTCCTCCTGGTGGGTTGAGATATGGAGGCTTTTTATTATTTAATTTTGCAATTTATAAAAATACCCGAACCGAGCAAGGGAGGGGAGGAAGGGCATGATGATGTCTTGTGTAACCCCTTTTAACATGCCAACCAATATGAGAGGGCTTTCAGGCGAACAAGATTGATGAGCGATACTTCTAGTCGGCATGCTTGTACCAACATAAAGGTGGTCAGAATTCTGGGAATTGAGCGGGTCTAGGCGGGAAGCAGGATAAAAAGCTCCCGCAACACTCACACACACACACACACACTCGATTGGATGGTGTGTGAAAATGGGAATCCCATTAGTTTCGGAAAGCGGTATACAGCCTCTTCCGCTTCCATCTGCAGACACTTTACATGTGTCAGAATAGTGTGCTACTTCCCGAGAAAGGGATTACGGGATTTGTGTCGTCTCATGTGTGGTTCCTTTTCTTGGGCGCTACCCATTTGGCGCAACGATGTACGCGGGCGTGTAAGTTTGATCAATGCCTTTTTTGTTGTTGTTGTCTCAACTGTTGGGACACCACTAATGGACGCCTGATAGCCTGAAACAGTAGTCTGCTAGTCGATGCAAACAAATAAAATCCCCAACACACAACTCAACCGTCTTCCCTCCCAGAGCTGCCCGAACTTTGAGCCATAAAACTGAAACCGTCCCACCGGTGCAGCGTACCATCGGTTGCGTTGGTGATGTGTGCTGTAAATCATGCCACCATTTTGCCAATATAGATAAGATGCCGTGGGACAGCGATGATGCAATATGTAGTACCTGTCCATTCACTTTGACGGGAAGGGCCGAGGGTGAAAAGTGACCTTTTGCAGGAGCTGGAGTAGGCATAACTAATGAAGGCAGTCGATTGGACGCTACTCAGCCAAATTGTGAAGTGAGATCCAAGCCCTGATGCTTGTTGAGATGTTTCGGGGTTCGTCCTTTCCGTAATTGCCCGTCTGCTGGTCCAAGTCTTTTGGGATTACGCTATTCCAATTTCAAAGCTATTTCTGGACATTCAAAGCATTTGTTCGGTAAGGATCCGCTTGTGTGGACTTCAAAAAGTCTTTCTCTTCTCAAAAAAACTGCCCATAAAGTCATAATATGCAGCGTTTGTAATGCATGTTGCATACTTTTAGGCAAATTTCTCTTCCAACCTGAATAGAAAATGGTAACCAGACCGTTTCCAGTTCATTCGCTACGCAAACCATCAAAAGCGACAGAAATAAAGTAAACACCCACACAGCTGTGCACGCTTGTATTGCCATGTTAATGGGAAAACTATGCGCAACAATATTTAATTCATGCTCCTGAACGATGCCTCACCCTCCCGAACGACGATGTTTTGCGCTTCAATCAACTTGCATACATAAATAGCGCTTTCAGCATCAAAACCTGGACGGCAGCGTTATCAAAAGCGCTCCATAATCACCGACCTAAATAAAAGCGTTTCACTTCCACCGCTCGCAACGGACACTAACAGTGGACGTTAAACAAACTTTCCACAGCACACGGACGGAAATGGAGCGGGCGGTGAATCACGACCTGCCTTGGGGGCTCCTGTTTTTGTCTTACCCTTTGTTGGCCAGTGGTCAAACAGTGTTGGTGTTTGCTTGCGTCCAGCTAATGTAGACAACAACTTTCTCCATAAAACTTCTACCGTACGCCCGCCCGCTGGGAAGGGAGTTGTTACGAATCGTTCGGTGTCGCTGGGTTCAAGTTTTCCCATTGGCTTGGCTTTCCCTTGGCTCCCCTCGAATCGGTATTGATCTATCGAGTACAAGGCTTTTGCGCGCCCAATTTGTCGTGCGTCTGAGCCTTTCCGTATTGGACGGTGCGCGTTGATGGCTTCACTTGGCATGGGCAGGTTCTTCAATCAATCATACCATTGATGAGCGCGCGATAATTGTGCCCATTACACTAATTAACGAGGAGCGCGTGAGGTGGACAGAGTTGTTCTTTACTCAGATACACTGGTCATATTGTAATCAAAGAACCAACAATGTCTCAAATACTAATGAAAAGTATCAGGATTCTTATAAAGTAGGGGGCAATTGCGTAGTACATCTAAACGCAAACTGCATACAAATCGCAAACTTACTGGATGAAAACGTCGTGGACTGTCGTGGATGGAGACGATGTGCGTGATGCCGTATCGATCCAGCTGCTGGTAGTCTTTCGAGTCCCTATAGTTCCCAATGTACAGCCCGGGCATGACCTGGAACGCATCGGGATGCAATCAAAGCCTCAACTATGCCCGAACCTCCTCCCGAACCACTTACCTTGTTCATGCCATTTCCCATCGTGCCGGTCTAGCTGGTCGTTTCCTGTATCGTTTTTGATAATAAGCAGCAGTTAGTTCTTCCTCTCTCAGACACTCTTCCTCACAATTTGTATTTGAAAAACTCCCACCACCTCTCCCCTCAACTTATCCACCTCAGTATGAGCACTTTGAGTTGTCAACAAACAAGCAACAAGCAACAAACAATTTCAACAAACAGCCGACCACACTTCGCATCACATCACTGTGCCTTCAGCCAGCTTGGAACGGTGGTCTCTCCGACCTGCGATGTCGATCGACGAAGACACACTGCACACGACTGCGGTGCATCGACAAATCCTAACCGACCAGCTTCTTCGCAGTTGAGCCGCCGATCGTATTTCGCAGCCTCGCCTCGGTCGCATCGTTCTCGTTTGGCGGGCTCGTCGCTTGTTGCCCCGCCGGAAGCACTGCTACTAGCGCCACAGGCCACCACGCTCATCGTACATCGAGCATGGGCCACCTGAGCACACCTTTTGATTCGCGACGTCACACACACACACACACACTGACACAAACCCTACAACAAGGCTGCTTTTGATTAACGTTACCAGCGGTACACGGTGTACGGATCGGCACAAACCAATATCACAAACTTTATTAAATTGACACCCTGCCTCCCCACAGAGCGTCTCAGCCGGTGGGGGGGGGAGTGTAGTGGCTTTCCTACAGCACCTTCAGCACACAGGCGCACACCGATTGCTTGATTGAAAGCAGCAGGGCTGTGTGTTTGTGTCCGTGGCGTTGGAGTTAAGTTGTGACATATTTTGATTATTGCACTGTTTGTTGTTTGCCCGTCCGAGGCTCGGTCTGCTCGCTATGGTGGATAAACATGGCACCAAGCCGGGGGTGATTCATTTCCATAACCGTCTTTCCATTTCGGTCCGTGGCATTTCGGTAAAAGCACTACCATCAGGCCGCCACAATGGAACCATCAGAAGAGTACGCTTCTCGCTTGCTCCTGCCAGGTCGCTTTTCGCCAAATCCATCCACACAACGGATTTTGCCAAATCGGTCGTCTGCAAAACATCAAGCTTGCAGTGAAGCCGATGGATGGCTATTGTTTTCAATTGGTTTTTGTGTTTCTTTCTCTCTCTTTTTCTACTTTCTTTGTTTTAACAAGCTTTTATTTCATTTTTGCGCCGCACTCTCTTTCCACCAGCCGAAAAGGGTCCTCCCGGTTCGTTAATTACTTACTTACACTCTGGTTTTTTGTGTGTATGTGTGTGTGTGTTTGTTCGACTTCTCTGAACGGCGTGTCCCGCTTCGGTGACGCCCGGAATCATGGTTCAATGGGTGTGTTACTTCCAGCTCGGTGTGTTTTGTCGATTCTCCGTGATTTAATCTCGTTTGCTGCTTTCATTTTCTCGCTCTCGCCGCGGTCGTGGTGCTTTGTTGCAGTATATTGATTGAAACTTCCATCCTGGCCATCGGAATTGACCCACCGAAAGGCGATCTCTATTGCGTCGCTTTGTTTTTAAAAATTTCTATACTTTTTTATATACTTTTTATCACTTTTTTACCACTTTGTCTTTTTATCACTTTTCAAGCGGGGAGCGATGTTTGCGTACACATTGCTCACGTTTCTTTTGCGAAAGGGTCACTACTTTATTTCCACAAAATCCATTCACTTCTGATTTGATGGGGGGGAAAAAACACCCTTTTTTGCCGTAATTTGTTGACAGGCTTTTCACAACGCGTCTCCTCCCGATTTCCCCCCTTCAATCTTCCAAGCCTGCCATTAGCCGAACAAACGTGACGATTTCGGCCCAGCAGCGTCGTGCATTGGGGCGCGCGTACCATGGACCGACCGACTCCGGTCCTCCCCCCGGTGCTGTGCGTTATTATGTAACTGGCAAGGTGAGTCGTCCGTTTGCGACGGCACGAACCAGCGGAGTGCGTGCAGGATTTCGCCCTTTTTCCACCGGGACCGTCGATCGTCGAGGCGGACGAACGAGAGAGAGAGAGCGCGCGCGCTCGTACCGGAATTTATGACCCTCACCGCAACAGGAGCTTTTTAATGTCTTGCACTCTCCCAAACGTCACCGTCGTCTCTCTCTCTCCCTTGTGGTTGGTTTGTTTCACTCTCTCATTCTCTCGTTAAAACGTCCTGAACGGGGGTTTTGGGTGTTTGTGGATGATTTGCCTCAACGGTTCGTGGCAGGCAGGAGGACGCTCCCTTTATTTTTGACATCGCGCAAAATACGCGCAATCACGCGACCCGTCCCTACCGTGTGCGCAAAGCTAAACACACCAGACGCGCCACCGTGGGTAAACAATGTGTGTGTGTGTGTGTGTGTGTGTGTGTGTGTTTGTGGGCCATCAGCTGACATGGGGGGCTTTTTTTGTTGCGGCTGACAGAGACCTCTAAATTAGGGGGCTGCCCACACAAAGTGATAAACACAATGCCACAAACTGTACACGGCACGGCTGGAAGATAACACACGAACTACTCCTCGGCGGTATCACGGTAACCATCTGTTGTGCTGTGTCGGTTCACTTTTCATTCCCGGCTGGCCAGGTCGGTTGTGACAGTTTGTTGGGCTTTTCTTTGTTCTTGCTGCTCTTCTTTTACCCATAGCCACCAGGCCAGGAGTGTAGACAAGCCGACGTCAAACCGTGTGCGTTGCCATGGTTGCGATAAAGTTGCACATTACACTATGGTGGATTCCTATTTTCCCGTGTTTTTACGAAGCTTTAAGGTCGTTCTCACGGTGTCACAACAACGCGATTGCAGTGTGAGAACCTCCGATGGACCAAAAGCTGTCTAGGGAAACGAATTTGCTTTGTCTGTCTTTGTTGGAAACTCAAGAACGCGCTACGAACACTCCCCCAAATCAAACACAACAAACGATTCACAATCGATTCACTTATCTTTCTACTCCCCACCAATTGATTCGGTCCTCCAGCACTACAGCACTACACACTTTCCAAGTTTTCCACAAAGCAGGAAAAATCATTTCACACAGCAAACGAGAGTTGAAAAAAGTGCAGAAGAAAATACGCAGAAACCGTCGCCCTTCTGTTTTACGCAAGATATTGCCACTGTGCTGGGCGAGAAATGTGCTGATAGTAAAAAACCTGCCTTCCAGCCCCATGAAACCCCCTGGCCGAAGGGATGGGGGGGAGGCCCGATCAAAGCCCGGAAAAGCCGGAAAACGCCTAACTTCGTTACCGAGCGTGGCCAGACAGCGAAAGAGACTGAGCACGCCGTAGCTCGTCGACGCGCGACAGTGCCCGCAGCCACGCTGAAAAGCTCTCTCGCTCTCTTGCTCTTAACTCTCTTTCGCTGAGAAAGTCCTTGCTCTCACTCTCTCTCTCGCTCTTGGATCGCTCAGTGCCATCGTGCTGCTGCGTTTATCAAACAGTACGAATTCGCGCGTGCTGCCGATTGGCGTCGTCGCATCGACAGCAGAAGCGTGGAAGCAAAGGGGAGTCATGATGACGTGAGACAACTACAAAATTAGTGCGCTCACTCGTCGGCTTCTGATGGGGCCACCTGGCTGTTTTTTCCCCCTCTGTCAGAGCACTCTTTAGCGTACTCTTTCGCCTTGTCCGCTGTCTCGTAAGAAGCAAGATCGCATCACACAAACGCACCGGGTTAATTTGCATGCACCGGAGCATGGAGCTGGCATGATTCTTCGCCCTGGCTTTGTGCGCAACTAGCGGTTTTCTTTTTGTGAAACGGCGAAAAGAGATGCGGCCCGCATAATGGCTGCTTGCTGTGTTTGCTTTTTAGTCATTGCCATCGGTGCGGAGAAGGTGCTTTTAATTAAATTTTGACCACAAAAGTACATGCTCTGTTATCTAAATACACCTCAAAAAACCATGAAACTTTAAGCATAAAATATTATGTTTTTAGCCTCACAATTTAATCATTGAATCTTTTTTTTTACTCACCATTACACACACACACACTCACAAGCTTCCTCGCTACACGCTGCCAAACAAACTTTCACTTCAATGCGGACCAAAAATAATGACCTTTCGCTTCAATCGCGTTCGTGCATCCTACTGCCCCATAAAAAGCGCTCTGCTGAGCTATAAATCGTTTCACAGTTGCCACAACGCTATCCCTTTCTCGATAACGATCAGCTCCTGTGTGTACCAGACACGCTGCCGCTGAAGTACAGTCATCACTCCACTGACGACGACAACGACAATGATGATGATGATGTTCACCGTGTTTTGATGGAGCGTACGTCCAAATTCGTTGTACCATAATCTCATTTTATCAGCAACCCGCTATCAACGGTGAACTTTCAACACACATACATCTGCGAAAAAAGGCACTCAACAACCGCGATCCGCGATACATCACCGTACACAGGGCCCCTGCTCCGTCTAGCGTGTTATTTGCCAATTATCCAACTGTCTCCTACGCTACCTACGCCACCATCATGAGCAGCACCGACTGTTGCCACCAGCAGATAAACAACGGCACACGGCACTTAGCACATACAACCCCCTCTCACAAACCGCCCACTCGGGGGGTTGGGCAGGATTTATGGAATGGATGCGTCTCTCGATACATTATTTAGCTGATTTAATTGCAGCTGAGTTATTGCCGCATATCGCGCTGGATCGCACCACTGGCTGCCGCGTTCGGATCGATCACGTATGAAAGATGGATTGTCAACGGTGACTACCACACCAACGCCCGGGTTGCGCCTAGATTGCTGCAATTTGTTCGATTAAATTCAGCACCCGCTTGGATGGAGCCGCCTGGTGTTTTTATGAAATTGTCAAGCGGACGCCTGGTGGCTGACTGTAGGGAAGCACGTTGCCTCCCACCAGACAAGGGTTGACTTGATGGGGGATGTTATTAATGTGTGTGTGTGTGTGTGTGTGTGTGTGTGTGTGTGTGTGTGTGTGGTGTGTGTGTGTGTGTGTGTGTGTGTGTGTTTGGGAAGGCTTGGGACTGATTTTAGGGTCACGATGTACGAAGAGGGACTGAGCTGGCTGTCACTTGTCCAATTCAATGAACATTTATAATTAAATCCTGCACACTTGTAAGGGGGAAATCTCTCGAGGTTTTATTGTGTTTTATCTTTACACTGTGTTGGAAAAAAGGTGTATATATACTTCATACAATGTCCCCAGTTGATTGTATATTAATTTAAAAAAAACCCCTTGAGGATCTTCATCAAACACAAGAGCATCCCCTTTCTCCAGTACAATGCACCAAACGCCCCTAAAGCTCTACCGCTACAGCAATTGGAACGTTTATCCACTCGTGAGAAAGAACCCCTCGAGCGTCGAGAAGCTTCCTTTTATGTTTTCAAAGCCCCCCCATCTCGTAGAATTAACGTGGCACATTAAAAAAGCCTCCAGCGATGCTCGGGCGGTCGCATTTAACCCTCTCTAACGCAGCTGCTACCACAACCAGCGGGGGGGATAAATATTTGTCTCTACCGCTCCAAAAACCCTGTGTGACTGTGTGCGCCCTTTAGTAAGAGTATCAGCCATACTGCTGAAGCTGCTGCGGGCATCGTACATCGCTTTTGTATACATACACACACGCCGGTCGATGGGAGACTACGGCCTTCATTTCCTATTAATTGCTAACCCATTCTCCCATTTGCCCCATATTTAGCACCCCATCGGGAGAACAACGTGGCCGTGTACACACAGATTGTGGCTTGTATACACGGGGGGAGAAAGAGAGAGAGAGAGGGACATGCCATCCAACACCTACCGTCTTGCACCGTATGTTTGCACTCCAGACCGCGCGCGATTCTGATTTCCCAGGATAAAAATGGGACCGCATGGCCTGATTTCTCTTCCGCTGCGCGCTTCAATCCGGTCGTTCTTCTGTCCTCGCACGGGGACTTTATGGTGAAGCTGTGCTTTATCTTTGCCAGCCGCCAGCATCCAGCACCATCCAAATAAGGAGCTCGTGGACAGGAGGGAATTTAAAACACACACACAGGAAGAAACAACGTTCTGCTGCTTCTTGGGAAGCAACACACAAACGGCCGTTGCTGACACAGATGTTGTTACACTTCGATGGATGAGATGGATGCCTTCTGCAGTTTGGGCCCAGTGCTTTATTCACCTTTAAGCTACGCCGTCGCTTCATTACCCACCATCAAACAGACCGCCATTATTAATTCAAACCAGCTGAAAATGGGTTTTCCCTTTGCCCACTCCGAGCTATCGTTTAGTTACTGTGCTTTGTCCACAGAATCACTACATCAAGGCCACAAGCACATACACACGAGAGAGTATTCTTTAGAAGAGGCTCTGGACACAGCAATGGAAGGGGTTTGATCGGGGCCGAGGTTCACCATCATCAAGTGTGGCCCATCAAGGCTTCGAGTGTGTTCTGGAGTGAGTTTATATCTCATATATTTATGATTGCTTTTGTATATCCCTGCCCACCGTCCCATAATGAGACCTGCTGCATAAGCGCCTCCGAGGGCAGTGTGGTGAATACAAAAAAAAAACAAAGACCACATCCCTTGCGCTTCCATTACGCGCTCACTCATCGCACATGTTGCCGGCAAACGGATGTGGTGCATCGATTTTTGTTGTTGTGCCCCGCCTTTACAAGCGACACAGAACACAGAATCTTCATAGTGATGTGCTCTTGCTGTGAGTCTCACATAGACTCTCAAAAAAAAACGCACATCAAACCATCGTTACAACCCATTTTCGCTTTGCCCGCAGACAAATAAATAACAATTCTCGGTCGAGGAGAAGAAAGAAATGGATTCCGATGTGCTCGCAGGAGGGAAAAAAAGCGCTTTTCCCCTACATCAAAACGCCAACCTTCACACGGGGCCAACCTTTGCTGTTGTTTTTGACAGGCGAAGGCGAACTAGCTTCCGATAGACCTTGACTAGCGCAGCATGTGTGTGTGTGTGCTACCAAAGGATTCAAGGTCACTGACCCACATTCGCAAAAGTTGCAAGGCCACGAGTACTGTAGCTTTTGCTTCTAGCAGCGTGCCACATTTGCATTGAGCTTTTGTTTTGCTTTTTGGACAAAGCTTTAAAGCTCTTTTTTTCTTTTTGAAGCTTTTATACAGTGATGGTTATATGAGTGGAAGTGTCTTAAAATAATCTTCACATAATGAGCAAAGAGCAATGTTAAACTTTTATTGACATTAAGCAATACTCCGTACAGTGGACAAGATACAAAAAACAACTTTATTCTCTTTATCTACCATTTCTCTATTCGAAGTTTAATAAAAAAATTGCCCTAAACAGCTAACAGAGATGAACGAGACTGGTGGAAAAGTGGGGAAGTGGTATCGATTATTGCTGCTTACTGCTAGCATCATAAAAACCTCTCCTCTCCGAACGGCTCATGAAGACATATTCAAGTACTTCTCGCGCAGCAGCCGACGCTGCTCGGCCCGTGCATCCCGCTCGACCTGCCGCTTTATGGAGAGCCGCTCGTGGACGCGCTTCATTTCGAGTATCTCCTTCATCTCTTCCTTATCTTCCTCCTGAGAGAGAGAGAGAGAGATTGAGAAAGGACATTACATTGCATTAGTTTAACATTGGAAAGAGTTGTGCAAGCGTGATGCAACGCACCGTCATGTTTAATCGTAGCACCAGCGCACGGCGCCCGTCCGACATCGGTTGGCTGTACGACATCAGGTTCTTGAGCCGCTCCTTCGGCGGGACGCCACGCTCGACGACGAGCACGATGCGGGCCCACTGGCGCTGCCACTCGTTCTTCGTTTCCGCAATCTTCTGGTACGTGTTGCCCATCATAGCGATCAACATGTTCACCAACAGCACGGCAACGATCACCATGAACAGCACGAACAAGATCTAAAGTATAGAGTGAACCAATGATTAATCCCTATCAACTAGCTCCTCCGTCCACGTCCTTCACCTTTGCGCACATCTCGTGGTCGGTGTTCTCCAGTGCGCCATAGTAATCGCCAAAGTTGGTCAGCGACATCAGAAACATCGCTACGATCGACTCGATCGGCGACGGCATCGGGTTTGGGTCGCCTTCCTCGTCCGGCTTGTAGGAGAGAAACACGATGTAGTACGCCTGCGAGAAGCCCATCACAAACACCAGATAGATGACGACGAACCGCAACAGATCGCCCATCACCATGCGGTATATCATCACCACGAACGGTCCGACCGTTTTGAAGCCACTGGGAATTAAACAGAGAACAGTGAGATCTTCTCACTACTGAATTGTTAGTACATAGTTAGTACATACCGACAGAAGAATAGAAAATAGGGCGCCGTCGTCAGCATGATCGTTACGGCTACGTGATCTTCCAGCTCCGTAAAGCAGAGAACCTTCAGAAACGGTACGATCATCATTATGCAGCAGGAAAACAGAAACATAACCCTCGATGGTGCTGTCATCTGCAATGTAAGGATGATTGATGAGAGATACTCGGTAGCAGAATTACTCCAAGAGTTGGCACTTACAAGATTTTCGAAGAACATTTTCCGCCCAAGAAACTTCAACTCCCGCAAGGCAGCGAGCAGATACAGAAACGAACCGACCAGTATGATCATCTCCGATATGAGACGCACCTTGCCCTCCACACCGTCGTAATCCATCGTGTGGCAGTTGGAGTTGAAGAACAGACCCTCGTCGTCCATCTCGGCAGGATCAAACTCACCCATCGCGTCGCCACTTCCGTTGCTCTGCTCCAGATTCGACAACCGTCCAGCAAAGCTTCCATTGCCGGTAAACGCAGCCAGCGTATCCTCTAGTGTCGTTTCGTTCCACAGCTGCCGGCGAAGATCTTCCTTCGTGACAGCAGCCGTTTTATTCCCCCCTGCCTCGCTCTCCTTCCCATCGTCATCCTCCGCCGGTGGTGGTCCGTTGCGCAGCGTGAAGCTCACCAGCGACACGCAAAAGTAGCAGAAGAACATGAAAAACTGCCGATAGAACTTGTCCTTCACGAACGTGTTCCACTTCGTCTTGAGCAGATCGATCAGCACCCCATCTAGCAGATCAAGATGCTCGTCCTTGTCGCCGAACGCCACCAGATTCAGGGCGGAATCTTTGTTAATGTTGCCCGTCTCCACGTCGATCGTGTCGATCAGGCCGAGCGGATAGGCGGCGCACGTGATGCTGCCCAGCTGCCAGTAGATCTCGCGCTCGATGTTCATGATGTGAAAGAACATCTCCACCCGGCCGAGCTTGGCCGCCAGCGTCAGCGGCGTCAGGTTCTGGTGGTTGCGGATGCTAAGCGACGAACCCACCTCGTACCCCATGTCGAACGTGGCAATCTTCTCGTATATCACCAGCATGTGCAGCACCGTGTTGCCGTTGAAGTCTTTGTTGTCCGGGTCGGCGCCGCGGGCCAGCACCAGCCGGTAGCACTCCTCCTGCCCGAGACAGGCGGCAAAGGTGAGCGGGTACTCGCCCCAGTACACGTAGCCGTCGTAGTTCGTCACCTGCACCATCTGGACGACCTCCGTTTCGGGCGTATCGTAGCGGGAGGCTTTCTGATCTTCCGGGCACATGAACGTACCGCAGCAGCGCTCGTTTACGTCCGCGTTGTGATCGAGCAGATACTTCACCATGGCAGGATCTTCGTTCACGATCGCGAGATGCAGGACATTCTCACCGTAGTACTCGTCGCACATGTACACGTCGTTGATGAGCTTGGGATAGAAGCGCAGCAGTCGTTTGGCTAGGTCCGCATGCAGGGAAGTGGCGTTCAGTAGGCAAAGGTGTAGAATTGTCTCTCCCACAGCGCCACGTTCCTGCAAAAATGTGGGAAAAAGAGAAGAAAGTCGCATTTAGTTCCTCGTGACATTAAAAGGAAATGTTTATGGCATGCTTTTATGTGTCTGTATGCGTGTTACGACATTTGCATAAATCCTGGAACGAGTCTATTACTCCTTAGGGCATCGGAAATTCGGTCACCATGCCACAAAGCCCCTTATTTACAAATCACAGCTGACGTTCGTCGATTGGCGCGCACCCTAAAATGATGACTTGTTTTACTTCTACTCACCCCCCCCCCCTTCCTTTCTTCCTCCTTTTCACTGTGCTTTGCTTATATTTACACCGCACACAGGCGCACAAACGGAAGTAAACACAGACCGAGCACGTGCTCCCGAACGCACGCGAATGACACGAATTGCCGCCATCTTTAAAGTCGCAGGCGAGTGTACGGGTACGTTTTTCTATACCCCATTATGCAACTGAAAACTCGCCCCCCCTCACCTTTATGTTCCAGCACACCTCCCGATAGCCGGAAGGGTTTAGGTAGTACTCGGCTTCGCTCACTTCCGGACAGACCGCATCGATGTCAAAGTCCTCCTCCGGGTTCTCCATCGCCCGGATCTCGGGCAGCTGCTTGTGGCGCGGCCGCTCCCGGTTTCGTAACAGCACCAGCACCGACACGGGGATATACTTCCCCTTGCCCTTGTTGTACAGAAACGGCTCCACCTTCGTCTTGATCGCATGATCAATCTCGGCGTACTGCTTGTTCTGTATCGCGCGCTTCATCATGTCCACCAGCAGACCGCCGCCCTTCAGGTTGACGAACTTGTACAGCGCCTGGGTGGACACTCCGGCCTGCTTCTTAACGCCACTGGTCACATTGCTCTCGGTATTTCCCATCCTGACATCCGGCGAACGGTGCTAAAACCCGGCAGAAACTTCACGTGTGGTCCTTTGAAGGTGTGAACACGACACCTCCTGGGAGCTGTCCCCTCCCCAGGGCGGTCAAATCGCACTTGACCAATGCTTCACTACTACCACACGCACCCACGCCGCAGTGACTAGTATTTTGGGAGGCGGTTGGAACGTTCGTGAAGCGCGAAATTCCGCGAAATAGTTTATTGAACAAACAATGGCGACGGCGCTCGCCGTTTCGGCCGTCCCTTCGCAACGGCGGCGTAGCATCGAAAGCGCAACACGCACGCTGCTGGACGTTGCTAGGCAACCTGGGCGCTTTTGCAGCTTTGCTCAAAGGAGCAGCCATGTGGCGGCATGGCGCAAAATGCCTTTGTGCTATCTTTCTCTCTCTCTCTCTCTCTCTCTCTCTCTCTCTCTCTCTCTCTCTCTCTCTCTCTTTCTGTAAACAACTGTCCCCAAACGAGAGGAAGAATTCTCTAAAATGTAAAGAATTCCTATACATCTTATTCAATACTTGAGGAATGTGCTTCTTAAACTAACATAAATTAAATTCGTTTCTTTCGCACAGTCTAAAAGCACTTCCTAACGTGGGTTGTGTATTACTTTAACGAGGGTTCTGTTTTATTCCATCCCCGGGGATCTTCATTCCCGGTTCATTCGTTATAGGGTTGTCAGTGTAGATGTGGATGTACGTGTGGCGGGAAAGTGTGTATAATTAAATAGTTAAAACGCTTATCTATTATTAGTCTAGAACCGGGATACCGGGAGGCGTACACCTGGACTAAACGGGCGTAAAATGGAGATGGTGCATAATAATCACACATCGCTGTCTCCGCGGGCGTGGAATCACGGCTTTGCGCACATTGACTACTCTAATTTAGACTGCATCATCACCGGTTGCCGCTGGAACCTGGGAAAACACCGAGAAACGAGTCGAAGAAGACGTAAAGAGTACATTCAAAAACACTTGCCCTAATGCTTCCCGTTAAACGCTTGCCCGAGTGGCGTATATCCTCTCTCTCTCTCCGCAAATATAGCTGTGCGACGTGTGTACATGTGTGGGATGTGTGTGTGTGTGTGTTTGTGCGCTACAGTTTGATCTAAGTCGTGATCGTATATGCACTATGTTAACAGGTTGCTATACTTATTCGTGTGATGAGCGCGCTTGCTTTTGCCTATAACCAATATAATAATAACGACATGGAGTGTGCGCGCGCTATCGCTAAGCACGCGTGGCAGAGACACGCGAAATAAAATGCTTTAAATGAGCTCGACGTAGTTCGCCGGGAACAGGCCGTACGTGCCGTCCGGGGCCAGGCCCTGCCACCAGCCCTCGTCGATCTGATCGATGTGCGTGATGATGTCGTCCGGATCGAAGCTGATCTCCGAATCGTCCGCCGCCTGGTAGTCGTACAGTGCCCGCGCCCGTATCATGTTGTCCTCGTCCGACAGGTCGATCGTTGCGTTCGGGTCAAAGTACTGGCCGGCGGCCACCTCCGGCACCTCTTCCGGCGACAGGACGGGTTCGCCGGCCGGCACCACCACCGCCGGTGGTTCCTCTTCCGCCGCCAGCGCCGGGGGCGTGTCGGTCCCATTTTGGCGCTCGCTTTCCAGCTCCGCCTTGAGCTCGTTGATAATACTGCGTTCTTCGAAAGATGCCGTCGGCGAGAACGGTGGTTCGGTTAGCTCCTGCGCCACCTCGGCCTGAATGTGCGTCGGGCTTAGCTGGGCGGTGCTGTTCAGGAAGCGTGCCTTGGCGCTGCTCACCTTCGCGCTCGCCTCGACCACCTGTTTAATTTCCCGCTCGCGCTCCGTTTTGCTCTGGTCGGACGCCTGGCGGGCGTAGCTGCGGTCGGAGGAGACGGGCGAAGCCGACGAGACGCTGGCAGCGGCTGTTGCCGCACCTTCGCGCTTTTCAAACTCTCGCTCCTCTCGTTTGCGTCGTTCCTGTGAAAGGTGGTGGTGGGAAAGAAGATGATTCAAGATTAATAAATGCCTTGGTAAATGTCACGTGGGTGGTGGGTAGCGTGTATACCTCCTCTAGCAATACTGTTTCATTAAGCTTACGCTCGTACTCCGCCTGCAAGCGATGCTTCTCCTCCTCTTCCTCCTTGCGCCAAAACTCATCCCGTTCGGCCGGATTGATCTCCTTGGTGGGATTGACTCGGCTGTAATTCGTGCCCACCGGTTTGGGTGAATCTAAAAGAAATACGAGCAACAGTAACATTAGCAACAAGTATTGATTTTATATGGGCGAAACCATCCTACCGATCGCTTGTGAGTAATCCTTTACTTTGAAGTCGTTCACCACCACCTTCTGCAGCTTCTCCAGTATGCGTGCCTCCTCCACGTCATCCTCGTTGGTCGCGTGCACCGTAATGTGGGCACCGTGCAGCAGGTTCGTTACATCCCGCACGTGTTTCGCACACGTTCCCTTCCTGGCAATCGGTGCACCTTCACCCTACAGAGTTTTATTTGGTGATAAAGAACGGGAAACCAGCAGCATATATTAGTATTTTTCCTACCATTAGATACCTCCGTTGTCTCGACCCGCACAGCGATATGATAAGAGAAGCGGCAAGCTTTACATTGTGTGATAAAGCAAACATTGCCTCATAGCATGATAAGGGACGCATGGCGCGGTTTCATAGTTTTGCGATAGAGGTTGCGTGTACCGACCGCAGCCAGAGCCCGTGCTAAATGATTCAACCGGTGCTTTGAATAATGTATAAAGCTTACCTGCCAGTTGATGAACACAAACTTTGCGATGCCCGTTTCGCTGTTGTCCACCCGCAGGAAGGCGTACTGAATTTTGCCCGAGTTCAGCTCGGCCGCCAGCTCCGAAATCCCGTCCTCGCCCGTCTCCTGCACCTTCAGCACGTTCGTCTGGCCCTCGTACCCGAACAGGGCCCAGTTGGTGGCACACTTCCGGTCGCAAACCGACTTCCACGCCGCGACGATGGCATCCCGGTGCTTCTGCAGATCGACCGACATCTTCGCCGGTTCGTGCCCAGTCAGCAACTGCTCTGTCCGGCGGGGTCCGCGCCCTCTAGACGGCGGACAAGACAAGGCAAGACAAGTGTGCTGTCCCAGCAACCTCCGGAGAGCGTTGACCCACTTTCACGCACGAGTGCTTTCGTCGTCACACCGATCCACACCAAATCGTGGAGAAGTGGGAGAAGACGGTGAAGATGGGTGGATCTCGTTCGCTCGTGGCAGGTGGCAAAAGTGCAGCGCACCTTATTCAATGCACCATGCCTGCAGCCACCCACACCGACACACTGGGTGCACTACTGGGTGTTAGTGCCGGCCGGAAATGCCCGGATGACAAGACAATACTAATTACACCACCGCACGGGGCAGCAAATCGTATTGCACCGGGAGCGACGATCCAACACACAGCCCACGACACCTCCGTAGCACGGTGGAATGCTTGCTTGCTCAAAACACCCTTGCGTGAAGGTGAAGACTTTGGGCAATCCCACGAAGAATGTCCACCAGATGAATGAAATGTGGCCCAAATGCTGCTTTTCTGGAAAGCTTCACTAAGGAACACGTGCCGCACACTACCAAAACCACGAAACACGGTGGTTTTCCTTTTGGATAGACATTCCCAAATCTCGGCCCGCACTACTTCGCCGTGGTTTGTCTTTTTCGGGTATTATTGGCTCGAGCATATTTTGGTCCGAGAGAGAGCTAGAGCAGGGCACACGCGGTCAGGGAGGGGGTACACCCATTCGTTGTTTTTGCTCACCCACACGCTGCAACGGCGTTTGACGTTTGTGAGCAAACTAAGTTCCAGTGTCAATAAAGAGCCAAACGAAGCTAAATGGACTGCGAAAAAAGCCTTTCAATTGAATGAGAATGTTAGAAATAGAGTCTGCATTGAATGACTGAGTGTTTGAGAAGAAAATTAGAATTATGTATGAAATTTGGAGATTCACGTTTAGCTCAACATGGCGGATAGATAAAGGCGTTAACCAACCTGACAATTTACGACAGTTGACGTCGGTTGATTCAAAAGCAATGTCTTCGTTTCTCTTTGTAATTCTTTTTAATTACTTTTCATGAACAGGAGGATGTTTTCAGCACACACAACATATCATGCAACGCCTTTTCTTATCATACATTTATCTTAACTTTCATCATTTACCTTATTTTTACTTCAAAATGTACTCAATATCAAAAGCGCTCACCTCAAGCCGAGTTGCACAATCCCACCTCCAGAACTGAACCCGGCGGTATAATTGCCAACCCCGGACGAAAATTACTGCAGTTTGTGTACTCGCAAACGCTCCAAATCGGTACGATTTTCCCTCTGGCTGGCGAGCGTTTTTGAAAGACATTGTGAGGGTTTTGGAGGGTTCAAGATGGCCACCAAAAAGTGCTGGCGCTGGTGGACGATTGTATTGGTGGACAAAGTGAAATCACCAATCCCCCTATTTGACCCCACGGGAACCTTTATCTCATGTGTGTGTGGTATTATCATCTTTGCTAGTGACTTTTTATGTACTGTCTTCATTCGCAGGTGAGCTTGACGCTGAGGTAATCGTCGATAAAGCACTTTTAACGGTGCTTTTATTAATGTATTTATTCCGTGCCGGTTCATTTTCCTCCTAGACCGTCATTCCAAAAACTGTTAAACGATCGCAACATTCCTGTCCTCTCTCTTCCAAAACATCTTCTACAACTTCGAGTAATAGTGCCACAGCAATTCATTTTGTTTTCCTGAGATGCGAAGAAGAGCTTAATATCAAGTATTTTGTAACAAACTTACCCGGCGCGGGAAGTTGCCTCATTGCAGCCTCTTTGAACGGCGATCCTATGCGTTGCACAGTAATCTAAAACCTTTCAGCTATTGATAACAAAAACACGTGTACCCATTTTCTGTTGATTTTCATGCAAAATAATCACCAGATAGAGCACTTTAAATTCACATCAGTTACACGACTTGTGTACGGTTTTTTTCACGCGTCCATGTGCGCGAAAGAGATGGCATTACACAACGAGCGAGAACATGCACACCTCGGTTGCGATGGGCGTAAATTGTCACCAACACAACGAAAGGCATATGGACAAAGGAGGACGAACAGTAGGCAAGTAAAGGATGGGTAGAGAAGGTGAGCGAGATGCAGCGAGTTTTGAACGTCAAAACCCTTCGCCATGTTGTACGGGGGCATCAGCGCAACACAACACACAACAGCAACAACAAAACTTCCCGAAATTCGATCTCGTTCTGCCACCAACAAGCAGCAGCAGCAGCAAATGTTGTCAATCGAGAGCAAAGTGCATGAAGAGCAATAGAGTGTGTGGGATCAAAATATACTTTTACAACGCATACAACAACGGTGCCGTACCAACGCGGTGACCCGAACGCGATCACTTTTTCTGCGTGAGGCTGTGTGGGCTGGTGTGGCTGTGGTTCCGTTTATTCTGGCCGAGCAACAGGTTAGGCAGCAGCAGCAGGCGCATTGAGGCAAACCCCCCTTTTCTGTGAAGCGAAAAGGGAGAAGAAAAAAAGAACGATCGCGCAGCTGAACGGGGTTGGAAAGAAAGTACGCGATTTCCGCGACCAATTTGTGATGCAAGTGTCGTGCCAGTGGGTAACAATGCAATAGGCAGTGGGGTGCTAATTTCGAACTAACGTGTTCGTGTTCTTCGATTCCGTCCACCCAAAAGGATCGTGAGCCTCCCACAGAAAGCGTTCTGATCGTACGACGGGCATAACGCGTAGAAGATCACCTCTCCAGATCGATTTTGCGGATGTTCTTGGGAATAGAGCGTGATCCTGGGAAGAATGTTTTTCCTTAGCTAAATCGCGATCGGAGAAAAAGGAAACAAATAAGTCTGGTTAACTTGAGTCAATTTGCAATCTTAAGGCAGAGGAAAATCCCTTCCGTTGAACATTAGCGTAAAGCGAAGAAGGCTCCACCGAAAAGAAAGGAGAAGAACCAAGGAAGCAGAAGAACGAAACAGAGACAACCCTCCCTCCAGTAACAGACCCCCCCCCCTTCTTCCCCGCCCAACCGTGCGTCTCCCGGACGTCTTGTCCAAATCGTCTTCCAACTTCTCATCCGCCTGCTTTCTTCGCCTTCGCGTGGAGTCGTGCTGGTGGCGGACGTGTAAAAGCGAAACAGAGCTGCTCCGCGTAGTGTGATCCAGCTGCCGTCGAACAAAGCGAGAGCAAGAAGGAGAAAGAAGGAGAAAGATCGCCCCGGAAAAAAAACGAAGAAGACGCAAGGGGCAAACTCGCATCGCGCTCACTGTGACTTGAAAGCGAGAGCGAGAGAGAGAGAGAGAGAGAGAGAGAGAGAGAGGGTAGAGAACGATGAGATGCTGAAATGGTGTTGTGAATGCTACTACACTAACATTGGTGAATTGTGATTTATTTCCATCGGAGTGCAACAAATTCGTTCTGTGTTAAGATTTACGGGAACAAAGTGCCAAAAAAGGGACCAAAAGCGCCAACCACAGCCAGGAAGCAAACGGCGTGAAAGCAAAGGCTGTTCGCGTTTTGACAGTTCACAGCTCTCTCGCGACGGGCTCCAACTCACCGCGTGAGACGTGAGTGGCTTGGGGGGCTTACTCACCACTCACTCACCACTCAGCGAGCCGTCGCGATCGTCACTTTTCGCGTATGTTTTGTTGATTTGGGGGTCAGAAAAAACAGACAGAAGTTCCAAAGCGAAAAGGCGGACGCATCCCCGTCAGTCCGTGTGATCATTTTCCGTGCCCGTGAATTCAACCACAACGTGATCATTTGATCGGTGCGCTTGGAGCAGGGACTCCCCTCGTCGTTGTTTGGTTTACTTCCCTCCTTTTTCTTTCTTTCACCAACCGGGAGGGATCGCGATCCCACAAACGCTGTCACGCTGAAAAAGTTAGTGCAAACCCGTCTTAAGATGATCCGTGATCCTGGCGGTACAAGCCCGAACGAGAATCAAGGTAACGTCGTAACCAGCTCCTCCCCCCTCCCCATCACGCCCATCGTTTCATCGCTTCTTTCCCGTTCCAGATTCTCCCCCTTCGCCCAAGTATGATCGGATACTGGGGCGGCCGCCACCCCCGGACGATATGGAAATTCCGCTGGACATGACCGTTCGGCGCAAGGACTCGTCCGATGGGCAGGGATCGCCGACGGGCGCGGATCAGTCGCGGGACGAACCGATCAATCTAAACGTGCGCCCGAGCGTCATTACGAAGGCACCGCCACCACCGATAAAGAAGCGCATTAGTCACATACACACCAACGGTACAGGATGGCAACGGCAATGGTGATGTTCGGACCTTTATTTTCACATTAAATTTCTTCCTTCCTCGACAGGTGAGATTGTGCTTAAAAGTAGCGTGAGGACAACGACCGCCACCACCGTCGAATCGGCCCCGATCGTGAACGTTTCCTCCACGTACTGTGATGTGTCGATCGAGGAACACTTCCGCCGTTCGCTCGGCCCAACGTACAGCTCGATCTACGGCGACAAGCATCAGCAGCAGCAGCAGCAGCAGCCATCGTCTTTGAATGTGTTGAACAACAACATCAGCACGGGTGGGGCGGGACCGCCATCGTTTGTCCCCGATTCGCCGGTGCATCACGTGCCACCGCAGAAGGTGCATCCACTGCCGCTTCCGCTGCTGTTGCAAAAACACAGCATGGAAACGGGCGATTCGTTACCACTGACTGTCACCGGTCCCCCTGGTGGTGGTGGTGGGATGCGAAACCACAGCAGCAGCAGCATCAGCTCCAGCTCGTCCGTCAGCTCGAACAGCAGCATATCGAGCAGCTTGAGCAATACCAGCGGCATCAGCAGCGGCGGCAGCAGCAGCAACAACAATAACAACAACAACAACAACAATAACAACAACGCCAACCACATCAGTATCAGACCGCCGCTCGGTGCGGGGATACGTGTGGTGGCGCCCGAAACGATCGAGCTGAAGCTGTCGAGCGATCCGGCCCTGCCGGTACCGCTCGTGCCGGCCACCGTCATGCCACCGTCGCCCGGTGCTCCCTCGTCGGCGGCCAGCGTAGCGGCCATCTCGCTAACCTCACCGAAACACTTGCACCAGCAGCAGCCCCCGCCGGCCATCTCGCCGGCCTCGCTCACCACCACGATGTCGCTGTCATCCTCCTCGCCGGCCTCATCGCTGGCATCATCACCTGCGCCGTTCCATGCAACGCTGCAGCAGCAGCAGCAGCAGCAGCACCAACAAAAGAGGCCCGACTCTGGCGAAGAGGTCGACGATCATTTCGCGAAAGCGCTCGGCGAAACGTGGAAGAAGATCCAGGAAAGCAATATGAATTTGTGAGCAGACGGCGGCGGTACGCCGTAGGAAGCTGCGGGAGACAAAGCTCTCGACCGCACTGAATTTGTTTGTTAATGCGAAAGCTGTGAAAGAGGGGTCACCTGTCTGTCTGTCTGCCGGACCCGGCCCGACCTGGCCATTTGAGGCCATCTCTCGTACATTTGTTTCCTTTTTTCCCCGCACATATTATTTTTGGTATCGTGTAGTTCTCGCCCGGTGTTTTGTTTTAGCAACTAATGTTAAGTTCCTTTCTTGCAAAAACGGCGAGAAAAATCGTTTTAATTTGTGATCGATCGTTTCGGCAGCCAGATGGCTTATTTGGGGTGCTGTTTTTGCGAGCGCTACATGTGTTGATGGGCCCTCCCCGGTGGGAACGGGAAAGACGTTTTTAAAAGCGCTAAACCCATCCATCTTTCCCTCCCCTGTTTTGTTCAACTCAACTGGGCATCGTGCCAGCAAAAGCAAAAGATCAGCATGGAAATAGGGAAATAAGGAGTAAGATAGAGTTGGGCAGAAGAGGAATAAGTTCGGATAATCGGCCGCTTCCGTGCTGCATATTTAATAGTTTGACTATTTTCTTCACCATTTCCCCGTTTTTTTTACATTTACCCTGCTGAGGGTAATTTGCAGCACACAAAACACACACCCATACTCATACACGCACATGCATACACATTTCATTGACTTGTTTAAAACGAGTGCATTTACTAATTCCTTGTTGTTTTGTTTTTTTTTTTTAATTAAACGTATTATTTGAACGGAGGGAACAGATCCACATCGGCGGTGTGGCGTCCTTACTTTACTGTTATTATAATATTATAACTAAATCAAGTTTAAAAACAATCAAACATAAAGGGGGAGAAATAGTTCAGTTCAGAGCGTAAAGGTAGTAAGGTGTGAAATATTACAAAACACAGAGTCCCCTTATGTGAGGCTATGGGAGTTTTGTAAAAGAAATGTATCGCCATGAAGCGTATTGTTTTGCGTATTAGTGCTCTTGCTCCAAATAGTGGGGAAAGGTAAATCTGTAATCAAATGTACTGCATCTTCCACTAACGCGTGTGCTGTTGTAACCCTTCTAAGCAAACCTGCATCTTTGTTGTGGCTTCGCCCGACGTTGGCTGAAGAAAGTGAGTTTAGATTGCATCTAAACAGATTTATTGTGTGTAAGGAAGCGCCACCGTCAGGGCAAGGAGAGCAGCAAAAAAGCAGTTGCCTTTTTATTGAAACAAATGTTAATCCAGTTTACAACTAACCAGTAGTACACCGTAATTGTTCCTGTTCCGCCAGCAAAGGCGCTCAAAAAGAAAAGTAATCCAACACGACACACACCCACGTTGTTCGTTTGCTGTAGTGTATTCTCATTAACTCGTAAGGTGTAGCCAATACTGGGCGGTTTAACTGTACCGAAAGATTGTTGAAGGCAGTGGAGCAACGATTGATCGTAATTCTCCTGCGGCTCGAAGTGATATAGCAAACTATGATGAAAACGAACCGGATGTGTCAAAGCGAATTGTTTCGCAGCTTCGCGTTGGTGTGTTTTTTTTTAAATTCCTTCATCCTTCGATTCAGAAATCTTCAAGCATTGTAGGTTGTAGGGTTTATACTAATCTTGATAATCGTGTACTGCCACAAGTGTGGCTGACAAGTCCTATAGAAAGTAGTTTGAAGAAGAAAAGAAAAACAGGAAGCGATCTCCAAAACCTCTTCCTTTCGTACTTGTATGTGTGACTGTGTGTGTGTTTATAGTAGTGTAATAATGTGTGTGTGTGTGTAATGTACTAAGCACCACATGTATTCCCTCAATATCCGGCCCCCGACGTGCTTTGCTTGCTCTGTCTGATTGTTATTTAAGTTTAGTTGTCACGTTGTCGTTCCTTCGTCGGGTACTGATTTCGAATGGTGCTAGAACGATTTCATATGCCATCTAAGCACCGATAGGAAGCCAGTGCCCGTCAGGATTATGCCCCTGCCCCGCTATACGCCCGCTAGGGATGACGCTAGCCAGAAGTGCATCCCCAAGAGAGGAACATGAATGTAACTTCAAAGTGCACTTGTTGATGATGTATAGTATGCAAGATTTGTTCTATAAGAACGCACACACATACACTCGCAAGAAGTATGTTCAACGGGAAGGGGTTTTAACAGCACCGAACACACACACGCACGCACACGCACATACACTTTTTTTATAATTTGTAATGTTTAAGCGAAGGAGAAGCTAGATGTTTGTTTTAATCGAAAAAAAACTCAATCCCCTCCAGAGAAAAGCAATGAAATTGAAAAAAAAAATCAAAATTTTTATACGAGTTCCACACACACAACGGCACACACGTGTTCGTGGTGGAACAAAACGGCAAATACAAACGGAAATGTTTTTTTTTTTTAATCTATATTTAGCCATGTAAGTCAAACTGAAATCAAACTATGTAACGTTATGAAATTATTAAGCCCATTTACGAGCGCAGATGTTTGTGTTTAGAGACTGCTAGGAGATGATCTAGGATCTAGGCGAGCAGGGAAGGCTCTCTCGATCGAGCAGTAAAGGAGAGGCAAAACGCTAAACACGATGATACATATTTTGTGATAAAGTATAAAGTGTACACTAACGGCAAATCTCTCTGTGTGTGTATGTGTATGCCTATGATTTTCTTCCAAAAAACACGGAGACAGATGCAGAAGCCCTTTCTGTGTGTGTCCTGTTCACATTGTTCACACTGTTGAGGCTGAAAACACTTCACCAAACAAACACTTTCCAAGCAGCGATCACACGATGGACACTCGTAGCTTCGCAAGGACGTTATCCTTTCCCTGCCTTTCCTTTCCCCATGTTTCAATCACACGTGTGTCACACTTTTTGTTGTGTCCCTAGACCCTTGAGAGGGCTCGTTCGTACGTACACACTCTGCACTCCGGCGGCCAAACACTTACTGCGCCCTGTTAGTGACCAACTGAACGGTTTAAATCATCAAGTCACCACCTGTGATCGGTCGCCCTACCCCCAGGGCGTGCGGTTTGGTGACAAAACTAGGACCCCTCCGTCCCCCTCCTTTGAACTCCTCATCATAGCCGTATGGGAGGATGACGTACGGGTGCCACCGCCGCCACCGTCGCCGCCGTTTGGAGTCATCCGATACGACGGAGATACAGCGGCGAACGGAGATCACACACTCTCGCAGAGCCTCCGTTGCGCAAAGTTCGTGGACGTGGCTCGAGTAAACACACACACACACACACACACACACTGGGGAGATCTGGATAACCTTTCATGCCAAACCCATGCTCCACCAGTTCTGCACTTCCCTTCATCATGTCCCTGTGTTGATGCGATGCCGCGATCCATGAAGAAATCCCCGTACAGCAGGATCATATTACTTCTAACCTCACGCCGCCCAGTGAGGCCCACAGTTCGTCTCTCCACCGCAACTGGGTGGCTGTGAGGGCGCGCGCGCGCCTTGGTGGCATCGTTTTACCACGTGATTCTAGTGTTTCCTCTTCCTCCTCGTCCTCCACCTTCTCCTTCCACCTCGGTACGACTGGCTGCACACTGGGCTTAGCTGGCTGGCTGGCTGGTTGGCTCGCTGGCCCGGTTTTGGTACTGGATGATGCACTTGTTTCTCACGTGTAACGGAGACGCTAGCAAAACACCTGATCCGTTACGGCGCTCCGTTTCCGGGAGGTGCGCACACAATGCAGATCCTCCGTAACTCCGCCCCTAGGGGGCACACCAACTCTCCAGGTGCAGGTGAGATGCGACTGATACCATTTTGGGGCTTTTGTTTTGATCTGCTATCCAGAGGGGTTGAGAGAGAGAGTAAGAGCCGCTGGGTAGGACAGCGGTATCGACTTCTTGCTGTTGCTGCTGCTCCTGATGCGTGCCTTGGATGGCATTTTCTGTAAAGATCACGGAAGCAACGTCACATACACGTCAAGAAGGCTTAATTACGGCGCCCACCTGTTCCTGGAGCATCGTGAAGTCGTCTCCAGGGCAACCGACGACCTCCAAAATGCTCACTGGCATTTGCAAATGTCAGCCGTGCCGTGCCCGAGTGATTCGTCAAAGCAAGCCCATTAATAGCTAATAATTCGTCTGCGTATGGAGTCTTTCTCCTTTGGAGTTGGTGATAATTCCCCTCAAATGCTTCCGAAAAGACCGTCGATTTCTAGAATGCTTATTGAAAATGGAAAGATTTTGTCAACTTCCTAGGTGACCGAAAATCGTTTCCCAAACTATACGGCATCCCGATATAACGAGAATGGATCCCGATTAAAACGAACCTATTTCATAATCCTATTAGTATGCTCTCCCCAATCCTTACATGCCATTCAGTAGAACAGAGTGAAAACCCCCCGGAAAACTAATCCTTTCAGGCCTCCACCTCGTGCAGTTGGAGAGAACTCCATCCCAGCAACAGCAAAAAAAGGAAACCATTCATCGCTGCAGCAAAATTGCCTCCGTACACCACTGTACACACTATCCCACCTTCAATAGTTGATTTAATTTTCAAAACCTCCTCATGCTATCCCCAATCAACCGGAACCAGAGAGAGAGAGAGAGAGAGAGAGAGAAAGGGAGCACGAATAGCACGAATTCACCACCTTGCGTTTGGGCGATTGGGGAAAAAGGACCATGTGCGCGCCTGGGAGCTCTGGGTGCCATGCAAACTTCCTTCCTTTGCGCCCGTTTCGCAACAAAACCCCATTCAGCCCTTTACACGCCCGAGACGAGACAATTGATGAATTAAACTTCCATTTTCTATGCCTCATTCCTTGGGGATGCCCTTCGTCCCCCCTGTCCCAGGCAACGCATGCGAACTTGCCAATATTGCAGCGGACGGAAGTTGGGAAATTGTCGTCCTTGCTGTGCTGCTCCAGCTCGAGTTGCACGAGCTCGCTGGTTACCCAACGAAACCCGCGCCAGGCCTACGAATCCTGGCAGGCAAGGCAAGGTCGTGCCTGCAGTAAAAGGATATCTAGGTGCAGTTCTACCGCAGCCTGGATGCGCTTACCCCACCACCCCATGTGGACCCAATCGCAACCCCGCTGCAAACCCGATAAAGTGGTCGAATTCCATGAATGAATCCGAAAAACGACAACATACGCTCGCTCGCTCTCGCTATCGCTTGCTCTCTTTCGCTCACGGCGATGGACGCGGCGGCTGTTGGGCTGGGCGAAAGAATTCGTCCTTCAAGGTCCCCCCGCGAGTGGGAATCCGTGGATGGTGTGTGGTGATAGGATCCAGCCATGTTTATCCCTTGACATCGCCACTCCCGCTGCTGCTTGCCCTGCTGGCGTTTATGGCTATAGCGGCGGGGCCCACATGACAGGTTGGTCGTCGGGAGGTTCGGTTTCGGCAGTCCACCGCGCGCATGTGCGGTGCCATTCGAGGCAACGATGGGAGCGCTAGCTGATTCTGTTTTAGTTCCCATTTCACTGCTTCGGAGGCTGTGCACAGTTCCAACCTCCAAATAATTACACCAGCCCATTACGCCTGGCACGGATCCCTGCGGCTGCTGCTCTGCTCTGGTACCTGAGTGGTGAGGACACACACGCGCGACTGTTTTGAGTTGGCTTGAAGTTGGCACAATTGGTAATTGTGTGGCAAGGATCGGAAATGACCATCAACGAGTGTTTCGATAACCATATCGGTTGGTGATTCTTGGCGTATTCGGTAGTTTGCCGCGACGGATTTGTTGTGCAAGGACACGGACGAACCCATCGAAGGAGTGGTGTTGTTGTGTGGTGCAACTATGGCTCTCGTAACACACGGCCTACTGTGTACGAAAAGTGTGTAAAGTGTCGATTGGAAGGTGGTGAACAGAAATCAAAGTGTGCCTGTCGCACAGGCAGGCCGAGTTCCTCCTGATAAGTTTTTTTTTTTTGTTTAAAGCCCTCCCCGTCAGTACTTTCATTACATTATCCTACGCATCCTTCACAGAATGCGCTGCCGAAAGTTGACGTCAATAGTCGTCGTTGTCGACCTGTGCGGTGCGTGGGATCAGAGCACGATTCTTGCGGGTCGTCGTCGTCGTTGTCGTCTACATCAAACAGCATCCGAGAGGGCGCCTCTTACCGAGAAAACCGAACAGAACACGGCCGCCTCCGTAGAGTGTACACACGCTTTCGCAAGAACGTCACTGCTTACGCATGCTGCTGCTGTTGGCCGCAGATCCTGTATTGAGGAGCTCCGTGGGTTGATGCTGAGCGACTTGCTGACGACGACGACGACGACGACGACGGCGGCGGCCGTGTGCTGACGAAAATCATTATCCTTTTCGTAGGCGTTATGCTTGGGATATTTTCTTTCCCATTTTTTTGTTGTTGCTCTGCTTTCTCGGTTTCTTGCCGAGGGCGTTCGTTCGAAAACATACGCCTTCGCACCGCCACCGGTTTTGGGAGGTGTCTCGGTGGGTTGGCTGCTTTCCTAGAAAAAGGATTTACGCAATCCAATTCGGCAAGTTCTAAAAACACGCCGAGCAACGCGAAGCTCTCTGTGGTCGCGTGGGCGCTCGGGACTGGCGGGCGTTTGCGTCTGGAGGCGTCAAAACGCGTACATCGCCTGCTCTTTCGTCATCCGATGTGCCGATAAGGCGGAGGGAAGCGAACGCACCTTCAGATGTAATTTGAAAAGCTAGGGTGGACCGCACCTTGTTTCGGTTTTTCGCGGTGGGCGAGCAAAGGCAATTAGAGCGGATTTCATGTGCTGGTGTTTGGGTGCAAATTACAGTTATAGAAATCGGTTGAAAAGGGTGTTTGTGAAAGAAAGGTGATTGGAACAATCGAATAGGAATAGAAACAGTGAAATTGTGCAATTTTCAGCCATTAAATGTTACACAAGTGTGATTGGCTGCGGAATTCTCAAACAGACGTTACATCCACGTGCCATCGGAATGGGGAGAACCATCCAAATCGTATCCTTTATCGAAACGGGGCTCTTGAAACAGTTTTTTTGAATTCCTCAACTGGCAATTTCAACTGTCAACAGGGGCGCACAGATGTAAACTGTCATTTTGTTATGCTACAATTACACGATTGGTGGATTTTTGTGTGAATTAAAACGAGCATAATTCACTTGCAAATCACTTGCATTTCTGATTTCGGTGTACTCCTGCCTAAAATGATAAAATCTAAATATTTGTTAAAATAATAAATATTTCTTCACTCACCAAACATCTCCGTGCAACGTGTAGATGCTGCTTAATAAGACGTTTGCGTGCAAAACAACAATATTGAATGTCAAATTAAGAACACAAAAATTGGTTAGGCTAGAATTGAAAAAAGCAATTAGAAATTAAGAACAGAAAAGAATAGATTGCAAAAAAATAATTATAAAACTCACCAGCCAACTCCGCCAGGCGTTGCACATGCGGTTCCGCGAGCGAACCACAGTATCGAAGTAGTGCGTTTAAACATCCGCCCCTCTTCAAGGTGTGTGCGTGAGAGCGCGCGGGTGTGTGTGCGTGAGCGCGCTGGCCCCAGAGTGTGATTCAAAACACAACACCCGTTTGTTTCATCGCTTCGCGTACAGCGCTTCATTCATTCTCGTTTCGCTCTTCCTTCGCCAAAGGTGTGTGTATCGCGCTGCTCTCGCGCACTCCCGAGCCGGAGCTAGTGGGCGCGTTTATGACTGGTTCTTCCGTTCTTCGCGTTCTTTTCCAGCCGCGAGATTGTAAGTTTGCTCTAGTGCTGAGGTTTCCCTCACCCCCCCTCCCCTTCCCCGATCCCTTTCCACCCCTTGCGGACACACACACGGACAAGCAACTAGTGAGGCTCGGCATTTATGGAAGCCACCATATCAACGGAGAAGAGCATAAGTGTGCGTGCGTGATTGTGGGTGTGTGTGTGTGTTTGTGTGTATCGTGAATGAAATTCTAACCATCATCACCAGATTAGGAACGTTTGGCAACTCCCAACACGGTGCGCGCCGACCACAAGCACACACATTCCAACAGTGCGCTGAGTGCCAGAAGTCGACGAGGGGTTCCGGTTCGAAGCTTTCTCGAATTGCTTTGTGTTTGTGTGTGTGTGTGTGTGTGTGTGTGTGTGTGTGTGTGTTTGTGTGTGCGCCTTTTTCTTATGTGTGTGTGTGCGCGCACGGGGCGCGTTTGTGAATGGTAATAACGAGCGACAGCAGCAGCGCAACAGTGAAACAAAACAATCCGAGAACCTCCCAAAAAGCTGCTACTCGTTCCTGGAAGCAAAGGTTCCCGTTTGCTTCTCGTCCCCTTACACAACACAGGAACAGTACAAACAGTGTAAAGCTCGTCCACACCAGCAGCAACAGCATCGAACAGTGGTGGGGGGAAACGCGACAAGAAGAGAGAGAAAAAAAAAGACGAAAAACCCCTTGGAAAAAGGGCCTCATTAATGTAGGGCGCTGCTCCGGGAAGAAGAGAAAGTCGCGACGCGAAGAAACAAGAGCGAAGCAAGCCTTGGAATTGAAAACAATTTCGTGCAATTGTGTGCTGCATCAACCGCGAACACAAACAGAGCAGAAACGGCAAAACGAATCAAGAGTCACACACGCATTTAATATGTTTGTTCGTTTTTTTTGCTGTACATCCAGCTTCCCTTTCTGTGTCCGCCCGCCCTATCTCTCTCACACAGTGTCCCTCTCTTCTTTTTTTTCTTTCGCTTGTTCCAATGTACGGGAATGATGGGACCAGTGAGAAGTGAGATGAGCGTTGTCGTGATCGTGCTCACTCGCTGACACATACACGCTTGATCTTGCATCTGTGTGTGTGTGTGTGTGTGTGTGTGTGTGTGTGTGTGTGTGTGTGTGTGTGAGAGAGAGATGGTATGGTGCATTTTGTGCAACGCGATCGTGTGTTTGATCGTCATCTTACCCTGTCATTGGTGACGTCATCAGCCTCCCTCTTTCCCTGTCGCACTCACACGCGCAAGCCCCGTTCCGTTCATTCATGGTTTCCGCTAATCATTATCTCGTTATCTCTCTCTCCCTTGACCCCCCTCAAACCCACCTTCTCTCTCTCTAGGTACGTTCAAATTAAAAAACGCGAACCGCGGACTTGAATTAAGAGTGTTTTTTTAGCGCAGTAGCTCCAGCGATGACGATCGAACCTCCTGCACTTCGGCTAGTTGGATGAGGCAACATCGAAAGATCGTTTTCTATCAGAAACAGTGTGTGGCCGAGCATGCGAGTGTGTGTGTTGTGAAAATTGTGAGGAAAAAAATGGACTGTGTGCGATAGCTTTTGCGGCTGCTCAAGGCAAGGCCAGAAAGGTAAACAAACAAAGTGTCAAAAGTGTTCGCGATAAGCGCGATAATACACGCACGCACACTCCCAACAACCGGCGAGTCTCGTTTCGGCGTTGAAGCAGCTCCTAAAAACACGTGCGAAGAAGAAGAAGAAGACAAAAAGAAGACAAGCACAAACCAACAACAACAACGATGCCCGATCACGATATCGAGATGATAACGAGCGAGCAGCTGCACGCGGCGCTGCGCAAGTCGCAGAAGCACTTCATCATACTGGACTGCCGCAGCTCGCACGAGTACACGGAAAGCCACATCCGGACGGCGGTCAACTTCTCGATCCCGTCCATCATGCTGCGCCGGTTCGCGGCCGGCAAGATCGACATCACGTCCACGATCAAGTGCCGCGATCTGAAGGAGCGCATCCTGTCCTGCTACAAGGAGAGCACGTTCGTGCTGTACAACAATAGCAACGAGCCGGTCGGGGACAGTGGCGGCGTAGGCGGCGGGGGAGCTGGCAGCCGCGAGGAGCTGGTCATGATGGCCACCGGATGTGGTGCCGGGCTGGTGCCGGCGAGCGGTACGGCGGCCGCCGGCAACGATACCACGATTAATGTGCTGCATCGCAAACTCAAGCAAGATGGCTGCCGGGTGGTCTGTCTCGAAGGTAGGCCCCTTTTCTGTAATGCATTTCTGTACTGTATCATGCACGCATCGTTTACTTTTAGATCAGAGTTACGAGAAAACGTTTGAATTTTCTCGCGGCGAGGCCGTTAAAACAAAGCAACTGAACTGAACGCTTCTGACCGTTCTGGCCGGAACTTTAATTGCTTCTAAAAACACATTCTCACGGTCTGGTTGCGAGTGTTTCGGATGAATCAGCCCGCGCTTTGTGTAGTGTGTAGACCCAAATGGAGCGATGACGATCGAGTGCGATATGTTTCTGCCTGACCCCAGTGCATCTCGTGTACATCCGGCTGTAATAGGGATTGGCGATTAGTCACACGTGTTGCAATCCCCCCATGCGCCCGGAACGCCGGCCAGTTGACCGCGGGAATGTTTGCTACACCCGGGCTCAAAAAAACAGAAACTTTCTGCCCTTTTTTTTCTTGCTTGCACAAAAGTTTATAATTTTGTACAACTGTTGTAACGATGTTTTTCTCCCTGCGCTCTGTTTTTCTCCGTACACGAGCAAGCGCGCGTGTTTTGTGTAAATCGTGTCGGCAAAGCAAACGCATCGGAATTTCCATCGGGTCAACAAATTAAAACAAAGCAACCCGCGGAGCATCGTGCTGCACGACCACCCCTTCCGTCACTCGGTAACAAATTCCGAAGTGATCGTTAAAACAAAAAAAGCAACCAATGTAAACGACAGAACAAACGTGGAGGGCCGCCCCGTAGCCCCGTACGGGGTTTATGGTGTGTGTCTGCTGTTTCTTCTTCTGTCCCTTTGTGCGTGTGTGTCTGTGGTGACGCTTTTGGGCAGCCACGACGACGACGACGACGACGACGGAGGGAGCGGTTCACGTTTCCCGTTTTCGTTCCGCCGGAAATGGTGTCTTTTCGTTTGTATATTCAATCGTCATCTTTTTGGAAGACGAATCCGACCCATGCCTCGCGTGCTGCGCCCGTCGGACGACAACGGACGGAACGCAGGTATTTCCGTCCGCGCCTAGATCGGAAGCAGCACTTCCTTCCGGTATTAGATGCTGATTATAGCTGCGTGTATCGGTGTTTTGTCGTTGTCGGTTTCGATTTCGAGCCGGAAAAGAGGTACGATGGCATCGTTTTTCTCGCAGTAACCGCCGTTATTTGGAGTGTTATGTTTAACAGTGTAATTTGCTTTTTTTTATATAAAGGTTGAAGAACTTTTATTGCACGACATGTTTGACATTTTCTTTACATTTTAATTATAACTTCCATAAACAATAGGGAATATCAAGGGACGCCTTTATCAATGCAACATCTTTTTGTTTTTGCTCTCTCTTGCTTTCCCAAAACACACACACAGACACAATCGCGCTAGTTTCATTCATACGGCCGCGGTTTCCGTCTGTGGACCGAGACCCCTCCCCTTTTCATTCATTTCGCGTTGCGTGCGCCGGTTTGCGCTTCCATTCATGTCGCAGCAAGCCTCCCCTCGCGCTCGTTTCCCTCCAATAATCCGTCCTCCATTGCTGCGATCCATTGTGCAGAACTGGCCCCGGGCACCGAGATATAGTATGGGAATTTTCGGAGCGAAAAGAAAAGAAAGCAGAGGGAGAAACAAAGCAAAGCAACAATAAAAAAAGAAAACCAAGGGTTGGCAATCATTTGTGAAAGATCATCGAGTTGAAGGGGGAACGAGTGGAAGAAAAAAAGGAAGAACCCTCTTCACGCTGCTTGCATCTCCGTGGAGCGGGTGGTGGGGGGGGGGGGGGTTATGAAGAACGGGGTAATGTCACCTTAAGAAACGCACGGGGTGTCGCGGGCAGCAGCCTTGCGTAGTCGTTACGCCCGCAGCGCAGGGATTCAAATGTGTGTGGTGCTGCGTTTCATTTGGTTGTGGCCGAGCACCGTCATTTTTCGAATTCCCCACCGAGGTTTCATTCACTGCACTGCTGCTGCTGCACCGTTTCTTTTTCGCCCACGGTTGCTGCCGGAACGGGGAGGAGCGGAATGCGGGTTGGTAAATGCAACCAACAACCACCCATTTTGCGCTTACGTGCAAGATATTCGAGCGCAAGCACAAGCGCAAGAAACAAAAGAAGCAAAACCGACCAGGGCGCATACCGACGGCGTTTGACCAGCGAAGCGTAATACCTGTGGAACTAAAGGAGGGGGGGGGAGGGGGAGGTGAAGGGATGCAAAGTGGGTTGTGCGTGTGAGTGTGTATGTAGGAAGAAAAACACGCCGGAAAGAAGAAGGGAAGGGGTTATGAATGGAGTGTTACAACCAACCGGGTGAAAAATGGGTGGAGGGGGGGGGGGTGCGTAGAGGGGGCAGTGTGTGAGAAACTTTAGTAATGGAAGAGGAGGGGGTTGTGAGGAGGGCAGGAGGCGATGATTACAACAGAGCTTTTATACACGCACACACACACACACACGCACACAACGCGGCGAACGGGCGAGAGAGACACACACATAATAAGTCATTCATAAATATTCAAAACAGCCTTCCGCAAAAAAACCTACATGCCGTAGGGTAGGGTTGGAATGAAGAGAAGAGGGGAGGGGGGGGGGAACAACCGCTTTACGCGCCAGCCCATACCCATCCCGTTGTGGCTCGAATGGTGCGCTGTTGTTGTTGGCCTGTCCACTTGCCAAGGAAGGAAACCACTTCACCCCTTTCCCGCCCCTTCATCCTTGCCTCGCTGCATCTCCCTTCGCCACTCGGCTAAACCGGGTATTGTTTATGGAGACCGGTAAATTTATATGAATAACACACACACACACACACACACACTCCAAGAAACTCAACGAACGTAAACGGTAGATATTTGAAAAACAACATCAACAACCCTCGATTGAAGAGAGAGAGAGAGAGAGAGAGAGAGACGGGGAGGAAGGGAGTACAAAAAAAGCGACCAAACCTACGCAAGAACAACCACTCCACATCTCCCCATCTCCTTGTGATTGGTCACCTGAACTGAGATTTTGAATGAAATAAAACCAAAGAAACGCAAAGGGGGCAAAAACGGTCGCCGTCACGGCCTACTAAAAATGTGTATCGGTCTCCTCCTCTTCAGCAGCATACTACTCACAGCACGATGCTGCTGCTGTGGGATTGATTGCTTTTGGTACTGTCAAAACAATGCAAACATTAGTGGACGTTCTCTCCCAAAATGATGTGGCGCGTTTAATACATTTTAGTCCAATTTTATGGGTTTTTTTTTAAAGGAGAGAATGTATATTCAATTTGAATAGGAAATTCCGAGCATTACTGATGCATTAAGGGATGTACTTTGTAGGGAAACAAACATGAGAAGAGTTTAATTAAGAGTTGCGCTGTGTAAATATAGACCATTGTTTGGCGTGTCGAAGTCGCTTAAGTTTGATAAAACGTGGAAATAAGCCTCAATGTGCCATTTGGCCTCATTCCTAGCTACAATTTGTCTCGCCAAATCCCCCATAATGGCGGTTGAGACAGTGACCACTGTAGGTGTTGGCCATTTGGAGCATCATGCACCGCCCGGCTAAGCAACACCGACGTACCTGTACCGTCCTTTTCCCCGATAAACCGTTTGCCACAGCGGCTGATTGTGCTGAATGAATGATTTTTTATTATATTACAACCCACATTTTGCCTCAACACACACACAAACACAAATATGCCCACCCAATTCCTCCCCAAGGGCGGGGGGAAATTCGAGCACCGGTGGACCGCCGCCCGCGCGACACACACGCGCCAACCCCTCTTTTTGCGCCCGGCCTCAAAGAAAACGTGTATGGAACCAACTGTTGGTGTCAGGCCCATATGCTAAACAGACCGCGCGAGCGAGAGACCCCTTGTACGCGTAATACTAAACCACGCAGGTATAGTATCACCACCTCGGTCGGCAAAACGGTCATCGTGGGCAGAGGGTTTGGCTGCCGGGCGGCCCACATCACCTGCCAGGGGCCGGGTGTCGTTTGAAATTTCATTTCGGACCGACCGGTCGCTGCTCTGCTATGGCGGGGGGTACCTTCGAAACGTTCACAATTTCCTGTCCAAAGCGCGGGCAGATATTGCATGTCCACCGTGGGCCGTTCGGGGGTTTTGGTCCGCACGCTCGGCTCGACCGGCATTTTGCGTACTGTTTCTACGGCGGGTAATGTTTCGCTCTGGTTTCGCTCCACCTTGCTGGGTGCAAGCGCTCCGGTTGATTTCATTCAATACTTCGATGACTTTCGATGGCATCGTTTCCGGTGGGAGCGAGTGCGGGTTGAGTCGAGTGTTGTGTGCTGAGTGTAGTGGCACGTTCAGAAGCAGCACTACACTAGAATACACTCGATCCGTTGCGACGAAGTTGCAATGTGATAAAGATGGGACAGAGAGACAGGGAGGGAGATATAAGGGTGACAGGAGACTAGTTACAGATTGGCAATATCGTATCAAGGTTGTTGTAGTAGTAATAACTTCAAGATTTAGGTTCTGCCAAAGCTCTGTTGTTGTTGTTTGGGATCCAATGTCATTGTTGTGACGTCAACTAATCCAACCAAGATTTACAGATGATCAATATAAGGATCAGGTACTTACAAAATCAAATGAGGCATCATCTCCAGTTTTGGAGAGGCATCATGTCTCAGACGTGCTTGTAAGCGCTGGAGCCAAATCCTCATGTAGAGTTCCTACAAAGTCTGATTTGTGATCTGGACAACTTCTAAAATGGAGAAACGACTCTGCAAACAACTGCATATGCCGTGACGCCCTAATCCATTTAAACGCCCAACATCTGTTTATTATGACAAATTGAATTGCTTAAGCTGGAAGACTCTAATTCCAGCCAACTTGGAATCCCCCCGTCAAATGGACTCTAGGAATAGAATGGTCAGGCCTCGTTGACAAGATTCTACCTCTATATGCTCCCTGCATATCGCTCCACTTTCTGCCAGTCCGATTCAGCGTGATAGCACTGCCTTTCCTCCTCAATCAATTCCATTCTACGCACACCTAATTGCCCCACAATGGGGTAAACCTACCGTTTTTTAGGACTTCCTTTAGTGCTGACTACGATAAGATTGACTTGAAACCGGCCCAGGAAGAAAGAGAGCGAGAGAGCAGACATTTGTCAGTGATTATCATCGGAGAGTTCTTTGTTCGCTCCACTTGAATTCTGCGGCTCCCTTCCGAGCGCGCAGTTGCGGATTTCCGGATTGCGCAAAACATGTACTTCCGTTCGCGCAACTGTGCGCGCGTTCATCGCGGGGATGCGGGTTGATTGCCCCGGGGTATTTGGATGGGGAAATGGGGGGGGGGAGCAGCAGCACTTGCGGTCGTCGCGTGCATTGAAAGCGATAAAGTGCACCTACTTTTCCTTTGCCTTCTCGGTGCCTCTCTGTGTTCGTTTATCAGAAAAAAAAGAAGAAGAATGCACAACAGGAAGAGCGAGCGATAAATAGAAGGGGATGGTGGAGGGACCTGTGCGTTGACTTTTAGAATGACAATTCCAATGCTGATAAATGGTGTGTAAATGGTCGTTTAGTACCTGAACGTGCCTCTGATATGGGCTTGCTTCCGGTACAGAGGGTTTTTTTCCTTTCCTTTCAGAATCAATCAAGCAAATGTTGGAAGTGAAGGTCAGGCAGGACCCTCCCCCCCTCTTGCCTAGCTGTTCAGAAGTACTTTGATCACGATGGATCGTGTGACGTACCTTCTTTCCTTCCACCTGTAGGATTGCCGCCGTTGGGCATACCAATATCTCAATGACGGTGTGTAAATTCGGTGTGTAAATCCGTGCTCGAGCAGCACTTGACGTCATGTTCGCGGCAATTCGGAAGGCCTCTTATCGAAGGCGTTCAATCGCGATGTGTTTTCTGCCGAGAAAGTCACCACGGACGACGACGCTGCCGTGTTGTGTTTTGATGAGATTCCAGAGGTTCGAAACCGAACGGCCCCAAAGACGGCCATTCGCCTCGTTCGTGGGTTTGTGTGCACTCTATCTGGGAATGGACTTTCGGTGGGGGGTATTATTTATAACTTCCTTATCATGCGGTGCGCGTGTGCTGCGTCTGTCCCGCGGATCCGGTGAGTCAGTGAGGCGGATTAGATTTCGGCCGTTGTTTTGCTTGCATGAAAGGGGTCACGTCAATGGTTCCCCTCCCCCCCCCTCTCTTTCTCTCTCTCACTCTCTCTCTCACACTCTTTCGTGTTGAGGTCGATTTTTCGAGTGAAAATAGGGAATTTTATAATTAATTAAAGGCGGGAAGTAATAAATTTTAAACGAGAGATGGTTTTAATGTCCCATTTCGCATCCGTCCCTCCGGTGGAATCGTTACGAAAGGTTATGGGATTTTGTTTCGCGTGTGTATTCTGTTACTTTTCCAGATACACACACACAAACAAAGTATCACATTTCGAACACACGGAATTCTGTGTGCGTCTCTCGACATCTCGTCAATTGCTTCATTACATCTGTCAAGTGTCATCCCTTGATGTCGTTTCAATTTTTCAGTTCCATTCATTAATGCGATGCCAACACAGCCTCCACAGCAGGGACCCACATCCACACATCGCTCTGGATGGAGTCGGACGAACGATTCCCGTTCGTGGATCGTTTGACAATTGATTCGATTAGTGGAAGACGACCTCCACGCCCCCCTTTTGCCCCATCCTACTATCCCATCTCGTCTCTTCCGCTGGAGCAGCACTTGTTGCCATTTGTGTAGAGTGTGTGCGCCCCCGGCCCATCCCATATAGCCATATACGCAAGGACCATGATGTAGGTGAGATGACATTAGCAAACCGAACCGTACGAGCAGAGGAAAAAGAAGAACGGGCAAAGGCAACGGCAAACACACAACCACGCAACATCACCGACGAACGATTCGAGGCGTGATTTCATCGGATGTGAACTTCAAAATGGTGTGATGCTATTGAATGAATATCGCGCCGATGACAGGCGAGCGAGTGTGTGTGTGTGTTTGTGGCTCTGTGTCCGTATGTCAAATGCGAGGGAGCGAATGCGAGAGCAGTGAGAAAGAGAGAGAGAGCGAGTGCAAGGGAGAGAAGGCGTAAAGAAACAGTGTGGGTAGAGAAAAACATGAATGAAATTCGACACACTGAAATACATCAGCTTCCCCCGCTTCCCTCTCCCAGCAAGCAACCTTCCCTTCTTCCCCCTTCACCTCCACCACCACCTGTCAACCTTTTCCGCTTGCTTCCCTTCCCCCCCCCCCCCTGTCAGCCCTTTACGTTTGCTAGGTGGGTTCGTCGTCTCGCGCTCACTCCGCACTATATATCTGCTCTCTCCTTCTCTGTCACTCTGTCGCTTCGCTGTGTTCGCTTCGTCACCTCTGCAGCGGCAGCACGATGAAAAAACGCTTGCTGAGCAGCAAGCGCGCGGATTTTACCAACACAGCCACACACATTCCCTTTTTAGTTTGAACGTGTGTCCTATACAAAGCCGCGCAAGCGCGTCGCTTTCTCGTCGCTGGTGTGTGTGTGTGTGTTTGGTGAGATTTTTTTTTTAATGTCCAATAGTTCCGAGCTCGGTTCGCGCTCCGTTGCTATAGTAGCCGTTGCCGCGCATCTTCACCTCGACACCGCCGCGGTACCGCATTCCCTTACGTCATCCCGATCCTTGCCTGCGTCTCTGTCATCCTCAGGCGTTGAACATAGTGGGGAGGAGGGAGAGGGGGAGGGAAAGGGAGCCGTGAACCGTCATCGATGAATGGAAGAAGAATCAACCGGATGCGAGCGCGACAATCACCTTTTCGATAAACGGAAAACATCACCTTCCACCCCTCCTTTTTACTCGTTCTGTCTCTTTCTGTCGCATGCCTCAAATACTTGTTCTCATCACAAATCAAAACCCAACAGTTTCAATGCTCTGTTTGTGTTGGTGATGTATGTTGTTTTTTTGTTTGGTGTTGTTGGTATATTCTTTAGCCAACATCCAGCATTCGATGTATTATCCCACTCTCTCTCTCCCTCTCTGTGGTTGTGTGTTGGTGATGAATACAAATTGGAGCTTACCACTGGAGCTCTATATGTGTGTGTTAGTAGCGAAGAACACAAAAAACACACTATCGGAATGTGTCAACACACATGCTCACAACACGGTTGGATTTACATTCTAACCACTGGAGCTGATCGTTGCTTTGAAACAACTTAAAAGAATGTTAGAAGGTAATGAACGTCAATTGAACCAGGTTACAGTTTAACGTAATGTCTGCTGATCGGACACATAGTACATGCGATAGCGCCCAGCCGCTTTGACAAGACAGACGCTAGATCGAACCTCAGCCTGTGTGAGGAAGCTTTTGAGAAGGGGGCGAGAGCCAAATAAACAAACAGTGAATGACCAACAAGAATATGCCGAGATTAGAAGAGCAAAAGATGATCTTCCTGATCCATAAAAAGATTTAGTCCTTCGAACCGGATCATTTTACAGCTTGATGTGTGCAACTATGCCGATATTTAAACCTAACTTATTCAAAACCAATTAAAACCAACCCATAAAACCCTTCTGATTGTTAAGTGCGTTTACCCTAGTACACGCAGCACCAAACTTCTCCCCCCCCCCTTCGATCGATACTTGATCGACTTCTCGACACCCAATCGATCAAGTGTGTGGATCTTTTGCCGTAGAACCAAGAACCAAACAACAACGATATCGATGAAAGATGGAGAACGACCCCCGAGAAAAAGAAAACCCAACCCACGAGGAGAAAGTTTACATACACACGCACACAAACCCACACACCTATGTTCCCGGGTTCAATTTTCCGTGCCTTTCCCCTCGTACTCCTCCCGGGCCGACCGAAACGCCTACACCACCACTGATCGATCGCGTGTGGAAGGTTTTTCTTCCAAGGTCGGTCATTTATCTCGCTCGATAGTGTGTCTGTGTGTGTGTGTCTCGCTTTCGCCAGCCAAGGCAACCAAATCCGATCGCACGCGCACCACATGTGTGAGTGTGTGTTTTTCATGATTTGTCTAAACTTCTGACAACGTGGAAAAAACCACACAGAAAACTCTAATGAAAGATTGTTTACAGAGAGAGGGATCGAGCTGTTTTTTTTGTTGCTTCACTTTGGTCCACCATCTCCTCCTTTCTCCTTACCGAGAACCGGGGGAGCACGAGGGATGCCCACAAGCTTCCGCGATTGGAAGATTTTTGGGGACGGGTGGCCGTCGTCGACGTTTCCTTTGCAATGGAGCTCGGCGACTCTTCGTTCCCTTTTGAGTGTGTGTTTAACAGGCAGTGCAGCTTCGCTTCATTGGATTCATCCGGTCGTCGACTGATCGTTCCAAAAACACACAGTGCTGTGTGTGTGTGTGTGTGTGCAGTCGAATGTGCCCTTTGCTCTCCTCTGAACCCGCCCAGCAGCAGGGCAGCAGCAACACATTTCCCTTTCGTTTGCAGTTTGTTTGATTAATTAATTTCTACCTCGTGCCCCTACGGGACCCCGGGACAAAAATCATTCACATTTCAGTTGTGTCTATGTGTGTGTGTGTGTGTGTGTGTGTGTGTGTGTGTGTGTGTGTGTGTGTGTGTGTGTGTGTGTGTGTTCAGTCAGCATTATTTTATACCGGCGGCAATGATTTATAACCGAGCTTTGTTAGTTTATTTTCAAAAAACCATAAACAAAGTGTATCTTTAACTAACACTCCCGCCCATGTTCTCTCCCTCAGCGATCCCAAACGGCCATATGGTGCACGTTTAAAAAAGGAGTAAAACACACACACATACACAAACACGCCCCACAAACCAAAGAAAATCATATGGTTGCGTTTCCGCTGCGGCAGTTATTCATTCCCACACCCCAAAAGCGCGGGGCACAGCTTCATCGGCTTCATGTGGCATCGTCATCATCTTTTCTTGGATCTTTTGATTTCTTTTCCTTCTGACAAACTCTGCTCTCTCTCTCTCTGCTTTCCTTGCTTACCCTCTGGGTACGATATTGTAATGGGAAGGCCATTCATGTGTTGTTGTGTCAACGGAAATACAGAACGAACAGAAACCTTTCCACTGTTTCGCGCTTCGCTTCGCTTGTCTTTCCCGCTGTCTTCTAATTTCCATCAAGCTTCCGGTCGCGACGAACCACCCAGGCCCGGGAGAGGAATCGTGGATGGGAATGGGGGTTGAGGGGGGTTTTGTATGTTGCAACCGGAAGCGCCGAAGAAGGCTGGGAAAAAAGTAAAAGCAGTGAATAGAATATGATCAGCACAGAATCAGCCAGCCACACACTGTTTCGTGTGTGCGTTTGTTGTTTGTTTTGTACTTTTTAGCATTTCGTTTCGAGCTGAGCGTGTTGAGATACGGTTGCATTGTACAGTGTACAGATTTTTGAACCCTTTTTTGTGTAATTTTGCAACGCTTTTTCGAAATGTTGAGTTTGCCAACGATTTCACAATCATTTCATAATGAAACAGCACTTCCTGGGAAATCAATTCCATTTCCCCGCCCGGTTCCTTTTGGCTCATAATTATGTCGTCAAGAAACGAACCCTCTCCCCCCCCCCTTTTTTTGCCCAGAGGTTGACACGCGAGCACCTTCTTTCCGAGAAGCGTTCGTCCCGATTGGTTCCATTTGACGTCGAGTATCCGCTACCCGTAAAATGTTGCTTCAAATAAAAAGTGTCACCGTTTTCGGAGCGGCAAAATGGAAGCAAAATATAGATTTGCACCTTTTTCGTCGGAAAAACGGCAGCGGTCGTCCCGGCATGTGTGTACGCGTGTAGCCATTTCGATGTGTGTGTTTTTAAGGCGCTCTCAATTTGAAGCGAGTGGATTCATTTGGAACACAATAAAAAGTGTTCCCAAAAACGGGCAGCAGCAGCAAACACACACGCGACGCTGCTTTTTGGGTAGAGCTATCGTTCGTAAAGCACACCGTAGATTCTATTTCGATAGCATGGAATTTTCCATCACAGCCATCTGGGGCTTCCAGGAAGATAAACTTGGCAGGTTTTCCGCGAAGCGAAGCGCAAGAACTCCCATCGGAAGCTTTCCCCGAGTGCAGAGTGAGAGAGAGAGAGAGAAAGACCGTGCGTGTCGTGTGTTTTTATACCTTTCCTAGAAATAGGTTGTTTCGTTTGCTGCTTTGCTAAACTCAAATGCAAATTAATATTTGTTATCGTTGATGGTTGTGTTTTGTTGACAATGAAGCGCGTGTAGCGTAATGATTATTGAGCTTGTTCAAAAATCGCCCGCTTGCAACTGCTTACCATTGCTTTGTTGTGTAAATGCTTTCGAAATTGCACAATTTCAATATCAAACTCAATTTTCTCATCCGTCATGCAAGTGAAAATTTAAACGCCTCTTCAAAAGGGCCAAAGAAAATACGCCCGCTCTCGAAATTGAGCTGTGAGCGCGGGTCTGCACATTTTTAGCAGTACTGTTAATTCTCTGAAATTGGAAAATACACAACAACCCACACACCCGGGCCGGGCCCGGGCCGAGAATGTAACGAGACACAATCGATCATACGGGCGCGCACACACACACACACACACACACACACACATGGAGCTCACAAAAACAACCTACACACGTTCGCAGAAAAGCCATTACACCAACGCACTCCAAAAGGGCCAGGGCTTTTTGCTGGGACGCTGGCCTAGGCGATGGCGACGTTACACGAGTCGTCCTACACGTCCTACGTCCTTTCGCAGTGAAAGTTCTATTGTTACGATCGCTTCTTTTGCTTCTTCTTCTTCTTCTTCTTCTTCTGGTGTGAGTCTCACACTGGGATGATTGTGTGTGTTTCGTAGAACGACAGACAAATAGCTGCTATTACCCATCTCCGTGCCGGAGCAGCAGCATGGAATTGCAATGGTAATCCTGTAGCGCAGTAGTAGGCGAGCTTCGAAGGATTCGGCATAAAATGCGCCCGAAAGGTATGCAATGCGTACTGCAGTTGGGGAAATCCATTAGAGTTAAATAGATCCTCGCTTGATGCCCTGGCTTAAACCATTTGATGACTATCTATTAATAGCCGAAAGCTATTTACAAATAGAGCAGCTCCCCACTAAGAGACCATTTTGCTGTGTGAATTGCATACTTGCAGGCGCACTTTTGTAGATAATGAAAGTTATGTTTTATCTTCATTCATTAAGAAAAGCGCTACGTTTACATATTTATAGCACAATGAAGAAGAGAATCTGGAGCTTGGGTGGAAATGTCCATCCTTCCTTCCCCCACTCCCTCTGCTTTCTAGACAGACAATTAGCAACGGCGAGAGAAAGAGAGGGAGCTCTTTGGCTCATACCTTTTGGAACCATCCCAAAGAAGAGAGAAATTCGAAGAGAAGACGCTTCCACACAACTCCAAACGCTGGTTTATCCTTTCCTCGTGTGGGCCCAGGTGTGCGTGTGCCATGCAAGAGGGCGGGCGTCTGTGCTTTCGCTTTCTCTTCCTTTTTTTTGCTTGGTTGTTTTTTGCAAAAAGTACGCGGGGGAGTTGGAATTGGATGGAAAACTACCCCCGAAAATCGATGATGCTTGAAAGATGATGATGATGAGAGAAGATGGGCGGCGGCAATGGTAAAACTTCTGAGCCTTCTCCTCCTCCTGCCGTCCACCCGCCGGTGTGAAGGCGCCCGGCAGGTTGTCCTTTCCAGTGCTGTGTGTGTGTGTTGGTCTAGCAGTTTTGCGTGGGCGATCAACCGTCGCTACGTTGAAATGCGTTGGCGTACCGCCGTCCTGTTTTTTTCCTCCTTCTCCTCTCCCTTAAGGCCGCCTGCGGTCTATGGGGTTGTGCGGCTTTGGTGCGCGGCTCGAGGAGGTAGTTATTTTCTGCCACTCCAAATCCTTGATCGTTGAGCTCAGCAAAAGCGTTATATCCTCTCCCGGCCCTCGGTTTATTGGATGGTGTGGTTTCTGCCTCTGCCTTGCTGCAGAGGCGTATTGCGGCGCACGGCGCAAAAAAAAGGCATCTCTCGCAATCTGTCCAACGCATCCATCCACCCTTCGGGTCAACTTTGGGAGGGATAAATGTAGGCGCACGTGGGCGTCGTGAGCCTTTTTTTTGGGGGGTCGGCTTTTCCCGGTGACATTGTGTGTGTGAGGGGTGAAAAGGTGAGCAACGGCAAAAAAAGCTCACAAAATAAATCGAGCCTAACCGTCAACAAATATGAGTGGAGCAAAACGACTTAGAATGTTTCATGAACGACGAACGTCCACCTGCAGGCGAGCAAACTGTGTGGCTGTTTGTGACTGCTGCCTGGCGTTCGTTTTGGGTTGGTATAAAGGCTATTACGGGCCAAATGAGAGAGTGGTGGATGTTGATTATGTTGCGAGGGGACAGGTGACATGTTTGCGGATGAAATGCTGCCCACCAAAACTGGCTTACAGCACGCATACAAAAACCCCTTAAAGGAAAGGATATTAGAGGACAAGAGAAAAAAGCACCTCCCGCTGTACTTTCATTTCAATTTTTCGCGTAGGAGTGCCACCAGCAAAAGAGTGCAGGTGGCAGTATGGTATATTAGGTGAAACACTTGATATTTGTTGCCTTAAAAGTTATCCTACTGCAATTATTTCTACATTAAGTGTACGCCTGGTGGCTCACTACACCGAACTGGCTGCGTACGTGATTTTTTCGAGCAGTTTCGACATTTGTTTTCGGTTGAATTGGTTTGATGCTCCCACTGGTGCCCATAATTATCTTCGATTCGAGGTCCTCACATTACGGTGTCAATAACGGTCTGCTTTCCCAGATTGTCAATTTCCATCTACACAAACCAGACAGCGGAAGCGTCGCTTGACTACTACTGACGTCACCGTACGACGGTGACGCAATTGCGAAAGCTTTTTTGCTCATGATACATAGAATCGCAGGACGTAGAACGAGCACACACACACAATATATATCAATAACCATCATGACGCTACGAAACTGCACGTGCTCTCGGTTCAGTTACAGCGCGCTTCACGCTTGGGAAAGCTTGCAGCAGTCGTCTGCCGTCGCGTTCGGCGGCGTTCTTTGTTCGTCGAATGGCTCAGCTACGATACTAAAAATGGCACGGCAGAAGATGTATAAAAATGTATCATTTTAAGAGCGGCTAAAGAACGGGAGGGAAAAGAGTCTTGAGTTCTGTGTCTCTGATTGTGTGTCTGTATTTGGACATGATTTCCATTTTGCTTCGGCTGTTTGGTTTCGCACACAAAATGACGTCGATGCTGCCGGTGCTGCGTAAAGCAAATAAAACCCGCTTCGATTGTCTTCGTTTCGGTTCGCTTGCGTCGGAATGTTATTTCCGGCGTGCGGGCGCTCCCGTTGATGGTTTCCGGCTGACCTGTCCTGGGGCCTCAGGCTGGAATGGTGTCTTAAAGGCGCGCACCACCGGCTTGGGGGAGTGGGGCAAGGCAGCACTTTAATTTAGCTCTTATCGGGCTCTGTCTCCGATCGAAATGATTAACGCTCGCTCTGGTCTTTTTTTTTTTGTTATTGCTACCCCTTTTGCCCTTTAAATCCACACGATACAGTTTAGTGTGCTCCGTTTAATACATAAAGACACAGACGCACGTTTACGTTAGCACCCCTTACCCCCGTGCTGAAACCTACATCTGTCATGCTCGTGCGTGACCGTACGCCGTCAGGGCGCGGTGGCCGTCGTCGTCGTCGTCGTCGTGCTCGCTACCCATTAAGGCAACATTGTTCGAACATGATGGGGCAACGCGGGCACACACGCGATCGTTGCGCGAGATCGCTCGAATCGTACTTTAACCTTTTAACCATGCATGAAGAATGTGACCGGCGCACGCTTCATATACATTTGCTTCCTGTTTTGCCAAATGCCAACCAAAAATCGATAAGAGGTTCTTTTTGTGTTGCGAAGTCGAATTTAGCCGCCCCAGTCTAATCGAACGAGCGATGGTGAATGAAATGTCATTCATTTAACTCATAATGTTTGCTCTATGAAACTTGTCTTTATGCTTTTCGACTGTCTTGAAATCCCGTTCATAAAAATCATTCCCGAAAGGAAGCTAAAAACATCCACACTTTCCATTCACACACAGACACTTTTTCCCCCGCAACACATGCATTGCTTTCCAGCACGGAGCACTTTTTTGCGCTGCGCATGTATGACTCTCTCTCTCTCTCTCTCTCTCTCTATTGCTTGCTTCACCACCCAACCATGTCGTAATGTATATTCCTTTCCCCGAAAGCAAAAGCAAAAACTGGCCAGCCTTCTTCCTGCATCTCAGCTCTCCTGCCTTCCCGTCTGCTGTTTTTTTTTTTGCCTTTCAGCGCGCAGAAATCGATCCGCAACAATTTTCTGAATGAATCCCACGCGCGCTAGCCGAAGCATGCGCAGTCTGTAGTTGTGCTAGCAGCACATGGACGGGCCAGCGAGCGAGCATTGATTGTGTAAGGGCGTCGTTGTTGTTTTTTTCATTCCCTTTGCAATGATTCCCTGTGCTCCCCCCCTTCTCGCTTCCTGCCCCCATACAGGCAGCGTAAAAATTCGTTCATTTTCCCTTGTTTTTTTGTTTGTTGTTGTTTGCCTTCAATGAACGATGAGTGGCACTTGTCTAATGGAGCTGGAAACCGTTGTCTGTTTGTTTAATGATGAAGACGTGTGTGTGTGTGTGTGTATGTGTGTGTGTGTGTGTGAGTGTGCGGTTCAAAGTGGAGCAAAAAGTGATCTTGACAAATTATTGAAGGATGTTTTGCCAGCAGAAGCGGGGCGCACCCTGATACATTGATTGATTGTAAATAAATTCAAACTGACACACAGACCGAGAGAGGGATAACGAGGTATGAAAGAGTAAGCTGTACATTCAGTGAGCGCCTTTGGGCACGAACCACCGCCTACTTAGGATGCCATCAGCATCAGCAAACGTAAAGATCTAAAGCAAGCGGAACGGGAGACCTCTTCGCGACCTCTGTCTGTCTGGCCCGAGCGGCCATTTGTTGTATAGGATCAATGACCACAAATCGGCGACACACTGCAGCACGCACGGATGGATGAGTAAAATTCCCTTTTCCACTTGTGTGTGTGTGTGTGTGTGTGGATGCATTTGTGGGCTGAAACACACGCGGTATTCATTTTACGATCCAAAACGACCCGACGAGCAGAAGCAGCAGTCGAAGGGAAGCGAACGGCGTAAAGCACAAGAGGAGGTCTCCTCCTTCACCGTGCTGCCGGCCACACTCTCTAGACGAAGAAATGGAGCAATAAAAAGCTTATGAATGAAACTACCCACCCACGCAAGCACGCCTGCTCGTAAGTTGAGGGGGGTGGACCACCACACAGCCGTCTGGCCGTCCCAGGTCTCTGCAGCGTGGAGTGCAGCAGTGTGTCTTGTGAAAACCGCTGAACGAGCGTCTCCAGGGCGGGCGGTTGGCCGTTTGCGTGGAGATTGTAATTTACACACAAGCGAAACAGACACGTCCCGTGGCAGTGGCAGACACTTGGGGGGAGTTTTGTGTTGGCAAGACTTTGCTGCCATTGCTGTGTAATAATGGAATTTGCCAGCGTGTAAACATTGGTTCGAGCTGGCTAGGAATATTTTACCCGCGGAAGGTACCACAGCAGAGGACAGAGGAGCGCGGAACGGAGTTGAAAAGAATGGAAGAGAGGGAACTGTTTATGCCTAACTTTCATAAACGCGAATCAAGATCAGGTTGTTGGCATCGGAATGTGTCAAAAATTGCTTACACATCGTCGCTGTATGCCATAAATATTGGAATTTTCATAAGCAAGAGAAAAGCTTGTCATGGTATTGTTGACTTGGAGCTGCCTTTTGGAGAAATTCTATCTCAAAAAGACAATCCAATTTGAGAACTGAAGGTGCCTTATTGCGAATTGAAGGGCCTGCAAGTTAATATATCATGTCATCAAACATCCAACCTTAACTTTTACAAACTTTTTTGTACAATTGCTTCTAATTATTTCGCAAGGACATTCGATGCTATCTTTTGCCTCGCTGTTCACTTAATTGGCAATCACAGTTTGTGGGTTGGTTTCCCCTTTTAAGTAACACCGTTTGTGACTGTTTGTGACACTTGCTTTTCCACTTCTTTTTTGTTGTTTGTTACTCCATTTCTTTGCTCCTTTCCCTATATTGGGCAAAACGAAAGCACGTTGGCCACCGTGTGCTTTTAGCGGCTATAATAGTGAGCATAGCTGATAGACGAGCGAAGGTAGGTCGGTTGATGATTGGTTGGCACCATCTCTCCTCCCTCCAAAGCGTGCGCCCACAGCCGCCTACGGTGTGCCATACCATGCCAACCAACCGCGTGTGGCCTCAAGGTGCATTTGTTTGCCGTTTATGTGTGCGGGTTTGGATGTCTGTTTGCTCCAGCGGGGCTACTGCTCCTCTGCACTTGACTTGTGCTGTGAATCAAGTGGCTGACGGCCGGAAATTGTGCACGATTGTGTGGGGTGTGTGGGATGAGAACATGTTCGTACAACACGGCAGCAGTTCGGTAGACGCTGAGCTTAGCGTTGTTAAAATTGTATAAAAATACTCTATTTTACATTAGCGTCCGCATTAGCGTTCCCAGTCTCTATTTATGGAATAGAACTATGTCAGTCTCTACACTCGCTTAAGTTTGCATCCAATTTATGTTTTATCCACAAACATACAACACCAAACAATCACTGCACACTACCGACACCTATTTCTATTCGGTCCGTTTCCATTTCAACTCCATTTTCAATTAAAAAAGCCAATTAAACAACTACAAAGCTCGCAAACGAAGCGCTCGGATTGAGCTGCAGTGCAAACGCGCGACAGTCGAGAGCATCCGCTCACAGGCCCGGAAAGCTGCCGCTACTGCTTATTTTTAGCTCTGATCGGAAAAAGGCACATCCCCCGTTTATTTGCAGCCTTTCTCCTCCTCCCACGGTGCATCCATGTCCCCACCGGTGGAGCGTTCATTCATGTATCCTTTTGCTCGTCCCGCTCGGGCGCTTGAGGCTTATCTAAAATTGAAAGCTCTAAACATAGCCCCACACACATACTGCGCCTGATAGAATACACCGCACCTTCCACTGTCACCAGCTCGCTAGTGCCCCCCCCCCCCTGCGAGGGCGTCCGCAAAACCTTCGGGCCGGCTGTGTGGCATGCGGGCGCGCGCGCGATCCCTTTCAGCGTGTCCCCGTTATTTCGATTCGCTAAAATTAGACATCTAACAACAAACATCCATCCATCCATCCATCCGTCCGTCCATTCGGTACCGTCATTTTGGGATTGCAATCATTGTGAGCACACACAAACACACAGAGAGAAGCTTTTCCCAGTGATAGTGGGCGTCGTTTGCATTTCAAAGCTCTTCTCCGCCCGTGCTGCAACAAAGCGTACTTCGCCACAAGCTGGGCCGCGTGAGAACCTCGCCGATGGGGATATTATGGATCGAACATTGAATGATGATGTTCGAGGAATTCGGGGGGGGGGGGGGGGGGGATATGCCTAAAAATAAGTTTACTCAATGAACTCCCCTTGCCCCAAGCCCTTTCGCGGGGTCCCGCTTTCTCTTTCCGCCTTGCCTTGCTCGCTGCTCGAGTGGAGCGGTGGAGCGAGATTGAATGTAATGTTTTAACAATATAACCGAGACGAGACCGGCACTACCACCCTTATGTACTCCGAGCTAATGACGCCCACGCCAGCCGCTGCTGCTGTGTAGAATGTGTGCTCTACGGGTTCTCTAGCCTCTTACCCCGATTTTACGAAGGTGTTCTGGATCACAGACGTTGGCGGCGGTACATTGGCCCGGTGGGCTGATACATAGATCCATCCGTTCCGAAGAGGATGCTATGTACAAGCTCTGGCTTCCCGATATGAAGCAGATACACCAATTCTAGCCACACGTGGGCTAGAACAAAAGAACGAGAAAGAGAGAGAGAGAGGATGTAGGTGCTGATAGCGAGAATCGTTCTGATATCTCCAGCAACTAGAACACAAATTCTTGATGCTCCCTCTCTCTCTCTATCTATCTCACTCTGTCTGTTGACGTCACAAATGATGATTCATCCTCGTCCCTTAGGTACTCGGGGTAGTGTATCGATCGGCTCTTTCCTCTACGGGCTAGAACATCGTCCTCTTCTGCTGGTGATGCTAGAACGATAGCGTCAGAACACGAACCTGCAGGAGTGACCGTCCACTTACTGTCGTCCCACCTCCACTGAGCGAGGGAGTCTCTGTCCAAGCTCTTCTGAATCCACGTGTATGGAGCGTGTATGTGTGTGTGTGTTTGTTTGTCGAACCGATGCAAATGCTTTCAACGCCCACTCTACATCCCAGTACACAACAATCAACCGGCGTTTTTTTTTTTTCGGGGTCTAGATAGAGGGAGTAAGGTGGGTGGGATGAAGGGACTTCCGAGAGATTTTGCTCCGCAACCTGTGCAACGCGCTGTCGCTCTCGGTTAAAGGTAAAAAAGGTTCGCCCACGCGCGCTTGTTCAGACCAACAGCGACGGCGGTTGGTCGGTTCCTCCTCGCTGCTTACTTTCGGTTTCTGTTTTGATCGTTAAGGGAAAGGTGGGGGCAACTGCACACACACACACACACACACAAATGTGCCACGTGCCTACATGCAGAAGTGTGCAATGGGAAGTAGAAGGGGTAGTAGTGGGGAAGATGTATCGTTGTGTGTTTGTGTGTGGGCGCCACTCGTTCGGTTGGGTCGAGTTGTAAGAAACTGCTTGCTTAGAGACACACTCGTACGTACGTGTGTGTGTGTGTGTGCTAATGTATGTATGTACGATCATTATCAGACGTGCCGGGGCGGTGGATGGGGATGGAGGAGCCCAAACTTTTACATTCCTTTGCGCGCCACCCCGTCCACAAGCCGCAAGGACGTACAGGGGGCCGTACAGAGATGAATGAACGAAGAAGCCATGAATGAATTTGGGATGTGGGATGTGTTCGGGGGGTGGGGATGGGGCTGGATAAGAAGGAGGAACCCAGCGGTTGGTTAAAGCGAACTTTACGTAGGCGAAGCTCTCTCTCTCGCTCTTTTTATTTGATGTCGAGCAGTAGTCGGTCGAACGTACGCAGCCACCTTCGCCATGAAAGCGTGGTTGTCGTAGTACATGCGCGTTTACATACCAAATCCGGGTGGCAGGTGGGAGGAAGGAAGCAAGGTGGTAGAGTTGTAATGTTCTCTTTTAGCTTCTTTTTTTTTCGGGGTTGAAATGACTTCCCCCATGCCGTTGTTTTGGGTTACTTCGAAAAATCCCCAAAAACAGTTACCGGAAGTGTGGGCGTTCGTAGGTTCGTTCGGATCGTTCGGCAAATAGACAGATGAAATACAGAGCACGAGCTAAATGTATTGTATGTGTGAGCGTGTGTATGTGTTTTTTGCACAAATATTTCCCTCCCGATGAATGTGCTTGAACAATTTCATTCAGAAACACTCAACCAACCAAAAACTAAACCATTTTCTTTCCCTCTCTCTCTCTCTCTTTTCTCCCTTTGGCTGGAATGCTGCTGGTGCTGCTGCTGCTGCTGTGTGTGTAGGTGGTTATGCAAACTTTCGTCAGTCATTTCCGGAGTGGTGCGAGGATGAAGTCATCAACGCGAACCTGCAGACGGGCTGTGCGGCAACGGAGCAACTGATGGGATTAAGGTAAATATAATGCAAAAAGTTCGGTACAATGTGGGCTGCGTGTTGGGTGGCGCTGGTGAAGTAGGGAAACCTCTGTGCACCATTTTGTTTGCTTAACAAATTACATTTCTTTTGTGTGCGAGCATGCACGTGCGTGCTCATTGAGGCGTGGGAACCCATTATTTTAGTATGATTATTTTATGTTAAGTTGATCCTGTAGAAAGATAAGTAGATAAGTAGAACTTACGTACAATATATAATAATTATAGGAAAATAGCAAAAGGAAGAAAGAGTTTTACAACAAAAAATATGTAAAAAGATCACTAAGATAAGACACAAACACTTAACCTAACACTTTAAGGACCGTTACGCTTCTCAAGCAACGAACGCAGCCTGCAACAAGAGTTGTACCAAACAGTACGCAGCCATAGTAAGCGAAAGCGAAGCGAAAGCGAAGCGAAAGCGAAGCGAAGGAAGCATGCTAAATCTCGCCTCTGCGTTTCGGTTGTGGGAAGGGTAATATGAAACATTTTCTCGCTGTTTATCCATGCCACCCGCGTGGACCGAAATTCTGTCCTTGCTTCCTACAAGGGATTACGCGTGTTTGTGGAGGTTGCAAATCGCAACAAAAAACGCAGCCTAAGAGTAGTACCTAAAGGAGAGGAAAGCACACAGCACGGCCATCGTAGCAAAGTGGACCAGATTGTAGGTCCTGACAAGTGCCGAGAGAGGGCGGGGGATATATTTATATTATCAACATGCTTACCAAAGTACAAAAAAAAATCCTTCGTCCCCTTTCCATCAAATTCTTACACACTGACACAAACACACACACACTCACATCCATGCAAAAGAAAATGTGCGTGGGCGGTCGGGAAATACTGGGGCACGAAGATGCGGGATGGCGTAGTAGTAGGTACAGTCAACCCACGGTTGCTACTTCGAAACCCCGGGGAGGCCAGGAGGCGTTCGTCGTCTACCATTTACAACCGCGCGTGCTACAATGGTGTGTGTTACATGGAGACGGCACTTTCTCTCTCACACCCATACACGCTCTCTCTCCATCTTGCTCGCTCTCTTTTACGCTATGTTTGAGAAGCGAACTTCATTCAGCTCGAGCCGTTTCGAGGATGGTTACTACGATGGTGTTCCGTGCCGTCGCCGTTGCGCGCGCGCTCACTGTCGTCCACGGGGTTGCTTCGAAACGGCAGTAGTAGTCCGTCAGAGTGCGTTCGACCGGCTGCTGCACCGGAAGGTTTCTGGCTGCCACGGGGCCTGTCCGTGGTTCGTCCGTGTTGTTCAAAATCGTGCGGTTGTTCCGGCTGGCGGCGGTGGTGGTGTTGTACTGTCCATCCTCATGCTACTGTAGTGCTGTGGTGCTGCAGTGGCTTGTGAAGTGTGACTTTGCTCGCGGAATCAAACATATCAAAACGACCTCTAAAGAGTGACAAGAAGGAGAGAAAGACGACAGAAAGCCAGTGCGTGAAAATGAAAATGTGTCTGGCAAGGAGGTGAGCAATACCAACGAAGCGAAGCTAATCGTCCTCCAATCCTTCGTCCACCAATTCCCTGGGCATTGGGTACTGTGTGTGTGTGTGTGTGTGTGTGCATATCATGCAAGTCCTTTTTACCTCAAAACCATCACAATGATTGTTCGGTTGACGACACTACTATCACCCCCGGATGGTTCTCGTCACCGTCAACGTTGCAGCAACATTTGTGGCACTGTTCGGGGGGAGTGCGATTAGGTATCGGTGCTCTAAGATAGGAAACAAAGCTCTTGTGGGTAAAGCTTGCTGCTGCACACCTTTTGGGTCATTAAAAACCACATGAATCTTGCTTCAACGGTAGCAGCGCTTGACGATGGAGTTTCCGCACCGGCAGCAGAAACAGCAGCAGACGAAGCAGCAGACGAAGCAGCTCCCTCAGCAGCAGCAGCAGCAGCAGCAGCAGCAGGCACAGCAATAGCGACGGCATGTCTCCGAACGATCGCTTCTCCTCCCGTCGTAGTACGCACAGGCAGTTTGTATAGCTTTCGCACCAGCCGAAGGTAATTTTTTTCCGGGAGAGCGACGGCAGAGGAATTATGGTGCAAAGTGGTGAAAAGCGTCCGACCTTAAACGGGTCCATTTTTGCACTATTTCGTTTTGTAATTCGTGTAAAATTGTGATAACAGTACAAAAAATGAGAAAATAATTAAATGTTAGAGTTAGAGCCAAGGCGTTAATAAGTTCATGAAAGCTTTTAAGAAACATCGAGTTTTGCTTATCAAACGTACAAATGCCTGTGAAATACGGTGTGGAAGCGATAAAAGACTTAGTGCGCCTAAATGTATGTAATCTTACGCCAGAATGTATGCAATTCATTACTGTAGGTAGGCGTTGGTACATTTTAGTGCAGTTCATCTCATTAAAAGATGTAATTAATGATAATAGAGAGCCATTTTCGGGTGAAGAGACTGCTCTTACAAAGCCGAGTTCGATTCTCATCTGGACCGTCCAATCATATCAAAAATTGATTATACAATTACGTTGAAGCTTAGGGAATACGTATAGGTCGGCATTATCCCCTAGCGAAGAAGAAGAAAAAGAAGAAAAATATAGAAAAATAAAAAGAAGAAGCAAGCGCTGGTTCAAATAGTGGAATACACTCCAAGAAAATAGCGCCTTAATTTATGCAACCCGCACTGCATTATTGCAGTTTTCATGTCTTAACAAGCCAAACCAAACCCAACCAATAAAGCTCCGAGCGTTTGAAATACCAAACAATAATCAAACAATAACCACAATCTCTCCTATTGGTTCTTCTCTTCCCTCTCTCAGATCCCTCCGCATTTCGATCCCATTCTCGGACTCGGCGTGCAGCAGCAGCACCGAGTCGTCGGACTGTGAGAGCAGCACCAACTACCTGTCGGAGGCGGCGGTTAGCGTCGAGCCGGTCGAAATACTGCCCGGCCTCTTCCTCGGCAATGCCTCGCACAGTGAGGATCTGAAGTCGCTGAAAAAGTACAACATTAAAGTAAGTAAAGCGGCTGTCGATTTCCCAAACCCTCGAGTCCCGATTCTAACGGTGAGCACTTTCTTTCCCCAACACCCAAACAGTACATTCTGAACGTGACGCCCGATCTGCCGAATGTGTTCGAACGGGACGGCCAGATACGCTATCTGCAGATACCGATCACCGACCACTGGTCGCAGGCGGGCGATCTGGCGAACCACTTCCCGGATGCGATCAAGTTTATCGGTAAGTTGGTCCCTCAGAGTGACCCTTTTTTTTTTGCTGCCAGATCTCCACTATCTCCCGTACTAATCGTTCTGCTTCTCTCTCTCTCTCCCTTTTTTATAGATGAAGCCCGCTCGAACGGATGCGGCGTGCTGGTGCACTGTCTGGCCGGCGTGTCCCGCTCGGTGACGGTCACGCTCGCCTACCTGATGTTCGCACGCACCCTCTCGCTGAACGACGCCTTTCTGCTGGTGCGCTCGCGCAAACCGGACGTCTCGCCCAACTTCCACTTTATGCAGCAGCTGCACAGCTTCGAGCAGCAGCTCAACATCGACCCGACCCAGTCGGCGTCCGCCAAGCAGGCGCTCTACTCGGCCTCCTCTTCCTCAGCGGCCTCTTCCTCCTCGGTCGGCGGCGGCGGCGGTGCATCCTCAACCGGTGGCCATTCCGTGTCGACGACCCCGTACAGTGCCAGCTCGATCGGGTCGTCCGGTTCGGGATCGGCCGGGCTGGAGCCGTCGGCACGGCAACACCTCCACCACCACCAGCACCACACGACGACGCCCCACCACGCCGCGCATCTGCACCATCAGCATGCGCTGCAGTCGAAGCACTCGATGCATCAGGTGCACTCCCGGCACGCGGTCAAGTACACCTGCGCCTGCGTGGAGGTGGAGTGCAAGTGTACGCAGGCGGCGATCGATCTGCTCGGCCCGTTCACCACCGGCATCTCGCCCGACTCCGGCATCGAGTTCGACCGGTGGACGCCGAGCAGCAACACGCCGAAATGAGATACGGCCGGCGTGGAGGGTGGACGGTTCCAACTGCCGGACCACTTCCACCACCACCACCACCACGGCCACGATGATCAACCCGGTGGCGGTGGGGTCGTTGCCACCGTCGCGGAGGACACCGGCTCACCCTCGTCCGATCCGGCAGGCTAAAGAGAGAGCGAGAGCGAGAGAGGGATCTTCTGAGACATGTTTTTCGCTTCGCGCGTGTGTTGTTGTAGTTGGTGGTGTAGCACCTCCAACGCACACACACACACGTTAGCCAGCGCCCGTTTCCCTTGTCCTCGTATAGGACGCTCTGTTTCGCGAAAAGCCCCCGTCTTTCCCTTCCACGGGAATGGACGAAACAGGAAACCCGAAAAGGGACGGAACGAGTGCATCATCGTCATCACCCCATCATCAGATCATCAGGCGTTTTTGGTGAAGAGAAAGGAAGAGAAAGGAAGAGAGAGAGAGAGAGAGAGAGAGAGAGAGAGAGAGAGAGAGAGAGAGAGGGAGGGAGAGGTAGAGAGTTTCTCGCTTTAGTGTGTGTATGTGTTCTTGTATTAGCAGCAGGGGGGGGGGGGAATCCGACGCTAGGATGCTGATTAGTAGAGTAGACTTATACATATATACATACATACATACATACTACACTACGCTATATACACATCCAATGGTATATAAATATAGAGATACACCCATGCATATAGTGCATATTATAGATATATATTTATGTTAACACACGTCTCGTTATTATGAATTAAAATCTCCCTATACAAAACGAAGTAAGAGGTGACGCTCACGTTACGCTCACGTCACGCTCATAGGTGAAACGATTGCTCACTATAGGATCTTCCTGTACGAAAAAGTTACTCACTATAGAACGGTTTTGCTAACCAACTATGGGTGCTTGGATGATTTTTATTTCTTTGCGGTGTTTCCATTCTCCGAGGCAACAAGCAATGGTAGAGTGATTGAATCATTGAGGCATTTAAATCAAAATACATCATTGTTTTTTTACACACGTGTTGAAAGTGTATCAATAATTATCAATTTATTCCCAGTATTGTTTTATTGTGTAGTTCAAAACGTTTAAATAAAAAGACTTGCTTCGAACTACAGTGAACCCTCTCTTATTTGACACCTCTCCAATTTGAAAAACCTCTCTTATTTGAACATTTTCCACAGTCTCTTGATTTCCAGTACATTTTTGTCCCTCTAATTTGGAAAACCTCTGAAATCTGTATCCCTTATATTTGTGTATGGTGTTCCCATGGTTATTGAATGATGTATGCTCAAATTGGCAATCCTGTTCGCAGTTTCCTATAGCAACGGTTAAGGCTGCATACTAAATATTCTATCTCTTTTTTGTTTGTATGGACCTTTCATTCACTTTCAACCTCTTATTCTTAAGAGTTGACTGTATATGCTGACAAGTTGGCATGTTGACAAGTACATGCTTCGAACCATCATCCAAGTGCAGTAAAATGCTTGCTTGAAAGGATTGCTAAATCGTACGCTATGAACGTTGAACAATTACAATTTGGTACATCAACCCAAAAACGCGTGGTACAATGCAATATAGTGAAACCATCGGAGCTGCATAACTAGGACTAAGTGAACAACTTTAAAACATGCATATAGCGGAGTTATCGGGCCCATAAATCGGGCCTCTATACGCAGATGGGTGGAAAGGCTCAGTACGAGTTGTGTTAAACATAAAAAAATGATTTATTGAATTTTAGTTTATTCATCCACTGAAAGTATATCTTGCGGCAAAAATAATCTTATGGTTCAGCAGTGACATTACAACTGAACTGCACTGTAAAACTGAAACGAACTGCAACTCCTATTGGGAAAAGTAATGGGACAATAATATACACGGAATAAGGACATTTCTGGGTCATGTTTTTTTTTATATGCGCACATGATGAAGCAACACAGTTGAATGAAGTTAGTTTAATTGTTTCTATCAGCATTTAGCACTCCTCCCATGGCTGCAAATAGCCTTGCAGAAGATGGGGCACGGGTCAATAATAAGCCGTGACAGTGAGCCCTGTGGAAGGAAGACTCGGACCCATATGTCATGACATTTAATAGTATGATATAGTAGTCAAACATCTTCTTCTTTGCCTTAACAACCGTTGTCGGCCAAGGCCTGCCTGTGCCACACCGGGGCTTGGTTTTTAGTGACTTTTTGATAACCCATAGCAGGTAAATAGGCAGTCATACTGGAACTTAAACCCATGATAAGCATGTTGTTAAGTCGAACAAGTTGACGACTGCACCACGAGTCCAGCCGATAGTCAAACATACTGAAAAAGAAAGTGGACCACGATTGCTAATGTAATGGAAACACTAACATTTGTAAATAAGTCAAAACTATGGAAGGGCTATAAACCGGGATAACAATTGGATGGAAACCTATACCAAGATATCAACAAGGTCATAATATCAGTAAAAAGACATCACAAGAGAGCAGGATTGCTTATCTACATGTTTGCATGAAAACAGTTCAATGTGCCCTGCAGTCAGTATACACGTCTTAGGTTATGTTGCGAAACCCTGCAACCGGGCCAAATTAACTAGTCAAACACAAAAAAGCCAACAACACAAACCACCACACAAACGATCGATTATTTCCCTTCATTCAATTCAATTCGTATGCGTGTGCGTATGCGTGTGCAGTAGTGCGCAGCGCGCCCTGTATTTGTGTATGTGCGCGTGTGTCGCTGTGTATGTGCATTTCTATGAAGAGAAAAAAGAGGGGTGTAGAGGGGAAGAGGGGGATGATGGTGGGTCATTTGTGTAGATGTATTGCTGTTCATGGCACGCCTGCACGTGCGTGTTGGTTTTTGTTCGAACGACAGCACACACCTCAGCAGGCGTCCCAGCAGGACCCTTCTTCCTTTCGTTTCCCGTTTTTCAATCACTCTTCTTCCTCATAAGTCGCCCCAACCCCCTTCCCCTTTCCCACGTGTGAGTGTTTAACGTTTTTTAACGATACTCTGCCAATAGGACGAGCGGTGTGGGGGGGGGAGATGAAGAAGCTCATTGAGGTGTTTGCACACACACATATACACAGTTACTACCTTGAGCCCTTGAGCTACTTTGAAAATTTAGAGAGAGAAAGAGATAAAGAGAGAGAGAGAGAGAGAGAGAGAGAGAGTTGAGTGGAATGGAAGAAAATGGAATTTTATGCTGTTGTTGTCGTTTGTGAATGGATTTATGTGGAGGTGGTTTGTGGATTTGTATGCGAAAGGATTGTAGTTAGTGAAAGGGGGCAGGGCAGGGAGTTGACCCCAGTTTTGTACTTTTGCCCGCCGTAAAAGCTGGGTAGGTAGAGGAGAAGGGAGGAAGGGGGGAAAGGTTACAGATTATAATGATGGTTGCTCATAATGAGGAATTGGAATAAGTCGGTTGGACACAGCGAGACAGAGAGAGAGAGATGACAATTTTAAAAAGACTATTTGATAGGCAGAGAGGAAAGGGGGGACGAAGAAAAAAAACATTAAATGTGAAAATTCGTTTTGGTTTAAAGCAGATCGCACAAATTTATTAAGCTTACTAGACAGACGAAGGAGAGGAGAGTGGGGGGGGGACAGACACGACGACACGCGGTGGTGGTGACCACGCCAGCAACAAAAAACGAAGACATTCCGCAATCCGCAATTTGTATCTTCCACTATTTAAAAACAAACAAACAAAAGCCGGCACCATCGTTCAACCCTTCCTGTTTTATGCGATTGGCAATGTGAGAGAGAAGGCGTGGAACAACGATCGCTCAAAGATTTTACCGACACACTCTACTGCTGCTGCTGTCGTTACTGTTGCTGTCTTAGTTGTTCTGTTGTTGTATTTTCTGGAAAATGTCCTTCTTTTGCTTCTATTCCTCCAAATGTGCCAGCAGTGTAACAGTAACAGCAGCAGCTTTCCTGCTTGCAGCAAGCGAAACGAATAAAAGAAGGGAGTGAAATCATCATCCATTTTGAAACAATAAAAAGAAACTGTTAAAAACGTTGCAGAAAACAAAACAAAAAAATCATTTAAAGAGAAGCGATAGCGAACTAAATAGTGTTCGAAAATCAAGGAGAAAAGAGGCAGCGCTGATGAGACCAAAACCGTGAACACAAGATGAGCCAAAAGTTGAATTTTTAAATCATCACCACACTGTCCACTATCTCCTGCAAAAAAACACTATTATGTCTCGTTTTCTTAGTGAACGCAAATGGGAAAGAGATAACAACTAAAACACAAAAACAAAAACAAATGAAATACAACGACGACTGTGAAAATTTTGAAAACCCGACCCCGTTGTGTGTCGTCAACCCGTTCCTGTGAGTGAACTTTTGCATGGACAGACCTCTCTTACAAACACAGCCCGAAACAAAACAAAACAAAAACACACACTTACAATTTAGAATTGGTGACACGCCACACACACACACACACACACACACACACACACACACACACGTACATGAATCGGATGTCGTCCAAAACTCGGGGGGATGGTACAAACTGAACCCGGGGACGATTTTTTGGTAGCTCACCTTGATGGGGTCAAACTTTACAAACAGAAGAGACAAACGCATAAGCAGCAAAATGCCGGAGAAAAACAAGAAGAAAAAAAACTAATGATATTTATGTGAGCCAACGAAGTAAAAATGGGATTTGTGGAAAAGAGAGAAAGAGAGAGAAGTAAACTAAAGCAGAAAAGCAGGCCGTTTTAGCAGAGAAGAAAGAAACAAACAGCAGTTGAGCAGTTGGAAGAGAAAAGAATGAACGAAACCAGACGCGCGGGGAGCGCATGCGGTGAAGACGAGTAATGCGAACAACAAACCAAGCCAAACAAAAAAGTAATAATAATAATAATAATACTATTAATAATAAAATTAATAACACAACTCTTAAAAAAAACTAATGAAGCGTTTCTTCATCTCTTGCTTTTGGGAGGGAAGGGCGTGAAAAAATAACATTGAGAAACATGCATTCCTGCGGGCGAACGAGCAAAGTAGGCGCAGACAGATAGGTCCGGTCCTACTTATGCTCTTCTGGCGGCAGGGCTGTCAAACACGCGCTTTCGGATGATTTCGGGTGAGTAGTAGTAGTAAATCGACGAGCCACAACCACGCGTTTTCATTTTTTCATTATAATTTTCATCATTATTTTTGCTCTTTTTCTCGTGTCTCAAGTTATAATTTTATCATTTTCATGCCTTAATGTTTTGTTTTTCTTCCCTTCTTTTTCTTCTTCTTCTTCTTCGTTTGAATTAATCACTGCACTTTCCATCAAATTGTAAATTGCCATAATGAAATTTCCTTATCTTCTATTGTGTGTGATTTTTGTGTTTTTTTATCCATTTGTATCCTCCCACCACCACACAACAAATGCACACACACACACCCCGCCTGTCACCCTTTTACCCTTTCTGTTGTCCTCTCTCTTTCTACACTGCTTTTTCTTTCGAATGCTTTGTTTTTCTGTTCGTGAGAGTAATAGAAATGGTGTCACAATTGTTTTGTTTTTGCTTTGTGTTTACTTCTTATTTGTTTTGTGTAAGCTGTTTGCTTCCCCTTTTCCCCTTTTTACAATAGTTAGTTTATAAAGTTACGCCTTTCTTCTTTCCTCTGCTCGTCTACATACATACGTTACACTCAGCAGCAAACGTAGGGTTTTTCGCTCTGTTTAATAAGTTACTCTTAAGCTGAATGCCCCGTGTTATCTCCCCCCTACAACCCCACCACAAAAACCCAGGATGCAATGAGGCGTTTGTTTTTTATTCGACTGGGATGATCCGCCAGCATTATTGGGTACCTTTGTCTATGGGCCGTTTTTTTCGGTTAGTTTCGTGTATTTGTGGTGTTTTTAACTTTGTAACTTAAGTAGTAAGAATGTTGTTTAACAAGTTTTACCGGAAAGAGGGTTAGGTCAAGAAGAGTCCATGCCCATGCACGCATGGCCTCCTTCGCACATATTGTATGTACACAAATCGTTTCTTTTCAACTCACATGCTCACATTACACACACAGCATGCGCGCGCAAAGTGCGTCTTTCGCGGTTAATGAATGTGGTGTGTACACGATACAATAAATTTACGCTTCTATAATACACTATTATCAAAAATATAATTCACAAAACGTACACACGCATGCATAGTTCACACCTGGGTACCTTCTGGATGGTGGTTGTGGTGGCTGTCGTCGTGTGTGTGATTTGCGTGACCTTATAAAAACAAATGACCCAGGTGAAACGGTCTTACATTAGAGTACTCTCTTCCGGCCCCGCATTGGAGAGGTTGGAATATATTATGTATTACACGCTAAAAGCAAAGAGCTGTACAATTTATGCAAAGGTTTATGACACAGAAAAACGCATGCGAATAATTTTAGGAAATCAACTGATATTGTTAAATTGGCAATTAAATCGTATAAAAAAAACCAACAGAGCCCGCCTCTAGCAACCATAAAATAGGATAAAAACTATACCATTACTAACATGTATATTAAAAAAAAACGGCAAAGTAATTCTCTGTCTCTCTGGCTCGAGTTTCTTCTGTTGTTGTTGTTGTTCTGCCCCACTGTCGTTTCGATTCCACTGCCAGAGCAGAGACGTGTTTTGCTGTGTATTAGTTGTTTAAATTTCGTTACAGCCCGTACGATCTAATAATAGCACGCCAGTCAGGGTTCAAATCTCGTACAGATCGAGAGCTTCTGACTATCATGTTATCGAGAGCCCACGGAACTATTCACGGTTGGCCAAAGTGTCTTAGTTAGTTGGTCTAACTACGGTTGTTGTGTGGCAAATAAGGAAGCGATGAAGGAAATGAAACGTATTGAAATGATAAGTTCTATCTTTCGATACATGACGCACGCGCAATTCAACAATGTTTGTGACCACAAACTGTTGACTCATGATGAGAGACTAACATCATGCTCGTCACAAAGTTTTAAAATAAGTAGAAAAGAGAAGTGATCGAAGGGAATAGAAATGGAATCGAAAAGACGGGAGACAGGCAGCAGACAACACCAAAATCGGACGACGAAAGAAGAAACAATGAGACGGATCATATGAATTTAGTCCACTTAAAAGGCTTACCGATGCTATTAATTCGTGTTACAATTGAAATGAAGCAAACTTATAAACCTATATTTATCTCCTTTTCGCCTGCCTCACCATATCACGCACACGCACGCACACACACACGAATATACCTTCACTAAGGAGAGCAATTATCATCACACGGGAGAGGTGATTAGTAGCCTACTGGGTTAGGGATTAGTGGTGGCTTAGGTTGCGAAACTCTCCCCAAAACAAGACGCAGAGAAAGAGAGAGAGTGTGTGTGTGTGTGTGCGCGCGGTACCGTGTGTGTGAGTGTGTGTAACTAATAATGTAGGTCATAACCAATAATAGATACTACAAAAAAGATCTTGTTTAAAACTCCTTCATTCCTGTCCTTATTGGCCTATCTTTTTGCTTAAGCTATGTTACATCTGCCTTATTACACTTGTACACACGTTTGTGTATTTACCGTTTACTTTGAAAATTATAAATATATATATATGTATGTATGTATGTATGTGTGTGTATATATATGTATGCATTATGTTAGTATTCACCTGCCTCGATATTTCCCTGTGTCGCTTTCTTCTACTACCTTCGGCTTTGTACTTTGTACTAGGTGTGACACACAAACACATCTCTACTTCGATGCAAATCGCGGGCTTTGCGCTGTGCGTATCTGGGGAGAGGGGTCTGGTATGTTCTGTCCTTTCTATACTACACCCCCTCCCTTTCTGTCCTCTCTCCCCCATCGCGCTTGTTTGATTATTAATTTATCGAATAATTTCACTCTTGCCTTTCCCTTTCTGCTTTTGATATTCGAAAGTGCTCGGGGCTGCTGCAGCTGCTACTACGGTTCGAGCTTATTTTGATTTCCGTTTGTTGCTTGTTTTCTTGGCCTGCTTCGAGAGGAGGGAGAAGTTTGTGTGTGTGGATGCGTATAATCATACGGAAAGATGATCAAAAATCAATCGGAACAATCGGAAGTTGCATTGGATACATCCTTCACAGTTAAAACAAAACACTTTGAAATCTAAAATCATTCCAAAACATTACACCATTTTTTTTTTGCATTACTCTAGCGCGAACATTCGAGTGCACAGCACAATGTGTGTGCATCATCATTGCAATCATTCCCAAAAAGAACTGAACTGAACAAAAGCTGACGGATCGGGTCGCTCACATTCAATGCAGCATCAATGTGTGCTTTAGTAGAGCGCGGGAAAGGTCACAAAAACCATCTCACGATGATTTCGTAGTGCCCCGAAACCGTCGGAGAAAAAAACCAAAAAGCACCCTCTATACTCCTTTTCCCTCCTCCGTATTGCTTGTTTGCTATTCCTGAGTGTTCCTACCGTGCGAGGTAAGAATTCTTTTCACATCCCCTCTTACACCGATCTGTGTTCTTAGCGCTAGTAATTCTAATCACGCATTGATGTGGTCGTGCCGTGGGTGGTACTACCTTACTATGCGAAGCGTTGGGTGTGGGATGGGGTGGTCTTGGTCTCTTTGCCGCCCCGTTTCTATCGACATGTCCCGCATGTCATTTGCGAGAGAACTACGTGTGCGTGTTTCGGCTCTTACTCCTGCTGCATCACTCCTTCTTTCTTAGTCCGACTCGCGCTTGGACAGATCACACGAACTTTATGGGAAGTATTTGAGCGACTTTAGCCGCTCCGCCGACATGCCGCCCTCGCTGCGCAGCTCGGCCAACGTTGGTGTAGCACTGAATGTAGTCGCTGAAAGGGAAACAACACAGTTTTGGTTAGAATTTGGAGCTGTCTTTTGTAAAACGTTCACAAAACAAACTAATAAGCTTACCAATAACACTAACTAAATAAGGTTTCAATGTTCTTTACTAATTTCACTGGAAGTTAAATCAGACCAGTACCGAAATCTGCCACTTTCAACGTGCTTTCGATTCATTATTCTTTTACCTGAGCTCAAAAAAGTCTATTCTACCCATCAAAACAGCTCTCCGTGTGCAGCAGCATAACATTGATTATGTTTCTATATTTCATTTAACATTAAATAGCATATTTCAACTAAATACTCTATGTGCAGTTCCACCCTTTCTTTCTCTATTTCTATTTTCTTACTTACTTATTTCGTCGGTTGACGAAAGTGCTTCGTAGTGATTGTGATGATGATGGTTCGTCGACGATGCATGGTCCACGGCCGTTGAAATACCGCCACTGCCGGCGTCTTTTCCGCTCAGCTTGCCCACTGTGCCGTTGCTTATGCCGGGAACTGGCGCACGAACACGACCACCACCACCACCACCACCGACGCTCGACGAAGAGGACGAATTGGAACTGTCGCCCGATTTCGCCTCTTCCGGCAGATCGAGATCCAGCTCCATGCTAAGCTCCCGGCTGATCGAGCTGCTCACATCATTGCTGCTGATGGTGCTGCTCACAGACGACGCAGCGGCACGATCGGCCGCCAGCAGCAGCTGCTCTCTCCTGCTCGCTTTCGATGCCGCTATTAGAGCGGCGGCTGAGGGCACTGGGGCCAGCGAGGATAGTATCGAGCTACTGCTAGTAGAGCCAATGGCTGTGGAGGTGGTCGGAGTGGCCGTTCCCGGCGTCGTGGACGTTGCGCTACCTTCGGTGGAAGTTTGCTGCTTGCGCTTGCGGTACTCGGTAATGGAGAGCTTGCGTTTCGGGGTGATCGGTGCACTGGCGGCACTTGCCCCGGCGGGGGACGATGCGTCGGCGGCGCTCGTTGCTGCCACCAGTGCCGGGTTGAGTCGCGGATCCGAGCTGGCCGTTTTGGTGAAGATCTTCGGATACGCTCCAACGGCGGGCGATCCTGCGGTCGGCGCGGTTCCCGTTCCCGGTGTTACACCGGCCGCTCCCACCATCGATGGCGGCGCTGTAGTGCTGCCGAGAGTGGACAGCGATTCCGTGCCCGAGCCGAGCAGGAGGGACGATTTTACACCGCCACCGCCAACCAGCGGCGAGGTGAGCGATCCAAGGGTCGAGAAACTTGTCGGTCGGTGAAGCGGAGCCAGCATGGCCGTTCGTTCCAGCAGATTCGATACCTCCGAGCGGTACTGATAGATACCGCCGGCAGCGCTGCCCGCGCTGCCCACACTCGGAGGCGCTCCGGTGGACGGCCCGAGACGCCCGAGATGGTACCCACCGAGCGTGCTGAGATGTCCACCGGCTACCATGGGTCCCGGTGGCATGGGCGGATCCGGCCGTAGCGTAGAGTACGAGCGGATCGGTTCACTGCCGAACGTGGTGACCGATGGGACGACGACATTGCCACCAACGGTGGTGCTGTTCACGACGGTTGGGATCGTTTTGATGGTGTGCAGATTGCTGCTGACGCTTCCGCCGCTTGCAGCCGACGTGGTGAGCAGTGCGGCAGTGGCCAGCCCGGTCGATGCGGCCAGCACTGACACGGACGAGGGAGGCAGCACCATCGGTGGCATCGCAGCGCCAGCAGCGGCCATGCCTGTGGCCAGCGAAGTTGCTCCCGTAATCACAGCGATGGATTCACCCGTCGCTTCCATTCCTTCCGAGGCAGACCGCTGCAGCATCACATTGACGGCATCTTCCTTCACGCACAGATCAAAATTCAGCTTCACCTGCTTCTTCACGCTCGCTCCGTCTGCGCTTGGCGCTCGTGCCGGTGGGGAGACGCTGCTGCTGCCACCCTTCTTCGATTTGCTTTTGTTGCGCGAGATCAGATTCATGATGTTCTCGGAGTGGAAGGATGCGATCACCTTCTGCAGGTCGGCCAGCTCGCTCTGCTCGCTGTCTTCTGCTGGAGCGGCACGCGCTGGAGTTGAATTCGAGCTCTCCTTCGTACCGTTTGCCACTTTCTGCGGCGACGAACTGGCAACCGGGGCCTCCTCCGTCCACTCGGCGCATGCCGTTTCGCCCTTAGGCGCGGCCTTGCTAGCCGCCACCACTTCGGGCTTAACGGCATCGTCCTCTTCTTCCGCTATGAAGCGTACATCACGCTCCTCCTCGTCTTCGTTGGAAGTTCGGGGCAGCCCCTGGCGCAGAGCGCTGGTTTCCGACATCATCTCCATCATCTCCTCCTCCACCTCACGCATCAGTGCGTCCTCGCTGTTTTCGTCTTCGAGCTGTACCTTCGAGCCGATCTCTTCCTCCTCTTCCTGGACGTACACCAGCACCGATTCTTCCTCGGCACCGCCGTCCGTGTCGTCGCCGGGATGCTCTCCTTCGCCAGCGACATCGCACTCGTCGTTCATTGCCGCCAGCCGCTCTTCGACGATTGTTTCCACAATTTCATCGAACGTCGACGACAACGACTCCATGCCCGATGTGTCACGCTTTTCCTCCGCAACAACGTCCTCCGCTTCGCAGTAGCTAATTTCCACCGATTGGCTGTTGGCTTTCGGCTGCTCCACCTTTCCGAGTGATTTTCTACTGGTGGATCGTTTCTCTGCCGGTTTTTCACGTGCAGCAGCTGTAGCAGAGCTGTCCTTGGCAGCAGACGTTATCGGTTTACCCTCACCCACACTCACTGTTTCGTCCTTTGCAAACGATTTTGGCGTGGGACTTGGAATTGGTGCTTTCTTTTCCACCTGTAGCTCGAGAGATTTTGCCACCGCTGCTGCTGCCGCTGTTTCTGCTTCCTTGCGCTGTGACACGAACGACTCCTGGACGATCTCTTCCACCAGGGCGGCCATTTCATCATCATCGTCGGCGATGTATTTCTGGCTTCCTTTGCTAGGCGTGCTGCCCTTGCTGTCGATCGCTGGATCGGACGTGTCCAGCTCAGAATCACACAACTGTGGCGTCCTTGAACGTCCTTCAGCAGCAGCTTGAACAATCTCGTCCACAGCAGCGCTTGGTTCGTTTTGCTGCTCGACCTGTGGCTCCTGCTCTTCGACGACTTCCTGTTCCACCACTGCCTCCTGCTCGACCACCACTTCCTCCTCTTGCTCAACCACCACTTCCTCCTGCTCAATCACCTCCTCCTGCTCGACCACTTCCTCTTGCTCGACCACTTCCTGCTGCACAATCACTTCTTCCTGCTGCTCGATCACTTCTTCTTCCTCTGGTTGCTCGATCACTTCTTCCTGCTGGTGCTCGATCACTTCTTCCTGCTCCATCATCTCTTCCTCCTGCTCGACCATCACTTCCTGTTCCACCATCACCTCCTGCTCAACCACATCCACCACCTGCTGCTCTACAACCTGCTCCTCGATTACTTCCGCAGCTGGTTCCGCGTACACAGGTGTAGCCGCCGGTGTTGCTGCCGTATATTCCTGCTCTCTTTCCACTGGCGTACTTTCGGCTGCAATAGCTGGCGCAGGTGCTGCCTGTTCGACAGTCTCCACTACCGGCTGTTCAGCAGTCTCCACGGTTGCAACCGGCGGCGGCTCTGCTGTCACTATGCTGTTGCTCGCCGTAACCTCGTACTGCATCTGCGCCGCCATCGCTAGCGGAATCGAATGGTGCGGTTGATGATGGATTTGCTGCAACAGCGGGTACGGATGGTGATGGTGAAGATGGTGTGGAGAGGAGGCCACACCCACACTGCCACCGAGATGTAGCTGCGGATGGACGGCGATCGTCGGCGAGGGTTGCTGCTGTGGCGCAGCCAGCACCACCTGCGCAGTGGCAGACGGTGGCACTATCGGAGGCAGTGGCGGCGGCACTGGGATCGGTGGCGTCGCAACACTTGCAGTCGGCATCGGACCAGGATCGGCAAAGTGCAGAGGGGTAAGCATCTTCACTGGGCCACTGCTGGTGGGTAGTGGGGCACGATGAGAGGAAAGGTCCATCGCTTGCTTCTCGGGCGAGATGGAATGATCCCAAAATCTGGTTGCACTGCTTGCGGGTCCGCTATTTCCTCCGCTCGCTACCAAGCCGCTACTGTCCGCGTAGCTCGACGTAATGGGCGCAGTCGATTGGACATACATTGGTTGCGGCATTTGCTGCGCCGCGTCCGACGAAACCACGGCTGGTGCGCTCGATACGACGGCAATCGGATTCTCTCGAATCACACGCCGCTTTTTCAACGGAGTCGTGAACCCGTTCGGCGGTGGTGGGGAAGACGAGGACGAGGAGGATGAATGCAGCCCAACGCCATGCCCGCCGCTCGGATGTTCGTCGGTTTCCTCCGATATTGCCTGCCGGAGCCAACGTTTCTTCACGGCGGCACTTTCCATCTTGTCCGTAGTGCTAACCGTACTCACTTCGCCGCTGGACGACGACACGCTCGTTGGCCATTTGCTCGTTCCACTCGCCTGAGTGGATGACGAAACAGCCACCGAGGAGGAAGTCGCCGGGCAGGAGGAGGAGGAGGAGGAGGTGGCGTTTACCGTACCGTCGTCCGGCTGGGGCGAGTTTTGCATGATGAATTCTTCCACCTTCTTTATCATGATGTTGCCACCCTCTCCCGTGCCGGACGTATCGTCAAAGTTGGTCTTCAGCTGCAGGGGCTGTCGAAGGTGGGGCAAGGAGGATACTGCGTCCACCGCGCTGTTCCCCCGATCCTCTGTGGGTGTTGTCGAGTACCCGGAGTCGCCCTGCTCCTGCGCATGCCCGCTCAACCACTCGCGGCTCATACTTTTCTTCGTTTTTGCCTTGGCCGGGTACTTGAAATCCTGCTGCTCCACGGGCAACGGTGATTCGAGCGTTTGGGCAATCACAGGCGGCGAGGGCGTGGAAGACGATACGAGCACCGAGCTGGGTAGATTCAGCGGTCGTCCGCCCATCAGCAACGCGGATGCGTTCTCGAGCGGACCAACTGCTGCCTCAATCAGCATGCAGGCGGAACTGAGCATCGGCAAGCTTCCTGCTCCAATGGACGGTGGCCCTCCGGCCATACTACCCGCCGGTTCACCGACGACGTTTGCCGAGGTCACTCCCATCAGCTGTGCCGCTCCGCTGCTGCTAGTTGCCGACTGTGAGAAGGTCAGCAGCAGCTCGGCTGCTTTGTCGTAATGACCGCCAGCGTACGACTCGCCATCCGTACCTCCCGCTGCTGATTGGGATTGGTACTGATCCTGCTGGTCGTGTTGTTGCTGCTGCTGCTGCTGCATCCGGTTATTGCTTTTCGATTTCGATCTCGAGCGAGCTGCTGCTGCTGCCAGCTTCTTGCGCCGCTGCTGAGTGGACGATGCGAAATGCTGACTGACCGCTTTGCTCTTCTTTTTCTTCGACGAGCGCGTCTTTGACGACGATCGGATTTTTCGCTTGCCGCCACCGCTGCTGCTACTTCCGCTGCAACTGCCACCACTGGAGAAGGAGCGAGCGTTCGGCGAGCTGCCAAACGAGTGATCCACATTCGTACCGTCGCAGGACGTGTTGGCCGACAGCTGACCACCGCTGGACGACGAGCAGACGCCTCCTGCCGCACCGCTGCTGTCGGCCGTACCATCGTCCGAAAGATTGCCACCCATGGCGGCGTTCGAGGTGGAGATGCTGCGCCGTTTGCTGCCCGGAACCGTTACACCGTCCTTCCGCTGCTCCTTCAGCTCCTGCTTGCGCTGCTGCGACTGTTCCATCTTCGCGAACGCCTTCACGATCGCTTCCATTTTGCGCTCTTCGCGCGTTAGCTTTCGGCTCGGCTTTTCCGTCGCCTGCTTTTTCTCCGAGCGCGAATGTGGCTGATCGCCACCGCCACCACCACTGCTGCTCTTTTTGCTTTTGCTGGCGGAATGATGGTTTACCGCACCATGGTGCTGATGAGGGTGGTGATGATTGTTCGGTGAACTGGAGCGTTTCACTGGGGATGAGGTCAAAGATCCGGCATTGCCCGTCGGCATCGGCTGCTGCTGCTGCTGCTGTTCGATGACGGTGACCGGCAGGGTGGAATTTGGTTGCTCCTGCTTCCTTTCGCCGGGTAGCATTAGCGGAGACGGTTCCGTTTTGATGGTTACATTCCCACTTTCCACCGTCGTTACCACCGTCGTGCCTGGCATGGCGTGCTCCTCGCCCACGGTGCTCATTTGCGACGTTGCCGCGGGTTCAAGCTTTACCTCGTGCTTGCTGCTGTACTCCTCCTTCACGACGCAAACCGGTGCGAACGGTGCAACAACCACGCCACTGGGATGGATCTGCACATCTTTCATCTCGCCCGACTCTCGCTTCACCGAGTCGACTTCATCGACATCGACGGTAACAACTTCCGGTTCCTGCTTTATCTGCGGACAGGGCTGCTGTGCCGGGAACAGGACTGTTCCAATGATTTCCTTCGTCTGTACCACCGTTGGTGGTTGCTGCTGCTGCTGCTGCTGCTGCTGCTGCTGCTGTTGCTGCTGCATTACTGGCTTGGTAGGCGAAAGCAACAGCGAAACGGGCGAGCTTCTGTGGCTCGTTGTGGGTTTTAACGGTGAAGCAGGCGGGGAAGGTTTGATCTGTATCTTCATAACATCCTCCAGTATCTCCATCCGGTGCAGCTGCTGCTGTTGCTGGATCAGCTCCATGCGCGTACCGTGCTCGAGCAGGGCCGCATCTAGTGCGGCCGTTCCGGGGCGAGATCCAATACAGCCACCGCCGGACGCCATCGCTAACAGCGCTGCGGCCGCTTCGGGCTGATGCTCCTGAAAGTGTTGCTGTAGCTGCTGCTGCTGCTGCTGTTGCTGTTGCTGATGCGGCAGTTGCTTCTTAACTGGCGACTGATGATGGTGAGGAAGAGTAAGCGGCTGTGGCACACCGGCATTCAATGGCATGACGGGCGAACTGGATGCACCGGGTAGTGGAGGAGGAGGAGGTGTCTGCTGGTGCTGGGGAGATTGCGCTTGCGCTACGTGCGGTGGCGGCGGTGACCTTAGCGGAAGATTGACGTCGTAAGGATGATACGGCGAGGAGGGAGGCATTGCTCCCTGCGGCCCGCCCATCGACGGATGGTGCGGAGAAGCCATTGGCGGAGGGCAATACAAATACGGGGGGCCACCCATTCCCGCCATTATCGGGGGTTGGATCGGTGGACCGAGCATCATCGGCTGCGAGTGTGGCGGCTGCTGCTGCTGAAGTTCTTGCGGCGTCATGATGTGCTGCTGCTGTAGCATCGGTTGCAGCATGGGCGAGGAGGCCGGCGGTGACATCAGACAACCGGACTGGCCGGCACCCTGCGGTGTGCCAAACATGGCGTCGCTTTCGCCGCCGCTTGAAGAAATCGACCGATTGCGCCCGTCTGCCGAACGGCTGACGCTGTTGTTGCGAGCCTTCTTAGATTTTCCCTTCCCGTCGAGCCCACCGTCCGCGAGGGAGCGCTTGGTTCCGGTCTTGCCGCTGCTCTTGCCACCTGGCGCCACTCCAGCAGCAGCCCCCGCGGGGGCCGCCGTGCCGGAAGCAGGCGCCATCGATAGACCGGTCGATTCGCTTAGCTGGGCCGAGTACGCACAGTCCTTTATCAAGCCGCAGGCGCACACGTTCGTGACGGTGGTGTGCGTGAGAATGACCACGCCGCCCATCCGATGAATCAGCTGCTCGTCGTGCCGTATGGTAATCTCCGTGTTCGACTTGATGTTCGTGGTCGCTACAATGTACAGATGCACCACTCCCTTCTCCACGCTGTGCAGCAGCTCCGCGTTCGGTCGGCAGGATCGCCGCACGAAGCGGGCGTCGTTGCCGTACGTGCGCGTGTCCACGCAGAGCTCCATTCCACCGCACCCGGCCGCCGGCAGCTGGTAGAGGAAGAGGAACGGGCCGGCATTCTTGTTCTGGCTGAGCTTGCCGTTCGCCGCCATGTTAAACAGCGACTGCAGCTGCTTGTGCTGGTTGGTAAGCATGTACTTGCCCCTCACCTCTATGATCGGTGCCCGCGGTTCGATGTCGCTCGTGCCGATCAGGATTTTACCTCCCGCGTGCGGTACGGTCGTGCAGCGCGGGGTGAGATTCGCCCCGCTCGGCACCGTCAGCAGCCGGCTGTCGGTTAGCAGCGGGTTCTGTGCCTGCAGCTTCGCGAACGCTTGCAGCCGAGCCCGCAGCTCGGGCGAGTAGTGGTTCGTCGTCGCGCGCTCGTAGCTGTCGATCCACGTGCGTATCATGTTCATCAGCTTTTCCGTGCTCTGCTCCGCACTCTTCGTCTTCTTCTTGGAGGGTCGCGCGGCGGCCGCCGTCGGTGCACCGGCCGTAACGGAGCGTAGCTCCTTGCCGGCCACTACGCGCTTGCCACCGTTCAAGCGGCTGTTCAGGGCGGCCTCTGCCTTTTTGCTTAGCTTCTTGGCCGCTCCGCCACTACTATTGCTACTATCACAGTACAGGGTGGTGCCGGACGGTGCCATCGTGGACACGGCCATACCGCCAGCGATCGACGACGAGCCCAGCGGCATCGTGGTCGCCATCGTTGTAACCATCGCATCCATCATTGCTACTCCCGGGCCAGGAATCAGACCACCAGCACCGAACGGTACACCCTCACTGCCACTCACAACCATCGTTGGTGTCGTTGCTGACGAGCTGATCGGAAGGATGTTGCTGTTCATTGCACCGGCCATGGCACCACTGTTCGAAGCTCCAAGCAGAGCTCCGCCCCCGATCGACGAAGAAGATGAAACGCTGTCAGACTTCTTGCGCGAGCTTCCGCCGGATCTGGACTTTTTCGCGCTTTTCGCGGGCGTAGCCGGCGCCGTGTGATTCGTAGCTCCGATCGCCCCATTGCTCGGTGGCATATGGCCCTGCAGTTGATGATGGGACATAACATCGCCGTACTGATACTGCTGCTGCTGATGGGAGGCGTATTGCTGCTGATGATGATGGTTGCCTCCTTTCCCACTCAGTGGTGGCGTTGGTGGCAAATGCTGATTTGTGCTCGACACACCGCCGATGTCCGTCGTTGTGGATGCGGACGCGGCTGCTCCCGCAACCGTCACATTGTTGTTTGCAAAGAACAGACTCTGCTCCTTGCGCTTTTGCAGCTGCAGCTGGCGGGCTCGCGCCTTGTCGACGGGACGCGGCTGGCACAGCTCGCAGTTGTACTCGTCCGGTATGTTCATGCGATCGATACCCATACAATCGACATGTTGCCAAGCACTGTTTAGAGAAAGGAGTAAATTGACAAACAAATTAGTTAAGATCAGGTGTTGCACACACACACAGCTCCATTCCGATCAATACTTACGAGCACTTATCGCAGCAAATCATGTACCCATCGTCATGCGTCAAATCGCAGATGCAGCGCGTGACAGAATCGTCCTCGCCTTCGCCCTCCGGTGCCGTATCCGTTTCCTCGCCCAGATCGTTGTCCTGGCCCGCCCGCGACCCGTTACTGATGACCGACTGTGCATCGTCATTGTCGTCGTGAGCGCCCGGCCGGGCTGTCGTCAAGCCTCCCTTCGCCTGATACAGATATTCGAACATGCCGCCGCCCGCTCCTTTCGAGCTTCCGAGCAGCTCGCTCGCAACGGCAGCCGACGTCAGCTTGGCCAGATTCATCTGTGCTATCGGCACTACTATGGGCGATCCGCTGACGCCCATGCTGACGGGCACTGCCGCCGGGGCAGCCATCACCGTCGTCGTCATCGTTGGGTGCAGCCCGGACGGCAACGAGGAAGACGTGATCATCGCCAGGCTGTTTACGTCCACGCCGGTGGAAATGGTACCACCGGGGACAGAATGTGACACTGCAGGGTTCGGTTGAATTGTTTGCTGAATTGACGCGTTCGCTCCCGAAGGAACCGTGATATGATGGTCCACGGCGGCAGCCGTCGTGATCGGTTCGCAGTAGGTGTGGTCCTGCATGATTGCTTGCAGAATGTAGTACAGACCGGCCGACGGATCGACCGGACCGGGGCGCACCTCAATGCTGTTGCCTTCGTCGTCGTCTCGCGCCGAGTAGTGGGCGGTAGCGAGCGTACTTGCCGGGCTACTCTCTTTTAGCGGAATATTATCCGCATAAAGCGTCGTCGTACCATCCACAGAGCCACTGTAAATGAGCAAGGCAGAAAGGGATTTAGTAAAATGTAAGAAAGGAAAGAGACATGAGTAATTAAAAAAAAACAGTTCCGTCAAACCTACCTCATTCTGCGACCGTCCGTCGATCCGGATGAATCGTAACGATGCCTGCTCGGCGTTCCTGCCATCGACGATGATGACGAGGAGGACGACGGCTCGTACGAATGGTGCCGGGCGTACAGTTTCGCATTGCTGCCCGTGGAGGTGTCGTGCGATTTCTGCGACAAACTCTGCAGTATTCTCGCCGTCGCCGTCTCGTCGGACTGACCGTTCAGATAGTTCACGTCCGCATCGCCCGCAGGACTTGGTCCCGATTGCTGCGACACCGGCGTCCTGCTGGACGTCGTTCCGGACGAGGAAGTGGTGTAGACATACCGGTACGGCGGCGAAGCCGTGTGGTTTACCAGCACTTGCTGCGAGGTTGGATGCTGCTGTTCGACACCCCCTGGTGGTACCATCGAATGTTCCATTGACACGTAGTGCTGAGACACGACCGGCGGCGACGAGGCTAGTGGAGCGTGCAGTTGAAACTGGCTGCCACTGTTGTGACGTCCACGTCCGCCTCCAATGCTTTTGACCGACGACTTCGCCGACGCCGTGCTGCCACCGGTTGATGCGTTCGTGAAGTTGTTGCTGCTTGCGCCACCCTTTCCCCCCGAATACTTTGTGACCGTTTCGGCAAGCGTCTGCTGATCGTAGGCTCCAACCGTGGCGGCCGCCGTGTAGAGATTGCTTAACCCTTTGTGTCCACCGCCGCCAGTCGCTGCTGAGATTGTTGATGAAGTTGTCGTCAGTGTTGCGGTACTGGCGAAAACTGTCATGGAGGAAGCTGAGCTCACGATGTAGTTAGCGGTACTGCCAATCGAGGAGGGTGTAAACCGGCCCACGCTCGGCGCTTTATTTGTGAGCGAGGACGCTGGTACGTTGATCATCATCGTACCGCCTCCTCCACCAGACGTATGTTGTTGCTGTTGCTGTACAACCACTTGCTGCTGCTGCTGCTGCACTGCAGTTCCACCAATATTGCCCCCAATGAACGTACCCTGCTGCAGCTGAGGTGAAGCCGTTCGCGACTGAGCTGGCTGGGGATGAATTTGTAGTATTTGATTTTTGCCCGTTTTCATCACGTTCACAGTAGTGGTGGTGCTCGACTGTTTCGAACCACCGAGGATGTGGTGTATCGGGGCCGTCAGCTTGATACTGCCCAACGATGTAGGAGTGCCGGCACTGATGCTATTGCTGCTGATCGTATTACTACTGCTGCTGCTGTTATTGGTCTGCGCGTACGACGACACAGGGATCATCACCTGTGCTTGGCCCGGGAGCAGACCCGAATGAAAGACCGCCCCCGAGGTCATTATAATGGGAGCTTTGCTTGTGCCGCCCGTTTGCTGCAGGTCCAACGAGCCACTGCTGCCACCGCTCTTCATGTAAAACATCGAAGATGAAACGTTGCTCGGTGCAGAGCCATGGTTGATGCTGCCTAATGCGCCCTTTTGCGATGCTGAGTTACTTCGAACCGTTTTCAAGCTCACATTAACCGCGGTCGGTGTCTGCTGCTGCTGCTGCTGCTTCATGACGGCCAGCGGTTTCAGCGTTACATTTGAGAGCCTTTGCTGCTGCTGGGACTGTGGCTGCTGTTGCTGTTGCTGCTGCTGTTGAAGCAATTTCAGTGATGCATTTTGGCTTACTTTGCTCTTGCTTGTGACCGGAACCGGTTTCACGTGCGTGGTCACTACGTTCTTCAGCTCTACCGGTGTCGTGGATAGTGCTCCACCACCAGTATCTTGAATCTGACCTACGGTGTTGTTGTACTGAATCTGCTGCTGCTGCTGCTGCTGTTGCTGCTGCAAGAGACGGCCACCGTTGCTTAAAGCTGCCGAGCTCGATACACTGCTGTGGGTGCTGTTGGGCGGCATCCTTGTAACGAGCTGAATGTTTCGAGGCACCGTAACCTTCTGCACCATCGTCGTTGTGGCCGACGTTGAGCCAATGCTGTTGCCACCGCTGCTACTGGTAAGGATTCCACCGGCAATCGACATGGTCGGCAAATGTTGCTGCGTAATCGACACGGACGAGGAGCTAGACGACAGCAGATGCTGCGGCTGCTGCTGCTGCTGCTGTTGCTGCTGCTGTTGCTGTGCACCGACGAGCTGGTGGTGCGGATGGTTGTTGAGATTTTTCATCTTTGCAATCGGCACACTGATCAGCTTGCTGGTGCTAAACTTGCCCCCGGTCGAGGTGAATACGTTAAAGTTTTTCCCGCTCGAATCGATGTAGTTGAAGGTGGCCGTAGTTGGCGGCATCTGCAATTGCATCTGTTGCTGTTGCGACTGCTGTCCCTTAGGGACCAGCGTCACATTGTTTACCACCTGCATGCGATTTGCTGCCCCATCGCCTCCACCGCCCGTTGCCAACGTTGGGCTCTGCCCGGGCAAAAGGTTGACACTGTTGTTGCTGTTGCTACTGCTGTTACTACTGCTGCTGCTACTATTACTACTGGTGTGGATATTGCTGTTGAGACTGTTGCTGTTACTGGTACTGGTGGCGGCGCCGATACTATTGCTAAAATTACTGCTACCGCTACTATTGCCGCTGAGCGTCGTCGTCGTCGTTGTGGATGCCATCGTTGCACCGTAACTCGTGCAGATCATGTTGGAATACTGTACTGTCGTGGGGCCTCCGGCACATTCGCCCCTCAGCTTGAGTGCCGCCACATTGGACAGCTGTTGCAGACCGCTCGCTGCTGCCACTACCGTGTCATTGCAGTCGAGCAGCGGATGGTGGTTCGGGTGTCGTAGCCGGCTGTTGGCGGCACCATCTAGTATTAGCACGTTTCCTGCAGCCCCCGTGTGTTGTGCCACCGCAGTACTATAGTTTCCACCACCATTGCCTTCTGCTGCTACTGCTCCACCACCACCCTGGGCGATGCTGCCACTACTGCTGCTAGTGTTGTTGCCGGATCCTAAAATATTGAATTTGTTACTGTTCACAGACGGGCCAGACGATGCTGTCATGATACTGTCGCGCGATGCAGACATGATTGAGCTGTGTTGCTGCTGCTACTACTACTGTACGTGATGATCTTTCGCTTCCTGCGGTCATTTACTACAACGCAACGAGCGATGCGCGTTCTTTGGGAGTTTTGCTCGCCCCTGCTGCGGGTGGCGAATCCAACCCAAGAAACAAACTTAATCACACCGCACACACAAACGAGCACACATAAACACACACAAACACTCTGTTCGCGGTTAATGGAGGTTTTCGCGCTTTCCTCCTTCCAGTGCCACTCTTTAAACAAAAACAAATTCGCTTTTCGTTTTCACTGTCCTTTCTTCGTCGTCGCTGTTAGCTTGCCTCCTTGCTGCCCAGTTTTGGAGTAGTTTATGCTGCGTTGCAGTGGCGACTACTAATGTTCATAGACAGGGAGGGGCGCGACGAATTCTCTCTTTAGCACACCGACGATCGTTGGTAGACGGTAGGGGTGGACGAAAAGGACCACGCTGCTGGTGGTAGAACAACGGTCAGAGTATCCACCACGTTTGATGAACCGTTCAATACAACAGGCGTACACGATGAATGGGAACTATGCTGATCCTTTCTCTGTTGCTCTAATAAAACCACTGGTAATGCCGAGGTGTCTAATGTTCCTGCGGCAGGTGGATCACCGCCAATGCGATAATAATCGAGATGACCTTCGTTATCGTCCGATGGTACTGGCAGCGAGAAGGCCATGTCAGAACGGTTCATAGCACTGGTGCTCAGAATCCTGGAATGAAACAGAGAGAGGAATAGGACATTAGATGGGGTTCAGATTTGTATTAAACTGGTCATAACAGAACAAATGTATGCAACCGTCGGATGATTGAGTGGAGAAATATTCAAACAGATATGATCGAATCGAAATCAGCATCAAATTAGAATATAAAAACCTCTTACGTCCTACATCTATAATGCTTCAATACAAATACAAGCCTCTAAGAGCGTGTACCGTTAATTTCATACTGTGGAGGTAGCCTAAACAAGCAAAACAAGCATCGATTATAAATGCAAACATGCGCACTTGTTCTCTCAAGCTTGCCAGTTGATAACGATACTCATTTGAGGCTCATTTTTTGAATTTCTTTGTCAGCATAGATGGCCATGTAAAATGCATGCTTGAAGCAATTGCAAACAAAACGGTTTGTGCAATCATGAAATGGGTAAGGATTGCCAATCCTTCGTTCATACTCCCAAACCCTTCAATTATTGTACAACTAACATTTGCCAGCTAATGAACACGTTCAAACATAACCACCAGGCGCAGTTGATGTTTTTGAACGGGTTCATCATGCTCACACACAAGCGGCGCAGGCAACAAAAAATCAATTACATTTTGATCACCCCCTAAGCAATCGCTACTGCGTCATATATATAAAAATGCACAACACCCCTTGCCAACACACACACGAAAAGGCAACGGCGACACAACCAGCTATACGGGCCACAAATCGCCATCGCATCGAAACCTTCAACTCGACCAGCGTAAACGAACGGTGTATGTTGCTCTCGCTCTCTCGCTCTCTCTCACACACCACCTTACGGCAGTAAACGCAACACCCACACACTCGCAAACCAGCGGTATCGCAGCATCGTGTACGGCAAGCAGAATGGGGGGAAAAAACTAATCGACATCTCTCGCCTCGCTCTTCTCTTATTCCTACCCGACTACCCAGCATCACCATCCCTCTTCATTCGACATCCTTTTTCTATCCGCGTTCAAAATCGGCGATTCGCTTCTCGAACGCGGTAGTGCGCAATCTCGCGATCAATTCCGGATTCTCCCGCCGCCATCATTCTTGCGCTCCCAACAACCGTGTGTATGCGGGCGCGTGTGTGTGTATGTGTTTTTACCATCCCCGTGTGTGTCAAATAATGGCAGCCTGACGTTTGACGTCGTCGCTACGCTGCACTGCTTCGCAAACAACAAAACAAAATTAAGCAGCACACACACCGCCATTGCCACGCTTGAGTTCGAAGTGATGAAACTGCACCACGACCTTGAGCGATTGGTATTTCCATACTCAACATTTTCATTCATAATCGCATCTGCTCACTGCACCCAACAATTTCATCATAGGGCAACTGTCATGGCGAAGGTTTCCTCCTTCCACCATTCGCATCTTTGCACCACACTACCACACACACACGCCCCATTCGCATGCACACACCGCATTCCACACATAATTTTCAGCCCTCATTTTGCCTCCCTTTCGCTCCACACTCCTTCTCTTCTCAATCAATTCGAGTTTCTATTCGACTGCATCTCTCTGTCATCAAATTCTGACACATCCCCACAAGTTCCCAGCCAGCCTGAACGCACGCACACTCACTCACAAACTCCATCTTTTTTTCTTTGTCATTACACGCACGCACACACACACTATCTTCATATCCGTATACACGCTGCCACATTCAGTGTGTATGTGTGCGTGTAGCCGATTGACACAAAACAAACATGGCCGCTTCTATTATTTTCACGCGCTGGTGTTTGATACCGAAAACCACGTTTTTCGGCTCGCTATCACAATTCAATCTATTGTTTGGGGCACTGCTGTCGCTGCTTGTCGAATAGATGCCGTTTCGTTAACGCCATATCACGTAACGGATGCCAAGCTTATGGCTAAACAAACTTTTCTCTTTCCAACACTTCCTGTTGTCTTCTTTATCTTGTTCCTGTCTCCACATTGCAACACATTACAAATCACACGCACACACTTTCACACATCCCGGACTCCCCCACTGCTACACTGCAGCAGACACAAAACGATGGTATAGTAGTGCCCCGTATGCCTCACAGAGTCTCGCGTTAACGAAAAGGCAATCACGAAATACACAAAATGGTACACACGTCACGTCAGTTTGCCAGACATCGATTATTTTCACAGTTTTCACGCCGATTCGCGCACAACTCCAGCGTACAGTTCACTAATTAACCATTTCCTGCAGTTTGTTTTTCTACACGTTGCTCTATTATGCTTTACATGAGAGTCGGGTAAAACGGTCCTCCTTTTCGCGGATTGATGGATTTGCCAAAATCGTGAAACACACATCTGGCGCACACATTAGCAGTCGGATTCCATCACAGTACCGCGCACACACAAACACTACGATAACCATGATCAACCGCGGCACATTAAACGACGCACGCACCCGTAAAATTGATCGCCCCAAAACAAGCTGTTGAGCACCACCATTTCCGCGCACCAATCGGCCTGATGTGTGCTTGTATTTAGTTGTTTGATGTTTCACAAATTTTAGCAATACGCTAGATTTACTTCATCACATTTATATTGTTCCCGGCATGGGAAAATGTTTACCTTCGTGGTATTATTTCACACTAAAGTGTTCCGATTATCTCATTTCCTTCATTTTTGATTACTTTTCTGATGTGATCCAGCAAAAGATTTTTGTTATTTGTTTGTATTGATCTTCTTGTTAGAGATATTTACTGTTTGTAATTCTTATTCTCAGTCTATTCTCTATTAATGGTGTTATACAAACATTTTATCGAACTCAAGCATTTCACGAATTTCCGTACAAAAACACAACAATATGCAAACTATCAGTATTAAATCCATCATCATATACAAGCGCTCAAACGCCAAATGTCAATCTCTTTTGCTTCTCTTTCCAAACATTCTTCCGAAACGGACAAGCGCACATATCGATGGAGTGAAAAAGCATTTGTACTGTTGTGCTTGCGGTTTCCCTTCACTCTAGCCTCCTCCAAGAGAGTATGTGTGTGTGTTGATATTTCTACCCTGCTTTCTACTACCCAGTAACTGGCATTCCAGGGCTTTCCCCCGTTTCCCGACTACCTTCACGGGGGCGAGCAGCATTAAACCGCTGCTTTAGCGGCCAAACCATGTACGGCAACGGCGGTCCGTGTCGAATTAAAAACAATATTTACGAGCAGCGCGTTAGGGGCGACTCTTTACCCGCGCGCACACACACGTTGCGTAATAATAGAACAACACGGATGCTGCTGCTCCGCAGTGTTGTTCCGAGCACAATCTCAAATCGCCCCTGCCGCATCCGCATCCCTGCCCTAAACACACATCCGCAACACCCACCACCGTCACACTGAGAGGAGGAGACGGATGTGATGCAGGGGCGCGGACTGTGATGTTTGGTGGACAGCAAACCATTTTAACAGCGACCTCGCAAACGAATTGGAATAATCATGATTGTTCGCCCGTTGCGACTTCGTGCGTGCGTTCGTCCACAGCGGATGCCCTATCAGTACCGCAGCTTCCCTTCCCACTATGGGGGAGCGCATCATACACACCGGATGGTCTCCATTCAGCAGCAGCACAGTCCCAACCAACGTGCGCACTAATTCAACGATTAGGTTAAGGATTAGGTGTGTGGCAAGAAGACGACGGCAATGGCGGTAGATGGGATCGTCACACAGCACAAGATCGCATTTGGTCTTTCGGCGATGCTGTGTTGCCTCCGCTGCCGTCTGCCTGCTGCATTTTCGGTTTCGTGTACTGGGTACTGGGTCTATTTGCTAGTGGTTTCTCCCATGTTTGCTCTCTCCGGTGGCTCTCGCCGATATCACACTGCTACTACCACGAGCGTTTGCATTCTGTTTCGTCTCTCGCTCTCGAGCGCGCTGTTTTGATGTACGCTGAAAACACCGCGTACAGGCAAGCACACCGCCATCGGTTCGCGTCGTGGCGGTTGCAATTTTGATGCTGTGTCGTCTGCTGCTCCCGATGCGCTCTCCCAGCGACAAGCGAAGCCTGACGGTAAAATGGCAAACTCGTTAATTCGTCGTCGTAGGCACAGCTCGTCGGCGCAGAGCATTCAGCAAAAATACATTGCTAAAACAAGAAAAACAAAACAAAAAAGCGTGTGCTCTGCTCGCGCCTCTCTCGTCGCCATCTTCCTCCCTTGGCTACAGGGAAGCAGTCACGGATTCAACCTACCTTCCCTTTCTTCTTATTCTTCTTCTTACACCCGGGCTTTGCAGATCTCCCTAGCCGTTTTGGCAGTCCGATTCGTGCGTGTGTAGCTTTGCTTTAACGGTTTTTTGTCTTCAATTCCGCGCCACGCTTTCCCGCTGTGTAGTAGTAGTTCGTTGCTGCAAATCGATCCAAATTGGTTGATTGATTGAACGGCATTTGCTTGTCACAGCGTATGGCTATAGGATGGTGGTATCGATCAACGTGTAGTCGCGCGCCGCCGTGGCCTACCGTACCGTATGGAGAGAGGGTGTTTTGTCGTATTTCAACAAACTTCAGTGCTTCACTCAAATCAGTTCCTATCTAAAATACCACACAAACCGGTCGCTAGTTCGAGGACGGCCGAAAGGCAAGGAAAGTGATGCTAAAATGTATACACATATATGTTTCGCATTAGTTTAAGAAAAGGAAACAAACAAAAAACCCAGCTCGAAGCAGGCACATTGCAAAGATATATACATTCAGCACTCCTTCTTACATGAAAAACTCAATTCAATGTTGAAATTAGAGGCCCTCCTCCCGTCCTCCCCACGGCTGTGTTGCTTTTTAACAAAGATGCTGTAGAAAGGTGAAATCCACACACAACTCCACACACTTTTTTCCTTGCTGCTTTGCTTTATTTTGCCTCCCATCGTAGACTGTAAGCAAAGCGAACACACGCACACAACTGCCCCTGCGCGCACTGTACGCGTAGTTCGGTGCAGAATACGGCAGAGGGCGCTCGAAACGTTTGCTGCTCGCAGCACAAACACGAGTGTGCGTGTGAAAACGTGTAAAGCGATGCAAACGAAAACACACACACATTGAATCAACTACCGTGGGGATAGGAAAGAAACTTCGTTGTGTACATCTAACTCATCCCAACCCTCTCCAGTTCATGAGCCATGCTTTTGAGGCTAATATTGTGCCATTCAAAAGGATGTTCTTTAAAACAATGTTGCCGAAACAAGCGTGCTCCAATAATCACAATTTACTCTTCTACATCGCAAACGATGCACATACACAATAATCGATCGCTGGTTTACCCTTCCTACCCTGCTGGTGATACTAAACCCAACCCCCTTCCTGGTTCGTCGCGCTAACCTTTGCCTCTTTGCTCCAACATCGTACTAGCACACCACCCCCTCTACACAAAAAGCAACACATCAAACAACCGCTCCGCACACCGCAAAGCGCATTCATAAAAATACAACCTTCTACCCTCTCGCTACACACACACACATACACACAGCCACGATGGGCGCACAGTCGCTTACTTACACACGCGCATCGACGGAAACGCAGGCGCAGGCACTCGCGCGCGTGTTCAAACGCACGGCCTGCTAACTTTTTTCAAGCAAATGTTCCGTGTCTGTGTACGTGCTTAGGGCTAAAAGGGTTCCGCCACACCGTCGTTGCACTGATTTCTTCTTCTTCGCAATGGCGTGTGAGTGTGTGCGGTGACTGTGCCGTGCATCACCACCATCTTTGCCGCTTGTGCACTGCACCACCACCCCACAAACTACTAACCCACCGCCTATTCCCTTCCCCTTTCGCGATCTAACTATCCTCTAACACCAACACACACACACATACTCGCATTGCTCACCCACGGAAACACCAACATCGCACGCACACTTACGCGGCACAGGGGTACGCGTTTTTACACACATTTTTGGGAGAAATCTCCTCGCGGCCTGCCTGTCTGTCTGTGGGTGTGTGTGTGTGACCGACGAAGAACTAGAATGGTCGATGAAGCAAGGGGATGGACCTGCGGAAGAAGGCAAGGGAACGGCGAGAAAGGGAGTTTGCGTCGCGCCACAAAATGCGAAAAAGTGGGCTTCCTCTCTTCTCCCCGGTGCCACCAACCCTACTCCTTCCTACTCTTTGCGTTTTTTTTACTATTTCACTTTTTTCGTCCACGACGGCTCGTTTCGCGGGGGGCCCACGCGCGATGAATGAAATCAGGAAGAACGGAAGCAACGAATCATACTTACGCTTCTGCACGACCAGCGCGACCACCACGACAGGGATTTTCCTTCTGGGGTTTCCTCACACACACGCGCACACACACACATACACTGCTGGCCGCTTTTCGATATTGCTGATGCTGATGTGCCTACTACTGCTGCTGCTGCTGCTGCTGCTATATTTCATTCGCACACAGAGGCGCTGCTAAGTTTGCTTCGGTGGGGCCGGAGTTTGGGCAAGTGTTTTCCGCGCTGTACTGCGACGCACCGTTGAATATTCCGGATCGCCGGAATCGCTCACTGGTTCCACATCCTTTTAGCACCGGTTTCGATTAGACTTGCTGTACAATTTGCTCGCTACGGCTAGCTTCGTTTTCCACGCACAGAGAATGCGAGAGCCAGGGGCTACTTTTTTTTTTGGTTAGAGACGCAAGATGTGTTCCACGATCGATGGCGGGTACGTGCATTGTGCCTTTTTTGACAACTGTCGCAGTTTGACAAGTAAGGACCATCCATGTTCCTCGTCGCGTGCTGTTCATGAATAACATGTTTTATTTATAATTTTGAGGGTTTCTAGTGAAATTTAGCTAAGAATCTACACCACCAATGGTTTATTTTATTTATGATATATATTAAAATATTCTATGAAGAAAAAAGCATTTAAACTCGTTAAAAGCACCTTCCCTTGTTGATCGATTTATTACAAAGATGGAGGACTGAAAGTGGTTCCCACTGGCGTAGCCTGCTGCATGAAAATATTTGACAGATAATCGTTCAGTGCCTGACGTTTTGAGCTTGAAGCATGCAAGGTATTGTGCAGAAAATGGATTTAGAAGCAAGCAAATATTTTCTGACTTCCACAAAAAAACAGTTTTCGGCAAGCAAAGCAACTTGATTCCCTTTGTGGTGAATTTTCTTTCACTTCATTGTTAATTAATTTGCTTTCCAGTTGTCAGTGCAAACTGATCGTTTGTCTGTCAAGAGGAACTGTCAAACGCAACAACAATTTTCTTTCACTTGTTTTTTTATTTATTAAATTTAAATGTTTCTGGCTGGAAATACCTCACTTTTGTACCTTTTTATGTTTTCATAGCTTTCTTACTAACTTAAGAACTATATAAAACAATTTTATAAAAACAATGTACGAGCTACAACGTTAGCTTGTCCCACAACCTGTTTTTTGGTTAGGTTTTTAGCGCGCACATTTTTTAACCGAACTTGCCAAACAGACACACACGTAGGAAAAGACACGGCAATATTTTACCATCTTTAAAACAGAATCTCAAAAAAAAGCAACGCTGCGTTTGTAGCGCTCCCATCCACCGGGGCCACTTGATTATCACCCATCGCCCATGCGGTTAGATTAGCGCGGAAGAAGCGAAAGACAGTAGAATAAGAAGAAAAAAAACAACAACACTCGTCAGCCGGCCGCTAATCCAATTCCATCCTCCAACCTGATCTGAGACGATGATGGTGCAACGGCTCTAACACGCGCACACCACGTCCGACAGTTATTGAGAGTGGCCGCAATTTATTAATAGTGCTCTTCCGCTCGGTCGCTTCGGTTTAGCAGCACTTCGAATACCGCGTGACACAGGGCAGCAGCAGCAGTCGAGTGCTTCAAGAGCGCGGCACAAACCGGCGTATTGTTGTTTGGCTTTACCCCCTGCATTGTTTGCTACATTGTTGCGCGGTGCGGTCGTGTTCGATATCGTGAGCGCTTCCTTTTTACATAATCAGAGCCATGGAAAGTCTTAGGTGAGTAGTGTGTTGTTGTGGCCGTGGTGACCGTGAAAGAAAAAAGACCGCCCTTCCGCCTTCACGACAGCGCAGATTCTTGATAACACGCCGTTCGTGGCAGTGGTGGCCGGCCGCCGGGTCATGCCCTTTCGCCGTTTCAACCGCTGCTCGGAAGCAGCAGCTGATTGTGGGCAGAAGATTAGAAGATCGCAGCGCACTTCCCGAAGACCGTGCCCGTGCTTCTATTTTTAATGTATTTCTCTTTCCATCTATCTCTCCCGTTTTCCAACAGGGATGGTATGTTGGTGGGACTCGGCAACCCGCTGCTGGACATTTCGGCCGTGGTTGAGAAAGACCTGCTGAGCAAATACGATATGCAACCGAACAATGCGATACTGGCGGAAGAGAAACACATGCCGATGTAACACGTCACCTTACAGGATCGCTTTCGTGATGCTTATTTCCACTCACTGTATGCCTTCTGGTTTCCTCCTGCAGCTACCAGGAGCTGATCGAAAAGTACCAGGCAGAGTACATTGCCGGTGGCAGCGTGCAGAACTCGCTGCGCGTCGCGCAATGGATTCTGCAGCGACCGCGCACGGCCATCTTTTTCGGGTGCGTCGGGCAGGACGAGTACGCCCGCATCCTGGAGGAGCGTGCCACGTCGAACGGGGTGAACGTGCAATACCAACGGTCGGCCACCAGCCCGACCGGTACCTGTGCCGTGCTGGTGACCGGTACGCAGCGCAGCCTGTGCGCCAATCTGGCCGCTGCGAACGATTTCACGCCCGAGCATCTGCGGAGCGACGGCAATCGGGCGTACCTGCAGGGGGCACAGTTTTTCTACGTGTCCGGCTTTTTCTTCACGGTCAGCTTCGAAAGTGCGCTCAGCGTGGCGAAGGAGGCGGCCGCCACCGGGCGGATGTTTATGATGAATCTTAGCGCACCGTTCGTGCCACAGTTTTACAAGAACAACCTGGAGGAGATATTCCCGTACGTCGATGTGCTGTTTGGCAACGAGACGGTAAGTAGAGGCAGCTGGTGTTGAATTATCAACTTTTCTTTCTAACCGTACGGCGTTTTCTTTTTGCGTTTGTAGGAAGCGATCGCGCTAGCGAAAGAGTTCAACTATGGCTCGGAAGATTTGCGCGAGATTGGCAAACGGATCGCCGCCCTGCCGAAAGAGAATGGCAAGCGGAAGCGCATCGTCATCATTACGCAGGGCAGCGATCCGGTGCTGCTGATCGAGGCCGGAACCGACACCGTGCGGGAGTTCCCGGTGCAGAAGCTAGCGCCGGAGGAGATGGTCGACACGAACGGGGCGGGTGACGCGTTCGTCGGCGGCTTCCTGGCCCAGCTGCTGCAGAGCCGCACCGTGGACGTGTGCATCAAGTGTGGCATTTGGGCGGCACGGGAAATTATCCAGCGGTCCGGCTGCACCTTCGAAGGCGAACCGTCCTTCTGTGCTGACAATTAAAGTGGCGAAAGCGTTTCTTTCGGGAAAAGAATTCCCGCAAGCGGTGAAGGTCAAAACCACCCACTCCCCTCGAATACAAAAAAGACCCTCATTTTGATAAAAAAAAAATTGTCGTTTGCCTCTTTGTTACATCTTCTGCTGCTATTGCCGCGCTCCCTTACTCCCGCCCTACTCGGCCGGCTGGTCGGAGTACAGACTGGCGATCGCCGGATCCTCCGTTTCGTAGATGATCAACACCTCGCGAAACTTGTCCACCAGCTGCAGCAGCTGCGAGCGGCGCAAATTTTCAAAGTACATTATCTCCTCCAGATGATGCTCGCCCTTGAAGTAGCCGGCCTTCCACAGGCGCACCATCAGCGCCAGGTCTTCCGGGTTCGAGGCGGCCGGGATGCGCGCCACCGCCTTCCGGTCGGGCTCGGGAAAAGCCGCGAGCAACCGCTTCAGCTTGTCGTCGTCGTCGATCGAGGCGATACTTTCATCGTTGTCCGTGCTGGAAGCCGTCTGCAGGCCGCCCACGCTCGAGTGGCTAATGTTGGACCGGTGGCTCGCAGACGAAGGTCGCGTATTGGAGGTAACGGAGGCGGCCGTCGTTAGCAGCGCGGACAGACTGTCGGAGTAGCGGTCTTCGCTGAGCGAATGCTTCCTGTTTCCGCCGGTAGGCACGGCCAACGGTTGGCTGGACGATGCGCTCGGTGCCGAGCTGCCGTACAGGGCGTGCAGTGCATGCGCCCGGTCCGAGCTGCATCGTCCTGTCGCCGCTCCGCCAAACTCGTCCTCCTCAATCCCATCCAGATTGGCCACAAACTGTACGTACGTGTGGAGCTGCATCAGCAGATGGTGCTGCAGCATCCACAGCACCATCTGGGCCAGCCGGCCTTGCCGTGCCGGATGTTGCAACGGGGTCGTAAGGTGCCCGATCGAGGTGGGCAGCGAAAAGTCGCTGATCACCTCAAACAGCGACATGCCGGGGAATTTGGTCGCAAACTTGTCGGAAAGATTCGAATGAATGTTGAGCTGTGCGTCGGGCGCAATTACGTACACGTTCGTCTCGCACAGCGGGTAGATGATTGTCGCCTTGGCCCAGTACACCAGATGCCCCACGAGCTGGTACACGTGATCGATCAGCAGCTCGGCGTCCGATGCCATGTTTTGCAGACTTTTCAGCGGATTGTACACCTCGATCAACTGCAGCAGCATGTTTGCACCGGACGGTGGCACACAGTCGAACAGCTCGGACGGATCGACGAGCAGCAGCATGCCGTGGTAGGGTTTGAGCGACTCCAGACACCGATCGATCGTTTCCGGCTCCACGGCCATGCCTTTCTTGTGGAACTGGTGCGCCTTCTGGGGCAGGCAGAAGCTCAGCGTGACGGTTTGGTTCATGGTAACGTTCAGCAAACCCGTCGTGCACAGGTCGTGATAGATCTGGAACAGCAAATTGGAAATTAGTGCCAATCAGCGCGAACACACCACTTCTCCTGTTGCTTCTTTGTACCGTTTTAATGAATTGCGCCAGCGTGGTGTTTTTCAGTATCGTGTCAAACACACCGACCGCAATGCCAGCCGCCGTTGCACACGTCACCACCGTTTGGCCGCTCGTACCGGCCGGTCCCGTACCACTGCCCGTCCCGACCGAACCGCCCGTTCCAGTGGCTCCGGTCGGCTGTTCCTGCTCTTGCAACGCGCTGTTCTCGTCCATCACAGCAACCATCGTTTTGATCTCCCGCGAGAAGTAACCATCGCGACGCTCTTCGTAGATCAGCGCGATGCCGATCCGCTTGCTCAGCTCGTAGTAGCTCTTCACCACGGACGAGCTGGCCTGGGCGTGCAGCGCAAACACGACGTTGATCTGAATGTCGGAAGACTTTTGGTCCGAGCCCGGGTCGCTCCGCAGCAGCGTCGGATGCGAGACGAACCGAACGTCGTTCACCTTCAGCTCGAACTTTTGATTGCACAGCTCCGACTTGACGGCAAACAGTGTCGCCAGATCTTTGTCCGAGATACCGTACAGCTGGTCTGCGGTGGGATGGAAAGGAGGACAGCATTAAACACAAGAAAAAGCTTCGGAATAAACGCTCATAACAAACCAAAACAAATGTTGGAAGGTGGCGCATGCTGCAGTATGTCGTCGCCCGTGTGGATCAGCGAGTAGGGCGTCTTGCGGGCTGGCGTGACCGACGTTTGGAACTGTTGCGGCAGCGTGTACGGGTAGCGGAACAGCAACCGATCGCCCTTGCTGTCGGACTTTACCAGAATAATGCTGAGCGGATTCACCTCCATCCCGGCGGAGAAGGCACATTACAACTGCGTGGACGCGATTATTTAACAGAGTTGAAGTTTGATAACGCATTTCATCTTGTTTACTCGACACACAACACCACTACCGCTCAGCTGATGTGCGAAGAAATGTCATCACACACATACACACGCGCACGCACACATCACGCTACAGCGATGTAAACAAATGCCGGTGCGGGATGGGAGAAATGCGTTTTATTCGCTTTTTCAATGATTCAGTGGAAGTTTTATTAGAATCCGCAACGAAAGCGAACCCCACATGGATGCAAAATGCACGAAAGACCATCCCCTCCTGCGCACGTGACCTTCTTTCTGCAAAGTTAAATCAATATATGACCCACATCGCGCCTCGAGCCGTTGTTTACGCGACCTAACAAATTAACATGGAAAAGAGAGCTGGTTCGATAGCTCAAGCCAGAAGATGGTGCGTGCCCGATTTATTCCGGAAAATGATTGCAATGGTTAGCGTGCTGGATGATATCTGATATCTGCAACGGTCGTGCGACACTACTGCTTTGCTATCGCCATCTGGCTCTGGTACTGCATCTGCAGCTTCTGCAGGTTCGCACGGTACTTGTCCTGCTTCGCTTCCAGCTGCGTAATGTTCTCCCCGCACCGCTTCAGCTCCTTCGTGATGTACTCGATGCGCTTGCCGACGTTTTGCTTGCTCTCCTCGAGATCCTGCTTCACCAGCACTGGGCCGTACAGTTTGTACACCTGCAAGCGGCCGCCGCCGTGTGTGGGAGTAAAGAAAAGGGGAACCATCTGGTTAAAAACGAGTCGGTTGGGGACGCACTCCATCATTGCCTACCGTGTTGGTTGGCTTCAGCATTTGCAGCTCCTCCAGAATGCTCTTATTTTCGAAGTACTGCCCATCGAGCTGCTGCTGCGTTTGCACAAGCTTCGAGAACTCTATAAAAGGAAACGAAATGGTGCTGGCGGTCAGTGGCGGACGGCCCGGCTACGAGCACATGGTGCATTCCTCCCCAGATTCAACCCCCAGAGAGCTTACCTCGCTGCGTGTCCTTGAAGTTTTTCAGCTCCGCTTCGAGTTTACGCTGCAGCACGGCGACTTCCTTGTCCATTTTGTAGGAAGATTGGGCGACGTTTCTGAACCAGCAGCAGGGCAATCGCGTGCGAGGGATCGTGGGATTTTGGGTCCTTTTTGGTTCTCTGTTTTCGTTGTGCACCAATTTGACAGGCGAATGACAGTTCACAATCCAACCAAGGTACGCATAGGGGATGGTGTGCTTTCGCCCTAAGGTGAGAAATAATTCTCACTCGAGTGTTCTAAATTTGAATTTTTACCATCATTTTTGCATTTAAAACACATTTTGAAAAGGATTTGTTGCGTATTCTATATTCTTTTTGTTAAATCGCACGAATGTATCTCTGTTCACTTAAAACACACGTAAAAGCTTTTGTGATTGCAAAACAATGTTAATAGAGAAAGGTATCTTTACTTCATTTTTCATTTGAAGGACATTTCTCAAGAATTATTTAAAAAAAAAAACATCTTTCTAGTGAAATCAGGTAGAGAATCTAAGCATGAAGGAAGTACTTAAACATACCACTACAGCCGTAAACAGCGCTAAAAATGACGAAAGAATAAGTATTCCGAAGAAATTCTTCGCCAACTACCACTTTGTACTACACACACGCGCACACAAACACACTCAACACTCACACGCCCGATGATTTGCTCACCTCGCCGCGTGTGTGATGGTGTGCGGCTCACGTTCGCATGCACGTTAGATAACATACGGCGAGGTAGGAGAGCACGCGCTAGAAACGGCCGCGACTCTCGCGCCAGAGTCATCTAATGTCATGAAGGTATCGGACGTGTTTTCTCGGTAGCTAAGCGATAGAGCGGGCACGGTATTTGGAACCATAATACAGACAGTAGAAGCAGCATCGATACCAGCACCGTATCCTTCGCAAAACGCAAAAGTGCCGGAAGAGGCAATGTGCTTCGTCTCGTGATATTATTTTGACCGTTGGGTTAAAACTGCGGAATTATGTGTGTGTGTGTGTTTTTGGTGTTCGTGTGACTGTTCAAGCATTGGTGGAAAATGTTGAAAACACTACCAACTAGAGATGGCGGCCGAAAGTCTAGCAGCGGCAGTGTGAACGGTTGTGAAAATGCAAAGAAAACTGCCGGCTCTCTAGCGGTCGTGTGCTCGCGGTTTATGTCACCTTCGCCGTAGTGATTGTGTAACCCAAAATGTGACTTTCGGTGTCACACATTAGTTGGAAGAACATTCAAGACGTGCGAGAACACGACGATGAAGGAGGGGGATACTAATTTCCATCCTCCCGGACTCGTGTATCAGGAAATGGGAGAACGAACGGCAAACTGAATGAAGCAATCGATTTTCCAACTTTGTGAAATACCTGAGACATCGGAATGTTTTCCTCATTTTCCTTATTTTCACCCCGCCTACTTCGGCAAAATACTCCCCCTTCTATGGGAAGATACTGGGAGGACTTGTTTATACAGCATTTCGCTCATCTGTGCGGCCTATTGCAGAGCCCAGACCGGGCGGGAGGGCTGATTGCAATCGCCGATACTGATCAGAAAACAAGCTTCCTGCTGCCCCGGCTCTACTATCCCCTGCACCATCACCAGCATTAAAGATGGTGGTACAAAGGTCTGGGCAAAATGGTCTTCCACTCCCCGCCTGCTGCGATGGGCGCTTTTGTTGTGCCGGGGAGAGGACTTGCTTGCTGCGATGTTGCAATAACATTTGACCGACTGAAAAGGGGTAGGGGAGAAAAACATAACCCGCGCCGGAAGAGAAGCGATTGCCGAAGATGTGTGTGAAATGTTTAAAAAACGGACCTGCTGCAATTCCTGCTGCAACTGCATTTAAAGCGCGTTTAGCAGCCACGCGGTATTACATTGTTGTACAATTGATAAGTGATTGGTGGTGGTGGTGGTCGGAGGGTTGTTTGTTTTCCGTCCGTTTTGCAATGTCGTGTAATGGTGCGAGCAAATCGAACGTTTGCTGCGGTAGGATGTAAATTAACAGAGCAAGCGAAGAGAGGTACAAACGCAGCCCCACGGCGGCAGTGAGGCAGTGTTTTTCCATTCCCTTTTGGTGTGGCGCTGAGGTTAGATTGTTCTGGCACATTTCCCCCCGGCTGGCGCTACTTCCAGTGGAAAAGCCCTATACTTTGATAGAACGTTTGGTTGCGTGTGCGAGCGACCATTGCCCACACCATTGTGTTGGTGGTGGTGGTATGAGAGAAAACTGTGCGGAGAGAGTGCGGAAGGAGAGCGAAGGGAGGGTTGGGGAAGAATGCATTTTCCCGACCCGTTATTACATAACAGCTGATCTCGTGCATAACACATTCTCGCCCCTTTCTCTCTCTTTCTCTCTTTCTCTCTTACAGCCTTACTATCTCACTCGCTTGTCTGCTCTTTCTCACACACAGTCACAAACACACACACTCATATGCATATGCTCATTTGGCTAGCAGTTTGCTCTCTATCGCTCTTTCCGTGTCGTTCTTGAGCGAGCACATTGACTTTCCCGGCCTTTGAGAAGATGGGAGGGCGGTTGGGAGAGAATTGAATTTTCCCATTCATCGTAGTATTAGTAGTAGTAGTGGAAGCTTTCCATACGGTGGCCAATGTTTTTCTTCGATTTACTCACACAACCACGCACCCATCAACACGGTTACCGGAGCCGGAGAAAATGCGTGTTTTGTCATTCGTCAGTTTGCCGTTACCGTTACATACTTGGATTATTTTCAATCCGGCACTCGAGGCGGAGAAGAAAACGCGCAAAAGAACTTTCTTGAAGGTTTTAACGGTTTCTTTTTATTGCACCGTACGACAAAATTCACCGACAAAAAAAGACGTGTAAATCGTGCTGCGAACCAACTGCACCAACTGGTCGAAGCAGGCCTACTTTTCCCACCGTACCTTAGAGGGATATCCCTTGTGAGCGAACAGGAAGTCGAACATCGATTGCAAACATCGGCCGACCTTACCTTGCACCCACATTGCTCCAATCCTCTGTTTCTGCAACAAAAAAAAAGCACGAACAACGAAAAAAGCTAGCGGAACGAGCTAGAAGGATGGCGAGGAATTGATTGCTTAATTTATCCCAACCCCGAGTGTGTGTGTAAGAAAAGAAAAGAAAAAAAACACCCAATCACAAAGAGAACACATTTCGCAATTGCAGATATACACACACACACACACACGTATACAGGCAGCAAATGCGTTCCTCGTCATGCCGTTTTGCCCGTATGCACCACTGCAGCTTGCTTCAAACGAAGAAAACGTTTTTCTTAGGCGAGTGGCAACCCTCTAAGTGCATATTTTTGGCAATCTCATGCACTTGCAGCGAGGTGCACCCGAGAGGACGGTGAGCATTCCCGGCGATCGAGAGTAGTTGTAGCTGCGCGATCGGTGAAGAATGTAACTGCTTCTCTTCCCCACTCACTCACTCGAGGCCAAACAAACAATGTAGCTGTGATATACTTAATGTAGTTGTGCTGATGGTGATGCTGTTTGAATGAACTGAACACAGTGCATCCGCGTTCTAAGTTCGCGCAACCAACAAAAGCACGTGAGTTTGCGGAGCTGTCATCATCATTATCATCCTCATGATCCGTCGCTAGGAAGGGGGTGAGGGAGCGCCCACTCTGCTCTGATTATGCAACGCGAGAACGGCGCAAGGGAAGGGACCCTGAAAGGTGCGCGGCCGCGCGCATCCATCGTTATCGACGGGCTTAAGAGAGTGTCGCGGCGGTTGCTTGAGGCGTACAGGGCGGGTGCAGCCGCTGTACAGATAGCGACATTTTAAGATATGTATTACTAGCCGTGTTAGAGCAAGCACACACACACACACACACACACATAAAGTCACATACAGACAGACAGAGGCAAGACAGATAGAGGTATTGCTGGTCTCTCATGCGCTCCTATGTGAAACTTTGGTTCACGATCGGCTTGAGAGACTCTTTTTTGGTGTGATTCCGCGTGTGTGCGAGATGAGTCGATCGGTAGCAGGCAGCATCGGCGATCGTGCGATCACACATAGGAAGGGAAGGGAAGCATCCCTCCCATCGGAAAGAAACTACAAATAGAACCATGAACTAGTGCGGGAGAGAGCGTGGTAATGGCAGGCAGGGGAGGTGTCTTGTGAGAGAGTGTTCTTTTTCCCCGCGGCCTGCAAAGTGGCGAAAGAAAGAAAAGTGACGAAAACAACCGCCAGTTGCACGATTGCCGGACGCGAATTGCCCAAGGATGCGAGGTTTTTGTGGTGTAGGAAACGTTGTGCAGAGTTGTGTATTTATGTGCATCGAAACGAAGAAGACGGCGCACGTATGTACCACCCGGTGACTGATTATCTAAGACGTCGAGGGAAACGATCACGATTTGATTGGTTGGAGAAATCAATCATTGGGCCACAAAGCGTGGAATACGATGGATTGGTGCATGGTGTAAAGTGAAAGACGATCTTATCCAAAGATCCGATGATCTAGAGAAGATCCTCGAGTCTAGCTAGTGCCTAGTAGAGGATGTTCTTAATGTGTTTCTTGTGAATCTGTGCTTATATTCGTATGAATATCATTGTGTCTTTACTCTTCCATTCCAGAATCATAACTAGTTTCGAGTGTACATGTGAGTGTGTGAGTGTGTACGTTTGTAAGTTAACCAGAGAGAAAGAGTAGTAGTGTTCTAGAAGCTAGCCTGACCATCCCTTTCGAACTCCACCTATCAACGCTACCAATAACTCCACCGAAACACCAACTCTGGTGACCCAAAACATCTCCAAAACCGTGCAATAGTGTACATGCCACCCGATCCCCCTTTTCCCGTACGAGCAATTCCAGACCGAAACCCTCCGATCGAGCTTTGAATGATTCTATCCGATCACGAACCGCAAGCCGACAGCACACACCGTTCAAGATAGCACCATAAACTGTCCGGAACAGTGCGAGAAGACCCGTGTTACCGTTACCCAGCGAAAGGAGAAAAGTAACGAGAGCGAGAGCCCTAAGAAGCCCACCGGCACCAGTTTGAAGGACACCTCGGCAGGGTCGTCCCCAGAGAGGCGATGGCGAAGGGTGCAAAAAGGAAGACCAAATGGGTGTCCTTGTCGCTGGCCAACGCAAACACCAAAACCTCGAATGCGACCGGCTCGGATAGCGAACAGACGCAGGTCCACCACCACCAGCAACAGCACCATGGAGAAGGTAAGTGTAGCGGGAGGAGTAGCCACAGCCACAGTACGCAGTTTTGACAGGAATCAAATGTCCCCGGCAGGTTCCCTCCGAGCGGTTTGCTCGAAACGCATGTCGCATGTCGCCTCTGGTGCGTAGGAATGTCGCACGCAGTCGCTTCCAGAAATAACGTACCGAGCGAGTTGATGGCGAGTTTTCGTTGTTTTGTTGTGTTGTCTGCCTTCTTTCTGTCCTCTCTCGGTCGGTGATGGTGGGGCGGTAGTACCGCGTGTACATCACATGGTTTTCGACAATTGCGTGACAGCTAGCGCACACGCCGGTGGCTCCGAAGTGTTTGACGCAAAGATGGAGATGCTTCTAGCGATCCTGAGGGAGAGTTTGGAGATGTTGGAGCATTCAACTATGCGCTAACTGAATTCTGAAACACGAATGGAGGGCACACTTCGTTGTGGAAGCGAACTCCTAGAACAGTTAAAGACATCTTCCCAACTCATCGCACATCGTAGCGAGAGAAATGATCCAACACGCAAATAGAAATGCTGTTAATCCAAGAAGGCACAGTCCACACCGTCTGGAATCTTCGGTTTGCATCTTCCTTTTGCTGTCGCTTGCGCGTTATTTCCAGTGCGCCTGCCACTTCCTTCGTCCGTTACAGCGGTTTGTTTGTGCTGCTAATTATCTACCGCATTTCGAATGCTCTTCGCTAGAGACGATAGTGCTCCACTTCCTCGTCAATATCGGGTCCGTCTTTATGCACCGAGCTCATTATGATACACTTTCTAATCAAGAGCACACTGGGTCCACTGGCTGAGTCCAGGCACCGAAGGTCGATGGTTTGAAGCCTAGCGGGAGTCATCACACCTGATTTCAAGAGTGCAGATGGCACCGAAGGCACATGTACCGGAGAGCACATGGTGCCGGTCGGGCCCTATCGATGATAAGATATGGTAGGCCTCTTTACGGGAACGGGACGCCATGGCGAGAAACCCCTGACGCACTCTTCCATCCATCAAGCAACCGGTAACTTCCTCGTACAATGGTGATCTTCTTGGGATTTGTTGTCCTCTTCTTCACACAAGGAGTTCCTTAAAGCGACAAGCAAACACACACGGGTCGAGGGTTTGTGCATATCAGCATGCGTTATGCTTATCTAGAAGCGAAAAAAAAGTAAGTCAAATGAACTTCCTCGCAAGATAGCTGCAGCGTACCTTACCAGCCCCGTTGAGTAGGCAAATCAGACCCGGAGTTGATTAAATAAACGCCCGGACATGTCTTTTTCCCCATTTTTGTTTTCTTCGGGTCTTCTCGCATACAACCGGCCAGTGATGGGAGTTTCTTCACGCTACCAAGCGGTTACATCAGCCCAAAACGTTTTCTCCCATAATCGTTTATTCTTTGCTGATCTTTTTTCTATGGTTCTTGCAATAATAATCGGGGCGTCCTCCACAACCCTGGACCAGAATGGCAGGGAAAGGGTCGTGTTCTCTCTGCGTCTCGTTTTTAACTGCTAATTACCTCGCATTCCGTTCCGTTCCATCGAGCTTACATAAGAGGACCGTTTGGCGGCGATGTGGGTCAGGTGTCTCGTGATTGTGAAGTTTGTCTATTTTTTGTTCTCCCCCCCCCCCCTCTTCCTCTTGTCCGGCCTGTCGGGAGGAATTTCCTCCCACTTCGCCGTGTACAGAATACACAAGCCGGACAGCGAGCTCTGGTGGCGCTTTTCTGCCGGTATTTTTGCAATCGATTGGAAGAATTTTTGAACGCCGGCCAAAAAAGACCGGACTGCTGTGAGCTCTCGTGCACGACATATTGAATATGCACATAAGCAGTAGCTCTTCACTGGCCCGATAGTCAAATGGGTTTGCTTTTTGTTGCAACATGTATGAGTTCTATTGCTTTTTACAGTGGAATTCACTTCTTTAGATGGAGCGAATAAAGGAAGCAACAAACTTCTCGATCGTTTAGGAGAAAAGAAACTTCTTACAAGATTCAATCCACCGATCAATTGCATCATTCGGCCGTTTGTCTAAATGCACACGCGCGCATTGGCATTATGTAAAGTTGGCAAATAAACCCACCCGCGTGTGTTGTTCGCGGCTTTAAAAATATGTTTACACTCGCCCGCACCAGCTCGGCAAAAGTAACCAAAATGTGGCCGTTCTCCGCCGTGGCGGCCGCCGCCGAACGCGCAAACAACTGCAAAGCACCGAGCACCGCTCAGTGCGCCAGTACACCTTCACCGATCGGTCGGTCACATGATGGCGCGTTGTAGCTGCCGCGGCTTCCCTCTGGCAAAGGAGCCAGCCCGTCGTCAACGGCAACCCACAGTGTCTTGGGTCGCACGCTTTTCTTTCTCCTCCCGGTATCAGCAGCAGCAGCAGCATCAGCATGCCATGCCAAACAGCAGTGGGCAGTGTTGTGTGCGGTGTGTGTAAGTTGCAATTTCGCTGCGATGAGTTTCGCTTTCGGCCAACAACAGCAACGGTGCGGGTGAGGAAGTTCGGGCCTGGGGGCTGAAGTGATATTGGGAACACCGAGTGGCGGCGGCGCACCGAGAAACACTATTTTTGGTGACGCAAGGACTGCGCGCGGGAACCGAGCGAGCAAAAACGTGGCGCGTGACACATCGCACACCCGCCATGCCGATTCCGAACACGCGGACACACATTGGTGGGACATTTTGCTTTTGTTTGTGTGTGTGTGCTTCTTTCAGTTCTCTTCAAAAACGGCATAGCAAGGGTAAAAATAGCGTTACGCTTTACGCTGCTTTCCGTTGCCAAAATTGTACAATTTGTGGTTCGTTGGGAATGTGTGCAACGGGCGGGTCGGGACGCGATTGTAGTGTAGTTGTACGTTTTATATCTGCAATGTTTCAAACGTCACCTTGAATGCGACTACGTCAATAGCAATGGGGCGAACAACAACAATGGATGTGTGTTAATTATTCTTTACGTTCTTTTTTTTTCGTCCGACACAGGACACAGGCACAAAATGCACAATGGCGCTACTAGTCTAGCTGCAAAGGTTGGAAAAGAGTTTGCACCTAGAACTGATGTAATAATAGAGGAGCAGCAGCAGCAGCAGCAGAAGGAAATGCAAGGAAATGAGCGAGTGCAGGAGCAAAGTGGGAATCGAACCGACACCAGCACCGGCAGCGACTGTGTGGCAGGTTCGGAACGACGTCCCATCGGTTCCTACCATAGACGTCGACCTCCTCCGTACAACAACTCGCGAACCAGCTGGAGCGGAGGAGCGGCATCTACCGGATCGAACAATGGTCGCAGCGGCCATTACCACCGTAACGGTTACTATGGTAATGGGGGTGGATATTATGGCGCGGGCAAACGGTCGCACTACGAGCACTACCCACGACGGCAGCAAACTTCGGCCAGCACGAACAGAACGACCTCCGGCGAGGGAGGAGAAACAGGAGGAACTACGATTAACGACGGTATGGGGAGACACAGGCGAAAGCAGCATCTCAACAAGACACGATTTAACTTAATCTTATTTCCCCCAAAAAACAGATGAGTACACCCGAATAACAACCCCGCGACAGGACGTGCTCTTCAAGAAGGGCTACCTGTCCCGTCCGAAGCCTTCGGTCGCGACGGCCAGTACGTCGAACACGGGCTCCAGCTCGATCGCGGCCACCACTAGCGAGGGCAGCGATGGGGGCAACGGAGGCAGCAACAGCATTTCCACGACGGAATCCATCACGTCCGAGTACGGTGGGTCGTATGCGGCCGACGGCAGCCAGCTGATTGACTATTCCTATCCGTGCATTCCGTGCGGCTACTTCACGGAGACGGGCGTACTTGTGATGAATGGTAAGAGGATCTTTCGTTCACTTCCCAAGATCCCAAGATCCCAAGATTACTAACGCAATCTATTCCACATCGACAGGTTTTGCTGTAGACAACAATGGCTTTTCGTACTTTAACGGTGGCCAGACGTACATCTACCCACCGAACTACAACAACTGCCAACCGTCACCGCCGACAGACACGACGTCCGCCGGGGACCAAACGACGGATTCGATGCTTTACGCAAATGACAATGCAACGGACGAAACGAACGCGAACGAATCGACTGATCTGCTGGATGGATCGTCTCCGAACCATGCGCCACCGGTCGGTGATGTTGAGGCTGTGGCGCAGTACGAAAGCAATACAGCTGCCGTTGTCGCTTACGGTGAGTGCGGTGACACCGCCGGTGATGGTCAGTTCTACGCGAACGGTGCCCTTCCCACGCTGGAGCAGGTGCCGGAAGAGATCATTCCGAACGGCGAACCACAGCTGGCCGGGGAGCTGGTGGCCGCTGATGCTGCTGCTGCTACTACTGCTGGCGCAGTGTGTGACGTGCAGGAGCCGCAGGACTACTCGGAGAATGGGTTCTTCCCGTACACGAATGGGTACGATTTCGCTCAGTTCTACAATTCGCTTTGCTATCCCAACTGGTTCATGGAACAGTGCCGCATGTATGATGATGCTGGTAAGTCGAAATCACTCCCGCAGAGTGTTGTTTTGGAAAGTACTCTAACTCTATCTTCGTCCTCCGTGTTAGGTCTACCATTATACTGCGGTGGCGAATACGCTATGACAAATGAGGAGGTCTACGGACATCAGCCGAGCTTTAAGAAGCGCAAAAAGCGGTTCCGTACCTTTGAGGAGGTGAGGATAAGAGCTAACCCAGTAGTGCAATTCAGTATAATAATTGGTTATTTCTTTGTGCCTTTTTTCTATAGATGCCGGCAGTAAACGGTAACTCTTATGACGTTGGAAACGCCACATCTGCAATGGTGGTATGTGTAGGCAGCAAAAACACACAAAAAGTGAAGATTGATCTAACACACAATGTCTCATTTCTTGCAGCTTGAACCCAACGCTACCGGTAGCGAGACTACCGAATGTGTGCCAGAAAGCCAAGTTCCTTCTAAAGATGCGCCTCTTCAGTCGTATCAACTAAATGCCGACGTGCAGGAGTTCCAACCTGCTGCACTGCCGGTGGCCAACTCACTTCCAAACGCCGCCAAGATTGGAGACGTCTGTACCACGTCGAATGACAAAGTGGATCATCACAGCACCAAGCCAGGCAACGCTCAACCAGTGGCGAGAAATCGACATCCAGTAGCACCAAAAGCTTCAAAATCTACGTCCAAAGTAGTAGCGGCCGTGCCTGCTGCTGCCCATGCTGCCGTTACTTCAGAGTCAGCTACAGCACCAAACCCATCTCCAGTGCCAGTTGGTGGAAAGCCAACGTCCAGCAAAGCTAACCGCAAGAAGGATTTGATCGAGTCGACGCTTGCCTTCGCCGCCCAGAATATTGATCTCACGCGCCCGAAAGCGGCTGCATCGGTGTCCCACGAGAGCGACCTGTGCTGGACCACCATCGATCGGAATGGCCGGAAGAAGCGTGTTGCATCGGAGCTGCCGGAGCAGGAGGCGGTCACTGCGCCTGGAGCGGAGAAAGAATCTGCTGCGGAAGAACGCGCAAACACGAAACATACGAACGGCGACACAGTGCAGCAAGTTGCACCGACACAAGCTGCGCCTACTACGGTAGAATGTGCCACGGTGCCGGACGCGAACGGTAACCGGGAGCAGCCAACTAAGAGTAAGAAAAAGACACACAAGCACAAAAGACAGCAGCTCCGGAAGTCGGTGGGCAACTTCAACAAGCAACCGCTGGAAGGATTTCAGCTAATCGAGCCGGAATTTTCGTCCTCGGCGGCGGGACACCGCCGTGGACGAAGTGGTGATAAGGCAGGACGTGCTGAAACGATCACGCCGAAAGCTAGCAATGAAGAGGTAACACAGAATGTTGAAGTCAGCAATGAGAAGCAACCGTCCTCGGACGGCCCGGAGCAAGGTACGGCATCATGTGAGGGAGCTTCTCGCGTTGATGAAGAGGTTGCAGAGGTTGCAACTACAAACGCCGTGTATTGTGATAGGGAAAGTGATGGTGTGCCAGCCGAAGTATCGCCCACGGAAGAGAATGTTGCGTTGCAGGTAGAGGAAGTAATCGCTCAAAAAGTCATCCCTTCGCTAGCCGTTGCTGTTGCGGTGGAGGAGAAAACTAATCTAAACGAGACTGAGACTGAAATGCACCACCAACAAACGATGTCTGTGGACGTTGAGCAACTGGAAGACAAGGAACAGGAGCCGGAACTTGAAGTTATCGCCGAAGGAGTGATTGAGGAGAGCAAAAATGACTCCAAACCGTTTGCTCAGGAACCTGAAGTGGTGGAAGAGATGTTGAACCATGTTGCCGAGGGAGCAGTTGAGATTTTACAGGAGCCAACCGAGCCTGACACCACACAGACTAATCATTGCGTAGAGGAACTCACAGTTCCGAATGATCTCGAGGAGTCCAGCGCAGTTTTGTCTCACCCGGTCGAACAGCACCAAACAATGGACGTCCAGCTGACGATCGACACGCACGTGCTTACCAGTGCTGCCAAACAGCTGACGATGAGTTCCGTCACCAGCCCCAAATTGCCCACACTCGAAGAGGACGAAACGGAGGAGCAAGCTGACGGGGCGAATGATGGCATTGGATCGGAGGGTGACGACGCGCGTCCCAAGCGTGGTAGTGTCTCCGGCGCTGGATACACCGAAAGCATCGACTCGGGTCTACAGAGCCCGGCGCCGTGCGGTGGAGTTGCCTCGCCTGAAACCTCGTCCATGGTGAGCTCAATCGAAAGCCAACCGACCAGCGGCGAATCAGGCCAGTCCGCTCTGACCCAGGTGGTAGGTTCGTGGCTGTTGCGAAAGCTGGAAGTGCACGAGACCGAGGAGCTGTTTGTACTGCCGAGCAATCCGCTGCTGATTCAGCGTCTCGAGCGATTCCATCAGCTGCAGCGCCGCGAACGCCGCGAGCGACTTCGGGGAGCGATCACGTCCGAGTCGGAGGGGGATGAAGAGGAAGAGTACGATCTCGAGGGAGAGGACACGGACAGTGACTACATGAGCGATGGACAAGGAAGGCTAGATCGCACACAGTCTGACGACGCCAACAGCTCGCAGCCGGGATCGCCGCTTAACTCCACCCAGCAAGAAGGTGCTGACGTTGCGCCGAAAACTCTGCCCAATGATGCGGGGACACTGTTGGTCGGGCTGGATGAAGGCAAGCGACAGGCACCAGCCGTTCATGCCAACGGGGAACACAAATCCGCAGCAATGGTGCATCGGGCGGCCGACTCAAAGCGCTGCTCGATCATGTAGGGTTCGGCTTAACATGACGCAGCCAGCCGACACGCTCATCATCCTCACATTATACATACACGTTACGCGCGATGATAACCTGAGCAGCCTGTCATCCCCCACGAAACTCACACGTGACACACCGCTCATTGCCTTTTTCCTTCATGCTGAGATATTTCGTAAGAAGTTTGATCTAAGATTTTCATAATCATGCAATTAGGTTGTTAAACACGGTACTAATAGTAGAAGAAAGAAAAGGAAAGTAGCAGACACACAGCAGCACATAATCCTCAAAGGGGAAACATGCACCCGACAGTACACCGTCACCCACTGTCGACCGAATGTGTGTGTGTGTGTGAGTGAGCTTTCCGATACAACGATATCAAATTGCGAATCGCGATGCGGCGATACGGTTAATGTTATTCGTAAATTAGTATACTATGGCACTCGTACTATAATCGTACTCACCCCGCCCCTACAGCGTTCGTTCACCGTAGAGCTGCTAACTGTTAATAAACAGAGCTTCACGAAAAAAAGAAGAAGGTTTAAAAAAAGAGAACTAAAATGCACTTCCGTTACGGGGAGGTGGGGTTAAACATAAAAGGATCGTCGGATGAGCGCTCTTCTTCTGGCGCTAACTCATGCTGTTGTTGTTTTATTCGCCGCAACATACAAAATAATCAATTTTTAGATTCTTTCTGCATTCATTAGACAGTTTTTCTTTGTTTTTTTTTTGTTTTCTAGAAGAAGGAGCACCCAATGCTCTCGTTCTCGCCTAAAAACACTCGATTAAAGCGCATTGTTTAATGCACATTGTTGAACGTAATTCTTGCTAGAGGATATATAACTATTAATAATAACGAATAAATGAGTTGCATGCCTGCAAAAGCAAGCAATTTAAACGCTGCAGATGTAACTGCAGTAGGAAATAAATTAATATAAAAAAAAACAGCAGAAAAAAACAAACACAAAATGCCACAATAAAACTGAATAAACATTGAAAAAGAAACACATCAAACAGTTTCCAGTTTGACGTTGCAAATGATGACCACCGCCAACGCCGAATTTGTCCACTTAGTGTGTCTTGAGTTCAATGCTGACGAGCCCAGCAATTAACCCATTGAACTCATTGTCACGGTATGACCCACGGAGATGCATCGAAAATAAATAACCTCATAAATCACGAAACGTGCTGAACGGTTGTAACCCTCTCTTTCGCCCATCGGGCTGCCTGCCTATCCTTGACCTATAATGCAGCATGATGCCACTGGTTCTGCCCGTCCCGACATCAGCTGGTAAAGGTTATGTTCAGAATGTTCATGCTCCACTCGTTCTCCCGTCCGCACAAGTAGGCGCACCGAGAGCACCACAGCCACTCATGCTCAACAAAATAAACATCACCAGCTGTGATATAAAGGACATGGCACAGACATACACAGGGATCGACGTTGCATAGACACACGATCGTGCTCGGTTTGTGTAATTTCGTGCATGATAAAAATAACTCCCGGCTTGACCATTAAACCCCGTTCGGCCGACCGACCTCCCGTGTACCACCGAAAATTGCGCCATGTTTTTTTTTTTTCGCGTTCAAATCATCATTCGGGTAGGTTTTATTTTAGTTTTTCATCTCGTTAAAGGGGCAGTGTGAAAGGGGGTTAGACGGCCACCCCATACTATCGGATCGTGCGTCATGACGCAGGTGTGTCTGTATGGGTTGAGATTTCTCACACTCAGCAAGCATTGGTTGAGATAGACAGAGAGAGAAAAAGTGAGAAAGGGAGCAAAACAACACACAACTGATCGTGCACACTTGCATCAGCCGAGTTGACCGCAGCACGTTATGGAGATGGGGAGGGGCTGATGATGGTGGTTTTGTTTTGATGTAATTGTGTTTTTAATTTTTCCCTTTTCGTTATTTTTAAAAATTTGGCGCATGTGCTAAGCGCCCCCACGGACGCGATCTTGTGGCCAGTCGATTCTACTATACCGCGAAGCAAAGTCGAGCGTGAACAGCGAAAAGGAGGCAGACCGATCGTTACGTGTGCTGTGTTTGTTTGTTGGACCAAAGTGGTGAATTTATTTACATTCCACAATCGTTTGATTTGTTGCAACACAAAATTGATCAAGTAAAACCAATGGAAGGCGATTTCAGAAGCATTATGCACCTAAGCTATCGCGATTATCGCTCCATCCCGGAGGGTTTGCGCGGCCAGGGCAGTGAGGAGATTTCCGAAATTTATCTGAAAGAAAATCTCATCCACACCTTGCCCGATTGGTTCTTCGTGGAGATGTGCCATTTGCGGTTTCTGTGCCTCGCGGGCAATATGATCGAATCGCTGCCGAACCAGATCGGCCGCTTCGAGTGTCTGGAAACGCTCGATCTGTCGGAGAATTCCCTTCACCGGTTGCCGCACACGGTGGGACGGTTGAAGCAGTTAACCAAGCTGCTGCTGAACGGAAACTATCTCCATCAACTGCCTGCTGGTATGTTCACATAGTGCTCTGTTCATACGAAACTTGCCATTGCCTTATAGCGTTTTTCCGCTACTTTCCAGAACTAGGCCAACTACGCAAGCTGGAGGTGCTGGAAATTCGCAAAAATCGTCTCACAAACATTCCCCTCCAGCTGTCACAGTGCGTCGCGCTGGAAGATCTCCTGATGGACGACAATCCCGGGCTGGTGTCCGTGCCGACGCGGCTCTTCAATCTGCCCCGGTTGACGTACGTGTCCGCGGAACGTTGCAACTTGTTTCAGCTCCCGTTCTACACCAACACAACCACACTCACATTTGCACTGCTGTTCAGCAACAACCGTAGCCTAACGCACTGTCCACTGGCACTGGAGCGCTTCGCTCCGCCCGATTACGATGCGCTCGAGGACAAGGTGAAGCGAATCCGAAACCCTTCCTGCTATCGACAGCTCGTTTGTAAAGCGGTACCGTATCTGTTGAACTTTCCGTCGGAGTTGGCGTATGTGAGTGATCGTAAAAAGGTGGGAACTGCTCCAAACTCCTTGCTAGCGACAGCGTTGCGCGTGGTTTCCCGGTGTCGAGTACGGTTGGATGTTTTGGAGCGGCTTGGTTTGCCACAGTGCCTTACCACCCGTTTGCTTCAAGGACCAGTAGCCTACTGTGCCAGTGTACCATGTGAGAAGGAAATTTTCATCGAAGCAGTCGTCGCGCTGGTTAAGAGGTGAGTGAACGCTAGACGCAGCCTCGGGGTTGTAAGGGACACCATGCGTCTCCACCGAGTTTGGAACGATCGAGCACGTGCTTCAAGCAGTAATTCATTCTACTAAACCGCTTCGTTCTATTGAGAATTGGTAATCCCGCTACGAATCAAGTTCCCCCCAATAACACAACCAACCTCAACCCACGGCTGATAACAATTGCCTCCGTAGGGTCGTCTCTTATCGCTCACAATTTCACAATCTTATCATTAGCAACCGTTCTGCACCCACCTTGGGAAGTTCGCGTTTATTAATTTCAAGTTGGTTTTGTTTTCTGCTTCAATTGTATTTATTTGCAGGAAGGAATATGCGCGAAATTTTGTACTTAGTGTCTTGTTCTGCTCGAAGATTTGCGTGGACCGTTGGTTCCAGTACAACTGTGACACGTACGAGGAGCTGCCGTGGGAAATTCCCGTCTAAAGCGTCGTCATACTGCGATCAGTACAGCCTTACAGCCGAGACTACGATACAGAGAATTGGAGAAGCGTGAAAAAAGTGGTTTAGTTAGATTCGATTTCACACCCGGCCATCAGACCTCATTCGGCAACACACTTACCTCACTGTGGATCGCAATCACACCGTCCTCCGCGTTGGCTCGGATAGAAATCGAAGCGAACCCGTTCGGCTCTACAATCACCTGCAGCCCGGTGCACGTTTCGCCCTCGCGAGCACCCGAAATCACATCACAGTAGATACCGGCTGGCAGCCCCGTCTGCAAGATCACGTTCATGTCGAACGGTTCGTTGTTGAACGCCACAAAGCCGACGTTCCCGCGGGCAAACGCGATCTGGTTGTTGCCATTGTCCCACCAGTGCTGCAGCGGCGTACCCCAGGCAAGGTTGCGGAAGTGGATCATGCTGTACATCTGGCGCCACCGGTGCTCGCACACCCAGCCGCCGCCGCACGTCTTGTCCGGATTGATGATGGGCGACAGCAGGTTGCCCTGCGCATCGGACGGCGGGCCCTGGTCAAAGTCGGTGAACGCGAACGAGCTCATGATGCGCAGCTGGCCGTACGGATACGCGGCCGCAAACGCGGTGGCCATCTTGTACGGTTTGGGCTGTTTGTACGTGAGAATACCATAGTTACCGCGCTGATTGTCGTGATTGTCCACGAACACGAACGCATCGCGGGACGCCAGCAGGCCCCACGCTTCGCCAAAGTTCGACAGCCAGCGGAGCGCGTCATTTCCACCGAAGGCACGACCAAGATAGTGCGAGAACATAAACTCCGTCACTGTGCCGAGGAACGTGTACTCAAACTTGCGAACCACTTCGTGCGCCCCCATATCGATGACTTCCTGCGCGAGGAATGCGCGCGATCCCGGCGCAAACCCGTACGCAGTGTTGAGGTTGTTGAGCCGTCCGAAGATCACCGCCAGATCGGCGGGCCACATGTGTTTGGCCGCATCCACGCGGAATCCGGCCACTCCGAGCTCGATCAGATGGTTCAGGAAGTCAACGACACGGTCACGCACCCACGGCACCGCCTGGTTCAGATCGTGCAGTCCCACCAGCTCACAGTTCCGGATCTGCTCCGCATTGCCCCAATCGTTGATGGCACACGGTGGGTTAAAGTCGGGCCATCCGAACGGTACCGCCGGGAACTGACGGTCCGAGGGAATGGCCGTGGAACTTCCCGTACCGATCGCTGGCTCGACGGGTTGCGTCGCTCCCATGTGGTTGATGATGATGTCCACGTACAGACGCACGCCCGCCGCATTGCAGCGCCGCGACATGTCCGCAAACTCAGCCTCCGAGCCCGATCGCGTGTCCAGCTTGAAGGAAATTGGCTGATACCGTTCCCACCACGGCCGAGATCCATCGGCCAGTCGAATGACGATGTTCTCGTTCACTGGAGACAGCTGCACACCGCCGTACCCTTTGGGCCCCAGGAAGCGCTCACACTCGTCCGCAATGTCGCTCCATTTCCACTCGAACAGATGCACGATCGTGCTGTGGCCGCGGACAAAGTGGGGATCGTGCTGAGCGGCTACCGGGCGACCGGTTAGGGCTAGCAGCAGGATCGGTGCTAGGCGCACTAAAAGCTTCATTTTTCAAAGGGAAGGACACCAATTTAACGACAACCCGACAGTGGGGCACTGGACCAATAGGTGCGGATTGCATTCATTTTATAGCTTCTGGCCGACCAAATCAGTTGATGGGAAAGCAATGTTTGGGTGGGCGATTGTTTTATCGTTCAACGTTACATGATACGACGGGGGGTGCTGATAGCGTGCTGTTGTTCGGTCGAGAGGTGTGAGCTTGTGCGACAAGCAAACCAGTTCCAGTAGAGATTAGTTATCTCCCATTTTGCGTGTGTTATGCTCAGTATGAATGGAGTTTAAAAAGAACAAAAAGCCAAATAACAAATAGCCGAAATATTGTGTTATTGCAAAGCATGTACGTAAAGTCAAAATTCAAAGTTATTTTCGATAAGCGAACACAGTATTTTGGTGTGATTAGCAAGGTTTTGAGCGAAATTTACCACAAACTGGTGTCCAATAACCTTTTTTTAAATTCCACTGATGGGTGAGAAGGATAATGGCAAATTTGATTCAAATAAAAATCGCTCAGACTATCATGATAACACAAAAGATCAGGATTTAAATTTGGTGCCACAGAAAGCAAAACAGAGCCATTTGCGAAATAATTTGTGTAAAAGAAAATAAATAAATATCTCCTTACATAAACCAACCGAACTTTTAAGCGCACCCACCGGCCATTTCTAGAACTTTAATTCGAGCATCCCGTTCGAGCAGTTTTCGAGCAGCGCATCAAAAACCCAAACAAAAACCACACACAAAGCTGTGGCTGGCAACACTGCCCTCAAGTGACATTTTCATACCCAAGCAAGCGGCAGCGGAGTCGCAGTTTTGGCGAGGGCATTTTCGTGCGGAAAAACACGTCATTCTATCGATTTTTCAACCCGCGAGCGGTGGAAAACGCATTCCAGTGTACGTTCCGCGAACATGGTTTCGCAAAAATCGCTGCGAGCCAACGCGGACAGCGAGAAGGAAAACAAAACGAACGCGGCGTCGTCGCCGTCAAGCGGTACGGGCGGCGGTGGTGGTGGTGGTGGTGGTAGCGGCAATACACATGCAGGAGACGGCAGCACTGCTGCTACCGCTGCTGCTAGTTCCAAACAAACGAAAGATAAACCCGCTTCCGACACGCAGTCCGGGCCGGATGGAGTAAGTTCCAGTGCGGCCGGTTCGCCGGATGCCAGTGGCGGGGAGGTAAGCACAACAAGCGGAAAAGCTTCTTCCTATACAAAAGCTAAACTGAGGTTTTGTGTTTGTTTTTGTAGGGCAACAAAGATGAGCTGGTTATTGGAGAGGAGTACATGGTACAGCGGCAGGATGGTTCGTGGCATTTGGCACAGTTGATACAATCGCGACAGAATCCCTCGGACCCGAAGCAGCTGGAGTACTACATCCACTACGAAGGTCTCAACCGGCGGCTAGATCAATGGGTGACGCGGGATCGAATATCGAGCGAAAGCATGCCGGGCGGCAGTCCGACCGGTGTTGGCGATCGCTCCACCAGCACGTCCATTCCACCGAACGCGTCCGGCGAAGGAGCGACGGCGAGGAAAAGTCCACTCGGATCGAACACAGCCAATGCGAAGGATCGCTTCAGCGGGCTGAAGCCGGGCTCGAAGGAAGCCGGCACGCTGCTAATGGGCGGAGCGGATCACATCGCATCCAGCCTGGACGGTGGCGATACGGATCGCAAGATCACGCGCAACCAGAAGCGACGCCACGATGAGATCAATCACGTGCAGAAAACGTACGCCGACATGGACCCGACCACGGCGGCCCTGGAAAAGGAGCACGAAGCGATCACGAAGGTGAAGTACATCGACAAGCTGCGCATCGGGAAGTACGAGATCGACACGTGGTACTTTTCGCCGTACCCGGAAGAGTACGGCAAAGTCGGCACGATGTACGTGTGCGAGTACTGTCTGCGGTATATGCGGCTGGCCAAAACGCTGAAGGAGCACAAGGCCGTCTGCACAAGACGGCAGCCACCGGGCAGCGAGATCTACCGGAAGGGCACACTGTCCATTTTTGAAATCGACGGCAAGGACCACCGGTTCTACTGCCAGACGCTTTGTCTGATGGCGAAGCTGTTCCTCGACCACAAAACGCTTTACTACGATGTGGACCCGTTCTACTTCTACGTGCTGTGCGAGATCGACCGCGAAGGGCAGCATATCGTGGGGTACTTCTCCAAGGAGAAGGAATCGCCCGAGGGCAACAATGTCGCGTGCATTCTCATACTGCCGCCCTACCAGCGCAAGGGCTACGGCAAGCTGCTGATCGGGTTCAGTTACGAACTGTCACGACTGGAGGGAGTGATCGGCAGTCCGGAAAAGCCGCTTTCCGATCTGGGCAAGCTGAGCTATCGCAGCTACTGGGCGTACACGCTGCTGAAGCTGATCAAGGACTACCGGACGACGACGATAAAGGAGCTGAGCGAGCTGTCCGGCATCACGCCGGACGATATCATCTACACGCTGCAGTCGATGAACATGGTCAAGTACTGGAAGGGCCAGCACGTGATTTGCGTGACGATGAAGCAGATCCAGGAGCATCTGCAGATGCCACAGTTTAAGAAGCCGAAGCTGATGGTGGACCCGGCGTACCTCAAGTGGACGCCCCAGAAGCGCAACAACCCAGCGAAGCAGATAAAGAAAAATTAGCTTTAACGCGTCATGCGGTGTGGGAGCGGTGAACGATTTTTATGGTGAACAATTAAAACTAGAATCATGTAGCTCCCAACGAAATCGTTCGTGTTTGAATATTGTATACACCTTGCGCCTGCACGGTCTGATGACAGATGTCATCAATGGGGGGAAAAACAAAAACATTGCATTTTCTTTCCTTACAACCGGCATTTACAAAGAGTAACAGAGTAATTTTGCCATTTAATCAATAAGAATCGTGTTGAATGTTATTGAAAACCTGCTCGACCATCCTTTTCCATCGGAATATCTTGAAGTTTAGTCAACAGTCCTTCAAGACACGTGCAATGGCAACGCTTTCGGAGGTCGTCGCTAAGCTGAGTGAGTTCGCACCGGAAAACCTGGCGGAAAAGTGGGACAATGTAGGCTTACTGGTGGAGCCGAGGAATAATAAAAGGTAAGATGGAACGCCAAAGGAGTCCCTTATATCTTACATTTTGCATCTTTTGTTGCTCTTAGTTCCATTACCAACATCCTTCTAACGATCGATCTGACGGAAGCGGTAGTAGCGGAGGCACGGGAAACCGGCGCCCAAATGATCATCTCCTACCATCCGCCGATCTTTGCACCGCTCAAGCGACTCACCCAAGCGTCGTGGAAGGAGCGCATTGTGATCGATTGCATCCGTCACGATATAGCGATCTATTCCCCTCACACGAGCTGGGACAACGTGACCAACGGGGTGAACGATTGGCTAGCGGACTCGCTTCCCCATGCCGATTCGCGACCGATCCTGGAGAATCCGATCAACGCGGCTTACGGTGCTGGTCGGCTGTGTACCGTGAAAGGTGAACCTCTTTCGGAACGGGATGCCGTTCAGCAGATTGTGAAGCACACGGCAATGGACTGTGCCATGGTGAGCTTTGCATCGAGCGGGGACAATACCCGCAAGGTGCAAACGTACGCCGTTTGTGCCGGATCGGGCGCAAGTGTGCTGAAGGGCGTGAAGGCCGACATGTACATTACGGGGGAAATGTCGCACCACGAGGTGCTGGAGGCGACGAGCAATGGCACGTGTGTGGTGCTGCTTGGCCACAGCAACTCGGAGCGTGGCTATCTGAGCGTGTTCAAGGATATTTTAAGCAAACGGCTGAGCGGTGGTGTTACGGTTAACGTGTCGAGCAGCGATAGAGATCCGATGAAGCTGGCATTGCGAGAAAATGCAAACTAAACGAGGGTCTCTTTCCTTCGCAGCGGGTTTTTCAGAAGAATGCTATGTTTGAGAATCGATTGGTCGAATAAAAAGGAACATTTGGAAAAAAAAATCTTTAGGATTAACTATTTGAGGACTACATGATGAGATGGTTTCGGAGGTCTCTCTACGATGATAAATTCGCCTAATATTCACTGCCTTCGTGCATTTTTTCAAGATTGCTTCAATAAATATTCTACTAAGGGTTATGACTTACAAGAAATTCCTCCGCTCCATCTAAAGTTACTGTTCCGCTGAACTGGAGATAATGTGCTGCACCACATCACTGAACGTTGGGAAGATTCCACTGACCGCGGGGCGATCTTCGTCGGTGTATTTTTCCGGTTGATATTTCCCCGTCTCCACCAGATAGCCCTTCATTCCGATGCGCATTGCACCGAGACAATCATCATTCGGATCCTGTAATATAGCGAAAACGGCATTACTTTCTGAGGCTTTTTCAAATCCACCTGATACATACATCCCCGATCATGACGCACTCGGCCACATCGATGCCATCCGGCAGGGCAGAGCGGAAAAAGTATTCGTTCGGTTTGCCAATACACACTGCCGGCACGCCCGTACTATACTCCAGCCCTTTCACAAAGCACCCAGGGCCGAGTGCGATCCCATCCTTCGCTTTGTAGTAACGTCCTTCATGTACGGCCACCAGCTGAACTTGCTGCTTGACGCTTCGCTGGTGCAGCACACGGAACGCTTCGTTCAGATGCTCGTAGCAGAACCGTTCCGGCGCCAGCCCAACCACGACCGAGTCGAGCGCACGTTTCGGATCGTTCGGTGGCATATCGGTCCGGGCATCGTCCGTCAGCAGGTAGTACGGGTTGAGGTTGTTTCTCCTCACGTACTCGGCCGCCGCCCCTAGCGAACCGTAAATCTCATCCCGCTGCAGTTCGAATCCTATTTTACGTAACCGATCGTACAGCGAGCCGACACTTTCCTTCGTCGTGTTGGTAACGAATTTCACTTGTACACCATGCTGTCGAAGCCTGCGGAGAAATGCAGAGAGCTGTTAATACGAGAAATTGTGGATGAAAATCTGAAAAACGGTGTGCCCTCTTACCTTTTCAGCGCTTCCACTGCTCCCACGGTAGGCTGATCGTCCACGTGTAACGTTCCGCTGAGATCAATCAAAGCTAATTTCACACGCAGCACAGCCATTTGCGTTGTGGGACGGTGAAAAGGGCCGAAAAAGAATATAAACCAACAAACGAGGCACTTTGCCGGAAAGTCCAAAATTTGGTTAATGTTTTCATTTGAAATTCGGTTCTGGTCGTTGTTTGACAGCAATGTCAACGGTGCGTTTTCAACTGGCAACACTGGCGTTATTCGGACCAAATTCAGAGTTTATCAATTCAAATTCAGAGTTTATCGCACTCCAAAAACTTATTTTTCTGTTTTGGTGTATCAAATTGCTCTAAAGTGAACTTAAACACATAATAAAGAACACAAAAGCATACTCTTTTCATGGATTTTATTCCGAACCTATATAAACCTTGGTCAGTGTGTGTGTAGACTGTGCTTTAGTCTCTGCTTCGAAGGCCAATTGTCAGTCGCTCCAGAGAAGCAAAGGAGTCACAAGAAAAACTCGGTCGAACGGGAAGCTGCAATGTCGCCGTGAAAATCGTGCAAAACGGGTTGAAAACCGTCGGGAAAACTTCCATGCGTGTGCGTTTTTCGTGACTAAGCAGCGTGTCTGTGTTGTGAATGTGTGTTATTATTTTTTCTCTCTCTCTCTGGTGAGCAATTGGTTCGCAATTAGATCGCGGGACGGTTGAATGTTTTGTACGGGCACGGTGGACGGGGGAAAGAACATAACACAAATCGATTGAAGGAACGGTTGCAGAACAGAGGCGCACGGCTTTCGGGCGTGTGTTGTTGCGCCGCTGTGTTGTAGGGAAAAGTGTTCGGGGATTGGCTTTTGCGTTTTTGTGTTGTGGAAAACCACTCACGTGGGATACGGTGGAAATTATCATTTCCGCTGTACGGTTTCCTATTCCGATAGCAGGTAGAAGTTGTGCCGTATGTGTGTGTGTGTGTATGTGTGTTTGATGCGGACTCATCATCATGCTTATGTTGTGTGTTGAATCGGTTCTATTGTGCGCAAAAGCGCAGCATAAGTGTTGTGTAGCCCACCGCCACCCGTTCTTTATGCGGTGTCCACAGTCCGATAATGCTGGTGTTGTACATATTTTCCTCACGATTCTGGCTGGGAAAATTAGACAATTATTTTATGGAGCCGACTGTAATTTTCTGTCACAGTGTACTAGATGGGACGGAAAAAAGAGGCCACACCAAAACACCTACAATTGGGCTTTATTCCTAGCACTAAGCAACGAAAAAAAGAAACAGCTGAAAAGACAACCTTCTTCTCTAATTCCTCAGCAAATCATCCATGTCGCATGCAAACGAGTCGTGATAAATGAGTTTTTCGGTGCATCCGCCCCGTCTGTTTTTCGCCCTTTTTTGGGAAACACACGGCGACAAACATCGAAGCCAAACGATCGGTTTTTTTTCGTCTTTCTTTCTTGCCTCCTTGCGTTCAGTCGAGCGTGTAAAGCGTGCGTGCTGATGCTGGGGACGACGGATTTTCCGAGATTGGCTTGGCCCGCGGTCGTGTGACGCCGCGCCGTATGTGTTTTCTCAAAACCAAACCAAAAAAAAAACCCCTCCCTCATATCCCACAACCTCTCGCCCGTCGTCCCATTCGACCATGATATTCGACGTCGAAGGGGCACAACATGTCTTCTCCCTTTTATGTTTTTATTTAACTTTAACCAGCCACACACAAGCGTACACGAAAACACACGTACGGCCCCGCGAAGGGCGTGAATGTGTGCGAGATGAAAGATGGGAAAGAAGGACGCAAGGAGACTGTGCGGGAGAAATGTGGGAGAATGATCCCTTCCCGAAACAAATATTGCATGTGTGTGTGTATTATGAAGCCGCACACACATTGGGATGTGTTTGTATGTATGCGTGTGTGTGTGTGTTTGTATCCTTTTCTGGCTTGTTGTACCGCATGTGGGATATACACGCGCTATTTCTCCATTTTTGAAGCTACCCAGGAATGGGGTAAATTTGATGGAAAATCTAATTTTCCTTTCTTGCTCAATGGGTAGCGCCACTATCTAAACAACCTCTATGCAAACCCGCATTACGAGTCTGTGCAAGACTGAAATGGTGAAAATTGGTGTTTTGAGACTTTCTTAATCTTTCAAAGTTCCAATAACTTTAGTCAAATAACCAGAAGAGAAATCTAAAAAAGAACATTTTGACTTTCTTTCATTGTGGCGAGGAAAAATGTACAGTTATACCATCCTAGTTCGACAATGCCAACAGAATAAAAAAATAGTCAGAGGCAGGAACGAACAAAGTAGAAAAAATGATGCAATATATTTAAATCAACGGACGGGGAAACGGAGTCGCGTGATTAGAAATTCGGCAAACAAAAGCAACGAAAATTTACTTCCCTATTTCTGAATGTCCTGAATGAATTACAGCTGTCTTGAGCGAGGAGAGCCGACTTTTACAGCAATGGGGCGAGAAGAAAGAAAAGAAAATAATAACAGGACTTTACCGAACGTATGCTAAATACAAAGTATTTATTAAATTGGCGTGTTCCGCTTCCGCGCATGCATGTGTTTGTGTGCGGGGGAAATGGAAACGCGTGCAAAAGCCAGGCCTACTTAGATCAGAATGTCCTGGTGGTGGGTCAGGATGGGCAAACAGGCAGGGTGGTTAGGACCGGCGCCAAAAATCAATCAGCAAGAAGTTGTTTTTTTTTCGACTGTTATGAAAGTTCCACTTTATTTATTGTTTCTAGTTTTATTTGCTTCCCTTTTTAATGTGCAATTCCTTTCTCTTTCTCTCTCTTTCTTTCTCTTTGTAGTGCTTAAACAATCCAGTGGAAATGTGATTTGTTTCATCCTCACCGCTCCAGCGACATAGAAACCCCGCACCCTGGTATCCTTCGATGCGTCGGGCGCGAAGGAAAACAGTTTGATTTGGTGCGATTTACAGGAAGCAACAGCAACAAAAAAAAAGGATAAATTATTAAACCCTCCCATCCCTTCCCGAACGCCACCCACCGCTGGGTAGTGTTTCTGTCGGCTTCCGGTACCTCAAATCATCATTGTTGATCGGTGGCGGGATTTTTTTCCATTGCATTTACCTTCGTTTTTGCCGCATCGTGTGCGCGCGTGTGTGTGTGTTATTATTGTTGCAGTGAAAATTTCAAAATCCATCCTGTCCGGCAAATACCTGCCCTCCCAGCCACCTACCGCGGATTGTCCGGCTTTTCTCATCAAGTGTGTGTGTGTGTGTGTGCGTGTCTGTGTGAGTGAGAAAACGGGAATGGTTTACGTGCATTCATCATTTTCCGGCGTGGAAAAAGGTGTTGTTTAAATGTTTCTCCCGCCGTGCTAACAACCGTTTGTGTGTGTGATTGTGCGTGTGTGTGTGTGTGTGTGTGTGTGTTCCGGAAGTGTACATAAAAAAAGTCGAAGCAATTGCACACGGATAATAATCAACGTGGGAAATTGCAACCGGTTTGGGTGGAAAGCACACAGCAGCAGCAAAAACAACAAAAAAGCCCGACCAACCAACGCCCCACATGCCCGGCACGGAAGGGAGCAGCGGGTACACAGCAATTGCCCGGGGTCGTTGGGGGTCGCCGAGGGTGAAGGATTAATCCAGCACACCACGCAATCGAAAGCAGCAGCACCAGCAGCAGACGGCGTCGACGACGACGACGACGACGACGACGAAACAGCAGCACAGCGCGCGGTGTACAGTAAATAAAACTGCACAATAATTATATCGACCGGAAGCCCGGCGGGCCCGTACGGGACGTACCGATGGTTGCGATGCCGGCAGGATGCATCACCCGGTCGCCGGCTGGTCCTGGTTGCTGGCGTGTTGCAGCGGCACTGCTCATAATTAGCTGTTTATATAATCCGGCAGCAGTCGAAGGTAAGTGCGGAATGATCCTTTCGTGTTCGTGTCAGGGGGAGAGAGAGAGAAGAAGGTGGCCTTTTCCACCAACACACTCGCAAGGAAGCAGATTTGCAAATCTACACGGACCGTATCGAATCATCATCCCATCCCGAAATCCATTTTCCTCCTTTGGACGACTCTGCTCAGCAAGTCTCATTTTCTATTTTAGCAAACAAATCGAACGCTTTGGCAGGTTGGCAACGGTGACAGGGAGGAAAATTGCATATAAAACGATAAACATCCGGTCAAACGCATGCCTGTCACGCCGGAATGCGAACGCCGTGTGGCCCAATCGATCGCGGCCAAAGTTTTCCATGCCTGGCAAATTCCGTCAATTTCGATGCAAAGCGCGTCACGCGATCTGTCGTGCGACGGGAAAGCCGAGAAAACACACACTGGAAAACCCCCGACCCCCGGCCCTCTTTATCCTCTGCCTTTGGATCATCAGCATGGCTGTGTGCGTGCGGAAAACCGGTCTAATCGACCGCTTTTCTTTCGCCGTGCTGCACGTGTGTGTATGTGTGTGTGTTTGTGCTCGCCCTCTGTATCGAGCCGTCGTGTGTTGTGTCATCCTGCTGAAAATTTCAATGAATTTCCCAAAACCGGACGGATTTTCCAGCCTTTCCCGGGGTTTGGTTTCGTCCTGCTCGTGTGCCGCCTGCTGTCGTGCTGTCTCATTCCTGCGCTCGCGCTGGTTTTTTGATAGCGACAGGAAGAGGAGAGGGAGGGACTGTTTGATGCAGCAAAATGTGTCCTTTCTGTGTTTGATTGCGAGGGAGAGCACCGAAGGGGTACACGTAGCGAGTGAAAGAGAACGAGGGACAAGAAGAACAAAAGGCCGGTCGTCCTTGTTATGCTTTCATCGTCGTGCCGTATTGCTTTCTCTGTTTCTGTTTGAAATGTGTGTTGTTTTATTGCCATCTTGTTTGGAGAGAGGGTTGTGAATTGTTTTCTGGAGAAACCTTTTGGGCAGTCTGTATAGTTTGAAATGATACATCATATTTGAATCGATCTAGTGAAAAATAGGTTATGATAAGAGCCGTACAGCCGTAATGAAAACAGCAGCCAGTGGAGTAAGATATTGGACAACTTCATCATCCATAGGCATTGTGGACGTATTTGCTCAAATAGGTTTTAGCCGAAAGCATCCTCTTCAATCAATTTGGAAACATTTTTATCATCATTTTGCCACACACATACGCACACACAAGCATGTGGGAAACCAGACTCAAATGGGTTCGAAAAACGATTCGATTTCAATCATCAAGAAAGGCCATAGAAGGCAGCGAAGGCATCTTTTCTTTATTACCCATCGCTGCTTCTTGTAACTTCCAGACCGCTCTACCATTAGCGTTGGGCTTGGTTTGAGACCTTCTGCCTTCTTTTTTTTGTTTGGTCCTATTCTCGCTTATCTCGCGCCCGACAAACTTCCAATATCCGGCGACGCAGCGAACGCTGTCCTCGAACGCTGGTGTGGAAACGACCTTTCGAGGAAATCGTTACCGAAAGCAAACATTCCCCGTTGTGGGTTACATCGCCGACAAACCCGGAATGAAAGAGCAAGAGAGAGAGGGAGACAGAGACAGAGACAGAGCTTCGGCGTCGAAGGTCAACCCTTAAATCTGCATGGACTCTGCGCGACTGTTCGCCGGCGTATATGAGGCGTAGGAAAATTAAGTAACAACTCAGAGCAGAGAGAAGGAAAGTGTCCTATGCCGAAAAAAAGAAGCCCAACGGCCGCCCAGAGTAATGCCACCTAGACCCTCGAGGAGGGTAGACACACGCGGTCGTGTGTGTGTGTCGTGCCAAAATAGAACTCCAAACTCAGAAAATGTTTTTTTTTACGACCAGCGGCATTTGGTCTGTGTGTGTGTTTGCTTATTTGCGCTTGTTGGCAGCTTTTTGCCCAAGGACACAAAAAAAAAACGCCACTCGTCCTTTCCCAGCGGGCGGGTCATTTCCTCTGCCTAGTACAGAATAGGATCATCGGCGATCGGAATCTCTCAAAATAAGATGAAGAGAGGGGGAAAAAACAAACAAACACATGCGAATAGGACGGCGGAGGAAAATAAATTTCACTTTCTTCCTTCCTTCCTTCCTGTCTTGTTGTTGCCGTTGGTCTGGGTCCGAATAACTTCTTCGAGTAGGTTGTTTAGTGGTAGGGTATTTTTATGCAAAAATGATACCACCTCCCCCCCCCCCCCTTCTCGGTTCCATTTACATAGCGAGGGAAAGCGCAAAAGGGCAAAGAGAGGGAAAGAAATTTATTAGCCTCACCCTGAATCGAAGGAGAGAGAAGGTTCGTTGATAAAATCTTGATCGGAATTGAAATGTGCCTTGAACACACAGACACACACTTATAACGCATTTGCTGATCGGTTTATCGATGGCAGGGCAGTGTGGTGGTGATGAAGAAATTCAATGGCTGTGGCCAATCGTTTTGGAACTGCGATAAACTTATGCTTTAGCGTAGACCCTTCATCCCTTTACATGCTGTGCGTACCTGGGGCCTGAGTATAATAGATCAGAAATTTGCATTTATTTGTAACGAATGGATGCAGCAAAGGCACGGGAATTTGTGATAAATATGTGTTAAGAAACAGGAAAAAACACACGAGCCGGGAAGATGAATTCGATAGGAAAAAACAGTTGGAATGGAATATAAAATCGCTAAACACAGGCGCATTAAGTGGGAATTATTGGAATGTTAAATATGTGTGTTAGTTATTCTTGTACTTCTGTTATGAATACGATCGTCTACTTAATGCAAAGACAATGGAAATAGTTTTCAAAGAGAGAACGACAACGCAAGGAAGCAAATGCAATTAAACTTTCTGCCGGTCTGAAACTCACGCCCGTGTCCTTACGCAACCCCAAAATGGTCAGCACATGGCAGCAGAAGCAGCAGAAGCAGCATCTGTATTAGTTTTGTTCGTAAGACATTTTTGCATATTTCCTCCACCCTCCCCACGCCCGTGTGCGCTTTCCCTTGTGCTCTCTCTTTGAGTCAACGACGACAACGACTTGTCGTCGGATTAGCAACCGCGGACATGATTTTGCCGCATTAGAGAGATGCAGATTATGGGCTGAAAGATCAAAGTTCACGGAATGGCACAGCCGGTGAATGAACAAAAAATAAAAGAAGAAACATAAGCCCACTGCTACTGACCCGGGGTGTGGTGTATCTTATAATGCGCTTTGCGCTGTGTCGCGCTAATCCTTTTCTCAGTCGATTGGGCGTCCTTTATGTCCCAATGGCGATGGCGATGATGATGATGATGATGGCGTTATGGAGAGCACCCCGTAACCTAATTTCTCCCGGTAACGGCCGGTTCATGATGGGCCCAGACTCCCGGACAGGCGTGTGATAAATGGACGGAGTGACGGCAACAAACGCCGAGTGTGGCATATTAATTGTGCCGACGATGTGTGTGTGACGCAGCGGGAAAATAAACGGACCAACGGAATGGAGAAAATGTCATACGGAACACGATAGCATCTAGGTTATGTCTCTTACTTCTTTCTGGCGGACATGATTCTTATTATCTCTCTATTTATTGTGTGAATCATCGCTAGCAGTTAGTTTGGTCACGAGCTGGAAAGCTCTTTGGAGCTTTTCTTTGTTGAAAGGACATCCCAAGGCAGTCTTCATCATTGCTTAATGGTTTACTGGACACACTAAAGGGGGTTCCTATATGGCTGGATGTGTATTGAATCTCTGATCCATATTGAGTGTATTGTAAATCCGGAGTATCCGACTGATCCGACTTTGAGTTGGAGTCATCCGGAGTCGTTTGGAGTTGTCATGAGTCGTTCGGAGTTGTCTGGAGTCGTTCGTAGTCGTTTGGAGTCGTTCGGAATCGGTGTCATTTGGAGTCGTCTAGTGTCGGTCGGAGTCAAGCGGAATCGGACGACTCCCACTCCAAACGACTCCATACGACACCAGACGACTCAGAACGACTCGAAATGACTCCAAACGACTCCGACTTCACACGACTCCGGGCGACTCTGGGTGACTCCGAACGACTTCAGGCGTCTCCGGACGACTCCGGTCGACTCCGAACGACTCCGGGCGTCTCCGGACGACTCCGGAGAACTCCAAACGACTCCAGACGTCTCCGGACGAATCCAGACGACTCCGGACGACTCCAGACGACTCCATACGACTCCATACGACTCCAACTCCAAACCACTCCAAACCACTCCAAACCACTCCAAACCACTCCAAACCACTCCAAACGACTCCGGACGACTCCGGGCGTCTCCGGACGACTCCGGGCGTCTCCGGACGACTCCATACGACTTCGGACGACGCCGACACCAAACCACTCCAAACGACTTAGGGCGGCTACAGACGTCTTAGAACGACTCCGGACGACTTCGGACAACTCCGGCACCAAACAACTCCTGGTGACTCCGAACGACTCCGAACGACTCCGGATGACTCTAACGGAGTCGGAGTCGGACTAACAATACACAAAGTTGGATCGGAGTCTTGGGTGCGCTTCAAAGAGCACATCACTAAACAGGAAGGCGATTATCCCACGACGAGGCAAGCTTACTGCCTTTGTGTGACAAGCTTTGTCAAAGGACAAGCTTCCTCTTTTCTACACCTGTTTGCTGAGTCTGAGTTCCATTGGGAGGAAACTGATATCAATTTACGGTAGGAAACATTTGACCAAAACAGAGAAAAATCACTTTCACTCACAGCCCAAAGATTTACGTCACTTTGTTTTAGTTCCCTTGTACCCAATCGATCATTACCAAATCAACAACACTGACGTTCCCATGTCACCAAACGAAGACGAACCGCGCGTCAAGTCAAAGGCGCGATTGATGTTGTTTTGATGTGTTGGGAGGTATCACCTTCCCCCCCTCCCCCTTGCCGAAGGTGTTGAACCAAAAAAACCGGCCGGTTCCGGCGGTTCGTCGTGGTCGCCGTCGTCACCGACATGCATCAACACCTTTTCGTGTCCTCAGAAGTGGCGCGGTGCGGAAGAGATTTGCAACGGCTTTTCACACTTGGCAGGCAGGCACAAGCAACAACGAAAATCGATTCAGCGAGAGTGGTGTGACTCCGCTGTGAAGCAATGGGGAAATCAGAAGTTCCATCAAACACTCAGACACACCGGGCATAACAATACAACAGTGGAGAGAGAGAGAGTGAAGAACCGCCGGCAGTGCTGAGCGGGAAAAGCTCCCGAAAATGATTTTCTGTGCGGAAAATCTGAAACAACGCCCTAACGGGATTGTGCACCTCCGTTGCCCCACTGCTGGTCTTCCTCACTTCCGTTCTTCTTGAAAAGCAAAAAAAAGGAAGAACACAAAACAACACACTCGACTCACCGACGGAATGCTAGCTTTTTACCCCAAACCCTCCCCCTTCAGCTCACGGCAGGTTGAATGGGAAAATTCGATTCTATGAACGTGTGAAAAGGAAAAGCGTGAACGACGGAGCGAGATGGCACGTCGGATACAGAAAGGAGTGGGCTGCAGAGACACACACCGAGGACGAAGTCGACAACAGCATTTGAATATCAACTCTTTCCGTTTCCGAAAACTCTCTCGCTTTCTCTCTCTGTTTCTCTTTTTCCATTTGCTGTCCCTGTCCCGCCAGCACTTCCGCCGTGGTGGTGAGCTCGTGCAGCACGAGAAAGGGATAACTGTTTTGTTTTGGGAAGACAAAACACGTGTGTGTGTGTGTGTAGCGTTGTCGCCTTTAGGAACGAATTATTATCGTGAAAATTTTGCACTCGGTTGAGACGGAGATGGGAAAGCCCGATGGGGGAATTTTCCATTCTTAACCTGCTCCAGCTATTGTGTTGCGAACTTCAAAAAGAGCGTTGAATTTTAAAAGTAAAAAATGGAAAAAGTTGATTGCGAAATTTGTCGATATTGCACCCGGCATCATTTAACGTTTGAGGCTATTTATTTATTTAAATATTGAAATTAGAAGGGCAGCTCTACCAAACTAACTATTTCATAACACAAAGGAAAACACGTATTTTAGGCTACCATGGCATTTACGCCTTACGAAAGTCTTGTCTGAATGTTCTTCTGTACAAGAGCTGAGTGGAAAAACTGCCACAAAAAGTGGGTTTTTCATATATCCTTTACGTAAATGAAGTCATGGAATGTGTCCATTTCGGGCGGCTTCTCTTTTCATCCTTTGACTTCCCATTTGCAGCGTGGGGTAAGCCAAAACGATGACGGAATGATTCCGATGCTCCGATGCGAAATAATGGCAAAAAGCAGCAGCCAAGTCAAGACCTTTTTACCTCACAATTAACAAAAGTCGTCACAGTTAGCTAGAGAGAAAGGGGAGCGCGTTCTTAAAAACCACCTTCCGGGCTTTTGCAAAGCTCAGCGTAAAAATTATGCCCCTTCTTGCTACGCCCGCTTGCCCTGCCCGCCCGCTGCCAAAAGGGCCACACCATCGCTCCGCTCCATTCATGTTAGCCAATCTTTGTTTTTCCTGTTCGTGCTTTTTTTTTCTTGTTGTTTGGTGTATTTAATTCGCAAATTGAAATTGTTTCATTTCGGTTTTGTGTGTGTGTCTGTGTGCTTCTTCAACGAGTTGGGTGTCTCTAAAGTCTCCAAATTGTGCTGCCCTGCTGCGGAGTATTAACCTGCGCCCCTCGCGACAAAAGGACGAAGGGTTTCGACGAAAAGAGAAAAAGAAAGAGAAAAAGGGACGACTTCTAAAATTAGTAATCACGTTTCTTATAGCGATCGTTACTTTGCGAGGTTCATTCCCCTGTTTTAAACCTTCTTCTTCTTCGGTGTGGGTGTTAAAAAGGACACGGAACTGGAGTTTTTTTCTCCCTTTACTGTATTTCTTCGCTTGTACGTGCTTTCTTTGCTTCTCTCTCTCTTTGTGTGTGTTGCTTTCATTCATGTTGTACTTTTTGTCCGGTTTCGCTTGGAATAATGAAGGGATTTCACTATTTAACTACTGCTTAACGATTCATACTGGTATGCCTTTTTTTTGTTTTCGTCCTTTTCTCTGTGTGTGTGTGTATTCTGTGCTTTATTTGCCAACTGGCGCTGTGAATGTTAATGGGTTTTTAGTGTTTTATCTTTTGCGAACCGTTTGTTGTTTGCAATTCATTTTTTGTTCCATTTTTCCTCCTTTTTGCTTGTTTCATTTTGTACGACAGTGTTTAAAGATGTTCTATGTAGTTTTCGTTTTATTTTGCACGTTGAAGCTTTTGCTATTTTTTTTTTCTACCCTAAAGAAATCATTTATTTGAACAAAAATGGAATAATTTAAAGAAAAGCACCAAAACTGATGCTCAACGACACGGCACAAATCGCTAAAGCGAAGAAAGGTAGGGGGCTGGCATGGAGGGCTTTCGCAGGTGAAAGTTCATATAAATTCATGCCAACAAATCGTTCCCGAAATTCTCTCTCTGGTGGTGGTTGAACAGCATCAAGAACATTTCCCCGAAAAGCAACAGTCGCGCGCACACACGCACACCACCGCAGCAGGATGCTTTCCATCCCCGAAAAGCAACGGTGCATCGTAATATGCAATATAAAGTGCAATATGTATGATGATGATATGATAAACCGGTTGCACGCTCGTCTGCCGCCATAAAGGGTGAAAAGGGTTTTTGGGGTTTTAGACAAGTTCCCCACGGAAGACAGCCATCTCCACCATCCTTCTCTCCCCCTTTTTTTCTTTGCTGCGCATATTTGTTTCCCACTTTAAAGGAACCTTTTTTCCCTCCCTCTGCACTCGAGCCAAGCGCAAGTGGCATCTTCAAAAGTGGCGTCGTAAATTTCGGTCCACGCTTCTTCGCTTGATCGAGACACAACCAACGCCCTGCTCGAGTCGGCAGCAAACGCCGCACGCACGAGTGCACGAGTGCGGGGGGGGGGGGGGGGTGATTGGAAAGGTTGCCGGGGTTTGGCCCTTTTCCATCATCAGCCAGCCAGCCAGCCAGCCCGGAGGGATCGATCGGGCGGCGGAGGTTGCTGCTGTTGCTTCCATCCCAAACCCGTATGCGGGGCGCTAGAAATGCATCACAAGAGTGTTGAGTGCAACATGCACCAGTAGGGGAGGGGAGCAAAAGTAAAGCAACAAGATGGAGAAAGTGTTGGTAGAGTAGAAAATATGGCTCTTTTTGGTGTGGTGTGCGATGATGATGCGCGTAAGGTAGAACGGCGTAAAGTGTCGCTTTTTATGGTTCGATATTGCATTTCAGTGACCAACATGGAACTGTGTTTTAAATTTTTAATAGTTAATAGTTTTAATAGTTTTAATAGTAAATTTTTTTTTAGTATCTAGCATAATATCTATAATGCTTCTCCCACTTTTAAAGCAACCCTTTCGCTTTAAAGCAGACTTGTACGATCCGCCTTTCCGGGAAACTCAGGACCGGGAGCAGGAAAACCGATTAAAAGTCCTGTGGTTGAAAGTTACTCTTCCTTCGGTAGTTAGTGGCCTAGTTGCTTGTCGATGTTGCTTGCACAAACCGTAGGGACATCGCAATCGATGCTAGAAAACTCCTCCCCCCCCCCCCCGGGTTGGGTCCCGGGTCAAAAGGTCAGAAGAGGCGCGCTGAACACACACCGCGCCGCAGAATAATGATCCAATCGCATTCAAATCACTGCACGATCATCGGGGCGGTTTGGTTTGGGGGAAGGGTGATGTTAATGGAGAAGAGAGAGAGAGAGAGGAAATGGGTTAAAAGTATTCTGCAGCAGCCTTCCAGCAACAGCAGGAATGTTGGCAGTACTCACTCGATACCACCGCCACTTGGTGCATGATGGTGCACGTGTACCAGCACTTCATCCCTTCCTTGGTTCTGTCTAACGCCAACCCTTGCCCCACTTGTTGCCCAGCCAGCGGCCAAACGCTCTCTTTGCCGACCAGAAGAATGTGCAGGAATGTCAGGAAAGTTTCAGGACATTATATTAGCAAACGGCCCGTTCCCGGAGAGCGTTGAAGAGCGGCACAGCGCAAGCAGTTGGTCGGGCAAATTTCCACAGTTTCAGTTTTTGAAGAGCGATCGTAATTTATGACCCAGCCAAAATGACTGTTCCGTTTTACATAGATTTTGTGTTGTTTTGCGGTCGACGGAAAGGGCGATTCGTTGCAGCAGTGTAGAACTTATTTAGCCGAACCCGAATCGAAACATGCATTCAATGCGTTTCCCAACCACAAACACTCCGAACATGGGCCCTCCTCTGCGTTTTGTTGGCGCTTCGCTCCATTTGTTTGTTCACCCAGTTTTGGGAAGCGTTTCGGTCTAATCTACAAGACTGGCGTGTTTCCGATTTCTAGCTCTAGGCCAGTGGCCTTTGCCTGTATGTGTGTGTCGTGTATTGAATGTTTGTTTAGCCTGATAATAATGAGCATGGCAAGGAGCGACACTTTAATGCATCATTTCGGTTACAGGTCAGCAGGGTTTGAAGATTTAATTGAAATTCATCGGGAGTGGCTATAACCCTGCTCGAAGAGACGATGACAAGTTTTCTATTGCACTCTCGCTGCATTATTGATGCAATATATAATCAAATTACGCGATAGTTTTATAGTTTTATCTAAATATTTGTATTTCCTTTACTAATTCAGTTACGGCTGCTGGCCCAAATTCCCAACGCAACCTTGCGCGCGGGAGTGACACACCTGAGCATTTATAACGCGTTGTGGTGGGTTTTTTTTGTCATCATTTCCGCTTCTTCTTTTTTCCTCTCCCGGGGTACACACATGAAAATTGTGCCCCATAGAACCCACACACACACACAAAAAAAAAGACCAAATCCACCAGGAACGGGTTGAACAACAACGAAAAAAAGCATTCTCTGGAGGGCCTTTTTTCTCGTTTCCGGGTGGAATAAAAATAATCACATAACGAGAGTGGATGCCTCTCTTTTTTCTTCCATCCGCGACCGTTCGTTCGTTCGTTCGTTTGAAGACCATTTTCCCTTGTCCCCCGTTCTATTAGGGGGGTTTGGGTGGTTTTTTCGTCTGTTGTTGGGTGCCGCCGCCGTTGTGCACTGTGGCGTTGTTGAACGTGTTAGTCACTCTCTCCGCCATTGCTGCTGCTGCTGTTGCTTCCCAAAATGCCGGGCCAGGGCAAACCACTTGACACTCCATCCATAAAGCCGCTCCTCGAGGTCGCGCTTTGCATACACGTTCCCTGGTTCCCTCCACGGGTTTGCCGTTGGTTCTATTGGTCCGTGAGCCAAGCCTTTGATATGCCTGTCGTCGGTGGTGCTGGTGGTGTTGGTGGCGGTTATTGGCGCAATTGGTCGCTAGTGAGGTGGCCCCCAAGTGGCTGGTAGCAGATGGCCCACTACGAAACCATGACAGATTCTCGGCCGACCGTTCGGTGGTCAAGAAGAGCATTAAACCATCCCAAATGTACAGCAAACGGGGCGGCGAGGAACGGGAGAGACCCCCTGGGGAAGGGCGGGCATTGCCACTTAGTAGTCGTTGTTGCCGCTGCTTCTTTTTGAATACCATTAGGACGACCCTTCTCCCCTTTCTCCCTGCGAGGTTATAGCACAAATATTTGATTATGGTCGTTCTATTCTTAGAACGTTGGCGCATAAATGAAGCATCATCCCGTAACCTACATTCCTTTACACCATCGCCACCAAGTGCAAGAGTGCTGTACCCTCACCCTTTCTGTGGTTCGTGCCTATGTGTGTGTGTGTATGGGAAATCAGCTTCTGCGATCGCAACAAAGAAGTGAAAAAAGAAGCTCACTCACGCTTGTCATTGCATTTATTCCAACCCGTTACGCAAATCGGTGGTCTTGTGTTCACATGTTCAATAACACCTTCTTCTTCTTGCTTCGTTCTCTTCTTTCGCCAACAGCGCAACAGAGGCCCAAAATTACGGAACACCCGAAAGATGCGGTCGCGGCGAAAGATGAACCGCTCACACTGAACTGCAAAGCGACGGGAAGGCCTCCGCCCGAGTTTATCTGGTACCAGAACGGGGTCCCGCTGTCACCGTCCGATCGGCGTGTAATCCTGCCAGAAGGGTCACTCTTCTTCCTGAGGTAAGGCTTTCGAGCACAAGGCCCTACCAGTGCTGCAAAATGTCACTGTCAATGTCATACACAAATCTGACTGAAACCAAATCCATACCAGCGTCACGCACTCAATTGTAATGCACTCAAAATCATGTCAGCGTCACGAGCTCTACTTTGACGATCAGAGGCAAGCCTCTAACAGTTGGTACGACCATCCCATTCTAGGTGACATTGTGTGCAACTAACTCTTTGTCAGTCACTTGGTCGTGACATTTTCAGTCGATAATCATCATGATGATCAATCGGAGATAAAAGGTGCTTGCGAGTGATTCCAAGAAACATAATGAGCATGTTTTCTCGCTCTGTTAATACTGAACCCGACAGATAAGCAAAATAGGCAGAGGGAGTAAGCATGATTCTTTTGTTGCTTGAGTTCACACGCCAAGTATATTCCAAGAATGTCGTGATTATCATTGGGAGAAAATGTCGTGACCAAGTGAGTGATCAAGAGCTGGATGCTTATCAAAATGTCACCAAGCATGTGATTGATCCTCTAACTGTTTGAATTTCACCTCTGATCATCTCAGTGAGCTGATTTGAGCTTCGTTTATGTCATGAGTGTTTGTGACTGAAACAGTGGCATTTGGTAGCATTAACCACAGCCAGAAAAAAATGATTATACTTGCGCCGGCATTAAGCCAAGCTTGTCAGTCAGAGTATCGCGTTGAAGTCAAGAATTCGCATGTTGCGTTCGGCATGTCATGACGCACTTCTATTGAGTATCAGCAATGAGCATCAAGTTACCACGGATCATTGTTTTCGATAGTGAAAATCTCGTGATGCTCATGACATTTTGCAACACTGGTCTCTACGGCTTACTTATTCGCTTCTCATGCTTCCACAGAGTGACGCAAAACAAGCGTGAACAAGATGCGGGCGTCTATCACTGCGAGGCACGGAACTCGGCCGGTGTGGCCATCAGTGAGAATGCAACGCTCCAGATTGCAGGTAAGCACCACGTGCACCACGTGCACTAAACGTCCTTGACGCTAATGTATTGTTTTTGATGTTCCAGTGATGCGGGACGATTTCCGGCTGCTGCCGAAGGATACGGTCGCGCTGGTCGGTGGCCCTGTGGTGCTGAACTGCACGCCACCGCGTGGCATCCCCGAACCGTCCGTGCTGTGGATCAAGGATGGCAAAATACTGGACATCAACGGCAAGCACCACTCGCTGGTCGATTCGGGCAGTTTGCTCATCTCGGAAATTCAACCGAACGACACGGGCAAGTACGAATGCTCGGCGCAGAGCATGGCCGGTACGAAGACGAGTCCGCCGGCGTATCTGAAGGTGCTGGCGCCGCCCACCATCGTCAAGAGCCCACACGATACGGAGGTGCTCGAAGGGGAAGGGTTTGATTTGCCCTGTGGGCTAACGGGCGATCCGAAGCCGATCGTTACGTGGCGCAAGGAGAGTGGTCGCCTGCCGGAGGGGCGCTCCCGGAAGCTGCTGGACAATACGCTTCGCATTGAGGACGCGCGGCAGGAGGACGAGGGCAAATACTTCTGCGAGGGCCACAACGAAGGTGGCAACGTGACGATATCGGTGTATTTGTACGTGTACGAAGCGCCCACGTTTATGGAAGCGCCGGTCGATATGACGGTGCGGGAGGGCGAGCCGCTGGTGCTGCCGTGCCGAGCGAAGGGACGGCCCGCGGTGCGGATATTCTGGGATCGGATCGACCGCAAGCACGTGGACAATAATGAGCTGCATCAGGCGCAGCGCGATGAAACGGAGCAAGGCGACGGGGGACGGAAAAAGCGTGCGGTTGGATGGGGCTTTCCGGAAGGGTTTGCATTCGCACCGGAAGTGGCATCGTTCGTAGCGAATGGAAGCGGCGATGGTGGGATGCGGCGTGGCAACTGGTCGATCAAGATTGAACCCGTGTCGGAGAGGCAGCTGCTGCGACAGTATCCCGCGCGCGTGTCTGCGTACCGTGCGGACGCGAGCGACAGGAACCGGTTGCTTCTGCGCAGCCGAAGAGATACCGGCGGACCGGAGGACAATCAGCACTCGGAGGGAACGATGTCGCCGGACGGTTCCACCGGCACTTCGATCGCGTCGACGGTCCATCCACACAGCAGCAGTGACATTGTGTTCGAAGAGAACGGTAGCCTTTCGTTCCGGCAGATCCTCAAGGGCGACGAGGGCTGGTACGCCTGTGCGGCCATCAACGAGGCGGGCAGCATCGTGAAGAAGATCCACATCAAGGTGATGGCGGACGGGGAGGCGCCGGGGCGCGATTCGGGCAGCCTCGAGTACGAGCAGAACCGGTGGGCCAACCAGCAGTTTATCGTGCTGAACAACGTGTTCACCGTGTCGGCCACCTCGATCGGCATCACGTGGGACGTGACGGACAGTACGTCGCGCATGCAGCTGCGCATGTACTACCGGGTCGCGACGAAACCGGTCGACTACTATCTGTACAACTCGACGTTCAGCAGCGTGCTGACGACGAGCAACCTGAAGGAGCTGACGCTGACCGGGCTGCGGCCGTACAGTGAGTATGAAATCTTCGCCAGCATTCCGGAGGGTTTGGACGGCTCGGTGTCGAACATTAGGCGGGGTCGCACGCTCGATGGGCCGCCGACGGCGCCGCCGGTTGATGTGCGGGTCGGTGTGATCAACACGACGGCCGCGTTTGTGCGCTGGTCACCACCGCCGGTGCATCTGCTCAACGGGGAGCTGACGGGCTACAAGGTAAGGATGCTCGATTCAGCTCTCGATGTGTGTACGATAACCCAAAACGGTTTTTTCTACAGATTCAAATCAAGTCGAACGCAACCAATAAAGTGTTGGGACAGATGTCGCTCAATTCTTCCACGCAGTCGGTCGTCATCAACAGTCTCACGCCCGGCGCCATGTATATTGCACGCGTTGCCAGTCTAACGGCTGGAGGAATAGGTTGGTTGTGTTGGCTAAAAGAGGAGAAGATCTTATTTGTTTATAAAATGTGTATTTTTTTCTCGTGCGTTTTTACAGGTCCTTACAGCTCGCCAACACCGTTGCACATGGATCCACAAAACATAGTGAGGTAAGAGGGGTTTTTAACGTAATGTTTTATGTAGAAGAGGTTCTGAAAATACAACCTTTCTTTTGCCCAGATCTGACCCAACACCGAGCTACTGGACCGCCTCGTGGATGTCCGGTACGGCTATCGTCGTGCTGTGCGTCGGGCTGATCAGTGCCGCCGTCTTTGCCATCTTCTGGACGGTGCGCAAGAAGCAGAGCGTGAAAGCCTCCTACCCGGGCCCTTCGGTAACGACGATCATCCCGGACAAGCAGCACACGCTCTGGCTGCACGGCAATACGCTCGTGAAGGCGCCCTCCCACTCACTGGACCCCCCGAGCACGTCCGAGTATGCCGAGCTGACCAACAACACGATGCAATCGCAAACGATGGGCAAGATGATGATGGGCGGTGGAAGCATCCCGCCCGAACCGTACGCCACCGTGACGCTGCAGCGTGGCGGCATGATGACACTCGGCGGGCTGGGCGGTCCGAACGGCGGCGGCATGGGCCCGACACTGTCCGAAGAATCGTGCCTGAAGTGCTCGAACGGCAACAGTCCCACGTCGAGCAACGAGTACAATGCGCCGATGCGGGAACCGATCAACATTTCGGACGTGTTGCCGCCGCCGCCGGACCATCCGTATGGCACGTACCGGCCACCGAACAACATGACGATTCGCACCAATCCGGCCGCACTGTCGCCGCAGATGATGCGCAAGAACGGCAACGGGGGTAATCAGGGCAGCCAGGGACAGCCGCGATGGGACACGCTTCCGCCACCGATCCCGAGCTTCCCCCAGAACTGGATCCGACCGCATCCGCACCAGCAACAGCAGCAGCAGCACCACCATCCGGACATGTACAACAACGTGAACGGGACGGAAAACGATTACGAGAGCGGGTCGGTGCTGTACGAGCAGTGCTACCGAACGGGGCCGCCGTCGAGTGGGGGTGCGAGTGCGGGGGGCGGTAGTGCCATGACCGATCCCATGCTGATCGAGGGCAACATCGAGTTCTTCAGCCAGGCGGGCGAACCGACGGAAGAGTTTTACCGCAACGTGAACCAGGAGTTCTCGGACGATATGGGCTTTGAGCCGGCGAGTCCGCCGGCACCGTGCCCGGAATCGGTCCCGTTCAACGGGGGCAAGTATCTCGCGTCGTCCTCGAGCGAGAGCCCCATGATGACGGCCCGGAGACACAACCAGGGCGGTCGGGGCGGCTATGCCGGGCACCACATGCAGATGCAGCACCAGCAGCAGCTCCAGCACCAGCAACAGATGCAGCAGCAGCACCACCAGCAACAGCAGCAACAGCAGCAGCAGCTCCACGGACAGAACAGTGTTGAGCACAGCTCGGACGATAGCGACTGCGACTGTGGCAACGGCAGCAACGAGGGACGGTGGGTGCCGCGCACGAAACCCCGTTCGCGGAGTCGCTCGAAATCGACCGATCGAAAGTACAACCGGAATCTCATACGATAAGAGAGGAGGGCCGGAGGGATGGGTTATGGGATTGCTGAAGGGCAGCAACGGGGAGGGGCTTTGCGCCCATTCTATTGAGGCTATCTCTCTTTGTTCGCGGCATTTACGCCTGCATAGGGTTAGGCGCCAGACGGTTGAATGGCATTCACAAAGGACACACACGCCCACGTGTGTGTTCAATCATCCTATCATAGAAACGATAACCCCACACTCACTCAAAACACACAAACACACTCTCAAGTACGTATTAACGCCTAGCTATGGCTTTCTCTTCAGTAATTTAACGAGCATTTTAGTCTCTCGTAGCTCTCTTATAGGAGAGGCATAACTCTTCTTAGGAATAACGCTTTTTTCTCATCTTTCCCACTCATTCGCCAACTGCGGGGAGGGGGCTGTCGGGCTGTATGCATGCCATCGTCCGACAGGCAGACGTATAACATAACTTCATAGGAGGAGAGTAGTGGTAGTAGTAGCGGCAGTAGAAGAAGCCTGTGGGTGAACGCGTAGTGAAAGTAACCGCGTTACACTACTGCTAAAAGCGATGAAGCATCAAGGAGAGGGATTGCCGAGTAGTGCATTTAAAGTCAGTACCGAGAGAGGGAGAGAGAGATAGGAAGCTCGAAATATGTCCTTTGCGGTACGATGGGGGTCTCCCTCTTTTGAGGTAAGCGACCGTGCGCATCATCATTATCATCAGCTAGCTTCCAAATAATTAGGTGAAATCGTTGCAGTCGATGGTTGCACGTTTGTATGCAATCGCGGGGACAGAGTGGCCGGTGCTGCTGGTGGTTGCTTACTGTAACAGGCATGTGCATCAGCCATTAACAAGGATAATAACTCATTCAACATGTTTAGCATTACGTTGAACTTTGCTCTTACGTTAGCGTCACACCATCTTCTCATACATAACATTAGCGTTTTATCTTAGAATAGAGTTGAAAGGGAAAAGTAGAGAGAGAGAGAGAGAGAGAGAGAGAGGGTCAGTTCAAACCGATCGAGTCTGTTACGACCGATCGGTGAAGATTAATTCCACGTTTTCAATTCTACATATCAATTTCCTTTTTCGGTTGGAGTGCAAAACACACACAAACACATCCTCATAGCCGTAAGACAGATATGTATTTCCTCGGACAGGTGTATATATTTGCAAAAAATTTCTCTCACAAGCGCGCGTGCGCCATAGTCATTTTGTGTAAAGTTACCGAAACCAAAGCTACGACGGTGTGCCATATTGGATTGGAAAAGCCATTCGCGCAGCCAAACAAAAACTGATGCATTTTTTGCCTTCCCCCGGCACAAGGGGATCGAATTCATTGCACATTGTATACCACGGAGGGAAAGGAGGAATGGAGCGGAAAGGGGAAATTGTTACTGTTTGGTTGGGGGTTTGGTCGAGCGCGAACAAAGCAAAACGTTAAAGCACAGAAGCGCACTCAACACGTTGTTCCTGAATGATGTCTTTTGTTTTTTTTTCTATTGGGAGTTGTTACAAATTGACCGAAGGAATGGGGGAGAAAGGGTAGAGAGTGTTCAATTCCTTTCGCTCCTTGTACAGCTATCCTTTTGCGTGGCCACTGGGCACTACTGGTTGGTGTCCGAGTTTGGGTTCGGGTTCGTTTGTTGTCGTGTTGTCCTCAGTTTCGTCGGTGTTTGTCCGTTCTGGTTTAGTTTCCCAGTTTGCCATTTGGGTGAACATGTTAGGTGTTTACAGAGATGCAACTTAAAAGACAAAGCAAGAAAGCATTTGTACAGCAAAAAAAAAAACAAACACACTCACACATATATCTATATATATACACATTAAAATAATATATATAAATATATATATACACCAACTCAATAATCAGTAGTGCGTAGGGATGATGTGCGCTGCTTAGAGGATAGCGTGATCGAGGCGTCTCCTTCCCGGTTTGTTATAGATCAGCCAAATGAAACAAAACCAAAACTGACACCGAGCGATATCAAGCCACGATTACAAACGAGTAATAGAAGGGGCAAACATGCAAGAATGGGGAACGAAAATTCGCACTTTCTTCGCAAGTAACAGGAAGCAATTCGAAGTGCATATATATATAAAAATGGGGTATAGAGGACACACGTAAACAAAAACGTGCATGAGATAAAAAGAGAAAGAATAAGCAAAACAAAACGAAGGGTCCCAAAACACAGAAGCAGCAGCAGCAGCAGCAGCAGCAAAACAAACAAATCAAAAACATATGACACAAAACAAAACAGATCGACCGCAAAGTATAATATAGGGGAGGAAATATTATATCAACTGTGATAATGTAATGAAACAAAACAAAAACACAAACATACAAAGCTAACAAAAGAAAAAAGGGAAATCCGGTGAATAACAAAGGCGCCGCGCAACGCAGCATTAGTTGCGCGCAACCGTGGTTTTGTAGCGGCGGCGACGACGACGATGGACGCGTCGGCTGTGTCGTTTTTCCAGGTGTCGTTCCCACCTTTCCACCACAGAATCGCCCTTCCACAAGCGCACGGGCAGAAAAAAGCTCGCCCAAAATCTGATCCCGTTTTATTTTTCGTCCTTCTCGCGAACTCTCCTCACACCAACATTTCGTTGTTGGTTTGCGATGAACTTTTGCATGTCGCAAACGAGTTAATATTTTGAACCGATGTGACAAACACACACACACATCCCCACGCCATTGGCAATTTGTATGCGCATTTCTAAACCAAACGCTGTAAACAACGGAACACACACACACATACGACAAAGACGCATTTAGCAACAGCAGAACACAAGCGATAATACCATGCATTACATATATAATAGTATTATATGAATTAATTTACTGCCTTAAACAAAACGTAGCTAATAAACGCGGATTAACTTGCGACGGGGGTTAAAGCAAGAAAAAGAGGAAGAAAACGCTAAAGAGCAGATGAAAAGATGAGAAGCCCCAAGCGCGCTTGTTGATGTAACAAAAGGAAACAGGAGGAAACAAATGCAAAAAACGAGAAGAAGAAGAAGAATTGATATATTGAAGTTCAATTTTTGGAACAAGTTTCGGACAATTTTGCCTGCACGAAGAGCGAGAAAGAGAAGGGACGGGGGCGTGAAAGCAACCCACAATACACACACACAGCGCGCAATCCAACCAAACGTGGGAAAGGTGTTGAAGAAAAACGAAATGCGAACCCTAAAAAGGAATAACAAAAAGGAAAAAGGAAACACGTGTAAAAGGAAAACAGAAATCAGACAAGAGAACTCAGCAAGGAAGGAAACACTCACACAGAAAACAGACACAAGAAAACAAGTAAACTTGAGAAGACTTATTTTACATCATGATTATTATGATTGATAAGTATATTATTACCAGAAACCCTAGTGGATATATATCGTTGTAGGCCGATATTAGCGATACATAATATGGGACACAGCATAAACGGTTAGAGCCACGCGTACCACACGTTCCCCGAGTGGATTGGTGAGGGCGAAACAACCTCACACACAACTATCGTGAGTATGATGAAGCAATCGAATCGGCAGCACAAATATTGAGACAGTAGTGGATATTTGCTTTAGAAAACCACTCGAGAAGACGGACTCACGTGCGGGAAAGAAGGAAGAAGGAACAAATCAAAAGTAAGCCAACGGAGGAAGGAAGCTCTCATACATAACTACTGCATGCATTTAGCGAAACAAAAAACGAAAAAAAGCAAACAAACTCCCTTTAATCTTTAATCCATTAATTATTACCATGCGAAACCAAAACCAGCCAACAAGCAGCAACTATTTATGAACTCTCCTAATCATAGTGGGGCGCCATTATACAAAAAAAAACAGCCATACCAACCATTACCGACAATTAAACACGAGGGCATGATAGGGCCATTCGGGGAAGGAAGGGTCATATAAACACACACACACATATATACGTAGTAGAACCAAACAGTCCTGTAGTTTTCTGACCCGGGTACACTACGGAAGAGAGGGGTCCCTCTGACTCAAGGGAATGGGGGAGCGCCCCCAGATACGCCCGTCTTCTGTCGGTCCAGTCCATAATCCGATCAGTTTACTAAGGATAGTACTACTTTTTAAGAACGTTGCATAGTCTCCACATAATTCTACATACCATTCTCTCGCCTCTCTCTCTCTCTCTCACATTCACTCTAGTCTTGAACGCGCGCATATATTCTCAACACAGCATTTCTCACAAGCACACATACACAAAGACACACAAAAGAGATATAAAATCGTTACACCATTAAAGCTTTTTTTGTGGGTGGGGTGGAATTGAATCGAAAGCACGAATTTGAAAGTATTTTTATGTATTTCTTTACTAAAGTATTTGAAGTGTTAGATAATTTTCCGGTTTTTTTAATGCTTTATGTACGTGTGTACCACACGACGTGCTGGTTTGGCTACTTGTTCGTACCGTTAGACTATGTTAAGCCCTGTTTCATGCATGCCAAAGCCTCCAGTTTCGTTGTTTCTTGTGTTTTTTGTGCAAGAAAAAGCGCATGTGCCATGTATTATTTTTACGTACAAATATTTAACTCACTGCCCTGTGTATGTCTGTTTTGCTTAGAAACGTTCCCGCTCTAGAGCGTTGTTTAATTGGAGGTAAAACAACAGAAAGCCAAACAAACGAAACGAAAATGCAAACAAAAAAACACACGAGTATATAATGATAAACCACAAAGATGAAATGATTCTCAACCAGGGGCCCAACACGAAGTAGTAGAGAAACTATGAAACGGTAGAGAGATGGAGGCGGAAAAGCAAGGAATAAATAGGCTTAACCTCAACGACATCAAAAACATAAAACTCAAACACTCACATAAAAACACATTACAACTACATCATACTCTAGCGCAAATTTAATCTAATCCCGAACGCAAATTAAAAGACAAGAGGAAGACAGGAAAAAGGCAAATGAAGGAAACATATGAAGAAAGAAGAAAAAAAAGAACATAACCACATAGAAGTAAACGAAAACAAATCCCTACACTATTCTCCTTCGATATTTATCATTTGTTTTTTCAAACCAAATATTTCGCTTTCTCGAATCCGCTTTTCTCGCGCGCTCGCGTTTTCTCTCTATAATTAATCGAAAAACGAAAAAATGCAAAAAAAAACAAGAAGCGAAGAAGGGCTGTACATCCAGGGAAAGAAGAGTAGCAATGAAGCAAACAATCGGATTACAGTAATCGTGATGGTGGTGACGCGAGGAAAAAGAAAACAATGCAAAAAAAGAGTTATGAAACATATAAAAGCAGAGCCAGTTCACCTTAGATAAGTAGCGATTAACAAAACCAAACGACGTTGAAAAGCAAAACAAGTAGTAGCGTGTAAGGTGAACAAAAAAAAAGGTAGGAACGCAACATGAGAGGAACCAAAAAACAAAAAAGAAAGCAAGAAAATTCACACATAACAGTCGAAAATAATCAAAGGACGATAAAAGCAACAAGAGGAAGCGAAGGAGAGAACGTGTTTTTGGGCCATAGCGTTCGTTTCGTTTTTATCGTTCTGTTTGGTAGGAGGAAGGGAAGCTAGAGGGAGAGTAACAAATTTCCCGGAACTGCTGTGTAAAATTCTCGTGCACAAGCAAACGAAACAAAGATGGCAAAAATTAGACGATAACGGAAGATTAACAGACAACAAAACGCAAACGCAAAAACGTAACGCAACTTTTAGATGATAGTTTTAAACAAACCGAACAAACAGCAAACGCGCAGCAGCAGAAAGGCAAGAAAAGAGGGGTAAATCAAAAAAAGAAAAACCGATAACCCATCCTCCACACTCACAGCTCAAAGCACAGCAACGGATCAGACAAGTAAAATGAAGGTAACTGGTCAAAACTTCTTGCAGCAAACCCTAAAACACTTCAAACCAGCAGAAGCAAAAGGAAGCAAACTGACATGCGAGCGCAGGGAGGAGGGAAGCGTCCGATACTATAAACTAACTAATACAGGTGCAGGTTACACAATACTGCTAGTAAACTGGCAGAGAAACAAATCCATGACACAACGGAATCATCAATCCTATCTCTTACAACAAGAAAAAAAAACGTAACGAAACAAACATAAGTAGAAACCGCAAAGTCGGTGCAACACAACAACCCCCAACACTAAAGTGGTCGAAATAACAAAACAAAAAAACAGGGGACGAGCGCATAACAGCCATAGACGGAGGAGAGGAAAGCAAAACAAAAAAAAACATACAAAAAAGGAAACAAAAGTAACTAGTGAAAACTAATAATTGAAGCAAAACAAAAAAACAGCATCAACATGAACATATATAGTAATATAAATAAAGAACAAAACAAATGAGCAGGTTAGCAGTTTTCCATTGAAAAAAAGTAAATAAAATTAGATGCGTTTTTGGTGCTTTTTTGAGAAAATGTCCGAAAATTAAACAAAATATCGTAAAACAACCAACAATTTTGAAAATAACGGTCAGTTGGTGAGCGTGTGTAAACTGCGCTCCATACGCTTGGTACAGCCAATAATGCAACAGATGGCGCTACTCGCTCTTGCTTGCTGTGGGAAAGGGTGTTTTTGAATATTTAAAACAAAATATATTTATTCAATGAAACTTTTTACGGTTTTTCTGTACAAAAGCCGTATTATCAGCAAATGCATGTTGAAAATCGAAAACCAAAATATCTGTACAGTAAATAATTCAACCGTTCGCATAATGCGCGCCATTCGAACGCACAGCCAAACAACACACGCAACAGTGAGCGCATAAGCAACACCAAAACAATATTTCCCTTGGGAGGGAGTGGAAGGAGGGATCTAATACATCGGCATGTTTTGCTGTTGCCCCTAGCGAGACAGGAGCGGGAACATACACACACACAAACGTGCCAAATAAAACAAACCAAATCGTCCCTAACAACCGTCTCAATGGAAAGAACGCAAACAAATCACAACATTGCCGTCTTGCGTGGTGTGGTGTGTGCTGCGGTCGCGTATGAACTTTGCGCCACTTTATACACTCGAAAAGAAAGAGATTACTAACAAAGTGAAAGCTAGCTCTTTAAGATTTGTGATATTTTTACCGCAAAAAAGGCAGGTTTATGTGGGAAACTTCTTTGCCGTTGTTGGCAAGAGACGACGCGTGCTGTTCGACAAAGTAAGCGGAACAAGTGATGACGTTGCTAAGGGTGGGATTTCTGCTGCTGCTGACCGGTGGAAGTGTACCGACTGGTCAGGCGAAGTATGTCGAAGGTCATCTCAAAACATCCGACGTAAGTGTCATTGCATAAAGTGTGTAAAAGAGGACTTCCTTTCTAACATTTCCTTCTGTCTGTCCGTCTTTCCAGAACTGGGCATTCTTGGCAAGGTTTTGCTTTCTCTCCGGCAAGGGCAAGTACGAGTACCTGATTGAGTACGAAAAGAAGCTCGGTGAGCTGAAGCTGCTCCTCTACTACGACGACCGTACCCAGTGGCCTGCAATCTACAAAACGGACAAGGTGAGTTCCTAGCTCGTTTACGCGCACGTTCAACTGATGTTCATCTCTTTGCAGACCTGTACCGAGAAGCTGTCCGTGCTGCACCCGGAAGACAATCAGATCGTAACGCTCTCCCCCCGCACACCGTACAATCTCTACTCGGGCTGTCATCTGCGGACGCCCACCGCCAAAGAGTCGCCGGACGATCCACTGCCACCGCGGAATGCCGGTGGTCCAACGACACGAGCACCGGCAACGTCCTCCCGTGGAACCCCAGCAGCTGGAGGTGATCTGAAGCCACCGGACGATGAGGCACAGTACTTTGACCAGTTTCTCAAAACAACAACCACAGCGGAGCCGGAATTCGCGTTCGAGGAGACCACGACCGGCAATGGAACGGAGGAGTCCCCGTACGAGGTACTGCTCACGTCTACCAGCTCCATCGTGGGCTTCATGGGTGACAATGGCGAAGTGAACCTGCTGGAGAACAGTACCGACTATCGACTTCTTGTGGAGCAGCTGTTCCCCCAGGAGGAGTCCTCTGTGGGAGAGCAATCACAGCAGGACCATCCCAACCGGACACGACTGAGACGTGCTGCATCGACCGGGAAGTTCGAAACGCGACTCATCGTGAGCTGCAGTAATTTTGGGAGCTTCACCAGCTCCCGAGAGCGTTGGTGGTATATAGCGATCGCGAACTGTGACGGTGCGGGGAGAGGACTGGACGTGAAGTATCGCTTTCGGATGACGAACGGGCCACCGGGGGACTTCTGGCACGAGCACTTTTCCGCCGATGAGATGTGTAAGTGCTGTGTGAGAGAGGTTGGAGGACCTGAGTGATGTAGAATTCGCCGCGGCCTTCTTTGCAGATATTCCCCCAATCCTGCTGGCAGAGTCCATTGCTTACAGTTTTCTGCTGCTGGCCGTGTTTATCTGTGCGGTGGAGCTGAAGGCACGCCACCTCTACCACTGCACCTACAGGCTGTTCACGTTGAGCGTGCTGCTGCAGTGGTTCGGCATTCTGCTGCTGAGCGTCACCTGGACGAAGTACGCCGTGTCGGGCATTGGGCCGTTTCCCAACTTCGGTGGCATCTTCACGAGTGCGAGTGAGATCTCCTTTCTGCTGCTGCTGTTGCTGATGGCGAAAGGTAGGTCCACAAGGTGCACCCTATTACAAGATACCTTAATACAACTCTGTCCACCGGTCTTTTACAGGCTATACCATCACCCGGGCACGGCTGAAAACGTGCTCCACCGTCAAGATCACCATCTTCATCAACCTGTACGTGGTCGTGTACGTGTCACTGTACATCTATCAAGCCGAAGCGTTCGATCCAGGCGAAGTACTGAACCTGTACGAATCACCGGCCGGCTTCGGACTGGCCGGACTCCGCTGTGCCGGCTGGATCTTTTTCATGTACGCGTGTGCCGCCACAATTCGCAAGTTTGCGGAAAAGACACCCTTCTACTATCCCTTCACGATGCTCGGTTCGCTGTGGATTCTTAGCGGCCCTGTCCTAACACTGCTCGGGGTCAGTGTACTCGACCCGTGGGTGAGGGAGTCCGTCATGCATGGTGCTCTCGGGGCGGTGGCGTTTGCCGGCCATTTGGCCTTCCTGTGGTTGACCTGGCCGTCGCGCGCGAATCGTAGCTTCCCGTACCACGTGCGCACCAACCACGTGGGCATCTCGCACGGGGAGGACGATGAGGTGACCTATCCGAAGCATCCGTACGAACCCGCGACGATCGTTGGCAACCATCACCACTACCCTGTGGCACCTCCGGAGACGATACTGCCGGGGAATGGGCACGGGAATGGCTTTCTGGTGCCGTTGTCCCGCGGTGAAGGATTGTACGATCAGTATTTGCGCGAGCGTGACATCTACCACAGCAGCTCGACTCCGCTTAGCTACGTGTCGTTCCCTACACCCGCCACCAACACCAACACCACGAATGGGGTCCATCGGGAAGGACCATCGTTAGTGCGGAACGGCAACGGCATCAACAGTCCAGCAACGGCGAACGGGAACGGCGTCAACAGCCCAGCGACGAGGAGCGGAGAACCATCGGTAAACAGAAACTCCCTAGCACTGGTCGTGGATGGCGATCTATCCGGGCATCCTTCGCTGGAGGTAGCGCCGGAACAGGTGTCGTCGAGCAATGCGCCTCTAAGCGGAAACGGTTCCATCGCATCCGAACCGCTCGAAAGGCAATCATCCGGTGGAGGTGTTGAGCGGGAACAAGAGAAACGACCTTTTAATCCATTTCTTGCTGGTGGAGCTGCTAGTGGAACCGTAGCGAGTGGGGAAGCGAGCCGAAAACCGAACAAAATCATCCTCCCCAGTCTGTCGGACCACACCGGTCCGGCAGGTCCGGTGACGGTCGCTGGAACGGCGGAACTGGCGGAACAACCGGCAGCGAACGGGAATGATGGCAGTAATGCCGTCCCCAAGCATCTCTTTGCGGCAAAGCGAGATCCGTAAATGATGGCACCTCTGTGTGGGTGTGGTGGGTGTGCCGTGTGCCTGTGTGTGTGGTTTGCCACCTCTTCTGTTTTATCGTTTTTTTTAAACACGTGTTTGTGCCTTACATCTACGCCGCACCGTGTTGGTGTTGAGGCTTTCTTTCGTAGCAGCAATAAAGTGATGTAACACACCAAAAGGATTGAAGTGGCTTATGTCTGTTATAGTTAGGTTCAATTACAGGACCACGCAATTAATTAATATAGTTTAGAATAACTCCCGGGTACGCTTAAAGTTTGTTTTGAGACCTCTCAATTCCCTGATGCCTCTTAAATCCAAGACAAACTGATGCAGAACAATTTAGGTCCTGGAACTAATGATGGACTCTCACCATTCCTGGAACATATACCGATCCTGGAACAGGTCTCAAGACCAAACTAGTCCGGTAACTGACACCAAACGCATGCCGAGCCTAGATTTGATTCCTAAACCATATCAAACCTTAAACTGTTCCAGAACCTATCCTGACACTGGTAATGATCTCAAGCACCTGGATCCTCAAGGTCCTGTGTGTCTGATACCGTACCTATCTCATTCCTGAACTTATATATTATACCTGTCCTGCAATTGAGTGTATCCATAAAGATCCTACAGCTGATCCCACGGCCATACCGCACTTGGAATCAATCTCTACTGAACTGTCCCATTCAATGGCATGGAATACTAAGAGAAAAGATCACCCGGTGTAAAGAACACAAGAAAAAACTTTATTTACTTTAAATGAAACAGTCGCTTGTCACGCTCTTTGCCACGTGCAATCGAGCGCTCCTTTGAGGCATCGAACGAATGTCTGAACTCCTTCTCAATTCTCCCACCAGGACGTCTCACAATCCTTTCCACCTTAGGACCTATCTTCAACAAGTCACGCACCAGCGCATTCTCCTCCAGATGTACATTCAGTGCCATTCCCAACACGTCCTTCAAGCAATCATACCTCCGATGCATCATCCAACTGCTTAGGAGAAGCGTTTCATCACCAAACTTAATGCGCATCTCCGGTACAACGGCCTCCTGCAGGTACAGCAGCACATCACGGAATGTGATTCTTTGAAGTTTGCGGCCTCGTTTCCCCTGGAAGCGGTACGCGTCCGTGCTCAGCTTGCGGACAGTGTTGAGCAGATCGGGGAGGTCTTCCTGAAGAAAGCTTGAATCATACTGACACAACAGTTCATGCATCAAAGCAATCGTTTCGCCCGACGCTGTGCGTACATCCAGATGGTTGCTATCGAGCATTGCCATGAGATCTCTTGGCGACATTAGGTCGCCATTTTTTACGTGCACCAGGACCTTGTGGGGTGAGAGAAGTGTTAGAAGTAGTGTCCAGGAACGCAGCACTACTGCCTGAAAGTCACCGCTGACTGGAACGGGTTCGATTTTAATTGTTTCCTGTAGGATCTTCATAAGTGACACGATCTCATCAGCCCGTTCATCCTCGCCGATAAAGCAGAGCATTCCCAGTATCGAGCAACACTTCATCCGAACATTAGAATTTCCCGAACTAACGTCCGTGAGTATACCCATCATCACCGGCTTAAATGTTTCCACCAGCTCCGGCACATCCGCGCACGTTTCGCTCTGAAGTGCCAGCAAGGGAATGACACTCACCGCCCAGAGCCGTTCCTCTTCATTACCTTTGCGCAACGAACGCTTCACCGACTCCACGAGCGCCATCTTGCGACCGGCAAGCGAGCCAGGACAGTAGCGCTGTACTAATCCTTCGCAAACGCTTCGATACGCACTAACACGCGTCTGCTGTCGCCGGAAGGAGCTATTTTCGATCGCTTGATGTAGCTCTTTCTCCCACACTGCTGCACCCGCTTCATCTTCGGACGGGCAGTCGGCAGGGGAGGCTGCCTGACTGCGGCGTTGGGAGTCTCCCGCTGAAGGTATCTTCCTGTTGCGTGGCATTCGCCTTCAAACCCTTCCTTCCACCAATGTAACTCAAAGTCAAAGCTTGCTACGATTGAATGGTTCGAAATGTTCGGATGTGATCAGAAAAAAGAAGGAATAACACCAGTAGTTCATATTAAATGCAACAATGAAGCAATAGTTTAATACTTTATTTTCCTTTTTCCACACATTGGTTTTTTTTATTTCTTCTTTATCTCTTCAAAAGTATATTCTGGATCTGGCTTTGTTTGCTTTTAACTTGTTTTAGTGTTCAGTAGCTTCATCTTTGTTTTTTGTTTTTCATCGTGGATGTATTTCCGTGTACGTTTGCCTACAGTTTTGTTTTGTTTTGTTTTGGTTTTTCCGTTTCCTTCACTCTTTTACAGTTTTCACAGTGTTGCTCTCAGGTTGTATTGAATTGTTCCATCTAGTATTGCATCTGCATGTTTGTTTTCTTCCTGTTTTCCTGTTTTCTTCCACCATTATTATCAATTATTCGTTTCTCCCTCGCTCGGTGCAGGTCCTTTTGTGTAGTAACATTGTCATTCATTGTTTCATGTTTAGTAGTTGCTTACATATAGTGTGTGTGTGTTTGTGGTTATGTTTGTGATTTACTTGTTTTTTTTTTATACAGACGTGACTTTTTTGTTTGTTTGTTAATGATTCTTCTTCTGTTAATTTTCCAAAACCGAATTCTTTTGCTGCATCTTTCCCGAGTTGATTAATGATTATACAAGTTCATATATCTCTCTTTCTCTCTTTTTATATCTTAATGGTGGCCACTTTTTGCAGCTCTTTGCTTCTTCCTACCGTCTCTGCACATTTGTTCTCAATTTGGAATCGAATATGATTTGTTTTCCCTTTGCCCTCCCTCCAGCATTAATCCATTTGATGCCTGAAAGAACCTTACAAAGTAACAGTCTCATCATACCGCACAAACCACCACAGTTTTTGCAAGTAGGTAGAAGTAGTAGGTTGTGTCCCATTTTTTTTTACTACACCAAAATCAATCCATCAATCCATTTCATATGTGTTAGATTCTCTATTGTGCTTTTGTTGCTTGTTAGTGCCAATTTTGCTTTCACCTTTGTTTTTGTAGTTATCTGTTTTTCTTTCCTTTTCGTTCGTTTTCCATTTTTTTCATTTTTTTTGCTTTCACCTTGTAACAAAAATGTTTTTGTTTTCTTTCTTTTCCCCTCCCTTCCCTTTTTTTCCCCAAAAATAATGTAACATACACAGTGATGGCTTCAATTTTCAATGCTTATGATTTTTTGCTTGTTTTATTTGTTTGTTGTATTAAAATCAGTTTATTTTAATTGTCTTATAGTGTATAAATAAAAAAAACGCACATTTAATCAATTAAGGAAACTCGTTTTCTCTTACTTCTCTCCTTCTCTCACGCTCTCTCGCTCTCTCTCTCTCTCTTGCACTTCGTTCTCTGCTAGGTTGTTGCTTTTATACTTAAAATTTAAAAATAAGAAATGGTTGTTTTTTGCAGTGTTTTACCGTTTTCTTTTTAATCATCCGCTGCACATAATCCCTTTTTTTGTTTTAGTATTTTTTTCTCTCCTTCTTTTCTTAATTTGTGTATGAAACTAAGTTTGTGGGCGTGTCTGTGTGTGTGTTTGTGTGTATGTTTGAGTTTTCAGTTTGCTTTGTGTAATGGTATTTTGCGTAATGTGTTGCACTCAAACACACACATACACATTCATTCACAGTGTTTTTATCTTTTGCTTTTCCATCACGTTTCCTTCTCCTTTCCTCTCTAGTTTGGGGTTTTCTCTCTTACTTACTTAGCATAACTTAGTGTGTAAAAACAAAAAAAAAAACGCTCTAAACGCTGACACTTAACCTTACGCTTATGCAATACATGGGGGGAGTTGTGTTTTTTCTTTTCGTCTATTTTATGTAAATTAACTTTTTACACACTTAACCGATCGTCCTCGCACGCGCGCGCCTTTGCCCTTTTTTGTTTCGTCTCTGTTTCTCATTGTGGAATTTCAAATTCAAAGCTAACGAAAAAAGGAACGAACAAAATCATTCTAAACTGCTTGAGCTAGAGCGACAGTAAAGGGACAGGTCCACTTCTTTAGAAAGCGAAGCAACAAAGAGTGATAAACAAGAGTAAATCTAACACGAACGAAGATAGAAAATAGAACTAATAGAATATTTAAAAAAAAACCGATACAAAAGATAATAAAAGCAATTGGGTCTACATAGTTCATTAAAAAAAAAAAAAAAAAAAAAAAACAAAACAAAACAGCACTAAACAGAAAAGCTAAGGCGAAAAGGGTTTCAATAAATAAACTAAACCGGTACGGTGTACAATCACACCCCAAAACACACACACCTAACACACACATTTTCTTACATTCGGACAATGGAACAAAATGGGCAAAACTTGCAAAACAAAACTGCTAGCACAGCATTTTAAGAGTGGTGAGAGAAAAGTAAACCTATGAAAACAATTGGCTTTATGAACAAACAAAAAAAAAAAACTAAGGAAAAAGCTCGGAAAAAGGGTACAACCGAAACATAATTCCGGCAGAGCCTAATAGCAAACAAAAGTAGTAAATGAAACAAGTAAATTAGTGTTAAAATTGGATTCTACCTAACCGGTTCTTCGCGTACACACTCTCACTCACGCACACTAGCTCACACTCTCTATATATACACGCACACACACAAACACTCGCATCTCTCGATTGTTTTGGAATTAAAATTACAATAAAATTAGAATAAGATAATAATAGTAAAGAATGATAATCGCTACCACTACATGCTAGGCAATTATTCTCTCTCTCTCTCTTTCGCTTTCTCTCTCTCACTTAATCACTCGACCACTAAAACAAAAGGACTGTTTCTTACTCATGCGTATGCGTGTGTGTGTTTTGTTGCTGGAGTTTGGGGGACTCAAAAATGACTCAAAAAAAGCAGAGAAAATGCTTAAACAAAAATCAGTTCAAATCTCATTCTCGTCTCCTGCTCGGCTTCTGTTCGGCTGTTTTCTTCCCGCTTCCAGTTGTGTTGCTTTGTTTGTATGTCCTGTGTAGTGTGGTGTAGTTGTAGTAGGCGTAGTAATAGTTTGTGACTTCATTCATTGCTTTCCTTTGTCTCTGCGTTCTCCTCTCCATTCATACTCCCTCTTCTTCCTGTAAGAATCTCATGTTTTTTTAGTTTACTTATACACGTTTGTTTTTGCTTCTGTTTTCTCTCTTTCTTTTAGTAGCTCTTCTTATTGTTTTTTTTTTTTTAATAACCTCTTTCTCTGCTTTGTTATCACACGCACACCACCACAAACTTTTCTCTTTCATTATAACGTTTCGTTAAATTATATCTGTTTTACTTTCTCTCTCGCTCTCTTTTTCTCTTTTTAATCTGGCGGAATATTATAGCTTTCCTTTGCATCTTGTATAATTATTTCTTTGCTTTTTTTGTTTCTATTTTTGTAATCTCTTTCTCTCTTTTTCTGTGTGCGGTTTTTTTTGCTTTGTTTGTTTTGAATATGTTTAGGTTGATTACTCTCCTGCTGTGTTACTCTGTGTATTGCATTCATTCCTCATCACTTCGTTTTGTTTTGTTTTTTTTTTTTTTGCACACACTATCGCTACAGAACTATTTACACGTAACGTTATACCCTTTTCTGGTTTGCTTCTCTTTTTGTGTTGGTTTTTTATATGTTCACAATTTGTATGTACCATGTTTTGTTTTACTCCCCCCCCTCAGTTAACCTTGTTTGCTCAAGGCTCAATCAAAACTTTAACGTTTCTGCATGCGTGCTTCCCTATACTATAACTCCCTATACTTGCATTATCTGCAGTGGCTGCCACCTTTTTTTCTCATTTTACCTGAATCTGATTCCATGTTGTGTGTGGTGTGTTTGCTTTATCCGTTCGAAAGGTTTGGTTTGTTAATTCTCAATTTTAGTTTGTGTTTCATTTATCCTTTTCCTGTTTTTTTTTTTTTAAATCGCTATTTCTCTCATTGCTTTTAGAAAAGCGCATAAAGTGGTTGTGTGCTACTATTACTCTTCTTCTTCTTTTAAATAGTTTTTGTTATTTTTCTTCTTTCTCTCTCTTTCTCTGTGAGTGTCTTTGCAAAGTATTGTTTGTTGTTTTTTCCGTTTAACCATTCTAGGATATTTATGCTTATGTGTGTTTGTGAGTGAGTGGGGTTTTCCCTTGTTTTTTCTCTTATCATATACATTTTGCGTGTTTTATCTTGCTCCTCCTTCTTCGCTTTGCACTTGTGCCACTACTACTACTACTACTACTGTACAACAGAAGTAAAAAAACCTCCATACTTCCATACCATATGTACTGTGGGTTTGCCTGTGAGGTGAGTGTATTTGTGTTGCCGTTGTTTTTTTATACTTCGCTTCTCACTAAGCTTCTATATAGGTTTGGCTGTTTGCAGTAACTTCTCTCTTCGCTGTTTTGTTCATCAAAATTATTGATTCTTAACACGCACACACACACACACTTACGCACGCACACATACATACATAGTATCGCATCAGAGCTGCTCGTGGGAATTGTTCTTACAAACTACTAACGTCACCGTCGTCTTCCTTGTCTCACGCACGCACTAAAACCTATTACTATTACAGCTCCTGGCTTGCTAGTGGCGGCGTGCCATCATCACACTAGGATATTCTCCTTCCCTATTTTGTTTTGCACCCGATCCGACACCGGCCCATTGGATAGAAGCACACACACATATGCGCATTCGTGGAGAAGAGAGGGGATTTTTGTTGAGGTTCGTCGCCTGCGCATGCAGTCGCCGTAGTAGTCTCTTCTCCACGTGTGCCTCCCACCGTCCACAGTTTTTCTTGTAATAAAACAAAAATCGAGATCTATAAGAGCAACACACACAGACACACGCACACCATCGTCCCCTCTTCCCGTTCTGCTCCCACCAACACACGCACACTCATACACGTTTTTGGCTTCGCATTGTAGTTTCGCATTTGTAGATCATTCGGCCACTAAAATACTATAATACATCCTCTCCCCCTTTTATCCTTTCCTCATGATGTGTGTGAGTGTGTTTTACCGTGCGCTTTTTAGGCTTGTCCGGAGGTTCGTCTTCTTAACACATTAAAAATTTGTACAACTTGTAGATGTAGTGTTTTTTTTTTTCTGCGAATGCGCAATCATTCTCTCCCACTGATCCCCCTCCTGCTCCTCCTGCTGCTGCTACTGGTCTGCCTCTTGTGGTTTCTTTTGTTTGTGGTAGGATTCGCCCGCGAACGCCTGTTTGCTGTGTTTACGCCTCGAGTAGGATCTTGTGGATGGTGGGATTGTTGTTGCTGCTGCTGCTGCTGGTGGCGGCATTGCTGCTGCTGCTGCTGCTGGTGGCCACTACGACCGTCGTGGCGGCACCGACCGGCGAGAGGGCCGATGGTCCCCCCACGATGGGCCGCTGGACGACGGACACTGGCGTGGGGGCCGGCGACGGCGACTTCTTCGACAGGTTCAACGGTTGCTGGTGGCACGGATCGAGGGAGGTGGTGGCGGTGGCGGTGGCACTGCTGCCAATGTCCACCTTCAGCTCGATGAGCCGGGGCGAGGGGGTGTGCGGGGGCGCCACGACCACCACCGACGAGGGGGAGGCGGGCGGTGCGGGCGACGTCATCGTCGAGTGGGGCGACTGGAAGTAGCGGATGCTGGTGGCGGAGGAGGAGGACGAGGACGGCGAGGCGGCCGACGGTGGCGACGAAACCACCGACAGCGAGGAGGAGGACGAGGAGGAGGAAGTGTCCGGCGGGGTGAGACTGCCCGGGGACGGGGTCTGCTGTGCCCGGTGGCCGCCCGTCGTCGTGATGACGCTGGCCGTCACTGCCGGTATCACCTGCTGCCATCGCCCGGCGGAGGCGTTAGACGACGAACCTCCAAACGGACAGCCGCCGTTCGGGGCGGCCGCCGCCGCCGGACTGCTGCCACTGGAGGACGAGGACGAGGGGGCGGGCGAGACGGCCGACACGGTGAGATGCGGTGAGGCCCGCTGGAACACACCGTTGGCGGCGCTGGCGCCACACACCAACAGTCCTCCCTGCTGCTGCTGCTTGATGTAGTTCTGCTGCTGCTCCTGGGCCGACTCGCGCATGATGTAGTTGTGGATGATGTCGGTGCGCTTCATCTGCTCGGGCGTCATGCGCGGCTCCTCCATCAGCGATTTGGCCAGCACGGAGTGCGTGCTCGAGAGGGACGAGTAGGCGTGGTGGTGCTGCGGAGGCTGCGGACTGGACCGCGCGGACGCCGACTGCAGGAAGCCGGCGCTACTTTGGTGGGACTGCGTCGTCTGCGGTCGCGTTAAATGCATGTGCAGCTGCGACTGATGGTGCTGGGGCGGCTGCGGCGCAGGCTGCTGGGGTGGTGATGGGGCGGCGATTGCCACCACGGACTGCTGCGGCTGGGGCACCGAGGCTGGGCGCGGTGAGGACGACGACGCCAGCACGGTCGCCGACGGGGACGGAGCGGCGCTCGCGCTAGTGGTGTTGGTGGAGGAGGAAGCGGCTTCCGCCTCGCTCTCCCGGTGGCGCATGGCGCGGAACTTCTTGTGCGGCTTGTACGCCTCGTCCATCAGGCTGTTGGTGTCGTAGAGCGGTGGCGCCTGCAGGACGCGCTTCAGCACCGGCATGTTGTCGACGCTGGCGTGCCGTGCCAGGGAGGACGCCTTGCCACCGCCATTGCTGCTGTTGCTGCTGTCCTCGAGCGCTGGGTCCTCGAGCGACGACCGCGGGCTGGAGCAAGACGACGAACCGCTGCTTACGCTGCTACTGGCCGGTTTCGGATGGAGCAGCAGATGGTGGTGCTGCTGATGGTGGAGCTGCTGCTGCTGCTGCTGCGGCGACGGATTGTCGTGCTTCTCGTTGCCCGACTCGATGCCGGAATCGGTCGGCGAGTCGAGCTTGCGGTACCGCGACACGTGATGATGGTGGTGGTGATGGTGCAGATGGCTTGCGCCCGCCCCGGACGAAGCGGACGACGAGGACGCGGACGAGGCGGACGACGACGACGACGACGACGAACCGACCGACCGGATGACGGGCGTGATGGTGAGCCCGTTCTGGGCGAGATGTTGCGCCGTGCCGCCGATCAGATCGTCCTCCGCCGACGAGCCCGAGCTGGCCCGATGCCGGATGATTGGGCACGCGCCGGACAGGGTGGCAGCGAGCAGGGGCGCCGCCGCGGAAGCCGCCGACGAAATGCCACCGTGCTGGTGATGGTGATGGTGCAGGTGATGGTACTCCGACGACGAGGAGGAGGAGGAAGAGGACGACGAGGAGGACGTTTCGGTCGACTCCGTGCTGGAGACGGAGCTCATCGGGCTCTTGGCGATCTCCACCTCGACCTGGTTGCCGTCGCAGCTCCAGCTGGCCGGGCTCTTTGCGTCCAGCACCGCGCCCTGGTCCTCCTCCGCCGACCACATCTGCTGCCGGAGCAGCTCCTTGTGCTCCGTCCGGAACACGACCAGCTTCTCCGTGTGCAGCGTGCTGAGCGTACGCAGGTCCGGCATCGTGCGCAGCAGCTCCTGCATAAACTCCGGCTTGTCCGGGCGGTTCTGCGAGATGACCGACTGCAGGCAGGCCTTCAGCTTCGTGTACATGCGCTCGATCAGCTCGACGTTGCGCAGCCCGGGCCGGTCGGGCGTGATCAGCACGATCGCACAGAACAGCCCGATCTCGGCGTCGGTCAGCTGCATCGAGTTCATCCGCTCGGCGAAGTTGAACGTGCTGTCCACCAGGAAGCGAGCGTTCGCCCCGTTCTGGATGGTGTCGCGCCGCATCACCTGCCCGTTCAGGCAGATGATCGAGTTGATCGACGTGTCGAACATGCAGATCAGGCGCACGAACAGCGCATCGAACAGGCCCGCCTTCAGCAGCGTGAACTTGTCGTCCTGCGTCAGCAGCTGGAAGCCGGGTATCATGCCGGCGAAGTCGATCACGCCCCGGATGACGTGGGCGAAGCGCTGGCTAAACTCCTGCTCCGACTGTAGCTCGGGCGCTGGGTTCAGGGGACAGGCCTGGAAGAGAGGAGATGTGAGATGCGATTAGATATACATGAGAGAGAGAGAGAGACAGAGAGAGGTTAGTGTGTAGTAGGTGCGGGAAGACATCATTCTGACACCTTCCTAAAAAAGACTGTTCCAGTATGCAAATGCCGCACTCAAAGAGACACGATGTCGTCTAGACACCATCAGGAGAAGCGCAGAGGGGAGAGAGAGAGAGAGAGATGGTGGTTCAAGGTGATCACTTTTGTATCCCCCATCTCCGTTTGCTCATCTCTGCCGGAAGTGTGTGGATTGGAAGAACTTCCCAAAAAGTCCCAACCATCGCACACTCACATCGGTCACGCTCCAAATTTGCGCTCCATCAGAGCGCGCGCGCGCGCATGGCAACTCGTGTGTGTGTGCGTGTGTGCTGGTCGCTCGCTGCCAGCTTCAAGGTCGACGAACCTTCGGGTACGGAGGAGTTCAAGGTTTCAAGCGCTACTGTGCGCAAAAAAAGAGGCACTCGTGTGTCGTGTACGCAGTTGGTCACGTACCGAGCGGTTCGTGTGTGATAAGCAAACATAGCAGCGAACCCTGTGGCAGAGGGGAGGGGGGGGGGAGAGGAAGGTATTACACACGCGTTAACAAGAGCTGGAGGACACGACGCTCAATTTCAGTGCGGTGACCATCATCGATTTTAGGGAAGGGCGTGCTGAGCGAGAGAGAGAGAGACAGAGAGAGATGCTTTTGGTGATAAGCGACGAACTCGAAACAAAAAAAAAACAAAACGACACAGGGTTATTGACTTTTGTGTGGGCGCGTGATGACTTTGGCAAATTTTCGTCGGTATGTGTGTGTGTGTTTGATTGCAGCATGTCAGCGACATTCCAACCGGGAAACAATGCGGCTGTAATTAATCTCGACACGGGCTCGACTCTTTACCCGTCCTAACCTTTTATCGGTCATTACCGGTCACGTTGTCACGTCTTTGGTCTGTGTGCCAAGATGGCACACACATGTGTTTTGCGCTTTGCCTCTCTTGCGGTTTCCTGCTCCCCGCTGCCACTCGACGATTGTGTTTCCTCGTGTGCGTCACGGTCAGTATGATTGTTGTTAACGGTGCCTGATATGTATCTCTCTCCCTCCCTGTGGTCTCTCCATTTCATTCCCTTCTACCTCCCTCTCTCTCTCTCTCTCTCTCTCTCTCTCTCTCTGTTGCTCCGGCTTGAACTTCAATTTCAAGGACAGCAACAGAACCGTTACCGGCCGTGTCGTGTCGTGCGCTGTGGTGGTGTGTAGCGGACTATTTGCGCGACAAACGACCAACCTCCCCCTACCCTTCTCCTTGGCAACCTTCTCCTACCGTTCCTCAAACCTCCCCTTTAGTACACACGCGCTCTAATTGTCTCTCCACATGGCCGTTGTTGCTGCGCTGAGCGAAGAAGATGGAGCAGCCGTGAACGGTCCCGGCGGTGGAGACGCATGGCCACTGACGACATTGAACATTGAGTGCTGGTAGGGAGAGAGAGAGAGAGAGAGAGAGAGAGAGAGAGAGAGAGAGAGAGAGAGAGAGAGAGAGAGAACACACCATGCTGCCGCCACTACCAGTTCGAATTAATTCTATTTCCGCATTTTCGTGCACATCACTGAGGTTGGCAGTATGTGTGTGTGTGTGTGTGTGCGTCAGCAATCGCACGCACACCTTCTGGGGCGGGGGCTCTCTCTCTTATCGGTCATTCCACGCAGGGTGGATGGGGTTCCAAAACAGCAGCACAAAACCCCTGGGCAATGGCATTTCTCGGAAACAAAACGATTTTTGCATTGGCTTTGGAGGCAAGCTGGGGTTGATGTAGAATATAAACAGACACACACACACACACAACAGGAAGTCGATCGTTCGCCGTCTCGGTCTTTACATATCTCACACCGCACGTACACACACACACACACACTCACACGCGCGCGGCTAACAGCACACGAGCGAGCGATTAAATTAGCGAAACACAATTTCAAGGTTATCGCGCAGTCTGCGTTTCCTCCCCATTCCTCCCTTTGTGCAAACATTCATTCCCCTCCTTCCTGTGACTTACTTGCCAAGGGGGGTGGGGGATTTCTCTTATCGCTTGCCGCTCCACACCCCTCGCAGGAAACGATGTGAGCGAGAGCGAGAGCGAATGAGAGCCGCCCGTTTATATCAAATGACAAAATCGCGACCCGAGTGAGCGCTTTCCGCGAAGCGGGATGATTGAGCGATGAGTGCCCCTTCGAGCGCGCGCGAGCGCTCCCGTTTTTTGTGAGTGAGTGTCCACGCTGACGAGGTGAGTTCCACCGTCAATCCCCGAAAAAAACAGAACGAAAAAAAAAGCACCACCACGGCTCAAATGCCGTTGACCTTGGGGAAGGTGCTCTTTGCATGTGTGTGGGGAGCTGTTTCCTCTACTTCCTCTTCTTTGCGCGCGTTGCGTACTTACCAGTGTCGGCATCGAGTAGCTCGGGCAGTCGCGGGCCCGCTGGCGCATGGCGGCGACCTTTTCGCGCGTAAACTCGCACGTTTCGATGTGCGCCTGGAGGACGCTGGCGAGCAGACGGGGCTGATCGTCGAGCTCGCTGGCGAGGGCCCGCTGGTTGCCCCGGTTCTGTGTGCTCTGCTGCATCGCGGCCAGTATGCGGGCCTTTTCCCGCTTCGGCACCCGCCCAAACCTGACGGCTGTATCATGAAAGAGAGAGAAGGAGAGAAGAGATGCGTTAGATTAGTTTGATTATAGGAAGAGAAAAAAAACGGAACTACAAATGCTTCTAATCCAACGCGCGCTTGGATGTACTGGTTTCCGTTTCCTCGTGTGCGTGACCTCACAAATCGTTGATCGCTCATGCACAAATTTCCTACTTTGATCACCTTGTTCCAATTACGCGAGCGAGGGCATTCTACTTCCCCCGAGCCTGCACACCACATTCAAGCTGCAGTTTGAACGTCCCTGACCTCTTCCTGCCCTCTTTATTGCATTGCAAACGGTGGAAGACGCGTGTCCTTCACCAACCGAGAGAGGATGGAAGAGAGCCAAAGCCAGCGTTAGAGCACCTGTCGCGTGAAGGTTAACATTTACCGGTTAGTAATAACCGATCGATCACTTCAAACAACGCTCCAACACCACCACCAACCGTCGATCGATCGTTCGATGGCCCTGGCAACTGGTAGTGCTGTGGGGCTTGTGAGCCTTCCCCTTCTCTCTCTCCACACCACGAAACACACGATCTACGATCTCACACACACACACAGCAGTGAGGAGGTCAGTATGTGAGTGTCTGCTACCTCGGCTGGTTTTGCTTCCGCATGCGAGAGCCGGTGGTGCTAGACGTCGGGGGTCTGTCACCTCGATTTCTCAAATTCGTCGTCATGCCCACACCACAAACGACCCCGGGGGGGGGGGCTTATGACCTCAAAAAACAAAAGGCGCCTAAAACCAGACGAAAGGTCGAAACGCAAATCGCTTCTCTTTTTCGCTTCCGGGGAAACCTCTGCGGGCAAGCGACGAACCTCCTTTTGGGTGTCGGGGGTTTGTGACCCACCTTTTCCCGCACAGCGTGCCTGAGAGGAGGCTTATTGAGGTCGCACGACGGACGGAGTTCAGGCAGTTCAGGCTGTGTGGGGGGAGGTGTCACTCTCACTTTCCAAAACCTAACCTACTTTAAATCCCGCTCCACGTACTCTCACTTTCCACAACGAGTGGAGTGCTGGGTTGTTTTCTCGTTTCTGTCCGCGCGATCATATGATCATTCGCTTTCCGGTTTACAATGTGAACCATGCGTGTGTGTGTCTGTGCTTTGTGCTACATTTCTCTTCTACGAAATGAGGGTGAAAAGGGGAGCATGCACAAGTGTGACCAAAAGGCATCCAGATGAGGGGCAGCTCGTGCTCTCTCTCTATATATCAGGTGGGCAGTAGTAGTTGAACGACCCCGATCACCCTTTCTCCAATTCACACACGCATGGCGTTTAAAAATAGCACCTTTTGCTGCCTTTCTTTTGAGGTAAGCTGACGTAGAATAGAGAAGAAATGACAACCGTGTGACGACAATTGTAAGGTTCTATTATCATCTTCTCGTTTCTAGTTCATAGTATTACCTTCTTAATTTACTATTCGCTCTTGTTTTTTTTTACTTGCTCTTTCTTAATTGTTGAATTAAGTTGCATTTCAAGACAATTTGATCTTATGTTTGCTTATTTCTCATCTCACCATTGATCCCATTTACATGGGCAACGGTCTGTGACCGAGAAGGTGGTGGTGGTGGCTGTTATCTTCACTTTCTGTTTTTAAAATAAAAAGAAATTCCGAAACGAAACCAACGAGCCCAGACAGAGCTGCTGCCATGCCTCGTTAGTTGGGAGAAAACAGTCATCCGGCCAGGCCAGCTGCTGCCGCCGAAACCCAGAGACCGATGGCAGCGGGCGCGGGAGAGAAAGGCGACCGACTGACTGTGTGCCGTCTGGGAGAAAAAGTAGGTGAAAATCGTGGCCAATTCTCCTCCCCCCCCCCCCCTACTACCACAAACCCAAACAAACCCACGGAGAAGAAGAGGAGGAAGCAACAACAAAATACAAACACACATACAACACACAAAAAAACGAGAAAAGTGAAATGAATCAGCCCGCGTACACCCCGATCGAGATATGGGTGTATGTTTTCGTTTAAAACAATGCACACAGCACCATTACCTCCTTATTAGGGGGGGAGCATGCAGCAGCAGCAGCAGCCCCGTGCCTTAAGAGCATCGAGCAGAGATCGAGGATGGAGAGCAAAAGAAAACCAGCACACCACAAGACGCCGGTCCGCTGGCGCGCCACCGCGAAGAAAGCAGAAAAGATAGACGCGAAAAGGAAAGATGGCGCTGATCGGCCCCCAGTGCGCGAGCAACATTCTCTTGCGGCCTCGCTTGTTTCTATCTCTCTCTCTCTCTCTCGCTCTCCTTTACCTTTACCGCGGGTGCTTTCTTTTGCGTTTGCGCCCCTGATCGACGAGATGGTAAATGGAAAATAGCGTTTCTGCGCGCCGCGCTAACAAGGGATGGTGAAGGAAAATAAAAAGGAAAAGTGTGTTACTTTCTTGACACCGTATCTTGAGCGGAGGTGAGCAGCAATGGGGAGACAGACTGAGAGAGATAGAGAGAAGCTAACGAGATAAATAAATGGGTAAAAATCAATGGAACCATTGCAACTGACTTTGACAGTGTGTAAAAAGTGAAATTTTACACGACACGTTTTTTGTTTCATAATTTTTTTTTTTTTTTGCAAAATTCCAATTTCTAAAAGTCAGTGTTCCACGAAAGATAAGTCTAATTTTAATTTAGTAAGCTTGCTTCGTGACCACGACAAGTAAGTAGAACACACGAACAGGGCAAAACATACGCCCCAAGAGTGTAAAAAGAACGAGCAAACAATGGAAGCAAATGAAACGAACACGTTTTTCCATCCTGCGGTGACCATCTTACCCTTTTTTGGCACCCGCAGTACCAAATAATGAGGGTGTGGGTGGCGAAAAAATGATACAGAAAGAAACAGAACGCCGCAAAAAAATTAATGCTTTGAAAGTGAAGGTGAAAGTTGAACAGCCGCACAAGCGTGCGTGTATATTGAGATCAGACGCTGTTGTGTTCCCTTTTATTGCGCGTTCACACTCTACTTTGGTGTCGCCGGGGTGTTTGTAAGTGAATACCGTTCTGCTTTTCATGATTTTGAATTTCACCATCGAATTATGTGGAGCAAACCTGAAACTGGATAAAAAGAGAAAACCATGTTGTGTTCACTCTATATTTTGCCCTCCCTCTCCCCCAGAAGGCCCTTTTTTGCGCTGTGTCCCATTTGCACCATTAACCTCTAGTGACCTTTGCAGGTTTGCATAGGTTCCAATCCTCTCGTTTCCTCTTGCCCCGTTGCTTTCTTGGTGTATGTGTGTCTACTTTCTAGTGGTTCGATTGTATTCGGTAGAGTGCAAAAGAGAGCGCCCTTTTGTTCAATTTTCCCATTTTGTGCGGCTCGTGCCCTTGACCCTAAATGAGTGACACACACACACACACACCGTGGGTGGATGTGTGGATGGGTTTGGGGAGAGACCTCCTCCTTTCCCCCACCACAAAGTGTGAGTGACACTCTCTGGGATTCGCTTGGACGGCAACCGAATGGAAGAGGAAAGAGAAAGCGCTTTAGAAAGCCAACGCGCTCTCGCTCTCGCACATGAGCCATCCTCCCTTTCGGCATACGGCACTTTCTCTCGCTGGGTGCTTGGAGCTGCTGCTGGTGGTGGGCGCTTTCGCCAAAATCAAACAAGCAGAAAAAAAACACCACAGAAGAGAAGTACCTTTGTGTGCGACGGGAGGGGGGGAGGTTATTCCCGTGACAAAGTCAGGGCAAACACACCGGTGGAAGCCATTTTTAAAGGTCACAATACGCAATTCGTGCTCGATTCGCTCACTTATTTACTCCACCTCTTGATGGGTTGCATAGAAGGACCGATAGTGAGAGAGAGAGAGAGAGAGAGAGAGAGAGAGAGAGAGAGAGAGCGATTGAGAGGGTCCAAGTGCAGGCATTTTGTGAAAGCGAACCACCCCATAAAAGGCTCCGCCACAAAGAGACAGGCGCGCGCGTCAAAGGCCGCAAAACGGCCCAGAGTTCGAAGTGGAATCAAGGTCAAAGATCACATTAACTCTGATGGTGTGGTGCGGTCCCACAGGAACAAGGATGTCATCCATCGCTCTCTTTCTCTCTCTCTCTCTCTCGCCGGATCTCTCCAAAACGACAACGTCAACGATTTTGTGTGAATTTCAATCAAAGGCAATGTAATTTAAAACAAACACACTCTAATTGGGAAGAGGAGATAAATTGCACAAATTGTAATTCCGAGAAAACTCCGCCAAAAACCAAAACGACACCTACGTGCATTGTGATAGGAGACAACTCCCTTCAGGATGCCCTTCAGTATTGGTAACTCTTCGGCCATTTTTGCTTAGATGTTTTGTTTTTTCTTCCGATTTTTTGGTAATCGCTTTTTGCTTCCTTTCTTTTGCACTTGTTCTTCTTCTTTTTCTTTTTGTACACACTTTCACTAGAGAATATTTGCCACTGCACTCGCGTGCGCTTTATTTTGCCTTCTTTTTCTGGTGCTTTCCGCGACACTACTGTTGTTTTGCACTTCTTCTTCTTCTTCTACTGCTCTCTTTTGCTACCGAAACGCTTCACTTTCTTTCACGTTTTATCGGCTTTCATTTTGGTTGCTGTATCACTTTCATATACCACTTTGCCACTTTTTCATATTTTACTAATCTTGTTTCTTACTTTTCATTTGTGTATCACGTGGTTACTACTGCTTTTAGAAGAGGGGAAAAATGGAAACTATTAAAGAACACTGCTAGAACTATTTGTAAGAACACTGAAACACATGTTTTTTTCCGTCGCCCTGCTCGAACACACTTCGCTAAAACTAAAACCGAACCAAATCAATCAAATTCTGCACACTGCTACTACTACCCCCTGGGTAAGGGGCCAATTGGTTGACATTGAGATAACGCGCGGCTGAAAATCCATTTCCCAATTCACACGGTGTGTGGTGTGTTGTCACGGTCAAAGCAAGAGGTTTTTCTGTATGTGTGTGCGTTGTCGTCGTCGTCGTAGTTGGCCGTGGACGTCGCGTCTTGTGCTTGAAGCCGAACCGTCGTCAACCGCCGAATGGCGAATGACCTCGAACTTGTACTCTGGTCTGGTGGTTAGAGCTCGCCATACACACACACAAACACACACACACACAATCGCTGCCGGTGTGTGTGTGTGTGTGTCTCTGTGTAATGTGTGTCGTGTTTTATCGGTTTAGTTTGATGGTTTTTTTTTCTCTCTCTCTCTCTCCGCCTTCTGCTCGTCGCTTATATTCACTGTGCATATAAACGCATACTAACAGAACGGTACGGGGTACATGGACGGCCCACAAGGAGGTGTAAAAAGGACCTTTACAACCCACACAATCTCCCACCGTATTTGTATCCTTTGCTCTCGTTCTCACACACTCTCTTAGCGCGTAGGCTCGTGTTGGAATGTCGGTCCTTGGCCGACCCCACACCACACACAATGCCGATTCAACACACCAATCACTCACAAATGCATATACGCACACACACACACACACACACGCACAAACCCAACTGGATGACGCGCGCACGGATGTGTGTTTCCGAGGATGTGACCTTCGCCTTGCCACCCATTCAAAAGGCCAAATCATCATCACCGGAGCGCGTGTGTGTGTTTTTGTTGTTTCGGGCAGGAGAGGCCGCTGCGCACTTTATCGCTATGACCGCACCAAACCGCGCGTGTTACTTTGTTGCGGAAGAATTCAGTTATCCTTTTCGGGGAAGTAAAATCTTAGGGAAAGAGGGAAAACCACCTGTGTGTACACATTTGGTGCTGCCCCCCACCCCCCCCAAACAACCATTTTACAAACACCCAAATCACCTTTTTGCACACACTTCACCGCTCATTTGCAACGCCACAACGATATGCTTTTCTTCTACCGCAAACGGCCGTTGTTGCACGCTTCCCCACACGAGTATAAAGCAGCAAAAGCGGGCAGCGCTCTACTAAAACACGGAGGGGCCACTAAAAATGCGCCCACACACACACACACACGCGAGGCACGCGCGCTTTTGCTCTCCTTTTTCGCAGCAGCCCGGTTCAACGGCTCGTCGCTCACTGGCAGCGGTGCGGTCCCCGTTGGGGCTTTGGGGCGCCTCCACCAGCGTGTGCGCTGGTGAGTGCCGGCTGGTGAGCGACGATGTGAGCGCGCTGAGCCGGCCATCGAGAGCGTTCAACCGGGAAGCGTACAGCGCGCAGTACATTCAGAGCGAGAGAGAGCGAGCGCGCGCGTGTGCGAGGCGACGAACGGAGTTTTTTTATCAATGTCACCCACACACACACGTTGAAGGTTTTAATCGAGCCGCACGACGATGATGATGATGATGACGATCGAGGCGGCTATGATGATGGAGGAGACACCGGCGTACACAATGGCGCGTACTCGCTCTCTCGCACGCAGCGAGCTCGCGCGGCCATTGCTCGTGACCTCCATCTTTGCGACTCCATCCATGTGCGCGCTGCTGCTACCCGCCATTATTAGCCACTCAGCATGTTTCGCAGCAAAGGGCGATAAAACAAAACCGGGAAGCGCGCATCGGCGGCAGGCAGATCGAAGGAAAAATCTGTGTGTGTGTGTGTGTGTTTTACGCCAAACAGTTTGATTTTAATTATTGTGGCGCATTTCTACGAGTTCCATCACCCGGGTGCGAGGGTGTGTATGGGGTGCACTCATCGCCGCCCAGATGATGCTCGACCCCATCAAACGATACACTCACTCAACCTGCTTCTGTTTTCTGCCTCTTTCTCTCTCTCTCTCTCTCTCTCTCTCTCTCTCTCGCTCGGGGCTGTGTCGCACCCGTGGCCTTGAACTTATCCGAATTGAATGTCGAGCCAAGTGTCGAGGGTAGGCGCGAGGAAGGCGGGGTGAGGTGGCACCACCTCCAGGGAACGGGAGTGGGATGATACGGTGCCGCGCAGAAGCAGCACTTTATCGCACACGTCAACGGCCACAGAGCGGCACACACACACACAACAGAAAAATGTGACAAAATCTTCCCCCCAAAGCAGTGGGATGGGGGGGGGGATTTATTTTTACACACACGTCCATGACCCTCCTTCTCCGCTGTTGCTCCACACAAACCCTCTTCTCGTTGAGCGCCACAACCATCTTCGTGTTAAGCATTTCCACGAAAAACGCCAACAAACTAAGGGAAAAACTATACTTCATCCCACCCTTTTTGGGGAGGGTTTTTTTTTTTGGAGAACCCATTTTTCCACCAGGAATGCCCGGCTCCCTCTCGCTCTAACCAAAAGCTGGTTACAACAGGCTGTAAGTGTGCGAGGGAATGCCACAAGCACTGGCAGTGTGTGTGTGTGTGTGCCACGTAAATTAGATTGGAGCAAATTGCGCGCCTATACTTCGTGGAAAAGCCTCCTCTCCTCTTCCTCCCATCACTCCCCATTCCTCCTGCTGCCATTGCAAGGTCACACAACACGGGAATATTGCTCACACACAGAAATATATAAATGGCGCAACCGATTTTTGTGCTTCCTTCCGCAAGGTGGGCTGTTGTTGCTGAGCCGGGAATAGTGGTGGAAAACTGTGATGGCGGTGACTGCCGGTGCCGCGACCTTAGTACCTTGAAGGGTAGTAACGGAGGGCGGGTGGGACGGTGGAAAACTATTTCCAGAAATGCGACAAGGTGTTGTGTTGCGTTTTTAATGGGGATTTTTCATTGCTCGCGCGCTCCTTTTGCGGGTGTCCTTGGACTGCCGGGAAAGGGGAGGGAGCAGGACTTGCTGTCGACCTTGTCCGCTGGAATGGGGGCAACGCTAAATATATCCAGCCGAGAAGAATTAGCCAGCTATTTGCGAAATGTGATGTAATGGCAAATGGCGGGGAACTGTTACAATGTAACGACTACTAACGAGGGGAAATACTTCCCAAGGTTTCGCTCTCAATCCTGTACAGCTCATTGGGAGCTATTTTTGCGTCAAAATTTTCCCATAAATTTCATCATACAAAGATCTGGAATCCGTCAGGCAATCCCCAATCTCCATGTTGCTCTTCTTTTTTTTCTGTTTTCGTACCCCAAAAACTTCCATCCAGAACGCAGTTGGATATCATCACACGCACACACAATTGGAGCCGCCGCCTGTTGGTTGTCCTTGACTCGTGATAACCTTGGTTCACCCTCGCTTCGCATTTAGCATCGGACTCTCTCTCTCTCTCTCTATCATTCGCCCACCCATTCTATTTCGTTCTTTTCATTCTGCTCCAAAATCTTCCACGCTCCATACTCTTCTTGTGAACGGTCAGTGAGCGAGTGAGTGAGAGCTCAGCGAGCGCGCCACTCACAACAGCAGATCAGTCAGCACTCATCAACGGAAAAGCTCGCGCGTAAAACGGGGTACCGAAAGCTTGCGTGTAGAGGGCGCCACTGTCGCCGTGCTTTACACAACAGTGGGTGCAATAAATGTGTGCTTATTTAAAAAAGTAAAAAAAAATGATAAGATGTTGCAGCTTGAAAACTCAAATATTTTATTCACTTCACAACCCCTTAAAGAAACCCTTTTCCGATGGACTAACTCACACTGGACACATGCCAAAGAAAACCCGTTACAGTTCATCGACACACACCGGTATTAAGTCGCGAGTGGGAGTCGGTTCTGAACGCGGGTTCAACGACATTCTAACAACATTTTCTTCTTCTACGGGGGGTTTCCCAACAACTCAACACACTACCCCCAAAAAGGTCGGTGACTTTCAGTTGGCCGATAACGATGTAATCGACCTCAAAATGTGTGTGGGGCTTAGTTTCTTTGTTTGCTGTATTTCGGTCGAGATTTGATTGCTCCAATGGAGCAATGAAGTGGAAGAGGATGGAAGGACGGTAGTAATTAAGCGCCACCACGATGATGATGTGTGGGCTTGAGTTGGTGGTACGGTCGTCCTTCTAATGGGCAAGCAAGCAAACATTTCCAATGCATATGGCTCACGTAAAATATGCATAAACCGGCCGTCCGCTAATGAACTTTGACACACATACGAGCAGTTATTCATGGACGGAAGCGAACGTTGCTAGATGTCATTGACTCGTAGATTTGCTTCCCTCAAACCTCGGCTTTTGCCATCTCGCAGTTCAATCGCAATCACAGCCACACAGCACAGTTACCCCTAAATGTAGGCACGGAAAAGGGAAATTTGCATTCGGCTCGGTTGGCTCCATCCCCGTACATCGTACATCATCATCCGTGTAGTGTTTTTTTGACTCTCTCCGTTCGAAGCACAGTCACCGTGAAGGTAAGATATGCGCTGCTGCTCTTGCTGTATTTGCGCTCCTCTCCAAACGGGCAACTTCTTCGAGCGAGCATCTAAAGTGTGCTCGTCGGGCCAGTTCATTGACCGGGCCCGCCGCACATCGGGTTACAAATCGTAAAATGACCTACTTCTTCGGTGTAGGGAGGGAAGAGTCACCCCCTGGTGGAGTGGGATGAGTTAAAGACAGAGCGATAAATCAACGCGCGAGTTACGTTAACCACCACTTTCAGTTTCGGCTCGGTGTGCACTTACTTTTGACACTGATAAGTTAATAAAAGTGAGATTTAGCATATCATAAAATGCTGTTTACAGTGGTAAAGCATGAAATAAAATGTAGATGTACGATAATAACAACACATTTAATCAAAATAAAACTCAAAACTACTTACTAAGCAGCTTAGTAAGCACGGGGTGACGCTTCGATCACACATGCCTGCTTACCACCTTCAGTAAGTGAAAGTATTTCCCTCGTCAAATAGTGCCGCAGCCATTGGGGTGAAAGATAGCGAGCATTCGGTCTCTTTCCATCGCTCACCAGGAGATCGGCTTGCAGCAAGTAAAAGTTTCACTTCCTGCTTCGTGCGAAGAGAGACAGAGAGAGAGAGAGAGAGAGAGAGAGAGGGACATGCTGACATGTTTCACACATTTTGCACGCACGGATGGCTTTCCTGCGCCTTCGCGACACATGAGGGCGATGGGGGCGAGGAAAGGAAGATGTGACGATCGCAGGAGAAAAGGGAAAGTGAAATCGTGTCGGCTCCGTGTTGGATCCCCCCCGTCAAGGCGGGAGGCGAGTAGCGGAGAGGTGTGATAGACTTGTACACACCTTTTGCATGATGATCGATGATCGGTCATCTGGGCGCCTCTTTGTATGTAGAGGTTTTATATAAGTTTTAGCCATTGCCCTATTATTCAAACAGCCTCTCAACAGCCCCAGCAACATTGTGTCTAGAGAGACTCAAGAGTGGCAAGAAAGCAAAAAAGACACTTTAAACATAAATCACCTATTTGCTCAGTTGCCAAAACACAAAACGTGCCTCGCGCGCCTCATCATCACAAAATGGGTCATGATTTCCTTGTGTTTTCTTCCGAATGTGCAAAAAACCACACACACACAGAGGCCTGAGTGAGACACACTTTGCATTGACTCATAAGCGCGGCACTATCTCTTTCTCTCTCTCTCTCTCTCTCTCTCTCGTCTGTGTGTTCATTAGCTTATGCAGAGCTCGGCACACGCGACAACGATGACGATTGCTCAAGCATTGCCACCTCCCTGTAACCTCCCCATTCCACCCACCCATCCTTCAGACTCCTCATTATCTGCGTCAACCCCCGCCTGTTCACACAAGACAAACCATGCACAAGCGGAGAAGAGCAGTGTGCTGCTCCAGATTATCGGTCCCAAACCAACACGCCCCCCCCCCACACAAAAGGGAGAGAAAGGGCACGGCGAACAGATGTGCGAAAAGAGCGGGGAGGGAGGGCTGGCCCGAGACTTATGCCCGAGGACAACGACCATGCAACCTAATTTTTTCAGTCCAGCCGCGCGAGATGAACGGCACGATGTAGGGGGGGGAAGAGGAAGGGCAAAAAGGCGGCCACCCTCCTTCTCCCTACCCATGTGCAACACAAAAGGCGCAAATCCACGCAAAGCGGAGGAAGCTGGAGGATTGCGACGAGCGGATCGCGGGCGGGGGTTCGTCGTCTACCATACTGTTGCTGTCGCGCTGCTACCCATTTGCTTTGTGTGGTTGGCTGCCGTTGCTGCTGCTGCTGCTCGGCCAGTTCGCATGAATTGTAAAACAAGTGAACGACCTGCATGACCGAAATAAGAGTCAACGACCCCCTGGGCGACGACGACGAGCAGAGCAGCAAATGGTCGTGAGCGCGTGCGAGAGGGAAAGGTTCACCCCGATCGCTTGAAATGCTCTAGCGCTCGCGCGCTCTCTCTCTCGCTTGCCCGCTCAATCGCTCTGTCACGCATCACAAAGAGGCAAATGGAGAGTTTGAGGAGGGTCGTATAGGGGGGTGGTTTTGGGGCGATACAGGCGAGAGAGACAGAGAGGGAGAGAGGGTGAAAAAGCCTTGAAACTCGCATGAACTAATCCCCCCAACTGCTCGAGCGGTTTGTGCTCGCTCGAATGAATTGATCCATGAACTTCGTGATCGTCTCTTGCTGTGTGTGTGTGTGGTGGAGGGTGGAATGAATATCGAAAAATGAACAGACAGTGAGATTTTATGAATAGTGGAATCATTTTGCATACTTTTTGCATAATTGTAGTTTGATTTTGAATTTTCTAACATGTTATCTCTTTAAGATTTTGATATTTTTATACAAAATCGGTCCATTTTCTTCTTGGAAAGAACAGTAAACCTCCAACTTTGCGACACCAGCACATTCTAATTTGAATGCATTTGCACTGTGTGTGTGTGTGTGCGCGCGCTAGAGTGATGGTTGTGTGCGTTCCGGTCGGCTCTAATCTGATCGCGATCGCCACGATTCGGGAAGCAGCACCAACACAGCAGCAAATGGAGCGCCGGACCACGGCTGGCGATTGGAGTAAAAATAGAAAAGCGAAAGTTTCTCACCCGAAACCCCCGTGCGCACACGGTTCGCATGTTACGGCAGAACGGGCGAGCGCGCATTTGTGAGGTGTGCGTGAGACGAATTAGCACACGGGAATCCGTTTCGGGCACGTTTCAATTCCTAGCCCAGGCTGCAGACACACACACACACACACATTGGTTGCACCACAACAAGGTGTTCGGGAGGTTCGATTGAAATTCCCAGCGAGTGTGGAGCGCAGCGGATGCGCCCGACGGCGAAAACGAATTCAATGCGCGATTACGAAACACATAATTCATTCGGCGTCTCGCTGGGGGGATGGACGGATGGCTGGACGGATGGAAAGGAAAAGGAAGCGATTTCGCCAGCCCACTCGCATACTCAATGAGAGGGGGAAGGAGGGCACAGATAACAAGTACACATGTGCCTTTGCTGCCTGGCTCTATAAAAAGCTCCGACCAACATCAAACCCATCAATCTTCCTCTCAGATTAACTCAACCCAATAAAGCGAGATTGTAAAAAATACTACTAAATTAATGGCATAAAAAGCACACACACACCCTCCAGTGCCGGAAGGTGATAATGAGACCGAGAAGTCAAGCATCAAGCCGTTGGAGAGAAAGTGAAACTTCTGCAGCTCTCCCGCCGCCGCCCGAAAAGCAAAAAAAAAACCTTCGCCGCCAGAGCTCGATCTCCTCGACCCAGTAAAACACCCCGAGCAGCGGGCGCGTGTGTGTAGAAATAGGGGTTGCAAGAGCGCAGGAGAGGGACGGAGAGAGAGAGAGAGAGCGACGGGGTGTTGGTCGAGGCAGCTTGGTCCGGGGTGAATGCACTCCGATTTGGAACGGAGGTCGTTCGACGAGCGAGTGGAAATGATTGCGCTCCACCGAAGGTACGAAAGAGAGCGAGAGAGTGTAAGGGGTGGGGGTTTTGCTAGCAGAGCGAAGGCACAAAAAAACCTACGGCCTACTAAGCTGCGTACTAAGGCTGGCTACAGTATGTAAAAAAGAGAGAGAGCGAATGGGCCGATTGGAACGGAAGAAACGCTCCAAACGATGGATGAACGAGCGCAACGAAACGAATTTACCTTGAAATGGTGCGAGCGAGCACGTTCTGTATTACTGTAGCACTTGCGCACTCTTTCTGGCACACAAAGCAACCCCCAAAATGAACACGCGCGCGAGGCAAAAACCAAAATGAACGTTGGATCTTGTGGTGGAGCACCGAAATGGCTAGCAAAGAGCGGCAGTGAGAGAGTGCGCGAGTGTGAGTAGGCGGGGGTAACAAACTAGGCCGTCGTTTCAACCCCCCTCTCTCGCTCTCTCTCTCTCCCTCGCTGCTTCTCAAAAACTACCCTTTTGCAGCCGTTCTCTCTGTCGCACAACAACAGGCGAGAAACCCCCCCCCCCACCAACCGCGCGGCTTGACTGTCACAACACATGCGAGCGAGACACATCGGTCGCTCCGTCTCACTCTCGCTCCCGCTCTGATGATCGGTTCGTGCAAGAGCCGCTCGCGGGGTGGTGGGGGTAGTTTATTTTTCTGACCTAAATAAAGTTCAAAATGATTATGGCCCAGTTAGACGGTCGTTGAACTCGGGCGCGCGATGGCCTCGCTCGGTTCGGCTCTCCTCTCGGCTCGACTAGTGGGGTGTGAGTGAGCAAGCCAGTGTGGGGGGGTTTTGCGAGAGTAAGCGAGATAGCCAAAACGGCGGTGGCGCGCGTTTTCGCTTTCGGTCTATGACGTGATACGTTCGTCGCTTGGTTGGTCCGGGTCCCTTCTCTGGGGTTGTCCGCGACTGTTGCGCGCATGCGACACGAAATGCAGAGGGTGGGGAGGGAGGCAGAGAGGTTCATAGAAAAAACTGTATGCGAAGGTATTTTTTGCAACCCCTTCTGCTAGGTATGTGTCTGCCTCTCTCTCTGTCTTTTGTCGTTCGGTGTTCATCTCGTTCCGTTCAAAGGCGCACACAGCAGTTGCAGCAACCGTTTGGCCCTGAGCTTTATACACAGTCGACTCCTATGCACCCCCTTCCTTCCAGCTTGTTGCTTGCGGTGGCCCTGTGTCCCTTTGGCCCTTCTCTTTGGGCGCGCTCGGGCAGTGTGAGGATGATTTGTGCTTCGTTTCACAAGACGATTCTACGCAACGGAGCGCTAAATACAAAGTGTAATCTAAGGCTCCCATTTTTTTTGAACATTCTGACCTTCTACCCCTTTATTGAGATCGTTTCTTGTTTGCACAGTGTTGCGCCGTTGACCTCCCTCTGCTCGCCACATTTCCAAACAAAACGCACACCTCAAAAGCCCGCAGCCTTGAAGTCTGGAACGTGCGCGGCTGGTCCGTGGCGCCACACTCCCTTCTTTCCCAAACTGGAGCAGCCCCAGTTGGCTAATCTTTACACATCTTTTCACATCACCTCACCTGCCGTCGCCACCTAAACCTCCAAAACCAACACCCCGAGCGCCCGAGATAACACACAAATCCACAAACCCAAATTATCTCCGAAGGCCAACAACGCGAGAGCGAATTTTTTGGAGCTCCAAAACATCTCCATCAATGACACAGACACACGTACACCCGCCGAAAAGTGGACCACTGACCGAAGATTGCTGTGTCCTTCACACCCAAAAATTCGGACACGGCACGGCGGAGCAGCAGCGTCCATGACAGCCATGTGCAACACACACACGCACACCGTCCATTTCGATCTTCTACCCATTCGCTTTTCGGTTTTCGTGGGCAATATTATTTTCGATGGCAGTTTTAATGTTCGACCTTCGCGTGCGGAGACGAGCTTGTTTGGAATCCGGGAGGGTCGTCCAACATGCGATCGCTTCCAGTTGGAACGAGAGCGCGTTTAGAGAGAGCGCAAAAGGAAGGACAAACCCCGTGGTGGTGGTGGTGGTGCTGGTGGTTAGATGGATTAGGTTTGGGGTTCAAGGCAGTCTTCTACACAGTAGTGGCGGACATTGTTGTCGCTCGGATGGTCGTTAAAGAGTGCAATTTATGATCATGATATCTCCTCTCGATCGAATTAGCTAATTGAAATGTCCCTCACCGTTGCAAACGAGCTTTAGAGAAACCAGTCAATCCAAGCGTTATTTGTAAAAGGAGACAAAAGTGGTAGAGAAAAGGTCACTTACCGTCACGACTCATGCCGACGGCGATGCACTTCTTCAATCGGCAGTACTGGCAGCGGTTGCGGTTTATTCGCAGTATGCTGCACTGCTGATTTTTCGTGCACGGTCGGTACTGGATCTTCTGCTGTATCGACCGCCGGAAGAAACCCTGGCCAGACAAAAAGAGAGAGAGAGAGAGAAGGAAAGAGAGATTGTTAGTGAAGTGTTTGAATGTTTTGCTTTGATGATGATGATTCCTAAGGATTGAAAAGCAAACAAAAAGGAAATTGTGATCGCCCTCCTCCTTCTCCTAAACGTACGTGATCTTCGCAGAGATTCTCCTCAAACTGCTGGCAGAGATCGTTGATGAGATGGTCGGACGAGGAGCAGGTGCAGCCGCCGGTGGACAGTCCACTGCTACTGTTGCTGCTGCTGCTCTCGTCCCCGCTGCTGTGCGGTTCGGGCGAGGCCGCCGACGACAGGGACGACTCCCGGCTGCGGCAGGAGCTGTTACCGCTGCTGCTGCACGTGCTGCTGCTGCGCGCCTTTTTGCTCGCCAACCGTGCCTCCAGCTCCTGCTCATACTCTTCCTCGTCCTCCTCACACCCTGCCTCGATCGCTTCGTCCTCTTCCATGGCGATCGGCGCATCCGATCCGTCCTTCGTCTGCTGCTGCTGCTGCTGCTCTCCGCTGCTCTTCTCGATGGCACAAATGACTACACGCTGGTGCTCCTGCTGGACAAGTTGCGGTTGTTCCTCTAACCGAGGGGCGGCAGCCAGCACTACCACCGACGCCGGTGGCACTTCCTCCCGCTGCTTCACACTGCCCTGGGCGGTCAACCACTCTTTGGCGATCGTTGTCTTTTTCCACGGGCAGAAATCAATCTTGGGCGTCACGGCCACCACCGGTGGGACGGTGGTAGTTGTGGTGGTGGGCGGTGGAGTTGACTTGGCCGCATTGAGCGGTGCGGACTCGAGGATTCTCACCAGCGCACTGTGGCTCGTTTTCAGACTTTTGGGCGCTTCCGCCAATTGCTGAGGTAGTGATGAAGGGGGAGGTGGAGGAGGAGGTGATACGGGGGCGGTGGCGGCGGCACCCTGCCGCACGATCACGACCGTACCGGACGGTGCCATCGTTTGCGAGCCTTGTCCTTGTTGCTGCTGCTGGGCGGCTGCTGTTTGTTGCTGCTGCTGGACGGCGCTGTATCCCATTTTTCCACTCGCTACACGCTTTGCCCTTGCTTTCCCACCAAGCTGCACTTAAAATTGCACTGCACTTTTACAGGCACACACACGCTTCGATAAACACACACGCACGCACACTTTAAACGCGTTAGAACTTGTAATCCTATAAGATTTTTCCGTTCCGTTGTTACCGCCGACCGATGGGTGCGCCTGGTGTTTTGTAGAATTTAGCGTGAATTTTCCATCTTTGAGCTGTTGCGGCTGCTGCTGCTGCTGGTGGTGATGGTGGAAGTGGACAGTGTGATCCTTCCAGGACGGTACCGTACACGCTACACATACACAAACACACACACAAACACGCTCACTTAAATGCACTTCCCTGCAGCTCGCTGCACACTTTGCTGCAATCTATTTTTTGGGAATGTTTTTCCTCGCCACAACGAAACGAAACACACACTTTCTTCTCAATCTCTCGGGCGGCACGCCACTCTATATCCTGAGCTGCCTGCTGTGGCGGCACAAACTTTGCATTCCTTTTCTTTGCGGCGGTGCCACACTTTACACACGTTTTACTTCAATTGAAGGCTTCAGCCACACACCGCCAAAGCGCTTCTGCCCTCTTGTGTGCACTTGTTTCCGGGGAAACGTGGTTGTGCACTTCTGGAAGGAAAAACTTCGACGAAATGTATCGAAGTGTTTTTTTTTTTTAAACACGTTTTTTCCCCCAATTTCGCAACCCTTGTGATCTGTTTTCCGCGCGCGCAATTATTTTCCTGCACTCGAACTAACACCCAAATGAGCGCCAAACGAATCAAAAACCCGCGGCGACGAGCGGCGACGAGAGCGATATACAGAGCGAACGATGCTTTCGCAGGCGCGTCCAGTTTGCGAATGAATGCCAACGGTTCGTCGCCGTGCGTCAACCGTCCCCGCTTGAACGGATGAACACACCAACAGCGGCAGTAGCAGCAGCAGCAGCAGCGCGGCGGTGTGTAGAGCGGTGTAACTGATTCGGTAATCGTGCCGCTGTGAGTGTGAGTGAACGAGCTAGACGGTTCATTCTCTCGCTCTCTCTCTCTCTCTCTCTCACCAACACGCTCGCACACTGCACACACTACAGTCCCCGTTATTTTTGCCTCAGCTGCGCTGCTCCTTGCAAACCCCAAAAGGGACCGCGCGACTGCACAGGCACCTCAGTTCAACGACCTGTCATTGCCGATGGCCTCCCCCACCACCAACGCACTACCTCCTCCCCCTTCCTCTCTTTCAATTCACGCGGCGTTCATTCGCCATCGCTGTGTTGCAATCGGCGGCGTGAACGCTTCGGGAGCGAAAATGAACACGCACCACGAGCGGGTTTGGTGGTACGTGACGTGCGGCACACGCTGGTGGGTTCGGTGGGTGGGTGTGTGTGGTATGAGACACCAGTTCCCCCACTGCCTCCTCACCCCCTGCTATACGTTGACTTGCGTGGCGGCGTCGGCTGAGGGTGGCCGTGTTGGTTTCGTGACCCACTTTTTGGTCATCCACCCCGAAAACACACAGAGCGGCGACGGGGCCACCGAGAGAGCTCGAGCTCGCACACACGCAGCAGCAGCAGCAGCAGCGAACGGAAAACAAGGCCCATGGGTTTTGCTCTCTATGCGTGTGAGCGAGAGGGAGAGCGTGTGCGTGTGGGCAAGAAAGGGATGAAGGAACAAGGGTTCATATAACGCGCGTACGAGGGGACACGTAAAATCGGTGCTTCGCGTAGTACTACGAAACTGCCCCGGCCGTCCATTGTATATCAAAAGGGGGAGGGGGAGGGCGCTACAAACAGGGGGCCACCTTTTCTTCCCTCTCTTTCGGCTGAATCTCGACACAAGCGAGCAACCCCTTTGCGGGAAGGAGAGCGCACGGGCTTTTTTTTGCATTTGGAAGCATTTTTTACACCTTTTCCACCGCATCCCACTTTCCCGACCCACACACACACACACTTTGGACAGGGGTTTTTTTGTACCATCTCTTCTTTCTTTTCCTTCCTCGCAGCACAGAAAAGACGATGGTGGTGGTGGAAGGCGCGTCATCGTCTTGCTGCCGCTTTTGTGAGGAAAGAAAGTGAGAGGAATTTGTGAAGCGAGGCCAATTATGATGAGTCGTCGGGGCGAGTGCCCCCCCCCCCACTGTTGGGAAGGGGCAAAATTGGCGAACGGATAAAATTGCGTACGATTTTCATCCACCCAACCCACAACATAAACCCCTTTTTCGGGTTCAAGCATTGGAGGGGGCGGGAGAGGATCTTGTTACGTTTTGCGAGGGGTGGTGCTGGTGCTGGTGGTGGTTTATTGTTCGAACGTGAGGGTAAAGGAAATCGTGGGAAAAAACAGCCCCATCTTTAGCATTCCGCAAAATGTGTATCGAAATTTGGCCGTCGGATGAAAGTTCGGGTGGGAAAAATGTTGGCCAAAAGGTTCGCCGCTTCCTGTCACTTTTTCTCTCCCCGTGCGTGCGTGGAGGGGGAAAGTGTGGCAGAGCAGAGTGAAGCCAGGCAGGCAGATAAGCACTGAAGCAAATAAATGGTGTGAATCATTCTATTTTGGGTCAGTAAAAAGGTGTAAAATAAAAAATCGAACAATAACCTTTCAAGCGCCAATGATAATGGATGAATCAGGGTGCCATTTTTTTTTGTTTGTTTGTTTGTTTTGAGAGCCTTTTTTCTTAGCTGAAGCCCATGATTCAGCCTTTCTTGAGAAAGAAAGGACTTGTGCCGAAATAAACCACACATCGGTGACGCACTCGCACAGGTATTGGTCCCATTTCCTGTTCGATATTTGAATTCGCACACAGCTGGAGCTGTCTCTGTTTTGAGAGCACATTTATTGTATATTTATAAAGTGTCTTGTGTGGTGTGTTGTCCGGTGCCTTTGCTTTAACAAAACCATCCTAACGCTGGACGCCGTTGTGGTGTTGTTGTTGCGCACATTGCTCTAAATACATAGGCGATTGAAAATCGCGCTTTTAGCCCTTTTTGTCTTTGCGCAATCGGCACACCTATACACACACACAGCAAACTGATCGGGGTAGGCCGTGGTGTAAACAATCAAGAAGCTGTGGCGCTCGCATCGGCGACACAAGAAGTCGCCCCGCAGATGATCTGTTGCAAAACAAAAAGAGAGGAAGAAGAGTGGCAATCGAAGTGGACACAACACAACACGCGCGCGAACTCTCCACCCCTTTCGCTCCGTTTCGTGCCGGGTTGCGGTCAGTGGCCTCTGCCGAGAACCTCGGCATACAACAAGCACACACAGGCGAGCACGAAAAAGCCGACCGACCACCCGACGATGACGACGACGACGTCACCGGATTCACCGTAAGCGAACGGCGCGCGATAGAAGAGCTCGCAAAAGTTCATTGGCCTCCCCCGAGAGTGGTTGTTCTTCAAGAGACCTGACACGATACTGGCCGGCACTGGCGGGACTGGCGACCCAGAGAAAGGGAGAGAAAGAGAGCGCGCGGGAGGTGACCTGAAACGAGAATGAATGCTCGCACCTCCCCCGGAAAAGGGGATTCGTCGTCTCGCACACCTTTCTGTGTGCGGCTCATGCACGAGAGCGCGGAAAGTATGTTTCGTTCTGATTCTGTGCAATGTGGAGCGGGGTGGAATTTCCGCAAAAAACAACAAACTTGGGAATGACTCTGGCAAACCCAGCAAAGGGGAACCTAAAAAGGGGAGCAAAGTCTGAGCGTGCTTTATGTCGGTTCGGAATTGACACTGACTCAGATGTTTTTCCTCCCTAAAAAAAAGAAAAATATTGAAGGTGGACTTGGGGCGCATTCTTCCTAGAATTTCTGAAGAACTCCAAGAAGAATTCCATTTTGCTCTTTTTCCCCAAAAAAAAAAGTTCTAAATTTGACCTCATTTTTTGCCCACATATTGGGAAGTTCACTTCACAAATTCCGCCCATGTGTGTCGTGTGTTTCTGCATCTGTAGTTTCCCCAGCAGCGGGAGAAGGAGTTCCAGTTCGGCTCCCCCCACGATATATGCGTCACCAACCGGATGGACCCCGGGAACAGGGCGCTAAAAGGTGAATGAACGCGCACCTTTCGATACACAACCCCTCCCCCCCTCACTCTCTCACTCTCTCGCACCTCTCCCCTTGCACATCCATCATCGCCACGGTTCTTCAGCAGAGTTGAGGGAGCGCATTTACTCGCCAGACCTGTCGCAGACCTCTGTGTGTGTCGACCGTTGTGACGTCACAGAGCATGCAAGCAGAGGTTCTCCCGGTGTGCGAACGAACGTACGAGAACGAGAGAATGTCCAGACCCGGCGTTGCAAACGCGCGCGCAATTTCCTGGTCCACAGCGACACACACACACGGCGACAGGGGTTGGTCGAGCGTTTTGCATATTTTACCCTGTCTCTCTCTTTCTCCCTCTAGTGGCTTGCCTTTTCGCTCCACCCGCTCGTTTGCGCTCATCTCCATTCATCCTCCGTCACTAACAATTGTTCTGTGAACCTGAGTGTTTGTGTGAGAGAGAGAGAGAGCTCACACCGAGAGTTCATTGACCGAGTTGGGCGCAAAGGGTATGTGTGTGTGTGTGTGTATGTGCGAGGAAAAGTCCGATCGTTTGTCTCGCGATCATTTCTTATTCGCTCGGTTCTTCTCTGATCTCCGTTACTTTGCCATGTGTGTGTGTGTGTGTTTCTGTGTGACTGTGCACGAGTATATGTCACCTTAGTTTGCTCTCAATTCTGAGAATTTTATTGGGAAAAATTGGAACTGCGACTAGCATATCAAAACGCTCGCTTTGTTGCCCGAACCGCGCGTATATGGAAATTGCCTTGTATCCTTCGGCCCAGCTAGGATCTAAAAAACTTGAGCTAGTGAGAGGGGGGTGGAGGGAGCGATGTTTAATTAGGTCAACAGTGCACACCAGCCGTGTCAAGCTGCCCGTGTGTTCGCCGTGTGTGAGTGTATGGGGCGAGGAAACGATGAAAGAAGGGAGACGCTACAGCAGCGGCAAGAACATAACCGACCGGGAAGGTTAAATGAGTTCGTTAGCAGACCCTTCTACAGAACTGGTGGCCCACTTGCCCACCCGCTAGGTAGTTTTGTGTTCCTTCGTTCGTTCTTTCGCAGGTTCAATGACACTTTCGGTGGGGAGGAGTGCTAGCTCTTGTGGTTACACTAGAATCGGAATGAGGGGTGGAGGGGCACTCGCTGAAGTTCTAGTTCCAATTGGATGGAAATATTTCAACCTTAGAATTGCTGTTGAAATGTTTCTGTTGTCTTTCTCAATTTCAGATGCTATAATTATCATCTTTGGTTTTTATCATCTCATACTTTCGCTTGTTTTTTCTGTGTGTTAATGGTTTAGTTTACTATTTTTCTCTTTTGTTACGATTGTAGACTATCAGTTTCTCACTTTTACTGTTTTGTTTTGACGATTTATGTTGCTTTTTCTATGAGTTTTATGTTTCACTATTAATTTTTTATTTTATTTTTTTTTCTTTTATTAACCTTATTCAAATTCTGCTTTATTTCTTTGCTTCATAATCAACATCAAAATACTTTTAGTAAAGCTTGCTACCATCACGGAACTGTGCTGCATGTACGCAATCATCAATCTCGCTTACAATTCGTGCGCGCACATCAAGTGCAACCTGAACCTCTCGAGTGCGCGTGCTGGTGTCAAAGGCTGTGCCACTACTAACTCATAAAAAATGGAGAAAGAGGAACTATAAGTCGGAAAGAAAGGTGAAAAAACAGCAAATAGCGGGTTAGAGTTCCGCGCGGCAGGTCAACGAACTTTTCTCCGAAACTGAAAGAGAGTGTGGCGGCTACTAACACCCGACCCGTCGTGCGTTGTTGTTGCTGGTTGCTGCTTGCGCAACAACCTCCTGCCCATACACACACACACACACACACACACACACACACACACACACACACACACACACACACACACACCTTTCCTTCCGATCGCCCCCGTGCAGTTTGTATGAACGATCGTGCACACACACACACACACAGACACACATTTTTGTCCCGCCATACACGCGCAAAAACGTGCCCGCGCTCGCCCTGCCTGCTAGGCTTACATAATTTTTTCTCACCAACTGTGGTACCTACCACCACCACCTTATGCCCTGCCACTGCTTTCACAGCGATCATGATGGGGTGGGGGTGGGGTAGTGCCCGATCGTCTGTTGGCTTTCGTTCCGACTGCGTTGCGCGCTCATGTCCGGGTCCGGTGTATATGGTCAAAATGTGCACAGTCACACACATAAACACACGGGGCCCTCGAGCAGGACAAGGTGGAATGAGGCCATTTTCGTGCCAACTTCCCCCCCCCCTCTCCTTATGGGGACGTTATGTTAAACTTTACTGTCCGCTTAGATCCTAACGGGTTTGTTGTTTAACTATCTCCCTTGCCTTTCCCCCACACACACACACACATCGCGGCCTACCTACCTAACACAGCATTGGGGGTGGTGTTTTTATGTGCAAAACAAACGACCAAAAAAAAACGCAACACACGCCGGTCGGAAAACAAAACACCGCGACCGCTTGAATAATATCAGCCTTTGAAAATCTGCTCCGGGGAACACACGCCCGCCAACATTGTGACAACATCATGTTTTGTGACCCACCGTTTGCATAATACAGGAATAGGGTTTACGTGTGTGCACTGTTGGGTGGCGTTTCAGTACAGTTAGAATTTAGAGTTAGAAGTGTTGAAAGGGTGGTACAATATTCTGCTCTTTGTCAATATTCCCCGCCGAACCCGGTTCATTCTAGCTTTCCCAAAAAGGGTGTAATTTTTCACACTTTCGGCAGTAAAGCGTACGGCGCCGTGCTGGGTCAACGGCCTGTCCGTGTCAGTCATCGGGCGGGTGAATCATGTTTAGCATGAGTCGCCGGGCGGGTTCGCGGCAAAACTGGTTCGCGGTATTTCGCCAGCTCAGCTGTATCGCACAAAAACGGAGGAATTTCAGCAGGCATTCTTCAACGTTACGAGTCAACTTCAGGTTAAAGAAGAAGAAGAAGCCGAGCATATGGAAGTTGGCGTAAAGGAAATATTAAGAAGATATTGATACAGCATCAAAGATTGTTCCAATTGAACGCGTTTTTGTGCACAGCGGGGCTAAAAATGTGCCAAACAAAATTGTTGTTTACCACAAAAACACGTTCTATACAACATACACAAACCGACCAGATACTCGTAGGAGACGCACGTGAAGCGCCGACTTGCGCGCCAAGAACAGTACGCGAACGACAGAGAGTTCACTGACACACGCACGAGCGGGGTGGTCCTCCCCTGGTTGGGCAAAATAAAACGCGCGAAAAAAAGGGAACAAGCAAGGAAGGGAAACCAACAACGCCTGGAGAGGTTAAAAATGTATGCCACAGCGTTGGCAAACCCCCGGGAAAAGGGCGACCGCCATTTATCCGTTAGAAAACGGACACTTTAAAGCGGCAAAAAAAAAAAGGGTCGCCACTGTTGTTTGACGTTTGTTCTCATTTCGGGCTGCTGCTGCTGCTGCTAGTGCTAGTCACAGTTTAGTAGTGGGTTTCCTCTCGTCCGCGCCCTTTTCTCTCCTCTCTCTGGAAGACCTCTGTGGGACGCAAAATCGGTCGCTCTTTGTCTTTGGCGGCTCGCGCCGCAAGACGCCAGTTGCATTCGTCTGTTTTGTTTGTGCGTGCTGACATTCTTTGCTATTTGCAATTCTATCACACCACTCCTTCGCCCCCCGGCGATATGCATCTGAGCACCCGTTTTTCCCTTGCAGAAGAGCAAATGTGCGTTCGAGAAATTGCTCGACTTTGCGCTGTTAGACATCTACTTTTCCAGACAGATCTCGTTATTATTGTGCTTTATTGTTATTCGGTCGGCGACTCGTCAGACACACATCCTTTGTGTGGATGCATCTCTTTATCTTCTTGTGTGCGGTGGGTGGGAGCAAGCAAAAATGGGTCATTTTTGGAGCGAACAGGTTCTTTGGCAGGTTCAGTATGATAGGACGCAGACGAGACATGGGGATTTGTGAAGGATGTTCCATTTGGTTGCGGTTCTACCCGGGTTGATCCCCTTGGGATGCCCCGGATGACGGGGATAGCGCCTGACAAGCAAATCGGACAAGTCATTGCCCTTCCCATCATTCACCAAGAGAGGAAGAGACAGAGAGAGAGAGAGAGAGAGAGAGAGAGAGAGAGAGAGAGAGAGACGAGAACGCCATTCTCTCCCGCACGGCGATCGAAACCTTTTGCGCATATAAACGCCGAGCCCAGCAAGCGTGTCGATCGTGACGAGAAAAGAAGACGAGAGAGAGAGAGAGAAAGACAGAGAAAGCATGATCCGCGATCGAGAAGTGGGATTTTAGACCGCCGACCTATAATTACACACTCCAAACGCGGGCCTTTGCCCGTCCGCGTTCCGTTCGCGTCTCGTAGAGGCGAGGAAAACCCGGTTTTGTGCCTGGCGGTGGCGAGTTTTCCTCCCATCCACCCTCTTCCACCCCCTTTTGGGAGGGTTTATTTTTGGTCAAAACATGTCCACTCACCAACACCGCGCCACACACAAACACACAGACACACACACCAGAAATGGCCGGAGGATAGAGGAAGTGAATGACCGATCTTGCTCCGGCCGCAAGCAGAGAGTCCGCGACGTCATTGCTCCAGCCGCGATCGGACGCCATCATGATGTTGCTCTCTCTCTCTGTCTCTCTCTTTCGCTTTCTCTCTCACTCTCAGGTCTGATGGTTGGTTACGCAAAAATAACTGATTGCCGCAGTGCTTATGATGATCGAGTTGGCATTTCCGCGTGATATCTGCCACCTTTCTTCCTTCACTTTTTCGCTCTCTCTCTCTCACACTCTTTCTTTCCTCCTTCTCTCCAACTTCAGCATAAAAATCCTGCTCGTAATATATAATTGAAGACGGAACGGAAACGGCCGATTCGGTAACGAAGATGGCGGTGGCGCGCGGGGTTGACTTGATTCGCGAACGGTCGTCGTCGTGGTCGTCGTCGATGTGTGGATTATGCAATTGTGTTAAAAAACTACATCACCAACACCACCACGCGAAGGAGTGTGAAACTAACGCTACGATGGTTGGGGTCCATTGACCCCAGGGCGGTTCAAAACAACAACAGCCGGGGGAGGGAGGTTTCCAGCCAAGAAGGAACAAAAATCACACGCACAGGGGGGGTGAACCCGGGCAGTAATCGCGTCATTTTGTTTATGTGTACACGAATTTTGATTTCTTGTACCTTCTTTACCTTTACCGCGTGCGTTCTTCCCTTATTCGACATTCGACCGTACTTGTTTGCATTCTTTCGCTCACACACATGCACAGTAACAAACCCTTTTTCGCGGTTGGGTTCGTCTCTTGCCCACGTTCTGCTCCGTTCGTGTTCACGTTCACGTACGTTTTGTTTTAATTTAGTTGTTTTTGTTTGGAGCATCGTTTGTTTTTCCTTTTTCCTTCTCAACCATTAGAAGTTTATTGAACGCGAAAGAGAGAAGGCGTGCGAGAGAGTGAAAGAGAGAGAGCAATCCAAGTAAACATAGTATTGTGTAATTCCTCCCTCTCCTTTCATTTTGGCGGGGGGTTCATCTCGCATAGCAAGCGGTGGAATCTGCCTCTCGCTCTCACTCTGTTTTGGATTTTTGTTTTTGTTTTGATTTTGAAGTTTTGCTTCGCTTCTTCTTCGTATTTGGGGGGATTAGGCTCGTTGGGCTTTCTCCTCCCTTTGGACGCGCGCTAGGGGTAAATGAACGCATTAAGGCCCCGAAGAAAAAAAAATTGGGTGGGATTTTCCGGCTCTCCGCTTTGCGCTTCCTTTCAAAACATCTTACGAAACGCGCTCTTTGCAATTTGAACCACCCACCCCATCCCCCCCATCCCACCTTTCCTTTTGCTTCCATTTTAGGGTTTTGTTTGTTTCGTTTAGGATTTTTTTTTGGCTGTTTCTTTCTCCCTCTTTCGTTGTAAAGCGTTTTTTGTTTCAATCATTTTCGCTGTCGCTCTGTTCGCCCTCTCTTCTCACCCATCCAAATGACCGTGGGGGGGGGGGGGGCTAAGGGAAAGATGAAAATCATCGACACTTTCTACCACCGGTGCGCGATGCCGGCCAATCTTTAACTTCCTTCTCTTCCCTTTCGTGCTGTGCGCGTCAGGTGAAAGGGGGGGGGGGGGAATAGTAACGATGGAAGGGCGGTTTGAATAGAGGGGTTGTTGAACTCCGAAATCTGCTCTGCGTGAGTCGTTTGTTATTATCCGTTTGCCAAACAGTATCGGTTTTACTTGCACTTTTCCCCATTTCCGCGCAAGGCAGTTCCAATTGCTTTCACATTTCCATTTCCTTCTCTCGAAGCGCAACGCGAGTAGTTGCTGCTGCTGCCGGTGAGAGATTTTACGTGCGCAATGGCAGCAATAACATGTAAACAATTTCATCATCAACAGACGAAACAAACAACAACAACATTCCGTAACCTCTCTTCCCAGTGTGTGTGTGTGTGTGTGTGTGTGTGTGTGTTGTGTGTGTGTGTGTGTGTGGTGTGTGTGTGTGTGTGTGTGTGTGTGTGTGTGTGTGTGTGTGTGTGTGAATGGATTAGATAATGGATTGACATGTTTTTACTACGCTGCCATTTGCGTTGCGTACAAATGTCAATAACCCTCTGCTTGGGGGGGATGTGGTCCCTCCCTTGAGCTTCGCCTCAAAAAAAATAAAAAATGCTGGAAAATCCAGCACGATGATTAATGCCTCCAAAGGAGGACCCATTTGTGAGTCATCCAATTCCGAATGGTTCGAAACGAGCTGACCAGGCTCTGACTGGTGAAAACTGGAATGTCCACCTTTTGGATCCTGTTTCCCGTATTGAACACCACTTCGCGGTGGGCCCCAGGTAGCAACCGCTGTTCTAGGTGAATCATACTACTGATGCTCGACATTCGAGGCTTTTGACCCCAACCCGGACAACGGGCGTAACTGCTATGAGGGCTATGAGTATGCAAATGAGTAGTAACAGCAACAACAAAACAAACGCAACAAAAAATATGAAAAGAAATTACAAACAAATTCCCCGCCTTTTGCCGCATTAACAGTTAAATGACAGTTACAGTTAGGCCACGCGACGAACCTCCCCCTCCTTCAACGTGGGTGGGTTAGTGGGAGAAGCGGACAGGGAAGCGGAATATTATGAAATAGTATTACTTTTCGGCGATGAATTGTTTTTATTCAGCGCTGCACAGTCCGGTGCGCTCACTCACAAACAGAAGCGTCATTAGGCGTTTTGTGCAAAGCATAATTTAAATTCATCGTACACACACACACACACACACACACCGGGAGCGCACAACAACAAAACGATGACGACCATCGGTGGGTGGGTGGGTTGGCAGAGCACGACAAACGCAGCAGCACCGCGGGACACGTAATAGAACAGTTACGAGTCAATAGCCTTTTTAACGCGAACGCACGTGTTGCGCGCGCTGTGCCACCCCGCGCATTAGAAGAAAGAAAAAGCACCGTTGAAAGAATGAACACACACACACAGGCGCGGGCGCATTCAAAAGCAAAAGGGAAACAACGATGGTACGCAAAGTGGAAAAAAGGGCACGCGTTGGGGTCGTTGAACATGACGATGAAAGGGGATAGCAAACTACTTTGGGGGAATAAGATCCCTCAAACCAGCTGGTTGCCCAGACAAGTTGAAGCAGGAATAGGACGGCTTTTTGTTAGATTAATATGATTAATTGATAGTCAAAAATGATTCCCGCCATAGTTACTGGTTCTAAAACGAACTGTTGCAAAATCTCCCTCCTGTACGCTCCTACGTACACCGAGCGATCTATTCAAGCGAGAGAACACAGCTCCCTTGATCTGGTTTTCAATCTCCCTCTCTCTCTTTGTCGCGCGCGCTCATTGCTCTATTTGTCTCTGTTGGTAGACGCCACGTGCTTTCTTACCACGTACCATGCGTCTCCATCGTCTTTTACAACAAACCTCGTTTATTTTTCATTCTCGCCACTGTCGATCTCGCCACTGCTGTCGTGACGCGTTCGTGCGGCGCTGTTGAGGTTGAGATTGCTAAAATGCCAACGCGCAGAACGTCACCGAAACGCGTGTGAGTTTACCTTTCAAGGTAACAGAGCAAGAGCACAAAATGAACGCGTTGATTCATTCGACGTTGGTCGCACACCGATCGCTCAAGAACAACGAAAAGAAGTCATAAAAATAGTTTCAAAATCAGCATAATATTTTTGGTAACATTCAAACCCTTTCAATGATTTGTTTAACGCGCCAGCGGGTTTAAAGATGCTGCAACACAACCGGTCACGTTTCGGTTGCTGCATCGGACGGCTCTCTCCGGTCGGGCGTAATTTCTAGAAACGACGATCGTCTGAGGCCCTTTCCGTCTGTGTGTGTGCGTGTGTGTGTGTGTGTGTGCGCCCCGTTCTCTTCTCGACGCACTTTTCGTCACCATATGGTGGTGGCGGGCGAGCGTTCTTCCATGGGGCAACACACAACGAGCCGGTTGTGTGAGTGGGAGAGAGAGAGAGAGAATGGTTCCGTGAGCGTGTGCGTGACGAAGAACGAGCAACATGCTACAAACAAGCTGGTCCCCACCCCCCATTTGCTTGCGGGTAGCATTGACACATTAACAGAGCAAAGACCTTTGGCGTTCGTTTCTTAGCCGCTCTTAGCTCTCTCTGTCTCTCTCTCGCGCGCGCACTGCGTAGAGTTCGCTTTGTGTTGCGAGGTGCGTGGTACTGCGGGGTGGAATGTTGGTCAACCACCCAGGGCAACCCCAGGCAGCAGCAACCATACACACAAACAGCCAAGTAAGACAGCTTGAATGCTTCTGTGTTGCGTGAAGGTGAGTTTTTAGCGAAGCTTAATTTTTTCGCATCGTTTTGCATCCACCCGAATGCAGTTTTTGGCCATTGTGTGTGTACATCTTTGTCTTTACTTCGGGCGGGATGTTCCCTTTAGAGCTATACAATTGTTTTAAAATTGTTCATTAAAGACAGAAAATATCTTTCAAAAATAAGGGTGCAAAAGCAAACACAAACGTTATCCGCCAAAATGAATACGCACTAAATGTGTGTACCCGGACAAAGGGTGACGCATATGGTACCCCTCCCCCTACCCTTCGGTAAGCATTTATCGGTTGGATGGAATTTTCTCGAAACAAGCAACGAACCCACCAAATGCACGCGCACAACCAAGACACACACTTCTGAAGCCATAAAAAAAAACCCCGCGAAACTGGCCACACAAAAATGGAAGATAACAAAAAGTCGTAAAAAACAAACAAACAAACAATCAATGAGCAAGTATAAACACCATTTTTACGCACAACTTCACTTTACGCGAGGCTCGGCGCTTTACCGTTGTCACCGATTTGTGACGCAATTGTTTGTCATTGTTTACCCGCACACACACACACACACACACGCACGCGGCCAATTTGAACAGGATATGGAATTTTTATTTGAATTTCATTTCTGCGCACATAAACAACAAATGAACCAATAAACGGAAATTTGATTCCGTACGCGCGTGTGTAACCCTTTTCATTTGGGGTTTTTAACATTACTTGAACCCCCGTACGCCTGCAAACAAAGAGCACTTGGCTTCCAGCTGAAGGGTAAAGCGTAAAAATCGGCCACCAGAACAAAAAGCAGCAAAAAGAGCGGCAACGGCGAAGCAAAAAGATAAACAAAAGAGATAAAACCCCGAATGCAGCGAGATCTTTTTATTGGCAAACATATACATACACTGCCATCGTGCAGCCGATGCACTTCGCTGTCCGTCTGTTGCACTTCGGGGGCAGCCAATGCAAAGCAAGAAAAAACGCACGCTGCTGCCGAGCAGACAAAGCACCGCCGGGAAGAAGGACCCTTTTGCCCCGTGTGTGTGTGTGTCGATGATGATAACGGCGCATGAAGGGATGAAATACATTGGTAGACGCAGCAGCGGATGGGGAAGGGAACGAGGGACGAATGGCGAAGACGACGACGGGCACGCTTCGGTGTCGTTGGCCTCAGTAACCCACATGCAAGGTTGATGACCTAAATTACTGGCCCCACCTTTCCCCAGCCCCGCTTTGAACGTTCTCGTTCTCGCACGTCGCTCGCCGCTCGTGGCGCGGCCTATCCACTGTTCCATGGTCGTCGACCTCATCCATCAAGGGGTCGGGCCGCGCGGGCCTATGGTTGCCCGCCGTTCTGACGTTCTGGAAATGAACGCATCGCGCTGTTCGTGGCGCCTTCGTTCTGGAAAATGAACCGTCGTGTCGATGGGTAAAGTGTTGCGCTCCGGTGCTCGACATTCGGTTCTAGGTCGCGTGTGTGCGCTTACCCCGTGCGGGTGCAATGGACTCTACCATAACATTAGAAATCTGTTCTTTTTTTTCGATTTAAAATTGTTTTACACGAAAACAAAAATTTTTTTTGCATTCCACATTTACCACATTTTTGTCCCGCTTTTGTTATCCTCCTTATCAGTGTGTGTGTGTTGTGGGAAACGTTATCAGCCCAAAAACAGAAAATGCAGGTCGTCCACATCCGGGCCATTCACATACACAAGAGAGACAAAATGAATGCAAAATGAACTCCTCGCTCACTCGCTCGAAACAACGAAAACGAATTTTGCGTGAGAGCAACAGGGAAAGGAAACAATCCATTTGAGAGAATGAGGGGTCGAAAAGAGAGCGGCAATAGTGCATGTGCGCTGCCTCTTGCGCCATCAATACGCAAGCCGGAGCCAATGTACGGTACCGCGCGCGCATGAACGCTTTTGTTGTCCAAAGTTCACGCAATTCACTCCGTAGTACACAAGCCCGTGGTGCGAGAGCGAACGAAGTAGAGCCGAGAGAGACGCCATTACCCTTATTGCGGCCATCTTTGTTTTGCTGCTTCTCGTTCGCTCGCGCGCAGAAACGAAGTTCGAGCCTCCCTTTCTTGCCTACTGGGATCATGCACACACGCGCGCATAGAGCAGCAGCACAACGCCACACAGCTGGACGGCACAAAAATGGACGCTCAGGCACAAAAGAGAGACATCGCCGGGCAGAAAGAGACGAAAAGTAACGTAGAACAGCGGTGAGTGGGTTTGGGGTGGGTGAAGGGGGTGGCCTCATAAAATCTCAAGGCCAATACTTCTCCTCCACCCTCCCGGCGCATACATTCCACTCCCACCATAAGAAGATTGTTGTCGCACATACATGCACAGACGCATACGAAAGAGCGGGACGGGAGAGGTGTCGCTTTCTCGCTCCTTCCCACACAGCAGCCACAGAGCGTAGCGGGCTGGCTGAGGGGTTTATTCTTTCGAGGGCATTGCTTTCAAGCCAGCAGAGCAAGGAACAGCGCGCGTGTGTGTGTGTGTGCGACGACATTTTTGCGCTTCTCTTCCACCCTTCGGAAGGGGATGAGAAAAAAGGCAAGCAAGTACAGCGGTCATGAAAGAGAGCGAGAGAGAGGGAGAGGGTGGCAGATAAAAGAACGAGGCCATTCGAGTTCGTTCAACCCGCGGGTGTCGTCAGGCGCGTTTCGGTTTTGCATGCGTTCGATCCGGACCAGGATCGAGGGGGTGAGTTCTTCCTTTCGGTCACCCGCTCTTAGCACCGGACAAAGAGAGAGGGAGAGAAAGAGAGAGGATTCAACTTCTTGCTCATTAATTGAACTCGTCCTCATCCCAAAAACGCCACCACAATGTTTCATTAATGCTTTTTTTACATTGTAACATCCATCTGGTGTCCGTTGTAACAAATAATTAAAAAAAAACGAAGGGTCGTCGTCGTGATAAGGCAAAACACGGCCGGACACAATTGCGTCTGCAAAGTCGCACAGGTGAATGACCGGTAATCGCAACCATGCGCGCACAAAACGCCCCATGGACGGCTGTTTAACGGCCCCAGACCAAGAAGTTGGTCATCGGACCACAGATAAAGCACAAATACGCGCAAAAAACGCACTCACACACAGGCACGCATGTGCCCAGGTTCCCAATTTGAAACCGAGTCTGTGTGTCACTCCTCTTGGCTGCTGGGATCGGTACCCCTGGGGGGGAAGGAAATGAGTTTGAACATTAAAAAAAAAATGCAAAAATAACACAGAAACACAGAGCAGAAGAGAGGAAGCCGCCACGACACGCTTCATTTTCACGAACGAAATTGATGATGGTGGACCTCTCACCACCACCCGACACCCCCAACACCCCTTTTAAATGAGTTAAATAGCTCATTGGAGGGGTGGAGGTTGCTGTGCTTTGACGCAAGCAAAGCTGTGAGGTGTCTGTGTGTGCACGCGGGAAGGGTGGAGCAGGAAATAGACGCACGCGTGCACCACCCCGTGCGATATGGGTCAATAAATGGTCTATTTTTATTTTAAAAGAGTGTACACGATCGGATGGGGGGAAAGCAGAAAAATGCTTCAACAACACATTTACAACCCCCGTACAAAAGTGTGACGCTTTTAATTTTACGACAACCACTGTGATGAGCTTCATGGTGCGTGTTTTAATTCCGTTCGATTAAAGATTTTGGCGCCATTTTTGTGACTGCGTGGTGAGAATTTAAGAACTGTTTTTTTCTTCTTAATTTATTTACGTAAATGACAAACATTAAAGACAGCCGAACAGAGACAGAACACAGTGGCCTACATCTTCCTACACGGCTTTGGCAACCGTCGATTAAAACCAATCGCCCCGTGTCAAACACACCCACGGAGTTTCGCAACCAATAACTCACGACGCGTTGTGGTGTGTATTGCACATTGCAGACAAAACCAAACCTTAAGGCAAAATGTCTGCAAAAACCCAAGCGCCTAAACCCAAATCCCAATCTCGTCTCCGTCATTGCGCCACACCACCTTGCGCGCTCGCCCAGCATCTAACGGCCAGGTGCTGTGACTGCTGCTGCTGCTGCTGCCTGTCCTTGACAAGCCCGCAAAAGACACGCAAAGAGAGCTGGCTAAAGCGTAGTCGGTCGACGACTTGGGCGACGAGCCCGCATCTGAAAACAACACAGACAACACAGCAAGCGACGAAACCGATCCACTGCACTGATGTTGCACAGTACACACAGCTCTCCACCGTCCACGATTGCACAACAAAAGCGCAGCCAGCGATCAGCGATCGCATCGGCAAAGGTGTTCCACCACCACCAGTGTGTGTGGCAAAAGAGTTGGTGGCGCGATTCGCCTGGCGACGACTGGACGACCTTCGGGGCGGGCCCTTTTCCGGCGCCTCTTAACACTGCCCGCTTGGTGTGGGTCGGGCCGACGAACTGTTTGCTAATTAGTGGCCGTGTGTCAGCTGTCAGCAGTGTGTTGCTGCTTTTCGAAATTTGGTTTTGCCTAACCCTTTACCAACAAACACCTCGCAGGACATCGTGGAAGAAGCGTTTTTGGAACTTTTGGGGGCGGGTTCGTTGCTTACACCGACGCGTTTCGCCTTACGCGCTGGTGTGGGTGAAAGGGTGAAGGGAGCAAGGAACTAGGTCACACCAGGCCAGGTGGTTCGCGGCTCTACAAGGTTGCAAACCGATAAGTTCAACAACCTCACGCCGCTTCAAGACCAACTCACTCCGCAGCGGGGACCTCTTCTCAACAGCAGCACCAACAAAAAAAAACCCTTCCACTCATAATTATTAACACAGCACACACACAAATACAACAAATGTTGTGCCCTTGTACTAGAAATTGAAATTCGAAAGGATTTTGCTCTCCGCGCGCGAGCAAGCGAGCAAAAGCGCGCCCGCGGCCGCAAGCGACGAAATTCCGTCCACATAAACTATGCACCGCTTTGCTCACTCTCTCTCTCTCTCTCTCTTTATCTCTCTTTGTCTCGTTCACTCTGCGCCACATCGGAGAGTTATGCTGCAGAGTGTGCGGGCTGCCTGAGCAGTACAACATTGCAACACACCGCACCGCGCACCTTTCTGCCTGCGTCGGAAGCATCCCGGGCAAACAAGAATTCACGCAACTTTGGCGACTCACAGGCAGCGAGCGACTTGACTTTCAAGGACATATACTAGTGGCGAGGGAGAGAGAGAGAGAGAGCTTACGAAACCGTTCGCTTGCCAAGGTTTGGTGGTGAGATAGTGTGGCCAATTGTGTGGGCCCCGCTCGAGTGCGAGCGAGAAAAGCGAGGCCGTGGCCCGGAGGCGTAGAAAAGAGCGCGGCGAAGAAGTCAATAAACTCACCCAGCTAAAGGCCATCGACACTCACGAATGAGAGGCAAAGAGAACCAGAGAAATAGAGAGAGAGAGAGAGAGAGAGAGAGAGAGAGAGAGAGAATGATTCTTAGATACTAAGAACAGAGCAAGCTTTGACGCAAGTGAACGTCGTAAGAGCGAAAAAGAGGGCGAGAGCGTGCAGATTCTAGAAAGCACCAAAAAGCTCACCAAAGCTCGCGAGGGTGCAATTCAATCAGGGGTCACTGGACGCATCCAATGTCGGGCTGATCGAGTCGTGTGGGGAGGTTGAAATGTCAAATCGAGCCAGTTTCACCGTCACTAGCAGCGTCTTTCAAGGGTAAGAGCTAAGGAGCTTACAGTGAGTGTGTGAAGTAACTTCAAGCTGGCTTCAAAGTTCCAACTCCAAACTCGGACACACAGAGCATTAGCGCGATGTAACAGAATGCTCGCAAGTGGACCGGTTCTCTTCACATTCTGCTTGCCTCTTCAGTTATTCCAACTCCGCGCCGGCTGTTCTAGAGGCGACGACGTTGGGCCTTACCAACACCACAGTCATTGACCGATCAATGAAGTTTATCGGCCTCTTGCACGCCTCTCACGCCGTTTTCCAAGAGCCGTGTCAATGCCACCGCAGGCCCTCTCCTTTCTAAAGACCTTCCCAGCTTGCAGAGGGACGCCTTGCACGGTTGCATGTCTTATGCGCGGGCTGTAGCGTTCGTCGCTTGTTGCGTCGTTATGAACTGCATGAAGCGTGTGTCCATTCCCAACACAACAGTTACAGCCGCTACCAACCATACGATAGAACCAACCCGGGCGAGAATGGTAAACAATAGCCAATCATGTATCGTTCTCTCCCTTCTGCCCAGGGTGTTTTTTTTTCTCTTCTTCTTTCGGGTCGCGCATTTCCACCATGACACCATTAGTGAGGCCACGTACACGTACACCTTCAACGGGGAGAGATGCGTTTTGGGTCACTAACCTTTTTGCTGTGGAGCGGCCAGGCTCCCCTGGCCTGCCTGCCACAGCTGACCAGAGGAAGAAACGGCAAGAGAGGCAACCCACCCACCACCGTCCAGAAGCAGCTGTTATTCTGGTTTGGTTAGTTTCTTCTCTGCTGCCTGGCACTAAGAAGCATCACGTTCTTTTTGTTCATCATTTTCTCAACTCTTTCGTTCTGCAACTCATTCTTTTCTTTCGCCTTTTTCTTCTTGCGCACTTGTTTTTTTTTCTTATCTTTAGGGTTCGCGCTCTTCAATTCTCTATTACTTGTTTGTTACAAGAAGCTATTTTTAGATCGTTGTTTCTTCTTGCTTCTGCTTTTCTCAGCTACTTCTATTTTCTTCTTCCAACTGTCCAGTTATGCTTCTGTTTTATGCTTTCCTTTCGCAATGATTATCGGCCTTTTTTTTCTATGCTTCTTCTATTCTCTCACTCGTTCTAGGCACATTGCTTTCGGCCGTTCTAAATCTTCCCTTAGCAAAACTGTTCTTTCTTTACCCTTTTCCCGCCCCCACTTCCGAATGGCAGAACACACCACAAAAAAAAAGCCACAAAAAAGGTTACTGAACGGTGTGAGCCCGCGCGCGCTTCCGGAGCGCCCACGAGAAGCTTTCTCCCGCAGCGACGTGTTTCGAAGGTGAATGGCTTCTGTGTGTAGCCTCTGTTGTATTCTTTAGCGCGCAAGAATGAGACGAAGAGGGGTAGGATGAAAGGTTCAATTTATGAAACCTCGGCTCGGTGTGCGGCCACCCCAAAAAAAGTGAATGAACCTTTCCTGCAGCAATAACTCGCGGTATACACACAAAGTGCGCTTGGAAGGTTCGTGACCACCGATGGATGGATGACCGACGATTTCCTCATTGCGGTCTAGGCGTGAAGCCTTTTTTTGGGGGGCTTTGTTTCTCCATGAGATTGAGGTCACAACACTCTTCAATATTTTACACTTTTCATGGTCTTGCAGGAAGGTTCCAATTGGAGGCCATTTCCTGTTGGAAATTTATGAACCGTACAACCCGCCGTCCACGTCTCTAACCTTGCACAAGCGCCGAGGTTGAGTTGCAGCTTTGTGAGGGAATTTCTAGATGTTTCTTTCCTATTTCTAAGCATTATTTCTAGATCTTTTCCTTTGAATTCGATTGCAGTTTTTTCGAAGAATATTTGATCACAATTTCCTTTTCTTTCTATGAATTTCTACATTACATGGTACAATGTTACAAGACACTTACCTTGCATCCTTCGCACGAATGGACGCCATAATGGAAACCGGACGCCTTATCACCGCACACACGGCACAGGACGGTTGTGCCATCGAATTCTGGAAAAAAAGAAGAAAGGGGGTAACAAAAGCAGTTAGTTGCAATTCTTTCCACTATCTGAGCCCAAACCCCCGCCTCCTTCGAAACCCCAAATGACCGATAAGAAAAGCGGGTGAAGGCCACTGAACTCGTCCGTTTATCTTATGGTTCTCCCCCCGCCGAAGTGATGATAAGCGAGTGGCCCGTTTTTGTTTTCGGCCCACAAAATTGGACAGTGACGCATATTTCTTTTGTGCAGGGTCGTGTGTGTGTGTGTGCTTGTGTGATCGTCCGGCAACTGGGAGGATGATGTGGTCAATTTGTTTTCCTTTTCGCTTATCAGTGGCCCACACGTCAACGCTCTTTATCCCCCAGTGACCCATATAGTTTGTCCGTACAGGCAACGCGCGGGGTGTACGTGTTAACCCCCCCCCCCCCCTCCTGGTCGATCAATCGTGTGATGGAGTGCCATAACGCAAGCGTTTACATAAATGCGACTTTTCCGGGACGCGGCAAGGGAGAAACACTTCGGGCCGCGAGCTCGAAGCGGTCAACGTCCGTGCGCGGCTGGCTCGGGAGTGTGGAGAAAGTTGCTAATGACGAGCATCCGAACCGATCGAGAGCGTTTTTTTTTTTTTGTTGTTGCGAAAACATAAAGCAAAACAAAACCGCCCCAAGCACGATGATCGACCAACACACCCATAATAAAAGCACACCAGGAAAGATAGATAGGGTAAAATCCCCCCCCCCCCTGGCACGAGTTGTGTGTAATTATACAATCGTTGTATAATGAAACCAAAGCACACACACAAACACGGTCAGCAGTAGCGCGCGTCCGGCTTCCATGTACGTTTGTGTGTTTCGTCTCTAATCGACTTTTGAATATTAAACCAAAAAAAAAGGTAAGCGACGAAACCGAAAGCATTCGAAAAGAAATGCTTTCCAACTCGCCAAGGTACTGGGGGGGAGGTAAGCTCAGCCGCTCTATTGCACCAGCGAAGAGTGCAAGTAGGAGTTGGGCGAGAAAGCGAGTCGCGCGGTTTTGTTTTCATTAGATTTAAGTGTTCATAATAACGAGCGGGAAGGTTTTGTAATGAGCGCTTGTAAAGGCGGTTAGTAAGGGGGCGAGCAGTGCAGGGTTGTGCTTTTAAAGCCACCATTCGGAGGAGGGTACATAAAACGAGAGCTCCATATAAATGATAAAATGAGAAAACGAGTGCATTAAGTTCAGCTTATTGAATAAGTAGCTTAAAAGTAAGAAACACAATGAGTAAAAATATAGAAGAAAGAAGATAACTCTCAATAAACATAATAAACAGTAACCAGTAAACAGTAAAACCAGAACACTATAGTATAAAATAAAAGATAAAAAGAGATAAAATATCAAACGAAAAGAATAGGAAACGAAACTAAGCAAACAAATAATGCAATTTTTTGTGTTTAGAGACGTTATCGTCATATCGTTTTTAACTATTCACGTGTATTTTGTGTTTTTCTCATCTTTTCTACTTTTCTATTCTACTCTTCTTTTCTACTCTTCTTTTCTACTCTTCTCTTCTACTGTTCTCTTCTACTCTAATCTTCTACTCTTCTCTTCTACTTTTCTCTTCTACTCTAAACTTCTATTTTTCTTTTCTATCTTCATGTGTTTTTTTTCTCTTTTTGTGCTCTTTTTTTGTTACCAAGAAACTCCAACTGCCCACGATGAAGCCCCACATTTGCTGTTATTTTGTATCATTCAACCAAGGCTTGCTATGCGCGGCTGCAACACATCGAAAACAAGCTCTCAGCTCTTCAGCTCCCGCCAGCCAGCCCGAGAGGGGTTAGTGACTTTCTTTTCCCAACAACCTCCTCCTTCTCCTCCTCCTCCTCCTCCAGGTGTGGATTGGCTTCCGCCGTTCCGTATTCGGTTCATTTTTCGTGCTACGTTACGTTTCGGAGTCCGCGTGACCGAGAGCAGCAGCAACACGGTGTGTGCGGTGGTGTGCCCAATGGTGGCGGATCCAAAGTATCTCTTCGCTCTCTGTGTTTGTGTGCCTTTTTTCCATCGTTCCATCGTGCACTTTCTTTTTCCAAGTGAAACCACCAATCGAAGCGAATGAGGCAGGAGTGAGGGGGGGGGGATAGTTTCACTTTCACTGATTATCAGGCACACAAACACAAAAAAGCAGACAGTTTGCGCTGTCCGTGTGTGTGTGTGTGCGAGAGATAGAAAGAGCGAAAGAGAAATGCGTTTCCTTTGGCTTGCTGTCTACGGCGACGGTTGAATGACCCGCGCACACGGACGTGCACAATATCATAGACACGGGAAGCACCGAAAGCGAAAGCTCTTTTTCGGGCTGTGGCTGTTAATCTTCGGGGGGTTGATGTAGGGGCACAACAAGGGAGGTGGGTGGTGAGGCGTACCACCCCCGGAGGACGCGCATCTCACGAACAACGAGGCCACCCCCGGGAACTGGTTCAGGCGAACACAAATGAGGGTTGGGAAGGAGGGGGGCGGGGGGAGGCTCGTTAATTGAATGGCAGGGCAGCAGTGGGAGTGAAATCGGTGGGGATTTGGCCCACACTTTCCCTTTTTTTGTGTGTGTGGAGTCTTTCGCCACCAGCTCGGAAGGTGAATGACTTCCTCCAAAGGTAAATAGCAAAATCAATGGAAGTAAAAGCGAGGAGCAGTTGCTCTTTAAGCACGGGAAGACGATCATCAAACATTATCGATTCCTTTATCAAACTATCTCGAATCCATTCCATCACTTCCGCCAAGCTTTAGCTGACCCGGATGACAGCTTTACTCCAAAGAGCAACTCGACACACTTCTCCCCGATCGGGGTCGCACACATGCACTCCCGTGTCCCTGATAAGCCGAAGCGCAAGCGATAAGACCGCAAACATGGGCAGGCTGAAGCTGTTTGCACAAGCAGTCAAGCAGGTGTTCTGCTCGATCTGCCCGAATGCACGTGACAGCTCGTGCGCTTTGTGTGCTGCCTCCTCCTGTGCGCACTTCAGACATCAAAATCCTCATCCCGACCGCGCGGAGTGCGACTTGGGATTTGTCATCGCTAGGGATTACTCACACGGGCTGCGGGAGACGAAATGGGGTCGCTTGCAAGAGAAGTGCAAAGAAAAAGGGTCTACAAAGTGTGTGCACAGTTGTGGTTTCCACATGGTTGTTGAGAGCGTTTAAATGTGGAACAAGAATCCCAAAAAAGTTTGGGCATTGAGGCGCATTGAGTTGCTTGATATCTTCACAACAAAAGTCCCAATCTTCAATCAATCTCTTCGAAAAATTTCGTAATTTTCATAGATGTCGAATTTAATTCAATCATCTGTCTTACCACGTGGTAAAGGAACAGTAACCCACAAAAAACAACTACATCGATTGCTGCCGGAGATTTCCATTTCCATACATTTCCATAAAATGTGATGAGAAAAAGGTCATTAAACCATAGAGCAGCGCAGTAGAGCATTGGGGAACCGAACCGAGCGAGAAGACAGGCGCAATATGCTCCATCAAACATCCCCCCCCCCTTTCCCCACCCTGAAAAAAAATTGCATTCAAATGGCACACACCACGTGCCACGGAGTACGATGGAGCACGCCTCGCCCGAATCACACACAAACGCCGCGCGCGCGCCTTGGGAGGATGTGATGAAGTTTCACTTTCCGCCCTCGATCGCACTTGTGTGTGAACACTTTCTCGCCCAAACCCCGCTTATTATTGCGGTGCGAGAGTTCGTTGAACTCGCCCCAAAAGGCCAACACTGGCGGCAGAGAGCGGGCAAGCAAGCGGGCCGTGAGAGCATTATGCACAGTCCCTGCCGACCGGCGAATAAATTCGAAATCATGTCCTCGAGTGGAGGGAGAAGCGGGCGGGTTGGCGGTGGGTGAACGGTGACTATGTTACTACAGACACACGCACGAAACTACCACCACCATCACCATCACCATTGCCAACCCCAACTAGCCTACTACGAAGTTCGTTAACCCAGTGCTCGAATTATGCGGCTGCATGCGAACGCTCGAAGGCGAACCACCCCGCCGCTGTTGCGTCCTTCTTCGCTTGCGCTGTGTGAGTTGGGCGAGTGACTTGAGGTCGTTATGCGTATGTTTCGAAATTGCTTGAGATGGGGTGTACACGGACGTACAGCAGTCAGCTCTTTAAAACGATGCTTTACCCCGACTGCTTCGAGATGAGGGAATTGAAGCAAGGAATAGAGAGCAAGACTCGCAAGACAAATCTCAAACTACTGCGGCAAGTGTGATGGCACTACGAGGAAGATGGCCGGAGTGCAGGAGAGCCGCCCTCTGTCCAACCGAGTATCTCCAATTGGAGGATGCTTAATTTTATACCGGCTAGACGACACAGACGCCACAGACGACGACATCACGCCGAGTCGATACGAGAAGGAGACGGAATTGGAAACTATCACCTCCAGCACCGTCGTCATCCAGCCGGGAGAAACAGGTTCAACGGCCACCAGCCGGGGGGCCGCGATGAAAGTGAAAAGTAAAAGTTTCCACACCTCCACCGTCTGCTGCCTCTCTGGCAAGACTTTTCGTTGCTTTTCAGTGCCGATCGATGTCACTCAATAGGGTGTTAGTACCCATCTTAACCGACTGCAAAAAACGGGGTTAACTGAAGGGATGGAAATGAATCTCTGATTAGCAAACTACATTGAGGGTAATGGTCTCTCCTCTCAAGTTCTTCCGAAATTGAACATTAACGCCAGACGACAAAGAGCGTTTCGTCTTCAAGATCTTCAATCCCTTTGAACTACGAAATCATCTCGAATAATAAAGATCACCCAACAGCACTTAGATCCTCAGATTACTTCGCCAGCATACATCTGAGGCCCTCTCCTCTGGGTATGGTAATTTATATGTGCCAAGACATGGATTGATTTTTCGCGCTTGCTAACATAGAAATCGTGCCACTCGGTGCTCCTTTCTCTGCCTCTTTCGTCTACGACCATACAGCCTCACGTGACTCGGCGTCACGAGACGAGGGCCGAAGGGGGTGAGAGTCACACACTTTCAAAAACCCCGGGGTTCATCGTACCGGGAGAAAATGGAATGGAAAGAAAGTGTGTACACACGACGGACCGTTTTCACTTTCAGCTTCACAACTCTTGCTGCTGCTGCTGCTTTGGTTCCGAAATTTCGAAACGATTTGACACGACCGAGCGAAGAAAACAGGGAAACAGGTTCGTTGACCCAGCCCGCTAAACATAACATCCTCGTGGAGGGAGATGGGCATAGGGAAGAAGCATGGCGCACAGCTTCTTCGCCTCTTCCATTATCGTTGCTGCTGTGCTCGAAAATAAACAGACAAGCGTTCGTCCCGCTTCCACCGCTCCACACCGCAACACACACGCCCGATTTCGAGCGACTTCGAGGTCAACGGACCCTTTTCTTCCCTTCTTTTCTTCGGGTGTGAGCGGGCGCACGCACGCCCAGAGCCGGAACTATGCTGCATCGGGTTGGTTTGTTTGTTTCTTTTTTTTCTTTTTTTCAGCAGAAGGTGCAAGCGAGAAGGGCCGATGAGGAGGGCGACTTTTGGAACGTTAGGCTGCGCTTCTATGGTGAGCCAGCGTTGTCTAGGTCATGAGGTAAAAGCGCACCCTCTGCGGGCACAAAGGGCACCGTTCGGGCGGAATCGGTCCCTTTTAGTTCACCCTCTATCTTGTCTTTCGTGCGCGAGTTTTTTTCGAGCCTACTCTACCCATTCCATTACTTTCTCGAACACCACGAAACGCCCGCGGAAACAGAGGGTGAACGGGGAGGAGGTCACCCTCGCGTGTTTTGTTTGAGGATTTCTTTTCGTCGCTTGTGCGGGTGAAAGCGAAATCTTAGGTCGACGAATTAATGCATCGTGTGCTTCCTCTTTCGGAGCAGTTTTGGGTTTTTTGTTTTGTTTTGTTTGCAGTAGCGAGGGTGCCACCACTTTCTCCGTCCTTTTGTTGATTTGGTTCAATTTCAACGCCCGCAATTGTTGAAGGTTGCAGAGGGGGAATCGTTGAAACAAGAGCTTCGTATGTTTAAAATATTTAAAATGTCTTAAAATGGTTGTAATGGAGCGAATAAAATTAAAACTATTCCTTATTTTGAATAAAATAAAGAAAATATATTGCAACGAATCAACCAACAAGCGCGTAACATATTTCCATGCAGGCCTTATCTCAAGTACAAACCAAAACCTTCAACAAATCCATCACCTGCCTCCATAAACTCGGGGCTCAATCTAGCCGCATGCTGCGCTGATTGCAGACATTTAGGCGCATTTCTGCAAGTGCCGCTCACTGTGAGCCACTCACTGCGTGCTCACGTGCTCAAGCGAGCGATTTCAAGGTTTCTCACTACTAGCGGCGTCGGCGGCGAGTGAGAGATTTGAGCATTTGCTGCAAGCCGCTAGCAAATTTATATTAAAGCGTGTTTTTTGTGCTACATTGTGCAGGCAATTGTAGGTTATCGGTGCAAACACGTGAGCAAAACCCAATTAAAAACTGCTGCACTTGAGACCTCGGTGGGTTGTGCAGTGTTGTGCAAACAGTGTTGCTGTTGTAGGAGTTAATTGTACACAATTAAGCAACACACATCCAGCGTTTCCATCACATGCAGATTTTACACACAGAGAGAGAGTTTACAAGTTAATAAATGAAACGCACGCTGCCAAACTGCAACAAACTCCCTACTTTACTGCAAGCCAGCAACAGCACCCAACCGTACGACGGCGGACGACGACGACTAAAGCGACGACGACCCCGCATCGCACCGAGAATGCGATGTGAAACGGAAAAAAGGTCAACGACTTGCGGCAGCGAGGGCATTGGCATGAAAAAGGCGCGCACATGGCGCGCGTGAGGCCCACACCGCACCGCCCGCCACCATCCGGGTCCAGCGGCGCCACACACCTTCACACACCGCCACCCGGAACCAGCTTCAAAGCGGCACAGAGTGCGAGTGAGCAAAGCGGCCCCAGTGGTGAGCTGCTCCGGTTGGGACTGGACGGGGGTGAGGGTAAGAGGAATTCTTCATGCTCTTCACTCTCCACCTTCCATAGGGAGCATTATAGTGTTTCCTATTAGAAAAAAAGGCGCACCACCCCATAGGGTACTCACAATTTATGCTTCCTTCTATCATGGTGGGAGTGCGAAAGAGAGTAGGACATCTTTTTCTATCGCACGCGAACCAAAGGAGCCTTTTGGTTTCTTCTCCCATCACTCACTCACGTGAGTTCCATAGTGAGAAAGGAGCTCACGGCACACGCACTTTCGCAGTGAGCAAACCCGAGCGAGATGGCATGCTGCGAGCGGTGAGCGACCATCGTGAGTGAGATGAGAGCGAGAGACAGAGGAGAGCGTGTGAGAGCATGAAGGGCAATGTACTGTTTTGACCGTGTGCTGGTTTTTCACCACTATTTCCAAACCCACACACAGCCACACATCCACTTGTATGCTTCCCTATTTCGCTCTCTCTCTCTCTCTCTCTTGCTCGCTCTCCCTCTGTCTCTCAAGCGCCATCATGCAGGATCGCATTCTAGACATATTTTTTTATGCTGCTCGCTTCTAGCGAAGGGTACAGCGACACAAAAAAAGGTCAACAACACATGTGCGATGTACAGTTGCACACATAGGGGTGCCTCCGCTTCCGTTCTTCCCCGCTGCGTTCTAGAGCGTGTTATGCGCTCTATTAAAGGGGGACTTTTTTTTGTTAAACGCTCGCTAATAGGGGAAAGACGGCTCGGCTCGTATGCAACTGCACAAAAACCAAAAGAAGGTCAATTAAAAGTTATGAATTGAGGGCCACCGAAAAGCCACGTCAGGTGAATATGCGCGTCACGCATAATTATCACCCTACGTGTCTACGTCATCTTTCAGCATATATCCTGGCTCCTGTTTTATGCTCTAGATCACTCAAAGAGCACTCTTTTACCCTCTCTCTCTTTCACTCTCGTGAAGTGTAACTGAACTTGACACCATTTCGACACAGCTGCAGTTTTACTTTCCCTGTACAGGCTAGTCTAAGGGGTGGCAAACACGTGGAATTTGCATCCGAATTACGGGGGTAAGGCAACACATTACAATTGCTAATTTTGTACGATAGTTTCAATTTTGGGAGCGCGTTTTCCTTCTACATTTCCCCCCATCGCATCTTGGACGTGGTTACCTATGTTCAAGTCCGGCTCGCCTTTCGGGCCGGGTGAACAGCTGCTGGAACTGCCGCCGCTGGTGGAGGTGTTGTTGACGCCACCGCTCACACTGCCATTGCTGCTGCTGCTGCTCGAGCTGGCCACACTGTTATCCATAATGACGGGCGGTGTCGTTGGTGGACTGCCGCCGCCACCGGCCGTGGTCGAGGAGGCCGACTCCTGCTTGGGAACGACGACCACCACGCCTGACGAATGCTGATGGTGCTGGAGCTGCTGATGTGGTGGTCCACCCCGACCGTACACCGACAGCTGGTGATGGTGGTGGTGAAGATGATGCGGATGGTGGTGTGGATGCCCGAGCGCATCCTCCGCCTTGGAGCTGGCCACCACGTCCGCCGAGATGCTCTTCATCGAGTGCAGAATCTTCGGGTGGCTGGTGTAGACGGAGGAGGAGCTGCCACCGTGCACCGCGTGATACGTGATGACCGGCGGTGAGGTCGGTGGATTCGGACCGGCAGACACTTTCGGCACCTGCAGCTGCCGCTCGGCGGAAGGAGACGACGAACCCTCCGGCACGCTGCTCGTTGCAGCGGCACTGGTCGCTGTTGTCGTGGTGGCTGCCACAAGATGGTTCTCCTTTATCACGGACGGAGTGGCCGGCACCTGATAGTGGTGGTGCTGGTGCTGGTGGTGCAGCGCCACCGGATGATACCCGTCCGACAGCATGATGTGGACGTGTGCTTTGTATCGACGGCGTGACACACTTGAATCGGATATGCACTCTGGGAAGGATGGGCTCTGGCTACCCTATTTGCACGCTGCCGCTATTGTTTGCCTACGATTGGGCCCAACGACGAATGATATACTGATAGAAGGTAGGGGGCGTGCGCGCTTTTCACTTTTCAATTTTCACCAAACCGAACCGAACCGAACTAAACCGTAGACGGCCAGCGCGTGTGGCGAAACACATTTTTGCCATATAACCTTTTTGTACTCCTCGTCGCTTCACTTCACACGGCCGAGAGAGCGCGCTTCACTTTTGCTCCATCCACTTTCTTCCGGCGCCCCGGTTTGCAACAACGATTGGAACGTTTTCACTATTTATTTTTTCTTTTCTTAATATTTTGCTTTCTGCCGTTTTTATTTTTTCAAAACATTTCACTTACCCTCTCCCACACACACGAACGCGCACATAGACACGGGAGATAAGGTAAGACAGCTTAAGCACGCACACACGCCACACACAATATTCCTACAAGCCAACGCACCAAATTTTGGGCGCTTTCTTCATTCAATTGTAGGAAAATATGCACCAAGGCGCCGCACTCTTTCGCTCCTTATATTCCTTCTGCGTAACAATACTCGTTATCCTGAGGCACTTTTGGCAATGCACACACACACACAACCCAATGCTCAAAACACTGCTCGGCGCTCGACCGCAAACAAATCACAAAGCACTTAACTAATAAAATGATACGAGGAAAACTTTAGCGAGTTTCCGTTGAGTTTTCGCCACTTTTACACCTTTCAAAACAACCGAATTAACACACATACACACACGCCAAGAGACAGAGGGAACACAGGCCCGTCACAGATCAGTTTGCGATGCTCCCTCCTTTCGTCTCGATTAACTTTTTTTGGTTTGTTTGCACTTTTGCTTTACACTTTCACACCTTTTGCTGGAGGCACTGATGATGAGCGTTTTATCCAAATTGTTGCCGTCAACACGCGGTGTTTTGGCGTTATGGGAAGACACACACAACACACACACACACCACCCGGTGGGCCGAGGTGGTCGAGAGCAAGCGCGCGCGCGTCTTCGAAAAACACGACCGACGCCAATGAAAGGAAAATCGTTAATAAAAGTCACTCACTCGCTCCGGTTCCGAGTCGAAGCAGGCCGCCGTCGAAAATTGAAGGTCATGAGCGGTTGAGTAGGGGGGAGCAAGGAGACCTCGCGAGAGCGCCCGCGTGAGAGCGAGAGTGAGCGAGCTCTTTGGCAAGTGAGTGTGAGCCGCGTGCTTGTGTATTATGAAATGTGCGGCGCGGTGCGATTGCGGTGTGAGTGACCGTGTTTGAAGGCGATCAGTTTCCTCACCCCTGGCCTCGTCCTCCCTTGCTCGGAGCAAGAGCAAGAGGAGAGAAAATGTGAAGGTGGGAGGATTTTGACGGGAGAAGCAAAGGAAAAGCAACATGATCAGGCGAAGGAAGCCAGTCACTTTTCCTGCTGATAGTTTAAATGCTTTTTCTTTAAAATGGGTTTATAGAACAGGTTTTGTGTTTCAAAAGAGTGCCTCGATGTAGCTTTTTGTCGTTTTCGAACCATAAATTGACCGTTACGTATTTCAGAGTATTGCAAATAATTCAGATTAGATTCACTGTCCGTTAGACTTTTTATTTTCACTAACCATTGATCGAGAATTGAATTTTGACAAGTGTACCTAAAACATAACAAAAAACCTGCTCCGAACAAATCAATGAACCAGCCCATCCTTGTACATTTCATTCACCCCGCGCAAGGGGTAGAGAACCGGAAAAATCCTTCATCCAAAAATCGTACGTACCTTCTCCCACCCGAAAATTGCGTTATAAACATCATCCGCCGTCATCCGTTTTTGGCACAACAGCGCGCTGCTGCTAGCCTTCACCGGCCAACAAAAACCTGTGCAAAACACACACACACACACACACTTATTGGATCATCGCGACAAGAACCGCGAGTAGAGAGGGTCGTCGCTTTTGAAGATGAATAATGGTGCAGAGACCGCCGCCGCCGCCGCCATCTCTTGAGGTCAGGCCGGCGCTGCGATCGAGCAAGAGCGAATATGGGGTAGTCGACCGGTGAAGGGCTCGGTCATGGCTAACGCCACACAATAACGCATCATAAAAAAACAGCACACACGCGCGACAGAGCAACAGAAGAGCGAGTGAGAGCGAGCGAGAGAGGGAACGTTCAAAAGTATCTCAATTGGAGGCGATCATATATTAAAACGAAACGACCACCGAAAACCGAGAACTTCTTCTGCTCCCCTTCCCCCCTCTAATTGATGGTTGATGGTGGACTACAGGCTCTCCCCCCCTCTACACCCTTCTCTCCTAAAAACAGAACGCAAAACCACAAAACCTTCTTCGGTTTCGTCGGTTTCGCGAACTTCCTTCCCAAGCGCGAATGGTGTCGGTTCCTGTACGAAGAACAAGGTGAAGGTGAATGCGACAGCCAAACACACACACACACACACACACCGACGGCCGCTTGCTGCTTGTGGTGGCCATAGTAAAGATGACGAGCAGGGGCCGCTGGGGTGGGTCGCGCACGGCCGACCCCAAAAAAGGTGTCGGCCGAAAAGAATTCAAGGGCAAAAAGGAAGGCGCCGTGGCGTTGCAAAAAAAACACACCACCTCACTACTTGTGCTCCAATTAAACACGCACAAACACCGACAAGTGGTGCAATTTGATTGGTTTTGTGGTAAGAACGTTCTAAAGTTAATACAAGAAAGTCAACAGGAACGGTTACATCGAAGACTTGGGTGGAAGAAAAGCGATCGCCAAAGGGTGTCAATTTCCTGTACGGGGCAAGCGAGAATGTATTACAAAACAAACGCCACTTGAGCTTTTCTGAAGGCCAGTCTATGTTTATTTTGAACTACACCATACCACCATTACCACCACCTCCCATTTGCTAATAATATCCATCCTTCGATTCTCCTAATAAAAAAACCTTTGAATTAAACGAGATGAAGCAAATGAGGAAGCCAGGTGGCCTGTTAATCGACCCACAGATTCGGGGTGAAGTACCGCGCGGAAGGAGATGAAGCGCAGGGGAAGATGTGCTTAAAAATACAAAACAACGCAGAAGCATCCCCCAACCAGTGATTCCCCTTACAATTCTGCCAAACCACCCCGAAAATGATCAAAACATTTTCCCAAAAGAGATAGAAAGAGCGAGAGAGAGAGACAGAGAGACCGAGTGAGAATACAGATGAGAATGATTTTTGGTCAAAATAAATGGTCCACACATACTTCTTGTAACGGCTTCCATATGATCATCATCATCATCATCAGACAGACAGCACCAATACTAAAAGGAAGCAGCACACAAGCAGAATGTATAAAAAATCGCACATAAATTGGAAGTCGCCATTTTTTCGTTGTTGCTTCTTTTTTTCTTTTTTAACCATCGAAAAAAAGAGGAACACACACACAACTTCAGCCATCGAAAAGCAAGAGAACAAGAGAGAGAGATAGAGAGAGAAACAACCGAGAATTTCAGGTTCAAGGGCAAACATGCGACGCAAGCGAAAAAGCGGCACACAGACACACACATACAACAGCCGCGGCAATGTTGGCCAGTTCTGTGCGTAAGTGGAGCAAAAGGAGGGGAGGAAAGGAAGGAGAACGGGGGGAAGGGGTTTGCACGCTTCTTCGGCACGGCTCTGCGCTTCTTGGACGCCCCAAACAGCACACCAACAGGGCCAGTTCAGAATTAATTAACGGCGAACAGTTTCGTCAAAGATTTGTTACTTTATTGGACTGGCGATCATAAATGGCATGTGAAACGTTCATCGGTGCCGTGACTTTTTGATTGCGTTTGTTACATCTGTTACCAACTGTGCTTTGCACGTTTCGTGTTTTAGTTTTTAGTTTTATCAAACTATTGCAATGGTTTGTTAGTTCTGTGCTTCTCTAGTTTTTCTTGTAAGTTTTTTGAACAATTCTATTTAGTTCCAGTTCCATTTCCACATTTACAAACGCCCTTTTACGGATGACTTCTTCAGTGGCTCATTTGAATGGCCCACTGCGGAATGGAATACATTTTTGGGAACTTTCAAAGGACACTCCTTCTTCAAATGCCGCACGGCCAAAGAGGTCAGGGTCAGTCGGTGACTTCGCGCGGCGGGTCGACCAAACCGAACCCTTTCCAAACACGAAATAAATAAACCCGACACGCCATTTGTCTCGGAAACCCCTTAGACGAATAGCAGTGTCGATTGTCGACTTAGCACAGACAGGCCCGGCCGAACTTGGGATGTGGTGGTGGTTTCATGTTCCCTCTTTTTCCCAAGAAACGCTCTTACGCATTTTTGCGTACGCAATCGCAGCGATACGCGCACGATCGCGGGAGAGAGAGAGAGAGAGAGTGAGAATACACGCGTATAACGCGCGTTTCTTGTTTTTCTATTTTTATTTCCTCCTTGTTTCCATTATTCTGCCCTCCCCAAAATCATATTCAAATGGATTCGCACCATCACACACATCGTCGTGGCCGTTTTTGCCTTGAACTTAAAAACATTCTCCCTGGACGGTCTCCTCTCCTGGCCGAGGAGCGGATTTTTTTGCTGTTTCGCTTTTTCGAACGTTTTCTCCGCTTTCAATTGTTTCCCTTCCCAATTGGGGTGTGTGTGTGTGTGTGTGTGTGTGCTTTTTTACTTTTGGTTAAGGAGGAGAAGGAGGGTGAGGGGGTGATGTTCCTTTTGCGCACTTTGGGCACTTTTACGCAATCGAAGCCGAAAGAACGTGGACAATCATCGCACCGTGTGTGCGTGCTTTTGGGTTGGGACGTAATTTAAAGGCAGCGTACAGCGCAATCAAGAGAGCGGCAAAGGAAAGCAACAACACAACAGGAAGCAGCAGAAGTTTGCTTCTTTGATCTCTTTTTTCAGTTGTTTTCGGTTACACTTTATTGTTTTGCTTTCGCTTTGCTGTTCTAGAAAAAAACATGAGCAACAGTTACAAGTAAATTCTCACTTTATACAAGTTTACTTTCTTTTACACATATTTTATTTTGCTTTTGGAACAAAGCATGCTTTGATATTATAGAATAAGTTAGTTTAACAAAGAAATACTGTTTTCCAAAATAGTTAAATTTATCTTCTATAAACAAAACAAAGCTAACAAATAAACAAACAATCTTAAATAATCTAAAAAAATGTAATACTATTTATAAGATGAACAATAAAAATGTAAGGTATGTTAGCAAAACGGTAAAATAAAGCACAACATACAAAACACAAGAAAGAAATGTATAAAACAGTTCATTTCGACGCAAAAACATACAAAATAACATGTAAAAGCAAGCGAAAAAGAAAACCCGGAGTAAACAACCCCGGTAAAGAATAAAAGTAACGCGCAATTACAAAACATACACACACACTGCTGCTAAAGGCAGACCAAGAACTTGAAAGCAGCACAAGAAAACGACCAATAGAAACATCACCGCGCACCAAGAGAAGAAGCAGCAAGAAGTGGAAAACAAGTTCAACGAAACGAATGCAAAGAGGTCAACACACCTCACGATGGGCAAGCGACTGCTGCTGCTGCTGCTATATTGCTGCTAAAACCCAAGCAGTTTGTGAGCCCAAAACGGGAAGAAGAATTCCTCCCCAAAACGCACGTTCTCGTTTCCCGAAACAGTCGCCGCGCATACGCACGGAGCAGAAATATGTGGTTCGTTCTGGGGCCCTGTCCGTTTCCTTCCTTTCCCCCCTAACTCTCTACGCAGCACAGAGTGCCACAACAACTTCGCTTCTGTAGATTTCATGTATATTTGCATTCACCTCATGGCCCCCGGGGGCAAGCAGGCAGGCAGGCAGGCCGGGAGAACGAGAACGATGCAAAGAAGTCATTCTCAAGAAAACGCACTGGAAAAGGCACAATTTTCCCACCTCTTACTAAAGAGCTCCAGTTTAGAGTTTTGCTGTTTCCAGTTCTCGTTCTTGCTTTTGTTGTTGTTGTATGTATATTGCTTTCGTTTCGTTGCTTTTATCGCCCGTTCTGAGCACAGTTTTCATGGCAAGTTGTTATTTTCGCCCCTGGCTTTTTAGTTTGCGTTTTCCCTTCATTCTCGGTTTGATTTTACCGAACGTGGCGCGCGTTCCCTCGCTCTGACGGACGGACGGACACGGCCCGCGGTCGGGTGACTGACCTACGACGATGATTTTATTTCACCTTCCGCGCGGTCGAATGCCTTTTGCGGTTTTGCCCAGCTCTCTCGCAAGGGAACGAGTGGGACGGAAAGCGAGAGAAAGAGAGAGAGAGAGTGATAGGGAGAGAGAGCGATGGGGCGAAGATCATGGTGAAGATCTTCCAGCGCTGAGAGAAAGAGAATGCTCATCTGCGCTCCTCACTGTATGCTCCCCAAGCAGGCCGAGTGAGTGGCTGAGTGAGTGGCTGGATGAGCAGCTGGATGAGCAAGCAGCAGCGATCCAGCGATGGGGCCGATGACGTTTTATCCAGCGTGGAGTTGATCGTCGACGATAGCGACGAACGTAAAAAATATGTTTCCCCCCTTTTCACCGAGAGCGCCAATGAAAGATCGAACCATCGCAATGCGGACGAGGAGCTGAAGAAAGTGCGCTAAAGAGGGAAGCGGCCAACTACACTATCCCTCTCTCTCCCTCTCTCGCTTTATCTTTCCAATGGGAAAGTGATAATGCTTCGGTAGACCACACTGGGGGGGGGGGGGGGATATTGCCACGGGAGCGATCGGTATTTTCCAAACGAGGTGCAGGAGAAAGGAAATACACTCTGCCTCCATTCCCTATGCGGACCCACCACCACCACCACCACCACTTGCATCGCTTTCGCTACGAGGGCAAACCGATCGGAAAATCATTCAACCGGCGCGGATAATTGGACGGTGAAGGTTAAGTCATTGACTCTCGCTTTTCCTTCCTCTGCCCACCGGTGCGAATAAAGGGAGAGAGAGAGAGAGAGAGAGAGGGGAAGGGGGTAGGGAGATGGAGAAATTTTGAAACGATAAAATTATATACTGGGGCGTATATTTGTTGTTACACTTTAGTTTTAGAAGTTGGAAAGATCAATTTGATTACAAAATGATTCTTTAAATAAAGTAAAAGTAAATAAATGTTTCATGTATTTTGTTAATTATAAACTAAATACTGAAACCGGCTTAAGCCAATGGAAAACTGTTTAACGTTAAGAGAGGATTGGACCCATCGAAATGCGAGTCATTTGAATATTTTGAAGCCCTGCTCACCATTGCACTCTAATTATACATTGCTTGGCACCGAAAGTTCACTAACCGACTTTTTCTTCGCTCCCTCCATCAAAACGCATCAACCGTTGTTTCACTAACCTCTGCGCGCCAGCACACCACCAAAAGAAGCAAAAGAAGTTCATTGGATCGGTGTGAAAACAGCATGAAAAGTGGTGCAGCTTTTCTTTCCATTTTCCCACCCGGTACGCACCGGGTGTGTCACGCCGTACGCACCAAAAACGCACTATTTTCGCATTCGCTTTGCGGCTTTTTGTTATTTTTTGCTTCCTCTGCTGCCAACGTTTCCCCTTTCGCCGAGGCAAAAGTGAGTCAAAGGAAAATCCGTTTCACAGCAACGGGTGTAGAGGTACTGTGGGGAGCGAGGGCGAGGTTTGGCGAGTTTAATTTAAGCTGTGCAACGACCCATAAGACACGCCACGGTGCACAAATTTTCCTCCTTCTAGTGTGTGTGTATGCGTGCGAGAGAAAGAAAGAGGGAGAGCGAAAACACAAATGAGGGAAAACGAAAAATGAAGCAAAGAAAAATGCGATGTGCAGTAAATAAATATGATCAGAAGAAAACACACAAAAACACACACACACATACAGCAGCAGCGACGGCTAAGAAGAAAGTAAAGAAAGTAGACAAAACAACAGCAGAAGCAACAATAAAACACACAGCCGCGACCAGAGAGCAGCAAACAAACCAAACAAAAGGGAAATAAAAAGGAAAATGCAATCAAACCGACGGGCCACAACTGAGTGGAAAAACTTTGTAAAAGCGAAAACTGCAGCCTTCATTACCGCCCCTTACCAGTGTTTGTTTGTCTTGTGCATTTTTTTGTTGTTTAGCGCTAGGAAAGTTTTGGATCACTCTGCTGCCGCCGTAAACTGTTACGATTATGATATGGCTAACCGATTTGCAGACTAAACCATTACTTTACTTTCAGCTCTACAGCAAAACAATCAATGCACTTCTCTCGCGCTCGATGATTGTCCGATCAGCAGTGGGGGACTGCTACCGCATTTTCATTGGCTGTGAAAATGTGCAATCAATTTGAGGCAATTTGAAAGCGACCGGTGAGTGTGTGGGTAGATAAAAGGGAAAACTGTGGCCTGTTTGGACGGGAGCATGCGCCCAAGACAATTGTTTGACGAATAATGAGCTTAACGAAAAACGTATAATTTAATAGCAAATTTGAAAATGGCAATTTAGTGAGAGGGAGTGAGAGCGATCAGCCGTGAGCTGGAGGGTAAATTCCGTGACAAACGAGACTGTGAATTATTAGTTAAGCAGATGATTTTGGGCGACGGGGAGGTACGGATCACGAACAAACGATCTTCAAATAATTGCTACCGCAAGAGGCATGAGCCAAACACGAACATAATCTCATCTTCTCCTTGAAGCAGATTGTTGTTAGTTGGGCACAACACACACATCGGGCAGTATAGTGAAAGTACTCCACCATGCAGCATGAACTGTTTTAATTGAACGGTCCCAAATGGAAAGAGTTCCCGGGCTTGTTGCAAACCAGCCTGATCCGGGGCCACACAAAATGCGTCAAAGCATCCCATAAAATTCCCCCAAACAACCTCCCCCCGTTGACGTTTCACTTTTGCTAGTGATGGCTGCGTAGCAAGGTTTGATTCGTTTCAGGGAGTGCAATGGCGCCGACCTGCCTGCTGGCTGCCCTCGCCCCCCCCCCTCCCCCCCGCCGGGAGGCGCACAACACCTCAAAATGTGACCGGTGGAAAACATCATCCGGGCTGACCGGACCCCACCAGAGGTCTTGGGATAGTGACCCAACCCCTTCTTCTTCGCATCCGTTTCATGCTTCTGCTATTGGCTTCGTGTGTGCAAGGGCCAATGACTTCGTCCGGATCGGCCGGCTTTGCGAAGTGAGCAGAGGTCAATGGCATGCGGCCAGGCTGGGCAAGACCTCCGCGCCCGAAAGTTCCGAAAGTTTTTGGGGTGTTGACGGTAATAGAAAAGCCCCCAAAGTAAGGTGGCAGAAGAAGCATATTTATGCTCTTTTCATGTGTTGATATGTGTTTTTGTTTTTATTTTGATGCATTTTTTGTTGTTGAATATTCGAGCTATAAAATGCAGCTAGGGAAAAAAATGAAAACAAACACGACAACACTGAATGTACCAAATTGATGCTACCAAAACATTAAACTTAGCATATTTAATAGACATTGGACGGATCTACGATTCGACTACTTACAACAGCAGCAAGTAGCTGTGAAGAAAGCCTCCTAAGATCAACAGTCGAATGGTCAATTGATGGAGCGACCAAGAGAAAAGAGAGAGAGAGAGAGACGAGGGGAGGCAAAACTATGGAAAGGAAATTGTAAAAGTAAATAAACTTTGGTACATTAACCCGCAATCGAGTGGTGCTCGCCCCGAGAAGATCATAGGCTCTCTAAACCCCTCCTCCGTCTTCTCCCCCATTCTCCTTTCCCCCCATCCCAGCACCTTTTCACTCGCTGTACCAGTGAACCTTATCTCTCTGCGCTCGATCGCTCGCCGCCTGCTCGAAGGGAAAATGTGTGAACACAGAGCAGAGCAAAGGCAATGAAAGTAATGAAGAAAGAAAAAAAAACAACACACATACACTAAAACTTCACACTCGAGCGGACACACGCTGAGCATAAACGAGCCCCGATTACCATGGAAACCGCATTAAACGCTCCTACTGAGGCGGAGGAAGGCAACAAGACACTCATCCACTCTTCATGGGGTCAGCAGCTTCCCTTTACGGAGCGGGCATGGTGAGTGCGCCTCCAAATGAGTGGCCGTCGGAGTGCTCCAAAGGCAGCAGAGCGCAAAAGGGGCAATGGAAAACGAAAATATAATAACAAAACAGAAAATATCCAACAGATATATCCACTCCAGCCTATTTCCAGTGCAGCGGAGTCCCGCCGTACCGTCGCATGGGTTTGAAAGAGAGAAGAATACAATCGCTCTCGCTCTAGTTCCCGGCGATTGACAATCTTTGCCTTTGAGAGCCGCAGCGAAGGGAGCAAGAAAAGAAAGGCTCTCTAATTTGCTTACTTGCTTTCACTCTTTCTCACTGCCGTGCACGGCCGGGGAGGCGGCCGGCTGCCACGATGGCCGACTTGGGGGCTATGACCTTGGTTTCCTTTGCAGCGCGCACCCAACCCGGTGATTGTTATGCAGTAGTAACGGGCTTGAAGAAAAGTTCGGCTCCAACTCATCGACCGAGCAACGGACGATGCGTGGAGTAAAACCATCACTGTACTCTCTTGGTGCTTTTTCCTGTTTTATTCTCTTCCCATTTTAGTATGTTTTGTTTGAATTAGTAAAGGGAAAGTTTCCAATAACTGAAATGAAAATTAAATATTCTCGCTCACTCGCAACATTGCACGATGTGAATGTGGAACACCCTGCCCTTCAATGAAATTTCCTTGAAACCATTTCCCAGTTTCTCGGCTTAAAAGCAAGTCAACGAAGAAAAAGCAAACAATACAAAATTGTTTCAAAATAAATCTACTTTTCTTTCACCTCGTTCTGAGCGTCAGAGAGAAAGAGAGCGTACGTTCAGAACGACAATCATCAGCCTTTTCCTGGCGAGCGGAAAATCGAACAAAGCATTAATCAGCAGAAGCAAAATAAATTACCCGACGAAAGAATAACGCAGGGGAAAAAAGCACAACAAACCAGAAACACACACATGCACACACGCATATCGTCACAGCCGGTGTTAAGCGCCAGCGAGAGAACATGATCATCACCACCGGGAACGGGCGCATTCTTGGTTGTTTGAGTTTGGCCCGGTGTGGCCCGATGTGGGTTACCAGTTTACCCGGCGATCGACTTCCATCTCGTGCGCGCTCCTGCTGGCCCCACGTGAAGAAGTGGAGCAAAAACGCGAGATACCGACATGAGCGAGAGAACGAGAGCGAGTGATAGAGAGAGAGCAAGAGCACGCGCCCGCGAGTGACAGCAGCGAGCAAATGGGGAGCTGCACCGTAGGCTCTCAGCGGCTTAGTGAGCGTCACTCACTAGCAGTTTGCGTGCGTCTCCATCTGCCCCAGCCCCATCAGCGCGTAACTCAAACCAACCCCTCGCTCACGTACTCCCGTGTTGCACTCTTTTCCAACAACTCACCCCCCCCCCCTTCTTCCACCCTAACAACCCTTAACAGTGCTCCAAGTGCGAAAAAAACTCGGCAGAGGGAAGGCAAAACTCGAATCGCGCGCGTACACAACAGGCAGCGAGTGTGTGCGCATGGCCGGCAGTGTATCGGTAGTGGTGGTGGGGGTGGGGGTTGGCGGGAGAGAGGGGAAGTCAATGACCGACTAACCTTGAATTCATATCAACGGGCGCGCACTCGACGACCGAAGTCGCTGCCTGCTGCCTGCCTGCTTTTGCTCTGGCGTAGTTGCGTATTTTGCTCACCTTTTTCCATCCCGCTTTTTCGCACTGAGCAAGCATGCGAACGCCCAGGCGAGATAGAACGATCGAGGGATGATGATACACGCACGTTTTGTGGGTGTTCTTCTTGCTGCATCTTTTCTCGCAACAAAAAAAAATGAAGCAAAATTTATATATTGGTCCCAGCTTTTGCAAATAACAATCGCACCGCACATACGCACACACAGCCACACGATGCCGAAAATTCGTTTGATGGTTGCCACCATGCTCCACAGACGGTGCTGTTTGCGTTGATTTCAGGCGTTTGCTTACTTTCTTTTTACACAAAATAGAGGGCACAAAGGAACGAGAATACTTCGCAGTTGTAATGAGCCACCGCCCGGGGCCACAAACAACGCATGCGAAGCGGGGAAGAAATCGATAAGCGGTAAGTTTACGTAACTATTCACCGAGAGTGAGCAAATGAAGTAAGAGAAGATGAGAAATGTATATCACGAAAGAAGTACAGGAAATGGAAAGAAAGTAAAAATATAAAAAAATACAATTAAAACGCTTTTAAATGAATAGAAACATATAAAACAACATAAGAAAACATGTTGAATGAATAGGAACATGAAAAAACTAAACAAAATGTAAAGCTGCTGAACAAAGTAAATGCACAACATGAAACACAAAGTAAAGGAATTCTCGTAAAAACAGGAAAGATGAAAAGGAAATAAATAAAAAACGAAATAAATAAAGAAATTAACAAAAATGAATCAATTAATGGAAAAGAAATATTGCAATAGAGAAATGGCATGACAAAACTATATAAATTATCTAACCTAAACAAACATCAAAGTGTTGATACCTCATAGTCACTCAATTTTGAGGAACGAAAAATCGATCCAATCATTACGTCACGCCCTCATGTTCCGGAATTAAAAAGGTGCAAACAACATTAGAATAAAAAAAAGGCGGACTTCATAATACGAAAGAGAAGGTGAGGTGGTATCCAATATCACACCCTGTGCATCTTTTTTCCTCGGAGCTCAACGGATTGCACATACCACAGCACAAAAAAAAAATCAGTGTTCTGGCATCGGGGCGAAATAGGTCACAGGAGCAAATTTGCTGCTGTTGTTATTATTTCATCATTCGGCCACATTGATTGCACAAATTCGGAACCGTATGTGAGTGCAACGGAGAGAGAGAGAGAGAGACAGCGAGAGCGTGCCGGAGTGAGAGAGGGAGAGAGATAACAGGCGCTTCAAATATCATTTCTAAATTTATACCAAAACAGCACCGGCAGCAGCAGTGGCCCCACGTAGCGTTCTGTGTGCTGGTTGCTGACGATGGTGCTAAGTAAAAAAACACGTAATGAAGGTGTAGGCAACACACAGTGCTTGTGGTCGTTTTGGTCTGCTGTCATTATGATTACGTGGGGTGCATCTTAGCTCTCGGCTGGCGATCGATTTTCCTTGACAACCTTAGAATTCCTGCACCGAGAGCAAAGCCTACGGATACAGCCAGCGTAGGTCATCAACACACTACTCCTACCTTATTATCGGACGGTTCCATGAAGCGGTTCACGATTTATTGCCCGCAAGTTGGTTGCCCTCCACACACCTTGAGAACGGTTCTTATCCTACGCTGCTGGCCCCGTCGGGCTCCCCTGGAATCCTTCGCCGAAGACTCTGCCCTCTGGTGGCAATTTTTCGTAGCGACAGTACGGTGCGGCATTGATATTGCGCTCACGCCACGCTCATGTCGAACCCTCCTCCTCTTCCATTTCCGGAACCGGTTTCATCGATTCCCAGACAGACGACGCTGGGCACACGCGCAGCACACTCCTAACAACTCCACCACGGGTTCTCCAACGATCCGTGGGGTTCGCTGTCTTGTGCGCGTTCGAACTCAAACCACGCTCCCCCTGCTGCTGCTTCGTTCGAGCATACCGAAATGGCAATGACAATGACACTTCTTGACTGCGAGAGAGACACACACACACACAGGTGTGCTTGAGAGACACACGCACGGTGGTAGAGAGCAGTAGTAGTCGACCGAGCACTACACGAAATGACATTTAGACGATGGTCCGCTAATCGGACGCGTCAACAACAACAACAAAAAATCGCGCACACAAGAGGTCGCTAGTAGCAAGGCCTTTTGCGCGTGTTAGTGTGTTTGCTGCTACCCCCTGAAATCGCGTCACCTGGGAAGTAGTTCGTTACACTCCACACCACGCTAAACATCTCCTTCTCCTCCCACGGCCACTTTTCGAGCTTGAACGGCCATGAACGTGAACGTGAACGAGACGAGAACGTGCGAAGCGTCCCCAGTTCAGAGGCAGTTTTACCTTGCCCACTCGCAATGCGGTCGCCAATTCTCATACAGCAGGAGGAGTAGGAGGAGTAGGAGGAGGACGATGACGTTGGCATGAAGTACATTAACGTCTTCCCCATCCTCTCGGTTCACCTCGTGATACACTAGCACCGTTTGAGTTTGACAGAGGGGGTTGGTTGCGCATATTTTGGCACAGGTTCTACCCTCGAGTCGTTTTTCCGGTTTTTTCGCAGCTGAAGGTAAAGGTCGTTTTTTGGGGAGCGACATGCGGGAAAGCGGGTAATTACTGGGACGAAATAATTACCCCATGTTTTTGGGACAGCAAGAAAGAAAGTACCGAGATAAAAAGTGAAGAGAATATTCTGCACGAGCAAGAGCAAAACACCAAAGAGAAGGCATTCTTTGGGTACACATTCTTTCACATTCTACTGTGTTTGTGTTTCTCTTTGCTTGTGTCATTACGTAGTCTCCTTTGAGTTGTTCGTTTTCTTTTCTGTTTCTTCGTTATTAATTTTCCTTTTCCGCTCTAAATGCTCTTACTTATATGTTCTGAATTACTTTCACATTTTCTTAGTTTGATTTTCTTCTTTTATGAAAATACCCTCAACAGAAGTGAACGTTTTGCAAGAAAAACATTCTAAAGAAACTGCAATAATAATACAGTTTCAAACTTTATAAAGCATACACAAGAGGTAGCAATGCTTAACAATTACTTCCCTCAATTACGTCTCCACCGCTGTGTCTTTGCAGCACACCTACCTCTCGTGACGTCAGGACGCCGAAAGAAGAAACCACACAAATGCGTCTCGCCATAATGATTAACTACAATGTAACAAGCCTTCGAGCATTGAGAGTCGAAGAACTAAGAGTGTTCGGAGCACCCAAAGAGCAGCAGCACTCAAGAATCGGGCAAAAATGAAACACCAAAAAACCTGTGTGTCAGTGTGTTAAATACCAAAACAAAAAAAAGGCCACCCGCTGGAAGGAAGTAATCGTTGAGTAAGCAATATTTAACAGGCTGACCAATCATTAGGCACTCGCTGCTTGGTCCCGTTGACAGTTGCCGGGAATGAAAAGAATGGAGCAAGAATGTCAGTATTTTTAAATAACAGTTTGCTTATAGTTTCAATTATAAATTCCCGTTGTTTGAATTAAATAGCCGTTAATTAATTTAAACACATTGATTTCATAATTCAAACACAGTAAAACATTATCCTGCGATTGACGCCTCACAAGAGACGAGCTGAGCGACAACCTCGTACAAAGAGACAGAGAGTAGCAGCACACTGCTCATGCAGATTCTACATTGCTACACGTTCCTCTCAACCCACGCTGGCCGCGTGTCTCGAATGTCTACGCACTGTTGATGAATCTTCTCGCGGCCTGCTCTGCCTGCGTCACTCTGCAGAAAAGTCCCGAGATATTCCGTTTGTGTGTGCTAGGCACCCGGCGCGTTTGACCTTCCGCGCGTTTATTGATCCTCTGTATCAAAGGATCCGTGCTCTCTCTTTCTCTCTCTCTCTCTCTGTCTGACCCTCTCTATCTCATACAGTGGCAGAGTGTTATGTCCGCGTTCGAGTAGCTTCCCTCGCTAGATCTACCAGCTCGTGTTGGAAATGTTGGAATACACGCAGCGGTTCTGTCGCGCTGGACTTCTTTGCTCGCTTTCGCGAAACCACGAATTGGTGGGTTTGCCAGAGCAGGATGGCAAGCTAACGAGGGGGTTTTCGTTGTCTGTGAAGTTACAGGGGGAAGTTTTGGCAGCTCGCCGCCCCACAACCACCAAAAAAAGGTTGATTATTATTCAATCGATTGTACTGTTGTTTGCTCACATCATCACGCCCGTCACCCTCCTCAAACCCCAAACACGCAGCGCCTCGTACCATCCCAAAAGTGCGCTTATCTTATCATAGCCGCCTTCACCTTCGCCTCAGCCGCCACAGTAGTCGATGACCGACAACAGGCGGGTTGTGGCATTGAAAATAATAATAAAAAACACACACATAATCGGCCGTTCATCGACCAAAAAAACTGCGCCGTCGGACGCGAATTTTGTTGGCCGATGTCTCCTCCCGCTTCCTGATGTCACCCGAACTTGGAGGGGTGTTTTATTAGTTTTTCGTACTCCCCACATTAGTTGCCGAGCATGTCCTTGAATGGCTGGGTGGGCGCGATTAGTGGGCCTTTGTTCGGACGCCACAGAGTGAGAGCCCGGAAGCTTGCCGAGAGCGCGCGCGTGCGAACAGCCGTTAAGCCGCACTACACTGTGTGCCAGTATGGCGGACCAGCAGCAGCAGCAGTAGTGGTAGTGCGAAGGGTAGATTCCCGCCAGAGAGCACCACCATCACCACCACCACCACCTGTGTCTGAGTGGTGCTCGCTGGGGCCGCACACTATGCGCGAGTGACCAGCGTGCGTGGTGCTCCAGTGCCACACATTTTTGGATGCTAAGTAAATAAGCTGTGCAAATGAAAAAAAAAGTAAACCATTTGTTCCCCCATTACCTACACACACACACATGCAAAGACAGACAGAGACACTTAACAAGCATTGCCGGAAGGGGGCGCAGGCAGTTGGGGTGAGTTTTTTCGAACGTTTGCCATTTAAAAATTAAGAGCTAACTGAGAGAGAGATAGGGGAAGAAGGTGGAAGGGAGGAGCTTGCTGACCTTGAAATGCGACGCAAAAAAGGTATTTCAAAATTAAATTTAGAATACCGGCCCGAGTGTTGTATCTCCGGGACCGAGTAGGGGAGAGGAGGCTGTGTGTGAGTGCGCAATTTTGGGCCCGTTTGCGCTTGGTGTCTCGTTCATGCTTCCCAACCTGCTCCCCCCAAAAAAAGGGGGACGATGATGGGGTGGATTTTGTGACCCAAGAGACTCAACAGAACGGGAGAACGGGAGAAGCGGGATTTTTGCACCCCTTGTCACCAAGGACAAACGCGTTACGTGGTCGTGTGATCGGTGCGGTGGCATGTGAGGGGGAGCGGGAGAAATAATACCTGAAATGTCACGACTGCTTTACCGAATTACACAACGCGAATAACAAAAAAAGAATAAAATATAAACAGATTTACGCCTCAATCGATCGCATGTACGAGTGTGTGTGTGTGTGATGATGCTCACATGCTATCAGCAATGGTCGCTAATGTCTTTAAAATCCCCCCCCCCTTTACCAGGTCCCAAAATGGGCTAATGTTTATCATCATTCCCATCACCACCCACAACACGAAACCAAGTGGGGGCAATGCATGATATGAGCTCCCTCATTTCAAGGGCAAACACATGACACGCATATCTCCCCCATGTGTGTGTGTGTGCGATATGGGAAGCAAATAATAAAATATAATACAAACGGCCTTGCCGGCCCCTGTCGTCGTCCCGTGTGTGTAACCGTTATCGCGTTAACCGCTTGGGGTGCGATACATACATGTGCACACACAGTCGAATATGTTTGTTGTGCGGAGGACACAGTGTTTCATTAGTTGCGCAGCATTGGGTTGACACAAAAGTTGGTTGCCGCTAATTGAAAAGTGAACTCACTCTTACGACAAGCAAAACCAACAACACGTGTCCAACACATTGTCTGATGTAATGTGGTAATTGGAGCAACAAACAACACAGAACTCTCGCTGTGTTGGGTCAACCGGTAGAGCAAACCAAGACTTATCTCGTCAACCTACTGCCCCCCTGTCTACAGAGCACCAAGAATTAGGTTCCTTCCAATTCCCAAAAGGGGTAGGACAGACAAGCACGCGCAGGGACGGAAGCAAGCATCAAAATCATGAGGAGGCCTGCTACTCCGATAACGATAATTTCCAATCTTCCCCTCTTCATCTTACCCCCTTGGTGCCCTTGGTGGCCATTATCGAAGGTACGATTGTGTGTGTGTGTGTGAGAGAGTGTTTTTTTTCTTCTTCTTCGCGTCATCGTTCACAATTCCACTAGGACAGAGACGGTCGGAGTTAGTGTTGGTGGACAACGGGTGGGATAAGGTGGATGTCAACGACCGAGATAAAGTGCTGAACTTTCTCAAGGATACATCCCCGCGCTCGTGTTGCCCTCTCGCCTGCTTCTGCTCTCTTCCCTGTGTTGCTTCCAGTCAATGGTCCAGCGCAATGCCACAAAACGCACACACACATACAGGGAAGAGGAGGAGGAGGTACACAGCTCGGCTGCAGCCGAGTCTAATGCCACCCCGCCTCCACATCGGAGGCATTGCGTTGCAGTATCGCGGCCAACGAACGTCAGCAACCATCATCGCGAGTGCGGCTAGATAAGAGAAGACCACGCTGCGGTGCATTCGAGATGCATTCTTTCTATCCCTCTTATTGGTTGTGCCTGCATTGTGCCCTTTGATTACCTTTTTTTGTAGTTATGCCGATGAAAAATCCCTGATAAAGTGATTTCTAAATAAATAAATGGATTTTTAACTACAATTTTGACTGATTTTGGCTCGATTCGGGGTGAGACAACGAGCTCCAATTTACGAGCTTACTGTACAAAAATGTTTGAATTCGACGACGTTGAGGAAAAGAGTTTTACACTACGATCGTACTAAATCGTACACAATTAAAGCCACAAAATGAAAGCGAAATTCACACTTTCAACAACAGCAGAGCGGACCTGGAATGTCTAGGCTCCAAAAAAAGCCCATCTGAGCGCAAGGTTCAAGAGAGAAATAAAAGAAATTATTAAACCCGTGCATTGCAACCGAGCTCGAACAAAAAGGCGAAAACTGACACACAAAAAAGCAATACAAATCCACTGACCAAGTGAAACAACAATGTAACAATAATATATGCCTCCAAAAATTTCTTCCAGTAGCACCACCAAGAAAAAAAAATCACTTTAAAAGCCTGATTTTTTACCCCACATGCAGGCGGGTTCATCACCCTTCTTCACGGAGAGCGAAAGACAGAGCGAAAACTAAAATGCGATCGTGGGTCGTGTACCTTTCGCACGACGAGCCGCCGGAGAGATGTACGATCATTGCGAGGAAAGGTGAAACTGACGAGAGCTGATCCATCCACAGGCGCTCCAACGTCCCGAAGAAAGTGTGCGCGAAAGAAACAGCGACTGGAGAGCCTTCCTCTCGAGCAAGCTCCGCGAAGAAAGCGGACGAAGAAAGTGCAAAAGCGGACGGCCGAAGAAAGGTAACACTTTCGCTCGTTGAAAGTGAAGGTTCGCCGCTTTGAGCCGCGAGTTGTGGAGAGAAGGTGGCTGAGATGTGGCCGGCGGAGCGAGCGAAGGAGACGAACCGGGCGCATAATGGTTGGCACGATCTTTACCCTTGTTTCTTGTTTTTTTTTTCGGTGGGGTTGGGGGGGGGGGCCCTTTTCTTTATTTTATTTATTTGTGTCCCCCACGTGGCTGGAGAGAAGACGGCTCATAAAAGTGCAAGTATCTATTTTTCGAACGCCTTTTTTTTGCATGAATTTATGGAATCGAGCGAAACTAAACCTTCCCCAGAAAGTGTCACGGTTGGGAAAATAAAGCTGAAAGTGAAGCCTGTTTTCCATGGAAAGTGAACTTCGAAGTCGTGATGGAGAAAAAAGCACACCAAAATATTGCGCTAAAATTAAATCGAGCCAATGAATTCCAAAGCATTCAAATTCTAAATACGCACACACTTTTGGACTTCCAGGAAATCCTAACGACCTTCCAAAACATCCTCCAGCGATCCAAAAATCGTCCCTCAAATGGATAAAAAATGACTTCATTTGTATTCGGTCCGGGATGGGATGGTCGTCTGTCCTCGCGCGCGGAAGTGATCAACAGTTTAATCACCTTGCGGTGGTCGATTCTGTGCTAATTGGAGGCCATTCGTGCCCCGAGTGTGGGACCCATTTTTTGGATCTTCGCTCTTGTCTACTCGGGCTGCTGTTGCGAATTTCGAACAAGACATAGAAAAGGCCAAAAGCTCTTTGTCGGGGCTTTGTGCGATGACCGTGAGGATTTGTGCGCGTTGGGGCAGTGGAGTTGAATGAACCTTCGAGGAGCCGCCGACGAGTCCGGTAGCGTTTTAGATCGTTATCCGGATTGGTTTCTTTTGCTGTCTACCTGCGGGATTGGTTTATCCAGTTTTGGGCAGGTGTGCAAAGCCTGATGGAAGGTTTGGCAGTGCTGTACAGCGTTAGAAATAGCTAGGTCAGCCGCACAAGAATGAGTTAGGAAAGGAAATGAGTTACGCCTGAAGTTATGCAACGCTCACTACAGTAATAGCCTTTTTGAGATTATGGCAATAGTTAATTTAGGTTTTTTTTTTGTTTGTTCATTTTCGACCACGACCTCCAACGTCAATCAAACACCTTCACCTTCACATCGGAGAGTGCGTCACAGTCGTCGGAAGCACTTTGATCGAACGATTACCTCCATCAAGCTCACGGAAGAACTCTCCCAAAGCGGGAAACCTGCTTTAGCCATCTTTGTCCACCAAAATCAGCACCGAAAGCTTCGCCAAGAACAAATCTTTAATCGTGAAACTTTCCTTGCCCGCCCACTGGTGAGGCCAATCGGGCCAAACCAGTTCCAACTCGTGGCCGATGTGGGGCCGATGGTGCCGTTGTGTGTGAGTTTGATTGCGAAGATATCTCGCTTAGAAGATGAAGGGGGAAACCAGAACGAAGAACACTCGAAAATTGGTTTTGTACCGTATTAGGCATGTGTGAGAAGTAGGATTGGATCGGGATGGCGTTCTAACAGTCGCTCCGCAACACCCACGATGGAGCTCAATCGTTGTATGGGATCGTTTTTGGGTGGATTTAGCTGATGACTCACACAATGTAACGTTTGAAATATGCTTCAAGAAAAGGAGCGTTTAATCAAACGGCCATCCCCGGGAGGAATTCCCCCTTCTTTTTTCGAGTGCGTCATGATGATGTGGACAGGCGCACACACAACGCGTCCCTCAACGCCGTCCACCACTCACACCAGTGGCTTCCTTTATCAGCCTGTACACTCATGGCGCAAAACGCTCTTACGCGCTGTACTTCAGTCGGTCATGAACCTGATTTCAACTGCTGAACGGATCTCCTGTGTCACACACACAGACACGCACATGAGCAACCGATTCCAGCGAGCGTCATGTGCAAAGTGCAAAAATGTGCATCGCGTTGCATGCCGCGAGTGAGAGGAGTTTCTGGTTCCCCCGTTCGCCCGACCGATTCGACTCAGCTTTCCTTTGCAGGAATGGGACCGAAGGGAAGCAGGCGAACAGGGGGATCCGGGCACGATCGTTTCAGAGACCCTACCACCGGTCATGAACCTTTTTAGCATGAAGTGGCAGCGGCGGCCGCGGTCGGGTTGCATAGCCGCAACGGCTTCGGTTTTCTCATGGCCTCTTCTCATCGCTCATCTCTCGCTCGGATCGCCCGCCATCCACGACAAGGGGGTTCGTTGACTCATGGACATCCCCTCGCTTTTGCCCCCCAAATCCCCCCTCCCTATTATTCGAGTCTTTGTGCCGCTGCCCTAGTAGAGATACGATCGCGACGATCGGCTACCACACAATCTACATGATCTACTCGCAGCAAAATAGAAGAAATGGCTATTAAAAGCTATTTTATAAACAGCAAAACGTTATTTTCTGAATTCAAGTCATGGTGTTAAATAAATGTTACTCAATATAGGAAACGTGGAGAAGAGAAATATTGAATGCAAAACGGAGTTCTGCAGCCACAAGTAACGCCACCAGGCCGGGCGTAGTTTCGCCCATCATTATTCTACGCGAGGGGTTGGCGATAATTTCTAAGAATAACCAACCCTGCCGTCTAGGTAGCAGTACGTTCTGGTCGCGTCGTCGTGCCTGCATGTTTGCACGCCGAAAGACATCTTAAGAATGCAACGCGCGATCTTCTTGCATGCAAAGCAGCTGCGGTTGTGGGGAAGGATAGGCGCATCATTTGCACATTACTTTTTGTTTGCAATGCAACTCCCTTCTCACGGTAGGAGCGGGGGTTTAGGGAGGGTTTTTTGTGGAAATTGTCTTTGCCAATTCATATTACATCTAGCGCGTAGCGGTGTAATGTCAAAGAATACTGATCTCAAGGCATCGTTTTATGTTTTGCAGCAGTGTCATTTGGGGAAGTTTTAGTTTCATTTTTAGCATACAACACAACCATATTTTATATTTGTTTTTCATGAATGCAACAACCTTAATTAGGAAAAAAGTAAGAAAGTTCCATCCCAAAAAATGCCTTAAAAATGCTCTCCTTTTAAATGAAAGCAAAACAAAACTGCTCCAATAAAGACAACGACCCTTTTTCATGAGGCGAGGGAGAAGAAAAACTGTGCCAATTAAGTGAACGCGATTTATTTTCCATACAATCGACCGGCGAAATGTGTATCACTTTCACTCGGCACCGAAATGGCAAATATTTATGACCCCCCCCCCCCTCCCACAACCCCTTCTCGGGGTAAGTTTTCCACCACTTTTCCCAGCGTCGTGCACGCTTTGCTGCACATTTTACCTTCATTTTCATCGTCGAGTGTCCTATTTATTTTGTGCCAGGCGAGGCCCGCGCCACAGTTTTAGGCTCGTGTGGCGTGGGTGATGTACCCCTCCCCCGGCCTTCTGCACCATCCCAAGCAGCTCAATGTTATCTTGGGTGGCGAACAGTGAAATTGGCCTTGGTTGGGGATCTCTTTCTCCCTCTCTCCCTCTCCCTGTGGCGATCGGTTTTACTTTCCAAATGTCATTGTTGTTGTCGTGGACAGCTTGTCCGTTTGCTCCGCGGAAGACGTCGACGAGGGCATCAAGGGGTCAACCATCTCTCGACTTCGTTGCCGGAGTTCAATGTCTCTGAATAGAGGGTGGTGTGTTTGGGAGGGTTTCCCTTTGCTGGAGTTTTAGTAAACGGCTGTTCCTCCTTTTTGCTTCCAACTGTTAGCCTTTACAGGGCATTTGTGAATGGATTTGCAGAGCATTTACAAGCTGATAAAGAAGCGATCCGCACGAAAAGAATTACCTTCCCCCTATCTGTACCGTCCTCGCCTCCTTTCTCTTTCGTATCTCTCTCTCTCTTTTGGCGTGCAACGCGACTGATCGAGCTGATCGAAAGGAGGTGAAAGCATCAAGTTCCTCCTCTCTCGCTCTCTCTCTCTCTCTCTTTCGTCCCCGTACATTCCGCATCGGGCGCGTTCGATTGAAAACGATCGAAAGCATAATAATGCCCCGATGCATGCACACACTGTTGCAACGCTCCTGCTGCTGCTGCACGAAGCGAACACAGAAGGGAGAATGCCGCCACCGCCACCGCCGCGAATCGCGATCGCAAATGAACTTTAACAAAAACTGCACACACGCACACACACTTTCACACACCTCCGAAGCCGATTTGCTACCCATGACCCACTGGCTTCCTCTCCCCCTTGTGTGCGTTTTTAACTCTCTTCGGTCACACAGTCAATCACCGGCCGCCATCGCGCCTTGTGCCGCCCGAGCGACTTCCTCAATCACAGGCGACGAAACGGCCGGCCAACGGACGGAACGACGGAGGCACAAAAATGCCACCAAACTGACCAAACTTCCCAAGGTGCGCCAAGCAATGGTGATGGTGCTGCTGCTGCAGGTCGCATGGCCGTTCAATTTCTCCTGTGGTTCATCGAACTTGAGCACACTGCTCCCTCCCTCATGCAGTTTTGGGGCTCTTCCACCACCATCGTGTACCAGGTGCGCACACACACACACACCTACCCACCCATTCAACCCACGTTTAATTTCTCCTTCACATGCTGCCACCTCCCATCTGCCCTCGCTCTCCCCAACGGGTTCGGTTTACTATCGAAAATATTTCATTCCTCTTTCATCACTCTGTTCTCCCTTTCTTTCGTCCTCTCTCTCTCTTTCTCGCTCTCTCTGTCTCTCTTTCTGTGCACTTCTAAACTTTTTTGTGTTTGATTTTACACATCTTTCTCTTTTGTTCGATATTTTTACACCAATACTGTATTATTATTGTGTTTTTTTTTCTTATGTTCTGTTTTTTTTACGTTCCATCTCATGAATTTATCATATGAAGAAAATGATAAAACAATTACGAGAAAGAAGAATTTAGCGGCCCGTATATCGTTTATTCAAGAAAAATTGAAAAAACCAATAAATTGCATAAAACAATTGATTCATAATGAAAAAGAATGCATTAAACTTATAAAAGGTATTCGGCGAGTGAGTTTAATCATATTTTGTTTAAGTACAACCATAGTAATACCAATACTAATGTGTTCATTTTATAAACATTACAAATCATAATTAAAAAAAAAACAAAAATGCATTGCAAACAGTTAAGTTAATGTTTCTATGTATTTATTCGCTAACCAAATGAATAAAAAAGTGAGCTTTTCAAAGAGCTTTTCCACGCCCCCCCCCCCCCCGCCAACACAAACACACACTCAACCGAGAGCGTGAATGAAGGAAAAGAAAATTGGCTTCAACGCTCTAGCCATCTCCACACCGCCCGCTTCGGAGCTTCGTTCACTTTTCCTCCGCGCTTTTCGCTTTCATCTTCCCATCATCTCCCACATTTCCCAAACTTCCAGCGCGAGCGCGACGGCGACCAGTGGTGCCATCTAGTAGGGACTGGCGGAAAAAGTTTTATCCACACTCACTCACACACTCGCTTTCTCTTTCGCTCGCTCTCTCTCTTGCTCTCATTTCGGGGCCCGTCCAACAGAGGGCGCTGACGCATGGGAGAAATTCCACATTCCATTCGACTGCACTTTCTCCCCCTTCGACATTCGCGTACAGTGCTTGCTGCGCGTGTAAAACCAGTTGCTGCAGCTGTGTTTTTGTTTGAATGTTGCTTTTTCTGAGTGTGTGTGGATGAATAACAACATCACTCAGGGGGAGTGCGAATTTCATTGACAAAAAAAGAACAAAAAATGAAAGCTCACCTAGAATCAACACACACACACACACACGTGCTTAGGTCTTTCTTCCCGCTAACCGGGGTAAGGCATTGCGGTTAAACAACGTCCGAAACAACGGGCATGATGCCTTCAATCCTCACGGCAAAGGTCACGGCTCAACGCACAACAAGGAGCGTGTGCAGCAGCGGTGTAAATGAAGAAAAAGTGGCTTCTGCGCTACCCTTTCCCTTACCATGCAACATGCCCAAAAAAATCTTCCCGGGCGCCTTGCGAGTTTTCAAACAACACACACTTCATCACACCGCAAAACGGCCTCGTGCTCGCCCGGATTGCCAAAATATTGTTGCCAAAAGCTCAGCGCGCTTCATGCGGATTGTTTGTGTAAACCTTTGTCCCCACAAACAACCAGCTAACGGTGATGGTATCGTTGTTGGAGCAATCCGCATGCCAGAAGGTTCAAGCAAGGTGAGAAGGAAAAAAAGCTCTTCTGCACCCTCTTCCACAATAATGCACTTTCGGGGGTACCATCTTGCCGCTGAACTGTTTGCTCTTTTGTACACAACAACTTTGAAAGAGAGTGCGGAGTGAAGTGCGTGTGTGAAGAGAAGCAGCAGTAGGCGATGACCATGGCCATCACTAAGGCACGCACGAAACACACACACACACAGGAGAGCCGGAGTTTAAATGTCGTCCGTCGACCACAGCTGCTTTTTTGCCCGCTCAACCCAACTATTCCAGCACCAAGGTCAACACACTGGCCACACCAGGGCCGTCCGAAAAGGGCATTCCGTAGCGCTGTTCAGCGGCCACACAAAGTCAAAGTGAAGGCCACATGGCACTCCCCCAAACCTCCGAAGTCCATAATCCTTGCCACTTCCCGGCAGGGGCAAAAGCGTGGCAGAGTGTCAGGGTGAGATAAGCGTGTGCGTTAGAAAGGAATAGCGTGAGCCCACCCAACACTACTCAACGATACCCCTCCCCCCCCCCCATTGACTCTCCACATCCTTCCTCAGGATTTTGCTAACACACACTCTCTCTCTCTCTCTCTCTTTAGCAATGGAAAAGCGCACGATTGGAACGAAAGGGATGCACGGACCTCCGTCAAGGGGTTACGGAAAATAGGGAAAAAGCATCGCAACGCCAAGGATCAATAGCCATGGTACCAAGAGCGTGTATATGCATGTATGTGTGTCTGTGTATATATCAGGGTGGCCCTGAGTGAAGGATAATTATACATATTCTAGGCACCGATGTCCGCTCTGCCATGCTTGATTGGCTTTCGGGCACACACTCTCACACCTTTCGTCGTCCTTGGAGGTTGGAAAAGTTAATTTCACCGAGCCGACCGCACCGAACCGGGCCTGGGCCGGGCTATGCCTCCTGACATCGTCGAGGTCGTGAATTAGAGTAAAGGCTTTAATAATTTTCAAATCAATTAAAAGCACAAATTGCTCACTTGAACGTTTAATTAGCCAAGTTGATGGTGGCGCTGAGTGCTGTTTGCAGGCTTTAATTTGAAGCCTGTGCCAACTAATCAGACTCTGCAGTCAATATCAAGTATTTAGATGGTTATTCTTCATCGTGTTATTGCATAGAATTGAATCCTGATCACTCCTAAAATGCCTCTAAGCCAAACATTACACAAAAATCATTCCTACTGACGTAAGTTCTTCATCAGTTATCGCTTGGCTCGGAGTGTGTCCTTGAGGTTTTGCAACGCCAAAATTGGAGATGATGCAAACGTTGCTGTTTTTGGCACCTCGTTGCTCGGTTAACTCGATCCATTATGAAATCTGCTTCCGCATCGTAGCAGCACTGTGACGACGTCACCGACTTCACCTTCACGGGTTATAGATTTCGCCATTTGTGCGCCGAAATCACGGAGACGGATGAAACGGATGGAGGCACTCATCATGAACCGTAGAGGTACACCATCGGTGTTTAACCTGCTCATTGACAGTTGATCTTTAACGAGTGCGCACGGTCATTGTCCAAGAAGTCAAGAACCTGATGAGTCAAAGTTCACACAAAAAAGTGACATACAGGTAGATGGTGGATGACGTCACAACTTTTGGGGAAGTCTTCCTGATATCCTTTTATATCCCAAGGTCTGAAAGACTACATCTAGGTCCTACATCTCCACTTACCCAAATCCGGCATGGAACTAGACGGCTCCTCGTGTCCTCCCCCACTACCACCACCGCCTCCCTTGGACATCTTCAGTGGTGGCGGCGGAGGTGGAGGCTGCATTGAGGTCACGTGCCCGTGTTGCTGCTGCTGCTGCTTGCTGCTTGAAACCGTCGTCGTTGTGGTAGAGGTAGCCTGCGTTGGCGGCTTGTAGATGGAAGCACGCTCGTTCGACACGAGGATCGTGGTCGTAGTCGTAATGCTGCTGGACGTGTGGGGATGCTGCACCGCCGCCCCGCCACATCCACTGCCAGCAGGAGAAAGGCGTCCCTGGTGGGAAAGTGGCGAGGAGCGGCCACCGTTCGCAACGATAATGCTACTGTGTTGGTGTTGCTGCTGCTGCTGCTGCTGTGGCTGTGGGACATGATACTGTCCATGTGGTGCATCCTCCGGTTCTTCCTCTACCATCGCCTCTTCGTGGCGCTGTTGCTGCTGAGGTTGATAGAACCGGCCGTCTCTTATCACGTGCACACCCTGTCCACCGGTGACGACCACACCGGGTTGCTGCTGGTGCTGCTGCTGCTGGTCCTCCTCCTCCCCCTCGTCGCCCGGATGCGCCCGGGACACGATCTGTATCCTGGCCAGCATTCGGTCCGGTTCGTCGGACGTGCGGCGCAGTGTTAGGGGAGGCGGCGACGGCTGCCGGGATGACGCCGACGGGGACAGTGGGCCTCCCCGCAGTCCGAGGGCGAGTTTGAGCGTTTTCTTCGGTGGCAGATGCGAGATGGGAAGGTGCTGGAGTGTGGCGGAGGACGAGGACGACGGTGATGACGCTGTTGGCCTTGAACCGTCCCCAGGTCGGGCGCCGTACACGATGCACTGGTTTTCGCCCAGCACGAACGTTCGTACCTCTGGCGCAGTGCCGGCGGCCTTCTTATCGTCCGGCGCCTCCTGCTGCCCGGACCGGCAGCCCTCGTTCCCCTCCTCGCGGGACCTTCGCTCCGCCAGCTCTCCCCGTTCTCCGTGCGCGAGTCCACGTGAGTCTTCCGTCTTTATCAGGATTTTACGTTCCACTGCACTCCCTGCTGCTCCCCCACTCGGACCACCGACGACACTACGAATACACTGCATTGCACAGGATTGGCGGGGTGGTGGGGGGGGGAAGGGGATGAAAGAAGAGGGGTCGAATTTGGAGCCAACCGTTTGTTTTCCACGAAATGTTACACACTTGCTTTGAAATGTCACCAACACACCACCGTCGCAGGACAACTTATTCACGTGGCCACTCGTGGTCACTTCAATCGTTTCCGAACTTTGCTTCACTTGTTGCCTTGCTTGCTCTTCACCGTGGGACGCTCTCTTCTTTGCTCACAAACGTTTGCTTTCACCGTTTGCTTGTACTTTACAGACGTTGACGTGTCATTTGCACATCTTGCCATTTCTTAAACACTCTTTTCGGAAGCAATTAGCACACTTCTTCCTCGCTGTAACACACTATTGCTTCCATACAGCCCAAAACACACAGATACATGTAGTACTGGAACAAGGCAACTCTTGCTATATGTGACACTCACTCTCACACACATATACACTTACAGCAGCCTGTACTAAACTCTATTCACAATCACATGCCAGCTGTAGTAACCTGAGTATCAACATTGCCAACCGTTGATTACGCACACAGACACACTTATACCTTTCGTCGCCTTTTCCTCCTTTTTGTGTCACAATCCCTTTCAAAGAGAATAGTTTTAGCTGCCTTTGAGGAAGTATTGCTTTCCAATCAACAAATTTCCCTTAACGACAGTATATCACACACACACACACACACACACACACACACACAAAAACAGTCACTTGTATCCTGCAAAACGCTTCCTGACGTTACACGTCCGGATGATGCAAATGATGCTGCTGATGATGACAGTTGATGACGGAAGAAGGGGTTGGAAAAACTCAAGGTCTACTTGTTCACGCACTAACAACGCACTCACACAAACGCACGCCGAGGGACGATGACAGTATTGAAACCAGGTCCACGCACACACACACACACACGAAACACGCTCTAGTAGGCGGCAATGTACGGTGTCACTGTGTCAGGTGTTGTTGGTGTATTGGTTTGTCGTGTTGTTGTTGTTGTTGTTGCTGTTGCTTTCATTGTTCCTCCGGCCTGCCAGGGAACGGTATTGACGTTTGAAGAACATTTCTGTACGGAAGACGGGAAGAAAGAGAGCGAAAAAATTAAGCTTTTGTTTCACTTTCACTTTTTCACCCACGCGTTAGAGCTGGAAAACTCGGTGTGAAAAAGGGAAAAAGGTCAAACCCGCGAAAAGAAAATCCTTCCCAGACCCGACAGTGAGTGGCTTTTCGTGTTACTCGTCTTCATTCCGGTACCTTAGGCTAAATTCCGTGCAAAAATGTGTGCAACTTTTCGTACGTTGCTCATGAAAATGGTACAGTAATGTTGTCCTTCTTCGATCCCGTCACACACACACACCACGTGGTAGCCCTTCTCCGTTGTGCCTACTTGCAGCACATTTTTACAATACCAATTCTGTACCGCGGTGTGCCCGACCGGTCGCAGAGAATCAACTAAAAAGCGCTAACACACCAACCAGCAGCAGTGGGGCCAGGCGGCGGAACCGTTTTTCTTGCGTCAACAACAAATGCGACGCACACGCGCACATACACAAACCAGCGGGTGGTAGTGTGATTAGAATGGGCCAGGGAGGCCGCAGGGACGAGGGGCCGACCGTCGGCAATATCTCGCGGCCGAGTTCGCCTGTCAAACGCGGCCGAGTTCAAGGTCAACATTTTTCGGCAATTCAAACAAACTGCTGCTGCCGCTGCTGGCTGATGAGAGGAGCGCGCGCGGGCTCAACACACTCACAGCGAGCGAGCGAGCGCTCAAGCTCAGCGCGAGTTACGCAAACCGCTCGAGTGGGCACTCAGCAGCCGAGCCGGGCTCTTCCGCATTTCGCTTTGCATTGCATCAGCGCGACAGAGAGGCAGCGCTGCGCGAAAACGAGAGCAGGACCGTGGCCGTGAAATTGAAACTTTGTGGATCGGTTGAAACGGGTTGGCGGGAGACGGTGACACGAGCGTGCCGGTCTCTCTTTCTGCCTCGTTTTGCGTCGGATTGTGCAGCTGCGCTGCTCTCATTCTCTGTCACAGAGGGAGCTCTCATGAGAGAGAGAGAGAGAGAGAGAGAGCGAGCGAATTGTTCCCTCTCGCCAATGCTAATGTGTCAGATCGACGGCGATTTATTTGGCCTACTGCCTTTTGCGAAGGGAAAAAAGTGATCTATTCCTCACGCTGTATGCGTCAATTAGAACGATTCACAGCGGAGCAGGTTTTTGAGCATCAGAACACACAAACAGACGCAATAGAAGCGCATGCAAATTTCCTGTTACACCCGTTACACGGACCGGCGAGCGAGAGGAGGGTTTTGACGCGCGTGACGCATGCAAGCTCCAAGGCCAAACGTCGGAACGGCCCGCGCATGGGGCAAACAGTTGCGCGAAACCGCCAACTATTCCTGCGTGTCTGTGTTGAGTACCTCTAGACCCCCCCCCCCCCTTACCCGTTGAGGGGAGTGTTTGTTGTTTTATTTCAAAGTGTATGTGTGTAGGGGGCGGCTTTGCTGGCGTGTTGGTGCTTCACCCTATTGCGAACGTGTATTCAACCCGGAACAGACACGAACACACTCTCTCGCGCTCCGGCGGGTAACCCAATGGCCTAGTGGGATTGTAGTAGTCACCGCGCGTCACAATGAGCATGCGGTGAGTGATTTCGTACTACCAACGAGCGCGAGGGGCAACAGATCTACTAAGGGAGCACATCGCACGGCGGGTGACGCGATATTTCATGCCCAGAGGATTTTGGTGATTACTTGCACCTAATTAAATAACATTTTTGGAGACTGCGGAGCGACTAATTTGTTGCACAATTTAATCCCATCACTATACTGTCTACGACCTAGAAGACAACGAACGGTTTCGTTTCCGATTCCGTTCGTAGGGCACAGCAAGCAATAAGCTCGGAAGGCGCGAACCTTGTGCAAATATATCGTAAAAAAAGAAACCCTCACATAGCAAACACACCCTTCACACGGGGCCCGGGAAGCAAACACACTCCAGTCCCGGGAAGAACGGGCTGATACGTTTGTCCACCCCGTACTAGTTGCCGTGCACGCGGAATGGCGTCCGGATGTGGCCTTGGAGCTGAGCGCGTCACGCGCCAAAGCGGCTGTCAAATCCATATGCGGGCCCCTCCTGGGCGCGAATGCGCTCTTTCGTTTCCAGCACGTTCGTACGGGTAGAGTGGAAATGGGTGATCCCTAGTCCAGCTTAACGGTATACTAATTGGGATGATGAAATGTGCATTGCGATTCCCGAAAATTGGATGATGTACTGATCATTTGGAGTTCTTCGAATAACTAGAAACTTGAATTCAAATGGAAATTGGAACAGACTGTATCAACTGATCTAGTCTAATCCTAGCATCCTTGAAGCAAGAGCAGTACCTCTTGATTTCCCAATTCCCAAACATTTTGACTGCGTGACTCACAAAAATAAGAATTATCTCATCTAAAATTGTGACCATTCCCAATACATACCAGCTTCTGTCATTGGAATAGTTAGGAGCTAATAGACGACTCCAGTGTAACTGTCTTTACAGACGTTACAGAGGATAGTTCTTGCTTTCAAGATGTGCAGTGAACTCTCTATAGTTATAGTACAATTTTGCCCATAAACAATGGAATTCACTATCCCACTTATTTGTGTTTGCCATGGTGTATGCAATGATGTTCATAATCAGGTAAATTTGCAAAGATTTCCAAGTGCTTCTTCCCTGGCAATAAGTTCTAAAAGCAACAGAGTTTCAACTTTTACTAAATCTTGCATACTTGAAGCCAAACAGTATGTCTAATCTCTTCACTTTCACTATCTCTATCTGGTTAAAACGTGACACTCTGAATTATTTCGAGTTGAGGAAACATTGGAGATTACTGGAACTTCATAATTGATGTCTCAAAGTGTGTCATTAGAGAGAGAGCTAGGCTAGATACTAGACAGTATGGATTTTTCGAAAGTTCCCGTAGCTGGTGCCCTCTCCTGAAGCATCTCACCGGGACGAAGAGCTTGCAATTCTTGGATATATGACATTTATTCTTGTCCATGGAAGTGTATGACTGTGTCCTCGGGATAGAATTTCATAAGTTCAAGATCATCACTCCAAAAGTTCTGATCACTTCATCGATCGAACTGTCTCATCGATCAAACTATTGCTTCAAGCTGACACACTACCGTCCATGCACACATACACACACACACCAGTTGGTCGATAGAAAGCCGCGATTGAAATTCAATTCAAAACGTTCTTCCCCATTTTCTTCCGATCCCCGAAATAGAAGCAGCAGCAGCGGGAGAGCGAAAAACACTAGCTCACGAGTTACCAGGCGCACACACACCCATACTACAGAAGCACCACACATACACACGCTCACTCGTACCCTACACGATCCGGGAGTGCGCGCGGGAGAACGAATTCTATAAAAAGACACGGGAAACGATTTTCATGGTCAACATTTCACCTTGAATACACGTTTATTACTTTGGCACCGACCGGTGGTGGCGCGTTGATTATAAAATGTATTTGACATTGTTGAACCCTCACTCTACTGCTCCCTTCCCCTCCGTCGCTCCGTTGATATTCTGGAGTGTCAAACCGCACTTCTCATTCCCGCCATGCCGCATCCACTCATGTGTGTTCGGTCACGTTGATAATGGTGTTATCACATGGGCGGGAGGTTTTATTCAATACATTTCACCTCCATCTCTGTGTGTGCTCTCAGTACAGATAGAAGTTCACAGGTGAAGCTGTACACTACGGGGCTTTTATGCAAACATACACATGAAAGAAACAAATCCAATAGAAACGGATCATCACTGCCAACCAATCGACGGAACAGGCTGCACAGAACAGAACGCGGCTGCTGTTGCCGCTGCTGCTGCTCCTGCTTCCCAGTGTTTGTGTGCCATTCTTCCGTTTTGCGGCTTTGTTTTCCTTTCCTGCGCCCATGGTTCTCGTGTGTGTGCCATCCCTGTCACTCGCACGCTCACGGCGGATGCCTCTTCTCTGCTTCTTCGGTTCAGTTCTTGTTTGCACGCGGCGGCACCGGGTCAAGGCCCTGCCGGAGCAAACTCAAGGCCAAGGCACACACAAACACACATACACACTGACACACACGACAAACGCGCCACCGACCTTTGGGGAGGCAACGGCACACACTGAGACACATAAACACACACACACAAACACGATGTGACAGCACCACACACAGCAATGGATGACGGAGAGAAGGAGAAAATAATAATAATGTGTGCCCTTTTGCCCGCGCTACTAAGGGTGTGTGCGGCCTCTTGAGGTTGTCTGTTGTTCCTCCGCTGGTGGTTATCCCGAGTTGGGTCCACATTTACATACACATACGCTAGCCATTTCTACTTTTCATTCCCCTGCCCAATCAAATGGCTGCCAAAACGTGTTGTTGTAATGAATGGTTCTCGAAGTGTCACACGATTGCACCAGAAACACATAGAACACAAGGTCCTCGACAGGGAGCAGCTGTTTGTATGGGTGCCGCATTTGATTATTCGATTAGATAGAGGAAAACGTTCGATCGGTATCGAAGCAACCGTCGTCGCTACGGGAACCACTGAAGAACCACTGAGCCACGTTTGGTTGTTTGACATTTGAACTGTCACAATGGCGGTGCAAACACCACGCGATAAGTAAATATTCCGTGCTCGTTCTGGAGGTGAACTTTAGCTCCACACAATTCCTCGCTTTTCGTACCTTTCCGGAAGCGGCTTCAAACACAGCGGTAAGTGTCAGTTTTAATCTGGCAATTCTGGAGATATTGATCAGTAAAATCCCCTAAACTCTAATAATAATCCACTTCCAGGACTAACAAATCCACGGGATCAAACTAACAAATGAACAAAATTATAAATAAAAAAAACACTCTCGGACCCCGGGAGAACAAACACTGGCGCTGCGACTCATACGACGTAAAACTCCGACAGAACTCCGGCCGAGTCCGCAACGTCAACCGTGTGTCCAAGCCATTCGAAAGATTTCCCTTAACTGATTTCGCTTTCATTCGGCTCGAATGCGTGATGGTACCAAACGAAATGGGAAACCGGCACCGGCGTGTGTGTGTGTGTGCTTCTCGGTTCTCGGCCGTCCGCGCGTCACCGTGCGCCACCCGCCCGGTTCTCTCAGTCCCCAAAAACCCACCACCACCCACTAGCCTGCCCCGCATGAGCACGTTTAAGGGCTTGGTTCCATTTCTATCTCACTCGCTCTCTTCATTCTCCCTTATTCTCTCTCTCTCTTTGTGGCCTCTCTCTCTCTCTTTCTCTGGTTTATGCGGGTTCCTCGCTAGAACCTCCGTACGCTCGTTCCAGAGAGCGAAAGGGGGCGCCCCGTTCTTTTTCCCTGTGGGTTCTGTTGCGAGGGGAAGCGCAAGGGGGCAGATGCATCTCGCTCTGCTGCACATGCGGCGCATGTCGGTGGGTTGATGTTGTTTTACACACTCACACACACACGCTCATGCAGTCTTGTTCATTCCTCCGTTTCCTCGTACGATGGGTCGTTCTAGTGTTCCGTCTGGATGCGCTGCAGTTCCCCATGTTCCTCCCTTTTGGAAGCGCACCGAACACACACCCTCACACTTGCGCTCTTTCCGAGTAACAGTGAGGGACGGTTTTTGGTTAGATGGAAGTAGAATTGAAACTATTTTTAAGAAAGGTTCTTAAATATCTTGTACTGTACTGTACTGTACTGTACTGTTAAAAAAAATCAAGATTATGAATACCTGGAACGAGACCTCGAGGCATCTTCAGTTCAAGAAGAGTTAGACTAAGTCCAAGTGACTGAAAAGCTAGAGTAGTAGTGCTAGTTTGAATATCCGTATATGATCTGAAGGTCATTGATAACTTAGTTCCTTAGTAGTTAGATAACTGTAGCATTTTATAATAGAATTTAAATCCAGACCGCTAGTTAAGATGTCCTATTCCCGCTTCCTGCACGACAAACTCCAAAATAATGATACCGTAATGATATATTTGGGCAGTCACTGTTTTTCCTGTCAAAAATAGTCCTTTCTCTCTCTTTCTCTCTTTATCCGGCTCATCATCAACACACTCAAAGCGTTGCTCTCCATTACCCGAGTGCCTTACTCACGCTCAATTTTCCGGCCGGTTCGGTGACTCCCGGCCCGGTTGTGTGTGTCCTGCCTGTGGCGCGTACCCCTTACCTATTCACCTACTTCTTCCCACTACCTATGCTCAGGCGTTTTCCCACGACGCACCTGTTACCGCGTCCACCGAACTGCTTCCGACTTCGTGTTGCACTTGCGGGGAGAGAGAAAGAGAGAGCGAGAAAAACAGAGAGAGAAGACGACGAACCCTTACCACCACACCAGGACCCTTTGCAGGATTGCACTTAGTAGGCGAATTTTGCTCCTCGGGCTGCACCTCGATGTGTATCTGTGTATCTATGTTGACGTTCAACCGCGTGTGTATGTGTGTGTTTATAAACGAAATTGTAAGGATATTGGGTACGAGCTTCCTTGTGTTCGCCAATTTCCCATCCGCAGTGTCGGTCAAACATTTTCCCCCGAGAGTGCTTTTCTTCCCTACACGAGACACGAGTGCACACCATCCCACCCTGGAATGCATTTGCACACCAATACACGCACACAACAATCGCTATCGGAGAATCGCGAATAATCGGGACTCTCACTCCCTGGTTGTGTCTCTTTCTACACCGGTTCTTCGTTCGTGCGGGTACAGAGGAAACCCGCCGAAAGGATAGGGGCCAACGAACGTCGATGACGACGACAGCGACCACGACGACGACGACATCAACCTTTTTTCCCCTGTGTCTGCCTACCCCACCATCCAGCAGTTGAGCAATTATCCTTGCGGCAGACGAGTCCTGGAATGGGAGTTCTCCTTGTTCTCTCTTCCTCCCAACGTACACCCGAAACTAGCAACTTGCTTCCTTGTTCCAGACATTGGAGTAAGGAATTCATTTTTTGGTGGTGCGTTGGTTGTTTTTTTGTCTTCTTTTTTTCTCCTTTTTTGTATGCTTCCTACTGCGACTCCCCACGGTCGGGGCGGCTTGTTTGCTTGCTATTATATGACGCTACACACAATTATGCTTCCACCGGTGGACACGACAGCCTATAGAACTACAACAGTAAGGATCCTCAAGAGCCACTCCAAAGGCGAATTCAAAAGAAGGAAGAATTATACACCAGACGGATAGCATGAAGAGAGAAAAAAGTACTCGCACACCCATACGTAGCATATTGTTGTAGGGCTACACAGCTTTGCTTCCAACTTTTGGGAAGGGTTTGGTGTGTAAATTTGTCCTATCCCGTGTGTTTTGCTTCCCTCAACATTGGGGGGGACGGTTCTTTACGGTTCTTCTTTGCAATTGACATGGTGCAAAGTGTTGTGTTTCTAATTTTATACACATTTTTTTCGATTTTGGTCCTTCGAACCGGATGGAATTGGATTACAATGTATTGTTTCCTTTCCTTTTTGAATTGTTTTTTTTGTTTTACATCAACTTTGCTACTAGAATGACCTTTCCTAACAGCAGTTGATTACAGGTCGTCGCGTCTTGTTCGGGCTATCGAAATCACGTTTATCGATCCATACATTAGGCCAATGTCCACCGGGTACAGGGAACGAAACAAACAAACAAAAAAACGAAGCGACCCGGGCTACGAATGTTCACCTCCGCCTTAACTTTAGGTGAACCTAGCGAGTCGAAGGTTGAACCCAACAAAGCGTGTCAACGAGGAACTACTCCCTGCGCGTGAGTCTTTTCACATCAAATTCAAACTAAGTAGAATAGTTTTAAAAGATAACATAGAAGAGAAAAAAAAAACAACCGGAAATGAAACTTCTTTGCCGATGCACACCTCATTACTGTATCACTTCAGCGTCGCTTACTCGGACAAGTGCAAGGTCAGCAATGTGCGTCATCCTGCCCAGCGGGATAGACGCAAAGATCTTCATCACATTCTCCATGCTCTAGGCACTCCACGTTGATGGGTTCAATCAGTGGGAAGAAAGCTGACAATCGGCGTCTCTCTACGCGATCACGTAACCTTGTTAGGTGGAAGTGTTTATCTTTGCCTGGACGCTCACGCCTCTCGATCAACATCTTGCCTATTTGCAATAAAAAAAAAACTCCCCCGTCTCTCTTCTCGCCCTCTTTCCCAGCTCAATCGAGGCTAGTTTATCAAACTCGTTTGACAAAGTTTTTTTCTCTTTCTTTCGTTTGCTTAGGTGCATTCGTTGTGTGCGGTGGCAGAGAGTTGCATTAGAAAATGCGCCATAGTAAGCGTAATCTCGGGTCCAGCGATCAACGAATGGAGAATTGAGCGTGTTTCTTTGTCGTAGGTTTCGTTTAAGTGACATTTAAACGGTATGACCGAGTGACCAGACACAGTGTTAGGGTAGAGTTGGAGGAGAATGGAAAAGGATACAAAACGCAGGTACATAACTATGAAGCTTAATTAGTATTGTGCATGACCTTTTCTTATGGTGTTGATTAAGAGATTAGGTTAGAAGTTGTGTTTTTACGACTGTTATTAAATATTGATGTCTTGGTATATTATGCAGAGCTTATCCAAAATAGTCTCAGAAAGACTTCAATGTTAATAATTTTTCAAGCTTTTGATTGACTAAAATTGCAAATATTTGATGAAAGAAACCATGATAAGTCCTATCTCACAATATCTCATAATTATTGCATTATAAATTAAAGGTTATTCAGACATTATTCAAGTACAACCTATACCTATAAAGCACCCACTCAACTCCAACTGATGAAGATATCAACTCCGACAAGCGTCAGAATCATTGGCGCGATCTTGTCTAACGTCCAACGCTGGACGCAAAACCATGGACTACGACATGTTTTTGTTTCTATTCCTTCACCTTTCTTCCCTCTCTCTCTTTCTCACTAACACACTCACTTTAACACAACCACTTGCTCGATGCACATTGCACGCATTGCAACACCTCCGGTTCGGTACACGTTTTACCGTTATGTCGCGTGGAAAACCTTGACGCGCCAAACCGATCGCCGTCGCTATATTTATCAACTCACCTCGCGTTGATTCGCGGCGATCGGAAAGCACGCGCTTTCCGGCACAAAACAACCAACCACCACTAATCGGTTTCCACTCACTCAACTCAACACCCGAGAGCGAGAGAGAGAGAGAGAGAACGAGCGAGACGCAGCAGGGCAAAGCCGATAGCGCCAGCCGAGCGATTGTTTGTTGCGTTAGAATTAGAACGCGCAGCAGTAGGTTGGTAGAATGAATTAAAAAAAGGGAAAGTTCCCCCGCGATCTCCTCGCTCGAAGGCACCTGATGCTGGTGGTGATGTGTGGTAGCCACATGTGTGTGTGTGTGTGTGTGTGTGTGTGTGGTTGCGTTGCATTGCGCGATCGCGCTGCAACCAGAAGGCGAAAGATCTTGCAAACAACGGCACGCAAAAGCAAACGGCTGCACTGTTGCACGGTGCGATGGTTGAAGGTCGCCTGGCCCTCGCGCAGGTCCTAAGTTGCCTAAGCCCATATTCGTGAATGAGCCGTAAATCTTGTGCCCTCGAGCGAGTGTGTGTCTAACGGGGATTCGCATTAGCGACTGTGGGGAGAGTGTCGGCAGAGGAAGATCTTGGGACTGGTTGGGTTGCCGTCTGGCGAGAATTTCGGGTCTGGCGGATGACGACGGAGTTTCGTGCTAGAGTCTACTGTCTGCCATTTCAGTGGTTTTCAAGGTCTCGTGGATGAAGTGGATGAAAGGGATGATCGGGATTTTCGGGAATTCGTCGAACGAATAAATGAGGTTACCGTTAAACGGTTGATCGTGCTCAAGAACCTCAAGAAAAAGCGAGATCTTGGAACAACTTCAAACGCTAGCTTTTCGTAGAATTTGAAGTGAGCCAAAACACTTTCAACAGCCACCTCTAGGGGAATCGTACCCGCGTTCATTCACCGCATTTGGCTGCCATTTTCTTGCGCGGTTCCATAACTCACCAATTTCGTCCCATAGCATGGCGCTAGGATACGCCGTTACGCACACGCCGTAGCCGCCCGAGGGCATGTTGAATGGTTGTATGCGTGCAACATAATTGCAGTCCGGCGCGCTGCAGGGTGGCATAGAGATGCTCCAGCAACATCTCCCGTGTTCGGCTCCTTTTCCTCTTACAGCTGTCCCATTTTCAGTTACAAGGGAGGGCAAAATTGCGGCAGACTAAAAACAGGGAAGTAAAGCCACGTAAAGCTGGGATGGGATGAAGAGTTGAGATGGATGGGGTTATCTACGCAGTATTTGGCCTATACTTTACAGGTTCTTTGAAAATATTACAGCAGTTTCGTGGAACATTGACTTTACCATCTCACTGTAGTTGTTGAAGTGTTTGAATAATTAAAAATATCATAAATGAATATCCAATGATTTAAAACAAATGTAAATAACATCCAAGTCATCAGGATATCTCCTTGAATTCTGAAGAATTCTTTCAATATTCAACGCCATCCCCAACTCCATGCTGTGGCAAGTACCAAAAGGCAAGCCAACCAGACGCGTGGTATGAGTGAGTCCTGTAGGCCTCAGGAAATGCAGACACTGGCATGGACGTGTAGAACAGTGGGCAAGTTCGCCGGAAAGCAAAAATTCACTCAGCGAACCACCAAGCCTACAGTAGCGGACGCGACGCACGGTTCCTCCTGCTATGTAAAAGTAGGTCTTTGGGTTGGGGTTGCAAGAGCGAACGAATACGGGCTTTGCAGTACGTGAGCAGCAGCCGACTGCTGGGCCTACCAGGTAATGGAGCCAGCAAGTGCTGGGTGTGAGTATGATTACCAATTCCGGAACAAGACTTCCCGGAAGCTTCACCTAACCTAACTTCACGCCACCTCGGGAAGCGTCCAGTACACTTTCACAGCGTACTACTGCGCCATCATCTCCCAATCCCAAGCGGGTTGAAGTATCCACTTCAGCAATAGAATCATCGTCCCGGTTGTGCTCAAAATACCGCCGGATGTAAAGGACGTTTGCTGTGGAGGAGGGATAGGGCATAGGCCCACCTCATAGTTCGCTCGCAAGTGCTGCAGTTTCGGGTTCCGGTAGTGTTCGGTGCTACATAGTACATAGAAAACATACAGAGAAAGAGAGTGTGTGTGAGAGAGAGAGAGAGAGAGAGAGAGAGAGAGGAGAGAGAGAGAGAGAGCAGGAGTGGAGCGGTAAATAACCCAGACTGCTGCTGGACCGGGCCAGACCAGACGCCGACGGTGCTCTCGGCCGGCGCGAGTGCGCATGTTTCGTATGTCCTTGCCCTTGGTACAGGTTCATCGTTCACCGGTTTCGTCAGGGCAGTTGTCGCAAACAGTTTGCCGTGTGTCTAGTGGAAAGGGACGGTGTACTCCCATCTCTCTCTCTTCCATCATTGGTATGGGTTGTGCTACAAACTCACAACTCCCTGCAGTAGGGAGATGAAGCGATTTGTTCTCATTTCGATTGTCTGACGATATTTCCCTGCGAATCGAATTATGCGATGGGGTGCGTTTTTTTTTGTGTGTGTGCCTATTGTATCTTCAGCCTCGAGTCACGTACGAAGGGAGCAGACGTCTCGGCAATAAAGTTAAGCAGACACACCCGGCATCATCCCCGCGTGTCTGGCTCGGGAGGATCTCGGACGATCATTGGGCGCGCGAGTCGATGCCCTCGTTAGGATATGCGTGTGTCTGCGAGATTCTGCGTCTAGTCTTCGTACCCACAGGTGAAAGGTTCATCCGCAGGCCATGCCAAGGCGAGAGATGAACTAATTTCTCGATCCATTTAGCACACAATCAGTTAACCTGTCCAATTCGCGTGCAAACGCCGTTAAACTTCAGTAGAAGCTTCTCGACGCCTCCCCAAGTTCAGCTCGGTCCACTCCAGACAGGGGGAACACAGGGAAGTGGGGAACCGAATCGATTCGGAACGTCCGGAACAGGGCGGCAAAAGTGCACACCACAAACACGCCAGGCACGTCAATAACCGAAATCTAGGTGGCTCGTCCTGCGCAGACACGGAATACCGTCGCTTCCTCCTCGGTTCTCCGCTCCGGCGTTTGTTGGGGGCACACTTGTTTTGCACCGCCACGGTTAGGTGGTCAATGGCAGACAGACAGACGACGACGACCTCCCACCCGCTCATCAATCCTGTTTACTGTCACCGTATGCATGATTGTTCCTTCTTTTTCTGTTAGCTTCGGGAAAATATTTTGCCATTTTCCGCTTACCGAAATAAAAGCGCATCCGGTCAACCAGATTTATATGGCCGTTCACAACGGTTCACATGATTGAAGCTCTCTTTTCGGTTCACATTGCACATTCTCGCAAGGACATCGAAGCCCCAGTTTATCCCACATTCCCAGAATAACGATGGGCTGGGGTTGGGAAATGAAGTACATAAATGCTTGGCAATATAAATAATATGCTTTATGGCGTATGGTGGAGTAACGGCCATTCGTCCAGCTTACTACACACACAACCGGAGTGCCCTAGTTACTCTGGGGATCATTTGTGCACTTCCGCCAGAGGGCGCTGCGCTGTTCACACACTTCCCGGAAAACCACGTGGCCATCACCGCCATTGCCGCCATACAAAAAAAAAAACAAACCGGAACGGGAAGTGACACTACTTCCACAGCCCACACGGATGCATCCACATTTTTTTATGGTCCTGTTTTCGTTAGAATATGGTTGATGAACTTCGTGCCTGCGACCTGTTTATTCGTTGACTTTTCTTAAGCGCGCTCGCGCGCTCGTTTATCACTCCGGCCGCTCTCAGTGGTTTTTGTGTGCAACTTTTCTTTTGTCGGAACGAGGTCGACGAACATCTTCACTTAACGACAAGGGGAAGAGCCTGCCGATTGGGAAAATCTTTTGCCGAACGGAGTTCAATAGCATCTCTCGAGAGAGGGCTCCGAACGGAGGCTGTGGCTTGTGGGTGTCGATGTCCTTTCCGTCTTCCTCGTGTGAGGCGATGCGGGTGCGGTTTCTCAGTAGTTTGACAACAAAAACACCACCAAGTCTGCAGCAACGAACCTCTTTGTTCTTACTGGGGATGCTTGTTTTTCGGGCAGGAATGGACAAAAGAAAAGCAAAACTCTCGCTGCTCTCGCTGGCTAGACAAGATAAGCCCGCAGTGATGGTTTACTAGACTTTCCGAGCATTTGTTTTCTGTCTGGACGATAATTTAGACTTTTTCATTCACCTTCAAGCTCCATCATTTTTTGTCGAGTTTGATAAAGAGGAAATTCAAATGGGTATTATGTACTGCAAGCAACAAAGGATGGGTGCTGCAATTGCTGAGGGAGCGCTTCGCGGTCTGCCCTAGATATACAAAAGATCAACGACTAGCCAAGGTGTTCGTCACCTTGTTTCGTCCTTGTTTGCGGAAGAGTTCTTAACCTTTCTTTGTGTTTGATGTATATAAATAGGGAAAAGTTTAAAGCCCTTAATAGCGTTGTCCCAATGCGGGTCGAATGAATCGCGTTTGAGGCAAGATTTGTTGAGGCTGATTTGAAGCAATAATTATGTTAGCTGACTTATAATTTATAACCTTTCCTTAATTAAGTCCTTAAAACCATGATCCTTACGATCAGCTAATTTCTCAGTGCCCAACCGGATTATCCGGAATATCCAGTTCCGTTGGAGTGCAGGTGCCATAAAATTGAAAGCATTCAACGATTCTTCATCCATCTATCGTTGATGACCATTATAATTCACCTTTTTTTCGCTGTTGCTTTCTGCCACCAAGGCACCGTATGGCGAAGCGAAGAATGTGTGCCCTGAGGAACTCCAAACAATTTAGACCGCTGAAGCACGAAGATCAGATCATAAACCATCATTCTGGTTTCGTCCGTTCAAAACATCGCCGAGCGCGAAATGCGAACTCCGATTGCACCTCAGCAATTATGCACCGTTGAGGCAACGCCATAAAAGCTTGGTATGCTGCCCATGTGCTGGGTCTTTCGCGGTACGTTGCACGTACCGCAATGACCTCCGAGTAGCAAGCATGGGGAGCAATCAACCCCGCAAACGGACCGAACGCGGAGCATTCGCCCGCATTCGCGCCAGGCCTCCGGTGGGGTTTTATGCTGGTTCTAAGTACTCGCCCCGTGGCAAACACAGTGGACCAGCATCGTTGCATGTAGCTTCAAAGCGAAGCGCAAAAAAGAAAAAAAAACAGCAACCATCTTCCAAGCTTTGCGTGATTGCTTGGATGGATGCGCCAACCGATGGACGAGTGTTGTTGTGGCCGGTTTTCTTTTCTTCATCGCATCGCAGGCAAGCCGACATAAACGTTGCAACTCGAGGGAGCATAAACATTGGCCTTCACAGGCATTTGTTTTTCCGTTTCGGTTTCTTTCTTGGCGTCTTTTGTTCGATTTGTCCGCTTTTCGCTTGGTTCGTTATTTTGCATTCGTCAAAGAGCACTTCTGATTTCTCATTATTTTGTTCTCTTTCGGGTAGAAAGATGCAAAAGTGTACAATAAAGTAGTGCATTTTTAGGAAAGTGTTTTTCAAAACAACAAAAAAGGATAATAAAACATATAAAGAAAAAGAAACTTGTAATTAAAAACCGCAAAAGGTATAAATTTAGGGGCAAATGAGTTAAAAACAAAGATCAAAGAAACAAGAAATACAAACTGCCTGCATAATTCAAATCATTGCGACTAACAGCGCCATATAAATGACAGCACAATCATTAGAGATGTCTGCTCACACTCTCTGCAACATGTGCATTAGGGAGAAAGAGATAGAAACACAGAGAAAGAGAGAGCGAGAGATCCATCGCAAATCTCATCCCTCATCGTTGAAGGCCAAACCGGGGTGGAAAATCAGTAACGCGAAACGTAGAAAGCAGGAGCAGGAAAAGCGACACAGAAGGGCAGAAGAACGTTACAACCAGGGGCCGGTTGGGTTGGGTCGGGAAAGCCTGGAGGCACGGGTGTGCAGCAGGTTTTGCGGCTCTCGCTCTCGCTCGCTCGGTAACGTCGTGCCGGCCAACGTGCGCCGTGTCTCGCTCCTGCTCCAGGTCAGATCGGTGGCGGGAAGTGGCAGGAGGTGGTTTTGCCACGTTCCAAGGTCAATAGACTTTCCTCCTGCTCGTTCGGTTGAATCGACACGATTCTGGCTCGATGTTTACGACTTCATGGCAGCCCGCCGGCAAGCGGTACGGTGCTCGCTCTCCCGCTCTCTCTCTCTATCTCTCGCTGTCTCTCTTTCTCTTTCTCTGTGTTTGTGTGATGTTGTTTTGTTGCACTAAAGTGTGTAGCAGCGGTCTTTTTGTTGTTGTTATTACTCTGTTTCGTTTTCCTTTCTTTGAACTTGTTTTGATGTTTTGTCTTTGCGAAGCTGCTCTCATTAGTGTTTGATTTTTGTTTTCTTCAATTTTGCTGCTGTTCTAATGAGTTATGTCTTCGCTTCAACTTCAACTTTTGCAATTAGAATCTCACTTGTATAAGTGCCGTACAGAGAAAACATAAAAAGATACATAAATTCAAAGTCCGCCATAAAACACGCCAAAGAGATAATGAACATAATGGAAGGTTTCTTAAGGAAGTTGTACTGCAAAAGCAAAAGGGGAAAAGTGAAACAATTTCGCTTTTGTTCCCACTCGTTACCTCATTTTAAAACCATCCATTCCTGGATGGAACGTTCTGGATACGGTGCAAACAGATACACTCACACACATACACACAGGGACTGCAGTTCCGCATGCGGTCTCGTGCGTCGAATCCGTAGCGTTCCCCGAAAAAGTCCTTCTACCGTGTGTGTGTGTGCGGCGGTGTCTGCGTGCAGTTTATCGATTATTTTCCCGGGCCCTTTGCACGTTCCCGAGGGATTGCGCCATCGAGCAGGAAGAGATGCCGTTACCGGATTCCTTTTTCCCGGGGACGAATGAAAGAGAGACAGAGACAGAGAGATTGCGTGTGAGTGGGAGATGAGTTGAAGAATAAGTGTCTGGAGGTGGACGCTTTACCCGGGAAAAACTAAACAAAAAACTGGATAGACTCTGGAAAACAGGGGAAAAATACACCCCGACCCGGTGTAGATGGAAATGGTTCAGTCTGGGCAGGGGTGTTTTTTGTTGTTGTTGCTTATGTTGGTGTCCTGCATTGGCGGCTGGCGACCGGGTGTTGTTTTTCCGAGCCGGTCCTTGGCCTCCCTTTCGGGACACATGCGCCGGCGATTGCCGGAAATTCGAAACGTCTGACGGCCGGGATTCGGTTCCGGGCAGGGCGAGAAGGACGGCGGAACTGTGTTTGGAGTCGGGACACAGTGAGGTGAATGCTTTTCAGTGCAATTAGAGCAACGTCGAGGAAAGCCAAAGAGTCATAATGACGTCATTCTTATGCATGCATCAACATTGCAAAGACATTGAACGATTTACAAAATTAAGTTGATTTGAAGCTCAACTCTTACCAACTTTTATGCCCATCACTGTCGGCGTTTCGTGCAAAGAAGCGGTCGGCACTTCACATTGCAGGCCCTCGTCCGTTGGCTCCAGCCTCCAAAAAGGTTCACCGCGGTCATTCATTCACTCAGCACACGCGCTCCCTGTTTCAGATAACGATTTGTGCAGACGATTCATCGCGCGTCCGTCCTCCGAGGCGCATCCGCGTCTCGCTACTTGAAGAGCTGCACTGCATAAATGACACGTCAGTTTCCGGGCCAGCCTTTATGTCCTTCGGCCACTCTTTGCACAGACAAACCCGGCAAGGGATCAGGTCAGGTGCGAAGATGATGCTTTCGTATGTGTCCGATGGCCGACGACGAGTACGTTGAACGCTCCGTGCTCGATGCTCGTGACTATACAGCGGATCGCAGAATCGTTCCGGCCCGCAGAAAGACAATCATGAGGATGGACGAGTTGAACAGTCGACCGATTGGATTTGGATTGGAGGGTTTATATCGACAAGACGACCGGGAAGTGTCTAGACTGTCTAGCTAGGGGGGGAAAAAGAAGCAATGGAAACCCAACCGTGCTTAAACGGTATTTGGAGCTGTGACGCTCCAACGTTCCCTCGCTGGCAATTAATAGAATCCTTTTTATTTTCTACACAAATCAAGAACTCGTTACAGTCCCTGGCTGTACAACACGAGAAGGTAGCTCGTAACTCGTTACCAAGGGGTTGTTTTAAGGGGGAATATTTGCTGCCACACACACACGCCACGCCACGCCACGCCACAAGTACTCTAGAAATAATGACCGCTCGGTGGTGGTGCGACCCTCTTTTTTTTTGGGCATTTTTGCACAATAAAATACCGGGCAAACCGGAAGTCGGTAGTGAATGCAAATTTCGCAGTTGCCCTCACGCGGCATGGGTGAAAAATCACGCCAAGAACAGTCGCGAATGTGAGGAGGAATTTTGAGCGAGATTTTGTGTGGCAGTGTACGAGGATTCTGGCCATTTTTTGGCAAACATCAGTGTGTGTGCGTGTGTGTGTGTGGAAGTCAGGAAGGATTGTTTCCCTCTTCTTTATGTGTATATGCATGTGTGCTCCTTGGACAAGGGTAGGAAACATGCCACATAAACCTGTCCTGTTACAAGTCCTGGACGGAAAATCATGCTACTTTTGGCAGAGTTGTTGAGTTTTGGATTTTTTCGTTTGATTTTTTTTTATTATATCCATACAGTGAGTACAGTATTGAGTGCGCTTTACTAGGAAAGTCTTTTTATGTGATTTTTGAGCTGTGGATTGCAAAAAAATGCTTTGGATTTTGTCTTTTCTTACTGATTTGTAATTTGTGTACAATTTTTCCCCCTTTCTATACCTGTATTCCTCTATTTCTCTACCTTAAAACCGCTTAAACAACTGTCAGATTGTGTAACATATTACAAAATACTTTGCGCAATATTGTGTTTTAATTAAAAACTTATCCCTTTTTTCTTTAGAATATTCCCTAAAACACACTACCTTTGAGTACAAAAACGTTGCTAGGAGTTGTGTGACTTCCTAGACAGCTCCAAAATTATGCTGCCACATAAATATAAAACAATAAGAACGTACATAAAACAACATAAAAAACACCACCACCGTTGCCGCATGTAAGCGACGAACCGTCGGGATAGCGCAAAACTCCTTCACAACTGGCCTCTTAGAAAGTAAAAATCAAACAACAACTCTTCCCCCCATCCCTCTCTCCTTCCTCTAGTCTCTCTGTCCGTCGGTTGAAAATAATTATTTTTCATCCGGCAATAGTGCCCGTAAGGGGGAGGCATAGCGCATTCGGTAAGGGAGAACAAAACGAAAAAAAAAAAACATACCAAGCGACGAACCCCCTTCGGCTACTGGACTAACGCTGACAGTGGAACGTGGACGTGGAAATTCGTCCATGGAATCCAGGCTACAACAGGGAGGACCTAGGGCCCTTCCTTGTACACCACCACCACCACCACCACCATATATTGGCAATGTGTGGCATGGAGCGAGCACTAGACACGGGGAAGCCTTAACAACGGCGTGTCGTCCCGGGAAACAAAAGGGAAAATCACCAACGGAACCAAATCCCACTGGCCAACTAGGCGCGACTATGGGGGCCTAGTGAAAATTTACTCTCTCTCTCTCTCTCTCTCTCTCTCTCTCTCTCTCTCTCTTTCCTGTATATACATACATGTGTGTGTGTGAGACAGAGAGAGAGAGAGAGAGAGAGAGCGATGGACGGAGTATGAGCGAAATGGAGCCATTTTGATGGAAAGTGAATCTGTCTGCAAAACCGGGCTATGATAGGGAAGAACCGAACGTGCACAGAAGCGCACGAAGGGGCCCTGGCCCTGTCTGGCCTGCCTGTAGGGCGGGGGAGGGGGGGAGGTGACAGAGGGAACGGTGCAGGTGGAATTTTCATTCCAGAGTTCTCGCCGTTCTCGGTGCACAGGGGCTGGTATTTAGCTCAGTGGGTCTTGGTACCGGAGGGCGCGGCGAAGCACGACACGCGGGCTATGTTGAAGGCTATGTGGGCTCAGGCATAAGGCCTATCTGCCGGTGTGTGTGTGTGTGTGTGTGTGTGTGTGTGTGTGTGGGTGACTTTTGTACTTACCGGAAATGGGCTGCAGACGGTGGCAAAAAGGTGGTAATGTTAAAACGTGTGAGCAGGAGCGGAGGTAAAATGGGGATTCAGCTAAAGACATGCTTTTGTCTAGACACGGAATAAAGTGATGGGGATGATGAGCAGATCGTACTCTAGTGGCCCGTAGCACGCAACAAACGCAAGGGGGAAATAGAGCTGAAACATTGAAACAACAGTGACTTGGGGAATGGGTGTTTAACAAAATAAGAAAAATATAAAACGCAATATTTAACAAACAATTATTAAATACTGTTAAATAAAAGAAAAAAAAATGTTTCAGGCAAATTATAAAATTATGAAAATATTTTCCTAAATTAAGCTTTTTTTACTCTATTATCACGTGAAACCATTTTGTAACAGTTTTTCACTATTATACTCAAATAAATAATTCTATAAATCAAGGTAAGACAGTCCCCGCAGGGAAAAAACACACCCAATCAATTGTAAACATAACCTTAGGACGTAAAATAATTACTCGAACATGGGTTTACCATTATAGGCTAATAATGTCTGAACCGAAACAGCTCCGAATACGTAAGAAGATGATCAAATATTCTACCCCCTCCTCCCCGAACCAGCAACGTACCACGGCGGCTTCGTGATGCGAACGCTGGTCGTACTACATGCTCTACAACCTCACTTTCCTCTCCGCCCGAACTGGGTCTCCATCGCCGCTCCATCCATGGCCTGCCCTGGCCGCTGTTGTGCTTTTACTTTTCCCCGTTCCGGTGGTCGATTTTCGGGTGGCCGCAGTTGGCTGGAAAACTCGCAAAAGCACCACGCCACACAGACACAGGGAGCCGTTTGCCTAGCAGCAGCAGCAGCAGCAGCGGCGTTAAAACCGCGAACCCCATTGCCTACTGAGACACATACGGAGCGAGAACGCGGGGCGGAGAGCGTATTATAGAGCAACACAGCAAGCACACAAACACTGGTACTATGTTCCCGTAGGAACGCTACCACCCCAAACATGGGAATGGGGAGCTGGTATAGGAGTGTGTGTGTGTGTGTTTTATAGTTTTTTATGCTTCTACCTTCTATCCCATCGGCCCACCACACCATGGACCGCAATCGAAATAGGCTTCACGTTCGATGTTTGCTGTCGTTTCCGTGGAAAATGCGCAAAAATGGCGAGCGACGGCGGGAAAGCACACTGCCGGCGGAACGCTAAAAACAACCACCAGACACAAACACACACCGTCTGGAGCTATCGATTGTTAAATCCTTCTACCCTTCCCCTCTGGATGGGCACCGGCACTAGAAGTCAGTGCGAGACGAGACGGAAAGCGCACGAACGTAGAATGGTTTTGGAGATTGGACGGCTTTTCGCGACCATGGTGGTTTGCGCACGACCCCCGCTTGTGCACGAGTCGCTGCTCAAGAATGGAAAATTGAAAATTAAATATTAAAATGTGAACTATTCTGTGGAGTGTGGGGTAAGACAGCGTAGTTCCGGGTGTCGTAGCGTATGAAGCAACAAAAAAAAAGAGAAAAGAAAACAGTTTTCTAACAGCGAATAATTGCCTATCAAAAGTCCATCAAAAGTTTGTTCGTCGCTTGCGGACGCTTACGGTTACTGTATGAGAAGTGTCTGTCGAATCAAATGTCACTGTGGCATCATCACTTTGTTTTGTGTCATTTCGACATTTAAATGTATTTGATTTGTTTCTGTAGGAAATAACAGTAAGACTGTGTAAAATGTGTGTGTGTAGCGAAACAAACTATAAGAAAATATAAACTTAGCGAACTTCACAATAGATTACTAATAAGACTAAAACATGATAATAAGAACATAAAACATAATAAACGAATGCAATAAAAACTTCAAAACATCAAAAGCTTTGACAAGAAAGATAACAAATGACTTATGTTCCAACAGAAATGTGTAACAATATAAATAAAACATTTAAAACGAACCAACAATGATAAAATAAAACTATAAACGTCAAGAACTAATTAAAAACAATAACAAAAACTAAAAGATAATAAAAGAATTGTTTACCAACAGAAATGTGAAACAAAATCAAAGTTATAACTATTTACTGAAAAACATGAAAAAAAATCCAAAAGTGCGAGGAAACATACTAAATACTACAACTAAACAAAAAACTTCAAAATAAACCATAAAACAATCGTAAATGTAGATAAAAGACGATGAACAAATACCCGCTTCCTAAAAACAAAGTCATCAATAAAAGAACAAAAATGAAAAGAAACATAACAAAAAACTAAAAACGAATACAAAACAATACAATGTAAAATTCAAAACAAACCATTGAGATAGATGAGAGAAACAAGCAAAAACGAGAGCACCAAGACGTAACAACAGGAAGCAAGGGAAGCAATCAACCAAACTTCCTCAAATTCCGTGTCTCCGCGGGCTGCATAACGTCGTTACAGCGTTACGCTGCGTGTTACACACACGCCATCTACATGCCTCCCGTACCCCTCCCCTCCCCTTTCCGATTGCAGTAGGCCGGAATGGAGTGGGAAAAAAGCAGAACCAACCGTCGAGACAACGGTGCAACGGTCTCGCCCGTACTCACAACCCTCCCCCCCCCCCCCACTACCAAAAGACGCACGATGGGATGAGTGCAGCAGACACACAACGTGCCTTTCCCCCATTCCTTCAACCGCCATCAGCCTGCCTATCTGTCGGGGAGCCGTTCTTCTCGTCCTGTTTTTCCTTCACCTTCACCAATGAACATTGCTGACGGTATGACCGTGGAGGATGAGGGCATGACTGTACAGTCACCAAAGGGCAGGGCTGGGTGGTGGTTTTTCGCGACATGCAGCTGTATTGGTTCCAGGCCGGTTCCAGCGCAGAGTGGGTCGCCCTAGGTAGTGGGTACATATTTCCGCAACATAAACGCAGCATAGCACAGCACAGCACACCGCACAGTGTCGCTCATACCTCCCTCCTCGCTTGCCACCTCCTCTTCCGGGGCAGTGTCGGGCACCCGGTTATGTACAAGCGTTCGCCGACCTTGCAATATCGGTCCGGGCAGGACCACGACCAACACGAAGGTGGGAAGGAGCGGGTGCGTTCGAGGCGCTTGCGCACACCGTGCCGTCTGGAGTGGGTCTGGGTCGGGGTTTTCGGTCGGTTCCTTCAGCGCTAGCCCAGATTCAACGTTCACGCAGACACGCAGAGACAGACACAGACACACACACACACACCCAAACACCGCTGTACAGTCAGCTATGCAATTAGCGGAAGGATAACTGCGGGCGAAACGTTCCTGGAATGGGCATCGTATCGTACGGGACACCGCGTACCGAAGCGAGGATTTCCCTTCCCTGGATGAGGAAGGTCATGAAAGTGGAAGCCACGAGAAGGCAAGGGACGGTGGGGGGGGGGGCGGTGTATTGCACTACTTTTGTCGACCGGGATGTTGTTGATGGAGTTGGATGAGCTTCAGGATGAGAGAGAGCGAGAGAGGGAGCTAGATAGGGAATACAAGGAAGGACGATACTCCCTTTGCAGGTCCTCCTGCTTCTGCTCTAATTCTACGTTTACTCCACCGATGACGTACCGGGAGGCAGAGAGAGGCTGGAGAGAACGATATTTATCCTCCGTCGTCACAAAAGCCAGCTCCCCAGACATTGGGAATGGTGTTGTTTGGAGGGTCCTCTTTAGAACTTAAAACAGAGAGAGGAAGAGAGAGAGAGCAAGTGCCAGGATGAGTTCATCATGCTCCAACGAACAACTCGACGTCCTCGGTACAGGAAGTAGCCAAAACCATGGCTTTCCAACTCCAAGAGAGCGGTAAATAGGAAGGACAAGAAGGACGAGACCTCGCACAGACAGCGAACCCTCTCCTCCACCGTTCCCGACAGACAGACCGAACGTTGGGCTATTATAAATAGTGAAATATGTCACGATGTAGCCGTCAAACCCATTCGAGAGTCCGAGAGTTCGAGTAGAGACGGAGCCCCTCGCGTCCCGCTGCCTCCCTGGGATTTCATCCCCGGGAAGGGCGCTCGAGAATATAGTTCAACAAACGCTATTTATTACTCGCCGCAGCGCAGCGCAGCGAAAACAAGGAAGAGTGAAACTTTCCCGAAAGTGGGAAATGCCGCGGCCGGAGATCCGAGGTCGAGAGTGGATGGTGGGGCAAAATGTCTGATGCAGACAGCTCCCCGTTTTCCTCGGGATTGGCGCGTTTGGCGCTTGCCCTGCTAAGTATGATGACCGTCTCCGATATTTGGATGATGGTGAAATTTCCTGTTGAGGAATTATTTCGCTTTTAGACGACTTCATTCCACCGGGGAGTCGTTTATTGGAGGGGGTCGCCGACTTTTGTTTCCCGAGACTGGGGACTTCCGGTTAGGGGAAAGTAGTTTAAATAGGGAAATTTATGTACAATACCACGTGTGAAGGTGGTTTGAGATGAGTTTACACCAAGCAAAAGCAAGTTAAATGTATTTTAATTATTCATTCGAACATTTATACCTCATTATTGTCGCCGTCAGACGCCATTAGAAGATAATTGTAGTGGCTAAATCTCAAAATGGGAAACTCATATTAATACATTACACCATTCACTGAGATAAAGAAGACTTTGCAGAAACAATGTGTGCAAATAAATCACCACACTAAGGACGATTCTCTATTTATGCTTTTTCCCCCTGTTTTTGAGCCCGAAAAAGAGGGACCAAAACCAGGAAACGAGAAGCATCTATCTCGTCTGATGTCGACTACCCCCATATCCCGTTGCCGTTGCTCCCGTGTTTGCAAGATGAGACAGCGTTCCTTGTCATCGTTTGGATGCTTTTTTTCCTCCACATTGCTCCTCGTACTATATATGCTCAGTTTGTCTCCCTGCCGCTTTTGGTGCGATGATTATATAGCACAAGGTCTACGATCTCCTACGCCCTGCAACACCTGCATCTGGCGCAGCCGTATCCTGGGCGCTCGAGTGGTTGCCTGCCGGACGAAGTGCTTGAATCTGAATGCACGAGGATGAACTCAGCGCGCTGCTCGGGGCTGCTGGGTTATTCAAGGTTGCCGACTTGGCGGAAGTTTACGGTCGGGTTTTTGGGTTCACCGTTGTACAAAGCAAGGAAGTTATTGAGGTGATGGATTGTAATAGAAATTATTTACTAAATGTTGTTTCCGTCAGCGAATGGACTCGCAAATGGCCGAAACGAATTGACAATATTTCACAAACTTTGGCTTTTAGCGATCAAACAGAATAGAGCAACATCGAAACAACTCTTGCTTGATGTACATAACACTCATACTCATCTCTTATTCAGGTCAACATGGGACAGATTCGTAAAATTTTAAAATGCTTCCCGGAATAAATTTCATTGATCCTGTTTCAAGTTAAATTGTAATTGATGAACGGAAGCATCACACCGATTGGCCATTGAAGGAAGTATTCCATCGAAGTTTTGTGGAAAGAAACAAACGTAACATCTCATTACCATTTAAATTGCATTGGCTAACCATTGCAACGTGCAATCGTCAGGATTCATCATGGAAATATCCCACAAGTTGCTCAAATTGCATCTCATGTTAAAGCTTTTAGGTTCATGAGAGCTTTTGAGCACAAATGAAAGCTTTTACCGCTGTAAAGTTAGTTGTATTGTATGTTGTATGCAAGTTACAGACAAGTTGTAGGCATTGCAGAGGGCGCTCGGGTGCCCTTGTAGCAAACTTTCTCTTCACTTATTCCCATAAAATTGAATTTTCTTACTTTCTTTTGATGAGGTTAAAAGAAAAAGCATAATTTCTCATAATTCTGTATTATATAAAAAAAATGGTATTGTTTCATCAGTGTGCTTTTACTATAAAAGTAGATTGCCCTGTAATGTATAATTATTGCATTAGGTTGAGCTTTCTTAACAAAATGTTCCTTATTGAGGTTACGAGTCAATAATACTGATATATTATAGAGAAATAGAGTAAAAAAGCTAAAAAAGGAGCTAAATGCAAGGCCCTTACAAGACATCTCAATTAATCTGACCAACAGACTCTCTTGAATATTTGACAGATGCTTCTGTGTTCCTGATAAAACGCATTAATTAATACATTAATAAGTCATTGCATCAAATAATGGACAGCATTCACACTAAACCGTTTTACTGCTGTACAAACATTACTATTTGCACTCAATACACCCACCATAAACGAAATCGCACGCTAAAACAATCCGATTATCCTATCAACTAATTGTTGACAACGCTTCCGCTCGATTCAATCATAATTTGTCCATCATCCGCCCCCAAACAGGTTTCCGAGAAAGGTCGCCAATGGGGAAGCGAAGAACCGTCTGAGCAAATTTTACCATCCATTTATTACCATAGAAATCAATCTAATCAAATCCATCGGGCGCAAAAAGGAAGCAACAAAAATAAGCACAACCGTATCACACCCCGAAACAATCGAAATTTGCTTTCCCTCCCGAAAGTGGAATAATTAACACCGCAACAACCGTAACCGTTGGCCGCAACGGTCATCAACGGTCCCAGGTCCTGGTGTGCAAACGACCCTTGCCAGGGGGAGCAGCAGTCGAGCAGCTTTGCGCCATGCTGCTTTATAGCGCTCCTAACACACGCCGCAAATGTGGCTGCAACGCACGATTTCACGAGCAGCGCCGCTTTTCACGGTCAGCATTGGGGTGCGACAAACGATTCAATCAATTTCTACACCAACCACAAGCAGAAGTAGCAAAAAGTAATCGTTTTCATTATCCTTGGCATCTTGGTGGACAGCGTGGAAGGTAGAAAAGACAGCAATTCGTTTCTTGTTTCATTTTTTGGTTTTGGCATGTTAACGTTTGCCTGATCGATCCCAACGCGGGAAAGGAACGATTGGAATGGCATGACGCACGGGAAAAGGGATCATGGCACACAGTGGAATGCGAAACAGCAACAACAACAACAACAACAACAACAACAACAAAACATGTCAAAATGTTGAAAAGATACTCCGAAAAGGAAAGCAGGCGAATAAGAAGAACGAGCGCCGAAAATAGAAACATACAGCGAAGGTAAATAAAAAACGCCAAAAGGAGTAGTTAAAGTATTGTGCTTTAAATGGGAGAATTTAATTATTCATTTTATCAAGCTTACTTCAAATCAAGCAAAAATCAAAGAATTGCGCCTAAAAGTATGCATTACGCACTACATGATGGCATAATAAACCACTTCTGGTAGTCTAAAAGGTATTTGAGATGTACAAAACTGTCTTTTTTTGCAATAACACATATCTCTTCCCCTTTTCAACAAATTAAAATACACCCTAGGTCAACGTGGAAAACAGGTGGATGACTTCCGCAAAGCATGAAAAGGAGCCATTAAATCAACCACAAACTCGTCAACAATACAAGCAACAACAAGCTGCAGGTGTCTTCTCCTTCCGCCTTTCGGTACGTGTTAAAGTCACCGTCGCGTAGGATTGCAAAATCAATTACCATGGACGGGGCGCGAGCGACACGCCAAATGGTAGGATGAAAAGATTCCGAAGCGAAGGCCATCGGGAGCGACGTTGTGATTGGCCATCGAACTGATCGATGGTATGGGGGAACATCTGTACCGAAATAAAACTCCACTGGCCCCTTGTTGGTCCTTAACAGCGTCGCTACCCTTAAAAACTAGCAACGTAGTAGGGCACCCATCGGTGAGGCTAAACATTCGACTCCTTCCGTTGTTTACGTTGAAGCGGATTTGCTTTGATTCGCGTTCCGGAAGCTCGGTAACGGGCCAACAGCTTCCATAATTAGTGCCATTCACTTGGACACTTGGTGCGAAGGCAGAAGAACCGAGGAGAGGGGGCGAAAGGCACACGGTACCGACCGCAACTGGTGTCCGCGAAATTAGGATTTGTTTGTTTTTACGAGCGCGTTTACAACCGCACTTCAAAGCGCGGGCGGAGGATTTAATGGGAGCCAACATTAGCCACCAACCCTTACCACAACGAGAGCCTCCACTACGTCGATCGAGAGGAACTTTTAACGATGGCCGACCGACCGGCATGTATGGGTGTTTATTTGGGCCACATATGTGCGGCCATCGTTGCTGCCCCCAAGCCCTCCGCCAGATTAGCCAATTGACACTTCAGCTCATCAAGCGAAAGCGCGGCCGCTGAGCAGCGAAATGAGCGACGGAAGCCACTTGAACCGAGCACTTCCGCTTTTCCACGCTTCATATTGTGTCCCCGGGCGGGTTTTATTTTACGCCGTATCCAAGTGGTATGGAGTGGGGAGCAGGGGAGTAAAAATATTGGCTAATTGATAATTTAATGCACTGTGCGACAGATTGGACAATTTCTAGTACCATCAATCTGCCGCCGCAGAGTGTACGCTGTGACGTGCGAAAGCCGAACGGTGGCAGTGGAAAACACCGATCGTTCCTCACGGTTGGATAATACCATTGTGGGTGGGGATGTGTGGGATACGGGAGAGTGGATTGAGGTGCTTTTTATCTGTCTAAAATATTTTTTCCACCGTATAAACGGGCCCAAGGGGAAGTTTTGCAGCCTTTTCAAAGTGAAATATGAAAGTGGGAAAATTCAATTGCTAGTTCTTGCAGTTGAATTAGTAAAAGTATGCTGGGATGTGTAGAAACGAGTAAAAAGCCAGAAGGGAGTCCTATGCCGTTTGTTTCAGGATAAAAAGACGGATAAAAAGGGAAAACTGACAAGTGAATAATAGAGAAAAAGATGGAGTTAAAGCAAATTATTTTGAAAAAGTTGACAAGTCAGTTGGAAATTTGTAAAGCATTTCTAAAGAATGCTGTGAAAATGCTTTTAACAGCTTTTAGTTTTAACAATTTCAAAATGTTGCATTCATTTTTCAAAACAAACATCTAAATTCAGCAACATTGCAACATTGTGAAAGCAACTTATAGTAAAAATATTTTCATTTAAATTGTAAAGTAAATACTGAAAAAAGTTAAATAAACCAAATATGATAACTTAATGTCCAGGAAATATGCAACATCTACAAATTGACCGATATTGTTCCTCCTTTTTAATTGCCCAATCATCAGACAGCTAAGCAGCAAGCAAAATTGCGACCATCATCGTGTCCTTTTTGCTTCCATTTTTACTTCACTACGCGCTTCACACAGGCCCGACGACCTCGACTATACGGGCTGACGAGTGTACAGAAACAATTTGACAAAATTATTTCATCAATCCTGCACATTTCCGCAGTTTTGTGCCTTTTGCCTTGCCGTCCACCTCCTCTAGCATGATAAACTCTAACCTCGGAGCGGTCGTCAATGCTGCGGTCGTGGATGATGTCACTGTTTGGCCATAACTGTGGGGGGTGGTGGAGAATCCACAAGTGGACACAGACTTGTTGCATTCCTTGCATATCTTAGGCAAAAATTTGAAAGCATTCTGAAGATTGTAGTTGCACGATGAACATGATGTTGTAGGCAGCGTTGTACACATGAACATGCATTCAGTTTCTACAAGGCAAAATACACCAAAACTTAACAAAAACGGCAAGTTTAAAGTTAGTTTTTCTATCGAAAAAATCACTATCAAACGCTTGCATCTTCGCGACTTCGTGCGAGCACAGTGGGGCAGTGTTGCCAAACCAACCGACGAACTGTGCACACGAAACGAGCAAAAACGCGAATTACAACTCGCGAAACCATTTAATCAAGTCAATCAACCCAGACAGTTTCAATTGAGCCTCGAACGTATATGGTTCAAGGGGGTCGCTGCTATTATTATCATCCAGACTAGACTTCCACAAATCATCCCCGATGTACATCTTGCAGCACAAAAAAAAGAGATAGTAAACATTAATAGAGTAATTTTGTCATTCGCAATGCATACATTTAGGCGTATTACCTGCTGCGTAGTGAAACGTAGCTGAATAACGCTACCACAGGAGCGTTAAAGATTAATTATCTATCTGGTGTCTCATCGGTGGAGCGTTCGCCCACCGCAAAAAAGCTTTTTTTTCTGCTCGGTGAGTGTGAGCTTGCCGTCGATTCAAACGCTCGTGAGATTCACCCTTAACGGTAGCCGCTCACTACGGCGAATGAGATGCATGAGATGAGAAACGGGAGCACTCACCATATCGTACGCTGCGTTATCGTCGTCCGGAGTCGTACGCAGCTGCCGTCGTTTATCATGCCGTGCCGCTGTTGGCGAAAAATCGGGCCAAAGACGAGAAGCCGCCGGGTATAAAAGCGTCGGTCGGCCACCGGAAAGCGCAACAATCGTACACCAGGCATCAAACGCTCTGCATCACACACTCCCAGCAGCAGTCCCAGTTCGGTGTGGTTGCAAAGACAGCGCAAAACCTGACCCCAAGCAACCGCCGTGTGTGCTGTGTGTGCTGTGTGTGTGTTCCGTTAGACGATCTTGCGCGTGGCTGTGGCTCGGATTCTTCAGACTTGCTTCAGCTGGTGGAGAGGGTGATTTTGTGAATTAGACAAAAGGGTGCAAAGTGTGATCTTTCTCTCAAGCTTTCCTTCTGCAACTGAAGTGATCTTTCCGTCAGCATGGTGAAGCTTCATCTCGTCTGTGGCGTGCTGCTGTTCGCGTTCCTCGGCTGGGCTCACGGGCTGCCCGTGAAGGAGCAGGAGCTGGAGGAGGTGCTGACCAAGCTGCAGGAGCTGAAACGGCTGAACGATGGTAATGATCAAGTGCAATTTTCCCCCTCTTTCCCCCCCCCCCCCCTTCCTACTGTCAGTGCCGTGTCTTCCAATCCACCAAAGTGCTGTCAATAATTGTCCCCGTGTGCCGTCCATTTGTTTCGTGTGCCGCTCGTGATCTTGTCAAATTACATGTTTGTGAAGCGTCCAGTCCGTTTGAAATGATTTACCACATCCGCCCATTAGCACGACGAGTAAAATATTCATTTCCGCCACATTGCGGTGGTGCCGAAAATTTGCACTAACCTCCAAAAGTAAAAGCCACGTGCTGGCACTCCAACAAACAGAACCTTCAATTACTTCTACAAATATGGTTAGCAAACAGTGCCATTTCCGTTTGCTACTTGTTGGATATCGCTGCTGCAGTTGAATCCTTTCGCATACATTCCCCCTGGAGGAATTGGACGTTTCCCGTTCGGCTTACACTGCCACGATGCAAATGGCTGAAAAGAAAGCAGAACGAAAAAGAAGACGGCATGAGTAGATATTTTACATTTTAATCAAAACAGTATCATCATACATCACGCTGCTGTCTTCGCCAGTAACAGCAGCAGAGCACCAGAATGGGTCAGGTTGCAGCTGCAGGACGCCCTCGGGGGCTTTCTGTGTGAAATAACTCGGACAACGGCGGCATTCCGGAAATGGAGTGGCCTGGTGTTTCATGGCTCAAAAGCGGCCCAAGTCAAGGATCGAGCGAGGAATTGGTTGGGATGAGGATGTACCATTGAGTGCAGGCGGATGGGAAAGGAATGTATCCTCCCCTTCTAGGTCACCTTAATGAAGGCCGAAAAGTGTGTGCGGAGCAAAAATTTACAATCGAGACACAGCGGACAGCTGGACCTGGGGACAGCAGCATTGTTATGAGATCATTTTTACGATTGCATGCGGGCAAACGGCGCTGAGGTAACCTTGCTCCAACCATTCCCAGCCAGCCTTGTGGCGCATTGTACTGTTTTTATTTAATTCGATAAACATTCCAGCACCACATGCAGGGACCCCGTCCTCGTCCAACGGGAGTGGGGATGTGTTATTTGATGCGTTTTCTTGGAGAGTTTTATTCCAAATGAGGCTAACGATAAGTGGTTGGGCGCAGGAGTTGGGGAAATCGTGATCAAGCATTTTGTGTTTAAATCATAGCCCGTGTTCCACGTGCGAGCGGCTGTCGGAGTTGAATATTTAATTTCACTCCATTCATATGCATGCTTCTAATTGAAGTTGTATTAGGCATTTAATGCAATCAAGAGAAAGATAATGCTACAACACAACATAATCTTCTTGAATATGTTTTAACCTCATTTGGATTTGCATTTCATCCACCCGTTTTTTTTTTTGCACTACACTCTATAGCGAATCGCTTTTTGCTAACTCTACGCCAGGATGCGCTTTCCAATATCCTTTGCTCCCCCCATTGACTGAGCACTCCCGCTCCTCGTCCTCCGAAGAGTATAATTTATTATTTTAATAAATTGTCTTCGAGCTGCTCATCCCCGGGAGACAAATCGAATTCGGTTAAGATAATTTCCATACCGCAAAGCGTGAACAACCACGCTGCTCCACTTCCGCGTCACAAAACTTGCAGCCCCCGGGGCTCGCTAATGCAATCACGAATGGAGACGCCTGGTGGCGCATGGTGGTTTTCGATCGCTAACAGCAGAACAGAAACAGAAAAAAACAGACAAGCGGAACGAGTACATAATTCCCATTTTGCCAACCGACGCGCTTATCGACGCACGGCCAGGGAGTAACAAGCATCCTTTTTTTCCTCCACCCCGTTTGTTCCGCAGCCAGGACGCGCGGTGATGCGCTTCAATTTCCCGCTTCGCTGGTACTTTTTCCGGTCTGGAAGCGTCTTTTGTTCTCGGGTTTTGCGGTGTCGAAGAGTAGGAACCGGGGGGGGGGGGGGGGGTTTGCTTCCTAATGTATAATGAGCGGTGAGGGGTTCTTTTTTCCGCACTAATCGCCCCAAAACCGATACGCCTAAGCGAGTTTCCCACATGCATTAAAGGTTTGTTTGCTTCCGGGGTGGGATAATTCGATCGCGCTGACCGAGAGAAATCGGTAACACTAACCTTTTCACACCAACCGACACACACACACACTGCCAGGGGTGACGGCATTTCCTATGGCTGCCTGTACCCCAGCGCCATTCGGTTGTAGTTGGTTCTGATTTCTCCCGTCCTTCCCATGCCATCACCCGCCTTCCCAGCTTACAAGTGGCAAACTTAAAATTACATGAAAACATCATCAAAGCACGCAGCATGGTTGCTACTGGACACCACACACACATGACACATGGTGATGTGAGCGCTCCACAAGTGTGTTTGGAGCCGTATGTGTGTGTGTATGCGCTGCTGTAGCACAATTGTAGCACATGTTCGGGTAGGTGGTTCCAACTAGTTGCGTGCCAAGTACAATAGGAGAAAAATGGGAAGAGGGGGGAACGGGGGAGGTTTCTTCCCATTTCCAGCAACACCAGAACACCCGTTCCGAAAGGGCCCTTCCTCTTGTGTGTTTTTGTATTGTTTGCTGGGTTTTTCGCACTGCCCGAATGAATGTTCTGCCATTTGCATTACTCATCGGCAGTACGGTCGAACTTCAACGGGTAATTCAAGAGGTCTGCACACGCTCCTTTCGAATCCAGCCACAGGCGCTGGTTGAAGAGGACACACATCGGTCGGTTGCAGCGTCATTGGCACTCCATCTGGGGGGAACTGCACTCGATTCGTTGCCGTATTACTATCGTATGTCACATTCCATCGGTTGCCATGAACAAACAGGATGTAACACACCATTTGCTAAGCTGTAAAAAGAGGAGCTTTCGTTATTTAATTGTGTAAAAAAAATGTAAAAAATTATAAAATAAGATTGACAAATTAACAAGCAAGCTTAACCTCTACCCGTAATCCCGTTCGCTACAACGTACCAATATTGTTGCATTGGTAGATTGGTTGCAAAAATTCGACCGGAAAAAAGGTTTGAAAAGTGCAGCAGACAGACAGCGAAAAAGATACAAAAAATGGGTACACAAGAAAGTGCATTTTTTCATCGTAAAAAAAAAAAACTGAGCGGATTGATAACTTTTGCCGGCGGCGAGCGTTTGAGTTTGACTTGGCAACTCGCTACACTTGGGCAAAAGTTTATTTATTAAGTGACGAGGGAGCCAACCTCCTGTTTAGTTTCTTTTTGTGAAGAAGATGCAAAAGAGCAAAAAAAAGGTATGTTTGTCTAAAAAGGATGAGATATCGTAACAAATTTTGAATACTGTAGTTTTTTTTTCTTTCTTATCACTTTGCTCACGATTTTTAGAGCATCGGGCTGCGCCCTTTTTGTGGTTGCGTTGCGAACGGCAGTCATTTTATCATTAAATTTTCCACCGAGTGGAACAGAATTCCCCCTTTCTCGCTGGAAGTATTTCAATTACGGCACAAACCAGTGACCAGCGGCAGTGGCATAATTTTGAATGCCGGATAAAAATAACGGCCCGGCCACGTGCTGCCTCGCGGCTTGCTCAGAGCGCTCCTGCCAGGATAATCACGGTATGTTCCCTTAGGAGCTGAGGCCGCATTTGAAACCACATACGGTGTTCTGTGTGTGTATTGTTTAACGAGAAACCTTGAATTTAAATTGCTGCTGCTGCTTTCCCGCTGCCACCCCAATTGCCTTTCAATTGGTCAAACGCTTGGCAATGATTTGAACGATAATTTTGCTCCCTTCGTGGAGCATTTTGAGTGTTTTGAGGCCTCTCCGATAAGCCCTAAAGAGGATAGAACAATTCTAACACATTCCTTGGAACTGTTTCAGGCTTCTTTTCCTTGGAAAGTTTTAAGTTTCGTTTAGCATCACGCCAGGTATTGAAGTATTCCACAGAAACCAATATTTTGTGTTTAAACGTGCGTCTAGGAACATATTTTTCCCCTGCAAACGCTTCTTGCTCGCATAAAGTCAAAGTAATTGAGCAACAAACCAACCAAGCTTCATCGAGTCCCTGACGTGGGACGTAGATTGGGTTATGATGCAACGTTCCGAAGGTAAACGATGCTACCTAAATTGATGCTCGGTGGTCTAGAGCAGCGTGTTGAAGCGACCTCACCGTGAGGAGCAAAACATTGTTAACGATCTGTCACACGCACATAAAAAGGAACTGTTTTGTTTTACACCACAATCACAAGGTGCAAAATAATAGCCCAACTTTGTGCCATCTGGCCGTACAAACACGCTGGCCACGTGCGTTGGTGGTTTTTACGAGCGTCTTCAAGTGAGCGTCTGGTGGGTGGGCAGGGGTGTTTTTTTCCTTTTTAGATGCTTATCCGACGCACAGCTGATGCTCAATTATTCATAGCTTTATTCTATTATTATAATCATCGCCCCGAAAGTGCCGAAAATGAGATGCCGATATAGAGTCGTAAAAAACCTGTTTGTCATCGGGCGCCTGTAACGAGTTTAATTACATCAACCATAATCAATCATCCGAGATGTAGTCACTACCCTAGCTCAATGTGTGTGTGTTTGTGTTTATATGTCTACCTGTTTGGTATCTGTCTTTTGTTCCTCGTCTCTGTCCCGTTCAGTGTGTGTGTGTTGTTCCTTGTGAAGCGTGTCTTACACCAAACGTGAGCGTCCAACTGCGTGTCTAGAGGGCGCTGCTTAACGCCGACCGCCTCTCTCCACGTGTTTGTCCTGTGTCCATTGTCCAAGTTGTGCGCGGTAAGCGGTGTAGCGGAAATCGCAACAGAACGCCCCTTATTAATGCTTTAAACCCGTTTTTACACGCGTACCCTACTGGACACAACACAGAGTACCTGTTCTACAACCGCATTCTGCTCAACTCGGCCGGCATCTACGACGGATCCTTCTCCGCCGTGCCACGCACCGCCGTCGGCAGTCCGTTCGGGCGGAACCAACGCTCGCTCGACTCGATCGGCGGTGGCAATCTGCTCAAGCGAGCGTCACTCGACTCGATCGGCGGTGGAAACTTACTGAAGAAATAAGTAACCACAAGCCACGGAACATCACGAGATGATTTGAGATCGAATTTGGTTACCGCACAACGAAGCCACGATGGATTTGAGTTTATGGACCAACATTAAGTTACCGACAGCCAGGCCGGAGGAGTCTGTCCCACCCCACAGCATTGTTAACAGGCGCCCTTTCTGATGGGGCCCGAACAAAAAAAGAACAAACAAAGAACGATCATAATCATAATCTGACCTGGACACTTTGATACCTTGAGCAAATCGAACAATCGATTTGTTAAATTATACACACTCAAAATTATTTACCTCTGTGCTAGTTTTGTCCCCATTGGATGGAAAGTGGACACACACACACATGCGCGCGTATCGTTTAAACGGAGTCCGACCCAAGCCCTTCTCTCTCTTGGCAAATTTAGCATTTGTTGAACATAAATTGTAGCCTCCTTCATCGGCACCGAGCACGGAACCTCAACGGAAAAGTTGAGCGAAAAAAAAAGTCCGGCCAAGTAATAAAATGAAGAAAAAAAATCAACAATCAAACAAAATGTACAATAAAGCCCTGAATGCAAACGTCTCCTAAGAGCCAATATGAACTACTGTGCTTGTTTGTTAACTTAACCTTAATTTGGTGTGGCGAAAAGTGCGGTAAAACTAAGACATCCGAAGCCGCTTGGCAACCGAGCACCAGTGGGTAGCCTTAAAACAGCGTCAAAGCTGCAACAATGCGGCCGCTCAATCGATTAAAGTGCTTTATCCGTTCCGTTCTAGACATTTCGCGACATCGCCAAATGCAAGTAGGTCAGGTTCAATATCTACAAAAGAAGAAAAAAAGAATTAAAATGCAGCCGTAAATAAATAAAGCAAAATAAAAATATTGAAGAAATGCAACCAAAACAGCCTTACCATCCGAAACAAAAGGTCCAACGGCTCGCTAACGATTGCTCCCGCTCTTCTTTTCACCCGCTGCATTGTTTTGCTATGCTCTAATGATTCTTTTAATTCACACACAAAAACATAAAACAACCGTTCCGAGAATAGGCCCACTGAAGCAGGTCAACGAGGAGAAGTTGCAGCAGCTCGGCGGCGCCTCCACCAACGGTCAGCGAACGGCTGGAGGGGCGAGTAGTGCTGCTGCTGGTGGCATTGCAGGAGCCGCTTCGTCCGGCTTCAAGACGAAACGATCGCTCAACAACTCGGACCGGCGGACGCTGCTGTACAACTACTATTCCCGCGGGTTGGCGCCAATGTACGACAAGCGCAACTTTGACGAGATCGATCGGTTCGCCCGGTTCAACGGTAAGCGCAATCTGGACTACGAGCCCTCGTACACCGGTTCGGCCGACCACGGGTACAATGGGCGCTTCAGCAAGCGTAACTTTGACGAAATCGACCGCTTTAATGGTAAGTTTGTTCACATTGCTAACTGCGACATAGCCTTAAAGCTTCTCGTTCTCTCTCCCCTATGTGTGCGCTTAAGGAATGTCTGGCTTCAACTATCGGCTTAACGGCGATGACATGGCGACGATCGGCAAGCGGAACTTTGACGAAATCGATCGGTTCGGCCGGTTCGCCTTCAACAAGCGCTACTTCCCGGAGGTGAACGAGCTCAGCCCGGGCAACAATCTCAAGCACGACCTGTCGGAGGATATGGCCGTCATCAACGAGTACTCCCAGTAAAAGGACTGTGGTAAGCAGGAAAGCGGATACCGACAGACCGAATGCCGAAACACGAAACAGTCCCGAGCGCCCCCTTGCACCATCTTCCTCTGCTAAGCAGCACACCGAGAAGCACTTTCTTTGAGTTTCCACACCGCGCAAAACACTTCAAATGTGCAAGAATCAAATTAAGCAAATGGCACAGAATGGTCAGAAATGTACGCGATCAATGTGCACGTGTTTTATCGCGTTTTTCACACACAGACTCACCGAAATCAAATAAACACTAGTTCACTAATTGTAATTAAAAAAAAACACACACACACAGAAAAAAGTATAAAAACACTAATTACTATGAAAACAACCTATCGATGGAGTGATACGAGAGGAAACGGATGGAGGGATGGATTAAAAACAAGCGTTACTTAAATAAGTTTGAACATAATGTTGTAAAGTAAAAACAAAGGCAAAATAAACAGATGAAAGTGAAACAAAAAGAGTGAAAACTCTCCACCAAAAAAAAAACGAATAAGCATAGCTTCATAAAATTACCCAATAAACCACTTTGCTAATTGATGTGTGTTGTAGCTCTGACAAGGTATTGGCCATTCTGTTCATTAGGATTTGCCGGGAAGCGCACTGGGTCGTGGTAAACTTTCTTTCTTCGATTCGTTCGGACAACGCATTGTTCACAGTCGAGGGGCAAGGCTTTTTGCTTCAACTTTCCACCACCGCGGCATGTCGTTGCACGTGCGTGTGGTTTCGTTATTGTTTCATTAGCTGGCGCTTTTTTTCTGTTGCTTTATTACCACTCCACTTTCGGTGTTTAATGCTGCTATAGTATTATTTTTTTTGTTTTAGTTTACCTGGGAATAACGTTTTCCTACACTGCCTCCACTGCTGCTCTTCTGCTCTGCCCTTTCAATTATGCGATTTGCTCTATCTGTTTGCTTATACAAATACCATCCTGATGCCACCACCATCCTGTGCGTGCGTGCAGGCTGCGGCGATTGCTGGTAGATTTCTTTAATGTACATTTACAGTCCTCAGGTCAGCTTCTCTACGTTGCACGTTTCTGCAACATAACGACAACAACCAGCAGATCACGATCAAACTGACGGACGAACCTGCTGCTCACTGCCGTTATTGCCACGCTAACAAGAGTTTATGTCCTGGTGTATCCTTTTTCGATATTTCGTCAGGATGTAAACTACCCCTGGGGAAAGAAACCGTTCGTTTTTCCTTACGCCCTTTCGTCCTATCAGTGTTTCTCCTCCTAAATCTAAGCAAACTTCCGTGTGCTCTTGTGTCATGATCATCAGCTAAATTGTCTGTTTACAAAGTAGGAGCGAATCTGCGGTAGCTGTGCTTTAAAACACTACCAAAAAAAATGAAACAAACAAACAAACAACATCTCTCAACCGCTTCGTTCCTACGCGTTAAGCGCGAGCAAGGAATTTGTAAGGCGACAAACATCTAATGCTCTCCCTTCTCCATCGGGTGGCAGTAAGTAGGTAATCGGGGTCTCTTGCTAGCGCTCAGTAGCCCAGGACAATCCACGCCATGCCGCCGTGGCCTCATCCTGTGTGTCATTTGCTGCCGATACCGATCAGCGCCTCATCCATCAGATCGTCGTCGAGTCCAGCGGCGCCGGCCGCGTGCGTGGACGAAGCATTGGAGTGCGGCGAGGCGAAGGGTAGCGGAGAGGGTGCGGGCGACTTGACCAGATGCACCGAGACGGAGGCCGGCGACGGCAGGTTGTTCAGGGCCGCGGCACCACCGACGACGTGATTGTTCAGATGGTTGCTGTGGTGGTTGTTAAGTAGATTGTTGGGCGGCGGCGGCGGCAGTACGCCACTCTTGGCGGCCAGTGCCGCTATGAGCTGCTGCGTGCTGGTACTGTCCAGTGGCAGGGACCCGCCGGTAGACGCCGGAGACTGTCCGCCACCGGCGGCGGCACTCATCGCGTTCATCATCATCATCGACGCCATCGAGGCAACGGCGGGCGAGCTGCCGGCTACTGCGTCACCGCTATTGCCGCTCCCGCCTCCAATCCCATCCTGGGACGAGTGGGAATGATTCGATATCGTGCTGCTGGGGCGCGACGGTGGGCGCATTAGCGTACCGGAGTCACCATCGTTCGACGCACCGCCAGAGATGGGCGATGGAAACGGGGGCAGCACCATCGAGCTCGTTGTGGTGGGCGTTCCCGGAGCCGAGCCGGATCCGCCACCCGAACGAAACCCGTCTCTACTGGCGCTCCCCGATAGCATGCCGGGAGAGGCCCGTCCGGCCGTGGGAAACATACTTCCATCGGAGCTGTTCGACTTGGTCTGCAGTGAGCCATCGCTGCCAAACATTTTCTGCACAATGTTAGGCAGCAGCGGATGCAGCCCGGCTCCACCACCACCTCCACCAGCTCCCGCAGTACCATCGACCGGTGCAGCACCCGTTCCCGGAGCCATTTTGTTGCTACTTTTAGCTGCAGCGCCAAGCAGATCGGACAGTAGCCGGGCGCTTGCTTCGCCGGAAGGAGAAGTGGACGAGAACTGCCTGACCGGTGACGATCCTACCGACGGTGCGGCAGTGGTAACGGGCGTCTGTTGCTTCTGTTTCCTCGCCGCAGGATCCTTGGCGCTCTTGGAGCCCGCCTCGCCGCTTTCGCTCGCCCCGGTAGAAGTAGTGCCGGTGGCGCTACTGTTGGAGCGTGCCGAAAGCTTCGGGATTTGAAACTTTGTATCAAGCGTCTTGGCAAACCCCTCCATGTTGCCCATCGAGCCGGTCGGGTAGCCGAGCATCTTCATGATCGATATCGGGTTGACCAGGGCGGAGGACGATGATCCCGTGCCGGATCCGGTCCCGCCCGCAGCTCCCGTCAGCATCGCTCCGGTAAGCGACGAAGCGGACGATGATTTCGAACGGCCGGACGTGGAGCCGCCCTTCTCCTTCGACGAGTAGGCGGACGATGAGGACGAGCTGGCCGGGTTGGAGGTGGACTTCGGCGAGCTTACCTTGGACGCTTTCATGCCCGTACCGCCGCTTCCGCCGAGCGAACCGAATGAGTTGGACTTTTGAAACGGTGCCTTGGAGGAGCCGGACGTGGAGCTGGTGTAGTGCGGGCTCTTAGTGGACGATGGGAAGGCTCCGCTGAAGGAGGTAGTGTGGTTCGATTGCTGCTGCAGTTGCTGCTGCTGCTGCTTGGACGATACGGGCCCGCTGGATACGCCGGACTTTAGGCCGGATTTGTTGCTCGACTTGGACCCGCTGCCACTGTTGGAGGAGGAGGAGGAGCTTTTGTTCGAGCCCTTCTTGTTCTGGATCGTCAGCTTGATGCCGTCCGAGCTGGGCTTCACCATGTACTCGGACGCTTTGCCGCTGGTCAGGGCTGCCGTCAGCGAAGGTGCACTCGTCACGGAGCTGGATTGAGTTAGGGCTGAAATGAGTGCGAGTGAGAAGGAAGGATTAAAGGATGAATTTAAGAATGATTTCCTTCGCTACTTACCTGCACCAGCAATTCCCGCCGTGGAGGAAACACAATTGGCCAATGAACTGGTGCCACCCGTCGGCAACAAACCGCTCCCCGACTTGGCCGAATCTTTCAGACCGCCAAACCCGCCAATGTTTACGCCACTCCCAATGCCACCCGTCCCGGCCGCCAACGAGGCGCTGGTCGTCTGCTGAGTGATGGTCATTTCCGGCAGTATCAGCACCGCTTCGTCGTCCGCCGATTGGGCCGACTTGAGCTTATCGATCACGGCACTCAGCGAACCGCCCAGTCCAGTGCTGCCCCCGGCGGCCGTGGGGGTTTTGCGGTTTTTTGCCGCCTGCAGTGCCTGCAGCATCGAGCTTGCCGTGGTCATGCCCGACCCGGGCAGTCCCAGCGCTCCCAGGGCAGCCGCAGCACCCGGGACGGGCCCGGTCAGATCGATCATCGGGGCGACGGGCGAGCTCGAGCCAGCGTCTCCGATCCCGGCCGCCATCGAGATGCTCATCGACGAGCCGGCGGCCAGATCGAGCTGTTTCAGCTTCAAGCTTGAGTTCTTCGAGCGCCCACCCGAACTGGAGCTGGAACTCGAGCCAGCAGCACTGGTCGCGGTGAGCGACGATGAGCCAGTAGCGGTGTTGGCGGTGCCGAACTGAAGCGCCTTCTTCTCCGACCGTTCCTTGTCGCGCTCCTTGGATGAACTACCCGTGGTGGAGATGCTTGCGCCGCTCGTTCCACCACCACCGCCGCCGACATCTGAGGATTTCGACCCGGGAGAGCTACCGCTGGCCGCGGCCGACTTCAGCGCGGACATACTGGGCTTGCCGCCACCGGTCGAGCTACCGCCCGAGTGCAGCGGATGCTTCGGCGACACCGACGAACCATGCTTGGGGCTGTGAAACCCCAACGGCCCACCGCTTCCGCTGTGCTTCGGGCTGCTGTGATGGACCGGGCTGGAGTGTTTCGGGCTCGACTTGCTCGTCGACAGCGAGGAACCGCCCACGCCTCCACCACTGCGGTGCGGGGACGATTCGCCCGACGACTTGTACGGCAGCTTGTTGGGCGGTCCCATCGCCGAATCGTCCGTTTTGCGCTTTTTCTTCTTCTCCGATTTGCTCGAGCTGGTACGCTCCGACGAGTCGGATGTCTTTCGATGGCTGCCGCTGCCACCGCCGCTGCTGGATGAGGATTTTTTAACCGTCGATGACGAAGTAGCGGTGGTCGAGGATGTACTGCCGGTAGCGTTGCTTTGCGGTACTGCTATTGGCGCGCTGGTGACGGTTGGGGAAGGAAATCCACTCGCTGCCGCGGTCCCAGCGCTCGTTGCGAGCGGTATAATTTCCAATCCGGTTGAACCGCTGATCGTTGGGAGGGGTGTTTTCTCTAGCCCAGCACCACCGGAAGGCGAGACGACCTTGCTGGCAATGGGCGAAACCGCTCCCAGCGCTGGCTTTCCGGAAGGAGAGCCGAACGACGCTTTCGCTATGGCCGCCACTGGTTGAGTATTGTTTGTCTCGGCGAAAAAGCTGCTCATCTCGGCCTCGACCAGATCCACGCTCTCTTCCAGCTCGTCCGACGCAGCGGACGTGCTCGAGCTGCTCGAGCTACTGCTCGAGCTGCTGCTCGAGCTGGAGCTGGAGCTGCTCGAGCTGCGGCGCCTCTTCGTCGGCTGCCCGCCGCCAGTGGACCGTTTCGCCGCGTCCGGCTCGAGCGCGGAAAAATCGAGACTCTCCAGCAGCAACGTCCCCGGGCAGGGCCGATCCGGTGCCGGCTCACCGGCTAGCGGACCGCCGGCCAGCGAAAACCCCGCCGAGGACAGAGAAGATAGGGAGGAGGAAGAGGAAGATTGGAGCGGCATTGTGGCGCCCGTGGCGGTGTCACCGTCGCCGCCACCCATCGGCAGGACGCTCGGAGGTTCATTCTTAGCAGAAATCATCGCGTTTGTAGTTGTAGTTCCACCCAAAGAGCTGCCCTTGGCATCGGTCCCCGCCGCCGCCGGGACCGTCTCCCCGAACAGTGGCAAGCCGCCGGTGTCCTCCTCCGTTGCACCGCCGGTTTGCAGCCGCTGCTCGCTGCTGTTTCCTGCACCTGTTGCGCCGGATGCTGCTGCACCCACATCCTGGCTGGTGATCGTGGTGGTGGTGGTGGTGCTGCTGCTGCTGCTGGTTGCACCGGTCGCACCGGCCGCACCCGCCGCCCCTGTGTTGGCCTTCTCCGTACCAACAGCGTCACTTGCGCCGCCGCCACCGCCACCACCAACGCTAAGGTTGCTATCACTCTTTGGGCTCTTACAAAAATCCTCCATGCGTCGTTTCTTTGCTGCACCGCCCGCCAACGGTTCCGGCGGTTCCCGGGCACCCATGCCGCCCGGTGCTCTGCCACCAACGATGCCAATGGCTGCCGCCGCCCCCAATCCGCTCCCGTTTCGCTCGGTCAGCATATCACAAAAGTCTAGACCAAGGGAGCCGCCGCTCACCGTGAGACCGTTGCCCTCTCCGTTCATTAAACCGCGCTGCTGCTGGGCGGCGGCCGTCCCGTTCGTTGCCGCACTGCCTCCACCTCCGCCAGCGCCCGAGCCATCCACTGCCGGGCCCGGCCCACCGAGCGACGAGAGGTTGAACCCGTTCATTGTTCCATCGTCCCCTGTGCCGGTTAAACCGCCACCGGCCGGACCCGTTCCATCGCCGCCATTGTTAAGACCCGGAGCAGCACCTCCCGCTCCACCACCACCGCCGCCACCACCGGGGCCTCCACCGGCACCTCCCGAAGACACTGTGGAGCTGCCGAGCACGTTCGGTTTGAACTTCTGCTCGTGCTCCTCCTCCCACGCCTTCATCAGCGCTCGCAGCGTGACCGGGATCGACATACAACGCTGCAGCACGGCCGAAATGCGCTCCACCGTATGCTCGTCACTCGTCTCGCCCTCGCTGCAGTAAATGCGCACCGCAATGTTGGCAATGTTCTGCAGATCAAACTCAACCGTGGCCAGCGACTCCTCGTACGGGTGTATCAGCGAGACGGTAATGTTCTGGCAGGACAGGGCACTCACCTCGAACACCAGCAGCCCGCCGGTCGTTCCGTTCTCGATCGTATGTACACTGCCACCGTCCAGCAGCTGCTGCAGTGCGCTCGGCCGTCCGCCACCACCGCCCGGGGCGTTCGTGCGGATGCAGCTCGACAGCAGCTGATTGAAAACGGCCTGCTGCCGGAGGTAGGTTAAGATCTTGGGCACGTGCTGCGGCTCGGTGAACGGTATGCTGCTCACCATCATCCCGCGCAGCGACGGATTGTCCGTGAGAAAGTAGCAATGGTACTGGTCCGGCAGCGACACCAGCAAACCCTTCGCCAGATCCGTCACGCTTCCCGCCGACGCGTGGTGTGCGATCAGCCCGAGAAGCGATCCCGGCAGACCACCACCACCACCACCGGACGAACCTTCGCCCGCCAGCTGCTGTTCGCCCGCTCCGCTACCACCAACGATGCCCCTGATCGCGCGCATCATTGCGCTGTTGAGCGGCATCGGTTTGCTCAGCCGCAGCACGAACGTGGCCGGCAGCGAGGTAGAGTTGTGCTTCTCGATCGGCGTGTACACCGGCTGCAGTACGGACGCCGCACTACCGCTCCCCGCATTCACCACCAGCAGCGGCTGTATCTGCAGCTTGTTCGCGCTGGACGCTTCCAGCACCACCGCCACGCTGCAACCGATGCGCTCCTGGGCGATCAGCTCGGCCGACAGCACGTTCATGGTGCGCGTGGTCAGATCGAGCAGCTCGTACGGTGCCACGAAGTAGGTTAGCCGCATCGGGTGGCCCCCGCGGCGCTTCTGCACCACGCCGAGCGGCGCCTTGTGCAGCTGCGCGTGCACATCCGCGTAGTGCTGCAGCGACAGCGTGTACAGCGTGTGCAGGTCGGTTTCGAGCGCCTGCAGCGCGACGAACGCATTCACCTTGATCTTCTTCTCCGCGTTGAGCTGGTAGATGGAGGCCAGCCCCTCGAGCTGGGTGGTAAAGTCGGCAAAGTCGCCCCGCTGCAGGCAGGCGACCAGCTCGCTGCAGCTCTGCTGCTTCATCTTGCACTCGTGGTGCACCTTGACGTCCTGCACCGTGCCACCGGCCGGGTCGAGTATGATTTCGAGGTAAAACATGTCGGACGAGATGAACAGGCCGGACGTGTCTTCGCTGAGCTTGAGGCTACAAAAAAGAGAGAGCACGAATCGTTAGAGCAAAGCACGAAGGGAATCATGCGGTGCTCATCGCCGAAAGCACGAACTTACCCTAACTGTCTGGTGAGACAGTCGAGTCGCTCAACCAGACCCTGCCGGGTGGTCACCTTGATGCAATACTGCATGCTGTCGAGCGTTTTCTGTAGATTAGACTTTTCCACCGCGTCTAAGGCGTATCGTTTTTCCTACGAATTGAAGCGAAAGAAAGGGAACAGTTGAGGAAATCGTTCGTACGGAAGGAATTTCCCCCCGTAGTTCCCTTTGTCCACACTTACCAGGAGCGACATCCGCACGGATTTGGACATCTCCTGGAAGGATTTGTACTGAGCCGATTTGGCCTTCGTCCGTAGCCGCTCCATCAGCAGCTCCATCTGCCACGTTTCATGCTTGTCCCCGCCGAGCAGCACCTTTCCGGCCGTTCCCGTCCCTCCAGCAGATGGTCCTCCACCGCCGGGCGGTTTAATGTCGAGCTTGCCGATGCCCTTGCCACCGCCGGGACCACCGCCGGGACCACCACTACCACCACCACCACCGTTCGCCATCAGTAGGGCCGGAAGACTTCCACCACTGACCGCCGCCGTACCGGAAGCTGACATCGTGTGTGCGTATGCGTGGGTATGATTCTGTATGCGACACACTCTTCTCTCCCTGCTGTTCCCCCCGCTACTCTGATTCCTCCCAATATGCTGCGCAGCTAGGCAGTCCCACTTTTGTTGTCTCTAACACTGCAACGGATGCACACACCAGTCATCGTCCCGTGCCCGTACCCATTCTCTTCGTCACCATGCGCAAAGTTCACGACAGCCGGACGACACATTTTCTCCACCCGTCCTCGGCTGGCGTTCCGGCGAACCGTCGCAATCCGGTGGCATCTAAAACGATCACTTTTCCCCCATCCCACCACCACCGGGAAAATGGCTCCGATTACAAAACTTTCCCTTTACTCCCTTTTTCCCGTTTCTAGACGTACACACACACACACGCACACACTCACTCACGCATACGCTTGGTCGAGCGGGTGCGGAGCGGGAGAGATCCGCACGCAAGTATGGTTTCCCGTTGATCAGAGGAAAATGGTTTGCGATGATAATTCGGCAGCACACAGCAATCACTCACGGGAAAGATTTCATTCAACAAATCTTATCTTTCGGTCGCCCCTTTCCACATGAGGGCAACAAACGCGTACACACCGTGGCGACGACTACACACAGAAAACTTCACTGCCAGGTAGCACCTCTTCGTTTTCCCCCAGCACGACTCCTTCCACTCACACACACACACGCACCTCGGCACGACGAACTGCCGCACGTTTCACTGCTTTTTCGCACGCCTTTCCCCACTGCTTGCAGGTTCCTCCGGCCGTATGAGGTGTCCGGCACCGGATTGCCAACCGTGGGACACAATTTTCACGCACGCGGAACAGAAGAAAGCGCAGAACTTTTCCGACTTGTCGCGACGGACGAGGTAAATAAATGGCTGCCGTCGTCACGATTTCGACCCGTACAACATGGCGAGGGTTTTTGACGTTCGAATATCGCTGCATCTCGCTCATTTGCTCTACCCGTCCTTTACTTGTCAGCAGCGCTCGTTTCAAAGAGAGCGTTTGTCCATATGTCTTTCGTTGTGTTGGTGACAATTTACGCGCATCATACCGAAGTGTGTATGTTCTCGCTCGTTGTGCCATGCCATCTCTTTCGCGCATATTAACGCGTGAAAAAACGTAAACAAACTTGGTGGTTGACTAAATTTAATGTGACTCATTTCGTTCAATTAATTGCATCGGAATCGATTGCAGGCTAGTACAAATGTAATTAAATTGACGGGTAAGGGCCGTAGGAAAGCTGTGCAACGCGTAGGAGCTTAATTCAAAGAGGCAAATGCTAAAATCCTGGATGAAACCAGATATCCGTTAAAAGTTCAATAGCGGCTCTCGCACAACGCCTTTTGCAACCCCTCACAACGCCTTTTAAAAACGCTCGCCAGCGTGGGAAATTCGCACCGATTTGGAGCGTTGGCGAGCTTGCAAACCCGGTTATTGGGGAAACTTGTTGTGTTTACGTCGCTGCGGGTTCAAAAGTTGACAACTGTTCATTGATCGCTATCTGTTCGTAGTTTTCATCGCCCACTGTTTCGTCGATTATCGATCAAAGTGTAGTCGTAGCCAATACATTTTTTATAACAAGTAGATGAGCTAAAAAATTAAAAGTTTGGCTTGTTTTATTACTGAAAATATGTTTAAAATTACACGAAATGATCACATTGAGGCACCCAACAACAGTATGCGAAATATGCAACTCAAAATGTCACTCGACGAGTAGCCCTGTACCCCCAGGAAACAAATTCAAATTACCGGTTTCAAATGCCTTAACAAGGGAGGAATTCCGATAGAAGTCTCAATTTACGTAAATTTTATACTTTTTCAATAATCGAGATTTCCCCAAATACATCGATCTTGGGATAAGCGTACAGAATATCCACAGCGAAAGTAAAACGGTCAAAGGAAACATTGGAAATTGCCATGCCGGTACTCTGCTGGCGATGCCAATGTGCATTTCACACTCATTTGGTAAGGAATCCTGACGTTGTACTGAAAATTCCATCATGTCAAACGAAATCGTTTACAAGCGTCGAAAATCTGTTGTAATTCAGGTAAGACCTCAACAAACGAACTTTAGGAACTATGGATAACGATAATAAGAGATTTCCTTCCGATTATTTATAGCGAACGAAAAAGAGAACATCGTCCAACGATGATGCATTTGATCGAAGGTACAAGGCGGCTGTTAAGGCCTATCATAACTACATGGAGGGATTAAACCTGATTCTGAAGGAGAAAGGTACGATAAACCAACATCTTTTTTTGTCCAGGTTAATACTCATTTTCTACGACCACATTTTAGAAGCAAAAATTTGCAAAATTCTTCGTAAGCGTAGCACGCCGCTCTGGTTTCAAGAGCTGACCGACGAGCAGTGCGCCATCTGTGACCAGCTGCTCGACGCCATCGCGGACGATACGGATGAGCGTACGTTCCATCGCACATCGGCACTACTCCGAAAGCTAGGCGTTTATCCGATTTGCCCCAAAAGAGTCCTACGCACCTCGTTGATTCTATGCAATGGGAATGATCTGTCCTTCATCTGGCTGCTGCTCGAGCTACATTACATACGCAGTCCCGGGCAGGATAATAATTCCCCCCGGGCGAAGGATTATACGATCAACGAACGGTTGCTTCTGTCGGCGATCGCTCACCTGGATATGATGACCACGTTGCGAGGATTGGAGAAAGTGCTACCTCCAAAGAAACCTACGCGTCCGAGCTCAGTCGCAGCGAGCGTTGCTGAAACATCCCATCGAAAGTCCCCCTTCCCTCGGACCAAATCTCCATATCTGCAAAGGCAAAAGGTGTTCGTTACGGGCTTCACCGTTCCGGTGAAGATCCAACCTCATCGGGACGAATTTCTTGGCCGGTATGCAAAGTACCGCGATCCGGAGCACATTATACGCAACGAAGAGTCCCGTTGGTTTACGCGGTGCGGAGGATCCCGGCGCAATCTGTACTCCAGCGAGTACTACCTCTCTGCGGACGATTCCCAGTACATGTGCTCGAGCAGCAACTGTTCGATCAACAGTGCCGGTGCGGTCGTGACGGACCTGTTGAATGACCACATCCGTAACATGGTGGCACGGGTTGAATGTTGCCAGATGCTCTGCCCCAAACACCACCAACTGGATGAGCAAGGAGCGAAGGTGTTGGAAATACTGCAGCGAAACACATCCGCTAAACAGGTGCTGATGCAAGCGGTCCGTGCCCAGTGTGTGCAGTGGGCCGACGAGGAGCAACAGAACGACGCCAAACGGCAGGTGGAAAGTTTGCTGAAGCGCCTGGCGGACGAGGCGGTAACGATGGCGATCCTGGAACCGACCAGCGACTGTCCCGAGTGTTGGGAGCGATTCGAAGTGCAGAAGAAGATGCTGAAGGGACAAAAGTGTAACTGCACAGAGTCGGAAGGTTCGGACACGCTGGTACCGGAGTCGATGGCCCATGGGGACCAGCGTTACTTTAAGTTCTGCGACAAACCGGTTCCGTACGAGTTTGATCATGATAAAATATTTTACGGAGATGAGCGGGTTGAGCCCACGTGTCCGATCAAGTGCGCCATACAGCGTGCGCTGGGTGTGGACCAAACCGGCAGGATTAAGGACACGGACATTGACCAAGCGATCGAGCGGTTTGCCAAAATGACGTGGGAAGAAGAGGTGAAACATTGGCAGGAACGGACCAAGGCAACCGATGATGACCACGAATCGCCATCGGTGACGACGGATCCGCTGGACGTTAAATACATCGAGGCGCCCGATGTGACCGATCTACAGAATCTATTGAAGGTAATGACAGGGGTTTCATCGCCTGCTCTGTCTTATCCTAACACTTCTTTTTAATTCTTAAACAGCGCGCTCTTCGTCGGCTAACCGAAAATCCAATGTACCTGTTAGCTACCTTCCCTTGCGTCGATCAGCTACCGATCCTGCAGGCCTGGATTCGGGATCGCTACGACGTGCCGATCGATCCGCGGGAACGGGAAGCTGCTCTGCTGGAGAGCAAATACTTCTGGAACTATCTCATACCGCGTGCCACTTCCGTGCGCTGGCCATCGCGCAAGGATACTGGACTGCAGCTGCAGGTTAACTGGAACTACAAAACCAAGCTGGAAACGACGGTAAGTGGCACTGTCCGTTTAAAAACCGATTAATGTAGCTCACTTCCCGTCTTGCAGGCGGCCAGTTTGATGTACAAATTTTACCGAAAGTTTAAAAACGTTCAAATACAGGAAGGACGCATCTGGTGGACAAGCATGGTGCCGTACCACTCCGGGCCGGACAGATTCCGGCAAACGTTTTCGGCCTACTTTCCCAACTGTGAGCCGGCAATGGTACCGCAGGTGCGTCCGTGGCGCCCTTTCCAGTACCGAGTGATGCCAACGGCGAAGGGTACGAACAGCAGAACCAGATTCTAAGCCATTCGTGTTCGAGTTGTAAGTAGAGCATTCGTCGCTCGAAAAATACACATTTTTGATAAGGTAATTGCTGGTGCAGCATTTTCTACTCTAATACCCTTTTTACTACTCACACACACACACGTACACTCAATGGAATGAATGATTATATGGAATGCATTACGAAATGATCCAAACCCCCCGTGCACAGCGTCTTTGCTGGTGTGGATCTTTCACTACCGAATTAATGTAGGATGGCCCTTAAGCACTACGGTAAAATATCACATACAAATGATTTTCTCCCTCACATACACGTCCGCTGTCCGCACACGTTGGCACACGTTCACTCGTTCGACAGCGGTTTGCCTTCTTCTCCACCGTGGTGGACGCCAGATTGCTGCTCCTCTTCCGGTGCCCGCTTCCGATTCATCCAGAGCCAGTTGCGCTGCCGGAAGTAGTCTTCGATGTCGTGCAGCGAGCGGCCCTTCGTTTCCGGCAGCAGAAGGAACAGCAGCAGCGAGGCAGCGAACGATGCGATGCCGAACATCAGGAACAGGCCTTGCGTTTTGAGGGCCGCCTTCGCGTACGGGAACCCTTTCGCCACGCCAAACAGCAGCAGGTTGAAGATGGTGAAGAGATAGCCCGCTATCTGGCCGCGGATTTTGGCCGGCAGCAGCTCGCCGATCATTATGCCGGGCATGGTCATGAAGCCGGTATTCGCCCCAATGTAGATCAGTATCAGCGTTGCCGCGACGTAAGTGTCGAGCGGGGTCTTCGGTTCGCCGGCACGAATGTACATGAACGCAGCGATAGCGACACAGCTCAGCCCCGATCCGAGACCGCTCAGCGTCACCATCAGGCGGCGTGGCATCATCAGCAGCAGGAAGCAGTACAGGAAGGTGAAGGCAAGGCGCACGATCGCCGTCAGCACGGCCGCCTGGATGGAGTTGATGTCACTGCCGCCCATATCCGAGATGATGTCGACGGCGTAGAACACCACGAGATAGGTGCCGGAAAGGATCTGCAGCACGTGGAACGCGTTGATGATGATGAGCGGCTTAACGATGGCCAGCTCGCCGAGCGAGCGCCAAAAGTTTTGCGGACGTCGGTTGTGCTGCTGCTGCTCCTGCTCGAACCGCTCGGTCAGCTTGTGGAGTTCCTGCTTCGCCTGGACGGGGCAGCCGCGCAGCCAGGTCAGTGCTTTCGCGGCCCGGTCCGGTTGATTGTTGCGCGCCAGCCACACCGGTGACTCGGGCGCGAAGAACAGGGCAACGAAGGAGAGCAGCGGCAGGACGGTGCCACCCCAGGCAACCTCCCGCCAGTGAAACTGGCTGCCGAGCGCGTACACGAGCAGGATGCCGAGCGAGTACGACACAAACGGAGCACCGATGAGGAGGCCTCGCAACCGCGGTTCGGCTATTTCTGCCAGCAGAATCTGTTTTGGAGGAGAGAAACGATAAGTTTTTTTTGGAAAAAGACCAATGGGAGATGCTTTTCTTACCTGTGCCGGCGCGGCTGTCAATCCTACGGAAATTCCTGCAACAACGCGCCCGAGCAGCAGCAGAAAGTGGGAGGAAGCTGTGGCAAGCAGTACCCAACCACCAAATAGCGGTACAATCGCTAATAGAATAGCTGGCCGACGACCCCAGCGGTCCATGATCGGGCCGGAGGCGAACGAACCGATCGGAGTGGCCAGACTATGGACACTTGCTGCAAAAATGGGAGCAAAATTGCATCAAAAGCACGGTTTTGGGAACAGCTAACGTAAAACATACCGATCCACGAGCCCATCTCGATGTCGATCGCAAGCGTTTCGTTGGAATCGTACAGCTGGGGCAGTAGCACGGCCGAGTACCCGATTGGCATGCCACAGCCAGCAGCTAGCAGCAGCACGGCCGAGGTCAGAAGTAACTGTAAGTATCGTTTGAAGGACGAAAAATCATTTTTGGGGAATCTATTTTAAAAACAAACGGTTTTGTCCTTGTGCGTGGTTCTAAATTTCAACACGGCCATAAACATGTCCCCCAAAAAAACTCTCAAAAAACTAGCATTATCTTGAGTTTGATTGTTTGTTCAAGGGAAGAAAAGCATGCCCGTAGCACGAAGCACTGGCCCATGATACCACGCTTTAATCGAAAACAATAAAGTGGTCCTTGACGTGCGCATCGATTCGGGAACTCGATTGCGGCAATTAAGCTTTGCTTGTGAAACAACGAACCAATGAGCCGGACCAAATGCGGCTTGATTGGTTGTGCGCCTCCCTGCAACCCAGCATCATCATCATCATCATCGCAATGGGTGACACTGTTACGCATTTGCATTAGAAGAAATTAACTGAAATGCTGCACGACGGTTTGATGTTCGCGTGCACCTCCTATCAATTGCAGCGTAATGGCTGATGGTTTGCAACGATAACGAACAGCTGACGCGGCTGATGCACTACACACCGATCATCAGCTGCAATCATCATCATCTGTTATGGCTACTTCCGAATTCAAACAAAGCATACATTGTAACTCTGATTCTGTTGAACGGCCTCAATTTGAAACGCGCAAAAAAGCGCATGCAGCAGCATAATGAACGGAAATGATAAGCCAATGTGCTGCATATGCTATGTGAGACTAATCGACTGCGCCCGCAAGAATTGTTGGTGTGCTGTAAGGTGTGATTTTTACATCTCCGAGAAAGTGTGTTTACACAGATGCAAAGTAAGCAAACAATTGGCACGTTATCTTTATGGCTCAGCATCAACAAAAAGTTATTGCTCTGTGTGATGTCTGGTGTAATTATTTGCATTAAGATACGGTCATGCAACTTGGCCGCTATTTACACTGCACCGCATTAAACGCTTCCGTGCCGCTCGGAAGCAACCGGGTTCCGGTTTTAAACGGCAAACAATACAAAGCCAAACCAATTCACTGAACTATTGATGTTGCGATTCGTTCGGCGGCACACCGTTTGTATGTAGTTCGACGAGATTTAAGCAATTTACACACCTGATGAAATACGCCTTTCGTCGTGGACACGGATACAACCTCCGCCAACGCCGTTTGCTTCTGCTGCTTCTGGCTCCCTGCTTCGGGGTAGTAGCAGGGTTCGCTGAGCTGTCGCTTGTGCTCGACGTACTTTAGCGCTTCCTTTTCATCCACCGTTTCTTGCGTCGCCTTCGGGGACGGAACGATCAGCACGGGACCGGTTTGCAGCGATTCCAGTTCGGTGCCGGTGCGTATCATATTGTCCGGTAGGCATAGCTCCGTCTCTAGGCAGGTGCTGCCATCCACCCAACGGTCCTCTGGCGAATAGCTGCTAATAGGGGATGAAAGAGGGAATTAGTATACTTTTTTTGGTTACAATCATGCTCTATTGATGACGATTCTTTTTTCTTCGATCGGATATAATTGGTTGGCTAGGTGCGCTGATAAGATATCGATTGCTGACCTTCGGCGGGAGAAGCGGTAAATGACAAATCGGAGAGAGGAGCCACATGAGAAATTGTAGTTTTCAAGTGGCGTAAAACAGCTGTGTCACGGCCCGCTTAATGTGCGCGCCATGTAACCATAGCGAAACAGGTTCCAGTCGGCCTACTTGACCTAATCGTTCTAAGCGGCTCTAGGTTGTGGAAGGTAAAGCAAATATTGCAGAATAAGCTCAAGGATTGGAGAGATGTCTCAAGCTAAACACTTTCTATCTCAATTTTCTATAAACTTTCAACAACCTGGAAAATGCTGCAAAAATGTGTATGTGTGCATAATATTTACCTTTGTGTTATTTTCATTGTACAACGATTTGTGCGAACTCCAAACTCAAAATCTCTGCAACATTAGTTTCACCCTTCCTCTCGTGTGTAGACGCAAAGGGATGGATGCTTTTCCCTACTCCAAGTTATACCATCGGCGCGGAAAGAGCGCCTTAAGCAACGCGTAACCACAGCACCGCGCGTGTCGCTCGGACGTGAACGAATGACTGAAAGTTTGCTCGCGCCAGCAGCATACTTTACACCGCTCTACCACCGCCCGACCCAAGACGCGCACAGTAACAACATTCGCGAGCCGGATTGGTAATAAGCCGGAACAACAAACGGTCGGGCGACGGCACGCGCTGCTAACAGCAAAGCCGGCAAGCGATGACGCGAACCTTTCAAGAGAGTGAATCGCGCGATTTGTGGTCAAACGAAATGCGGATTTTTCACTAAACCGGAGATGGAAAAAAACAATGATGGCACAACAATTACACCAAACACCTTTACAACGAACTAGATAAATGATGAATAGGAATTAATGTTTACACTTTCACACTGCCAAATATCACTCAAATTTCATGTTTTAGGAGTTGTGTTATGATTGCATGCCGATTTGTCGTGGAAAAAGTTGAGTGAAAATATGCGGCAGAAATTTATCCAAACAAAACGAACTTATTTTTTGCACTGACACAATCGTAAATCGACTGGTTTGACAGCTTTATTGTTTACGTTCGGTTTTAGCAGCAGTAAGGCAGCGCTCTGTTGGCTATTGAACGAGACAAACGAACAAGACTGTGTTTGATGTGTACTGAAGCTTTTATTTTACGATAGAAAATTAAGGATGTACATAATCAGAATAATTACCCAGCAATCAAGCGTATGATTTGTTTTCATTCAAAAATATTCATGTTAAAACATTTAAAATAAATAATTTGGAAAATTAACTGATTAGGAATATCTGTTGTCTTGCTCGATAGGTAACAGAGCGCCGCCTTAGCCACACGGAGACTGCCTGTACGCGCGCCGCTCATGATTGTACGATTGCATACAATTAGGCGTTGTCGCAAGCTTTTTCAAATTCTGGAACATTTTTTAAATTTCCATACATACACTGCTACAAACGCTTTCTACTTGTTACACAGACATTTTATATTCTTTTATTTGTTTTCTTACATAAACCATAACATTTAAACATTTCCTAACATGACAAACAAAGCCCTGCGATACCATTTACCCCCTATTCAGTCTTTGCTACTTCGCCCGTCACTTTCAAGGCAAACTCCACGGCGCTGTGATGGTCCAGTTGGGATTGTGCGATATGCCATTGCACGACCACGACACAGGCACCATGTAGTCTACGATCGAGTCCCCTATGTCGGGACAGTTGCGTCGAGCGTAGTACTCCATGTTGTACAGACTCAGATGCAGTCCATTTCCGATCGACAACACCAACCAAAGCAGCACATTTCCCACATTCTTGCCCAACCGCTTCGTCACAAACATCAGCATCAAGCCCAGAAACTCGAACTGCACGAACATCACCGGGTAGAAGAACCGGAACGTAAACGCCAGGATGAGCTCGTGGAACACCGACGACACTGTGAACACAGTCACCGTTGCTAGTGGGCGGCAGTTACGGAACACGTGCTCCACACAATCCTTGTACACGTACGTGTACAGCCAATCATGCACGACCACGTTCCAGGATCGGATATACCCGGCGAATGTGGACTCGTTCCACCAGTCGCGATAGAACATTCGATCGGCGAACCGCAACAGCTCGGCCGCTCCATTCATCCAGGCGTGCAGCAGACTGTAGAACGCACACAGGAACGATAACGACCCCGGCATAATGCTACCGAACAGCGACAAAACGAAGCTGCCGGAGCTGATCTTGGCATGGCCAAACTTCTCGAACAAGGGAGCCAGGAACCGTTCCAGTATGAAGCTGATGTAGAACACTACACCGATCACCTCGAGGGCATGTCGAGCTACGACGCGCCAGCGGATCTGCTTCGTGCGGGGATACTCATCCCGGTAGACCAGCGTGGGAGCGAACAGGAAGTAGGCGTACTTCGAAAACGACGGCAACCCTTGGTAAGTGTCCGGAGAGGTTGGCTTAGAGTCTGCGTGTTTCTTGCCCGAGACGAGCGCTCTCGGAGCATTGCTACGAATAAAAGCGTGCGCTTTCATGAGGAAACGAGTCATTTCCATGAGATAAGCCACAGAGCTGGCTGGTGGTAGGTCAAACCAAAGGAGAGCTTTAATGGCTGCAGCAATAAATCCACACTGGTATGACACAAACAGAACTACTGCACACCAGTCCCACAGATTCTTCATGGGAGATCCTACAAACGAAAGGAGGGTACGTTAGAGCACATTATGTAGAGAAGGAATTATGACTTTACTCACCTGGTGTAAAGTTCTTCCGGAACAAGGCCCACATTCGGAAGCATGGATAAAGCAAGAAAGTGGACGTTTGCATACAACACCACAGCATCAGGGCGATGTGAAACTTGCCGAAGCCGGCTATGATCGGCCGAAAGCCCAGATTGATGCTGCCCGTGTCCACGAAATCGTGCACCACCGTGTTGAGGAAAAGGATGATCAATATCACGATGAAGATGTGATAAATCGTCTTGATGTGTTTCACTTCAAACAGATCCGTAAGCAGCGAGTTCCGTGGCATAAACACCTTGTCCGGTAGCTTCCCATCCGTCTTGGCGCTCTTTCGATGTCCCTCGTGGCTGGTGGATTTCTCGTTGAACAGCTGTTTGAGCTCGTAGTTCTTGAGATTAAACTGCTTCACCTCGGTGAACAGGTCGTCCACCGCAATGTCCATCTTCCTCTCCACCTCTTTCCCCAATCGATTGACAATGTCCTGAAAAGGGACAACCAGGAAGGTGTTGTAACTTTAACACAAACAGATATTGCACATTACTCTGCTGTCTCACTTACATGCATTTTCTGTTTCATTTGCTCTACGGCCATATCTTTCACCATCTCCTCACGGTATTCCCGTTGCGCTGGAAGAAAAAAAGGGAGAGAACCACACATGTACATAGAATTCTCTCTATGAAAATCCAATAGGAATTCTAACACACTTGCATAACAAGTGGAAAATCACACACACGCGGTTCAAGAAACCATACAAAAGCCCTCTTTTTACGTTCTAACCAGCAAACGAAACATGTGGCACCCCACGCCTACCTCGATTGTTGATGGCATTCTGTATGGTCGATCCGGATGAGCCATCATTGCTCCCGGAGCCAGAACTTTCACTTCCACTGCCAGCATCACTCATTGTTCTCGCTTCTCTTTTCTTCCTCTTTTCGTAACACAAAGAACATAAAACACAACACACAACACAGCGTCCCAACGGATGGCCACAGCGCAGCTCCGACCTCGAGTCTCGTCTCTACGACGTCCAATCAACAACTGAATCTCTGAAGCCTTCCGTCACTAGACGAAGCAGGCCGTGCTCTTGTATGAAGGTTGATAGGGAGTAATCGGTTCACTTGCGGTACCACCGGCAGCCGGTCGATTGTGTTGGTATTAGAGGAAGCGTTGTCGGACGGAGGCACTCGTTAAGGGCGCCGAGTGCAGCTGTACTTAAGTCATCAGTACGGTGGACAACGCATGCGTATTAGCGGGTAACGTACCGGTGGACAGGAATTGCCTTTATGTCTCCAGGAGATGGATTAATCATGGAAAAACACATTAAAACAGATGACTTAACACGTGTTTTGTTAAGTGTGATAAATCAATCTGTGATGGATTACTGAGCACTTGAAACGGAAGATAAAATAAGTGTCCCATTTCGTTATTGAATTTTGATGAAACCAAACGAACTAAACATCAAACATATCTTGAATAGCATGTACAAAGTCCATCACAAATAAGGAGAGTTTTTCAAACATCCATTGTTTATGTTGCCAGTGACCTATACAAAAAACATCAACTATAGATAGAGATAAGAAAGGAACGGTCAGAGCGTTAACGCAGACAGCCTCAAATGAGTTCCTCGTCTTCCAATCTCGTCTAGGGTCCATGTCTCGAACTAACATCTGCGTTAATTAGCGTACAAGATTCCATCAGCCTTTGCAGCACTGTGGCTTTTGTAGAGAAACGAATGTTATGGGTCATAGGACTTGAAGAAAAATTGAATGAAGAATTACATTTTTAACTAAAGGCAATCCTTTACCCACAAATAAACCCACAAATGCGATGCATAATCTAGGGTTTGCTTGTACTGGGGATGTTATAAATGATTTCTCAAGTAAAATCAAACAAGTATAACACAGTTTTACTAGCTACGCAAGGTCACATGCACTTGTTTACCAGCGTAATATTGATTACTATATCGCTAGAAGGCTACAACCACTTGTAATCTATTTACAACGAACGAAGACGTGTGCCAAAGTCCACTCTAGATATCCGTGACGTGAAGTAGTGATGCAATTATATTGTGTTATCTGGTGATATTCTACGGCAGTTTTTCGATGACTAATCCATCTCCTGGAGACATAAAGGCAATTCCCATCCACCGGTACGTTACCCGCTAATGCGCGTGCGTCGTCCACCGTACCGATGGCTTAAGTACAGCTGCACTCGGCGCCCTTAACGAGTGGCTCCGTCCGACAACCGTCCGCTTCCTCTAATACCAACACAGTCGACCGGCTGCCGGTGGTACCGCAAGTGAACCGATTACTCCCTATCAGCCTTCATACAAGAACACGGCCTGCTTCGTCTAGTGGCGGTAGGCTTCAGAGATTCAGTTGTTGATTGGACGTCGTAGAGACGAGAGTCGAGGTCGGAGCTGCGCTGTGGCCATCCGTTGGGACGCTGTGTTGTGTGTTGTGTTTTATGTTCTTTGTGTTACGAAAAGAGGAAGAAAAGAGAAGCGAGAACAATGAGTGATGCTGGCAGTGGAAGTGAAAGTTCTGGCTCCGGGAGCAATGATGGCTCATCCGGATCGACCATACAGAATGCCATCAACAATCGAGGTAGGCGTGGGGTGCCACATGTTTCGTTTGCTGGTTAGAACGTAAAAAGAGGGCTTTTGTATGGTTTCTTGAACCGCGTGTGTGTGATTTTCCACTTGTTATGCAAGTGTGTTAGAATTCCTATTGGATTTTCATAGAGAGAATTCTATGTACATGTGTGGTTCTCTCCCTTTCTTTCTTGCAGTGCAACGGGAATACCGTGAGGAGATGGTGAAAGATATGGCCGTAGAGCAAATGAAACAGAAAATGCATGTAAGTGAGACAGCAGAGTAATGTGCAATATCTGTTTGTGTTAAAGTTACAACACCTTCCTGGTTGTCCCTTTTCAGGACATTGTCAATCGATTGGGGAAAGAGGTGGAGAGGAAGATGGACATTGCGGTGGACGACCTGTTCACCGAGGTGAAGCGGTTTAATCTCAAGAACTACGAGCTCAAACAGCTGTTCAACGAGAAATCCAACAGCCACGAGGGACATCGAAAGAGCGCCAAGACGGATGGGAAGCTACCGGACAAGGTGTTTATGCCACGGAACTCGCTGCTTACGGATCTGTTTGAAGTGAAACACATCAAGACGATTTATCACATCTTCATCGTGATATTGATCATCCTTTTCCTCAACACGGTGGTGCACGATTTCGTGGACACGGGCAGCATCAATCTGGGCTTTCGGCCGATCATAGCCGGCTTCGGCAAGTTTCACATCGCCCTGATGCTGTGGTGTTGTATGCAAACGTCCACTTTCTTGCTTTATCCATGCTTCCGAATGTGGGCCTTGTTCCGGAAGAACTTTACAGCAGGTGAGTGAAGTCATAATTCCTTCTCTACATAATGTGCTCTAACGTACCCTCCTTTCGTTTGTAGGATCTCCCATGAAGAAGCTGTGGGACTGGTGTGCAGTAGTTCTGTTTGTGTCATACCAGTGTGGATTTATTGCTGCAGCCATTAAGGCTCTCCTTTGGTTTGACCTACCACCAGCCAGCTCTGTGGCTTATCTCATGGAAATGACCCGTTTCCTCATGAAAGCGCACGCCTTTATTCGCAGCAATGTTCCGAGAGCGCTCGTCTCGGGCAAGAAACACGCAGACTCTAAGCCAACCTCTCCGGACACTTACCAAGGGCTGCCGTCGTTTTCGAAGTACGCCTACTTCCTGTTCGCTCCCACGCTGGTCTACCGGGATGAGTATCCCCGCACGAAGCAGATCCGCTGGCGCGTCGTAGCTCGACATGCCCTCGAGGTGATCGGTGTAGTGTTCTACATCAGCTTCATACTGGAACGGTTCCTGGCGCCTCTGTTCGAGAAGTTTGGCCATGCCAAGATCAGCTCCGGCAGTTTCGTTTTGTCGCTGTTCGGTAGCATTATGCCGGGGTCGTTATCGTTCCTGTGTGCGTTCTACAGTCTGCTGCACGCCTGGATGAATGGAGCGGCCGAGCTGTTGCGGTTCGCCGATCGAATGTTCTATCGCGACTGGTGGAACGAGTCCACATTCGCCGGGTATATCCGATCCTGGAACGTGGTCGTGCACGATTGGCTGTACACGTACGTGTACAAGGATTGTGTGGAGCACGTGTTCCGTAACTGCCGCCCACTAGCAACGGTGACTGTGTTCACAGTGTCGTCGGTGTTCCACGAGCTCATCCTGGCGTTTACGTTCCGGTTCTTCTATCCGGTGATGTTCGTGCAGTTCGAGTTTCTGGGCTTGATGCTGATGTTTGTGACGAAGCGGTTGGGCAAGAATGTGGGAAATGTGCTGCTTTGGTTGGTGTTGTCGATCGGAAATGGACTGCATCTGAGTCTGTACAACATGGAGTACTACGCTCGACGCAACTGTCCCGATATAGGGGACTCGATCGTAGACTACATGGTGCCTGTGTCGTGGTCGTGCAATGGCATATCGCACAATCCCAACTGGACCATCACAGCGCCGTGGAGTTTGCCTTGAAAGGGACGGGCGATGTAGCAAAGACTGAATAGGGGGTAAATGGTATCGCAGGGCTTTGTTTGTTATGTAAGGAAATGTTTAAATGTTATGTGTAAGAAAACAAATAAAATAATACAAATTATATGTGCAAGAAAAATAAATCCTTTGTAGCAGTGTATGTAGAGGACATTTAAAAAATGTGCCGTTATTTTGAAAATGCTGGCAAACAAGACGGCGCCTAATTGTATGCAATCGTACAATCATGAGCGGCTAAGCGTGAAAACAGCCGCCGCACGGTATAAGGCGGTTAAAACCGAACGTAAACAATAAAGCTGTCAAACAAGGTGGACGCAGCTCCAGTTCGTAGCCTAAGCTAATTTGCGGATAGAATTTTACTAAAAATGTGCTTTGCGTTCGTAAACGGCGTAATTACTCGCTAATATGTTTAAGAATACATGTTACGTTCTCTCCGTAGTGTCCGCTTGTATAGAAAGAAAGGATGACAAAAAAGAAACCCTCACCGTGAGTATCTTCCCCGTGTTGCCTCCAGCACAAAGCCTATGTTTGTTTTGATGTAATTTTCCTGTTCCGGTGTTGTGTTACCAACATCTTCTAGACAAAATCGCATCTGGGAAAAGGAGCGCCGCGAGCGTCTGAACAAAACATTCGATGATCTTCAGCGACTGCTGCCCGAACATGAGCCAGCCTCAACGCTCAGCAAGGTGGAAATCCTGCAGCGGGCAATCGAGCACATTAATAAACTACAAAAAAAGATTAAGACGCTGGTGGAAGAGTGCCACGATCCGCTGAAAGGTATGGGCGTTTAAGGTACCGCTGTAAAGAGACTGAAATGATAACACAACAATCCTATAACATTGCAGACCACGTAAAGGAGCAAGAGGTACGCTTGAAGCGGCTACTAGTGCGGAACGAAGAACTCGCGGAACTGCTGCGGAAAGCGAAGATAACCGTTCCACCATGCAAGTATACGATAGCGGCAGACGACTGTCAGCAACAGAGCGAGGAGAAGGAGAATGGAAACGGGCATAAAAAGACGGTGCAGCGGCAACGCCGGGCCGGTGCAGCCGGCAAGAAACAACGAACTGTGATAGAGAACCAGCCACCGGCGAGTGTAGCGAGCACGGAGGCGGTAGGTTTAAGTATTGTTAAAAGTATTCCCCCACCAACCAGTGGGACGGAGAGTAGCGGGATCAGCTGCAGTAGTGCCAGCAACACCATGCCAGCCCCATGTCCACCCACGTTGCGGAACATCAATGGCATTCCTCCCAGTAATGGAGGTAAGTCAAAAAATGTGTGAATTATGAAAGAATGTTACTAAAAAGGGTAAAAATATTTTAGTTAACGTTACACCCGCTCTACTACCAACGCCCATAATGACGACGAGCGTAATAATATCCAACAATGGCAATCTCGTCCAGGTACCGATCGTTGCCCCACCCTCATCGCTGCTGATCGTTGGCAATGAGGACATTCGATCGAAAATCAACTTGAAAAATCGCGCTCAAGACGGAAATCCATCCCGGTACCGGGGCAAACGGGGGAAATTCACGATCAAATCGATCGACCTCATACCGGGCAGAATAGTGAACGGAAAGATACCGATTCCACCGCTGCGAAGGAGCACCAACGACAGCTTGAAATCGGCAAAAGCAGCACCGAGATTGAAACGGAAACGAATGCTCGAGAAGGGTGGTAAAAGGTTGCGCAAATCAAGCACCTCTACAGGGTCTACAAAGCAAGATAAAGCGCACAGCGACAGTTCCAAGGCAAAACGTGCCCGACTCCAGGGGCAAGGGAAGTGTCAGAATGGGGAAGCTCCCACCAAAGAGGATGGTGCAGCCCAACAGAAACAGCATGAAAATGTGCTTGAAACGTCAGCCCAACAGCCCAACCAGTGTGTGGTCGTTCCAACGGCAATGAAAATCCTTCCTAAGGAGCAGGATCATACAAAAGTGCATCCAAACGAAACTGAACCGACGCAAGATACGCATCTCGATATTAGTTTAAACCAAGCGGACCTATCGGAAGACATCTTTGCAAACCTGCACGTTGGTCCGGACGGTTCGAATGTGCATGGAGGCAACGAAGATGGTACGCTCTCACCAACGGCAGCGTATCTGATGAACTTCCCGCTCGTGGCTGGCGGTGGCAAAGCGGCCGGAAATCACGCAGACACTGGCGAGGCGGACGAATGCCACGATGCCACCGGGCCAATGGATCATCAGCAATCAGGATCAGCAAACAAAGCGAATAACGTGGCAAATGAACAAACGGGCAGCTTGTTGTTGGACAATTTTTCGTCCTTTTTCAACTATGGCCATATCGACACGACGCTGGGCACGACCGCACCGACCGTGGGTGGTCTGCCGGATATTACTACATTGCATTCGATTCCCACGCTGACTGGTGGTAATGCGGGCACACATGCAGCGACCACGATCGGTACGGGCAGCTCGAGGGAAAACACTTTCACCAACTATCCGACCATCTATCAGTCGATTGATAATATGCTTGATTGTCGACCCGTGGCGCCAAATCGGTCAGTGATTGGCGCGTCCGCAAATAGAGCGCTTCCAACGGAATCCGACTTCAACGGCAGCGGAACGTTCACGTTCACGCTAACGTCCAACACGTGCACCGCACCCACGACGGTCCAATCGTCCATCGGTTCCGGTCACTTTTACGGTCCTTCGTGCGGTACTCTAAACCCAGTGAAACCGGTAGACGAGTTTAGCTCGCCGATGAAACCATCGATTGAGTTTACCTTTTCGCTAACAAGCACAACGGCCTCGCAGCCGAAAACGGTACAGAGCCAGTACACGAACAGCACGATTCTGGCGACCACAATGACCACACCGTCCTACGATACGTACGGCTATTTCCACAAAACTGTCGCCAAACCGAGCAACTACTGTGCGTCGTTCAATGTGCTCGACCCGCTACTGTCCACCGAGAAGCCGGCGACCAGCTTTACCTTTAGCCTGACATCCTCCACCAAGACGGAACCATCGTACACGCAATCGACGATAGTGACGGGTCCAACGAACACCACCCAAACGTACGGAACGCCTCCGAAGCTGTCCACTAAACCGCAGCAACAGGACCATCAGCAGCAACAACAACAGCAGACGGTAGCGGTGGATATCTTTCCTGCGAAGCAAGAAGCTGTTGCTAAGCCCGAAAAGCCACGAACAGCGCCGAAAACTCACATGGAAAATAGCACTGCTCGGTCTGACCCTTCAAACGGTCTGCAACAACAGCAGCAGCAGCAGCAACAGTTACAGTCTCAGCAGCAAACACAATCGAAATACGACGTTTCCTGGATGGCGACCGGTGTCCACCAAGGTCAACTTACCAACGCATCGTCCCAAAACAGTCAGCAACAGACGCAGCTGCAATCGCACTATGAAACCATTCCCTCGCAAATCATCCCACCGATTGAGTTCCCGCCGGCCGGTGGCTACACCAGCACGAACAACTACAAGTCGGACATCTTTTTCGCTCATCCACCGGGCGAGGAGCACAACCTAACCTGGTCCTCGCCGAGCAAGCTGTCCAACATCCTGAACGACAGCTCCTCGCCCTACTTCCCCCCGGTAACGCTACCGAGTTTAAATGGCGATCTGGCGCTCAACACTTCCGGGGGTGGAAATGTACTCGGCGGTTCGACGGCGTGCACTGGCAACAAGATGAATACGGCTTCCAGCTGCAAGGTCGCCAAGAAAGCGTACCCGCAGAGCAGCAGTGCCATTGGAGCGGGACAGGCGGGTGAAAGCTCCACCGGCGGTAGCTTCCTTTCCGTGAGTCAGCTCGTAAATGAACCGTCCAAGTCATACGCAGCTAATGGTCATTCGATGAGTAATGGTGGTGTGTGTCAGAAATCGACCAATAACATCTATTCTGCTGAAGCATTGATTGGCCATTCGTACACCCATTCGGCTACGGTTGGGCTTGAAGGTGGCCGGAAGGATAAGCTGTTTGAGTACGGTGCAAGTACGCTGGATAGTGGTTCAGCGCCGTTAACGTTTAATTTCGACACGTACGCAACAAATGGCGCCGGAGTGGATTACAACAAGGGCTACAACTTTGGCAATCAGCAAAACGGTTACATGGCATCTTCGTACGGAGATTCGGCCTACAGTACAGGGTCGAGCAGTTGTGGCGCATCGAATGCACCGTCGGCGATACCTTACTACGGCAAGACATCTGCCTCACAGGGATACTACTGTCAAACAAACTTGGAAGGCACGCTGATGGAACTCGGGTCCACGTCTTCGACGGTTACGAACTATCCTAACCCTACCCATGGGCAACCTGCCGTCTCGGCTAGCACGATGGGACAGGAATACACAACACCGTACTATCTGCCGTCTTTTGGAGAGAAAAAGCAACCCTCTTCAACGACTCAACCGAGTGGATCAACCGAGCAGACGAGTGCAAAGAGTAAAAAGAACCATAAAACTGCTGCAGTTGCTGCTGCGGTGGAATTTGTGTTCAATACGACGGTAGCTTCTACGATTGCCACCACCATTACGAGCTCTAGCTCATCGAGCTACAACTATAATGCGAGTGCTAATGCGACGATCACATCCGCTGGATCTATCGGTCATAGTGTCCCGCAAACTGATCCTTCCTCCTACCCGAACTACCATCTTCACCATCATCATCACTCGTCTCGCCATCATAACTATCACCATCTTCAGCCCACGCATCCGTCTGGCAGTGTTGCATCGGACACATCCAGCTCGGCCACTCGCAAGACTTCATCTGCAGCCACCGCATCCTCCACCACCACCACCACCACCACCACGTCATCGTACAACTACAACGGCCAATATCTTTCGACGAAAGCTCCCCAGCAGACTCATTTCGATGCGTCCCATCAGCCATCTTACTCGCATGCACATCACCTGAGCATGGCGCCATGCATCAACCCCACGCCGGGTGTTGGCTATGGAAGCGGTCAGTCAGCCACCAGTCAGCCTGCTTACGGGCAATCTGCTTCCCACGAGGGACAGCAGCATCACTACCGCCAGCCATCACAGGTAGTCCATCATCATCATCACCACCATCAACAGCAGCAGGAGCAACAGCATCAACAGCAGCAGTCGGTAACGAGTTCCAGTTCCTCCATACCGAACAGCAGCAGCAGCAGCAGCAGCACCATAACCAACTTTAACTTGAGCACAATCTGTCCGGAAATTAATGAAAAAACGGCCCGCTCGAGGGAAGGCCCGCTCCGGTCGGGTGTGGTGGAACCCGGTGCGCTACGAGTGCCATCGTCCGTGGCGTCGATTGTACCGCACTGGTGATCGCCAGTCCCTCTGTGTAAACCTGTTGAGTGAGAAGCAACCAATCGTGTGCAATCGGTAGTATGGGGAGGGGTGGTTTGTGGTTTATTAGCTATGAATATTATGTTACAAAAAGAAATGTTCACATTAAGCAGGATAATAATACAATAAACAAAAAGCATGTGTGTATTGCTTTAACGTAAAATAAGCCAACGCGAGCCAAATGCCGAACGGCCCAAAAACGCCCGAAACCCGGAAACAAACGCAAAGAGCAAAACTCCAAACCATCTGTTGTTCGCTGCCGTCCCGTACTGCGCGGACCGGCGTACACCACACGGTTAACGTTAACCGTTAATTATCGCGCCACGTTGCCAAACAATGCGCGCAGAAAATGCACCACGCGGTATGTGTGTGTATGGCTTTCTTCCTGCAGCAAGGACAAGGACAAACAAAGGGCTGCTCTCGGATAACTCCCGCCCCCCAACCCCTCGTTCGATTGACGGTCGATCCTTGAGTGTTACGGTCGATCGGGTTGCAGCGTGCGATGATGGATTGGCAACAACGGCCTCGTCCACGGGGACAGGATAATGGTGTAACAGCTCCCTTTTCCCCATCGAAAGAGAGAGAGAGAGAGAGCGGCTGGATATCCTGTTATTTCGTAACGTATTTGAATGGTCACCCTCTCTCGCTATGTCTGGGAGTCCGTAACGCAACGCCGGCAAGGACCCAAAACACGCTTGACAAACGTCCGACTGCAATGCCGAATGTGGAAGGGCGGTTTGAATTATCACACTCCAGAACTAAAAGGGGGAGGGAGCGCAGATGGAGGGGAAAACTCCGCAAACGTCTGCGCGTACTGCAGTCGTCCGGTTCGGGCGGCCAGCGGACGATTCAATTAGTTATCGTCCGTCGCATATGCATAAATCCGGCGTGCGCACGTGTGTGTGTTTGTGTGTGGACCCGCTTTGCTCCAGGAGCCGACAACGGACCGCTCCCATACTCCACCACTACCATGGTGGCTGCTGGCGACATCAAAGTAGGCCTTCCCTATCGCTGCTAGACACGCGACATAGTAGGCTCCTTTTTTTTTTTGGTTGTTCGGTCCAGCGTTTGGTCACTTCACAAACACATACACACAAAGGCACAAAGGGACACCATAACAGAAGGCACAAGAAAACGAAGCGGATCAGAAGTTTATAATTTGAAAAAGCGTCAATTAATGTAATTAACTTTTCGGTGGCATTTGCATACCGAGTGCCGCAGCTCGGTCTGGTCGCACTTTCCACGTTTACCAATTGATGTTAGTGTGTGAGAGAGGGTGTGTAGCAGGTGGTAATCCTTTTGGCCGCGCACAGGTACAAACAAGCGCAGCACCAACCACACACACACACACAGCATGCTGTGGAAGCATGAGTGCCGGCAGTTAACGTGTGTGTGAGATTACTTCACGTAATTAGTTGGGCCCGCGGAACACTGTTGCGCCGCTGTTGTGTGCAGGTAGTTTATAAAATTTGCACCAAAGAGACCATCCGCCATGTTCCTAATTAGTGAATAGGTGAAATATTTTAATATATTGTTTTTTTTCTTCTCTCTTTTAGACAATTGGAGAAACCGAAAATGTCGCCACAATCCATGCAAGGGAAAATGGGGAGAACCATTTGAAAGGATGAAGAGAGCGAGGGTCTTTTGAGAGGTGATATATTTCCCCCCCCCCTGCCCTTTCTTCAGCTTGCCTAGGGGAAAAACAAACAACCGTAGCGCGGCAATTTATATCCTTCCGTTGAACACCTCTCTCTCTCTCGCTCATGCGTTTTGCCGTGCGAATGAACGGTGTGGAGTGTAACTGACAGCCGAAAGAATGCTGGAATGCAGAGCACTGGTCCGAAGGGGGGGGGGGGGGGGGATTGCTTGGAAGAGACCCTCCGAGAAAAGCTCTTTAAGAATTTAAGGTTCAAATGCCAAAAAGTTGAAACTAAAATTACGGCCCCCCCTGCCCTCAGTTTATGCTGGTGCGAAGCCTTTGGCAAGAAAAAGCTCTTCTAAATCCCTCCGGCAAGTCTCATAGTCCATGCCCAATGTCGCAGTGGCAATAGCTTATGGGGTCTCGCACAGGCAAAAAGATTTACCACTTCCACTACCACCGCCCAGTGCTTTCACGCCCAGTTCGCGCGGGTTCCGTGTCGCACGGAAGCTTTCGATGCAGTTTCGCACTGCATGCCAACCGCATCATCAGACCTAGGGGGGGAGGGGGACTCTGACCCAGTCACAGAGTCGCCAGCAGAATTCACCCCCCCCCCCCGTCCCCCCCCCCTCTCATACTTGGTACATGCAAAGAAGTAATTGTGAACCCAAAAAGGGGCTGTACCGGTGAGCTGGGTTACGTCGAAACAGTAAACCGAAGTGTTTGCCCGATCCGATTAATATCCGGAAGATGTCCAACCAATCTTTTTTTGGGCGTTTTTTGGTTGGCTTTTGGGCGGGTGTCTAAAAATTGGCAAGAGGTGGTGGGGGGTTTTCGGGGGCAAGAGATTTATAGTGCTCGACCGCCCAACAACCTTCGTTTTTGGAGGGGGCTTTTGTTGGAGCACAGAAATTATTTCACTCACGTGTACGGAGGAATTTATTGTACAGGAAATGGAATAACTTTCGTCACCGGTTGTTGTTGTTGTTGTGCTCCTTCCTCTGTCCCCTGCTCTTGGTCGAAAAATCGACCCGAAAAACTGCAACTGCTGCCAGCTGTGCAAAAGGGGTAGTAATGGTAGCAACCCGTCGTCGTCGTCGTCTGTCGGGCGTGGTGAAGCCTTTCACTAACTGCCATTTCCTTTTCCGGATTCCAGTACCGGACCGGATTGTTGGGACTGGGACTGGGTGCTGTGTTACAACACCGCAGTTGCAGTTCTACCTCGTGCAAGTAGAAATAGTGGAAAGAGCGCCGTGCCACTGATATCAATAAATTTTGCAGAACCTTTCTACATCGAGAGGGAGAAAGAGAGAGAGAGGGTTTGGTTCCAAATTTATCATGAAAACCCCCTGAATCCATGTCTGGAGTGAGGGTGCGGGTTTTTTAAATGCTACCAGAAGTTCGCGAGTTCGATGCACTCGTGCCACTCGGGAAAATTGCATTGCCTTTGGCGCATAAATCATAAGACAAATTGAATCCCGAGAGAGTGGAGGGTGAAGGTCTAGTCCAGGTAGTCCAGGTCCAAAGGTAGAAGATCCCCCCTGGAGGTGCGTTCGATTGATTGATGGTGATGATGAGGTTATTTATTTGCGTTTGCAGGAAAACCTTTCAATAGTTCCAATAGTTCCAATATGCAATTCTGTCTAAGAAATTCCTTATCGAAAACTCACAACTAGACACAAAAAAAACAGTGTTTTATACGAAACGATTTGTCCTACCCCCTATTCCTCCCGCCAAACCAACCCAAAGTGTCATTGTACTGTCGTATACTGCCCTCCGGGGAAATCCAAAAAGGAAAAACTGGTGATGAATTTTCGCGCCAATGGGACCGTAGAATGGGGCCGAAATGTGTCGAACGTGTGTCTTCCACCCACAGACACGTTTCTGTTCCGGATCCAGATTCCGGTGCTTCCAAAGAAATGTGTCTGTATTGAGACCTCGAAATGTCGTTCTGCCTTTCTCGGTGAAGCAACGCGCTTTTTTTTTTGGGAGGGAGTAAAGACAGTTTATTAACCACCCCTTTCCCCTTCTCTCGCCCTCTCCCACCACTCCCCCCAAAAAAGCGTGTCGAAAAGAAATGGGACCAAGGAAACGGAAGTGACAGCCGTCTTTTTTCGCACTTGGGTGACTCTCTCTCTCTCTCTCTCCTGTTTCCTCCAGCAGGGTACCATTGCCGAGGGACGATAAAAATGTGCAAATCCACTTCTTGCCAAATGCTGTCGGTCAGATTTCTTTGTTTTGGGGTCATAACCCCAGAGACACCCCGTGCTCGTGTTTTCTTTGGCTGTCATTTCCAGGGCTGGCAATTATTGAAATTTCACCAATTTGCGCTCGCTTTTTTTTGGCGAAAACGATAGACAAGATGACGTTTAATTAGTAACAGCTCAGCAAGGTAGAACCCCGGGGGTACTACACTAGAGGACAAGGAGGAAGAAAAACGGGAACGCAAGTTGAATTGAATTGATGTCTATTGAGATTGGACTGGAAAACGACTGAAGGCGTAGAATTCCTCCTTTCCTGTTGCTTTGAATTTGGGGAAAAAATGAATTATTTTTTTTAATGAGAGCAAAGCATTTTAACGGTGTTTTTAAAACGCCTGTCAGGCTAGTGATGAGCTCAGTGAGGAGCAACAACAAAAAAAAACAAACTACAAACTCCACGGATCACTGGATGTCTGGAGCAGGCTCTGCTCTGTTTTGCCCCGTCCGGATGCCTCCTGCCGTCCTGCGAGCTGATGATTAGAAGCGACTCGATGATGATCTCTCGTCTCGGAAGGAGTCAAAAGGTTATTGTTTGCTTTGGGTTTGGTTTCAGAGGCACTGATTACACCGCCACATCTACGCCCATCTATCGGGATGGACGGTTGATAAGGAGGTCCAATTCCAATTCTAGCAAGGGTCCGATCCGCCGCCGCCATAGTTTCCTGACTTTGCGATGCGCTCTCTGCTTGCCACAACACAGCACACACACACGTGCCTTATCAGATGTGCAAAAGGCAGGCACAAAACAAACCACAATCCAACCATGTTTTCAAACATCAAAATCCAACATCTCATCCGCATTTGCAATTGCGCTGCTGCAGAGTTTGCTGCAAAAAAAAAAAAAAAAAACAAATGGCGCCTTGATGGCGACACGTGGTGCAAGAGAGCAAAAGAGAGATGTAGGTTAGAAGTGTGTTTTCGCCATCCAATCCAAGGATGATTAGAGAGTGTGTCCGCGTGTTAGTGCGCATGGCAACCGATGGCGGTGGCGTTGTTGTTGAAAGGAGATTGCAAACATCACAGTATGCCGGATGCTGGTTGGACGGTGATGAGGAAGATGCTCTTCTGCGCAGCATTCAATATGGCAGTCTTGGAGAGGCCATTTTGGCAGGGATTGGACTGTTCACAACATCCTCAGTTTGTCCCTTTTTTGGGCCACAAAGGCAGGGGAACGTGAAATCAAAGCATCCGGAAAAATGTCCACTTCCGGGGGGACAGGCATTTCACACTGACGCACCCAGGAAGGGGTCAAAAGAAGTCATCCGACCGACTGTCTGTGTGTGTGCCCCCACGGGTTAAGTATTTCGTTGAGGTCTACTGCGATTGAATCGCGCTACCCGTCGCGTACGTGAACCGTTCCGTTCACCTTAGCAGCAGCACATCCGGTCACCCGGATTGCAGTGCGTCAGTGCTGCCTGAATGCATATTTTAAATCGGTTGTGCTGGCTTTACCTTTCTTAGCTGGGCCGTGCATTTCCACCTTTTTTCTCGAAGGGCGTTCGGTGCGTGTGTGTGTGTGTGCGGTTAGGTTTCAAATTTCTATCACCTTCTCCAGTTGTGGCGGGCTGTGTGCCGATGCCGGTTTGGGGACTTTGTTGGGTTATTTTAGAAGCGCCGGCCTTTAACTTCTCCGAGCATTGGGATCGCATTTCCTCCAGTTCTACGAACCGTACTGGAATGCAAACTGACACACAGTGCACAGTAGTGCATTTGGTGACGGGAAGAGTCCGATTTGATTTGAAGTGTGTTTGAAAGGCGCGTTTTGAGGTGCGGAATTGTTCATTATACGGGGACGAAAGTGAATTTGAATTGATTTTAAAATGGATGTACTACATGAGTCATTCATGTGCTAAAGACCCAGAAGTACTGTTGGTGTACCACTTTAAAGAGCTTCTTTTTCCGGAAATTTCTTCCAATGATTTGTCCACCACTGTTACCCATAGTCTCGTACCGAGCGACACGCAGCTCCCCACACTGGCACACTGAGGGTCTGCTGCGTAGTCAATGTACGGCCCCAACCCACCTCCAACAGAACGCCACACACACACACACACTCGCTGTCCGGGAGCAACAACAAGCAAGCAAAACAACAACTAAAAAACAACGATGACAAATGTAAAGATATGCGCCGCTCGGGGCCATTCCGGGCCTGCCCATCCCCCTGGCTTGAACCCGACCCCCTGCAACAAAAACGCAAAGCTCAGGAGGTCGGGTCATGACAGCCGCCGGACCGGGGGTTTGCGCACTATTCTATAGACCGAAACCGGCCAACCGGCCATCCTCTCCTCCTCGGCACCAATGGTCAGCAGAGGGAGAGAAGAGCGCACGCAACACATGCGTACGTGTGTGTGTGTGCTGTGGTCACTTTGGTGTATTAAATAGTGGAAGTATATCCTCTCAGGAGGAAGCAAAGAAGAAGGTTGGCCTGTGGGTTGGCAATGATGTTGTTATAAATACATTCATTTCCCTTCCGCCATCTCGAAGGCCCGAAGGTATTTTAAACCTTCCGTCAGGTGACGCTAAACGAAAAACATAATTCAAAATGTAATTTCTAATTATTTTCAAAAAAACTACACAAATATTAAACAAGGCAACACCTTTACATTGTAACGAAATTGAATTAGCGCAACGGTGTGCGCTGGTCTGGGCCTGTACAACTTCGTGTCCGTACCGATAAAGGCTGTCTTTTAAAGCGTGCCCGTTTTACAATTTGCCAGCTGAAACACATGGCAGGGGGGGGCACAGAAAAATCTAATCTCAAGCCCAGCTCCAGGGCACTCAAATCAGCTTTTCCGTCTCCGAGGCGACACTCTCTCTTGCGCCGCGCACTCCCGGTTCATATGCGCCCGAAGCCTTACGAAGGCGATTCCCTGTTGTGCGGAGTGTGCCGGAGTCCAAAAGAGGCAAGCTGAAGAATCCATACCAGTGGCCAGTGCCCTACACAAGTTCCCCCTCCAGCTCTTCAGGGTTCGACAATCTGTCGCCGGGATTTTGGGAAGTTTGGCATGCGAGGAAGAAGAAGCCGCCGCCGCGCGTTTGCTTCGTGTCGCTCATTTAAGTTGCGCTTGACCGTTGCAATCCGGCCTGACTGGCGGGTTTAAATTTAAATCACAAATCAATATTCATACAGCACAGACGGCCCATGGATGCATGTTGGAAGATTAGAATGTGTGCCCCCCCCCCCCCCTCCCCCAAAAAGGGACCCGTTCTGGTTGCATTTTGAATAAATTTCAATTACAAAACCAGCCAGCCAGCCCAGCACAGCCCGTGTGGATTGGATGGTAGCGAATGTGTGTCAACCGTCGGAACCGTGGAATAGATTTACAGTGTAGGAAAACAAGAGGCATAACATCTGTCCGTGGCCGTTTGAAAAAAAAGAAACAGGCAATAAACTTGTACTTTAAACACTCACACAACAACCAAAAAAGGGCAAAAAATCGGGGAAAGATAAGCGACGAACTCGGTAACGAATGCCATATCGTTCCACCGTTCGGTGCTGCTTATCTTTCTAACCTCGACACTGACCTCACAGGCTTTCCCAAGGTGTCGGAGTGTGTGTGTGGGTGATAAGCAGTGGTGTCAATTTTCCCCAAACGCTTCCTTCCAAAATCCAATTATCAAACCAATTGGCTTATCCAATTGATGGTAACAGTGGGAAACACTGAGACACGAGTACGAGGCTTTTACGAACGGGGTTTGTTCAAATTTTCTAACAGTACTATCGCGGAACTCGGGAACCGTTAGGGTGTTCCGATAAGAGTGAACGCTTTTCCACTCGTTCCACCGTTATCGCATCTGAGGGGTTTAATCCTTCTAGACGGCTCGGGACGACCAGCAGCAGCAGCAGCAGCAGCAGCAGCTGAAACCACTGATAAGCACCTTCAGCACCACACACACACACACACACAGCCCACACTAATCTTAAGTGACGTGGCGGCAAACTGGGGGCAAAGATAAGAAAGCGTTGGGTCGCCCGTACGTCGTGTACACCTCAGAACAGAAAAAAAATCGGTTAAACAATCGTTTACGCAGCCCCTTGCGTTGATAAGCGGGAGTCGTCCGATGGTCGATTGATTTGGAGTTTTGAAGTTCAATTTCGGCAAATTACTCATTTGTTTTTATCGGAGCGCCGCCTCCGTTGTTTGGGGCGGGATGGGAAGATAAGGACAGTTGTGTTGTCGATGCGGCATCAGAAACTGTTGGTGTAGCATGTGGCCAAAGCGCCCGAAGGAAGGGGGATGGTTTGTGTGACAAATTTTAATTTTAGCTTCCGTGTTGCTCCGGTGGCAACCTAATTGCTCTCTCTCGCTCTGCTGTCTTTGCTGTGTGTAAAAGCCAAAAAAACCTCGGTTGTTCACAGCGCTGTGCGTTGTGAGTCTTAAATTTATGACCCTCTACCACTCCCCCGAGCTCCACCACATCGTGTAAAACAGCCCAACGAGCGACCTCCTAATGACAATAAAATTGAACGCACAGGGCACAACACGGCAAAAGACATTCCCAATCTGTGGCTCACGGCGGATATTGATTCTATTTCCATCGTGACGACTTCATGGCTCCACTGTGGAGAGAGAGACCCTCAACCAACCGGTCGATCTTTCACCGCGATTTAGTAGTTTGGGAAAGAAAATTGTTCTAATGATGGGCACAGGCACACACGGTCCAATAATATCTTCATTTGTGGGGAGGGGAGTTTGGGACGCACACTGGCCACGTGGTTTGCAACAAACGGAGAAGGCACACACGTGCCGAGCGTGCCGGAAACAATATTGACTGACGGATGTCAAACGACTGCCTCTTTTTTTTGGGGAAAATTGTCCACTGGGACCTGGAGAGTAACATGTAAATATAGTTTTTTTTTGGGAAGAAGCTTTGGACCCCAATGGAAAGAGCTAAAGAAACCCAAGTGGGTCTGATTGTTAAGCAAATGCCATTAGAATGTTTATTGGGATGCGCTTTTCAATTGGACAATAAAAGGGCATTAAACGCGTGACTAGCTTTGGCTTTTAAATGCATTAAATGGGTTGCCAAATGAATCAACAGCAAATCCCTTAAATCCCCTTTTAATTCCTTCATTTCGAAATAAAAGTGGATTGAGGATGACTTCCACATTTACAGGACATGATTGGATTCCATGTCAGTTATAGGACCGGTATGAGGTTGAGGATCAATTGCTTAATGGAATTGAATCAGCTCCAGGATCGGTATAAGCTCTGGAGTAGTCTGAGGGCTAGAATTGGTTCAGAATCAGCGGATGGATCGATCTAATGTTGGGATCTGATCCGGAATTAGTAATGGTTCTCTATAAGTTCCAGGACAGATCAATTCTTCAACCAATTTGGGTTCAAGATCATTTCCAGGGCTGGTATGGATTTAGAAACAGTTCCGCAAGATCTTTGGTAATGGTTCAGATCAGTCTCTCTTCTTATGTGTCCCTTAAGGTGGAGAGTTCCTTAGAAATCATACTGTTCAATTGCGGATTCCATTAAATGCACTGTTACAAACTGCATATCCACTATGTAGACAACCATTTCGTTTGACACTACGATAAATTCGATGATCAAGCTGGTGTGAAGTACGATCGCGTACATGATTGGGAATTAATTTAAAATTTATCCTCATTAGTGTCTTTGCTGGGAAAACTTTCACCTATGCAAATAATAAATTTAAAAACACATTCACCAAAAGAAAAAAAAACAAGATCTCCATGTTTTATACACTCGTGATCGTGACATCTCGCGGCTGTTGTACCTTCACACCTGCCATCCCCTCAAGGACAAGATATTTTTTATGTCTTTATTTCCCATTCCATTGGCAGAAGGTGTCGGAAGGTGACACCGCGCGAAAGACAGCCGTTGCGGTGGAGAAACTAATTAATGGATGGACCTGTTTCTTATGCGCGAGCTTCCTAGCAGCTTGCAATTTTGCAGTTTTTTGTTGTTGTGCATGCGAACTATCATGTAAAAAGCATAATTTAAATTTGCATACATGTTTTTGTTCATTAACTTCCCTTGAAAAAAGACAATTAAAGTATCCTTCCAATTGGCAAGAACGATCGCTTCAAAAGGGAATACTATTTTTGTGGACAGCTTCAAGTGAGGTCCGGATTTAGGTACTGTATTTCTTGGATTCCAATTCACTTTTAATTGTAGTTGAAAAGGAAGAAATGAATGCACAAAAAAGGGGCGAAAAACACGCTCCCAAATAGACGCTGACGGTGGCCCAAGAATAGAAGACATCTCACACGGAGTATTTGCAATTTTCCCCTTTTTTCTTTGTTGCTTCCCATCCACCCATCCTCCAGAACGCGACGAAAGATCCGAGGACCGTGCTTTCCCTGGAATGAATAGATCATCTGTCTGGTCTGGCCCGTGTTTCTCTGGGGACGGGTTGGTTTTGCGTGGAATTCTGCGCACCAATACGCTTCGCTAGCTGCCAAGGGGAACGGGTGACAAAAACACGACGATCGTGTAATGGTGCTAGATGCAGCGACTCTCTCCTCCTCCTGATGACGGTAGAGATTGTGTGCACCAAAAAACAAAAACGTTCATCATTCGGGACGCAATCCTCGTTCGTTTGGGTACACATTCTTGACTAATTCTTGCCCACCACAAACCGTCTCCCTTCGATCTTGTCGGCTTTCGGGGATGTGCCGTGAGTGTGAGGGGCCGTTGCTGGTGCAAATGCGCGCGCTCCTGCAATTGCGTTTTACAGTAAAACTTAATTCATTACACTATAAATAGTAATAGGCGAGGCAATAGCATAGCAAAAACCGACAAGAATCCTGCTGCAGCGACAACAAGTGCAGCTCTCCGGTTGACGAGATTTGTAAGATATGTAAGCAGTTTGATGGTGGTGCTGCATTGCGCATCGGTGCATTTCTGTGCAAGAGGGTGCTACTGCATGGCGAGGCAATACAGTGATGTGCCGATTTTAATGAAAAATTCTATATTTTATAAGCAAATGCAAGATCGTTCAGTGAAGATCACCTTTGAAGAGATTGATCATGTCATGTATTAAACACTGAACAACCTCTTTATCGAACAGTAAATTTGCTTCATTTCTACCACCAAAAAAAGAAAGCCTCCAAGGTGTGAGACACACTGTAGCAGCGCGCCCAGAGATTCGCTTCTCAAATCGAATTACATTTCAGTATCTGTGGTGTGAGCGTGAAACGAGCCCTCCTCTCCATACCATTCCACGATCAAACCGCGTACGATCGCAGGGTCATAATGTACAAACGTGATACAACTCATCTCCGTCTACGAATTTCACATGTCTCCAAGCAGCAGCATCATGGCCGGCGAACGCGCGCGCGCCACGCATCGAAATCGAAACGCCGCACCCGGACGATGAAGCCAGCCGACACTCCTAGGATCACTTTCCTGGTGTTCCTTCTCTCTTCTCTTCTCTCCTCTGGTTTTACCCTTGAGTCAGCATTAGTAGTAGTTGTTGGGTTTGTCACACACATTGGACCTGCCGGCGTTGATTTAACGCTTTTGGCCGTTTTATTTGGTTGCTATATTTATAAACCCATTTAAATTCGGTTCAGTGCGGGACGGAGACCGTCGCCAATGTGTGTGTGTGTGTGTGTGTGTGTGTGTGTGTGTGTGTGTGTGGATAGACACAATGGTACGAAGCTGTAGCGCACACCACACATTTCCTTGTTTTCTAGCCGCTTGATTTTATTAACTTTCGTTAGGAATTTTGGGGCGTGGTGCTCGTAATACTGAGCCAAAAGTAACATTGAAATGTCCCGTTCCTAAAAAAAAGCGGTTTCTCACGCAGCAACAGCAAACACGATTCAATAAATTACTCAAACTTCTTATCAAACTTCTCAGCGCGTGAAAGCGCAACGCTAAAACTGCATTATCGAATTTTGAACGCAGTATTGCGGAACAGGTGTGCTTGTGGGGAACAGGGGGGGGGGGGGGGGGGGGTGCATTGCAATGCAGATTACAGTTGCATGCGCGATCGTGCTCCATCCTGTACGCGATGCGGTGTGTAATTACTTTACCAGCTACGACGACGGGGCGACGCACCATCCGCGACACATGCACTAACCCTGTTGACCCTTTTTTTCTGCTGCTGCAATTCCCCCTCCTTGACAGGGTCCGGGACGCAACGTGCCACCACGGGATGATAAATTATAGAGCCGAGTAGTAGTAGTAGTAGTAGTAGTGGGTCGCCAGTCAACCAAGCGGTTTTAGAGTAGAAAAAAAACACAGGGGGCTTGCTTTGAAGGACGGTTCTCTTTATTAAAATGCAGATATATGCCCTATTCCCTTCTTTCCCTTAACGCCAGGTGCACCTTCGCACCTTTGGCGGAGAAGTAAGGGAAGAAGAAGGGAAGAGGTGTATTTGCGCGGACAATTGAAAGTGATTGGGAGTGGAGTAGACAGTGAGAGGATTAATGGTTGTTGGGGGGGGGCCCGACTAAAGACTAACTTTCCACAATAACAAATAGGTTCCTCTATGACTTGAAGGGGAAGAGAAGAGACTTTGGAATGTCATTTAAATGTTGAATCTATTCCTGAGCTGTCTATGAAACTGTCCGATCGCATTTTCTCATAGCGATTGCGAAAGATATCCAATGCGATTTTCTCCAAATAGGATCTAATTGGATTATTGTACCACGAAGATCATTCCAATGGGTTGAAGTAGACAAGCTAATGGATTTCGGATGCTTCTTCTCCCAGTTCTCAATTTATTTCTCAATTCCCTTATAACAAATATCATTATCTGTCTCAGATACACTTTATTTTTTAAGCCTTTTTTTCGTTTATTTTTTATTAAAAAGACACATACATTGATCTCTAAACCAACTATAAATTACTTTTAGCGACATTTAAATCCTCACTGCTATCGCCACTAAAGACCTCAATAAAAATGCTTGTGTGGCAATTTTCTCCACACACCGCCTTTTGCGCCTTTTCGTGTACCCGCTCCTCCTAATGCAAACACAGACACGGAACACGTGTTGCCTCTGCCCTTTCTTTTTATCGACGAAACGGCGGTCACCATTCGGGCAAAGCGTTTAAACTACAACCACACAGTCGCACAGTAGTAATACCGTGTGGCGAATCGAATAAACCAACAAACCTAAGCCTTATAACACATCTTAAAAACCGTCCTCTTTCTTCAATTTCGACAGCATTTTCAAACATACGTACAGCTCAGCTCAACAGACTTTCCTAACGCAGACACGAGACATTGGCCACGAAACACGCTGGTGACTGCGATGATCATCATGACGATGATGATGCTGATTGTGACGGGGGATGGCACAACACACTGCACACACAACCCCACATATGGGGCAATCTGTTCAAATAGATATGTGTGTATATATCCCGCTAGTAGTACCAGAACGCCCCCCTGGAGCGGACACCCCGGGAAAATAAACCCGAAAAACATGTGTTTACCACGCGGGACAGACAGAACGAACGAACTGCTGCTGTTGCCGTTGCTGGATGGATCTTCATCGCCACCATCGGCTCTAATGTTCCGTATCTAATCGACCGGGGTGATGTGTTCGCGGGGTAAAAGTAGTGCCAGTCGATCGATAGATGCTTTCATTTGTAACAAATTCATTGATCGTCGTCAAACGACAACAAGTGGTATTGTGTTTCACTTTCTTCGAGCTGAGCGCTGTACGTTTAAGGCCCGAGCCTCTGGCTCGACGTGGAGTTATATTCTCAATAACTTATTAATGCTGTCATACTTTGTCCGCCTCCTAAATTTAATCACAGTTTTATGTGTTTTACTCTCCGCGCATCGCTTTTAATTATTTATGAAAAGCAAAAGATAATATTTAACAAAAACAATCTTTCCTGCGATGAGAAAGCAAATACACGCTCTCTCTCTCGCGATCGGTCGACTGTCACGACCTCCGACGACTGTATGACAACTTAATTCGTTTGTATTTTTAAAGCCTGCTTTTATTACACCCCCTTGCCGTCTGTGTGGTGTGGTGTGAAGGGAGCCGAAACTGATCTGTCTGCGATAATTTCTTCAACCCTCCCCTCCTCCTTTGGCTGGCTCCAAAATCCATAAACCAATGTTCGAAAAAGCGAGCGCGAGAAGAAACGCAACTGGAAAATCCATACCGGAAAGAGAGTTGTGGAAAGGGGAAAAGGGTAGCAATGCACACACACACACAACCATACATTTTTCACTGGCACGCGTCCACATGTCCACATCAGACCTGCTCCTTCGCCAACGAATTTCGCGTCTGCGCGCGTGCTCAAACCGCCGGAACGGATTCAACCCCGCCACCCCCCCCCCCTTCCCCCTCCATCACAGGCCGGGGTCAGCGGAGTATATAAATGTGATAAGGCGTTTCTCGCTTCTTTTTCTACATTTCCCGTTTCCCGTTGCTTGTACACGCAACGGTCAATCGACCGCGCATCTTCTTGCGTATCGCCATGTGCGCGCCGCCGCCATTTGCGCCATGTGTCTTCCCATCTAACTAACACTACTTGCCGCGTCTAAAACTTTTCCCCCACAACGTTGGCTTTCTCTTTCAATTTCCTGCCTGCTACGATACAGAATCGCACGCATTTTCGCCGGTTCGTGTGTTTGCCAACTGACCCGCCTAGAGCATACCGTCATCATCATCATCATTGGTGTCGTCTCGTCGTTTGCGCTATGTTGTTCTGACAAAAACTTTTTCCTAACATTTATGGGTGCCACAAAACAATAAATCCTCGTGTCCACCTCGTCGCCCTGCTGCTGGCACTGTGAGTGCCTTGTGTTGTCTGCACTGCACACACCACCACACACGATACATGCTCGCGATCCCGCCGATCCGTCATCCACTTCCGTCCGACGTTGTAGTTCAATTTGCTTTGTACAAAACCAGGAGGAGGAGGAAGAAGCTAAGATGCTAACAGAAAAGAATTGAAAAGGAAATAGAAGAGAAAGAGAGAGAGTTATCGAAATATAGGGTACAGTTTAACAAAAAAAGGAAAAGTGTTGGTACAAAAAGTGCATAAAATATCGTTGTTTTATTGCAGGTCTCCTCTTCTTCCTCCACACGATCGGACACACATGCGCCCCCGGGGTGATGGGGTAAAGCGTGTCGATTGTTTTCCTTCCCAACAAAAAAAAAAGGTTTCTCCTTCGGTTGTGTAAACGCGGTATACACCCCATTTGACCCCTCTTTTTCCAGCCGACCCCCCCATGAGCGATGGATGATCATTTTCATTTTACAACAATGACGCACATCACAATTCATCATGAAACGAAAGTTGTAAAGGGAAAATTGCGCTTTTTTTCCTCAAATTCGACACACACACACGCGCGTGCAGTATCTGATCTTCAATCTATGTATTGATCCCCTATCGTAAATGTTATCATAATTCGAAGTAAGTCGGATAAGTGCTGATGGGGAGATCGATATTTAACCCGCACGCGAACCGACCGAGCAAGCCCGCGGCTTAAACCACCACGATTAGATAATGAAAATACGAACCACGAGAGAGAGACTGAGAAAGAGAGAGAGAGAGAGAGCTTATCTAATTTGGTGCACAACTAAAATGATGATAAAACGTGTAAAAAGGGTGCTTTGCTTTGATGTTGCATTAGACGTATCCCACAGGGGTGTTTCAATAATAAATCTCTGAGCCGTTATCTAATCTCTGGGTGATGGTGGTTGTAACGCGCGTGCTATGAGAGAAAAGCGTTGTACTTTAGTTGTATGCCTAAATAATAGCTAGTTTGTTCATTTAATTCAATGTATTATTATACACGAATTGAACTCTTTTCAAGAGGAATTTGACGAAGAAGGAGCTAAATTCAATTTAAGACCTCTTCTGTCTGGTTTAGTGTACATGAAGGGGAGGTGGAGTGGTGGGGGGGGGGCAAACAAATAGCTTTTTCCCGGGCACAATCCATTTTTCCGCCCCATGTGCGTTATTATTGCGCGAAAATTCCTGCCCCCAAAGGCAAACACCCCGGGGTCCCTTGTCTGCGTCGTCCCCACTACTGATACACACGCGGAGACGACTTTCGACTATCGAATGGACACACCCTTCTTCCTGCGGTGTGTGTGTGTGTGTGTGTGCGGTTTTGGCGCTTTAGTTCTAACCATTAACTCCGGGGAGTGTGGTGGTTGTGAGGAGGAGGAATCAACAGACCTCGTTTTTTCCCCCGGTTCTATCTAAAATATTCGCGCTCTGCGAGTTGAATTTTCATACAACGTGGGAGCAGAAATTTCATCCACAGCAACACCACAACAGCTTTACACCCTGAAGGAAGATAAGGAAGAAGAAATTAAGATTACGGAAAGGAAAGAAGCATAAAAAACGCGCGCGCCGTGTTTCTGACGCGCCTTTTTCCCATCCCAAAACCGCCACTCACACTCACTCTCTGCTGGTGGTGGTATGTGGCATTTGCATTTGGCGTAAAGGAAAAAAACCCTAACACACACACGTGCACGCGACATCACCACACTGTGGCAAACCACCACCGGCCCGGTCGGGTCTTCCTAGCGGAGGGCAAGGATACATATTTCGATGAGCAAACATATGGTGGTTTGGGCGTGTGTTTGCGTGGCTGGAGAAGGAAAGAGAAACCCACGAGCAGAACCACCAGAACAACCGGCGGGACATGACCGGGACGACTCCCATCATTCATATCAGTCGGCAGGGCGCAAGAGGGAAAGAACAGGGAAAATAACACGTGGAAAAACTTCCACTTTTTTCCTTTCGAAACGAACGAAAAACCCCCTTCTTCTTCGCCGGTTGGTCAAACACGCAGAGGCACCACCGCACCCTGTCGATCTCGTTCTCTTCCCCCGAGAGCCCGGGGAAGTAGTGTGTGAATGTCTTCTCCTCGCCGGCTGATAATGTCAGAAGGGACCATCATCATGCCGTGATGATGGTGGTATGCTATAATCATCATATGGCATTTTTTCTTCCCTAAACCGGAGCGCTACCGGAGCCAACCGGGAATAACACTCCGGTGTACGGGACTGTTTGTGGCTTAAGGGACGACCACGTTTCGGTGTAGGCTCGGGATTAACTTGATGGTGTCTTTAGTCCGGATTTTCAATACGGTGAAGTAATTTACCATTGGAATGGTTTTATTTTGTGCCTTTACTCTCACAAAATTGTGCAAACCATTTTGTAAGTGACCGTATCTGGGAGGACAATTCTCATATGCACCTGTTTGTCTCTCATTTCACTCCTTGTGTCCCTGCTGCTAAGCTTAGCTTAGGTGTTAATATGAACAGATTAATTATCAAAAAAAAAACATAAATAACAGAGTCGCAAGTGGAGAAACCACACACTCTTGGTAGGATGGATATTATTACATTTTTAACACTTGCCACACAACGCTGTTGCGACAAAAGAGTGTGTTGTTGCTTCAGACGCGCCCGGTAAATGAAACGAAACTTCTTGCCTTCATTTCAAACCGGACACTTGGGGAAGGGACATAAGAATTTGCTGCTGTAACCAGAAACGCACACCGGCGCTCTCTGCAGGACGACTGTGGGCAAGCGAGCAGCAACACACAACCGGCAGAGCTTGGTGTTTGAAAATAAATGAATCTTGCGAAAGCTAAAAACCACACCTAAAAATTAAAAATAAAAAGAACGCAACAAGGTGACAATGCGGGGCGCTCGTTGAGTAATTTCACTCCCTCAAACTCACGAGTTGAAAAAAAAAGACGTTCAAATTGTGGACGCATTTTCTTAGAATCATTTTGTTTCTTCAAGTACGCACGGAAACACGGATCGTGGTGATGTGAGTGATCGTCGTCGATGTGACTGTTCCTTTTCACTCGCTTTAGAAATGTGAATGTTGCCTAACTAACAGTAGCGTGAGGATGAAAAATGTGCGTCTTGAAGACAAATCTACACACATCCGTCACGAAATCACACACCAGGAGAGGGGTGAAAAATGTGACGAACATTGTGGGGACAACCTCCCCCCCCAACCAGGAACAGCAGTCCCAGAGAGAGCAGGTGGCAATAATGGTGGAAGAATTGTTTAGTGTTCTCTTAATCGCGCAGTGTGTGTGTCCGTAAGAATTTAAATTCGATTTCACCATCTAGTGAAAAGTGAACGGGTTTTGCCTGTCTGCCTGCCTGTTTTGGTTGGTTGATTGCCTTTCATAAAAAAGATCAGCTCTCCCCTGCTGTGCCCCGTGAAGTGTCCTCTTTTCGTTCGTGTGACAACAAATCACTATCTTCTCGCGCCACTCGACAATAAAAAGCATTAACGTGCCAGTGGCCAGTGTGCGCTAACACAGTAAAGAATGGATTAAACATTGTACAAAAGGCACAGAGGCCGGGAAGACGCATCATCTGGCGCACACCGAGAATTATCGCTGATAAATAAATCCTTCGCAGCAGCCTCAGCGAGAGGGAGAGAGGAACAGCGTCCGTGCGTACATGATGGTCCGTCCGTGGTTGGTACTGAGACGATAAGGGAAAAGATTGCTTCGTTTCTTGTCGGTGTGTGTATGTGTCCCTGGCATATTGTTTTACATTTTTTTTGTATCCATTTTCCGTTCCGTGCTTGGCCGAACTTTGGTTCTAAAATAAGAAAGAAAACGAAACAAAAAAAGGGCATTTAGATTCCTTGGGTTTGTGCCGATGTCTTAAAGCTGCGGAGAATATGTAAACAATACACTGCCATCGCCAATGTAATGTGTACAGCACACAAACTCGGACTCGTACTCTTTCTCGTGTTTTCTAAACGCGACCACCCGCCGACGTCGAGACATAAGATTTTCAGAAATTCTGGGAGCTCAAGTGCGCGACACAATGTGACGGCCAAAGTCATGACCCCTTTTTAGCGGGCAGGGGAAAGCATTTTTCTTTGATTTGAAATCTGACAAACCACCTCCCCCCCCAGTGGGGAGCGTCATCATATCGCATATCACATTTTGGAGGGAAAGGTGATTGATCTGCTGAAAAGCGAAGATCACCACCTTCGGAAGATCAGGGTCGAGGAGCGTGTGCACGCGTTCAAAGGGGCTCACAACAGCTGCCGTTAACCCAAAAACGATCGAACCGTAAGCAGTTTCGCTCATAGTCGATTTTTTTAAAATAATGTTTTTTACTTAGTTTAGCTGATTGGAAAGATGGCCACTGCTTGACCCTTCCTGCCACGCACCAAATTGAGCACCCATTCACTTTCGATCGTAACGATCGATCGTCGTTAACGGTAAAGGTCACTTCTTGCCGTGCATTTACATAGAGACCTACAACAGTGGCGTAAGGGGGTCACTTTCCTGACCGTAATTAACACCTGACCGCTTGGTGCGGGGGGCTCTCGTTCCGAGACAAAAAAAAAAGGCCCAACATCATTCGAAGGACGCGCGGCAGTACACTACTGCTTGATCATCTCTCATCGTATTGTTTTCTCGTTTTTAAAAGACACACACACACGCGACGGCTCCAAATTGCACTCATGCATGCGCGAAAACGGTTCGTGGGGGGGTTGTTCAACGAGAGTTTGTTGTTTGCTAAGGTGTGTTCCTGCTGCTTGATGATGGGGCGGAATTACGTAGGGAGTGGAGAAGATGCAAGCAAATCATCTCATCTCTTTGCTCGATCGAATGTTCGATCGCCGCCAACAACAACAACAAGCTAAGCCAGCTAAGGGAAGAGACAGACAGGCTTGTGTTTTTGTTGCTAGGTTGCTAGGCATTAACGTAGAATGCTCCAAGCGCGCCCAACCAAAAACTGGTTTCCCATCGGCAATACTTGTACTTGCGGCATCATCGTTTCCCCGTATCGTTACCAGTTAGAGGAACTGGTGGTGATAAAAATGACCAATTGGAAGTATAGAAGAGCAAACATCATTGGTATTAGAGAGGGACGACTTCAAAAGGGTCGCCCACTGCGCCTGTGGGCTGCAAATTATTGCATTTCACACACACGACTACCTCTCCTAACGCATTTTACGCCCCAAAATTTTCCGTAACAAACCCCGAACACACACACAAAGAGCAACTCGTTGTTTGCAGTTGAAAACGTGTTCATTTTAAAAAGCGCCCTATTATTTAGCAAAGCATCGTCGTCCAGTCGGTGATGGCAATAATACTTTACACGATGATGATAGCACTTCTCTCCTCTGGCGCGCACATGCTCTTTCAACGCTAATTCAAAGCTATTTACACAGAAAGCCCCCGGGTTTGAGTCAAGTGCGCCGTGTGCGTGTGTGTGTTCAAAACTGTCTCCAGAAGGAAACAATTTTCCTTTGCACAACACGCGTCCCGTCCCCTTGTGTCCGTGTTTCATCGTCTCCTCTACCCATTTCGTGTCTCATTACTTGCCCATTGCCGCGCACACGCATATTATTGAATCCTCTCTTCCCCCTTTTGAGGTCGCCAAACACGCTGGTCCGCCCGGGACGGTCCACCTCACCCTTAAACGAGGATAAGCGGCGTTCGCACCAACGAAATGAGACGCTACTGTGTGTGTGTGTGCACATTTTCCCAAACGTGGACCGAAAAACGCGACGTGATCCTCCCATGGAGGAGACACGACGACGGTCATCATGCAACGGTACCGTCGACGACGACGCTGTCCCGCCGCACTCCGCCGCCCGCCCTCCGGAACCATATCAATTTAACCAATTATGCTCAGCATGCGCGCGCTCGTGCGTTTCTTCGTCTGCTTCGTTTCTCTCTCTCTCACACCGTAGGGCGGCGGCAGGCATGAGACACACACGGATGCTGCTGCTGTGTTGTCCCACATCAGACCAATATTATTTGATCAGCAGAGGGCAGCCACCGGCAGGGGAGATGATATTGTGGATGGGATGTTGTACGACGAGATGCGATGATGATTGCTGTGCGATCGCCCGGCCAAGGGAGCAGAGCAGCAGTACTGGGGTTTGACAATTTTATGTTTATTTTCGTGCGGCAATTTGATCTCCGCTTGTTTTGGGGGGGGGGGGGATATGATAATATGTTGCCTTCTCGTGATATTGTTCCTAAAAGCAAATGTTTCGGTTAGTGCTGGGAAGCTGCAAAAAGGGAACGATTTGATGGTTGGTGTAAGAGTTGCATTTAAGAGTTAATTAAATACTCACTAAACATCTGCTCCCGTGTATACTTGCCTGCTATTATGGATCGAACGAAGCAGTTCCCCGAGTTCCGCCAACCACTAAACAATTGATCACTTCTTCGACGCCAAACACACACACACACATAGAGACACAAGAAAGATGAGCATGGGCTCGGACGACATCTTTACCTGACAGTATTAGAAATATCCGATAACATATCTAATGCTGCCCGGTAAGATGTGAACAGACACCCCAGAGAGGAAAACACACTGCCGCCAGCGGAGTGGTGGCCACTACGATCGAGGACGACTGAGAGGAGCCTGATTTCGCACACAACAGGGCAGCAGCAGCAGCAGCACACAAACCTCGGGTTGCTTCTTCCGTTGTGCGCTGTGGAGGAGGGAATTCCATGGAAACTCCTCACAAATGTGGGCAACAGCAGCAACCACCACAGCACACACAGAGACACAGAGGGAAGCATTGGATGTGCGGGGGGGGGGGGAGATAGGTGTATCGATTACGGAAAGGCGTGTGCGTGTGTATGTGTGGTTGTGCCCGATCGAGTCATCGAGACTCTCCGCTGCAGAAATGTCACCTTCTTCTAATCGCACAAAACCAGAAAGGGAATGTGATATGGCGCTGTTGCTGCTGCTGTTGTTGCTGCTGTTGCTGCTGTATCATCTCCTGCCCTGTTTGGACCTGGTGGCAAATTCTGGATGAGCGCATGCTGCCTCCTTCTTCCTACCGCTCCTTCAAAACCACCACCACACACGCTTGCTTCGATCGGATATTTCGCCGTTGCACACACAATCACGCGCGCACTCACAAACACACGGCGGCGCAGGGGGGAGAGAGAAAAAAAACTTGAATTTCAACGACGCAAAGAATGGAAGCTCCCCACACGGCATGGCACACTCGATTGAACACACAAACGAGCCTCTGCTTCCCTTTGGGTGCCTCCTGCTGCTGCATGATCAAGCATTATGACAGTTTTCTTTTTTGTTTTACACACCATTGGCCGGTTGTGTGGTGATGGCGTGGTGGTGTGTGACCAACCAAAAAAAAAAAAAAACCCCCGAACACCATATACGGAATTACGCGAAAACCACGAGCGCGCGCGCGCGCCTCGTTAAGCTTGTGTGTAGTCTCTCGTTCTAGCGCAATCCCAAATCGTGTCCTCTTTTTCTATCGTTTTATCACACACACGCCACACGCCAACGATCTTTCTCCCCGGGGTGATATCGAAGTGAGGTTAAGGAAAGGACCAGCCTCGCATCCTATTGTTTTCGCACATTTTCTGCCACGCACACACCACGCACTGTCGAGTTCTTAACACGTGTGCAAAGCAGGAAACTCTGCAAAAAAAAAAAAAAATCACGTACACACTCGCGTACAGTACGAGATAAAGTGCTTCTTCCTTCGGGGAACACTGTAGCACAGAACGGAAAAAAACGGGACGACGACCACACCACGCGGCGGATCGTGTGCTCCAAGTGTGTGTGTGTGTTTGTGTGTGCCGATGACGGGGCGTTGCGTGTGTGTGGACCTCGCGGCGCGTTCTTATCGCAAAATTGCCAACGCAGCGCCAAAACCAAAATGGTTTCGCTCTCTCCCGCTCTACCCGCACACTCCCTGCCGCACCATCTACCCTCCTCCTGTGAGTATCCTTACTTTCGCACTTCTCTATTCAGCACACACTGAACGCTGCGCTGGGGAGCAGCAGCACACGTTTCTGTTTTTTGCGGAACGGAATGTTAGTAGCCATTGCTGTCGCTGTTTTTTTTTTTTTTTTTGGCACACCACACTGTCTGTTGTCTGCACCTCAGGGGCAGCTTTTGTTCATTTCATTGCCTGTGGTTCTACGAAAAAATGTGAGGCTCGTGTCTTTGCTCATCCACCGGCGAGCGCGCCCGTCACGAATCATCACAAAATGTTTAGAGCACAAGAAACGCTTCTCCGCGCAAAGGGAATTGATATTAATTTCCTGCAAAGCCAATTCAATTGAACTGTGAGTGCGTGCCGGCGCGCATCTGTTTCTTCGGCCTGCCCCGAAACGTAACTTCTGAAAACGTGGCAATACAAACTCGCCCCAAAAAAGGGCGACACTTTTTCACTTCCCAATTTCCGCGTGATGTTCCAGCTGGAAGAGCTGAAAAGCAACTGAGCTGCCCGGTTTCGAAAACACACGCGCGTACACTCTTTCCTCCGGTTAGCGAAAATCACAGCCCCGTCAGTCCTTCCACGCGAAACCCCAACACACACACACACACACTGAGCCAGCAGCAAACGGGCGGCAGCAGCGTTAGACCGCGCGAACCACACCACTGCATTAGATGAGCCGCGGCGTGAATTTGAACAATAACTGACTTTTGTTACCGAGGAACGCCGAAGGAAAATGTGCTTCTTCAAATTCAAATGTGTATCCCCCCTCCCGGACTGCTGCTGTTGCTGCTGCTCTACAGCCAGTGCCCTTAGTCGCCCGTAGGAGTGAACGGGAGCACACGAACCGGCTTTGCAAGTGGAAGCAGGCAAGCGCGCTTGATACGGCATAGCGCGCTGCGGGTGAGCGAGCGAGAGCGAGAGTGTTCGCGTAGCAGGAGAAAGAAATGTGAGACGGCGCAAGCGCAAAGGAAGCGCGTGCGAGCGAGCGCACTAGTGTGTGGTGGAGTGTGACGGAGGGAGTGAGATAGCGAAATGTGGGAAGATCGCTATGGGTACTTTTACATTGTACGCGTGTAGTACAGATAATATTGTGAGTTATTAGAAATCTGCTCCGATTATCTGGCATGGTAATTCGAGATTAGGTTTTGTGCGATCAACTGAAAAGTAGGGTTAGAAATGTACGTTGCCCAAGCGGAGGAGTAAGGCCCGTGATAAAAGGAAATGACAACTTGTCAATGCTCTGACTCGCTCACACTAACGTAGTGGATCGTATCTTTCTCTTTCTAGCTACCGGAGGAATACAGGAAGGAACACTGAATAAGTGATAAGCTGTCCGGGCGTTTCGAGTTTCGGCATGAGAAAACTTGAAATCAAAACTACACGACGATGACGATTCTGAAATTATTCATTAGACTTATCATAGAGTTGGACAAACGTTGAAGCAACTGATGCGTTGGGCTGTCCAGCAAGAGATAATTGGTTTGGCTTTGAGTGATATATTGCCGGACTGTTTCGGAACTCCATGGATCGCTCCACCGCATCTCAAGCATATTCCAAGTTCCCTGGGACGTCGGTCACACCAAGCCTACGTCACGGAGGATTCTGCACAACCGATTCGCTAAACGCCGCGTAGTTCACGGAGTCAACACATTGCCACAATCTCCACATCTCCCATACTGGCCACCATGAGAAACGAAGAAGAGATAAACGTTGTCTGTAGCATTACCACCGGGTGTCGAGTGATGGCTGAGATTCTGTCGATCTCTGGCGGCAGCTTCTTCCCTCGCAGTGCCCCCGGCGGGTTCTGTACGACGATATAGCTGTCAATCATTCTATAATTAAGCGATTTCACGCCATCTCTTCTCTGTCGATGCCCCACGGACACACACGCACAAGCACCACGCAACGAGCCCTGGTTAGACACTTTGTGGACACAAATGTCTGACGATCATGATCGTGTCGTTCGTGGCTTACAGCTACTGGGGAGCCGGGGAAGTGTTTTGGGAACCCGCATTAGAATCGGGTTACGAATCGACTCCATTGGTGTGATAGCTACTGCACGTTTGCGACAGAAAGATGCGACAGTATAAGATCAATGCCGATCGTTTCTTGATATACAGGACGATCACAGCAGAATGGAGACTACAACAAATAGCTCGTGCGCGCACTGTTGTGGCACAAGTCCCTGCGGGATCTCCCCAAGTCCCTCTCCCCAGCAAAAAAGCCAGATAAAGATACACTTTTTCTCTTGCGGATGTTCCCCGCATAGCAGAGAAGACGGCAGCAGTAGGAAGGTTCGAAATAGCAGAGCATAATCACACACACACAACGATCTTGGTCGGTCGACCGGTGAAGGTAGACCAACTCGCACTCTGCGCGGCACTCTCGGGTCTCTCGGTTCCAAAAATAGTATTTATTTGGTATTCCATTCCTTTTCGGATGGTCCCGCCAACGGGCCGTATTTTTAAACTGTCACATCTTGCCGACCGAATGACGACTGGGGGACACACGGCGATCGCGACGCGGCACGGGCAGCCCCTTTTCCACAGGAACGTTTCAATTTGTCACCTCCCCCTCCCCCAATCAGCAAAACAGGATGCCTTCCGTGTGTCGCGCTCGAACGTGTCGATTAGATCTTGCATGTCATTGCTTGGAGGTTGCGGCCCACCAGAAAACGGGCCCTTACTATCGCAGGGCGGCACGGGCGAAGTGTTGTCGTCGTCTCGCGATACATCGCCCGTGATGAGATCTTAATCGATCGAATGATAGATGAGTGAGGAAGTGGGCGAAATTGAAGCGTTTATGGACGAGGCACCATCTCCAGCGGGATGCTTTCTTTTTTTTTTTAACAACCCAACTAATGAAGGTCTGTAGGAGCCCGTCCGATAGCATGGGCAAAGCCCCCTTGGAAACCCCCATTCTTGGGTGGAAGGTTACGTAATTTCGGAAACGGTGATGCAATGCGACTCGCTCCAAAAGTAAGGCACACCAGAAGCACCAGAACGGTTCCGTCTCCGATGAGTTGCGGTTGCCGCCCATCGGTCCATCCAGCCCCGGGCTATATGGGGTAAGTGTGTGAGCAATCATCATCCGCCGATAACCTCCGCGCGCAGAAGGTTATCACGGGGAGGGAGGCAAAAACAAAGCAAAAAAAGGCAATAATATTATTTCTTCCACAGCGCCCACAGTTCCTGAATTGTGCTGCTGATGTGGCCCCGGGAGACCGACCGAGATGATACAGAACCATGGCGGGATGTCGTGATTCGATTGGGAGAGGGCGCTGTGGGCAGCACAATCGATGGTGGTGGCATGGTGGCGGAGGCACACTGTAGCACACAGTCCGAGGGATTGTGTGTTTGATAATGGGTCGCTAGCTTAAGCTAGGGCAGATGTGGTAATACCGTCTGTGTGCGTGCCTTCTATCTGACCCTACAGCCTGTTGACAGCTAGAGCAGGAGCAGCATCATCATCATCATTGCGAAAAATTATCGCCCTTGTGGTGGGCCAATATTGCAAATGATGAGGATGAGGATGATGTTATGCTTTAGTCAGCTCAGTCAGTAGTCATAGGCTCATCGGTTCCAAAGGCATGCAAACAAGGGAAGGTTTTGTTTGCCGATAGAGCGAACGAGCAGTCCAGCTCTGTAGAGCGCATCTATTGATAAGCGCATCTCGTAACAGCGACCCCAACGCTGATGACCTACTGCTATGGCACGTTGTTCTTCGACTTGGTGATGCATTAATGAGCGAGCGAATGATTTATGAGACGTTGGGCGTATTTGTGCTTTGCTTTTTTAGCAAATTAGCCACATCCTTTATCATCTGCTGAATGGCTGAAAACAGGAATTTTTGCAAGTGATTATTTGCACCATTTCTACATCAAAAACTGCCTGCCCTCCTGCTCCCACTACCTCCATGCTCAAATGAGCTCATTGAACTAACAATTGTGATTAATGAGCTTTACGCATCGGTGAAGGTGAACATTCCTCTGCACGTTGTGTTGGTTAGGCTTAGTTTCGCAGCATTCCTTCCACTGTTGGAATGCGTGGAACTATACAACGCATTATTGGAAGTTTCAAAGCATGTTGATTTGATGTTTGCGTTTTCTAATCAATAATTGCATCGTCAAACAACAACGAAAAAAGGCAACAGAAACATGCCGTCAGGTTCCAACTCCTCGCAGCTCTTCTCTGTTAAACGCCGACTAACACACAACAGTGTAACAAGTAAAGTCGATGCCAACGACATGGTATTACTTGAACCGTTTTTAATCCGATCCGGATTACGACCGGGGAGGGCACTGTTTAAAGACATCGATTCCTAATGCAATGATTAGCGTATGTGCTGTCTTTCGTTTCGTTGTGTGTGCCTTCTGTCAACCTTCGGTGACTGCTTAAGTCTCCCCCGGCTCCCCGATACATTATACACCCATCCTCCCCGTCTACGTCTAGTGGGGCTTTGCTTGCTCGGGCGTGCCTCTACCAGTCGGGCTATATTTAGTACGTTTGGCTGCTTAAATGCTCTTGCAAATGCTAGCTGAAAGCGATTGAGAACCCCACGGTGTGTCGTCAGAGGCGTACATGCGGTGGGCATGGCGTACGGAAGCTCTTCTGTCTCATACGTGAGAAGATTAATAAGTGTGTTTGGGGATATCAAGCCGACGGTGTGTACCAGCTGTTGGAATGGGTGGACTTTGGTGACTTGGTGTCCCAAAACCTCCTCTCATTGACTGATCATATCTTTAATCGCGTACAAGATGTTTGAGTTGGTGGGTTTGGGACGCGGTGCGGTGGGTGGCTTAAACATCTGCACCACAATTTGTAGTAAACGGGTGCTTGAGTACTCTCGGGGGGCCCGTGGCCCCAAAACAGCCCATTTGTCGCATTATTACTATTACTACTAGCAAATAATTAGCGTGGCGCATTAAAATGGGCGCCCTCCCGCGCTACTGCTGCAAAGTGTGCGGCCACGACCGCAGGAAAAAAGGCTGCAGATAGCGCGTCCTCTGTATCCTCTGTCATGGGCTGTCAAGCATTACGGCGAACAGCGCTGTAAAACTGGCCGTGTTTTTGTCCCTCTCCATGGTGGTGCCTCGTTTTGAAGTGATTTGTAAATAAATTACTGTTAATTGTACGCTCCCGCACCACACGATGTTACAGGTCGACGGCGTACGGGTTTGTGGTGCGCACCAAGGCTGGTGAAGCGCCATCCCAAAATGAATGTTTTTATTCGTTGTGCTGCAAGCATGTTTTATTGAACGTTGAAGTAATGGAGTGTATGCAATGTGTTTAACCTGTTAAAGTTTGCTACCTTGTGTCATTAAACGTTTAGAATTGAGGAGTTTATAAAAAAGATAGCTTTTTTTCTGCACGCGGCGTTGTTTTTGCGTACAAATTGTTTCATCATGGTCGTTTAGCTTCTTGCTTTCAAGTCATTGCGTGCCGGAATAGAAAGAAATTTATGGAGGGATCTTCTGTGTACGGTAGAGTAGATGACTATATTGACGTTGATTTGTATATTGATTTTACGTCATAAACGTTCGATGTCGTCAGCAATGACATCGCTGGACCATGGAATCGCTTCGATTAGTTCCATGCCTGCTACCACGTGCTCGTCGTCAATTTGCTTGTGAAACGTTTTTTCAACTTCTATCAATTCCACACTGCACAAAAGTAACGCTGGCGCAGCACACCCAAGGTGCACGAATTAATCAATTTCATTACCGTCTTCAAACGTCTTCAAGCGTCCAACGGTGTAAGGCGCGCGCGTTGGGGCGAAAGCATATGCGTTTGGCGGCGTACCCGCGATGCACCGATTTGCACAAACCTGATTAACAATCCAAAAAGCAGAAAAGCAAACAAAAAATCCAATTAACCTCCTAGGCCTTCCTCTCCGGGGCGCTCGGTCTAGTGTGTGTGTGTGTGCGTAAGACGGCAGGCGAAGGGGATGACCCGGGCACTTTAAGGTTAATGATAGTGGTGTGTGGGTCCGCGAAGGTGCAAGGAGAGTGTAATGAACGCGCATCTCTGCTGCCCCCTGCTCTGATCCCACCGAATCGAAGGACCGAAGTGGCCCTGATGGACGGCGCCTTGTGTGGGGAGGTTAAATGTTACTGATAGAGCAGAGCGGGCTTGATGAAAAAAAGAAGATCAAGCAACAGTGAAGATTATGCACTTTTTGCTGCCGTTGTGGCCTGTAGTCGTCTATCGTAATCCTTGAAATGATGATCATGACCAGTGCTCGTTGGTTGGTGAAGAAGGAATTGCTGGAGATAAAAACTTGAATACAAATGTCCAAATTGTGAGGGATCAATGGGACCCTCCTTGAACTAAAGCGAAAGAGGAGTCTTTCAAATGAAATTGTAATGGAACTGTACATACTTATATTTTTTCATTTAAACCATTTAAGACATGTAAGTGTCAATCATACATTGGTTGCATGTCAATGCACAAAAACTAGCCCCTATGTCCCGGGGCTGTCATACTATTATGCCTAATGGTTTGGGTTTTTTAGACGCCTCTTCGCTTAGGGTGGCGATAAAAACGGATGGAGCTCAAAATGGCAAAAACAAAACGGCAACTGCAATTTGTCTCTTTGCAGAGATGATGTAACTAAAAACCACGCTCCACGCTGATGGCATCTACTGTACTGTCAAGGCTAGATGGTATTGCTCTCAAGGCCACTGAGGTGTATAGCGTCCACACGACACTAAGGTAACGCTTTGTAACGCTGCACAAATCAATATTAAGGAAGGTTCTCTGGTAGGCCATGAGGTAGATTTATTTTACAAAACTATCACTACAAAGCCTTCCCCCCCCCCCCTGTATATGAGGTCACGGCAGCTGGCAGTCAGGGAGTACTTCAACGCGCTTGGCCATGCCCAATAAGTTAAAAAGCTTGTATTCCAATGGTCGGACTCTCTGCGCGACCATCAAACCGCGGGACCATTCAATTAATCTGCATTTAATTAACAAGTTGAATACCCTCGGCATGGTATGGAGACCGACCACCCTTGGGAGTCGTTCGACCCGAGTCGGGCGGTCGGTCGGTCGGTATCCGCGGGTGCAATGGCTAGCGTTGGTCCGAAGTTGACCACACGAACCATATGCATGAAAGTCGAGGGGAAGATATGACTTAGTTCATAAATTAGGCGAAAAAGAAACAAGGAAATTGGATGTAGAAAGCTAACATGTGTTTTAGGGAAAAGTTTAAAACAAAAACTGACTCATCATCACTCCCTTAGAAGCATGCATGCTCAGCAGAACACGATATGCATGCATGCTTCAGCAAAAGTGTATGTAAATGTCGGATCTGGTAAATCGATACCGACCAGATTGATCTGATTAATATGAGCCTAGGATCACAATCAGACTCAGATCTCCCCTTTCTGCCTACTCAACCAGTTCCTAGAACCTTTCGCCCTCCACCCAGGCGACATAACCTTCTACCATTCCGCTTGCTCCAACGTGTAAGCTCGAAGTTAAGAAGAAGTTAATTATCAACTACTGTTGCACCTGGCGCTCTGTATACTCCCCAGCTTCAGCTAAGCCAGTGGAGTTATTAGGAGTGATGCAGGGGATACACTGGTGGACATAAAAATAGGAAAAAAAATTGTGTGTTTTTTTTTTGCGTGCACTAGGTGTGTCATCGCCAACAGTTCGAGGCGTACTGAATTTGCAATAGTCGAATTATGCCTTTTATACTCTCATTTTTGGTGCGCTACTTATCTGAGTTTTGAGTGCCGGCAGCGTTTTGCGGCAGTATAAAAGGAGAGCCAAATCGTGTTGAGCTTCATTCTTCCATCAGTGGTCAAGGTGAAAGGTTGCTGTTGAAAAATTCCACAAAATCATCATGGGTCGCGGAAAGCACTGCACACCAGAGGAGCGAAAACACATTCAGGGGCTTTATCGTGAGAACGTGCCAATCAAGACAATCTGTAAGGCGTTCGGCCGTTCACGGACGTTTGTGGACAACGCCATTCGTAGCGAGGCTACGGGTAAATCGACAGGTCGTCCGCGAAAAACAACGGCCGACGTTGACGCGCAGATTGTTGAGATAATCAAGGCGGATCCTTTCAAAACTTGCGCTCAAATCAAGCAGGAGCTTGGTTTGCAAGTTTCGGCGAAAACGGTGTCTCGCCGTTTACACGCCGCTGGGTTCTGTGCCCGGAGACCGCGGAAGGTTCGTAAGCTGCTGCCGCACCACGTAGAAGCGCGCATTCGGTTTGCCGAAGAACATTTAGCTGCATCCATCTTTTGGTGGAGTAAAATCATTTTTTCGGATGAGTCCAGAATCAATCTGGATGGTTCGGACGGCATTAAATACGTCTGGCGCCTTCCTAATCAGGCGTATCATCCGAAAAATACGATAAAAACCCGAAGTCACGGAGGCGGCCACGTAATGGTGTGGGGTTGCTTCTCCTGGCACGGCCCGGGTCCTTTGTTCCGTATCAACGGGACACTGAACTCGGAAGGGTATAGAAAAATACTTAGTCGTAAGATGTTGCCATACGCCCGACAAAAATTCGGAGACGAAGAGCATTACATCTTTCAGCATGATAACGACTCTAAGCACACATCGCGAACAGTTAAATGTTATTTGGCAAACCAGGATGTGCAAGTTCTACCGTGGCCTGCGTTGAGTCCTGACCTAAACCCAATTGAAAATCTGTGGTCAACTCTCAAGCGTCAGCTTAAGAACCAGCCTGCACGTTCAGCCGATGATCTATGGACACGCTGCGAGGTTATGTGGGAAAACATACCCGAAAGCGAATGCCGTAAGCTCATCGAAGATATGGCCAAACGCTGTCAGGAAGTGATAGCGAATAACGGTCATCACATTGACCGTTAGAATGTGTTTTCGCTCTGTGGAACACCGCAACACCTCCTCCCAACAACCACTTAAACAGTCCTTTTCAGGGCTACCAAATATTTCTGACAAGAACTATGTCTTTCGGTCACAGAAAAAAGTTCCTATTTTTATGTCCACCAGTGTACAACAAAAAGACAGCCAGTTGATAGAATTGATCCCTCCTGCCATCTTCCGGCTTTGTAGCAACCGGTATCACTCAACACACACACACACACACACTGGTTGTCCTTGTACAAATCATCGGAACAGCCCCTGACACATTATCCGTTCGGTAGCCGTGACGCGTGCGTACCCGGTCGTATGGCATAACACATCAGCTGCTGCTGTTGCTGCTGCTGCTGCTGCTCTTGGGGATCTGGATCGGGTTCTCTTGCCGGCATTTGCGAATGCGATCGGAACTCTACCATACGAAAGGTTGTACTTGCCGTGTCGATCGACTGATCAGCGGTATATCGAATGGGGTTGGGGGCTTCGATGCGATTTATTACCTCAGAATGCTGCCCCTAATGGTTGTGTAGTAGGTGCGCTCTTGGTAATCAAATGCCGACTCCCCTTTGTCATGTTATTAAAACGTGCTAGATTGCTGCTTCACTCGTCGTCGCCGGGGTGGTAGATATTAGTAATATATGAAAACACACCTTGCACACCCCTAGACGTGAATGGTTAGCGATTACTAAGCGGATTGGCGCATACCAAGAGTGTGGTGGCTCAAGATCTTCTTCCAACCAGGTGAGCCTAGAGCTAATTTGCACAGTGCGTCAGTGTGTATAGCGGACGATTAATGTATATGACCGTGCGTCTTTTTTTTTTCTTCTCTACTTGTAGCCTTTCCTGCTTGAGCAGTAAAAACTGGAGGAACGATTGCCAGGTGCTGCTCCGCTACGCGTAGAGCAGCAGTATGCAAATTGATGTTTCTTTTTTTTGCGCAAAAAGCGACTGCGGGTCGACTCCCGGGATGGACGTACGGACGGACGAGAGCGATTATCGATTGGCGGCTCACTCGGCGACCCTCGTGTGTGCTTTCGAGGCGGCGGCGGCATTGCATCCGCTTTCGCGCGTGGTGCAGAGGTCCCGCTTCCCTAAAGAGGTTCGGTTTTGGTGTGGCAGCAGCAGCAGCAGCCGGTTCGCTGCTCCATCAAGGCTCGAATTAATGTTTGGAACCGGGAGCTAAAGCGGTACTGGTTTTATATGGCAATGGTTGGAGCGAGAGCAACCCAGGCCCGTTGCGTTGGGTTGCATTGGGTTGATTGGATTAGCAGAACCTGCTGCTGCTGCTGCTGCTGCTGCGTGTGTGTGACCCGTGCTGGTGTTGCGCGCGCTCTCGACATGTCACGCCACACCTGTACGCCGCCGCGTGTTGGCATCGGTTCAACGCAGGATCGATGAACTCTCTCAGGGGGTTTGGATGCCAAGCCGTCCGTCGGGTGTGATGAGATCCTCTCCGCAGTCGATCCTTGTGAGCCGCGGCGATGTGTCAAAACCGCCACCGATCGTGACTCCGCACCGTCTGCCGGGGGTCTCTGTAATTGCGCTGGCGGGTCGTCGGACTAATGGACTTTCACTTACAGCGTGCTACCGTTTTGGCACGTGTGAGAGTCATCCCAAGCGCTGGTCCTGTCCATCGCCATCATCCGTTGCTTGGTTGCGCGTAAAAGGCGTACGATCACCAATGGCCGCGGAAAGAGCGGAGGGAGAGGAAGCGGCTGTCGGTTGGGTAACAACCACATTCACCTCGACACGACACGACACGGCACGCACGAAGGGCAAAAGGAAATTTATTAAATTGTTGGCACACGCACACACACACACAGCGCACGTCGATGAAACCGGCAGCAGCTGGCGTCTCGTTTCGAATGTCGGTTTTTTGGGGGGAGTTGGGGTGAGTGAGTGGGTGATTGGGTGGGTGGATCGGTATTGGCTTTTCATCGTACGCACACGCGAGGAAAACGCTTGCTGGGGCATGCCATTTTCCACCCCACGGTTTGGGGTGTGAGTTTTCCAAGCGACTGTGACGGACACGCGAAGGGTGAAACAAGGAGAGAGGAAGGTGGTGAGGGCAAAAAAAGGCAAAAAAACACAAACCAACGGAACAATGTGTACAAGGAAGAAAGAGCTTGTGGCAATGGGAAGTAAAACACACACACACATAACGCCTGGACGCCTTGTCCAAGTAGTACACCACCGCCTGCTCCGCTTTTCGATTGTAACCAAACGCACACTGCCGCTCGTCGCGCTTGGTCCCACCGCCTACCCGCGCCTCCCTGACCTCGGACAAGAGAAATGGACGCGGCTTTCGCGCGAATAAAAAAAGCGCATTTAGCTGCACTTTCTTCTGCACTTTGCGCACCAGCGTGGAGGTGGTTGTGGTGGAGGGCGAGGGGCCGGTGACGACTCATCCTTGGGCGCAGGCCTTCTTCCTCCCTTGAAGCCCTCTCTAGTTTCGGTGTTGCATGCGTTTGTGTGTATGTCGAGTTAATGCACATTTCATTCCGCTTTTCGCTCTCTCTCGCATTGCGACCGGTGGTGCGACATGCATCAACGGTTCTTTTGCTGTTGTTCAATGCAAACGCGGGCCATGTGTGTGTGTGTGTGTGGATGTTCGACACAAACACACACACGTCGTCGGAGTAATGGGGAGGCTTTCATTTCGCTCCAAACCCCCCTGAGGTTTGGGGAGTGAATTGAAGGGCGCGCCAGGCATAGGTTTTCTTCTTATCCTTCCTGCGTGTTATCGTGGTTTTTGAGGGGCAAATACACACAGACACACACACACACACATGGGTATAGAGGCAAAACCGCAACACCGTTGCATGCATCTTTCGTGCGAGCGTTCGTTTTCTTCTGGTCTTTCGTGGCGTAACAGTTGACCATATGGGGACATCCACTTTAAGGGGGCTTTCCTTGTCCTGACTTCGTCCATATTTTGCTGTCGTCGTTTTATGCCCTGCGTGTTTTTAGCAGACACGGACTTTCGGCCGATGCTTTGTCGTGGTGTGTGCGTTTTTCTTCGGCAAAACGGCAGAACGGAACAGCAGAACGCAACTGGCAAAGGCTAATTTCTCTAGCGTCCATCTTTGAGCGCTTCGAAGGGCTCAAGAGAACGATGGGGGGAGAGAGAGAGAGTGAGAATGGAGAAGAAAAATTATGTCATTGCATCGATTTTATTAGTTGGCCTGGAGGTTCCTTTCGGTTGGTAATAAATTTAAAATCATTTATTCCGACCGAGAGAGACAGAGAAAGAGAACCCTTGATTACCATCGGTGCTGATCGGTGGTTGTGTCCATTCATCAACTGTGCTACAGTAGCCAAAGCAGTTGTGGTTGGCAACATTGTATCAGCTTGATGAGGATGAGGGATATAATTGAAAATTCTATGATATCCAGGAATTGGGGGAACGGATTTTGGGAAGGATATGAAAAATAACTAAAGAGTGGTGGAACAATGCCTTATTCTAGAGGGTTTCTTGGATATCGGGAGGTCGTCTGAATTGAAGATTTATAGTTGGACATCATTTGAAGGAGTGTTGAACTCGGTATTGAAGGTAATTACCTCGGAACAATATCGAATATTAGATTTGGTTGCCTAATGAGTCCAAATTTCAACAAGACCTTCCAGATATTCATGGCCTCTGATGGCTGCTCGGATAGCAAGAACATGAACCAGAGGAATCTGTAGATGATCGTGATGATATCTCCAACCCTTACGTAGAAGATCTGCCTTACAATTCCCGTAATATTGGTTACTTCATTCCAATTATTCCAAGAAACAGCTGTACAAAGATGCGTTAAAGCCTTTTTATATCTTTCTCTCTCTCTCTCTCTCTCTCTCTCTCTCTCTCTCTCTCTCTCTCTCTCTCTCTCTCTCTCTCTCTCTCTCTCTCTTTCTTCAAGTTTTGTTGAAAACTAAACCACCGACTGTACTAACAGTTACGAAAGGAGGACTTGAAGCGTTATTGACAGACTTTCGTAAGCCAAGAACATCTCATCGCACGATCATAGTAGGCTGGGAGCGATAACATTCCACACAAGAGCTACTGCAGCGCCGTTGCTAGGGGGCGCCGTTGCTAGGGGGCGCCGTTGCTTTTTTTGTGTTATTCGATTCATCGATTCATTTCCCAAACTCGTCTTCTTCAACCGCGGAAGCGTGACATTTGATCAAACAAACCGATTGAACAGCTACAAAAAAAAAAAAAAAACAAAAGCGAAGCCGGAAACAGCATCGACCACATGGCCCTCGGAGGGAGGGCTGCAAACATATCGAAGAAGCACCAAAAAAAAAAGGTGACGATGTGCAGACAACACACACGCGCGCGTGCGGAATCGGGCAACAGTTGCAACGTGTGGTGAGAGTGTGCCTTCGTCCGACCCCGGTTCCTAACAAATTTCAAACAGCGAAAGGACGTCGGGCGGGAGGTCAAGAAGGATGCTACCCATTAAGAAGTTGTGCAAGGAGCCTGACTGCTTCTGATGTGTGCCTGTGTGTGTCTATGTCCAGTTAGCGGCAGCAGAGGCGAAAAGGTTTGCCGCGGGATGACGGCAGCGGCAGCGGTAGACTCACACTTCCGGTATTTAAACGAAAAAAGCGTGCGCACACGCGGGCGCGCGGCCGATGAACACACCGGATATCGTTTGAACCGTTTGACTCGCCTTCCGGGGGCACAGTTTGACACATCGGTGATCCCTGGGGAGATTGAGGATGAGTTTGACATGAATGTGGGGAGGTATTGCGCGTGTGCGTGTGTGTATGTTACCTTTCGATGCTTTTGTTTAGTGAGCATGAGTCTTGAGGCTTCCTCAAAAGACTTTGAATATTCAATAGTGATTCCTGTGGATTCTTCAATCAAAAATACATTATCGTGGTGGAACGATAATAATCTAAGAACTCTGTCCAAGAAAACATGAACGCGCACCGCGTTGTGTGCAGTTCGTTTGATAGTCATCTTTATGGTCAATTTGCAGGTTTTATTTTTTCTTCTTTCTCTCCCGTTCGTAGATTCATATCCGTAGAGTGTTGTGCACATTAGAGTGTGTGCAGTGCAGTCCCATAAAAGTTCACTCTCTATCCGGGCCCTGAAACTCAGGCGAGGTCATAAAAAAAACAAAACCCGTCCCATGGTGTCCGTCGCCCGCGAGCAGCCGAAAGGTAAAAGTAAAACAGCATATAAAACAAACAGCATATAAAACGAGCGTGTTGAAATTAACCAATTGACCGTTATCTTTTTGCAGGAAAACGCCACACACACTACCTCTCTCTCTCTCTTTCCTTGGGACAACCTGTCGATTAATGAAGTGGAAATGGGAACTTTTACTTTTTTTTTTATTCCTGGTAGTTCGGCCGTGTGCGCAACAAATGGTCGTTTTGCTCTGCATCCTGCTGCTGGTGGCGCCGTTGCTTTTGGTAAGTACGATCGAAGCACTTTTACCTACAAAGAATGGTTCTGTTTTTGGGGGACTAGAAGATCCTTAATGAAGCATAATTTATAGCGAGTGCTTAAAAATGCAAAAATTGACATGACAATCTGAAGTATTCAAACAGGTTTGAAGCGCGTCGAGTTGTTGCTGTCTATCCCATAGACCACTCCAAGAACTCCTCTTTCGTATCAGTTTTTGGGAAGAGCGAAGGCGCTAAGCACAATAAGAGTCTAGAACCCGGTATCGATTACAATTAATTTTCCTCCATCGTCACTGGACTTCTCTTCACAAGTCGGTTTTGTGTGTCGCCAAGCACAATCCCTGCCCATTTCTGATCGACCAGCAGGAGGTCGTCGATCACGTGCGCAGCCCCTGGCCCAAGTCATCTCTGAAGAACTCGCATTTGTAAATCATTCGTGTGTGTGTGTATGTTTTATATGATCGTCGATGCTTCACTACAATGTTGCTATGGTACTAAGGTTCACTGGCGTTTTTTCGCATTCTTCTGTGCTTTATTTCACTGTTGTTGTTGTTGGTGCTCTTCCAACGCAACATCACGCATGGAGTTTTGCGCAAGTAGGTCCACAGAGGACTAGAGAGGAGAAAATTAGACTAGCAAGAGGCAGATATGCGCAAAGATAGAGTTATCGCCCTGATGCTGTTGTCACTATTTCTTACTGGGGGCAAATGTTCAAGATCCGTTCTGACTCTATCCTCCTGATAAACTCCCAGCTTTTTTTATCGATATCCCAAGAAGAAGTAGATGACCTAACCTTCTTCTGTTTCAACCCAAAGCCCCCATGATGATGATGAAATGAGTGTGCAATAAATAATTCCTCTAAGCACCACACATCCCCATTCCCGAGTTGGGATGACTAACATATGCACAATCCCTTCGGCTTCGTCTCGGCCCGGAAATGAACGGAAACGGGCCTATCTATGCATGCCCTTGCCCTTCCGTTTCCTACCACACTTTAGTGACACAGTTCACACAGCCCGTCAGAGAGACGACGATTTGTCGTCTCCAACGCGAGTCTCCAAGCGAACTATTTCCGTGTGGTTGTCTTGCACAGTTGTAGGGTTTCGACATTGGCCCGCCTCGTATTGTAATCAGCGACAGCGACGGACGGGAAGGTTTCCTCTTCCGATAATGCAACCGCAAACTGTGTTGCCTCATTTGGGTTTGGGGCAAGATTCATTAACCTATTTTATGTGCAGTAACGTCTGGTCACATCTCCGATATTGAAGAAATAAGATGCGCTTACGATGCGGGTTTCTAGGTAGCGAAAACAGCGTCTTCCGTCTCCATAAATCAATTGTGCGACTTCGAGGGAGTCGCATCTATACATCTCTCGTCTCGGACGTTCATCAACCATCTCATCCCTCAAAGCCTGCGCCCAACATTAAGCTACCTGTATTGCGTTGATTCCTTTTCCTTTCTTTCCAACCCCCGAAGGCACTTTTCGTACATAAACGGGCATCAAAACGGTGGTCCTTCCGGTAAATGATAGGGTGTGTGCCAGTCCGTATCCTCGGGGCCTGTGTTTATATCCCGATTTAGCGCTTCCAACAGCACACGATATATTCGCCGCTGGTTTTTTCTGGTAATCGCTCCACACGCTTTGATCGTCATTTTCCCCGGGAGATGGAGCGCCAGGACCCCGATTATCGTCGCTGGCACGAAAGGCTTCTTCACACTTTGCCGCACTTTGTTGAGAGAAGACTCCAAGGGAGAGACAGAAAGAGATGATAGAAATCAAGATAAAAACCAGTGTATAACTGTCGCGGGGTCTGAACTGTATCGCAAGGCCCCACTAGCGGAGGGTATGATACACTCCACATTAAAACAACAAAAAAGCTGGCCAAAACATCAACCACCACCACCACACACAATCCGGTAATGGCTGTTTGCAGTTCAGACTTCTTAATGAATGCGTTTTTTTACATTAATTGCAGCATTTTTTAATGCATTGTTTGGTAGTGTTTTTTCTTTCCTTTCCGCTTCATTTTTTTTTGGTTTAACGAATAAGCCGAGGTTTTTGGGCTACAAGTGTTGTGCTGCACAAAAGGGGGGAAAAAAGTGTCTCGAGTGAAAAGCCATGACACCATACCATGAGCCTTCTGGAGCGTTGTTGGGTATAGATGGTGTCGTTCCGTTGGGAGGAACGGTAACGTTTTCGATCGTGTTCCAACGCGACTCTGAAGAACAAAAAAACCCTCCGGAGGAAGACAGACACACACACACACACACACACACACACACACACACACACACACACACCGCTCATCGAATATGGCGAGCAGCAACTTTGGAGCTCATCAGCATTAATATGAGAAGGTTGACTTGTCAGCAAACATCAACATCATTCTCTCCCCCCCCCCCCGTTTCCCGTGTCAGGCTAATCTGGAAGTGAACAAACGTTACAAAAAAACAACAAACAACCGCAAAACACAAACCTTTTATATAATTCTTTCCCTTGCCTTGGGGCCGTTCCGAAATGGGCAACAAATGGGAATACTGGCAGCGGCTTCTGGAGCCAGTGGTGGCGCGGTGCATGCGCAGTTGCACTTTTTGACAAAACGTGCGGGGGAAAGGAATTTGCATATTTCAGCAGGCAAGAAACGTGGACGACCCTTCTGGAGGGGAGCGCTTGGAGAGTCAACCCGTGCGGGGGTTGGGGCATTATTGCACATTCAGGGCGAGTAATGAAGACATTTGTGCGAGCGATGTCGGCGCGAAAAATGCATCTCCGGGTTTAGGAATGTTACGACATGAGATATTATACCAACCAGGAGACACATCCGAGCATAGTTGGTTTGTTTGCACATAGAAGAATCGGCAGAATCACTGAGCTTTCTCATGGTATTATGGAGGCTGGGGGAAGGTTTTGCTGGGAAACCTGTTGAGGGAATTTTAAAAATGTGTGCTAAAAGGTTTCCCTAACTTCTGGAGTGAAGGCTACGACAGAAAGTGGATCTTCGAGAAGAGTCGTCTTAATGCTTGATGGTGATCGCGCCGATTCTACACCGAAGTCAACCCGTTTCACGCACATCCTGCCATTGACCTTGTTTGGAATGAGGCGAAAATGACACGTTTTCCAATAACCGGTTGGTTGGATGTTGTTGGTGGGTTTGCTATTGCTCTCATTCTCAAATTGGTCGGATTGAAATCAACAGAGCTCTCTCTCTCTCCCTCTGAAAGGTAGCAGAGATTGATTGTGTTTGCTGATAGTCTCGTTACTTCCAAACGATCTTGATCAACAACACGATCGATGGGTGTACAGTGTTGTTGGAGATCCTGTGATCTCTTTCCTTGGGTCTCAGTTTGTTTGTTTGCCAAAGCATCTTAAGCATTTTAAAACCCTGAATTTCCAAAACTCAGAACAAAACATTCCTGGAACAGAGAATTTGCTCTCCTTTTGCTTGTTTGGCTGGCCGCAAAACAAGTGGTTCCATCTGGTGTTCCATCAGCAGCCTGCAAAGGTTCACCAAGAACTTGAACCGAAACAGGCGGCAGTGTGTGTGTGCGTGTTCTCACGACGAACGCCAAACACAGCGACCAAACTCTTGTGTGTTGGCGCGGTTTCATAAAACGAGTTTTACCAGTTAAATTTTAATATTTCCATCCCCCCCGACCCCAATGGTATGGTGTGTAGAGAAGTTGTCGTCCTGTAGTCTGGCAGAGGAGAGCTGAGGCTGCTTCTATAGAAAAAACCTGCTCAACATACGCGAACATGCTCTCTCTCCCCCTCCCCCCCTCCCCCCTCCTGTCCTGTGTCTTTTCGCAGAAGGAGAGAATGAGTTTGATAGGATTGGAAGACTCTACGACAGCAACCACCGAGCAACCACGGAGCAACCACGACGATGATGACGTCCTGGAAATGATCGCAAAACGTTTATTCCGCGATCTTCTCTACCTCGTCCGCTCGATCTCGTCCCGCCCGTGTGTGATTAACGCGTTTTTATTCAAATGCAGCGCTTGGGCCTCTTTTTTCCCGTATCCTCTTTCTCCCGTTTTGTGGGGAGTCTTAAGAAGGGGGAGTGGGGTCTCAATGTTGGAAGCGCGTAAAACAAATTTTCCAAAACCCACAAACTTGGTGGGCGTGGGGGCGATCGTCGTCGTCACCACCTCTCATCTCATCAACCTGTTTCTCTGCACGCTCTGAGGATATTGGAAACCAACTCCCGCCCGGCGTTCTTTTGGACCCCGTTTCGGAAGCAGGAACAGGTTGCGATACTGAAGAGCGACCGCAAGCAGCGGGCACGTGTGTGTTTGTGTGCGTGTTACAACAAAAGTGAGACAGGTTTTTTCAGTTTCTAAAAAAAGAGATACGAAAACAGAACGAAGAACTGTAGGCAAGAGCAGCAGGAGCAGCAGGAAGAAAAAAAGCGCACACATAACGTTTTCTTGCCAACCCTTAGCATAGAGGGGTTGTGCAAAGAACGCGCGCCTTCCATTCCAAAGATGCGGTCAATGACATGGTGTGTGTGTGGAGCGTCGTGTGTAGCACACCGAAATCTTTAAAATCCACTCCATCAAATGAGATCGAATTGAGTGTCTTTTAATGATCTAGTTCTGAGTGTCATCCCCGCTTAATGAAGCGATCTTGAACACAGTTGTTGAACAATGCTTCTTAATAGCTGATAATTCCCATAAATGTTGATGATCACGATTTGTCATATAGGATATTATATCCACCTCAAAATTATGACAAATGGCATCAAAACCATATCTCTCCCAACCAGATGCCTGTCAAGCAGTTAATGTTTGCCTGTCAACCCCGTTCCGTTACACAACCCCCCGCGGGAGGATCGATCACAAAGTGATGAAAGCGTTAAAATGGGTAACGATACACACCTTTAGGCATAGCCTACTGTAAGGGTGAAGTAGCATCTCGTACCGATATATGATCGAGTTAACGCGTGGTTGGGTACACGTAAAACATTGGAAATGTGAAAACCATCTCTCCAACACGAACAGCAGCAGCAGCAGCAGCAGCAGCACCGGAGGCAGGCAGTCCAACGCCAACTGTGTTATTAACGGCAGCGATAAAGCGTGTCTTTACACACATCTTTTACCAGTGCCACAAAAGAGCCCACAGCACGGACGCGCACAGCACAGCTCTCGACAAGCGCACTACATCGGACCGAGCGTTAATAAGTGCGCGTCCATCTGTGGGTTCTGTTATCTCCTCTCATTCGTGCATCTCGCTCTGTCTCCATGTGTAGCTTGTCCCGATGCTTGCTTGTCGCTTGTTGTATAGTCACCATTTTCAGATTATCAGTGACAAAACGATCATCTCTCGTTACCTACCCGATCGATCCGAAATCCTTACACGCACATAAATCACCGCGCGAACATTCCGGTTTGTCATTTGACTTTATCTTTGGAGGAGTTTGCGCTCTCTCTCTCTCACACTCTCCTGAATCTCGTATTTTTAACAAGCAGTGCTTTAGAAAGGGAGCGATAAGAGAGGACCGAGCCTGAATGAAGGATTGTTCTGTTCTGGGGTTCTGGTGGATTGCGTAGAATGTGCCGCAATGGGGTTTCATTTATCAAACTCCGTGATTGGTACGGAAGGCGCCGGCCTTGTGTTGTTGCGCTTAATGACTAACAAACAGCTATTTATAACGTATCGGTGGATGGCTGTTATCAATTTGTTGAGATGAGCTCTATAGGTCTGTGGTGGAAATAGTATGGTATTGCTTTTTGTTGAGAATTCTATACCGATAAGTGAGTGTGTAAATCTTGTCCTAGAAGTTTGCATTAAGCTGATGTTCTGAATAGGAATGATCCCAGTTTTTTGAAGTCATAATCATTGGATTTTTGCAAGACATTCAAGAGAGAGTCATCACTGCTAAAAGTCATGACATCACTTTATATATCAACAGTGTCATAAGCTCCCAACGCACCTAAATCAAACACACTTCAACTGGTTGGTTTACTCACTGCACATTTCTAGACTTAGACCCGAGACCCTCTGAGGAGGCTCTATCACGCTTATCACGTTTCGCAGCTGGGGTTAGTAGCACCTGGTTTTTGTTTTATGGCCCGTGGCTTTACACCCGAGATAAGAATCATTCAAACGGGAGCGCCGGAGTCTAATGCGCTAATGATGTGACAAGCAAGTCACATAGGGAAGAAACCTATCGGCGGGTTTGTGTATGTGTTATCGTGTTTGGAGAGGCTCACAAGTTGCAAAAAGCCTCCCAAAAAAATCAAAACTGCAATACTCTCCTTCTTCAAGAATTGGCTTCCAATCACAGTGTGCAGGGTTTGGTGGACCTATCCGGAATTGGATCTCTAACTTCTGCTGCTACTACAGAGCGAGGAGGATGCTCGTTTTTTATGAGCCTGCTCTACCCAGCAGCAGTAACCCAGTTATAAATGGGTCCCTTCTTCTTCCCCCAGTCCCGGGGCCGCCAGTAGGGGCGTGTGTGCAATGTTGTAGATTTTAACACGGATTTTTTATGGTTTCTCTCGATGCCCGCTTCGTGTGCGCGCATTCCAGCTGAGATCAGGTTTGCGATCGGCGGCAGCGTATTTGGAAGGGTTTTGGGCTTTTATGTGTGTTTGAAAACCGACAGCAGTTTATGGTTGTTCTATCGCGCTTGAAGCACACACACCGTCAAAAGGGGGGAGAATGCGGAACACCGTATCAGATAATACCGTCCAATTACCTTTCAATTCCTTAGTCTCGCTTAGTCATCGGGAGGCCGGAGAAGGATCGGAGAAGGAGTTTCGGAGGTGTTAATTTGCACCCACTTGGGAGGGGGGAAGGAGAGGGTTGGAGGAATTTCCCGAACTGAAGCGGCATCAATTTTCACTCTCATCTGATCTGAGCGGGGGAGCTCTCTGTGTGTGCAATGTTGGCCTTCTTTTCAAACGAGGTAGACCTTCTTCTTCAACTCCACCCAGAAAAAGGGATCGCCGCAAAGTGTGTGCGGGAGGAGAGTAAAGTGGTTTCGGTGGATTACGCTCCGGTGTGGTGGCGGCAAACCAGTACTCTATAATTATGCCCATCGTACCCCCTCATCTCCCTTTCTGGCTGAGCTCTGTGTATTGTGTTGTGCATGCTCCTCCTCACCCATCAGCATGGTGGATGGTACACGCGTGCGCGGAAAAGCCCACATTTATGGGCGATTTTCGATCGAACTGTTTTTTTTTGTGGTTTGGTTTGGTTGCTTTGATTGGTTGGCACGGACACGCGAGACGTAGCGGCGTTTACGCATCGTTGTGTATCGCGCATTGAAATACTTGATCGCCGATGGTTCAATCGCTGATGATGGTGGTGGTGTGTATGATTAACCTGCGCATCGCTACACGCGAGCGTTTAATTCTAAAAGCAATATTATTTACCTGCCGCCGGGTCCCGGTCGTCGCTTCCGAAATGAAATCGAAATCTACTGCTATAAAGCACCATCATCCCCATCCGGCATGGTGTCGTCTCCGCAGTGCAAGACACACACACACACACGCGTGCGCCATAATAGATCGTCCGAAAATAGCTCGTGGGGGCCTCCTGCTGTTGTTGTTGGCCGCAACCGTTACAAATGCAGGATTGTCACCATCGTCCAAAGCATTCCACCGTGTATGTGTGTGCCACCTCCCGTGTCGTGCGTCCGTCTCCTGTGGTGCCCTACTCCTTCCCTTCTTCCCTCAAGATTTGATATTATTTAGCTCTACCTCTCCCCCCCCCGAAAGAGAGAGCGAGAGAGGTCCAATTTCCCGACATTGTTGTAACGTCGGCAGCAACTCTTTCTTCCCAATCCGTCGAGTGTGTGTGTGTGTGTGTGTGTGTGTGTGTTTGTGTGATAGAGGACAGTGAGAGGAGGCTCTCTCAAGATTTATCTGCCAGGCAGAGACAAGCAGCGCTGTGTTTCGACCGGGGAAATGGTGGCTTGCGAGCGGGAAATTTAGAACCTCTGGTGCGTTAGATATTTATTGTCGGCATTATTGTCGGATGGTGCTGCTATTTAGCCTTTCACATTGTTGCAGTGAAGAGTCGAAAGGTTTAAAAACAAGATTTGGGGCAATCATTAGAGTGTCACTGCTTCGTGTGTGACGTTGGAGACTTAAGAGAGAAGCTTTATTCGCGTTCCAGCACGCAAGGATGCTTCCTATGGATTATGCTGCCCAAGCCGCTTACTCAGTCACTTAGGTTTTGGGACATTCTAAACTGGGCGGGGAGGTGTGTGTGTGTGTGTGTGTGTGTGTGTGTGTGTGTGTGTGTGTGGTGTGTGTGTGTGTGTGTGTGGTGTGGGTGTGTGTGTGTGTGTGTGTGTGTGTGTGTGGTGTGTGTGGTGTGTGTGTGTGTGTGTGTTGTGGTGTGTGTGTGTGTGTGTGTGTGTGTGTGGTGTGTGTGTGTGTGTGTGTGTGTGGTGTGTGTGTGTGGTGTGTTGTGTGTGTGTGTGTGTGTGTGTGTGTGTGTGTGTGTGTGTGTGTGTGTGTGTGTGTGTGTGTGTGTGTGTGTGTGTGTGTGTGTGTGTGTGTGTGTGTGGTGGTGTGTGTGTGTGTGGTGTGTGTGTGTGTGTGTGTGTTCTTACTGCTCTGGTCACACACCCGTTTCACGCCGATTTTTCAGAAGCGCTTCAAACTCGACTGCTCCTACTCTGCTGGTGCCTGAGGACGAAAAAAACATTGAGAATATATTTGCATACATATCGAACACATCGGGAGAACGTCCTAGGGGGGTGGCAAGGTCTGGTTGAATAATTCAACAACACGCCACAAAACACAAACGCACCTACGGACAAGCGACGTTACGATGATACGTACGAACAGTAAGGGAAAGAGCTCTTTAATATGCTGGCTATATTTATCATACAGTTCAATTCGGTTCAATTCCTTGTTTGCATAGTTTAGCGCAGGGGCAGACTGAACTAGTTTATGCGGCCGCGAGAGAGAGCGAGAGGCCGGATGGATGGAAAGAAACGCGTACAACCTGTCTAAGGTTTTTTTTCCAATCCAAACGAGCTAAAAGTGACGAGTTTTAACTACGATTAGTTAAGAATTCAAAGCGAAACGAATGATGGTGCGCCTAAATGTATGCAGTGTTCATAACAAATTGAAGCTCTTGCTGAGCAGATTGCATACTTTCAGGCGTACTACTTCTATGAAGACTTTTTTTAAAAGAAGCGCGTTCAGTGCGCGTTTAATAAAGAGCATCTAGAATGTTCTATTTGCTATCTTATCTAGAACTGTACAAGTTTGATGGTAATGTTTGTAAGCAACAAACCTAACTTGCCGCCGTTATCAACAATCAATTGACATTCGATTCACATTGATCGATGGGAAAGGTTAGCGGGAAAATGGTCCGACACTATCCCTCCCGCTGGTAAGAGATTAGGATTCACTTCGCCAACGGCTGTAACCGAACTTCACTGGGGGAAGAAGCTATAAAAGAAAATAATTAAACAACCAACCAGGCACAAGTACTAAATTAAGAAGACCTTGGCGATAACGCGACCACAGTCCAGCGAATGGTGAATGAAACAAACAAACCCAAGCGCAACAGCGCAACCAAGGAGCGCATTTCGGTTGACCCTGCGGTGTGCTGCGCATAACCTTTTCGACCACATCTGCGCCCCCGGGGTTCGCGGCCGGGTTATCAACCGGGGAGCAGTAACACTCCGGCCGAATCCCAAAACAGCCCATTTCGAGCGATAGTTCCCAGGGTCGTCAATGCTGCCTGGCCGCAAATGGTCGGACCGCTTGCTGCTGCCTGATAAGAAGATCCCACATCCAGCGGCATTTTGTGGCTGCGGAGATTGTATCCCATGGGAGCGTTTCGAGCAATTGATGCGTGTTCTGTGTCGTTGCACAGAATCCTTAAACCGTAATCTGGCCTAATACAAATGTCACACACACACCCTGTGATAGCAGCATTTCCCATAATGATGATGTTTGAGGTTAGGAGCAGCGTGTGGTGTGATAAATGAATGTTCCCACGGATTCGGTTTTCTTTCCCAAACTTACATCTCGGAACGCAGATTTCTTTTTTTTTTAATAATGAATACATATTTTATTTGAAATTTTTACCATTCTTACTTTCTTCTCACAGTAGTATGGCATTCGTTTGCGTTTCTTTCTTTCCCTCTCTTTCTTGCTCTCTCTCGCTCTCTTTTTGTATGTAGTTTCTCTATTTTGTATTTTTCATGTTGTGTTGTGTTATTTTACATTTTGTTTCTCCCTTTCTTTATCATTCTTTTTGCACCTTTCCCATTGTAACTTTATCTCTCTCTTTTTTTCTCTCTCTAATCGTACTTGATTCATCCCTTTTTCTTTTTATATATAGTTTACATAGCTTTCTTCTTTTATTATTTAGCATTTGTTTTGCATCCTCTGTTTTGGTTTGTGTAAAGTTCTTTTTAATAATATAATATATATATTTTCATCCATTTTCTTTTTCATTCGACGTCTGAGATTGGTTTCAGTTGGTTTGTAGTGTTTTGTTTCGGCTTGTGTGTGTGTGTTTGTGCTTTCAGTTTGTTCCGTTTTTCTAGAACTCTAGAATGCTTTGTTAAATATTCTGTTTGACTGCTGTTGATGCTACTGTTTTGCAAAGTTATCTCTCTCTTCTGCCTCTCTCTCTCTCTCTCTCTCTCTCTCTCTATCTCTCTCTCTCTGTTATTTTACATGTTCTTCTATTTTGCTTTGTTCTTTTACATTGTTTGCGGCGCTTCGTATAAGATGCAGGTTTTTTGTTCGTGTTTTTGTTTTGTTTTACGTTCTTCTGTGTTTGTTTTGGTTGTGTTTGATGCAACCAGGTCAGGTTTGTTTGTTGCAGCTTTGCACACTGAGGTAATGGCAACGAGTGCGTAACAAGTTCACTATTTCACATTTTTCTGTAATTTATGCTCCATTTTTTGGGGGGGGGGGGGGGTTTGTACGTATCGTGGAGTGTGTGTGTGTGTGTTTGTTCGCATAGCTCGAAAGTTTAAAAAGAGGATTTTTTTGTTTTAAAGGGATAACTGTTTGCACGAGTGCGTTTTTTTGTTTGTTGTCATTTGCTCATATCAAATCTGTGTGTTGGTTTGTTTGATGTACTTGTTTCATTTACACCGGTTTTCATGTTTCTTTTGCACGGTTTGTTGTGTCTGTGTGAAGCTTTTTATAAAAATAATAAGCTTTGCTTTATTTATCTTTTCTTGTTTGTTTGTTTTAAGTTTTACTTTCTTCTGTTCAGGTGTGAGAGCAGCTATTGTTTTGTTTGGTTTGTTTGTTTGTTATTTCTGTTCCTCGGGGGTTTTGCATGGTTAGAATCTGTGCTTATATATTATATGTATCTGTACATTTCTCTTTCTCTTTTCCTTTCTCCTTTTATCCTCACTATTAACACAGCTATATACTAATGCATAATTTTTATTTCATATATGTTTGCGCGTGTTTTTTTTCTTTAAGGATTTATGCAAACTCAACAATTCAGGGAATCTCAGGTCAAAGATTGTTTGCAATTGTACAGAATTTTACGGGTGAGGGAGAGAAATTTAAAGAGGATTTTTCTTTGAAGTTTCTGTCCATTCGTTTCACTTTCGTGCTGTTTTCTCCCGGTTTTTCCGCTGGGTTCCACCCTGTTGTTGCGTCATCTACTGTCTCACTATTTACATTCATGTTTTGTAACTTTTCGTTCATTTCTCTTTACCTCTTTTTTCACTCTTCAACTCGTACCGACAGGTAGTTTGATTCAGGTTGCTTTTTTTAGGTTGGAAACAAAATTGCCTAATAAAATTAACTAGCATTTAATTTGGCTACAAGTAAATTTTTCCTAAAGTTCCAAAACAAGGAGCATAAAAAAGTGGAAAAAGTAATGTAAGAACAATTTACTTTACAATGAGTTCACAATCAAGTAAAGCATGTTATCTAATTATTCTAATTAAGAACAATGATAACGAAACAGCTTGGGTGTAGTAGGGCTTATCCAATAGAGAGTTGAACACCGAACAAGCTAAGGGAAGGAGGGAAGGATGTGTCCTATAACCGTGCAATTTGAGGTTAGTGTTAGTGTTTTCTGTCCTTACATCACTAGAAAAGCATCAGGACCGGAGAGGAAGAAGTGTTGTTTAATATTTTTTCTTCTTAATTTTTACCATCACTTGCCTCCTGTGTTCGTTCCCAAAAAACGAATGAAATTAACATCATTCCTGTTTCCGTTTTTGCCCCTCTTCTTCTACAATTTTGTGTGTATAAGTATTACCAGTCTAATTTTGAAATGTTTTCCTACCTTCGAAACGTGTGTAGTACGAGAACCGATTTTTCTTTAGTCTCAAAAAAGTTTTAAATCTCCTCCAATGTTGGTTCCTTTCCTTTTCCTCTCGTTTCTCTTATTTTTCCTATTTCCATTCAGTCCTTGTTTTTGTGCGCCTTTCGGGGGGGTTGGAAAAGCGCTTTCCTTTGGGAAGGATAATCCTAACAGCAGTAAAGCCTAGTAAAGTACAGCTATTCCAATTGGTTGTATTACATTACATTGTGCTTGCATTGCCGAAGTGTAGAAACAGTAAAAGTGTTTCAATTTTACCTGGACGAGCTGGATTTTAGTGAACTGAGTGACAAAAAAAGGGTAAAAACACAAAACAAAACGCTAGAAGAAGCTTCTGCTACTCCTTCTCTTGTGTGCGTAGTTGTTGTTTGTGTCCGTATCAATTGCCAAAGCGGGATAATATTATTATTATTCCATTAAAATAGCATTTTTTTTAAATGTTGGACTTTTAAACGACGACGCACAGTGTAAGAGTGCCACCGACTACAGCTACAGCCATAACTACTCGGTTATGGGGTTTAAATTTAGATTTTTTTTTTCCGCACACGCTCTCCATTATTTCGGTATCGGTTTGTGTAAGGACTTGTTTTTTTTTAACTTTTACTTATGGTAATGTAATGTTTCAATATACGTTTAATCCTACTATCAAGAGCACCGCAATCAGTCATCTTTCGTTTTTGTCTTTATATGTTGCCCGTTAAGTATTGGTAATTGGTTGGTGGGGAAAACAAGTGCTTCTATTTGCAACTAAAAATGGCTCACTTGGAGTGTTTAGAATGAATTTAGTTGTATTTTTTTAAATAAGAATTTAACTTTCATTTAACAAATTATGAAATCATATATTATATTATTATATATTTAATATTAAATTATTTGCAACTAAAAATGGCTCACTTGGAGTGTTTAGAATGAATTTAGTTGTATTTTTTTTAATAAGAATTTAACTTTCATCTAACATTATTAATTATAAAAATATTGAAATCTTTTTATCGAGGTAAAAATGGTAATTTTGCCGGTAAAATGAAATTCGGCTCTTTTGCGCCTAGATGTATGCAATTTGTATGGCAAATGTTGCTGGAGCTCTAATTCGCCGTGAAAAAAAAGGTAATTTAACGAAAAAAATGAGCCACAAAATCAAACGAAAGCCATAAAACCTTAAAAATAATCATTCTGTAGCTTTTTTCTGCCTTGCTTTCGTTTACCCAACCATTTCCTCCTGCCCCCTCGTACACCATCCAGTCTCTGGTCTTTTTGTTTCTTTTTATTCGTAATTTGCCTTAAATATGTTTATACATGTTTTGCTACAATTTCACCAAATATGCTGTGTTTATTCTTCTTAATCGTAGAGCTTTTTTTCGACACACGCTTTTGGAAAGAAGGAGGGGGGGCTTTTGCGCTGATTTCGTCTTGTTTTGCGCCCGAGCGTTGCGCTGGTGGGCGTGCAGGGCATTTGGGGGATCGGATTGGATGTTTTCGTTGCGCTCTCACACGCGCTCGCATAGATGGAATTGGGGATTGTTACTGTAATTGTAGAGGAACCACACGAGATATTGACAGAGAGAAATAAAAAAAAACAACCTCAACAGCGACCGGCAATAAATGCAGTAACGTAAAGAGGAAAATCCTTCGCTGAAGAGCCTCCAGGATTGTGGCAGTTTTGTTTGTTTCTTTTTGTTTTTGTTGTGTTAACGTTATCGCTTAGATCGTTGCTACTCGATCAAACCAAACTGAACACAGGCAGTCATAATGTCGTTCGGCCGTAAGGGCAGTTTAAAAAATGGAAGCTAATAGTTTTTTTTTTGTTTTCATTCGTTGCTGCAACTGTGTTCCAAAACGAATCGAGGAACAAAGATGTTTAAAACGGTGCTCCAAAAGGTGTGCTTAAAATGGTGCTTTACAAATAAACTCTCTAACGAACACACTTGTGTGAGTGCATCGATTGCAATTAAGAAACAGTTTAGTTGGACAATTGCCTACTTCGAACGCCAAGAAGTGCAGTGGCTCTGCTCTGCTCTGCAACGTCAACGCCGTAAAGTATGCAATTTGCCGAACAGAAGCAATGCTTTACTCGTTCGAAGCGGCTTTATCCAGCAGAACTTTTGCCCTAATCTGTCAGAAAAATGTCCAATCTCTCGGTAATGGCAGTGATGTGTTTTCTTTTCTCTTTTTCCCTCTCAAAATTACGCCTCATTTACGCCTTATTATGTCTCTCTCTCTCTCTCTCTCTCTCTCTCTCTCTCTCTCTCTTTTGCAGTTTGTTGTTTTTCGTTTGTAAAAAAATGTCTCCCCAATATGTTGATGTTTTGCTTTTGTTTTTTGCTGTTGTTTTTTATACCTCTAAATATCACACAGATATGTTACTGCCAATGTGATTAACGCTAGTGTGTGTGTTTTTATTTTGAATGTAAATCACTGCTTCGCTGCTTATACCGTCAATGGAGAGAGTATTTTCACTGGGTGTGTATCAATATCGATAGTAAAATGCATATTTTCTTCCCCTTTTTCTCACCGTTCTTCTCTTAGTTGTTACATTAAGTATGCCTTTTTTAGCTTGTTAGTGCAATACGCCAATAATTGAATTAGCCAAGATACGATTATCTTCAGCGCATTGTGTTGTGGTTCTTCGTGTTGGTTCTTGCTCCTCCTGCTGGTAGTGTGCCGACGAGATTTGATGGATCATTTAATATAGCTTTTCAACAGTACGAAATTTGAATCTTCAAAATTGTATCTTATTGTATCATCTCCTGCCACATCGCGTTACTCTCCTTCCTTACCTCAAATGTATGCATCATCATGCGTTGTTCGCAGTAAAACGCTCTACACCCCTTTACATCCTCAAGTGTGTATCCTCAAGTTAAGAGTAGTGTGGTTTGTTTGTGTTTACAATAATGTTGTTTTATTAAATATATCCATTTAATCGCAATCGATATTCTCCCCCGGAATGTTCACTCACGGAACGGTACGAGGTGTACGGTTGATTGTGTTGATTGAAGACTTTTTGCTCTCCTGCCGCTCAGCCCCACCCCGCTCAGGAAACAGAGAGGGGGTGGGGCCTTAATGGCAATGTTTTACAAATGGGTTTCATCTCATCTTTCTTTTTCTTCGGGAGAATGGGAGGGTAAATTTATTGGATGTTATATTTAATTAACTCCTGCTCATTACCTTAATTTTTACCATTTGCTTGACCACTCTTTCTCCTTCTCTCTCTTTCTAAGAGCTTCTTCGACAACTGTTTTCGATGGTAGAGTAAGTTGTGTTGTGTATACGCGATATTGGAATGTTCATTAGCACACAAATTTACACAAACGCGCTCTTAGAATTGTAATCACTATTGTGATGAGTTAAATCGAAACTTCGTGGGCCTTCTGCAATAGAGCTTATATCTGTGATTTGAGGAATTTAAACATTAAGCTTATGACGTTCATATCTCCCCCCAAAACACGATATTATTACCACCGATGCATGTATAATGTATTATTATTACTGTATTGTATCGTCGCTATTCCTAGGTGTAAGATGTGTCTCTACGGTTAGAAACGGCAGTGGTTGGCCACAGAAGAAAAAAAAAACTGGCTATTCATTCCACATGAATCCATCATCACATCAATGCTCTCAGCTTAGCTTTTCCAAAAAACTCGCTCCACAATCGCGAAAAATCCCATTTCAAGTACAAATGCTTCCCTCCTGCCCGACAGCCCTTGGAGGATTTGGTACCTCAAAACTCGGTAAATACTGTTCAAACATTTCCATCAATCATTCCAAAAACGATTTTTCATCTTCAAAATGTCCATTCAAATACTCGCACGGTGCTGTTGTACAATTTTCGTAAATAAAATTAATGCTTTATCGATAGGGGAAACGTAACGGACAGATTCAAAAGCTCCACGGACGCCTAAATGTATGCAATTTGAAAAGTTGCTTCTAATACTGACGGATAGGTGGCGCTACTGTACGGTTCGCCTGCTCCGCAGAACAGTAGGACATGTAAAGGAAAAGGGAATCTTAAGCAATGAAAATAGAATGAAGAAATTAAAAACCTTTTCAAACAAACGAAACGAACCCAACGAAAGAAAACTCATTTGAATTAAAAAAGAAATATTTTATTACAAAAAAAATAATAAAATAATATAGCAATAATAAAATGTAACTATCGATAAAGTCATTAATAGTATTTGAGAAAATTTTGCACATATCCCAGTTCAATGCTTACACACGAATTACGCAAAACTATTATGCACTATGCACGCTCTTAATGCTGTATGCTCTCTGGCGTTGCTGGCGTTGTTTGTTGTTTGTTGTTGTTTTTTTTTGTCAGCAACTTTTCCCCATTTTGTGTGTGTTTTTTTTTCGCTCCCTTTTATTCCTAATCCTTCCTATCCTTCGCCTATAATACACGGTTGTGTGTAATCGCGCTGCTCTCTCTCTCTTGTTTTTGCCCTTTTGCCCTTGCCTTTTCCTTACATGTGTAGATAAGAATCGTCTACGTGTGTGTTTTCTGTTAAAAGCTGTACAATTTTACACAAAAGCGCGGCAAAATTTTCCTTCTCCGTTGTTGTTTTTGCTCTCTTTTTTTCTATGTTTTATCTACAGTTTGCACAGAGTGTGTGTCTTCCATCCTTCAGCTGCATTCGTGTGCTAGAGCTCTAATCGGTGTGTAGTGTTTTTTGTTTGTTTGTTTTGTTCTGCACTCTTCTTATCCAGTGTGTTGAGATTTTATACTCCCCAAAAAGCTTCTTTTTCACGTTAATTACAAAGGTTTCTTTTAGCTTTTTTTCCTCTTCTCTCCATCGTGTGATAAAGAGAGAACGAAAAGGGTTGGTTTTTTTTTTGTGGGCGCATCTATTCTTTTCGGGTTATGAGGTGGTGTTTGCATAAAACTTGCTTCTCCTCTCCCATTCGTTTCATCGCACTTCCAAAACGAAACCATCACGACGCCGCCGCCATCGCCGCGCACCAAGTAATCAGTCCGTTTTGTTGTTTGCCTCTCATTTCGTGTTTCACTACAAAAAAATCACTCTTTTTTCAATTCGTTTCCCGTTCCCGCCTATCTAGTAAAGTTTTGTTGTTTGTTTTGTGTTCTCTACATGTTTGCTTTTCGCTTTTTGCGTTGTTTTCTTCTCGAGTTATCATCTTTTGCTACGCAAATTACATCTTTACTGTTGTTGTTTTTGTTTAATGTTTTGCTTGTCTTCCTTTTTCTGTTCTATTTTACTGTTTGTAATGAAGTTTGAAGATTGTATGAATGAAGCTGCTTTACTCCGTACATTCTATTCTGCTTGTTTAATGGTGTGTGTTTTAACTTTTCTTTTATTTTCTTTTTTTAGATTTCCTGCACTGTTTGCGACATTTGTTTGTGATTATTTGTTTTGTTTTGTTTTGTTTGTTTGTTTTGTCAAAAGGCACCTCCGTTTCCGAACACAAACAGAAAGAAAAACATACACTCTTTCTACACTTTCTGTCTCTCCCTTCTCACACCACACATACACGATTTCTTCGTTTTCTCATTTGCATGTCTTATTTTCTCCTCCTTTTTGTAAAGCAAAGTGCAGTAGCTGGGGAAGCGAAATTAAATTAGCACAACAACGATCAAAAACTAATTCTTGTTGTTCCCTCTTGTTTTGCTGCTTTTGTCATTTCTGTTTTCTATTTTTTAAAAAGCTTTTTTCCCCTCCATTTCACTTTATTAGAAACAAACTGGAAAAGTGTAAAACACACGCGCATTAGCAGCTTGCAATTAATTGACAACCGCAAACGTTTATGGTCGTTTTTGCTTTGTAGGAACGGACGGGTGTGGTATTGTGGAGGGTGTGTGTGTGTTGTGATTAAATGGAATAAGCTTAAAATTTTGCTATAAAATTAATACCAGGGATGGAAACGAGGTAATTTAACAAGGCCAGAACAAGGTTGGGAGGAGAGAGAATCTTTCTTTGTTACAGTTGGCCGCATTTGGCTATAAAACGATTTACAACGACTTTTGACTAATAATTGATTTAATTGTTTGCTTTTTCGACTAAAACAGAATGGGTTCTAATGCATACACACGCACACACACGCACAGAAGAGTGGTCGCGCGACACAAGGAAAGAGACTGAATAAAGGCTTACGGAAACACATTACGCATTACAGGATATGTTTAAAGTAACAACCGATTGTTCGTGTGTGTGTGTGCGCGAGTGCGTTTTGCAACGACAAATAAAGAAGCCTTTCTGGATTCAGGAGGTTTCCCCCAAAAACCTGGATTTTGAGCCTAGGGGGAGGAGAGTGTGTAAAACTTAAATGCACATCGTTTTATGTTCTCTAAATTCCATACTAAATTGTGTTACACAAGCAACAAAACTATGCATTCAAACTACAATTCTTTTTGCCATTTTGCTACATTATAAACGTTTCTCACTCTCTTTTCCCGCAAACCCCGCACTTCCTTTTCCACTCGCCAATCAATCAATCAAGCGCCGTCGTGAAGATAGCAGGCAGCAGCAAACACCACATTTGCGATTTGTAAGAACTGGCATTTCAAGGTGCGCCTTTAAATTTGAGGGTTTTGCTTAAAACATTTTAAACTCACACTTACACGATCGTCTGCGTGTGCTATTATAGAGAGATAGAGCGAGAGAGTTTTTGGGGGAAAAGAAGGACACCGCAGTGTGGCTGGCCTCCCAGTGTGTTTCGATCCGGTCGATTCGTCCCCTTTTTCCCTTTTTAGTGAAACTGTGTGTTTTTTCTTCTGCTAAACCACACAAAACAACGCGCGGAAGAAGAAGTGGTCGCGGGATCATCTCACACAGCTGCTACGGCACAGAGAGTACTACTACTACTACTACTGCTGAACCACACTGAAATTCGTTCCAAATATCGGAAAACAACCACCGCCATTAGTGCGAGCAAATCCCCAACTTCATCTTCCCGCTGTTGCGTTTTTTTCTGGTTTTGCTTTTATAAACCACACGCGCGCGTGTGTGGAGAGGTTTTGTTTCCGAAAGTAACTTAGCTCCGCTAGCTTATTAACTCTATCTTTCTGTGAGGGGGGGGGGGGGGGGGGGAAGGAAAGTGGAGCGATTTGCTTCTGTAAACACTGTATTCCTGGTTCACACAATAGCTTCCCCTACATATATCCTTTTTTCTTTTCTGTTTTTCTCTTGCGCAAGGGCTAGAGTGCTTGCGCCACAGACACTCACACACACACACACACATACGCCATTTCTCGCCATCTAAAGCCAAGAGAACGGTGTGCGTGCGAGTGCTGTGTCCACGCTAATAGTAATATTGTTGATCGTAATAGTAATAATAATAATAATAATAATATATGCTTCTCTTAAAAATTATTAACAAGTCACAGCCAAACGATACGAAAGAAGGTGTTTCCGAACCGCACACCGCAACACACCTGTCCATATCTTAACCTTCTACAGACACACACACGTACCGCGCGCGCGGTGTTACTAGCGTGGGGCGCATCCACCTTTACAACACATACACCCCCCGTAGGGGAGGGAGGGATCACCTCAATCAATGTGAACCTTGTTGTGGCGTGCCGTTTCTCCTTTTTCTGTATGCTACTGTACGGTATTTCTCTATTGGCAGTAGGAGGCTCTATTGGGCCGTCAAAAAGGAGGTGGAATTTTGGGTTTCCCTTTCTCCGGCGGGTGCTTCGGTTGCATTTCTTTTCACATTAGCTCTCCTTCTCGCAGTGTTTTAAGGGTAGCAGCCATTTGACAAAGTAAAATGGTAGTGGTAGTAATAGTAGTAGTAGTAGGAATGGTGGCATTACACTACTACTACTACTACTACTACTACTACAGCAGCGCAATGTAGCTGTGGCAGTATATTTAAATGTTGAAAGGAGTTCTTCCACGCGGAGGAAGTGTGTGTGTGTGTGTGCGACGGTGTTCTTAAGTTGGATTGTCGGGGGTGCAAATGGGTGCAGCACGTCTCGTTGCACCTTCTTTCGCAGCTTTTCCACAGTAATAGTAGTAGCAGTAGTAGTAGTAGTAGTCGTAGTAGTAGTAATAGTAGTTTGCTAGTGTGTTCCCCTTTAGCTTATTTCAGTATCGTTAAACATCCCTACCGCTTAAATACACCGCACACACATCGTTTGTGCACACTCTTACCAATTACCCCCGCATCCGATGGGTAAACCGGAAATGCTGCACACTGGTGCTGGTGCTTCCCTACCTTACAATAAAAAAAACGATCCTAATCCTGCCACTTACTATCGTAGGCTAATAGTAGCTCTTTCATCATTCACAACACAGATTTACGCGCACACAACGCAGCGGCGGTCCAAGGAGAGGGGGGAAAGCTTCCTTGCTCAATATTCAATTAAACACTTCACTCAATTATCTACAATGCAAAACTCCCTAATTGCAAACAATCCCGGTTTGGGGATGGGATTGTCCCTCTCGTTCCCTCTCCTCCTAACGTAACAATGCTGGAAGATGTACAACAGAAGAGAGAAAAAAAAAACGCGCGATCCTCTAACAAACTAACTGCCTTAAACGTAAAACAATTCATTACTTCCGGGTTTTCACTTCACGTTACAGTTTACTGTACAAAAAAAAAAGACTCTAGCTGTATAATTAGGTGAGGAATGAAATATTGTTAAAATCTGCCAAAACACACACACACACACACACCTCTAACTTTGGGTGTGTGTATGTCTGTGTATGTGTGTTAAAAAAAACATCAATCCAAAACTCGGTGGATGATTTGTGCACCACTACTGACTCTTTTTCCAGTGTCGTTTTCGCAACACTTGCACACACACACTCAGGAGAGGCAAAAAAACCCACCAAAGAGGAGTTGTTGTGGGTCAAAAAAGAAAAAGAAAACAAATAAATTAACTCTCTACGATAAATAGAATGTCGTCGTCCGGGAAGACGCTTCCGGTGGCCGCGTGGTCGCCGTCGTCACCGCCGCCGGCAGCACCGATCAGCGCGGCCAGCGGATGCACGTGACTGTCGAACAGTACGTCCGGGGCGGTGACGGCGCCGACCACCGGGGGCACCGTGCCCTACGCTAGCTATACGACGTGGTGATCGAGCATGCCGACGGTGGAGAGCAGCCCGTTGGTGTTGCCGTTACTGCTCGCGTTACTACTACTACTGCTGCTGCTGCTGCTGCTGCTGCTATTACTGCTGACGCCCGTGTTACTGCTGCTGCTGCCGTTTACCGCACCGCCGCCGTTCGTGGTGATACTGTTGCCGACTACTCCTCCGACCACGCTAGTACCGCCGCCGACCGGCAGTGTGGGTACGACTCCGTTACTGTGCATCTGTTGCTGCTGTTGCTGCTGCAGCTGAAGCTGACTGGATTGCTGCATCGGCGTGACGACGATGGTCGACGAGGTGGATGCCATTGAGGAAGTGTTCGGATTGTCCGACTGTTGGTGTTGCTGCTGCTGCTGCTGCTGCTGCTGCTGCTGCTGCTGTTGCTGCTGCTGTGCGACCAGCTCTTGGTGCCGAGCCAGCCCAACCGGCGGTATGTCCTGCACGTCCCATATCTCCTCCAGGAAGCGGGGCAGCTTACGGTTCTTCAGCTTGAGCGAGAAGCACATCTCCGAGTTCTGGTTGCCGAGCGTCCGCAGCTCGGTCAGGATCGACAGCAGCTTCGCGAACGTGACGCTACACTTCGGGTCGCCCCCGTGCCGGTTCAGGATGTAGACGCGCAGCGTGTCGATGTAGTAGCTCTGGATCGTTTCCACCAGCTCGGCCTTCTCGAGCCCTGGCCGGTCGGAGAAGATGACGATCGCGGTCAGCAGCGCGTACTCGACGTTGTCCACCGTGAGCGTGTACATCTGCCGGCAGAAGTGCAGCAGGTCCTCGATCGTGTCCGCCATGCCCGCCATCTTGTACGAGTCGCGCGTGTACGATCGGTTGTTGGCAAAGAGGATGGAGTCGGTTTCGGCGTCGTACCGGCGGGCCATTCGCAACATCATCACCTCACTGGAGCAGGCCTGTTTAACGCAAGGGTGGAATGGAACGACATGATGAAAAGCTCATAGAGCAAAGCCACTGTGTTTGTGTGTGTGTGTGTACGCATACTTACCTTTAGTAACGTTATCTGATCCTCCTGCGGGATCTTGGTAAATGCTGGCAGTCCCTTCGCGAACTCGACGATTAGTTGTACTGTGAGGATGGTGATTTCCGTTATGTGCCGGAAGTGGATTTCGTGGGGATCTTCCTCCTCGTTGGGTGAGTTCTAAGATGGAGAGAAGAGTATTGTGCGTTATTTTGACTACTTCAAGCCACCAGGGTAGGGCCATCCTCTTGGTTACTTACAATCATTATCCTCTTGAGATCTTCCTCCGACGGTTGCTCGTAGCCATCCTGGTACCAGATCAGTTTGTAGATGACGGCCATCTGGTTCGCCGTCAGCAGAGGTATGTTTCTTTGTCGGTTTTCGTTCAACAGCTTCTCCGGCAGTAGCTGCAAACGAGACAATTAGACGTAGCATTATTAAAGGAGCCTTTCTCTCTCTCTCTCTCTCCCACATTTAGACTTACCGGTATCGCGGCGGTGGGCGGTGATTCACACTTCATCAGCACCGGCAGCAGCTCCGACTTGTAGCTGCTGCTGTTCGTTGTACTCACGGTGGTGGTCGACGGGTTCGGCGGCACCTTGTCCTTCTCCTTCTGCGCCTTCTTCTCCTTCCGCTTGATGGCGCACTGATTCTCCGGCACGACGCACTCCGGCCGCATGCCGACCGCGAGACACTTCTTCAACCGGCACTCCTGGCATTTGCGCCGCATGTACATGTCCATCTCGCACGCGTGCCCAAACTTGCAGCAGTAGACCGCGTTCTTGGTGACGCTGCGCCGGAAGAAACCTGTGCAAATGCATTGAATTTAGTGTCGTTAGTGTGTGTTGACACTTTTTTTTACTGGTGTGTGATGGGGACTTACCTTTGCAGCCTTCGCAGGTAAGTGCGTTGTAGTGGTAGCCGCTCGCCCGGTCACCGCACACGAGGCAGAGCTCCTCCTGCTGCCGCGGCGTTGGGCCTTTCTTCTGCTTTTTCGCCTCGCTGCCATCGCCGGTGTAGCCGTTCAGACTGCTCGACGGGGACAAATCTTCACGGCCTGGATCAAAGAGAAGAAGAAAAGAAGGAGATAAGGAGCCGAATTAGTTATTTTTATGCTTGAAGCCATGCGCGCGCTATCTGATGGTATTGAAGTGCGCAATTTAAACATTTAAACTCTTACATACATCTATCCGACATTTAACGCTGGTGTGGAGAAGACTTGGAGCTGAATAAAAGCGATTAGCACGCGAACATGTTGCCACGCAACAATGCTGCATTAAAGCACACACAATGTGGCTGCACGATGCGCTCGTGATGCGTTTTTTGGATATCTTGCAAGTGCAATCTTCTGGCCCCGGGCACGATAAGAAAACTGGCACGCATTTTGATGATGACGTTGGAAACCACCAAGATCCACTCCCCAACAACAGCGCAACCGAACACCAACAAACAAAAAAAATGCTTTAATTACCCTCGAAAAATGGTTGCTCTTGAACTCGTTTCTGCTGTCACGGTGCGTTCCTTTGGTGCCAAGGGGGGATCAACCTCAATCCGCTACCACCACACCACGACCACCATCATCATCATCATCCATCGTCATTGCAGAAATGCGTGACAGTTTTCGGAAATTCAAGAACCGCGTCAACCGCTTTGGGAGTGTTTGTGTGTGTGTATATGTTTGTCGAGGACGACGGGGGCGCTTTTGTGGTTTATTATACGTTTATTACTACTGACAATATGCGAATGCAGAAAATTGCATTTACAGGGAGTGGGGAGTGTACCAGCAAAATGTAATCCTTGCGATGAAATAAATTAAGCCAGACGACGAACCGGGTGTTTGGTGGGTCGGTGAGGAAATGTGAGACATAAAGCAGCGAAATCTCATTATATCATGCGCAGATGTATTTATTGTGTCAGTTTGACGGGTTGTGCATTATTAAAACGGGTTCTCTCTTACTCTCTCTTCCCAGGTCTTGTGTGTCGGAGTACATTTGAGTTGCATTATTCTTATTTTTAAACCAAACTGTTCTTTTGCACTGACTTTTGGAGCAGATTTTGAGCCGTAACTCCCCGTTTTGGATTCAAAGGTACTCCGCCCCATTGGAACACACGCGAGATCCTTCCTGTGGACCCCTGCAGTGTGCAGAGATTTTATGCCACCGAAAATTCCGGCGGTTGCATGATGATGCAGAAGCAGCTCCAATTAATTATAAACGCAATCGTATATATATACATCTTTCAGCCGCTGACGTGTAAAGGTCGGGTGTGGTCTTGGTGGTGGTGCCCGCCGATGGTGCCGATGGATTAGGCTGGAATTCGGTCGCATTTGTGGCGCGCGATGTGTCACGCGTCGGCACGACTAGGAAGTGTCCATCTTTCGCACACACACACACCCGGCCGCCCGACACAGTTTTGCACCAAATTAATGACACCTACGCGCACATTGTGACCGTTCGACCTAGAGAAGCGGGCCGTGATTTCGAACTTTGGGGTGCAATTTTGTCGTCTGTCACCATTGCTCGAGACGGCAAAGAACAGGGAAAGACACAGTTTTGGGGAGGTGTGAGGGAAAGATTACCCGTAACCAGAATGCTGGAAGCATTAGAAAATGACACAGGCACAGAAATGTTGCAGAAATGCACAGACACAGCAGCAGTAAGAAGTTGCCGCTGCACATGCGGCGAATGAATTATGGCAAACCGGGCAATAAAAGAATGCAACATCACACACCACCACAATCGGGTTCGTCGGATCTCTAGAGAACCGAGAAGGAGGAGGAGAAGGAGCAAGAGTCTTAAAAGCATGGCTCAGACCCAAAGGGAAGATCTGGCTTCTTTTTTTTTGTTAGCTCAAGAGATATAAATGTGTCGTCGCGGTTGTTGCATTCCGCGAAAAAATGCACTTCTTTTGCGCGCTAAGACAAAAACACGCAGCCAGCAGTGTGTCGTTCCAGCTAATCACGCGCTCGAATGTTTGTGCAGAGCAACCAACAAAACAAAAAAAAAAGAAAAGGAAAAAGGATCATACAGTGAAAGAAACAAACATTCTAAAATTTTGGCAACAACCGAACCACCGAAAACGTCACGCTGCGCATTCTGCGTCTGTGTCCAGGGAGAAAGAGCGACCTCACGCAGGAGGCAGGCGGGAATTAAAAATCTTCCATAAATCTCCACCCAAAAGGCACAGAACGCACAGGCAGCAAGCAGCAGGCACAGACCTTTCACTTTTGGGGGCCGTTAATTTTACACATCCGTGCCGTGCCGTGCCATGCCGCCGTCCGACGCCGCTGGGAGTGTGTTGCGTGTGCGCATCGGGGCACACACAACTGCTCTGCTGCAGCTCCACTCACACTGGGTGCTTTATCGCTTGCATCGGGAACATCGGGAGGTACAGTGAACAGCTAGAACGGCTCTTGTGGAGAAGCAGCAAAACAACAAAATAAAACCAAAACGCATCCAGAACCTTTAAGACGCATCGTGTTGTTTTGTGTCGGTAGAGTGCTGCTGCTGCTGCTGCCGCTTATCTCACTAAGCAGCTTGACGATCCAAAACCATCGCCCGACGCCCGATCGCCATATTTGCCAAAGCAGGCGAAATTCCTTTTGGAGAGTAAAGATAAAACAGAACTACCCGAAAAAAAAGAGTCGCCGATCTGAATTACTAATCGATCGATCGTGTGGTCGCCCGCAACGCGCCTCACGGAAGCGATGCTCGAGTCTCCTCTACTCCACCACTCTACTTCTAGTTTCCTTGACAAGGTTCATTGCCATGTTGTGTCGTGCAGGAAGATTCCTTCCTGGACGAGAGGAACATTAAATTGTACGCGTGTACTAGTGCCTAAATAAAGATGAGATGTTTTGAAACCGACAGCTACCCGAAACGCCACCCCAAAGGACGCTGACCAGAGTTTGAGTTAGTTATGCATGTGCGTTACCTTGAAAATTGAATTACAAAAAGAAAAATGAGATTTACCCGAAAAAGAGAGAGGGAGAGAGCAATGTTGTTGATTGCGTGAGCTATTTGCAGGATATTTTCGATGCTGCGTGGATACTGCCATTCGCATATGCAGATTTGATTTCGTAGGAATTACCGCTATTGAAGGGATTCTGCTGACGTTCCCCTTTTCGGAATGATCTGGAAGAACGAGCATTCCTAGGCCGGATATCTCTGGATAACTTTATTTCTATTCCAGTTCCAATCAACTCAGCACTAGCGATCCTCGAAGGTTTCGAGAAACCGGCATACACTTCACAGAGCTCGGGAGCCATTCATCATGGTACCGCAATGACGTGCTTATCAGACAACTAGAGGAGCCGCTGTTGTGTTGTGATCAGGGTTTACAACTTCTGAAGGTGAACACAGACAGTGGAATGTCTCCGCCAACGCGAGGATCATGTAATCGTGCCCCTGTGCCACTTGGCTGCGTCACTAGTTGCTAGAAGCTTGCCCTCTGCAAGTGGCAATTGCGTTCTAGTTGTGCATCTGTCAGAGAGACTCTCTGTTTTGCTGATAGAGAAAGAGAGAGAGAGAGAGTAATGTACAGAGAGTGCTGTTTGATAATATATCGAAAGGTTAGATTACCCATGACGTCAGCCGGTCAGTCTGTGGTCGTACGACGTAGATCGACGACCTCCGACACACGATCACACAACAGGGAAATAATCTAATGCACACGCTCCATGGGGAGAGGGATTGTAAATAATGCAATAGAAACTGCCAAATGCATATTAGTCAGGGTGTTGTGGGAGTGTAACGATAGACGGATTGATGGTATGACGCTTACTTCTCAGAATAAAGATGCCCATAAAGATGTGCGCAGCCCGCAATTCCCCACAAGCAAGTTCAACCAGCAAGTACGTAATGTTGTCCAACAATTCATCACAAACATCCAGAGTAAGACCTGCCGTGGATGTCTCTTGCTGAAACTTGCGCATTGATCAGATCGGTGGTTTACCTTTCAAAACTGATAATCTTAATATTTATGGGCTCTCCAACGTCCACCGATCCCGAACTTGTGACAATATCCAACACACTCAAAGTGTAGTAAGTTAAACCTTCGGATACCCGGCTCGCCCGGTACGTAATGTGACACATCTCAACGTACTAATTTGCAGCTCATCGAACGTTGAACGATGAGCAAAACGTGGGGGAGCAAAAAAAAAAACAGACTACAAAACCAGGATGCTGCTCTGGAGATGATCCTTTTCCAGAGAATTTACCAGGCAAGCACACGCAAATGCCAAAATATCCACCCCTTGCTGGGTGCTCATTCCAGGCTTGAGGAGTTCGTAAGACAGGATGGTGGTGTATGTATAATCGCTACGACAAGCATTTACGATGCCGATGAGTTATTTTATTACGCTCATTTATTTCCAGCACACAAAACACGGAACACACGGAACACAACTCATTTCCAGCATTGATATCTGCCGCCATGAAGCTGAGGTTCCACACAGTATGATGTATGCCCGCAAGGATTCGCTTGGATTCACCAACAGATTATCGTTTGGCTTTCGCACTCCTTTTCGCGAAATGATGAAGCTGTGTGGAACGATTTGTGATAGTGTACGTGTAATAGGGTGGACGGACGTCTAGAATTGGAGATCTTCAGATGAAGGTGTTAACCCAACTCACCACAAAGATCCCATTGGAGAGAGGCTCTAGAAATTGAAGATCTTCAAGTCGAACAGGTTTCGCGGTGTGTGTGTGGTTGTGTGTATTGAACTGGTTTTTTCTCACCCGTTTCCCGGTACCTTACATTCATGTCTAATAAATCCATCGAGTGCATCTGCGGTCATTTACCACCATGCAGGTTGAGTCACCGTACGGAAATCTTACCAGGAGCCTGATCTTCTTCAGCCAACCAAAATCCCTCGGGTCTGTTGTGTGGTAACCAGAATCCAGAACTCAGAACCCTAGGAGGTAAGCGATTAATTTCGCTACCATATAAACGCCATCGCACGCTGGGCGAAGGTATTAAACAGCATCCGGATGGAATTCTTCCCTCCAACGCCAACAATGTTGCAGAAATGAAACCATCTTTAAGCTAAACAGAACCGTGTGTATGTGTGTGAGGGAGAGACATTTGTTCTGGTGTGTTTGTGTGTGGGAGAGCATTTATTGTATAATTTAATGTCCAACTCCAAACTGCTACCGTTTCGTGACATTGGGGGGGGGGGGGGGGGTTTGGAGATTGGAGTAGGGAGCCACAGCTCAACCGGTTCTTCCGCGGATGAAGAGGGGTTGGTTTGCTGCTCACCTTCGTCGATTCGTGCGGTGGAATAGAGGAAAACAAAAAATCAGCTCCTAAAGAGCCATAATCAGGTCCATTAGTCATCATTAGCTGACCTATTTCAGATGATTTAATCCATCCTTACACAAGTCACAAATTAGTCACCCAAAAAAAAAAACGGCTTCAATTAACAACTCTAGCTACCGAAAGCTGTGGAATGCACACATACACATGGTTTGAATCGGTAACGAGGCGTGAATGCAGTAGTTTGTACAGCCATGCTGAAGCCATTTAAATGCATCATCGGCCCTTTACGGTTCATCTCGCGTTCAATTTTAGCGTCAGCAATAAAGACAAAACGTCGAAAATACCTACAACGACGACACACTCTTCCCATGCCATTCCCGTACATATTCGCTGCTGGTTCGATGCCGTACGAAACTAATAATACTACCCTGGTTAAGTGACACATCAGCAGCCGCCAACAATCCGAAGGGCATTTGCGAGGGTGTTTCGATGGAAAGATGGCAAGGGAATGCAACTACACACCTTTTGTATGTTCTGCTCTGTTCTTTGTGGCTCTGTATTTGTGTACACATTCATCCGGGATCATGGCGCCCTCACTCGGCGTACAGCAGCCAGCCGGGGGGAGCATATATGGAAGAATAATAATAAAACCCCCAAATCAACCATTCAGTACCCCCCAACCCCATTCATGTGTGTATTGGTGTTGGTATGGTAAAAACGAGTCCCATATTCTCTGGTTGCACCCCGGGTACGCCACCCTCTCGAAATAAAAAAGCAAACATACATAAACACACACGCACACGGACGAAAAAAAGCGGTGAAAATATTTACACACGGTCCTGCCCGACTCGAAAAATTACTGTCATAGGTCGGGGTGATGTAGCACCAGCACCAGCAGAGCTTCTTGGAGCAGGGGGAGTGAGCCAGGGGAGAGGAAGAATAAAAGTGGAAAAAAAATGTTTATATGAGCACGATGAAGATGTGCGTTCCCTTCGGCTACCATTCGCGTCCATAAGGGGCCCACCTCCCTGTGCCCATCTCATCATCGTGGCCAGAAGAAAGTGAAGACAAACGAACCACCGAACGAAAGCAACCCACCACAGTGAGTGTTTGTGTGTGGTGCAAGATAACCATTGCACTGTGGGGCAAAAATGGGAAGGGAAGAGCGTATAAAACAAAGAATTATCGATCGCTAACGCAGCGTCGTCGTCGTGGTCGTCGTACAAACACAACGCAAAAGAACTGCACCCCAACGCTCGGTCGTGCAAGTGCGCTTGTGTGTGCCGCGCCGGAGGTACAACACATGCGGGTTTTCACGCAACACGCAAGTAAGTTACTGGGTTTCTCGTGTGCACTTATAGTTCGCCCCCTTCCCGGGGGGGGGCCGTCTGGTCCCAGTGCGGGCGAATAAAATGTGACAACCCTCAGGAGGGGTTTGAGGAGGCAAAAAAGGGACCAGCGGTGGTTGATAGATGCACAGCTAAAGATAGATACGATTCCCATCCGTAGTGTGTTGGAGCACTTGGGGACATGTACACACACAGACAGAGTTACCAGAGGCAGTACATGACGAAGCACACCAGAAGTCGTTTTTAACTACGAATATCTCTCTGGACTTCTGGAAACGGGACACGGACTCCCAGGCGAGGAGAGCGGAATGATCTTTCACCGACGCCTGACTGTCGACGACTTCTTCCTAGGATCGGAGCGGTTTGGAGTTCTTCTTTACCATGGCAAGAGTGGATGACAAACCGTTTGGGGTGTGTAAAAATGGGTCCTGCTATCTTTGGAACTCTCTGCGAAGACTCGTAGGAGAGTAGCAGCCTCCCTTTCGGAGCAGCAAGCGATTTCTTCTTCCGGAACATCTTTAGGGCAATAAAAATGTGCGCAAATGTGCGTGTACTACTACCACCACCACCACCACCACACACAAGAAGATTTTGTGATGGAAGTTCTACACCATTCATGTACCATCAGCATCATCAGCGGCATCATTATCATCGTCATTGGTTATTAGGAATACGATTCCTTCAATGTCGAAGAGCAAGAACTCCAGAAGATTGTTGGCGCTTTTGGAAAATTGCTGACAAAATCTATCATGATTGAGAAGGACATAAAACATCCTCTCCCTTCGGGTAGGTTGTAAAATGTTTACGACGAAATTGTATTGAATTAATTTAGAACGAGAAGGAAGTGGAGTGCAAGCAACGAACCCTTTATGATGTCCTGCAAAATAAAAGACCCCCCGAAAAACGGTCCACTCCAACCACGACCCGAAGTAACGACTTCATTCGCTATTCTGCATATGCAAATCTTCTGCACACATCCACGCGGTTTTAACTCATCGCGGCGGCTTGTTATTATTAACAGCTCTTGTCACACTTGATTGCACTGTGCAAACTCACGCTCCCCACGTTTGTTGCGCGGTTTCATCTACTTGCATCGCTCTGTCGCTCTCTCTCTCTCAACCCTGCAAAGAAGAAGATAGACCAGACAGGACACGATCGCATCCGCCACTAGTACTGCCGCCACGGTAATCTGCAACCCACAAGCTGCTGCTGCTGCTGCTGCTGCTATGGCCCGCTATGCAATTTATCATCGTTACAGCAGGAGCAGCGACGTCAGTGCACATTAAAACGGGAGAGTGAAGGGTGGTGCAACAGTGACTTTCCTTTGCTGTTGCTAGAGCCGTGGCACGCAGTATATAGAAGGAGGAGGGTAGAGAATAGAAGCAAAAATTGCCGCTGCTAGCTAGGCGTTCTCTGCTCTCTGTCGTGGATGTCTGTTCAGATGGGCGTAGAACAACATCGCGTCTCTCCCCTGCAGCAAGGGGCACACCAGCCACGGCTACAACGGCTACGATTGAGCAGATTGTGCTTAAGTGGAAAGTGAAATGGTAAGTGCACTCACTCTCGAACATGCGCAAGAACTCGAGAGTGTATAGTAACGCCACCACACCATCGTCGGCGAGGGCCCATGAGGGCACTGTGCGTCCTTGACTCTTGTCGCTTGCGCCAGAATGCACTCCGGGGCTCGCGGCGATAGGGATGGATGGAGGAGGAGGGCGAAGAGAGTACGATGCTGCCATCGTGCGGGAGATAGACGCACGATCGCAAGAAGTATTCTTGCCTACACAGACTCACACACACACACAGAGACACACATAATCTGACATTCGTGCTCTTCGTGCGGTCGGTTTCCCGTACCGTCATGTACATCCGGACCGACTTGAATATGGTGGCAGGCTGCCCTCATAGCGCGGCAATAGAAGAAATCATTTTACTGAATGGAACTAGGGGCTTCGGAAACTCTGAAGTCTGGGAGATCTGGGCGCACCCCAACACAGAACCCACGGACGTACGCACATGAACGTGCACTAAATTACATTCGTGCGTCATGAAAGCATGCCACGAACCCACCGAGTGCAATTTGATACGCGAATTGCACACACTCACACACTTTGGGAATTCACTTGAACCACCCCGCCCGCCGACCGTCGAGTGCGCGCACTTTCGGCCGGATGGAGTTACGAGGTCAGGGGATGGGTGTATTTTGGGAGCATTTCATTTGAAGGGCAGTGTGAGTGAGGTCAGTTCCCTGTTCGAGCAAGTCCCGGGGGGCGCATTGCAGTTTCGGTGTGGAATTGCACTTGATCGTGACTTGATCGCCGGGAGCGGGGGACCCGGTGAGGAGATCCTGTCATGATCGTGGTAGTGTGTCTTTCTTCTCCTTTACCACGGTGGTCTATCGGTGGTGAAATGCAGTCAGCGGAAGTCATAAGTACGTGGTGAGCTATTTTTAACATTCCGACAGTGTGTGCTGCTAATGTCCAAGAAGTTTATGGAAATATGTCTCTTTCAAAAACTGCAAAATTTCAGATGTACATTGACTCATGCCCAAAGAAGTGTCCCAAGAGCTAGCAAGGCAGACAAGGCTTACTTTTAGGACCGGTCGCTCGAGATCTTGCAAGACGTTAATTTAGATCTCAACACCAATCTATCGCATGTACTGCCTGCTCTGTCCCAAGAAGCTCAGACTAATCGATTTATGTCGGTGGCGGGTTCTTTCGCGCACAGGAACTGACCAACACATAGACCTCTCGAAAACCCTTGGTAACGAATGTGTCTTGCAATGGCGGTGGTGTTGCTGCAATGTTGCAACTGAGGCTTAATGAGCGACTTGCGCGCACGGAGGAACCGGTCCGCCAACTTCATCACGCTTATCCGTAAGTGTATCGATCTCCTCCTGCCCGCGTGTGTAAGCGCACGCGTACTTCTGATTGACATTTTTGAGGCGCTGCCGAGAAGCCTGAACTCGTCACGATCACTGTTTGATGATATGGGGCCCCATCTAGGCGATAGACGCTAGACGACGAACTTGAGCAATATAGCGGCGTGCAGTCCAGTTCTGGTGAATGCCGACCGCACACACACACACGGCAGCCTACTACTTTCGCAAAGTCAAAGTCCACCAGCGCCGACGACTTTCGTCACGCTAATTTAGGTTTCCTTTTATAGCGAAAGCCGTAAGTTGATCATGTCATATATGATGTACACAGCGTTTCGCCCTATCAGGCGAGCGTTTGTCCTTGAATGCGATCTTTGTTGTTTGATCTGCGTACAATGTGTGTGTGTGTGCACACCGATAGGACATGGTGGAGAATGATGAAACATCGTTTCACATTGGTTTTTTTAATCGATGCGATCGTAAATATTTGCATAGTCTCTCGAGCACACATAAAAAGCATGTCCGGAAACTTCTGGCGTACCTGGCCTGTAATAAATCCTTTTCCCTGTCGCGAATGTTGATCGCGCAAATTTATGACCATTATGACGAATGCCATTTTTATCATAAACACAAATAGGCACACCAAAAACTAAGCAATAAAATGTGACCAAACGGTGAGCACGGGCAAAATTAGAAAGTTGAAAGAAAGCGAACGTGCAGTTTATAGATTCAACATCTATTTTGCATAAACGTGCGAAAAAATGGACCCCTCCTACTCTGCCAGGATGACGATCAGACGTCGATGATCCGAAGCGGCCACAGAAACGGAAAGTGACCGAGTCGGTTGGTGCAAATGAACATAAAAACCAAATTTGCAACCCTGTCGAGTCTTATGGGGCATCATATAACTAACAAAAGTGGTCAGTTTTGGGGCTCGTAAATAAAACTCGAAACGCAACGCGCTTTTAATGCATCATCATGAGAAAAACAATCGTACAGGATCTCGACCCTAACCTGTCTGTTCTATCCGTCGTTTCTCGTTGGATAATTTCTTAACACAAACGCAACGCCGAGATCTGGCTATCTGGCTGTAAAAGAAATGAAAAAAAACGAGCCACACTTTCAAACGAACAATATCTGGCTGTATGCATCTGTGAGCGACGGGGCAGCAAGACGTCAGCAATACCGATGGCATGTCCTTTTCCTTCTTCTCCTCCCCCCACCCCCCCCCCCCCTCCCCGTGAGGGCTGCTAAAATTATCCACTCACGCGAAACATTTCGCTTTTCTGACATTGAAAACCGACGTGCTAGGAGACGGTTTTTGTTGCTTTCCGCGATATTTTCAGCATCCGTCTAGTACATTCGCACACTCTACTGTTGCGAATTTTGTGTTTTGATGGATTTTTCAAACAAACCTCACACCATCGGAAACGCGCGGGCACATCAAAGGAGTGTGGCATTCACGGAAGCGCTATTTTGCGACGCCAGTGCAATCAATTAACTGGCGAAATTGCTGATTGCTTTCAAACGCTTAAAATCGTTTTTAAATACTTCGCTTAATGATGGTCGTTGAGGTGTCATTAACGCGTGTCAAGAATGTCGGTTTGCTGACTTCGCCATTACCGCACACGTACAGTGCAGCAGATGAACAGGATCAGTTGTGCGAATTTCCGTTTCTATCTTATGGTTTGTATTTGTTGAATGTTCAACTTTCGATTTAAGCTCAATGGGAGTTACATCAAAATAACAATATACATACTTTTTCATTACTCTTAAGAGTGTATCTCTTTACGTGCAAGCTACTGTATTTCATTTTATCGTGCTATGGCTCATTTTGACATTTTCTAAAGCGATCAACACTAGCGATCTTCACAGAGTGACATCTTTTCAAACGCTACATCGACGACCCAACAGTCTCTTTAAATGCTGTGCCATATGTGTTGACACGTGTATTTATAGTTTTCTCCGCTGCCATGCTATGCATTCCCCCCCCATTTCTGATAAGAATCGGCTTTTCGACAATGCAATGCTCTTTGAAGAGGTATTATTAGGACTTGAAGCGAAGTACACGTTCACGAATTCCACCAGTAAACACATTAAGATAATCACCAGAACCCTCCTCCTGCAGCGATGTAGCAGAGAGAACGCACTGAATGCACTTACGGACAACAGGGCGCGACAGGGCGTGAGACGGGAACTCGAAGGGAGAGAAAGCATAATGAAGTAATTCGATGATTCATTTCAAGGTTGTAACATTGAAATACAACACGACCGCGTATAACATACGCAAGTAAGACATGAAAGTACAGAACAACAGACATTAGCATTGTTGCGAAGCGTTGTTTGCCTGAGAGAGCTGCACCAGCGACGTCGTGATCTTGAGAGATTAGCACAAGAGAACGCAGATTCATTTTTCAGTGCTTGATGAATTGATTCTTTCTTTCCGAGTCGTCCTGTCGTTGCGCACAAAACACAACCAGAATGGAAAGATTATGTTGCGGTTTGGGTGGTCGGAGCAGTAATATTATTATTCTCCGACATGCGTATATGCAATCTCGGACATATGTGGTGTGCTTGATTCTGGAGAAATGAAGTTCTGCACCGTCTGGCATGCGGACAATGCGTTTTATTGTTGTTCGGGCTAATTATCTGCATCTGTTGCAAGTGGATGCCACAACATTCTGGTTGTCTGTAAGAACATTCAAATAAGGCAATTCAAAGCAAATTAAACTGTTGCGTGAAACATGGGGCAGACCTCTCACTTCCTACACACCTCATTATCGAATGTTCAAAGCATTTCAGCCTTGTCCAAAAATCCATGCCTCTCAAGACAATTCTGTCAATGATGAGGGGTTAAACAGTCCATAACTTACCGAACATTATGATAGCTGATCAGCTCGCACTGACACGCTGAATGAAGTCTGGATGTAGATAATCGAACATTCGCGTGAAAGTGACATCACGTTTCCTGCATCCCAAAAGTGCATCCTACATGCGCGCCCCGACTTCCACACTTCTAATCCGGTTCGAAGGACCAAACAAACAAAAAAGCCTCAAAAATTGCATTTCATCCATCCCCCGAGTCGGAATTCAACCTTCACGTTCTCTCTTGCTTCTATTCGTCATGTTGCTGTTGTGTCCGTTGATGATCAATAAAATGGTCTAAGCAGCCAAAGGCACCCCCCCCCCCCATCGTCGTCGCGCTTCATACATCCGCCGAACAACCCGCATGCCGTCCATGGACCGATGAGGTGTTTGTTTGCTTGTTGATTGATTCTTAATTTCTTCCAATTCCAGCTACAGCGGGGTGGAGCGTAGTGGTGTACACACCAGGAGGGGACGCATTTCAAAACCACCACGACATTTTAGGATCGCCAAAAGTGCATTGACACCCGCGGCTGAAGAAATAAACACACGAAAAAAAAAACCAGTCGCCACTTCGGTGGTGGTGGTGGTGTGTTCTGGTGCTAAGCGCAACGACAGGACAGGGCAAGACAGCAACAACCCCCTTTTCTCCACCACCACCCGTGGACGACGGGGAGGAGAAGCATTGAGTTGCATTTTCGTGTTTGTGATATCGTTTTGTATTTTAGTACTGCAGTCACGGGAAGTAAGAATGAGCGGGAGGAAAGTGCGGCACATAAAATCGCCACTAAATGAGAACATTAAACCGGGAAAGGCGGGCGCTTGAGGCGGCCGGTTTATTTTTTATATAAAAAGGCAGTGCGAAAAAATCCGTCTCACCAAATTGCCATCCCCGACATTAGCAAAAAAAAAAAATCGGACTGAATAAAAAAAAAATACAGGCACAAAAACGGGCCAGCACGGTCTCAAAAGAAAACGCAACGTAGTCAATAAAATATCCTACGATATATTTCCAAAAGGATATTTTTAGCCAACAACCGATTTGGGATGCATGATAGGGCGCGCGCGCTTGGCACAGTTGCATACACGAATGCACTGCCACAAAGCGCCACTCGCTGTGTTTTTTTTATTTTATTTTATTTTTTTCATTTCAGCTCGACCGTTTCTGTTTTGATTATTTTCGTGTTGAAGTTCGTGCAAAAACGACGAACCGGAATTTAGTCGAGCGCGCTGACTGACTGCTGGTGAATGTCGCGTGTAGAAATGAATCTTAGACAAGGTGTAGGATACCTCCTCCTATGCCAAATTTTTGAACCTCCCTAAACTGCGAATAAGAAAAGACTGACTCTACTGACACGGCCTGTGTGTCGACCAACGGCGTGATGTAGCGATAGAATTTTGGGTGTTGTATCGCTATTTTTCGTCTCGCTAATGCTTCACAGAGCGCAGAGACAGACAACAGCGAAAGCAACACGAACTCCCAACAGACCCCCAAACCCCAATTCTTAATTGAATCGTTTGTATGCGCCGGGCAGTGTGCAGCTAATGCCACGCCTCGTGTTCCGACGATGACATTGAAGGGGGGGTGACGTGGAGCCGGGAGGAACCGGGCAGTCGTTGTTGTTTCAATGCAATTTTTTGACAGCCGCAAAAGCCGCGTTCTTCTTGTTCTGTGCTATGTTCGCGAGGTGAAGGTGAATGCAACTTTAAATAATGCAAAACGCCGGGGGTAAGTATCGCATTACGCGCTTTTAGAGCGAAATTAAACCAACGGCAGCGGCGAATGGTTTTTTTTTTTTTTTTGGTTCGTGGGCAGTTTGGGCTGTGCGTGTTTTGGAATTGTTTCAACAAAAGTGTTTGTGAGACTCGTTTTTAGATATTGCAATATTAATCAACCCTGTCACGAATCTCTTACCCCCTTGATCGGTGGGGTTTTGTTAAAAGGAAGTGAACATGGGGAAAAACGACAAATCAAACGTATGTTGTTGTCCCCACACATACACATCCGGATACAGTCCGGCAGTGTTCAAGGAAATGATCGGTAATTTAGCGTGAAGAAAGAAAAATCGACAAACTGCTGCTGCTGCTGCTGCTGCTGCTTGTCCTGACGTCGCAAGACATTGGATGATTGAATGGTTGCAAAAGTTGCTGCTACCGCTCACGGCACAACTGCCGCGTTTCGGAAGCCGGCAATCAACGTCGGATGCCATATTTTGTCGTGAGCCGTGAGGAAGCCTAGGCGTGATGGAGGCTATACTGCCCTGAACTTGACGGAAAATGAAACAACACATTAATGCACCAAGGCGTGAAGAAACACGTGTTTGGTTTGGTTGGTGCGATGAGGAAGAGATGTATGAAGTGAGAGAGAGACACGTCTGGTTGGTGTTGTAGAGCTTTTGTTGCAGGAAGAAAAGCGCTAGAGGTCAAGTGAGAGGAACATTGTACCAATGTTGTCAAGCTTTACACATAATAGAAGACTTTTGGGAGGTTTCTGGAGGTCATAATGGGAAATTCAGAATTAGATGACTTTCCATACTTCAATGTCCTCGAAAGTGCCATGGGTAGCGAATGATAGTGAAAGGTAGCAGGAGTTCTTAGTACTGCCAAAGCTGCAAAGATTTGAAGATCGAAAACAAGACCCTAGGGACGGGTGAAACCTTGAACATAAATTAAATAGCAATAGCCCACATAAGTGCGATCTGCGGCATCGGAACGTAACATGAGCTCCACTCCAAATGGCTATCCCTTTCCTCCTCTCGCTGGCCTGGTACAATACCACGCGAAGGGCAGGTCTGCCCATATGCAGCGCGACTGCTCTAGACCTCCGCTCTGTGTGTCCAGATAAGATCGATCAAAATGGACGCGCTGACCTTGAATCGAACCTAGCGCCCCTCTCTTGTAGGCTCGTGATCTAGGCTTCGGAGAGACTTTCGTATGGCTCCACCATTCACCACCATTTGGGACCGGTGAGCATAGTTCCCCCTTTGCTACCATTCTTTACCCTTCTGCTGCTTCCTCGATCGACAAACCTGCACGCGCAAAGGAAGGAAGTTATAAATAATCGAACGAAAAGTAAAAGGAACCTCTCCTCACCAATCGGTCGACCTAAAGAAGGATGTGTGGCTAGGGGGTTGTGGAACCTTCTTTATTCGATACACATATTCTCCACATCTCCCCATGTTTCCCCGCTGTCGGGCCAAGTCGACGAAAGGCGAATCTAAATGGCGATCGAAGAGTTGTCTTTTTTTTCTTAAAGCAGCCCCACATGTGTACCGAAATGTGTACCACACAGAGAACACAGAAGCAAACAAAAAATCTTGCAACTCATTAGCCAGAGAAGCGTAGATAAAGACGGAATGGTGCTACCAGCTCGCGTAATGGGAGGCCGAGGCTCGCTGGACTACACGTCCCGATGACGGAGGTGACTATCAGAGACACCACTCCACAAGCGAATGGGGCTACACGAGTTTATGCTAAATCGCTTTGATCTGCGTAGATAATCGCGAATCGAGAAAAGGGCGGAAGCTGATCATAATGTTGTTGATCAATTTTTGGGGAAGGTAGTTTTTGGTGCTTTTGCTCTGGCCGAAGTGGCTGAGCTGAAATGAGAGCTGATCGTCTGTAAACTTTGACATTTGCACAGAGCCCGTACACAAACTGGTGAAGATCTTCACTCTGGTAGGAATTGAAACGGAACAAGTCTTGCCACAATTTACGACGACCACAACGGATCTCGCCGCGCTCTGTGTGTGTGCGGGGAGATAGGTGGAATGTTGCCTTTATGAGCGGCAACATCTCTTCCATCATATACGAAAGGCACAGCCGTTTACCGTCTCGAAACAGGTTTTTCAATTCGTCTCTGATAAAGGTCTGCGCTACTCCCCAGCGTCCCTTGTTCTCGTGCTTGGGCTCCTCCAAACAGCAAGCAAGAGCCAGAGAAACCGTGGACGGATTCTTTTGTACTGGGCAGAGATAGATCCACAACGCATGGAAGGTACCGAAGGGTGGAGAGCATCAACGACGCCTCATCAGGCTTGTGGCAAAGAATAAAACTAGTACCAGAGAGCGCGAGGAAGTGGGTTCGATTGGTGGTGCAGTTGTCTGTGCTGCAAGTTTATGGATTGATTGAACAGTAACACAACCCACCCCACCACCACTTACGAGCAAGCTGGGAAGAAAAGTAAAAGCCCCCTCACATAAAACTAGGCAACTCTCGTTAACTCGCCATCGCTCAGACACACACACACACACGGTTCATAGGCTTCCAGATCGCGTACCGAGGCGTAAAGCATTGACTTTTTAAAGCCCCTCTTAAATGAGTTCTGCTGCGTTTTTTTTTGTTGCTGACCACTCTGTGGCAATAAAAAAAATGGGAATACTTAATTTTAATTACAACTCGATCTAGTTTTACAACCACATCGCCAGCGAGCTATGACGTACTATTCGAAAGAGGGGATAGAGGTAGGTTGATACCCTGCAAAAAGTGGTGCTATTTATTCTGCAAAGAATTCTTGCAACTCCTGCAATGATACCATATCTGAGTCCACCAAGGGTGTAGAATCTTAGTGCTCCCTCCCATATAAGCTTACCTACGGTGTCTGAGTCGTTCCGCTAACCGTTGGAAGGGGTACACCTATACGAATACTACACTATATTCAACTGACGTTTGTCTGTGTCTATACTTTTAACGTCCACACTCTGTACGTGGTCGTTAAAGAGTGGTTTACTACGTTGTCGTCATGGTTTACCAAAGAGCGTCGTAGATCTGAGATCGGATATTCACACCGAGATCGTGCAGTAGTTTTCGTAAATCCTCTAGCACTAGGGCAATGAGGCTGACCAATGGACTTCACCTTGGAAGTCGTTGGAAGGCGAAGATGTCGTAGCGCAGGTGTGGTTGGATGAACTAGAGGACCGTCGTAGAGGACGCAACACACAACCAAGCGAAATGGACAGCTTTGATCAAGAATTCTCGCCCAAGACGCAGCCCAGCACGTTGAAGAGTTTGGATAATTGAAGCCTCGATCGACTTCAAACCCCTTCCAAAGATCACGTACCGGAATAGGAGTAGTCCACGTCCGGCGCGGAGAGCATGGGGAGAGAATTCAAATTAACCACAGCGTCGAAACACCGACCACCGACACACTGGCAAGAAGCGATGGATAGAGTAGAATCTTTACCGCGTTGAAATGGGCGAACCGTACCTAATCGTACAATGATCGTTAGCGTGTACGTATATTCGACATACTTCAACGGTTAATTATATGATTACACTAGACCACAGACCGCGTTTCTGTTCGAATGTTGGGATCTGATTTTTTGACAACTATCCGGTTGGTTCGCCGGTAAAAAAGCTACCATATCAACGAGAGTCACCTAGCAACAGGTTGTGAAATTCGCGAAAAAGTAAAACCTTTTCCGCATACAATGTTTGTTCGTACACAACGTTCTTCTTTGCCTCATGTTTTCATCTACCGGAAACTGAACTATTCCGACCATGACTAGGCAACAACACTACACACACTCTCTGGATTGGCCATTCCGCACGTTTTGCTATGAAATGGAACAGAGGAGCTGGTTGGTGGGGGGTGGATGCATTTTCAACAATCGAAAATCTTGCTTCATCATCATTGAAAGAAGAATAGCGAGAAGCGGCGTGGGGGAAAAAACAATGGAATAAAATAGGCGATTTTGTGGCGAACAAACTAAGCCGGATGAATAATCGATCGAGAGGGAAATTAAAGAGCGATAGAGAGGTAGAGAGCGAAAAACAGATGAGATTTTCCTTTCGCTACAGCAAGAATTTATTTCTGAATGGAAGGACCACCACCTCCGAAAAGTGAGCCGGCACGAATACGGCAGGATTTATTCCTTATATTTTTGAACTTGTAATTTACGTGCACCTTTATTCATAATGATGAACCGAGCCTACCTTTTACAGAGCATTCGGGAGCGTAATCGGGTAGCTGAACCAATTTTATTAATTGACTGCGAAGTGTTCATAATTCAGAGCTGGAAATGAGGCTTTTTTGGATCGCTCAAGAAACTCCACGGGACGGGAGTTGCACATCATTAGAACGTCCAACTCTCCTCCTACTCCTTCGATTCCTCCTCCAGTTTGCCCCTACACCTTCGATAACGTGGGACGTGGCACGTTAAGGCTATTAGAGGATTGAAGTAGTAAGAACCTTGGGTCATCTGGCTATGGAAACAACTGCAACTCGTTTTTTTTTGCCATATGGACTGCATCTTAAGAACTCCCACATGGGCAAAACTACTCGCTCAAATACGCCAACGCAGGCTCGTATTTATTGGTGCATTTTTTTTTGTAAGTCGCATTAAGAATTCAAATGGAGAGAAGGTAGAAGATCTTTGAAATAACCTCTTCATCTTCATTTGTAGCGTTGGATGCAAGAAAAGCGGGCGTGCTACAAGATCTTAGAACGTGATATTCTACATAAACAGCTACTCCATCTGACTGAAGAAATAATAAAAATCATCTCAGGAGTGTTTCCATACACATTAGCAATTTAATTTGTAGCACAATATTGAACGTTCGCTCTAATCCTCTCCTTGTAAGTAGATCATTATTTCAATCAAATAAATCTCAAAACGTTGCACAGAACTAATCGAAAAGTGGGCAACACTGCGATGAAGTTAATTGATTTCACGCGCAGTGTTGGTGCATTATCGACGCCACACACCACACATCTGCAAACAATTTTAGCATCTTACTAACTCGCCAAAAAGTTGCATTTTGCATCCGTTCGGCAATGGAATGGAATGGCGTGGGGGGGTTAAAGGAAGCATATTTCACCATTCAAATTCGCGTCTCGGTGCACACTGTAAACAAACAGCTTTTTTGTTCGTTAACCCGGTTAATCCCATACACTTCCTGTGTGCACACAACTGCAAGATGTGCAGGCATGCAGCAGCATGGTATCAGTTTCTTTCGTGGTCGAAAATTGCAATCCAGCTACACCATGTCCGGCGTTGAGATTATGCAGCCTCTCCCAGAATCGATGATGCGATTGTTGTTTCTGCAGTATGATGCATTCGTTTGTTTTCATTTCCAATGTCCTAAACACAGGAAAACACACTTGTCAGCAGATTTTCGTACGGCAAATGTTATTGCACTGGGGAGCTGTACTTCTCAAACATTGTTTCTGATTGAATGCTGCTCAAAGTGCTGGTTGTGCACTTTGGAACGATTTGAATTCAAACGCAAAAACAAACAGTTTGGTACTTAAAAGCCAACCATTTGCACTGCGTTTTGATACGAGTGGCTCAAGTTCAAGGGTATTGCTTTAAATGTCGGATTAAATGTTACCTCCAGCGCGCTCGCTAGTCTTACTAAAACTCCAACCTTTGCTGCGATGGACTCACCTAAAATAGAAAAGAACAAAACGAACAATATTAATTGACATATTTCAGCACGACTTAAAGATATGTGATAAAAGCGTTCATCGTTATTGTATATGGCTAAAACAATTACTGCTACAGTCGTAAACTCGACGGGGAACGTCCACCACAAAAAGGAAGCGCAAATAAAGCTACTACCGCAACATCAACACAATAGCATCTATTTAGTTCAACAACATCGGTGACCATTGTTGCAACATTGTTGCATCTTCCGACACTAAACAGAACATACATGTCTTCTAGTGCAGTCGTGCATTGGGTTGCATACGACAGAGCGTATCGGAGGGTGGAGGGGAGGGGGGGGGGGTTGTGTCAAGAACATTATTCGATTCTTTTCTTCGGCGTTTTGTGACCGCAAAGGGCACAAAGCTAAGGGCGGCAGAGCTGCGGTTGGTAAACATCGTCAGACGCGCACATTCTTGATGCACTATTGTTGCATAGTGTGCGGGCAGGCAAGAAGAACAAACACAGAACCTCACCACATATGTGTGCGTGTGTGTGTGTGTGTGTGTCTTCGCAAAACAGGAAGTCTAGCCAGCCAGTAGTACGAAGCGATTGAAGTGAAAAGAGCGTGGAAAAGAGCTACTTGCAGTTGCTTCTTCGTGCTTAACGTAGCTTAGAATAGAACACGGAACTGTAACTGACAGGCAAAGGCAGCGAGCCGCCACTTCTAGTGGGTGGGCGTATGCACTGAAGATATGAATACACAATTGCAGTACACCGAGATGGCGCACCAACGCGAAGACGAGCCGCAGCAAACGCGAAAGAATAATGCCTGCAAAGGGAAAGGCAAACTATCATCTTTCAAGTGCGCCGACGAGTGTCTGCAACATGAATGGCGCCACAACAGATTTGTTGAGTGTTCCTTTCCGCTTGCTCTAATGGTTTCTTCCAACTCCTACGAAGTCAATGGTAAAAGGGCTGCCAAGGGGGATCAACTTCCACTTGTTGCGTATTGGTGGTTGAACGGTTGGGCAATTAGTACCCATTTCCTGTATTGGTGTGCTCTGCCTTTGCAGCTATATGTCTCGCAATCAACTCAAGTTGCGAAGAAATCTGAATCCTCCCTGACGACCGTACAAAACCGCAATCCGGCCAGCTCCAGTGGATCACTCTCTAAACATGATCACCACCGGCCGCCCCGACTGATACTGATCAATATTCAAATGACCCTCGAAGAAACCGAATGGGAAAGCGCATCTGGTAATGGACTGCATTCAAAATATTCAAGACCAAACTGCCGCGCGTCGCCTTAGCAATAACCTCCAAAGAAGGTCCCTCCTCCAAACGACGCTCACTCACACACACACCAGCATTGTACCAAAGATCATCAAACCGTATCGCTGTTTTACATAACGCTCCACTCAATACATCCTCTGCCTCCCACCCCCTCTTCATCATCGGCAACCCGCCAACTCTCTGGACCGACTGTTCCGAGTCTTGCGGGCCAACAACAACTCCCTCACACGAAACTGTATGTGTTTGTGTGTGTGTGTGTCTGTGTATACACAGAGTAGCGAACGTCAGCACCGTGGAATATACGCTATTGCAACCTTGCCCTTTGAGCTACGTGCGCCTCCCATCCCCTCCGTCCTTTTACTAATGCACAAGCCGGCGATCAGCTCAGCAAGGGAGAGAACTGATGCTGTTACCGGCGCGACTCAGGCTCAGGCATCCCTTCGCCAAGGGCATCTCTCTTGCTCGCTCAAATGTGCAGCTAACCACAATGGCCGCGTTGTCAGGGCTGCCCACCGCCAGAAAGTGCACCATCTCCAGTGCACTATCTTGATTCGTTGATCGGCGGGCGCGCAACCACACACTCCCGGTCATTGGCGGCTGCATCCATCGGCGTCATCGTCACGTGCGCGAGATGATGTTTGTGCCGCGAGCGGAGCATTAAAATCGCAACCAAATCGAGGAGGGGCTGTTACTGGAACGTTTGAAGATTTTAAGGGGACGGAGATGGAGGTTGAGTTCGCGAGTTCACTCATTTCCCATGAATTTGCAGTATTTGCAGGCTGCAATGTTTGAGCGATGCATCGTGATGTGTTCTTGTCCCTTTACTGCTGTGTCTTTTCTGTGCAATGGCACGGGCCCGCATCACCATCGTGATCGGTCTCCGATCAACACTCGTACACTTTTATGGCGCTATGAGCATTCAAGATTGCTGCAGCTAGCACACAACGGGCCTACCAGCAGACTGACTGGCCCAGAAGGGTTTCATTCACTTCATTTCCACGACCACGGTCTAGGTGCGCGGAGTTGCCTCCATGTTGCAATCGATAATTGAGCATTCAATTAAACTAGTCCTCATTACTGACGTCAATGAGTGGAGTTTCTGTGGAGGTCAGTCGGATTCCAAGCACTGAATTGCGAGAGAAAATGAAACTAACCAACTAAGCATAAAAGGACGGCATAATGATGATGTTCCAACTAAAAACCAAGACTTATTAATAGACAACAGTGGCCAGCGGGAAAATGGTTCCATAATTAGAAGTAGGACGACAGCAATCGTGATTTTCACACAGCGATAACTTAACATCTGAAATTCATACTATTTGCAAAACCTTGGACTTGAATCAGGAAAACAGTTCCAATGTAGGAAGTAACATTTGGCTGCCTTTCTGAGCAGGGCCGTGCTGTTACTACTTCTCCTACCATGTCGTATTCCACTAACCAACTACGCTCGAAACCCGCATACCGACATATCGCGGGTTGTTCTCCTATTTCCCTGACAGGTCAGCGTGCGAAAGGGAAGTTGAAAAGCAAATCTCGAAGGTAGGTAGTAAGTACTGCAACACTGTCGGCGCTAAGGGAATACTACTATGGGAACAAAGTGATGCTGTGCCTGTTGGACGACTTCGTTGCTTCGTTCGCTCAGCTAAACAGCCCACAGTAACGATGAGGAATGAGCAGCAGCGAAACGAAAAACGAGGAAGTCTGTGGAGCGCAATTGCTAAGGTTACGCCCGACTAGACGGCTAGTGTTGTTGCCGTATGGCGCTGTATGTGCGGAGACTGTTTCCAACATATCGGAAAGCCTAAACAGTGAATTGAAAGAAAAAACTAGATTCACAAAGCTCTCAAGCTCCACGTAGAGGTGTGGAGCTACAGTGTAGGCTCTAACAGAGAGCTTCCACCACCTAGAATGTGCATACATAATCTACATAATGGAGCTCTCCAGCTCTAGATGGAAGTGTAGGCATTGGGGGGAGAAGAAACAAGGTGCAAATCGATGCGAACAACCTCTCCGTTCTAGTGCGCGTAATGGTAGTGAAGGTATGTGCCCTGCCGCGTGTAATTATACATGTAACTCTCCACCATCGGGGCAAAACCGGACGGCCGGGCATCCATTCACCTAGTGCCTATAAAACTTTGCCGTCCAGTGCCCCGCCGATGTCTTGCGTCTAGAATGTGCGGCTGTTTGCACAAGCGATATATTAAAAGTGTATTAATCTTTTTGATTGCACTATACGTTGGTAGGATCTTTCAAGAAAACGAAAACAGACACGTGAATTAAAAATATCAAAATATCAAAAGAGGAACAAAAGTAGCACCAACATAAAATTGATCTATAAACTGTGTCTAGCAAAATGGGAAGCCAATAAAACATCGGCAATCGTTGCGCTCCGTTCGCTGATTGCTCCGCGGCAGGCGGTACGTGGCTACAGCGCTCCCCCGCAACCAACAAACGCGGGGTGATATTTTCTTTATTTATCATTTCCGTAACTAATGCAAAAGCCAGATTATTGTAGCAAGCAAAAAACTCTGCTCTAGCGCAACGCAAACCACCGGAACAGCGACAACAAAAAACAACCTTTCGCCAATGAATGGAGCCACCGCAGAGTTAGTGAGAATTGTGTAGCATCATGGCGAAACCTGAAGCGGCCTATGCCAGTTTGTATTAGTCTGGCTTGGGTATGGCATGAAAAAAGAGAGCCTGAAGTGGTCGCATGCAAATAGCGCACACGTCTAGCGAGAAGAATTGCCCTCCCCAAGAGCCCGGCTGGTGGTACGTACTATCAATCATAGCTGTATGCGGAAGTGGCTCCCCCTGGCGAAGATCTTCGCAAGCTTCGGATTTGAAGCTTCTTTGCAAGTGTAATGCGTTTGTATGCGAAAGGGATTCTTCCCCAAGTGCTTTGTGCGGAAAGCGAATTATAGTGTCATTTTTTTCTCTCCATTCCACTATAAACGCTTCATTGCAAGCATTGGAATAGAGACAGGAAAGGAAGAAGAAGATTACAGTGCAGAAAACAAAACAGTAAACAGGTTTCTTTGCACACAGCGTTTTCTCGTCTTTCTGCGATATTTACAACGCTCCTGCTGCTCGCTACAGCTGGGCGCCTATATTACCCTTCTTTCCTTCTAGGGGAAGTTCTTAGTTGTAAACGTTAGTGTGTACTTGGAGGGGAGCTTATTAAAAATCATGTGTACCCGCACCACCGTCACTTCCGCGACCTTTAAACGCCGCAGAAGGAGGAGCGCCACCACGTCGATTCTGAGAGGGGAAAAGCGTTTGTGAAGTTCATAGTCAACTCGCTGGCTTACTTTCCTACCATTCCAGATCGTTTTATTGCTAGGTTCTGTAGTTCACGTTCTCCCCTCCTTTTCTAAACCACCACCACACCGTCCTCATCCACATAATTGCTTGCGTGATTCCCTGATTAACATCATCCCGCGCGGGTTGTGCCGCAAGAGAAACCCTACCCGTTTGAGAGTCGTGGTTTTCATTTAAATCGTGCTTTCGTTCTTTTGCTCTGCCTCTTTCCACACACAGCTAGTTCTCGTAGCACACCAACACACAGGTGTAGAACAATGTCGCTAGCAGGCCGGAGTTTCTAGGTTCTATTCACGATTATTCTGATTTGCTCCCTAGTTCCCTAGTTCTTTGCTGCTAGGGTTTTGGAGCAAAAGGAAATAAAAGAGAAACAAAACAAATGATGATTACCAGGGGCCCTGGTGGTAAACGTATACCTTCGTTTTCTGAAAAGACTCTAAAGCGGAAGGAACTATGTCCAGGAGTAAGAGAGAGAGAGAGAGAGAGAGAAAAGACAAGCGAAAGACGGAATGGATGATCGTACTCTGTGCTAGCGCGCTAAACCATGCAGGCCCGCGTGATCCTACCGAAGAATGCCGCAAGACATCGGGCACAGACGAAACACACGTATCGTGGATCTGCTTTCCACGACGCATAAACGTATGTCCACAACCCCGTACCCCTTTCTAGCTTTCCTCCTTCTCCAGCAACGTTGGCTGGAGAATTAAAGCCCAACCAGGCAGCAAACCACGAACCACGGGGAAAGCACAATGCGTAAAGAACGTACAGGCGGCGCAAGGAAACGGTGCCTGCTGACACGGGTGTGGGACACCGCAAGGATTAAAGTAGTGTAATTGCCGTTTGTTGACCTCTGCGTGCAGTGACGTAGCGCGAATGGTAGAGGCTTATGAGTGTGCGTGCGTGTGTTTGTTGTTATTGATTATTTGTTTTCATTTTGAAAACCGGCCGGCAGCAGCCTGTTTGACAAACGGGACAAGGCAGTTTCGAGGTCAGGAAGGCATGGAGAAAAGGGGAGAACGTCTTAAGTTGCCGTTTGGAATTAGAGGAGGATGGAAGAAGATAAATTAAAAGAATGATAAACCACACAAATCACGAAAATACAATTATTCGATAACACATAACATAAACATAAATAGAACAGACTAAGAAATGTGAAATACAATACATAAGACATGAATATAACGAAATCAAACAACTTAACAAAAGTGAAAGGATTAAAGAAATGAAAGCAAAAAGATGAAGATAACTTAACAAACAAAAAAACAAACTCACTAATAGCTGTGTTACATTTTCTCCAAAATTTACACAAACACACACAACAAAAAAACAAGCAAAAAAATGCTCTGTTTCCCCGGAAACCGGAAATTGAAACTAATTTGAATAATTAGCTAACACACATATACGCAACAACCGCCGAGTATTCTCTTTCACTCCCCCGTGCACTTTTTGGCAGCCCCCGTGTCTCGCAAGGGCTAGAAAATCGTGATTGGAGTGTCAATAAGTGTGTTGCCTTTTTGTTTGGTTGAGAGACTGCCCAAAAACAACAACACGCTCGTTCACTTTCGCCTACGGTTGTCAACGGCTCAGTGGATTGGTTTTTTTGTGACTTCAATGTTCGAGTATAGTTTTAGGTTCGTCTTAAGGTTGTAAAGGGTGCCGTGCACAACACAACGCAAGAACCTCGTAACCGAAACGGTTAAACTGTTTGTTTGAATAAACAGCTAATGTGGGTTGATTGCGCGCCTCTGATCGTTACATTTTGGGAGGTGTTAAGGTAAAACATTGTGAATCATAGACGAGCTAATTTCGATTCATTCAAGAATTATTCAGAGGATGGAGGTTAAATCGAGCAGCAAATTGAATCAATTTCAAGAATTCAAACCTAAAAACCTCCTAAGTATGCTCCTCTCTCACTAATGAAGCGTCATTACATTGCCGAGGAAATTCAATTTCGTGGCAAACATTGATATGCAGCAATTCTTCATCTTCAATCTTCCACACTTCCGGGGCCGATTGATCATTAACCGCAGATACACGTTTTCAATGATTGACCAAAATTGCTCCCGGTGGAGGTCAAAGTGGCGATGCAAATAGGCAAATTTGGATCAAACTTCCAAACTCTCGCAAACTGCATCACTTTTCCCTAGAAATTATATCCTCTCCGCCCCAGGGGTTGGGGGAATGAAATCGAATTGACCGTGGCGCCATCGAACCGAGGCATAATTGCAATTCAATGATGCGTTTCCGGTCGTGCTCTAATGCTCCAAACACAGCTAATGTACAATGGTCCGAAGAGAGAGAGACTTCCTAAGAAGCATTTCTATTTTTGGAGTGATAACAGATACGTTTTCTGAATATTTTCTACCAGATAATTATTGCTTTCGATAATCACCAATATCCGAGGCTCTTGAGGCTACTTCAATATATTATTTCTCCTTCCTTAATTTCAGCGTTAATTGCATCAGTTATGACGCCAGATTTTGTTTCCCTTTTCTATAACACATCAGAATTTGTTGTGTTGGTATCTCTCCAAAAAACATCAGGCAATATTCAAATTTATCACATATACAATTTCCAAATGGTAGTTAAACAGTTCCGCGCACGCTGCTTCTATTCTTGAATTAATAAGCCGCAATTTGGCCCATCCCCTTCCCTTGGACAACGTGGAATGTATAATTTAGACCCAGGGAAAAACGACTCCACCTAGGCCTACCGGGCAAAGTCTGCCGAAGGTATCCTAGCAACGGCGGAATGGTAAACGAAAGCCCGTGTCCTACATTTTTCCGACCCTGGCAACTAATTCTGACCAGCAAAAGAAAAGCCGCAACTATACTAACAGCAATTCCACCCCCACACGCAACCCGGGGTTAGCGGTGAGTAAACTGAGGCCTACCGAATGCCTTGCGGCACAAACTGATTCCTTCGGGTCGATTGTTTTTCTCCATTTTTTTTGTGGATGATGGTCAACATTTACTGTTTCGGACACACATTTTGGGTTGTGTTAGTTAAGAGTTTAAGCACACACTGGTAGGCTTTACCGAACAGAACACCGTATCACAGACGTCTCCGGTTGCGGCCTGTTGTTATTTTGCTCCATGCGGCCCTTATGATTGATTGATGAGTGTGTCATGAAGTGCGACAACGTGCCATGAAAACGTTTTGCCGCTAGGCTTCGGCGTTCGAGTAGCCGAGTAGTCTGCGGTGACGTTAACACTTGCTTCCTTGGTCAAGTGCTGAGAGCCGCTGCATTCTGCTACGTTAACTAATGTATCCTGGAATACGGCATACCATACACCATGCAAAGGATTTTTAATTCTAGTACGGCTTTTTTACGGCTTGAACTGGTTAGCGCTATAGGAGGATGTTTCTAGTTGCATGTCATCCCTTACTTTGACCCATAATTGGGCGAGTAATACACGTTATATCGCTCGGAATCACCGTTCAAACAACGCCGGCAAATAGGCCTCTAGTGCCGTGCAAGGTTGTTGACCCACCACATCATACATACACGCGAACCTGCGCTGTGGAAAGGAGGTTTCTGCTGACTTTTGATATTACAACCTTTGTTTCCTTTTTTTTCCAACTTTTTTCTAGGCCGGTAGGTAATTTTCTCCTACATTTGTTGCCTGTAGGCCACTGTGTTTGACACTGTTTCCATCGGTGTTGGTACTCTTTTTTCACCTACTAGAGAACCACCCTTCCGAAGGGAACCGCTATATCGCGACTCGCACCTCAGCACCACGGTGGTGGTGAATGGCAGGGTTAAGGGCGAATGTCAACGGGCCTCTCGTGCGAATGAGGGTGTATGGGGAGTAGCACCCTTCCTTATTCAAGATCAATGACAGCAACCTCTTGCTGCTAGTTTCAAAGTTGTTAGTTCACATCGAGCTGAGCAGAACCAACGGACGTTACACAGCGATCTAGGTACAGAGCTAGGTGCGTAGTTTAAAACTGAATAATTAACAACCTGTCTCACGTGGTGTGACAGGGAACGCCGCACACACACACAACCACAGCGAGACAAGACGATTTTAATTTAAGCAGTCAAGCCCGAAACCGGCAAGCATCATGGGAGAGACCGTCACTTACGACGCAAAAGAGATAATCCACCCGAAGTTGGAGTCGATGTCCATCTTCTTGTTCGATTGGATTTGGAATGATTTTGTCACTGTTGCTGACATCCAGGCATTTGACACGGCCTGTCAAATCAGCACACGTTATTGGAAACCTCTGGTTTTTTTTCTGGAAAGTTAGTTGCAAATAGTTCTCGCCAATTCTGGGTGGTTCTCTTGACTAGAGCGTGCACAACTTCAGACACTTCAGCAGTTCGTCTTTATGCTGTAACAAAATCATACTTCACATTCCACTTCCCGAACCCTTCGCAAGGCGCAGGTAGTCAAATCGTGGACACAGGGTCTCTGCCGCGCTAGAAAAGGTGTGATCCTCATTAGCTATTCCGATCCCGTACCCGGTGTGGTACCGCGCGCACACACACCCAACGCTTGTTGTTGTCGATTTTGCGCACACTTCACTCGATCGGGCTTCACTCTGACAGCTGAGTGGTTGTGTAACATGTTGAAAGAACTATGACAGGTAGGCCTCTACCTGCGCGAGATGTGCTGGAATGCATGATCAGTCTCGGAGCACTGACTCACACACACACGCGCGCGCGCTTAGGCAGGCGATGACAAGCATCGATTTCATCGAGCTTTGGCGATTCTCCTAAAACAAGCTTAGCAACCCCGCTTTGGAGAAGCGTTGACAAAAGGGTTTTTAAAAAGGGTGTCCTTTTACGTTAGCAGCTCTGCACTAGCTGGGGCTGGGAAATTAACATCTCAACGCATGTTAATAATCCGATTTTTAATTCCTTTGTTGTGCTCACGTCTTCGGTAAGTTTTCGGGAATAACAGTTCTCCCTATGATTTACACCACACCGTAGCATACTATCGGGGAGGCTTTTCCTGCTGATGATGAATATTGCCGCATTGTTAAGTTTGCTCAAGCTCATGGGAAACCTGATTTTAAATGTTTTATGGTTCAGAGTTTTTTATGATGCTCACTAAGTTTTTCTTCAGCATCATAAAACTGAACCACGGGATATTTGTGGTCGACTACATGCTGATGTTATTCTGGAGGGAGAATGGTGTCATCCACGAAGCTGATATTTACTCCCGTAATTTTATTATAGAATGAGCTTAAAATTGGATCTTCATATACGAGTATTTAAACCCAATGTCTTTTGTGACGTAAAGACTTTCCATAGTTGTTGCCAGGCTTTCTTGAAACTCGCTTCAGAATGCATGGCTTATTTAAGGAACATCATATTCTATTGAGAATTTCATTTCCTGAGCACATGAAGCATGTGCCTGAACCCTTTTCATCTTCATGCGTGCTTTACGGTGATAATTAGAATTAATTGCTCGCCGCGGGATCTTGGGTCCGTGTAACGTACACGCGACCGAGAGAGCATTAATTTCCATATTGATCTTCTCAATACTTCAGCTTTTAAAACTATTGGCTTTTGAGGGGGGGGGACCATTTCGTGAGTCATTTTACGACCGGGTACTATTAATCATCTGAAAATATCTCCTATTGGACTTTAACTGCACATTATTAAAGATGGCATAAAATTCAAAGTGAGTCTTTAAAAACGTAATAAAACACTTTTAGAACTAGCCTTCAGAACAACAGTATGCGTGTGTTTGGCATGCGCTTTCGTGACCTACCCCTTTTGTTAGCACCTTCCTTCTAACTCTCTGCTCCGAGGTCGAAGCCGACTTCTAGAACCGCGAAACGGGAGTCACACCAACTATTGACTGTTTGCCATTTACTTTGCACTAGACCTCGCCATGATCAATCGTTCGTAGCAAAGTCAACCTGTGAGCTTGGAATATGATGATTTGTTGGAGATATTCCTTTAAGCAATAGCGAAAAAAAAAAACACCCAACCAACATCTATTTGTACAGCAGTGTTTGCCGAATTGCTGCAGGAAGGTGTATCTGGTGCGGTGGTCTGCTCATGGTCGTGTTACTGGTCTGGTGCCCATGCCCCATTCTTTACTAACAACGCGTCTGTGCGTGCGTTCTTCGAGCCAGCGTCTGGAACGAGAGCTTCTGGAACACGTCACTAAGTAATGAGGCGTTGGAGTAAACAAAACGGTGTGCTGACCTACATTTAGCAGCCAGAAGTTCCAGGAAGATAACGCCAGAAAACACACATACACACACTATAGGAAAAAAACGGGTGTGTTTGTACTATCCCCGGTTGGCCACTCCAATATTGGGCAGTTTGCTTCCTTAAGCGAAAAGATAAACACCAATCTCACCCTGCGGTAAGGTGAGTCGGTGTTCTTTTACCTAGATATGACTTTTCTTGTTGACGCCGCCAGAGAGACAAAGGTGCGCATTTTTTTCTGCCCCGGTCAGTAGCTTTTGTTTGCAAATTTGGGACAGAAAAATGTGTGTTAAATTTGTAATTATAGGGCGTAGAGCGCACGGTTCAATACGAAACCGTTTTGCAAACAGCTTCTGCACACTCATCTTCTGCACCCAGCCGTTGTTCCGTTAGAGCGTGTGGCCCCAAAACAGAAGGGCTTGTCATCGCCCGTCTCTTGACCAGCGATCAGTTGCTAAAGAATGCACTGAAAAGTGGTCAAGTGAGATTTATTTTAAGCGCAAATCCACCCTATCACCGTGTTTTTTTTTTAGTGAAAAGTGGGCTTTTTTTGATTGAATCTGCAACTAAAAACCGGACCACTCGCTGAACCAATCATCAGCGCAAAAAAAAGGAAGACAAATGAGTATGCAAAATATGCGAAATAAAACCTTCAAAACCTTAACGCGCTCGCAATCAAAACGGTAATGGGTGTAGAGTGTAACAGTAAACGACAACAAATAAACATAAACAACTTTCATGCCCGTGTTGTGCGGGTGGATGCATATGCGTACCTCAGTCAAACAAACGAAACGAAACCAATGAAAAAAAAGGTGCATAATAATATTAATGAGTGCAACAAGTAGCAAAAACGAACGAAACGAGGCACCATTCCTCTCCAATCATGAGGGTTGCGAAGGTCTTGTGTATGCAGTTTTTTGTTGCTTTGGTTCGCTTCGTTCAGGTGGATCCGGTTTGCAGCACTGACTGACGGAACAGCATCGGCAACAAAGAGACGCCATATGAACGATGAGATCGGTGTGTGTAATCTGGTGGCGGCCGGGAAGGAGCAGTGAGGACGAGATATCGGCGAATCTGTGTCAACGATGACCGGAGCCGGCACCCCACACACACAGGCGCATACGGGCGAAGTACGCTTTTATTATTTTTAATTTTGGTTACCATCGGACCGCAAGTCAGTCAGTCGAATGTCTGAAGTATCCAGCAAGAAAGGAAAGACCTTTCTTTGTCCTGCGTGAGCGCCATTGTGTGAGCCAACCTACTTATGGTGGTAGTGTGGGGAGCGGCTTTTTTCTGTTCCCTGTGCGAGACATTACACCTTTGAGCGATTAACCATTGACACATGGGGGTGATTTCTTTATGTCTGTCGAGGTTTCAGTTCCAAAAAAGTTGAGGGAGATGTTCAGGATCCAACAAAAACCGTATAGATGTCATAATACATTGGAAGTCATGGTACATGTAGCTGATACAATCTATTGGAGCTCTGGAAGTCATCCAACAACAAAAATATCCTATCCAATCTTCTAGAAACATGCGGGCTACAATAAGACACATATGATGAGGCACATATGCTCCAATCAAGACTACACGGACGACACTTTCACTGTTTCTCTTACACCAGAGTTATCACGTCGGCACGTCATCAAGCGTATCCTGCCCGGTTTGTTTAGTCATACACCAGAAAACCTCAATTTCCAAATCTAGGACACATCGCGTCCTGCAGCGTCATTCATCTAAGAAGTATGACGTGGAATGTCCGAAACCAGTGTCTGTAAGGCTTCATATTTCCCCATTGGACAGTAACGGAGCAGCGATAATTGAACAGTAATGAGCTGTGCAGAGAAGAAGAAAAAAGCATCCTTCCTAACCTTCTCACCCAATAAGGCACACACAGATGCTGTGCTGCTTTCATGTGCGGAAGCAGACCGGGTCTGGTGGCGAAGGAGGAGAAGATGAAGAGAAGGCCATAGGCGGCCGGCAAATCGCGCATAATGCGCGCCCTCCCTTTGTCGACTCCATTTATGGAGAAAATTCCTCCCAAGCCCAAATGGAGTCAGTGGAGGTGTGTATGTGTGTCTCTCCCTCTCTCTCTCTCTGTCTCGTTGAATGGCGCCTCCAAAAACCCCCGCCACCACTTGCAGCGGAGCTCTTTCGTGACTCGCAAATCGAGGTCAGCCGCTGCAAGTAAAGGCCAACCGGCGACCGGCGCTTTATCCAGGTCATATGGGCGCACGATACATACAGCCAAAAATACATCACCTACCCACACACACAGACACACACACACACACACACTAACACGGGTACGGGGTGGCTTTATGCAATGGGTTTATGATGACTGGGATGGCGGTCGGGTGGCCTCTGAACAATGAGCTCTCGAGTAAAATGGCATCGGTGTCTTTCCCTTACCGCCCCGCCATGGCCAGCTTTTTGGGAAGGAGGTGAATCCGTCAAATCGAGCGCTCGAAGCAGAAAACGAAAGTGTGTACCCCGTCTGGAAAGTGAGGATCAGAGAGGCCCATCAGGACCACGGGATGGACGGTAGGGAATATTAATGATTCACCTCTCGAACCCGCCGCGAGGCCGCTTTTGCTTAGACAGAGACAGAGAGAGAGAGAGAGAGAGATACACCCGGTGCCGGTGCCACCCGCCCAAATTGTTGTTTGCGACAATGGCACAATTAAACGAAAGGAAAAGTTAGGTGCGCTGGGCGTGCGTTTTTTTATCGCTTCATTGTCGTTTGTTTTAGTGTTTTCAAATGTACCCTCTTTCCCGTCTGCCTGCAGAAACATTCGATGAGAGCTGTTTTTTTTTTGTGGACAGCAGTTAGGCATTTTAAACCCGCACTATCATTTTCAGTCGCAAAAATGTACCGAGAGCTTCGAAACGACTTTCCCATGCGTTTCTTTTGGGTTGTTTTCGCTTTGGGGGCGCCTTTGTTTGTTTGCGTGTAAGCCAGTGCAGTAAAACAGAAACGCCAACTTGAGTCGTGAAGCATCTAATTTGGACTTTAATGCCACGCAACAACACCATTGCCGCAATGCAAATGTCGTTCATTTCCCATCGAAATTCGCACCGAAAATCGTCCTCTACGTTCGGTTTGCCAATTCGTTCGAGGGTGAAACCTTCTACACCAGGACGCCTCACTCGCCTCTTTCCATCGACTGCCGCTAGACTGCCTGAAGGGTTAAAGTGGTTCAAGGGCACCCATTCCACCCGCTGTGGTTTCACAAGTTTGGGCTCAATTAAACTGTGGTTGAATATTTTAAAATTAGTTTGTTGCATTTTTAGCATCAGCTCGGCTGCGCCTATCGTAAAGGTTGAAAAAAAGACATCCGATGATAAGACAAACGATCAAACACATCCTGTTGCACCTTCTCGCCATTATTATGTTGCCCCGGGGGGTCGGCTACTGCGGGGGAAAGTGAAAACAACACACAAAAAACCCTCCTTTGATACACACGTGAGCACAGTCTCAGCTGCTTGCCAATTTCTGTGTGTGCCGTTTGCCTTTTTCTAATACTATTTTCATCCCACCACCAACGCGCACCAAACTAAGCTCACTTTCCCACTGTGTTGGGCCGGCCGCCCCGACAGACCTTTCACTTTTCACTCGCCAATGGCCCCGATTTTTCTCTAGTTGGCGGCGAGTGGTGATCGTGATCGTGAAACTTTTATGCTCGCCGGGCAGATGGCGACGGCGGTGGTGGTGGTGGTGGTGGTTCGCTCTACGTCACCATCATTTTTTTCGCTAATGCCTCCACATCGAGAGCGACGGCGATGCTGGGGGGCGCTGATGGTGATGGTGGTGTGGGAAAAGTAGGTCAAGCCCGGGCGATTTAGAAAACATAGAGTGCGCGCACAGCAACAAACCCCGAGCGCGATAGAGAGACACACACTCACACGTCTGTGGGGAGTATTTTTTTTTTTCGCTCACTACACAACTACAACCACAGCTCCGCTAGCATGGGTGGCCCCACCCGCCAGCTGAAAGGTCTGCGCCACGAGCCAAGAGAAGAAAAAAAAACACACGAGCCGCGCAATCTCTCGCTCATTCATGATTCACATTGTGGGGCACACGTTGCTGTTTCAAGAGCGATCAGCTCGCGAGGAGGAGCGCTGGATGGTGGTGGTGGTGACGTTACGAAAGGTGTCACAGTTACACGTCTAAGCCTAGGCTAAGCCGAGCGGCAGCGGCGGCGATTGACATCGCAGCTGCAGGTTGCCTACTCTCGCGTGATCATCACATTCAGGGTTAGAAGGGGGCCTCCTCATACCAGTGTGTGAGAGACCCCATTTATCTGATCTAGATCTATTTTTTTCTTCCATTTCCCCAACCCTTGGGGTGCAGCAGCTGTTCCACATAGGCTGCAGCCAACATCTCTAAGGGTGTACGTCTCGTGCAGCATATCAATCTTCTAATTATCTTTCATCTGGCATCCAAAAGGGGAAGGAGAGTGTGCTGAGCGCTGCTCGAGCGCTATTAGAGAACTACTCGAGGGTAGAGGCGATAATTGAACGATCGATACTTCAACTTTGCACGCACGCACACAGACACTCGTAGATGTCTATTACCTTCAAAATTTCTCACGTGGTTTACAATTTGCTCGATGGCTGGGCTGGGCGAGGCTCGTCGTTTAACGGGCAGCCTCGCGCAGCAAACCCTCAATCAAACATAAATGTCACGCACAAGACGCCGCCGCCGCACAGGACCGAGCGAAAGTTAGACGTCCAAAAGCAGTAAAAACCACCGAAACACGCGCGCGCGCCAAATGAAAGTGAAGCCTAGACCGTCGCCGGCGTTGGAGAAAGCTGCAACTCTCCGCCGGACCCCGCCACAAACGAAAGGGAAACAGAAGAAGAAGGAGAAGGTGCGTGGCAGAAATAAAACTCCAAAAGTCAAGAAAGTGAAATGGGTTTGTGAAGTGTGCCCGGAGAGGGAGCTAAAGCTCATCAGGTTTGCGGCCGAAACCCTTTCGCACGCAGAAACCGAGGTTTTGTGGGTTTGCAGGGCACGCACACACACACACCCCGCCGTATGCCAAACGGGTTCCCCAACGAACGGGTGTGGTGGTGGTGCTACGGCCCTTCTTAAGCAGTTGGCCCGCGTTGGAACCAACAAACCGACTGCCAAATGTGGAACTTGCCGGACGGCTTGGTAGCCGGGTTGGTAGCCTCCGGGGGTCTTAAGTGCCCCCAAAAAGGCCTATCGCACATCGCACACCCTGTGATCCGGTGCCTGGCTTGGACAATGCGGGGCGCGAAGGCATTCTGAAACCGGTCCCAGCCAAAGGGAGGAAAGTTCCCCACGAGTGACGGTGGTGGTGTCCCTTAAGGCAATGGTTTTTACGCTTCTCCTATGTTTACTTTTCGCAGCAATACCGACGCTGATTTTTGCTGGCTCGCGCACTGCTCCCCTGTCTCTCTATTCTCCTATTCTCGGAAAACCTGAACAAATGTGTTTCACGCACTTTCGCCCGCGGTGTGCTTCTATGGCGAATACGAAAAAAAAGGAAAGTAAACAGAAATCAGTGCAAGTCCATTTGGAGATTTGAGTGGAGAGCACGCGCAAAACAACGACTCGTACGACTTAACAACATGCCCGTCATGGGTTCAATCCCCAAATAGACCGCGCCGCCATACGTAAGACTGACTATCCTGCTATGGGGGGGGAATCAATTAGTCACTGAAAGCCAAGCCCACAAGTGGGGTACAGGCAGGCCTTGACCGACATCGGTTGTTGAGCCAAAGAAGAAGAAGAAGCACGCGCAAAAATAAAACAACAAATGGCGAAAGCTTCTTCGTTTTTCTGTAGGCTTTGGAGTAGCCACCTTAGATGTCAGTCATAGACGAGGCACTCATCATCTCATCTGCCGCTCGAAGGCAGCTGTTGGAGAAGGTGGTTCGAATTTCTAGCTCCGATCTAAAGTCCATCTATAGTTATCAAACATGCGTTGAAGCTTAATCGAGCGTTAAATTCCTTACCACAAGTTCTCAAAGCTTCTGTGTTCCAAAAAGTTGGAAAGTGCAATCAAGAAGCCTCGTAGCAGTTGACTGAATTTCTAGAACACTCATTGAGCTGTAACAATAATTGATCAGTGAGGTTTTGGATGAGCCTTCCGGGATATTGATACTTGAAAAGTCTGATGAAAACTTCACCTTCCAATTAACCGTCTGTGGGGCAGGGAGTATCAAATTTCACTGCAAGCTTGAATGTCTTTTGGAAGCCCTAAGACCTCCCCTAGCGACACATCTATTGTACCTTAAAAGACTTCTTCGCCGTGTCCAAACATCCTTTATCGGTAGAATCTATTTTGTTCTATTCCGTCATGTTTGTTGGTTCTATCGTTCTATTCCAAACTCATTTGACAGCTGACCTTGTATAGAGGCACTAACAAAGAAACCCCTAACGATAGCAACTTGATAGTTGTTGTCCAAAACCGCGATCCTTGCGCTCTACTTTAAACATCCCGATGACCTTATATTCAACGACAGATTCCACAATTAGATGACGGACTGCCCCATCTTCCATATGGTTTGCTTCTTTGAAATCTTCTGAACTACTCGGACCTGAGATCTAAGAGACAGAGCGAGACACACACTCACTATGACCTAGCTTCCCAAAGAAAGTGAAATCCAAAACCGGTACCCGCCGCAAAACTTGTGGTTCAATGTCGAGCACGGTAATTGGGTCATCGCCGATCGCGGCCGGCTATGCTGGTTTCACTATCTCAGAAATGGCACGTTTCGCGCGCTGCAAAGAAATGGCGACCAGATTGGTTCATCTCAAACGCCCATCTCACCCTCCCCCACCCTATAACGCGGCTGGATTGTCCGAAAGGGATGAAAAGCAGGTCTTAAGTGATCGTCCACGTTTGTGATGGATAGGTTCGCCGAACGTGTAACTTGATACGAAATTGTCAACCGTAGGACCGGCGCGCGCTAGCTACCTCCCCTCGGTGGCGGTAATGGCGCTGAACAAATAGACGTCACTTAGACGAGCCGCTTTCAATGTGGAACGAATAGGAAAACAAAGTCTTTAGATAAGTGTCATCCAATGACAACTGACTTTTTAACTTCCAGCTAGTTTTTATGCTTGTATGTAGTTCTTGCTCAAAATAACTTCAAAGAATACTTAAGATTCCTGTGGATTCAATCTCCTGGAGATGTTCTTCAATGTTCTTGGGATGTCGATGCTTACCTGTAACGAAAAAGAAAGGATTAAAATGATTAGCTAAGTTTTTGATAAAAAACAATTGAAAGGATTGTTAAAAAAACAACAACATTTTAGTACAATTAGTAAACATCTCCGCTTACAACGAAACAGCTGTACATCTTCACACTCGGATGCTGTCAATTGCACGCACTGCAGGGCGACTTCAACCACATTGTGTGTCACCTTTCGCCCACAGCCGTCAAACAGCGAGTCGAGCCGGACACTCGTAGCCGCGAAAGCAGAAGAGCTAGACATCTTGACACATAACGCATTCGACCTGAATTTCCACGCAAAGGGTGGCACGGGGAAGGACAACAGACTAGCTTTTTCAAACATGACTTCGCTCATGCCCACACTCGCTAAAAGTTACACACTTGCAAAATAATTTTCGGACTTGTAATCGATTTCGGGACCAGAGAAATTGTGTAGCAACTGTTATTTCGATGCGTACTTTGAGCCAATTCGCCAATGGAATAACTGACTGCGAACGTGTTTGAACGATCTCCTAGCGTTCTTTTTGGCATACGGAAAGCAAGTACAGCGAAAGAGGACGTGTTGATGGACATGTGACAAAGTCGGTCGGGCAAAACAGACAACCCGCAGGGCCTGAAATAGCGACGTTGCATGGGACACACGCATCTCTCTTCATTAACCATGGTTGACAACAGTCGTATGGAACCGGGACGGTCTATTCCACCTTTGGACCGCAGCAGCGTAGAATTTCACTCATCGCACCAACACGCAAACATGCTTGCGAGTTTAGAGCAGGCTAGATCATTTTTATATCTAAGTGACATTTCTCGCTAAGAATAAACATAAGCTTTAATTACTTTTACAAATAAGAATCTGGCTTGCTTCAGTCTGCTTTGCTTCCCACCGACGGACGCAATGCACGTCAGCAAATGGATGCCCATTGCCAAGGTTATCTAATTTACTGTCCACCCGGTTGACGTTGACAGCGCGGGGTAATACAACAGCGAAAACATCTGTTTCCTCCACGGACAAGAAATGGACTGTAGAAGAAAAAAGCCAAATTGTACTCCAATGAGAACCACCTCAACACCTCAGCTGGCCAAAACATAATATAAATCGCCTAGGAGCGAAAAGAAAAAAAAAACCGACAACATCCGCCACATATGTTTAGAGGGTACGGAGAAATCGATCCCAAAACACGCATCTTTGCTCTGTTCCAAGGCGACTCTTTTTTTGCCCATTACGCAACCCCGCTAATGGAGTTCACAGAGAGAGAGGCTAATCCGACAGATATTCTCCGCCTTTTGGACAATGTCTAAATGAACTGATGAAAAACCTGAAATTTGTGAACATCGAATCTCTAGTGGCGTTGTCGTCCTCTGAAGAATCAGCTAGTCTTCTCCCCGCACCCGAAAGAGCCACCGATTAGAGGTGCGCGTGAGTGTGTCATTCGTTTGCGGGATGATTAATGACTTCTGGCAAGTACCTGGGCTGAGACGCTGGGCACAGAAAATCCCTACGTGTCCCCCTAATACTGGTGGCAGCAGTGCAGCACATTATAATGACTGGCAAGGTCGCTTGCCATAAATTTCTTCGCTGGCGCTGATGGTGGGTGTTTTTGGTAACAGATTTCAGTGCCCACCGTTGCTAATGCTTAGGCCACGAATAGCACCGCTTTTATGTGCAGTTGTTGTCACAAGAACCACACTACAAATTATCCGCGCACACAAAAAAACCCACACAACATCCGCTTCCTTCCGGTTGGGCTTTAGTATCGCACACGCACGTATGACGTAATTTCCACCCGATTCGCTTCGTTCAAATCGAATCGCCCCAGTAAATGTCGATAGATCGCATCTAGCAACAATCGGAGGGACGTGAAAAACACTTAGCAAAAGGACAAGCAAAAGATCAATAACAAGCAATACACACACTTGCGCTGCTGGGTGGAGAGCTATTTTCTTTTCTCCGTGAAACGATGGCGAAAGTCAATAAAGGAAAGTAACTTTATCGTCTTGCTGTGGTTGGTGGTGGTAACAATCCTGTAGATCGAGAGCTTCATCCATCAATCTAGCATCGGTAGCACCGCATGCGATGAAAATGTCCATTGAGGTAAAATTATGTTTAGGCATTGTTTTTATATGGTTCAGTTGGTTTCCTTCGTAATATGCGCATGACAGGGAAGTTTTTGCACCCGAAAAGGTGTAAACAGTTAGATGATGAAATCTAGCCACAAATAGGCAAACGATTCTTTCCAGCTTCTGTTAGACTTCCACAAGCCAGCTTTTTATCGTCTATTTGATACATTTGTCACCTCTATCGGGTATGGAAGTTTGAGTTTCTGGTCGCTTTTTTGCATCTCCTAGAAACTAGTTGTCACATCACACAAGATCGTCAACAGCGCAGCACGAGCAGCCGCTCTGGCAACCGTCAAATGATCGCCAGTAGCGCGCTGCACATTGATATGTTTGGTTTAATGAACTCTCGAATGCACGCTAGACATATGACCACAAATGCCGTCGCCACGTCGTTTTAACTGGTGTGTCGATCACTCGATGCCATGGTGTTCAATGTGGGGCACGTCCTTGCACTCTAGTGCTTCAATCGTCTCCACTAACCGCAAACGCCGCGTCTCCGTGTGTCTCGCTCGCAAACGGGGTGTAATATTTCCGAGCAGGCCGGGTTAAGAAGAAAGGATGATGAAAAGTAAGAAAAATGGTCCCAAACCACCGCGCAGTACCTCGTATGATGACTGACACGTTACGATGCGGAACAGGGCGGGTTCCCGCGTGTCAGCGGATCCGGTACGAAGGACCAAAACATGGCGGACATTTTGAGTCGCTAGAAACTAAATCTAAGGTAGTTTTTTTGGCTTTTGATTTGTGTCTTACTGTAATGATCGAGATTATTATCATTACAGAGCATTTTTAAATAATAATTATACCTTTATCCATACACTTCTTCAGTTGGTGGACCGTCTACTAACTGAATCTCGTTCTATCTATCTCTCTTGCTCTCCCCATAACCGACAGTGAGGTAGGAAGCTTCGGTTCTCGATTGTCGGTTGGAAGCAACGTGAGTTCAGTTTCCGTCAGCGTTCCATACACCGCATCCGGCGGTTAGTAAACAGCACAAAAATAGAAACCACAGCTCTCCTCTGCCCTCATCTCAATCTCTTCTTCTCTTTCTCACTCGTCACAAATCGGTACAGTTCGGCACGGACGCGAGAGAGCTAGTTGGTAGCGGGTTTCTAGAACGAAACCGAAACCAAACCCACCCCAAAAACTGATTTCTTCATCCCCATTAGCACACACGTCCGTCTTTGAACGTGCGTACCACCACCACGGTAGTATGTGCGTCCGGCGTGGTGTGTGCAGTGGCGCATCCTCAGGCTGCATAACGAGCGCAACGCCCAGCCAGGCCCGATGTATGCTCCCGCGAGATCCCTGACCATAGAAGCGCGCCGGTAGATGCTCGTTGGAAATGCGTTGTCTTATGTAGGACGGATTATGCGGCGGTTCACGTTGAAGCATACATTTCTTTTCCCCCTCGGAGCAACCGCGTTTGCTTCCACTCTTTTCTCGACGAGCGTTCGCGGGTTACGCATGCGTAACGCTACACACCGCGCGGCCTGTTACCGATACACCACGGTTGTAGTGATTCTGCTATATTTGTAACAGATTCTGGCGTACGTGTGAGTGTCTGAGCTGCTTTTTAAAAAGGGCTTGACCTATTTTTACCACGGGATATTAAATCAATCAAGCAGCCAGAGGTGGGGCATCCGATTATTCGATCTTTAGGGTTAATTAATGCGTGTTGGTGTGCAGCGCGTCCGGCGTTGATATGTTGTGAAATCGAGATACGTTTGGCCCAATTCTGTGCGTTGTAAAGCATTGTGTACTATTTCTATGACAGTTGCAACTGCAAGAGGATTGTTTGGAGCCCATTTTCATCACATCATTCATCATGCTTTCCTGTTCTTCGACTCATTACTCGCTCTTTTAATTACATTTTATAATTGAATCGCTCAGAAAACAACAAACAAACACTCACACTGGCTCATCTTGCCTCGACAGATAAATAAAAAGAGGTCATCTCCACAGGGATCCTTCCTTCACTCTCTTCTTCTAACGCCCAGCGACACTGTTCCCTTGAAACAGCCCTGTAATGGTTATCACACACAGCACAAAAAGCTCTCTTTCTCCTTCTCTCGAGTACAAAAATGAGGTGACCTAGTCTTGAAGTCCTGACGCACCTCAGTATTTGCAAACTCACACACTTACCAACAGAAACCACACAAAAACAAAGACCGAAAACAGTACATTCATTGTTGTTGAGCCGATTGATAACCGTGTGTGGGGGCCACACAAAACCAATCGCCTGGCGGCCCCAAAAACCGACGCCGATAAGACAACTGTGCCGCCATTTTTACACATCCCTCTCCTTCTTGTGCAACATAGTTACTGGCGCCCTCTCCCCGTAATGTCTCTCCCCATCGAGTCGATTGGCCCAGATGAAACATTGCGGCTGCTTCTGCGAGACCAAAGACAACGAGAGGGCGAGAAGATTCCATCGAACAAGGGAAAAAAAAGCATCACACGATAGCTTAAAAATAAAACCAACACCACTCGATTGGAGTCTCTATCGCACGTTGACGCATCTCTCTCGCTGTCCGCGTGTGTGTGTGTGCGCGGATGGGAAATTCACCCCCAAAAAACATAACACAACAAACCCCGGCATTGAACAACAGAAGGGAAACAACAAAAAACAACAACCGAAATATTCGACATTCGGCACACGATGATGATAATCGCACACACTAGGCCAACACTCCTCTCGTACGGTTGACCGTGAGTCGTGAAGGGGCGCCCCGAGGGGGTGTGCGATATGATGCAGCGATAGGGGGGAGGGTGTGGGGAGTGGGTGCCCGGTGTGGCAAAATTGTTTCAAGGCCAAACACGGACCCGGTGTCCTCCCTGTGCCGCGCGCGCACGCCGTTCCACTCGTTTCACGCGCGCGGAATTCTATCTGGCGCACCCGAAAGCCGTGACTCCCCCCCCTCCCCACCATGCATCATCCCCCTCACAGACCGGGTGTCTCTCTTCGTTCCGGGGACCCCACGGAATCGGTCGAGCAAATGTTTATCATCGTAAAAATGCTGTTTTATTTCGTTCCTTTCCGAACACGTCTCGATCCCGCTCCCGCTGTCTATCTCTCTCTCTCTCATTCGCTCTTTACTCCATACCCATGAGGGTTGGCAATTTGAGATAGTGAGTAGAAGAAGCACACACAGACACACACAACAGGGCATTAGTAGTAGTAGTAGTAACGCAGGGTCCTCTACATAGCGTTTTGTGCGAATTATGATCACCCCCACACGAACCCCACACCACGACGCGACCAGTACACACACCGAACTTGACCCCAAAAAACAGAAACGGGTCTCGCCGTCTGCTCTCCCCTTCTCCCCCTCTTTCTATCAGTTCCCTTTTCGCCCCTCGCCCGTACAAGCGACAAGTGTGGTCTGTGGTAAGGATTAAAAAAACGTCGCAAAAAAAGAGCAACCCACCACCCCTTCCTTGTTGCATCACCACTGCTGTTGCTGCAGTTCCATTTGGGCCCAGCACACACTCCCGGCGATTTGTTCTCTGTATATGTGTGAGTTGGTGGTGGGTATTTTTAAAACATTTTACCCAACACCCCCCGCTCGAAAAGAACGGGGAAGCGGAATGATATTTTGTTGCACTTTTTCGGACACTGTGTGTGTATGTGTGTTTTTTATCGCACGCGGCTGCATTAGAAGACGACGTGCACTTTTGGGGTGGAATGCGCGCGCGTGGGATGGCGTTTAGTGACAAGCGGAGTGGGGGGGTTGGGGGGGGTTTGGGTGGTTGTAGAAACTGCGGCGAATAGATAAAACAACAACGCAACAACTCTGAGACGCACATGTGCCGCGGTGCGGTGGCGAGCAAAGTTCGACGAACCTTTTTTCTCCCCTCCCGAGTTGTGGTGCGCGGTATAGGGAATCAGCGATTTGCATCCCTCCGGGAGCGAGATGTGTGCGTGTGTGGCAGTTTCAAGAGATGCCCGTCGACTTTCATTTTTAAATGCGCAGTTAGGCTGAAGAGCTTCGGGTTTAAGTCAAGTTTTAAAAATGGCATAACAAATAATCTTTTCCGGTTGCTTAAGGTGCAGCGAATTTCACAGAAATCGAGCCAAAGCTTTAGTCCTTCGAACCGGAATTACAAATGGCATCAAAATGGCTCATAGTTTGAGCAGAACACGTGATCGTGTTAGTAGTATTTAATTTGCACAGAACAACTGCTTTTGGTCCTTCGAACCGGATTGTTTTGGTCCTTCGAACCGGAGAATCGTACTCACATTTCAGAAACCAATCAGCATGATCTACTTTTTCAAGCACATTCACCACACCTTCTAGTAAAGGTCAAGAAACTATCAACTACCGACGATGCACTAGAGAAGATCATGACCAAAAAAATAAAAAAACGTTCACCAACTTGAGCACGCGGCTTGGGCATTGAACTTTATCACCCTGCTGGTCGTCTGCTCGCTGCCAAGATGACCGAATATACCTGCCCGGTTTGTTTCGCCTGCTCTGCGCGCCTCCACCACCCTCATGCATGTGTATTAGTTTTTATTTTACCACGATGCGTCACCCTTGCTGAGATAGATGTAGAGAAGCAAACAGAGATAGAGAGGCACACAACAACAACAACAAAAAACTCAACAGCGCGCAAATTTGGCCACACGCCAAATGATGCAATCGTGTGCAATTTGCCGGCATCAAACGCACCACCAGCAGCAGCACCGGTATTTGATGAGCGGAATTTTTAACAAGCCCATTCCCCGGGTGGGTGGAGGCCCCGAAAACAGAGGAGCCCGTGGTGTCTGTACACGGGCAGTAAATTAAGGGCGGCCGGGCAGGACCTTCGCGCTGACAAAAACCTTGACACAGAAAACGGCAAAGGAGAGGGTACAAAATGGATGGTGGGGGGAGGGGGAGGGTTTGCGCGTAAACAAGCGTACAAAAACCGATGCAATTTCCCTCCTTTCTTGTGGAGCTCTGTTTTTGAGGGGCTTTGATTAGTTTGTGTCAATGAACAGTTTATGTTTTTATATCAAGCGACTCTTGGCGATGGTTTGGAGTTCCGCTCTAATAAAGTCCCAAGTGTTACACTGTAACAAAGTGTGTTTTTGTGATGGTTTTTTTTCTTTATCAGCATGCCCAAAGCGACACCTGGGAAGCGCGGTTCGATCCGTTTCTTGGGCTGGTCGGTTGTGGTGGGTGCAGTGGTATGGCACTCCCACCCATTGGCAATTTGTTACAGTGCCACGCCGCGCGCGTTTTATGCCGATGCCCTTGAAAAATGCGAACAAAAACAAACCTGTTGTTACTACCGTGCCTGCGTGTGTGTGTGCGTTGATTATAGCGACAACCAACAACTACGGGAAATGGGTAGCGTGAACTAGGCGGACGCACACACAGCAAGACAGGCCACCTGATAATGGATTACCAGCGGCAAAAAGTAACACACATTTACCGGCTGCCAATGGAATGTTGGTGACGTTTGGCAAAAGGAAGGGAATAAAAATTACTCACGGCCATTGGGAGGAAATAAAGTGTCATTGTTTTGTTACCTTTTTTGAGGCTTTAAATGATGAAAATAATAGCGACCAAAAGTCGCATGTTTCAAGCTGCGCTTGGGCAGGAACATCACTTTCACTATCTAGTCCTTCTGCATAATGCCCGTAGCTTACGGTGTTTCGTCTTACATCCCCTCTTCCTTGACCTATAAATGCACTCGATCGGCAATATCGCACCGTCGGGAGTCTTTTCCCAACGCAAAGTCTTCAATATTCCAACAGCAACCGAATGAGGGTAATCATTTAATCAAATTCGCTCAAAGCTAACCTCATTTCAGATGCGCCCTACCACAGGGTCGGTCGTGTGTGTTTGTGTGTGCAGCACACAATAGAGTAATGACAATAGGGCGACACGCAGCGGGCGACCCAGCTAGATCCGGTGTGGCGCCCCAGGAAGCCGCACCGCAACCGTGGCGATGCAATGACGCTTCATCAAATTGATTGATAAGTTCGACGAACGGCCAGAGGCTGACGGTGGTGGAGGGAATTTAAACGTCGTGGTATCATTGCGCCTGACACCTCCTACTCCCACGGCGGGCTGGGTGAAATTGGGGCTCCCATAAATAATAACCTTCCTGGAGAGCTAATGGTCGAACGGTTAGCATAGCGATGGCGCTAATAAAACATCTCATAAGGATTCCCAGCTTCCGGCAGTTTGGTGGCAGCTTTTATTTCACGTACTTAGAAAACAAACAAACCCTCCCACTGGCCTCGAAAGGCTAAGTGAATAGAAGAAGGCACGAAACAAAGAGAGAGAGAGAAAAAGCACCCCAAAACAAACCGCTTCTGGCCAGTGTCGATTGACCTTAAGTAGGGAATACACTTAGAAGACGAAAAAAAACGAAACATTCCACCGCACGTTATCGGGGTACGTTTACTTAATCGGCCTTCCCAAACACACCACGCCAGCGAAGGCAACACTACTAATGAACCTTGAAAGGCCGCCCTGCTTCAATCACGGCAACGAAGGCGCATCGCTAAGCTTCGCTGTCCGAGCGCGCGCGAGAGAGACAGAGCAGTGCGGGACACACCGGGGAGCGATGATAGTGTGGCGGACAATTTCTTAGAATCTTCTCGAACAATAACTACTAGCTTCTACTTCGGTGCTGAAACAATTACCACGCCACCGCAACTTCCTGCACGCATTACGAACTAAGGAATCGATTCCGAATTTCGCTTCTCTGCCGAGTGCATAGCCCCCAGGGGGAAAACAAGGGTTGCTCATTGTCAAAGTGCAGTGACGCACACACGTTCTGTTTTACATCACACCACACCACTGAGCGAAAAAGAAATCTCTGCCTGACGTTGCCTGACCCCGAAAAATATGTCTCAATGAAGTGTGGAGCGCCGCCACACTCCGAACTTCGATAGCAGAGAGCAGCAACTGTATGGTTTCTGTGTTTTGATAATCATTTGCGTGAGTGGGAGCAGGGAAAGGGAACAAAACACATCATGTGTAATCGGGTTGCCTAGGAAGAGGCGACACACACACACTCCTACACGCAAAGATTGTGAATAACACCAAACTCGCCCGTCTATGTTTAAGTGCGAATTGACTCTGACTTTGCTATGACGGCTGACCTAGAAAACGGGCATTGATAATCTCGCGCAAGTGTCGGTTTCACACACTGTCGGCGCATGACATCCACACCACCGTGGCTACGCAATGCGTGTGAGTGAACTGGGCCGTCCAGGGTGGACAGATTAGAATACAAACACAACTCCCTCTCCATTAGAGTGTCGTATCAAAACACCAACGCACATACACACACAGCAACTCTGGACCGCATACCAGTTGGAATGGGTATGTTTTTGATGCCAGGCAACATATGACCAAACGTCCCAAAAAAAAAAAAACGAAGCGAGTCACTGAGATGATGTTCTTTGCACGGTTCCAAATTGAGGTCAAGAGCAGATTCGTCAACTAGCGAACCGGCTACTACTGTGTCGCCTGGTCCACACTGTTGGGAACATAATTTACGATCAATTTATAGCCCACCTCCAAACGCCGTCGAGAGTACGACTAACTTCGAAGGAAACCAGGGAAGATGTGTTTATGGGAAGACTCACAAACTTGAAGCCAACAAGCAAGCATATTGACTTCAGAAGATGTACCTGACGAGGAAAGCGCACCTTACTGACGAAGTTGAAATGTCACTGTACACACTTCAGAGTGTCTTGCAGTGTGCCAAACAGAGCGGAGATGCAGTGAAAGAGATAGTGTGAGAGTGTAATTTATTGGAGGCAATAAAAGTTGACACCGATGTTAGCCGATGCTACCGAGAGCACGAGATTCGATGGCGTCTAATTGATTTCCACAAAGCACTTCAAGAGCTGTCACATCTAGAGCGTGCTCCTTAGAGCACGAACACATCTCTATCCCAAAACATTCTCATAAACGCATTAAAATATGACCATCTATTACAACATGACATGACGCTGTAGCGTGCTGCCTCCACCAGCTGTTGTTTTATCGGAAAGATCCGGTGAGGAAGGTTGCCCCCGTTGCACACCGGACACCGAGATGCTTCATCATAGCTCCATTTGGATGGACACGAATGACGTGCTGCCTCTGCCTACACATGATGTGACGACAGTCGTTCGTCGTAACAACATAAAAACCTTTGGCTCGCACACAACCGCCTCCCCGAGCGAATCTAGGTCAATGAAAGTAAGAATCGTCGAGAAGGTACAACAGCGATGCCGGTGGAATTCCCCAGTACACGCAAACGGATGTCGGATCACTTCAAGATCTTCGTATCTGCGTCTGAGAGATGCCTAAAGGACCCGGTTTCCGATGATGAATCTCTCATTCAAGGATGCGAAATTTGGCCCCAAAAATCCCAACAATGATTCACGGTGGCCGACAACTTACCTGACGATATCGAGTTCACCGACTCGCTGCGCGGCGTGTTCATGATCGTGTTCTGTATGATCGAGGGCAGTGGCGGGATGATCGTCTGCGAGTGGTTCATACCGTTGATCAGATTGCCCACGAACTGATGTATCTGGTTGGTGCTGGCCTGGTTGGCCCCGTTCGGGCCGACCGAGCCGGGCCCGAGGCCAATGCCGTTCATCATGCCGTTCAGATTGTTGCCACCGTTCATGATGCCGTTCATGAGCAGCTGGTTGGCGGCGACCGCTCCACAGCCACCGCCGCCGAGATTGTTGTTCCCGTTCGACAGGACGCTGTGGCCGTTGTACGCATTCTCGTCGTAGGCGCCCCACAGCTCCAGATCGTTGTACTCTGGCGAGCCGAGCGACGTCGGTGACATCGTCATGTTTGGGGACATGACGAGCGCGGCCGACGAGGACGTCACTTCCGAGCTGCTCTCGTCCAGCATGCGCAGGGCGGTGAAGCCACCATTGTTCGACCACCTTCTTTTCATCATCTTGCGGGCCTGTTTTGTTGGTGAGAGTTGCTTACCCCTTTTAGAATCCTTCTTAGGCTCTCTTCTTATCTACACTGAGGTTACACGTTTTGCAAGAATCGCGGCGTTCCTTGTTTTTCGATTCGATCCCGTATCCTGCAGGATCTCGAAATTCTTCTGGAGCCGTATTCTGGAGGTACTCCAATAACGGGGGGGGGAGGAGAGGTTTATTGTTTGTACCGTAGGTTAACGCTGTATATTGAGGTCGAGACGTTGAGGTTGAGTAGCGAGAAGGTGTTCTACGCTTCTTCTAGCAAAGATGCCGCCCAGAAACCCTCCCGCTGCAATGCAAAGGCCAAACAGTCGAACCAGGTCGTTGTCTTCACTTGTACACTTGTCTTCAGAATGCTCTCTCCCGACACTTCACTTTATATTACAAGAATCTCCTTGGATATCACTACTTCTGATTATATTTCACACTCTGCCAAGCCTTTTTATTCCAGAGATGTATTTTCACTTTGTTTAATAGACTCTCTTCACTCGTTTGGCTCCACTACTGCTGAAATAGATCCCAGAGCCTACTACGCAGTAGGAAAATAATTTACACACACATACACGCACGTTCGCCACGAATCACTTAACTTCGGTCGACACAGCAGGCGATGGCCATGTTCTCTGGAGCTGCTCTGGGAAGCGTTGGATCACCGCACGAAACGGACGGCGTCACAGATTGCACCGTGCTGGCGTTCCGGACCTCCTGGAGGCAGCTGTACCGTATGATTCTGATTGGTTGGCTGTACAACTACTGCTGCTGCTGATGATGCTGAATAATAACTGCACTTCCCGAACTGTTTCATGCTGTCCCTTCCGGACACGCTGATGTTGCACGGAACGGGACACGCACTCCCGATATTCACAACCGCATACACCGATCGTTCGTTGCGCGTTTTGGGTTTCTTCCCGTTTGAACTTTACAGCACTGGAAGTTTGTTTTTGTTAATCTCTGTTGGTTTTAAAATGCACATTGCCAATGCGGCCACCGGAGAAAAAGAATATTTTAAGGAATGGTTAGTTAAAGCAGTGCGTTCAATGACCCTGGGATACCGTTGCCTTGCACCCAAGCCCCGTAACTGCCTGATGTGTTTCTGAAACCTTCTTTGGTATGTTAAGAATTGACATTAAGATCTTTAGACTTTTTCGAGACTACCGATAGAAATCAACCAAGTTTCAAATCATCCCTGACAGCCGTGTCTTACGACCCTGCATGCCCTCCTGCTTAGTAGGTTGCCGGGCTGGGCAACATTGTAAAAGCCCGGCCACGTCCAAGAATGTCACTTAGGCTTTGTGCCCTTTTTGTCTCGCTCCCGGTCCCGTCAATACCCGGAGTTAGTCGTCTCAATCAACCAAGAACCTTCCGGACCGGGGAACCGGTCTTGGGACGACGGTTTGCGCTAAGAGCGACCAGGTATTCTATAATTTGCCTGGAACGAATGCCCGGTTGAATAAGAACAACCTGTACAAGTGGACACCGGGGCCGCACGGAGCTTGAACACATTTCGGACGTCACTGGCAAACGCAACGCAGCCTCAGGTGCTGCATAGGTGAGTGTGTGTGTGTGTGTGTGTGTGTGTGTGTGTGTGTGTGCTGGAATTTCCCTTCACTTTTCTGATACAAAAGCGACAGGATATTTTTGTTCCCTCCGCTTTCGTGCCATGATTCGTGAAACAACCGCCGCGCGGAGATTCCGGTCTCTCCTTCGGGCAGGGAGCAGCAACGCTTCGGCTGCTTACAGTGCAAAGTGTTTCCATTTTTTGCTGCTGCCTGTGCCTGTTTGTATCGTTCATTATCCTGATTGTTGCCTTTTTCGCATTTGGCATTTGGTATTTGCTCTACCTTTGCTTGTTTGCTTCTTCCCCCGTGTATGAAATTCAGCACAGCAGAGAGGACCTTAGAGACTCTGGACCGAATTGCCAGAAGATAATATCGACCGACAACAACACAAAAAAAACCCCGATACCTGTTGCGAAGGTATGTACCTGTTGCTTCCGATCGGTCCAGAAGTCACACCGCGAGAGCCGTAGCTACACCGAAACGTGTGTGCAAGAATGTAAATGTTTTGCGGTTCCAGTTTCGACTCAATCCGACGGTTCGTGAAAGCGCTCGCCTTGCCCGCCGAGGGCAACAAGCACACAATCTTCGATCTAATTTCGGACGATCGGTGACTTTGCTCGGCGTAATCACCGCCACCGCCGCCCTGCTGGACGTGAAGACAATCGCCTTGTGTGCCCTTCGGTTGGGCGAAGCGAAACAAACACGGGAATAAAGTTTCCCCGTCCCCCGTGGGATGTCAGCGGTGGGCCCTGAACGATTCTTATCAGAGTCGACCGTTTACAAAAGCCCCCGGAGCGAAACTAGGCCAACCGGTGAATTGATAAGCGATAAGAGATACTAGCGCACAGGAGAACATGTGCGGTGGTTGGGACAAAAAAAAACGGTATCAGTTTGGGGAGAGGCGGGACTGAAGTCAGGACTGACGTTAGGGGAAGTCGGGCACCTCCAACTCTTAGGTTCAACCAAACTAGTTCCAACAAAGTAACAAAGATGCCTACGGTTAGGCCCTGATGGCGATGGCATGCTCATGGCTGGAGTTAAACTAGCAAGTATTTCCCAAGGGTTTGAAGAGATTGCAAGATAGTGCAATCCTTGTCGGTTACTTAATCATCTGCACGCAAAACACAAACCGAGGCTGAGGTTATCGTAACCTCATTAGGGAGGGCAGTATGTAGAAATCCGGGATCACAAGTATAATAACCTATATTCCAGATGGTTTCGTGTAAATGAACAACAGATCTTGATCGTGTTCATAATCATCTATATTGCATAGATCAGAATCTATAGAAATTGCCGACACATGAGCTCCACATGTGTCGAAACGAATGGTACGAAACGGTTCATCTATATTCCAATGAACGACCTAAGGAACGTAGAAAGCGAGCGTTCTGTTGCACTTCTCTGTCCCCTCCGTCAACTGTATGCTCCGACGGTATCGACAAAGTAAAGTGTCTTTTCCGTGTTTGTACAGTGATTTCGTCGTCGGCCACCATTAGGCGTCATCAAAAGCAGTGGAAAAGATGCATCGATTACTGATAGCGCAATGACACGGGAATCTAGCATGCACCTCCAGTGTGTCGAGCACGTTTCCATCGATGTTCAGGTTCCCGCAGCAAGCATAATAAAGCGTTGCACCACGGTCCTCGTAAGTTCTCCAAACATGTGGAGCAGTTCCGTCCAATTCACCGCATTCGGGCAGATACCGATTTATTAAAATGAACTGCGCCTTTTGCGTAAAACCCATTCCATTCCAACTCCACAGGTTTGTCTGGACAACGGTCCCCACTGCCGTGGGGTCAAATGGATGGTTGTTGTTTGCTCCGTTTCCCCGTACACATGTGAGCTTCACACTAACACCCCACCGGGCGAGCGAAATTGGAGTCTTCCGACGGAATCTTAACCACGATAGCACGATGGTCAACTATGGAACAGAAGACACACAGCGAGAGAGAAAGTGAAACAAGTTCTCCCCGCTCCGACCAAAGCGGCATAAGTGCAATGACGATCGGAGATACTGGGGCGAGATGCATACGGACGGCGACGGCGTCTTGGGACGGCGCACTGCTGCAACCGCTGCCGTTCATCAAGGTTGCGCGCCCGAAAGCGAAAAGGCGCGTTCAAATATCCCACAGAACGCGTCCCCGCCCGTCGCCGTGTGAAGGAACGCGTTCAGGGACAAATATCTAGAGGCAACGGCGATGAAGACGATATTTGTTTCCACTGGTAAATTGTGCCGAACCTCCGCTGACACGCGGTGTTGTATCTGAGAAATGGAATCTTTACTTAACATTCCACTGTGACTATCAAACTTGAGGGTATTACATGAGGGATGACCGGAAGCATCGAACGTTACAATCCAATTATCCGTAATTTTGGAAAACGAATATCTCAGATAAGAATTCTGTGGCAAGTTGCAATGTCCATTAAGTTCCAAAGTTATGTACATTGGAGAGTGATCTTCTATCTTCTTAGAGACTTTTGGAGCAAGAGGTCAGAGCTTCACGAAAACATCGAGAACATCAGTGTACGACTTCCCTTGGGCCGATTCCACCCCAAGTGCAGATGTCTCAATCAGTCGTCTAGGTTGAAAATAAAACAGTTGAATGAATTCGCAAGCCTCCCCAATTGAAGGCGATTCGTGGCTGCCAAATTGGATAACGACCGGTATATGTTTAGAAGGGAGAGCAATAAATAAATCGACATCTCACTGCGACGGACGGCCGTGTCTCGCGTAGCCTTAGGCTTCAACTATTCGCTGGGGGAGTCGTCGAGCAAGTGCATCTCTTTGTCCAATAACTCTGTGGACATGTTCTGAGCTGCAAATTATTCCTGGAGAACATCCCCGTTATATCTTATAGTGTTGTTATAATCCTTTTCTTTACATTTCGCTTCCCACTCTGCAGAGAGACTGCAGATACATCAACCTCAGCGGACGGATGAAATACGATCAATGCTCAAGTGTATGCCATAAATGTGTCCAACAGGAGGCGCACGGTGTCATAAAAGCTTCACATTCAAATCACCAATCCCGGAGATGTAGCAAATAGTGTAATAAATAGCAAACGATCGATCGATCGCGATGGTATGCAAGGCTGAAAAGCACACGACACGCTAACGAACCAACCAACACCTTCCCGGGCGCGTTAACCAGCGGGTCAAATTTCTACGAAGAATTCCAAACTCTGGAGGTGCTATAAACCTAACCAACAACAGCTCTATAAACAAAACAAAAACCCCGACTCCAGGTGGTTCGTTCCCTCTATTATCTATATCGTCCGGTGGGAACGGTGCTCACCTCACCTGGATAAGTCGGTGAACTTTCCGAGGACGCCACTCGAACCGTGAAGGACACGTGGGATCGGATCGCACCGATGGTCCTCACTCAGCCCTTGCAGCAGGCATGCACGCTGTGGGCATCAGCGACAGCCACCAAGTTCATGGTCATCATAAATTGCGCTACTTATGCTGCGCGCACTGTTCCAGCACGGTCAAACCAGTACCAGCATAAAACCTCCAGTTGCCTCCCGATTGGAAGGCCAGCCCGCACCACCACCCTCTGGACAGGAGACACCGGTGGTGCAGAGAACGTACAACCCTCGCACCCCTCCAACAGATAAACACGCAACAAGCGCTGCCAATGTCCGACCGTTGAACTTTTCGTGCAGAATTCCATTACACCGCTGCCTAGAAAACGGTTCCCGAGCGCGTTTGCAATGGATATTGTTTTGTTTCCCTTTTCCGAAACGACTCCCCTATACCTTCCTTAACCTTTGCGTGCAATGGGGAGAAGGGCAGAAGTTCTCTGTAAAGTACACCCGACACTCCCGGGTTCTTGTTTGCAGTGAGTTTGCAGCCCCGTTTGCACAAAAGTGCATCACCTTGCACATACAAAGGGGAGAGTGCGCGCGCCGGGAGGTGGGTCGCAGCGTTATAAATTAACGCTAGAAACGCAAACTACTATGACACAGCGATCGTACGGGGGAGAAAAAAGCCGCAAAGGCGGGTTTCATTTTTCAGACATTCGTCACCTGCGTTTGCCTGCCGCTCGGCGTGAAGGCGTGAAAGTGCAAAAAACTCTGCGGGTGTTTGAATATTCGATGAAGTGCTGCTCCTAGGGCTGCTTCCAAAGACTGCGACTGACTGACTGCGGTTGCCCTTTGCGCCTCAGAGGACGCGGTCGTGAGGGTTGTTTGTGTGTTCCACTTGTTGAACCGCACAGGGAGGTGTGCTCTGTGTTGTGCCCGCAGTTTTTTAGACTCCCTATCCTTTCTAACCCTCGATTGTCGATGGTAGAGTCAGCGTTGACTAATCAGGCGCCCTCCTCTTTTGAAGAGTGAGACAGTTTAGATCAGGGCCCAGGGTCATATGGGGACTCACCGCAGAGCCAACCTTGCAGACACTCAAAAGGGGGTAAAGGAACACGGTTACGTGACTGTTATGCGAACACCCGCAGCCGTACCAGCAACGGTTAGCGCACGTTTCACCGATGTCTAAACTCGAATCTGATCTTTTACAGCAAAACGGGCCGATGACTACAAAGCTGAGGAATGTATTGAAACGATGGACTGTGTCCAAGACCGTGAAAACCGTTCTATTATTCCACTACTTTAATTCTTACCGTTCTAACCTGCGTTTTTGTGTTCTGGTTGCGTTAAGGTCGAAAATTTACATACAAATTTTGAGCCTCAATAAAATATGATAATCAACCACACACTCGCCCCGCAGCAGCAGCATCCAGCAGGTTCAATGGCTTCTACGGCAGGCGCAGAACCCATCACTCAAACGCTCAAACAAAAGCCGCCAACAGAATCGCCGCACTACTTGCCAAAGGCCCTCATCGATAAGCGACTTAGGCGCTGCCGAATGGCTAGGGATGGTGTTTCCCTCAGAAAATTATGATTGGTGGTACACGAGCACTACAGTATTATGCAAAAATTCGCTGCCACTTTAAATCAGTGACGCGCACACACAATAGAGAAGAGGGCCTCCGCTTCTCTTTCGGCTCATTTCTGTAATTATGGCTAGCGTGTTGCTGATCATCTTAAGCATGCGCCGTTTTGGTCTATTCTTTTGTGCGTTAAAAACCACCCCAAAGACTCTGGTTTTTTGGGGCGAAGAACTCTCGGGACACATAAAAACAAAGCTCCACACACGCAGGTGGTGGGCATAGCACTGCGAGGGGCATTTGTTGGAGCGGATGAGCCGAAAGGAGCCAAACGAAATGGATGATATAAAATTTATGAAAATGTTTGTTTTCTTAGACAGGCAGCAGCAGCAGCAGGCAGTCAAGGACGGTGACTTTCTGATCAGTATTTTTGCTGGAATCCAGTGACATGGAATAGATGCAATCTATAAGCACAAAAATGAGCTTGAAGCTATTTGTTTTCTGCTTAGAATGGTACGGATAACGCTTTATTTATGGTGCACTACTGCTTTATCCGTCCTTGATCGTCGTGGTGTGCTGTGCTCCTCTCGTCCGTGAGGGCAATGTTTTGCATTTTCTCACGACCACACTCGACTCACCAATCTTTGGCTAATCTTAAAAATTTACGCCAAAAAAAAAAGAACATTCAGCATCCAATAATAAAACCGCCGTCCCGTCTTCCCTCTCTCGTGTCACCTTCCTTTCCATCGTACAGTAACGCGTGTGGAGCGCGATCACGTTGTTATGATTTTAGACCCTTCTTTCCCCGTTCTCGCCGTTACGAAAGAAATCGAAACTGCTTCATCTGAAACACACACACACACACATTCGTAGCGGATGGATATCTCTCGCGCGCTGGAGATGGAACCGAGAGTTTTGTTATGCGAGGTTGTGATGCTTTTAGGTTTCAAAGGTTTTTTTGTTGTTTGCTTCAAACTGGTCGAGAAGCATGTTCACGCTAGCCTAGCCGCGGCCGTATCACAACGCCGCTGTGTGTGAAGGCAGCTCCAAAGAAACCGGTTTTTCCCTCCGCATATCCGTAGCATTTTCTTACGCACAAGTGCCACACACCATATACGTGTATCCGAGCGCGCGCACACACCACACCGGGCGCACTCCGCACAGAGACCTATCTAGAATGGTTGCGTGTAGTCGTCTTGCTCGTTAGAAAAGAGACGGAAGGTCAACAAATCAACAGAAAGAGCGAGAGCTGCGAAAACAATCTCAACATACAATTAAACCCAGCCCAACGCGCACCGTACGACCCAGGGCACAGGCGACGAACCCCCTGAGGACGAACTGGAACGAACCGAGCTGAAGACTCGGTCGTTTCGCTCGGAGGCTTCAGCAAAACGAGGGAGAGGGGGCTTTTGTGCTTCGTCCTGTGACCGATCGCTCTCACGTGGTTGGGGGAATTTGAATCCTTGGCATATTTTAAAAAGAAAGAAAAAAATATATAAACGCAAGTCCCAACACCAGGAACACAAATCCTCCTTCATTCTTCGTGTGCTGTAAGATTCTACCTGGTTTGCAAAAGCCAGTCTACCCTTCTCTGTCACGCGTTCACGCACGCAGGTGAGCTCAACATTACGCATAACGCGTAAACCGGAACAGTGTGGCTGTACGCACACATATACAGTTTTCGGTTCTAGCCGTGTGTTTACACGCTTCTAAACATCTCTTGAAGGTTGAATGTTTCCATTCCAACGTTTACCACGCGTGCTTGTATTGGTAGCGTTTGAAACACATTTCGTAATAGACACAAATGCACAACACACAAACACACACACACGCACAAACAAGAGGATTTTTCGAGGTGGTTGTGCGTGAGGAAAGATTTTTCCCAAAATTATGAAATAAAATGTCAGCGCGGTCAAGTGAGGTGAGAATAAAAACAAAAGATTCAAGTTTTTGGGCCGCAAGAGACGAACCTTCCTCCTGCAACTACGTCTGCAAAAAGGTATAATTAGGTAACATTGCTATCAAAAAGAGGTGGAATCTTCTTCCTTTATAAATTAAACCACCAAACGGAAGACTTGTCCAGCTCCGCTCTGAAGCAGGAATAGAATCAATTCTAGCTTTACGATGGAAAACGGAAAACCCCATCCTACACACCGCAGCAACGTGTGCTTGGTGGTGTTGTTTTGTTATTATGTGTGTCTCCTTCTTCTTTCTCTTCTCCTTCGCTGTTCAATCGTTATGAGCTGCGCTTCATGCTCATGTTCATTTTTATGCGCCTCTTGACTTGCTTTCGGGATTTCTCTGTTCCCTGTGCGCTTAGAATCGCTCATCCATCCATCCATCCATCCATTCCACACCGTGTTCTGTTTTAATCTTCATTCCCTATTGCTGTGCACTGTTTCCGTGTTCATTGAGTGTTGTTGTGTGTGTTTTTTGTGGTATGTGGTGTATTACGATGCGTTTTCCTGGAAATTTTATATCATTAGTGATGCAGAAGAGTGAGTAAGAAGAGCAAAGCATGCTCAAAAAAATGAAAAACACAGAATGAGAAGCGAAGACAAAAAAAACGCGCCGCTCTGTGTTAAGCTTTTACGGAAGAGAAGGAAATGAGTTGGAGAATAGGAAGGATGGGCAATGAAGCGGAGGCTCTGCCCATTTTATGTGTGTAGAATCGATTAAAAGAAGGCAATCGTGGGGTTTTTTTCAGTTTTCTTCATCGCAAGCGGGCGGTCTTAGGTTCGTACTTAGATTGGATTGTTGCGCCTTTTTGGGGTGGTAGAAATTGATTTTTTTTTTTTCGCTCAAGGTGAAGGTGAAAAAATCAGTATTTTAAAGTAGAACGAATTCTTTCCCAATCGGGGAGAGAGAGAGAGAGAGCGTTCACAAGCGAACAGATACCAAAACCCAGTTTATGCCTTTGTTTGCCACAGTCGTTTGGTTTGAAATTAGCAAATGAAGCAGTGGTCGAACAACACTCCACAGCGATTTGTAAAGCAATAAACCAAGCGTCTGTGTGTAGCTGTGCCCGATGACAAGGGCCGTAAAGTAAAGCTGGTGCCGACTCTATAAAACATGTAAATCACAACAACTACCAAACTGATGAATGTGTCCAATCCACACACAGCTCAAAGCATCAAAGACGGGCATAAAATTAGAAAACTCTAAACCGTCAAACCAAATAACGCTTTATGACATCTTGTCGCATTTTTGTTTTTTTTTCGTCGCTTTTTGCTGCCCGCGAATCGATTTTGCAACAGGTCCGTGTGGCAGCGTGTGACTGACATTGGAGCTCTTACACGCAATAATTTATGATACCCTGCTAGAACGTTCATCAAAAACGTGTGGTGCGTGTGTGTGAGTTCATTTAAATATGTTTCAATTTTTAACCGCTTCGAGACACCTTCTGGCTTTCGCACGCTTCTCAAGCGTTACACGTTGCTCCTCGCGCGCCGAGTGTCATCCGCAGTTGACCTTAGCTTTTGGCGACAGTTTTGGTGGTGGTAATGGCGTGTGTGTGAATGGGGCGTACCATGACATTGATTTCGAAACTGGCGCGGCAAAAACAACACACCAGGCCAAACTTCTAAACTTGACCGCAAATGCCGGTGCCATAGACGGCGGCGGGGGTAACGTTCGAAACCGAAAATAAACCACCCCCACCACTGTGTGACATGGTTCAATTTCGCTTGGTCAATGTTGTGTGCGAGTTTTCTGTTTGGGGGGTGGGGAAGAGGCAGAGTAAAGAATAATTTTAAATATTGTATCTAAACTAATCAACCCATCAGACTTTCTGCCAAGCGTCCGCAAGTATCCGCAATTTGCGTTACAAGTTCAATCAAAACACACTTTGCTCAGAATCACCAATGCCCTACATTGCCTGCCAGTGTCGTCATAGCATCTTTATGCTCGCTTTTAAGCTAAAGGAAATTCATCTCCAACGATACACCGAACACACGCACGCAACACAATTCGATTGTGTGGGCTTTCGCCAATACAAATTTGCGCTACTTGAGTGGTTTCATCGTTCAGAGAGAAAGAGAGAGAAAGCAAGCTGACTCTCTGCCGGGTGTGGTGGAGGAAAATGCGTCGCCAGGCGCCACCCGGTTTGTTTATCTTGCGGGAAATTGTTATGATACGGCCGGGAAAAGTGAAAGAAAAACGCCCAACTATTGTCGGGCACAACAGTGGGCGCCATTTTTTGGAGTGATTTCTCTTAACAGCAAGAGGGGCTGCATGTTTTCGATAAAGCATATTATTTGTTTGTCCAAAAAGAGTGAAATTGTTACATGTCTGCAATAGCAAAGCTATTTTTATATCACACTGGTTTTGTATTGTTATGCCATATGGAAGGCATATGTGTGTGTGTTTGGCTGTGACCTATTTTGAACGCATTTCCGCAGCTTGAGCTTGCATTGTAAACAATTTTCACAATTTTCTATGAAACTCTACACCTCCGGGAGAAAACCCCTTTCCTCCTCCCCATGGCTTCCCTTTCATTCAGCTTTTCAGTGAAAAACATATTTCTAATTTTAGTCCTGTGTCCCATATTATGCAAACTTTGTCGCGATTCGCCGAAACATACACACGCACACATATTATCCCGAAATTCGGGAATCGTGTGATTCACCCCGTTCCTACCCTTCGCGCGCACAAACGCACACACACACACACAATGCAATTCTTCTCTCCATCACACCTTTTGTTGCGCCCGTCAAATCGAATCCTTGTCGCACACGGACGGTGGTTCCCGTGTTTGGGCCGCGTGTTGAAGGTAAATTATTTAAATTTATTCCCACCTCTCGTCCCCTGCTTCCTGTTTGCCTCGACGGTGTTTGCTGACGGCAGCAGCACCTGCAACCGAACACAATTTAGATGCCCAAAATCTGCTTTGTTGGAGGCCAGCATATTCAAACGTGCGACATATTTAAGCGACCGAACTTATTTTATTACAGAGACGGATGTTAGTTTTGAGCAGCGAAATATTGGTTTGGCACAACGGTTGCAAGGGGAATGTCCACAGTGTGAAAATGATTGAAATAGTTTCTGCATATAGCAGTTCAGAAACACATCAGCAGTTTTTTTTTGTACGGTTTTGGGTTTAATAAACGGCCCTTTTGATAAATTATATTACATCATATTCCACTCTTCTACACAATATTTAACCTTACTCTAATATCATGACACATTTCTCAAAGAAAAGATCAAAAATGCTTCTCAACGTTCGCCTTTTTGTTTTGACAACAACAGCAATCTTGCAGCATAAAAATGCAATTGAACAAAAAAAAAAAGACATCCAACAATTTCGTCAATATTGTCCATCTTTTCGGTCCATGTTTTTCACGGCCACGCACACTCACTCACTCTAACACCCTCCCCTCCTCTCTCCCTTGGTTGTGTGGTTCTTGCTTTCATTTCATTCTACGCTGCCATCTTCCCTATCTTCCCTCTCCGATCTTTGATTGTTTCTCTGGCCCGTTCAATGCACGCACACATACGCTCCCGCCATCGACGGAACCATTTCCTCGTTGCCCACTGTGCCTGCAGTTGCATTAGAAAAGTGAAACACACACACGCACACACACTCAAACACCCATCCACTTGCAGCCACACAAGCGTCGGGTGGGTTTAGAAGAAGAAGAAGAAGAAAAAAACATACGCTGGTGAGTTGCATCTGGGTTACTATGTAACCGATGGGGTGGGTTTGCGCTGCCAGAGTAGTGTTGGTGAGCGGGCATCACACCGCCAGAGGCATATCAAATGCAGCTCTATGGCAAGAGGAAGAAGAGGAAACAAAAAAGCTCGAATCAAAGAGCGCGTGAGTGAGAGCGAGAGAAAAAAACATGTAAAACAGAATCAGGTTCAAGTGCACACACAACGCGGCGGCGGCGGCTGCTGCACTGTTGCAGTTTGAAAATCTCTTGCTCTGTCTCTCTCTCTCTCGCTCCGTCGTTTGCTCGATGTACGAGATGCAGTTTCCGAGCGCACTTGTGGTAGTGCTGCACTGTGCAATAGTAAACGGGCGGTAGTAGTAAAAGTAACCTACTGACTTTGAGCCCCGCACGACAAGATCAAACTCGCTTCTGTAGCTGGGCTCTCGCGTACGCGCTTGTATGTATGTGTGCCTGCGGTGAGTAGTAGGTGGAAGGGAAGCGCGTCTCTCCCTAACACTCGCTCTAACACACGCACACACACACACACACACACACACACACACACACACACAAGCGCGCGGGGATGCATTCTGATGCACTCTTTCCCTTTCACTGGCTACCCTGCTGCTGTCCATTTTACTTGGCTTTCTAACACGGCTTTGTAAGTGTGTGTGTGTGTGTGTGTGTGTGTGCGTTGCGCTGGTCGGGAATGTAACGCACTCGGCGAGGCACACTCAACAACAGCAACTGCCGCTGCTTCTTCTTCTTCTTTGCTATCTATTTTCTAATGCCACGGTGTGTGTTGGTGGCGCGTCGGTGGCAATGTCGGGGAAAGGCCACGCAAGTGAAGCAACGAATGGAAGGAGCAACACACACACAAAAAAAACATGGTCGCCTTTTGGCTGGACTCGAACGCAAACACAATGAGCAGAGTGCCCATCCGCATTTTTGACGATTCGCTGAGGAATGTGTCGGATTAAAAGGTTTTACCAATGAAGAGTTTATATTTATGCGATGCCTTTTTCTTTTTTGTGTGTAGAAGAGTGGAAAGAAATTGTTTTCTGTTTTTTTCAATTAACTTACACTTTTCTAGAAACTTTGTTTCTATTTTCACTTTTGTTTTTTTGCTAAATACAACTCCCAACACTTCACCCGATGCCGTGTGGAATCAAACTGATCATAATCCTTCAGGAAGAACAAACAGAAAATAAAATTTAGATCATCACCAAAAAATTCCACTTCAAGCGAAAGTAAAAGCACGTGCACAAACTGTGTAACACGCGCTTCCTCGTGGCACTTCATACTACACCAACACCAACATTTGCACACTCTTCATGCCCTTCATTTTGTGGCATTTGCCTACATTTGTCAAACTGTTTCAATCTGCTCCTTTTGTTGCAAGCGATCGCACACCTCACACACTGTTGTGTATCCACACGGTGTCGTTTTTACTTTCCCACACTGTTAGAGAGCATCCTTACATCACCACGATCATACACGCGCACCCACACTTTCGCCTTGCTCCACACCGTATTCCACGTAGAGTATTCCACTTCAGGTGCGCGTGGATTGAGGTGATTAGGGATTTAAAGCTACCAAAAATGTCGACCACTCTAAGGTATGCGCCGTGTATGCAGGTGTGTTTGTGTGTATGTGTAGGCGACACACACACGCACAAACACTTTGAGCAACAACAAATGCGGTACACGACGGACGCTTTGCGTCGAGGTGCTGACAGGTGTCAAACACGGGGAAAGCGCGCAACCAGGATACACGCGCAAAATTTGATTTTTTGTTATTTATTTTCGGACGCGACACGCACGCAATCGATCACACACACACACGTTTTGCATGGGAATTTAGCGTTCCTCCGGCACACAAACGCAAACATACACACACTCTGGCCGGTGAACAACACTCCAAAGCAGTGGAGTCGAGTCGATCGACAACGTGACGCACTCTCGCAATTCCAAGCACAAGTGATGATCAAGTTCACCAGCTTTTTTCCGGATCCAACGATCGAGCTGAGAGATTATTCTTTTGCATCTAATTTGCAACGCCACATACACACACACACACGCACATCACAAACGCTAATTGCCGGTGTATTCAAATCGAATTCATTTCTCTGTCAGCACTAAACACTCTATTCTCTGCTCGCTTCCTTATTGGCCACCGTATTCGTGCACACTTGCCAAACCCGCCCGGTTGCTAGTTTTAGCAGAATACCATTGCAAAATATTATAACAATACCTGCAGCACACAATTTTAACCAACACACCTTCTTTCTATCGGGTCACTAATATTTTACAAAAAAACACACTCTGCGGCTCGCTCGATTTGGAAGGCAAAGAGGCGTCTCACACGACACACGCGGCCCTGCCGTTCTGCGTCGAAAAACAACGCCGGGCCCCGGCGGTTTGTTGTTTCCGTGTATAGAGCGCCGCGCGTGCGGTTGTGTTGTGTGTGCGCGTCTCGAACAGCTCGAACAGAAAGCTTTCCGTTCACGGGCGCGCTGCAGCACACGTACGTACGTTTCGAACGCTATTCACCGAGGTACAGAAGGGTACTGAGTGACTGGTCGTACGCCAGCACCGTTCGAGGTCGCCGGTCGGTATACCGCCGCCCAAAAGCCGCACACGGTGAGAGCCGCTCACTCGCAGCAACCGAAGCAACTCACCCCGGTGGTTCGGCGGTGTGTGCGTGTACGTGAGTGCGCGCGGCGCACAGTGAGCACGGTGCGGTGTATCGAATTAGACCATAAAGCCATTTGAAAATAAAGATTGATTTTAGTCCAGCGTTTGCATTTTTTCGTTTTTGATTGTTTAAGTTTAATATGAAACAAATTAAGTATGCAGCATAAGTGAGGAGAAGAATCAGTTTATCAACCACCCCAAATAATGCTTTGAATTTGGATGAACTATTTTATCATCAAAAACCAAAAAAAATTTTTTCAAAATTATAAAACAGCATCAGCTTCAAATTTTAACAAATCTCGTTACAACATTTTGACCAATCCATTCAACCCAGTGTGCAGCATTTACTATTTGCACCCATACAGCCGTACTTGCCGATTTGTCTCATGCGAGACTCACTTTCTCACCTCACGCTAAACTCACTTTCATCTCACGCGCTGAGTGACTGTCGCACGCACACAAATGCAGCGAGGTGCTCGACGACGCTCTCCCTTTCACTCACGAGCCGTTTGCCGTTTTCTTTCCTCTCGTTGCAACACACATAACAGCGCATAATTTCTAAGCAACTGTGGCGATAATGTTGCTGTTTTACAATTTTGATTTAATGATATTTTGAATTGAAGTATTTTCAATTGGGTTTTATTACTTTTATATAAATTTTAATATAAACCTCTGTAATATAAGAAAACATTAACATTACGACTAACATCTCATAACTTCCTTTTTCTCTTACAATGCATTTGACATGCATTTTTAGACGCTGCACAACGGAGGGCGAAAATTCACACCGAAGAAACCCACCGCTGTGCGGCCGTGGAAAACTTTCCTTCCTTTCCAGCTTAGCCCCGATATCGCGGATGTCGTAACGTCTTCCCCGTGTTTCCCGTGTGCCGGCGCACGGCGAAAAAATAAAGGGTTAGCGACGAGAAAAAGTGCTCCGAAGTGCAGCAGCAGCAGCAGGGCGCCGGCAAACGTTGAAGCTACCACTGACCTACACACAAACACAGCTCTATGCAGCCGCCGACACGCCGACACGCTATGTATGCCAGTGTCATGGTGAAGAGCATAGTGGAAGGTATACATAGAGCAGCAGCCGGGGAAAAAAAGCGACAGAAACGTTCACAACCGCTCCACCAAGTCCACATAAAACCCCATTGACGAACGGAAACGCACAGGGAGGGGGGAGGGAAATGCATCCAACGTCATTGCAGCGATCGCGCGGCCCCAGCCCTGTGCATGTTGTGGCACGTGATGGGACGGCGACGCGGCGAGACGACGCGCTGGTGGTGACGAACAAAGGGAAAAACTAGTTGAAAACTAACCCACAGACGACGGGCCAGCAGCAGGGCAGCAGACCCCGGGAACGTTTGTGTGCTTGTGTATGTGTGTGTGTGTGTTGGTGTCTGGTGGAGAACAAGGGAGGAAATAAACTCCAATGAACTGTGCCAACCCGGGAAACGTGATGCGCCGAGGAGTGCACTGGATTGCGAAGGAATGACATTTGATGCAATGACAAGGAGAGAAAACGGGGGGAGATGGTGTATTTCCTATTTTTTTTGTTCTCTTTTTTCTATACTGTGTGTGTGTGCTATGTGGTGAATTGGATCAGCCAAAAGGGGAGTTTTGTGACAGGAAAATGGAAAACCATTTCCACCCCGAAGCGATGATACTGGTGAGCCGGGAGACGATGCCAGATGGAATGTATTTCATCCATAACCTTAACGATGCTCTTCATAAGCGCATCAAGCATAAGTGTACTTCAAAGTTCAACAAGAAGAGTTCTAAGAAAATTCGAGTTTAAATTGACAGTTTGGAATAAATAGAGAAAGAATAAATTTCACTTTTGAATATTGAGAATTGACAGAATATAATGTAAAACATAGAAAACATTTAAAACTTTTACAACATACCAAGCGAATCTTGAAGAAAATGTAGAAAAAAGTTGTTTGCTTACCTGCAAAAGAAGAAAGAGAAACAAACAAAATAATTAATAAAATACGCATTTGGCTCCAATCAGCTCCACGCATTCTCCCCCAAATGCTCAGCCCAATCAGCGTTTGTTGACGCGTGTGCATGTGTGTTAGCTAATCGCAATCATTTCTCGGACCATTTTCGTTGCAACGATTGTATCAGCCATGCAGCAATGTGTGAAGTGAAAAACAAAAGGAAAACAACGAAGCAGACAACTCCCAGCAGCAGTTGCCCGAATCGAACGCAAAACTGCGCAGAAGATTCCACCATTGGCCCGGCGGCCGGTCAATGATGGGAAGGGGTCGGGGTGGGTGCAGTGCAGGGCGCAATGCATTCGAAAGCGAATTTCTAACCACGTCCAACAACACGTCCGCTCGCGACGATCAAGAAGAACATGCGGGACGAACAAACAAACAAACAAATGGAACATTAAAAAAAAAAGTGCACATACAAACACACATAAACACGCACCATCCCTTCTGCTACTAACTCCACGTCACTACAGGCCGGTAGTATCTCTCTCGCTCTCGCCAAGGTGATAAGAACAGCAACGCGCCACCAATACCCGCGCGCAAAACCCGTGTAGTATTTTGTCCATTACACTCCACACGTCCCTGCAGCCGTCGTGGCATCGTGCATCAGGATCGGTAACCACCCACCCCCCCCCCCCTTGTCTACCGGGTGGACAAGTTGTCGGTGGGGACTGAGGAAAAGAAACATCAAAATTTCCATTTCCTAAAGTGCTCCTCAAAGATGCATCCTTCCGCACACGGTTCGATAAGTTGTGCGACAGCTTATGGGTGTGTGTGTTTGAGTGGTATGATAAGGAAGTTTCAGAATTTTAAATCAAATTATAGCCAATGTCACGTTTTCCTCACACCCCACACATACACACACACACACACATAGGGTCTGCAAGCCGGCTGCAGATGCAAATGTGCCTTTGGGGTTGTCCACTCCGTCCCAGCCAGCCTGGAGCATCAAAATGCACATATACACGAGGGTGCAGTTTTGCACAAGATGCGCATACGCTGACCTTAAACCTTACAGCACCAACCAAGTGAACCAAATACGACTAGAAATGATTAAAAACCACTCGCTAGTGGAGTTTGGCGGGTTGGAGTCGCAGCAACATATTTCAGCCATTTTTGATTGCTTTGAAACCGAAACGCAACTCCCTGCAGCCCCGCGCATATGCAACTGTAAACTGCGCGCGCCTTACGTAACACCTTTTTTGGCCGGAGGAGCACACACACATACACCCGGTCCGTCACCCGAAACACTCTCGCTCTCTTCTTTCTCTGCTTCCTGTCCCCCCCCCCCCCAACCCCGTTTCACGAGGGCCAATAAACGTCTTTGCGTTGTGTGTGGTGTCGTTTTCTTGCTCGGAACTCGACGACGACGACGGTGATGATGATGATGATGGAGCGGAGCACATGCATGCAACCAGAAGCAACCGCACCGCACATCGCGCACCAGAGCTGCTTATCTACCGTTGCAGTCCATACCCCTCGCCGCCCGACTACACCTTGCCCTTCCCGCAGTCATTTCTAACGTGCCCTCTTTCGGCAGCTTCTTCACAATGGACAAGATTTCAACAGTGCAGCCATTTTTCGATGTGTTTTGCTGCTTTTGGGGGTAGTATTATATTTTTACTGTGTTTTAGAGCATTCTAACTAGTCAGCTGCAAAATTTCAGAACAGTATCTTTGGTAGAAAAATTAGGAAAATTAAAATAAAGCGTTGAATCCTGGTCATGGCACCAGCAACTATTTTAATCTATTCAAGCTTTTTCTATTTCATACTTATAAATGAGCAAAAATTTTTATACACATTTAATCTTCAATTACTCTTCCAAAGGAAGCTTTTCAAACTAAGTTCTTATTAACAAAAGTAACTATTTAACAAACATATTTATAAGCCACAAATCCCAAACAACAAACCTCCACCGTGCGCTTGTTTGTAAAGCGATTGATTGTGTGTGTGTGTGTGTGTGTGTGTGTGTGTGTGTGTGTGTGTGTGTGTGTGTATGTTTTTTTTATGCTTACGCGGACATAAAAACGAAACTGCACACTGCACCACCCCACCCCACACGCTGTGCCCGGCGTTGACGAGCTCAGTTTCCATGTGCCCATCAGTATTTGTGCAGCACCGACGGGCAGAGAGACAGAGAGAGCGGGATCCCGGGGAAGAAGCATTATCAGTAAACCTTTCCCTTCATTCGACTCCTGCTCGCCCCCCCCCCCCCCCACTAAGACTAATAAAAGTTGCACTTCCTTCCCTCACCCTACCACTGGCTTCCCCAATGGCAACGGTAGAGTGCAATCGTATCGTGGTCGACAGCGTGTTATCTGCTCCACACACACACACGCACACCACCTCACTACCACATAAACACTCGCGTCGGCTGCGGTGGTGCAGCCAACGCCGCTTCACGCTGGCCATCTAATGCTCGATGCAACGGCGTACAGCGTTGTGTCTGTGTGTGGGACGGACTGTGGTTCTCCCTCGAACCCCGACTTTGTCGACATAATTTCCACCGGGAGACATTACCACTTCCTTTCCCCTGCCCCTACCCCTCGCCAACCACTCATTTCACTCTGGGTTATTATCAGCATTTTACCAGCTTAGGTGAAGATTAGTTTTAGCAGATTAGCAAAACCGATGCAACAGAGGGCTTGAGGGTTTTTATTTGCAAATGTAGGGAGGCACGGGAAGAGCAAGAGAGAGAGAAACAGAAGCTGCACTTAAGCCGTGAATGAGCCGGTTCCAGGGTGGAGATTGGCAGATTAGATCGGCAAATAAAACTTATATCGTGGCTGGCGTATACTGGACTAGCAGCTTGTTGGCGCAATTTATCAATGAAAGGGTGATAAAAACGGTGACAGAAAGTGTTTTTTTAATTGCAATTTGTGTATTTCAAACAGGATCAATGGATGGGTAAGTGCATTGAAAAAAGTTTATTTATTTTAGCCGGAAGTTTTGCAATCGTTGCGCAAATGTTTGCTTTCAATTCGGAGTCAATTTGAGCCCCTTTTTTGCATACGACTGCAGCGTAGACTGATAGCAAATAAAATTCCCAGAAAGTGCTCAACATTCTTCCCCAAATAACTGTACATTTTTCAATACCGTAGCAAAACGTGCAGAGGCTTCTTGTTTTTTTTCCGCCCCTGTCATCCCCAAATCACGATAAAAGTACGGCCACATAAAACACCCCATCCCGTGCTACCCGAGCCGCCGTCGTCGCCGTCACCGACCGGCCGGCCAGCCAGCCGGCTAAACAAAATGCCAATGTCGTCGTGACATAGACATAGACCGCTCTCCCCCCCCATGCCCTCTACCGCTCCTTTGCGGGTTGCATTGAAATGGAAGTGCACGCTTTTGTGCATCCCATTGCTTCCCTCCGCTCGCGTATCGCGTTTGTAATGGAGCCGGGGGTTGAAAATTGAACGAAATGGGAAATATAAAAAAAATCGTCTCCGTCATCATAAAAACAAATCCACCCCACCCCCGGGAAAGGGGTGGGTAGGGTGGCGGATAGGTGCACACCGAAAACGGCAGGCAAACGGGAAGCTCTGGGGAATTGTTTCAGTCAAATAACACACTGCACCGATGAGGAGGGTAAAAGAAAAGGCTAGGGGGGTTGCATTGTGTTTTGCTGCACTTTTCAGTGAGCTCGTCAGCTCGTTCACTTCTTCGTCTGTGTGTGTGTGTGTGTGTCGATGGCTTTTCTAACATTGGTACCGTATTTTTTTGTTGTTGTTTGTTTTTTGGACTGAAACTTTTCAATTTCGTGCCCGCTCTATGGGACGATGAGCATTAACCACTCCGCCCCTTTACTGGTGCTTCGTCTTCCATCCGCCTGCTTCGTTACCGTTAGACTATCCACAGCACCACCAGCACGATCATGATCACCATTATTGGCCATAATCAACCATAAACTGGAGGAAAGGAGGATAGGGAATGACATAAAAAAAACAGACAAAACAAGTGCGAGGGACCTGCGACCGTGTTTCGTATAGAGCGCATGAAGTCGTTGGGTAGAAACGAAGCATTTACGATTTAGTTGTTGATAGTGCGACAAGCGGGTGGCCTAGATAGTGGGGACATTTATTTTTATTCATCATTAAATGTATTGAAGGGTCGAAAAGCATTGGAGAACTTTGAGTTCTTCAACAGATACAAAATATTAGACTAAAAGTAAGCCTCAGTTCCGTTTCAAACCGATCGGAACATCAAACTAGTTAGTTATACATTATTCAACATCAAAACGTAATGTCGTATGAGCAATAAAACTCTCATGAATTGCACATTTCGTTGGTAATTTTTAAACTTAATTCCAACCCGTCATATCCTTCCTTTGTGTGTTCCACGTGCTGCTAACAATGAAGAAGGCGCCATTCGTGCACGGCTTCTTACACATCCGGTGAGCGAAGATGGCGCCCGGAAGTATCGTACACCGCTGCTCCCCAACCCCCCGCAAACGTTGGTCTGTTCGTATGGTATAAAAATTTGGAATAAAACAAAAGCCGACAACAGCAATGCCTTGATGCCCCATACGCATCAGCTGCTCATCAGAACGGGAGAAAGATGCGTTCGCATTTGCTGCTTTTCAATTGTACGCACAACGTCCCATCCCCACGGCCCCCCAGACACAACAGACCGAAGGGAATGAAAACGACAAAACGCTGGCTGGATTAAGCGGGGAGACTCGTAAAAAAAGTACTCATAAACATAGACAACGCATCCGGGGAACAAAAAAAAATACACAGAAGTCCGTTCCGTTCTTGATGCGTTCGTGTTTTTTGCTTCTTTGCTTGTTCTTCAGCTTCAACACAAATGTCAAATGAAATAAACAAACAGAACAGAGCAGCAAGACGCCAAACCCGGCTGTGTCTTCGCCACTATCTCCCGCTCTCTCACACACTCATCGCACGCATCGCTCACCGCATCCCACGCGCGCGCTCACGCACCAAGCGGCGGTGACGTTCGCTTTCTCTTTTCACTCGCTACTTTCTCGGCCGGCGAAACGACGAAGCACGCGCGTGCGTGCCCTACCAGAAATGGTCTCGCGTTGGTCTAGGTTAGGGAAGCGCAACCTTTCTCTCATCCCAGGCCCAGCAGACCAGCATCATCTCGATCTCGGAATGCGAAAGGAAATGTGGTTCTTCGAAGCGTTCTCTGGTGTGTGGTGTGCGGTGTGTGTGCGGGGCAGCAACCGTTCTCCCTTTTTCCTGCTTTCTCCTGCGCACAATACAGGCCACAATACATACACACGCTCAAGACACCCGCATTGAATCTGAGAAGATGCGAAGCGAATGTTGAGATTTTTTTTTCTTTTTGGGTTCTCTCTCAGCGTGGATGAAGATATGAAAGGGACTGCATAATTTTTTTTTATTGCTCGTTTTTGGGAAGGTTTAATGCCCCGGCGCTACTACCAAGAAGCGCCACCAGAGCATGATGCTGGTTTGCCGTTTTTTTTATTGATCCGTTTCCCATTTTTTGCCTTCTTTGGAAGGTCGAGAGGAGATTTTGATGTCGGTGTCCTTGCTAGGAATGTTTAGGACGTTTTGACGAGAGCTAGAATGCTCGTTGATGCCTTTGCTCCCATATATTGTGTTAATCTATGCTTGACGATTTGCTGGAAGTCATGACAAAACTCACATGAGAGACATTCAACGCTATGCGAAGGCCCCCAAGTAGCTACAGCCCAAGACATTTAGGCTCCTCTCCAATAAAATTCCTGATAGTGTGTTCAATATCAATCAATAGTTCATCGACACACTCCACCTCGTGCCCTGTTGTCAACGCATCGCAAACACTGGAAGCATCAGAGACGCGTTCCGATGGAAAATCATCTGTTCTTGCAATTTAACACACATTCCTGATTTTACTCGCCGTCTTGATTCTAATCTTGCAGCCTTTAAAACCCTTCCGTCGAATGAAAGGAACACAAAAACAAAGTAGCTAATCAACTCAAAAGAAGAAGCACTTCTCCCAAGCCAGAGGGGAGCAGAGGGATCGGGACGATGACGAAGATCAGTAACCCATCAACCCACTGCCCATCAAAAAAGCTGTAAGCCAGCACCACGTGAGAGACCCTTCGCAGTGAAATCAAAATATCTTTCCATCACCGTGTTCTTGCTCTTGGTGCCAGAGAGCACTCGGTTTCCTTTCCACTTCGTTTTATTCACCGAAACTTGCCCAAAAATAAATCAGTATTCGGTTGTGCATCTTCCGAACCATCCCCACCAAAAAAAAGGGGAACCGTAGCACACAAAAAAACAAGCCCCATACCATACAGACATCAGACAAACGATTATGTGGAGAATAGAGGAGGCGAAGAGGCCCCGCGCTTTGCTCCCTTTCGTTCTCAAGCACTCAAGAGCACACCTCAGCAAATGGTGTGTGGCCTTTCAATTTCGGTTTCGCCAGCTGGCGTTTCGCCCTGGATACTCCCTCATTCTATCTTTTCCCATTAGCTACTCGCATTCTTAAATCTTGCTTTTGCGCTAGTTTGATGTTTTTGTTTGCTTGTTCATCGCTGCTACTAGTTACTATATCCATAGTCAGCTCTTTTTATCTTGTTTTGAGTGTAGCCGTTTTCATGCAGTTGGTTCAATTCTTATCATTCACTTATATTGATTCTCTACATCCTTAATTTATTCCTTAAACAACTACACATTGCTATCTTATGTTTGCAGTTTCGATACTTTATCTTTCTCGCAATACGAAAAGATTCTTTCAATTCTTTGGGGATCGAAAATGATGTCAATAATAGCCGCCGCCCTTGCTCCCGCACAAAAGCGCCAACTCACAGCCCGATTCGGTTTTATTGCGTCTTAGAAACCTGCTTTTTGATGTGTATTCTACGCGTGTATTCGTTCTCGTCGTCGTCGTCGTCGTCGTTTACGTTCCATTTTGCCCGATCCCTTGGGCGAACCTGTGCTCTCATCCTCATCCTACGTTCGCGCTGTTTTCCCGCTGCTGCCCGCTGGTTTTTTACTTTTGATTTTTATTGCCCTCTCCCCCAAAACAGTTTTGTTACTCTTTTTTGTTTCGCTAGCTGGTACTCCCCCAGCTCTCCCAGTACGTAGCAGAAGGCTGAACAACGCTGCCGGGATAGGTTCTTCCTCTTCTCTAAGCCCTTTTGGAGATCAGCTTTGCAGGCTTTTATGGTTTTGTTGTTTTGCCGTACGTGTGATGCTGTAGGGATTTCTTACACAATTCTCAAATATTGATTTTCCAATGCTTTGATATTGAAACATAAATTTACAAAATTGTTTGAAGTAACTTCAACGATGAACGATACATCTGGCTTAAAATAAGACACCAGCTGATGAGTTGCGCAGATACAACGACGGAAAGAATTGCATCTACCGAGTTACATCTGGTGGTGGTGCAGAACACATGTGTACGTGTTTGGAAGGAGAATTGCGAACCAGATTTAGAATAGAATGGCGTTCGTAATTCATTTTGTATCGTTTTACTTGTACATTGGAATTGATTGTTGGAATTATTGAAAACACTGGAATTTCGATCACTTGGATTCTTTTGGTTCTGTCTTTTCATTTCGAATAATACCCCTAGCTGGATATTGGTTATTGTAGTTTTTGATTCCTTCACAACGCCTCAAGCACTACCACAAGCGTTCGATTTCCTCGGTACACGCGTGCATTAATCTATCGCCCGATGCATAAACCCCGTATGCTTACTAAATCAGTTCACTCCTGTCGAAAAGCCACACACCGGGAAGATGATCCAGTCCAGCCGACCAAGGCAGCAGAGAGAAGAAAAAAAAAAGCGTCCAAACCACAGTACAAACCACCACCGTACAACCTGGTGGAAGCCTTATGGGCGAGATACGGGTGGTATCCATTCCGGCTGCATATGTTCCACGATGCGCTGCCTGATTGCCGATGCGATATGCATCGTTTCAAAGCCGTAACTCCCTTTCCCCCTTTGCTCCTCTTCCACGCCGAACCAACAACTGCATCACGACGACAAACACACATGCCACAAGCGATCGGAGCTGGTTGGAGCTGGGGAGGCTTCTTAGAACGCCATCTTTTCCATTTTTATACCGTTCTAAACCTAACCGCCCTAGGGCCTCCGTATAGGAGCAGGAGGAAAGAGAGAAAGCGGGACAAGCGAAAAAAAAAAGAAACGCATAAAAAGCCACAACCACACACACATGCACAGAGGCAGGGCCCGGCTAAGTTGCATCCTGTGTTGCACTTTCCCGTTCTCGCCCAAAACCCTCTCCCCTTCTTGGCCATATTGTTTAGAAGGAAAATTTACATTTTTATCTTCCATCTTTTTCCTCCTTTCCGTCACACACCACCCTGTCTCCCTCTTACTCTCTCTCTCTCTTCTTGCATTCCTCGTGGGCTTGTTTGTTTCAAACTGTTTTTTCATGCCTCATGATGCCAGCAAACTGCATCCATTCCGCCAGGAAGCAGCCGCGCCACCCTGGCAAAGGGTGCGTTTTTGGCGTTTGGCGTGGCCTAAACCAAACAAAAAAAAAACAGCATATGCCTCCGGCTTACGGAACGCAACCGGGGCCGACGAATAGAGGAAGATATCTTGTCAAAATTGATTTCAATTGCGATGGCGAAAAACAAAGAGAAGAAGGCAAAAAGTCGACAAAAAGCCGTGGGACACAGATGCACATCCGTTTTTCACGGTTTGATGTACTTCTTGCTTCATTGGGCGAGTGTTTTGCCATTTAATTCTATCGTAAAACTTCCACTGGAGCAAGATATTATCCATCGTTTACTAGCTGAAGCATAATTAAAATCAAAATAATCCTCTGCACGTTTGTTGCTGAAGAATTCGCTTAACTGCAAGAGCACAATCAACCCTTTTCTAAACACACCATCAGGTCCAAGATTCGACGAGCGATATAATTTAATAAAATTTGCACACGTTACCCTTTTCTACGTCGGTTAAACAACCTTCACTCATTATCTTCACCATTTGAATGACGCTCCTTCAGAACATTTCCCCCTTTTCTAATTCTATGTCGTGAGCTAAGTCCTTACGCACAGCATCCCTCCTAGTCCTAATGAAAGTCATGCTCGTGCTGAAGGTCTTACTCTGCCACAAAAGCCGTTCAAAGGGATTCCTCTGAGTGAGTGTGTGTGTTTTGTCCACTTGGAAAGGGAAATGAAAAATTGAATTATAATCCCCCTTTACAGGCTTACAGCGTACACACACTGACACAGTGCAAACGGCCACAAAAAAGGGGATGATTTTCTTTGTGACAGTTACACTACTGGTGGCGCTCAGTGTCAGGCTGTGCTGTGCTGTGTTGGGAAAACAATCGGATGGACAGTGAGCTTTCCAGGATGGGTAGTGCCCGAGGTGGAATGCTTGTCATGTTGTTTACGATACGCTTCAGCTAGAAAATAGGAAGCTATTGGGTTTAGAGCGTTTTCCAGGGGAAGTTATCTATAGAGTTCATTATTTCAGGTTTACGTTCTTCACAAAAAAATGAGTTATATTTTGTCCTTCAGACTATCATTCTAAATATCCTTAATCTATATAAAAAAACATGGTAGCCATTTTTTTCAGATCGTTGATCTTTTTTGCATTCATCCGAAAGCTTGATGTATCTGTCAAAACACCAGAAAACGATACGCGAAACATCAACAACAAAAAATCCCTGCAGGATACCAAATTTACATGCACCCAGATCCAATTTTCGCTTCCCCAAACAGCCAAGCCTGTCCCTAAAATCGTCCCGAAACTCGAAGACTGACTGCTGCGAGCTCCCCAAGAAGCCTCCTGCTCCTGCGAAAGCAAAGCACAAACACGCAACACCAATCTTGTCCAATCTTGCGAGACGTGGAAACTATTATCAGGAGCCGACAAGTGCCTTCATTCTTGACGTCCAAAAGCACATCAACAGACACACAGACGGGAGGGTACAGGCAAAAGGGCAAATTATTCGATCGATTGATTTGCGAACGAGAAAGGCGAAGAAGAGCCGCCAGCTGCGGGCTGGCCTGGGCTGGTGGTTTCCAAAAATTACACATTCTTGGTCCAATGGGGGAGAGCATGTTGCTGCTGTCGCGGGCCTGACGTGGCTCTGTGTTGCGGTGGCATGCGAAAAACGCTTCTTTCCGCCATTTGGATGCTCAGGGTTGCCGATTTTTTTGCCGCTGCTGTTGCGTTCACTTCTAGGTTGTGATCGTTTTTTTTTTCTTTACCGTTTTGTTCTCGAAGATCCTCCCCGAATAGCTCAAAAGCTCCAAGCGGCCTAAAGTGGTGGCTGCTTATTTCCTTCGGTTTTCACTACCAAGCAAGAAGTTCTACCTGCTTACAGATTGGTCCCTCTGGCCCGTTTGAAGGTCCCCAGCTGAAAGCGAACGCGTATGGCGCGTGTGGAAGAGGCATCTCTCCTCCCCGCCGCCGTTGAGGTCCACAAGATGCGGCCACTTAAAATCGCTACCACAACGGGCAAGCCCCTGCCATGCTGCGTATGGGTCGATGCGATGCTTTTTGCTCTCTGCCACTCTGCTGTGTGTTTGTGTGCGCCTTCAAGAAGATGCATCACCAGGAGGAGACGAAGACGAAAAATACCACAAACAGCCACAACCACTACTACTACCACCATTCAAACACAACGAACCTCCCGCCCATCCTCTCTGCCCCAAGCCCCTCCCCCAGGCTGGCACGCGAAAAAGTCGAAGGAGAGCAATTTAGGCGGAAGACTACAATTTGACGAATGGACCCCAACTCGGACCGCGCGCAGCCTCGCATCCTTTACCATGCCGCGGGTTTTCTCCATCGCATTCGCAAACGATCGGAAATCGGAATTGGCCATCCGGGGTGGTGAACAGAGGGGTTCGAGAGGGGTTGGAGCAAACACACATACAGATACAAACAGCCAGAATGGTCAGCTTTTGGAGAGGAAGCAATTGCTTTTGAAAATAACAGCAGCTCAAGAGAAGGAAAAAACAACAACTTCATCCCCCGGCAGCGACCGGCGAAAGGAAGAGTTTTGTGTTAGGTGCAATAGGCTTTTTTTGGTTTTGTTTCGTTTGTTTTATTATTTCCTTGCTTGCGGAGGTTTCAGCACTAGTGCTGGAGGTCTTTTCTTTCCTACAAAAAAGTCAGTACAACCAGTGAAGGACTTTTGCACAAAAAAAGCCGATTAAAAACTCTGATCACTTCCACCCAAAACTGCCACAATTGATCCAATCCCTGTTCGATCAGCTCGAATGTGCGTAACGATGCAAATACTGTCATTATTTGCACCCAAAATAGATCCCCAAGCAGAAATAGAACGCGAGCGCACACAGCAACCCAAAAAATTAGACCAAGTACAGGAATGTGTGTGCCTCAATGGTGTAGCACGCTCTGGCGTGGAGTCGCTGTTGTGTATCGATACGCTCATCCCAGTTTCATTTGAAGGCTGTCGTCGTTGTCGTCGGTGCGAAAGCGAGGCTTAAATTTAGCGAAATTCTTTCCAACGGCATAGTGCAGCGGTTTTGGTGTAAATCGGCTTTGTGCTAGATTCACGATGAGGGAGAGAGTGCGTGTGGCATGAAATTAGATCAGATCGTTCGATCGCTATAAATAAGCAAATCAGAGACAAGCAGCACTCGTACTTTGTGCTTCGGGAGTATTTGTTAAAAGTAACATATTGAAGGGATTGGAGGATTTATTTCAAAGGATTTGAATGAAAATTACATCTCAGAATACAATATAAGCAAAAAACGCCCAAAAGTATGCAATGTGTACAACAAATATTGCTTAAAAGGCGATAGTGATCTAATTTCAAGTTGAGAGCATCACCAAACAAATTTTAGAAGAAAAAAACACTCTCTCACAACCCGCTCGTCTCGTAACACTTTTCAACCAATCAACGAATTGCCGCTAACATGCCTCTTTAAAATTACACCCCATGTTTTGTGCGTTGCGCTTCCAGGCGAAAGAAAATTGTCCGTTCGTGTTCGCCTTCCCACCCAAAAAAGAAAAAAAAATACAGAACCGTTCGCATGCAAACGTAATTAGCCGCTGGTGGTGATGGCGGGTGCAATTAAATGCAAACCAATCTTGCTTGCTGTGTGCGCCTACCCCCGGGTTGCACGAATGCAGTCGAGCAAAAAAAAAAAAACAAGCAAGAACATAAAACAAAGTTCAACTGCTGTTAACAATACCAATTACAACCGATCGGGCGAGAAGAGAGAGAGAGAGAGAGAGAGAGAGAGAGAGAGAGAGAGAGAGAGAGAGAGAGAGAGAGAGTAAAAAAAGCATACCAATGTCACCGTGTCGACAATACAGACGCAGAAACCCGGAAGCGTTTGCGCAAACTTTCTCGCTCGTTGCCGTTGCATCATAGCACCCGTTTTAGAGAATGCAAGTTTAGAGGCCGAAACGCTTTGCCGAAGGTGCTGACGGACAAGGGGGAGACGATAAAATCGGTTCCGTTGCGCGTTTTTTTTTTGTTTTTTTTTTTTTTTTGTCGGAAGCGAAGCTTCACTCTATCGACTCTCTAATTAACAGCTGCAGGTTTGCTTCGGTTACCCATAAACTCCTGACAGTGTCGTGTGCGGTGTCACCGGCGTACAAATTGGACAGCTTCTTCAAATTACGTTTACACGGGCAGCTGCACACAGGACGGGCTGCGCTCAAACGCAACAGCCGAGTGTTCGATTCGGTGCGAATAAATTAACATATTACGCTCGTGTCAGGTTGTTGGCGCAATCGGCACAAGCGCTTGTTTAACATGAATTATTAAAAAAAATGTTCCAACGGCTTCACTCTTTCACCGTTAGACAAAGAGTGGAAGCTGTAATTTGAGCACATTATTTGTTTCATACATTGAGGCAATCGTTCATCAGTTGCGTTGGAGGAATTTAAATGAAAAGGTGGTACCTTCTAGTCGAAAGAACAACACACGCACGCATATTTTACACTTGTAAGCTAAAAACAAACAAAATGAAACCCACTCAACGTGGGAGTTCTCTTTAGCGCACCACCTTCTACTCATCGAATGATTAGTTTTATGGTGATCGTTTTTGGGCAGCGCGACGCCGACAAATAAATTACCTTGCCCGTGGTTTCACTAAAAGCACCCTCCCGTTGTCTTGTTTTAATTCCAACGACACGCGCAGTCGAAGCGGAACTACCATTGAGAAGCGTTACATTAAGGATTATGATGTCATTTTCCAAGTACCTCAATCGCCACACACCCAACCCGAAGGGTTCGGGCAATTAGGTCCCACTGTCGTGGTCCAAGTCGTGATTAATTTCTGGTCGATCTATGTTACCAAACAAACAGACTTATGCCTCTTCAATCATCGGCCGACCGGTGAAATACTCATATTCAGTTAAAATCTCTTTTTCGGAGGGTTTTTTGTTCCTCATTTACCCTACAAACGCTCAAGGTTAGTGTCAGCACGCTGGCGCACTGAGAGTGAAATGTGTGTGACGACCCTCTAAAAGGCTTGTCTCCAATGTCACCCCTTTTTTCTGCCTCTTGCGTGCCGCTATAAATTAATATTGTCAACCCTTTCTCCGGTATTTGTGTGTGTGACAAGGGCTGCCCAAAAGGGAACGGAAGGCCAACAACAGCGAAAGGCGTGTGAAACAGCATTACGGTAGGAGAAAGTAGGGGAAATGAATAAAATTATGTCAATCCGTTCCTGCTCGATCTCTTATTACCCACCCGGGCCGCCGCACATACCAGATCTCCTGCTGTTGGCTCAACGTTCCAGCTTTAGCATAACAATATCGTGCAAGCATTGTTGTCGTAAGGATGCTTGTACTCGAACAGGCACAAACATACGCCCCGGGAATGTGTATGGCAGTGTAAAAAGCCCTTCTTCTGGCGGGCAGAACTGGAAAATTGGAACGGAAATCCTTTTCGTTCATGAGCCTTTCTTTGAGACAGCTTGGCACTATTATTGAACGCAATTACGGAAGATTTGGGCAGAGTAAGCCACGAACGCAGGTCTCATTAGGTTATGGAGATTTGCAATGGCTCATACAATAAACAAACCAACTATTCTTTTTCGTTCAGCACAACTTTGCGCCTTGTGTAGTGTAATAAATCTTATTCCTAACCTCCATCCGGCTGCTAATCATATGCCTATTTCAATGTAAACACAATACAACGAACAACGAAGCAAACCCCACAAATGCTTTAAACCATCATCGCTCAAAGCGCTCCCAAAATCAATGACCGCCCTGGGTCTGATTTATTTCGCACTTCCCTAGCGCGCACGGCGATTAAACTGAGCACCGGGATCAATTTGACCAATTAGTCAAACAGTTGGAAGCTTTTGCCTTTTGCCTCCGCGGAATCGTAGCCACTCTTTGGGCCAAAATCAATGTGCGCTTTTATTAGTTAAGCGTGATTTTATGTGCGAAATAAAAGCACCGAAACGGAGAGAAGTAAACCTCGGGCTCGGTGCGGCGTCACGGCTAGATTTAGATTGCGATTTTATTTTTCGATTCGGGTTCTTTATGGTCAATTACAGTGAGCAGTGCCAACGGAGCCAAATTGAAGATGCCTCCAACCTGTGGACGTGGAGACTGGCCCGCGTGTAGGCAGGAAATTTGGAGTAGCCTGCCCAGAACGCAAGCAAACTCTCCAATAAATTCTTCAACCTTCCGAAGCTTCGCAAAGCGCCATCGATAGCGTGTGCTCTAGCCTGTGTGCGTGTATTGGTGTTTGTGTTCGAAAGCAAAATTTATGACAGTCATCCATCGCACCGCAGCAGCAGAGCATCACGACGTTGATGATGACGACCAAGAACGGCCGACCGATCGAATCTTCTCCGGATCACGGTTCCACTTCTAGGATTCTAGATTGCTGCCTCCACCCGGCGGGTTTGCCAGCTTCTTCTCGCTTCTACAATTAAAGCATACAAGGCCCGGTGATCACCGAATACCCAGGCAGACAAGGCAGTCCGACAGGGGGGCTGCTAGAGTGCGTCACTTTGCCTCCACGCGGAGTAATATCATTATTTCGTCGTGCTTGAAATAGCAAGCTCATCGTTTCGTACTTATGGCGTACATGTGACACGCAGAAGGGAGTGGGGGTTGGAGCGGGAAAGGGAAGCTTGTTAAAAACCTGGGAAAAGAATCTATTTTCTAGCGAGCAATAACATCCAAACGCCATATGGTGCCGCGATCCGAAACAGCAGCAGCAACGAAAACGAAAAGAAAGAAAAAAACACCCCAACAACTTGAAGGATAAATTATGCGCCTCTACAAAATCGGCAACATTCAATGCCCCCTCTCCCGTAGATCCCCTCCACCTCCACTATCCACAGAGTGGAATAGGCAACAGCAAAAGCATCGCAAAGAATCAAGCCAAGGTCACCCCGTTGACGAAAACGAAACGAACGACTTATCGCGGCCGAAGGCAACGAACCTCCGCGGCAGTAGTTTTCGGTGTTTCTGTTTCGTTCCATCTCAACGATCACAACGCACAACGCATAGTGTTCGTAGTGTTCTTGTCTTTCCTCCCATGGGGTTTTACCTAGCTTCCAGTTTTGTCACGGACGGCACAATGATCCACTTTTCTTTGGCCCCATGTTCATCAAGGTACACCGAACATGAGAATTGTCAATCAATTGCTCACGGCGCACCGCGCGCTTCGTCATTATTTGATCGCTGCGCGTCACCGCCACGGTGCTACCGGTTCGACAGCATACCCACCCATCTACCCGTCGCCAAAAGGTCACCCACTTCCCTAGCTTCTCATTCATCGCACACAAACGCACCACCTCTGCAGACCTTTCGAGAAGTAGGGGCGGCAAGAGATCCGGAGGTCTCACCACCATCGGAATTGGGCTTGTGAGACCGTCCGGCTGTAGCTGACGTGGGCTAATGACCACGAAATATCAACGCAATGCGCGAATGGGCACCGAATTCAACGACCGGCTAACATTATGCAGCCGACCACACCGTGGAAGGAAACAATAACGAGCGAATTATCCACGTGAGCTGCCGAGGTTTGCCCGACGGCATGCTGATGATGCCTTCCACTGCTACCGACCGTACGACACATGCTGTGACGCAGTGACTCATCCGGTATGAGTGATTGAACTCTTGTTTAGTCAGTAGAGCAAACGCGGCCACATTCCGTTCGATAAACGACAAATGCTTGTTTAAAATTAATTTGTATTACAATGCCAGTGCCAAAACTGCGAAGAATTCCAATTAAACTGTGTACGAAAACCTATAAAATTAAATTAAAGCCTAACACAAATTCAGAACAATATTCCAACAACGAGAGCATCATGAAAACTGCAAAATAAATGCGAAAATCACTGCCATTCGCTCATCAAAATGCGAATGTGTTCTCGTCGGGCCATGATGTTCGTAAGCGGCAGGGAAAGGAAATCGGTATAATGAGGCAAAAGTTGTTGACCATTCTTTGCCCCCACACACACACCTGCATACACGCATACGCACATGCAGCCCACAGCCAGCGTAGAGTGGAGTTGTGTGCGAGCACCCTCACCGAGCACCACACACTCTTCCACGTGCCACTTAATCCACCTATTAGTCCTCTTAATTGGGCCAGGGTCGCCACCATCGCCACCAGAGACCGCGCGAAACAATCAACCAAAGAGAAAGAAATACGGCGAAGAAACAAAAAAAAACACGCACACGTCCAATCTTGAAACTCCTCCAGCAGCAGAGCTCGCACGACCCAAACAACCCGAAACCGGCGTCGCGTCGAGCCTACCGGAGCGCTATTTTTGCACGTTCCGCAGCCAACCTTCATGCGCGGTTGTAGTTGTAGCTGCACAGCCCTGACAGAGCGCCAGAGGACAAGAGCAGCATAGACCCACACTTTGGGACAAGTTCACGAATAGAGCCGCAGACAAGGGGACAAGCATACCTCCACGCGATCACATCAAGGCCTGCAACGGGTGCTAGATTTTTGAGTGTCGAACGTGAGTACCATTCACGAAACGCGCGGTGAGGATATGCTGAAGTTTGGTGCTACCCCTGCCGGGACATACAGATGAGGGACACACACACACACACAGGCACAGACATTTGTGTCCGAGGTCTACCACTTACCGCATGCGCATAAAGAAGGCGCTTCGGCGCTTTATTCTGCAATAAATGAAACACTTACAATAAAGTAATCTTTATTGTTTACGGAGTTCTTTACGGCACCAAGCTGCTAGAGTCGGGATTTTCCAATACGTCGTCCAATAAAACGCATGACCCTGCAGCATGCAACGCACGTCTCCACTACCTTCGCACACTCCGTTTATGGAGATTTTGCGTTTAAGCATCGCGATTCGCGAAAGTAATCGATCCAACATTTCTTATGCATGTCCAGCAGGCTGCTGCTTGGCTGTAGCTTCGATTAACAATACTTCCCGTAATGATCGTGCCGGAGGACTTGCTGTATTGTAAAGTCGACGGGTGACTTCATCAGAGTAGGAATAAAGGAACAGACACGTTCACCTACATTTCGATTTGATGATAACAACAACAGTCGTCATATTTCTGCTCTCGCTTATCATTTCCATCTACACATTGTATCCTCATGGAAGGTCTGCAATGAATACGATCTCAGACTGCGGTCAGGCTTCAATAATTGAGCGATAACCAAACGGGGTAGCATTGTGCAGCAAAAACAGCCCAAAATGGGCGTCTCTCGAATGATTTCCAAAAGCTCCATACCCCCACCATCTCCATTTCACATCTCATCAACAACTCATTTCGCGAAATGTCAGACAAGATATCTTTCTTTTGCCTTCGCGACATCACAAGGACATCGATGACCACCGTTTTGCACGCGTACACAGCAGCACGCCTATACAGGGTTTTCCATTCCAATTAACAACTGTCCACAGTCAACTAGCAATCCTCGATTTGAAAAACACGATTGTCTACCACTTACAAACAAGTCAAGCCGTTTTTGGTACACTGTCCATTTCAATTTCACAATTGTCGTCTTCGAAAACACACGTCAGATGCGGCACGGGTTGTTTTGGTTTTGGCTGGAACGTGTATCACTTGAAGTTGGGAAAGCTGAGCAACATGGACATGTTAGGCAGTTTTATCTATATTTTAATTTTTAATACAATGCAAAAATTTGTACATTAATCAGTGCTTTTACTGGTAGCAAATGAAAAAAAAATTACAACGTCCCAAAATAACTTAAAAACTGTAACGCTCCAATAATAACTAAAACCAAATGATAAAACTGCTTAGCATGTCCATATTGCTCAACTTTTTCATATTCTCATATTCAATCAAGACCTGTTTACAGCATGGTTCAATTCTTATACACAAGTGATACACGTTCCAGCCAAAACCAAAACAACCCGTGCCGCATCTGACGTGTGTTTTCGAAGACGACAATTGTGAAATTGAAATGGACAGTGTACCAAAACGGCTTGACTTGTTTGTAAGTGGTAGACAATCGTGTTTTTCAAATCGAGGATTGCTAGTTGACTGTGGACAGTTGTTAATTGGAATGGAAAACCCTGTAACACTCTGCCAAGGATGCACATAAATCATGCACGTGCGCTGCCCACACTGTGGCACTGTGGTCTGTGGTCGGAAACATAATTTCTTTTACGTCATCCAAACGGAGACAGATCCTTAGTAGCCGCGCGTAGTATTCATGCACACTAGGTAGGGGGTTCCACTCACGTTCACACACACGCAGTGTTTGTGACAGACGGAAAAGGCATCACACCATAAACGGGAATCGGTGGTTTCCAACACACACATATCCGAGGAATATTCATCTGACATCTTCGTGACAGCTTGTTACTTGGTGGTGTTATTTATACACAGACACGGCGAAAAGTGCTGCGGAGGAGATGGTCCGAGCAGTGCAGAGCTCGCAGAGCAACCCAGCGCTGCCGAGCCGAGGTTAATATTTATGGTAATACGAATAAAACTATTTGCAAGCGGCGAACCTTTCAACTGGGCGCGCGCAACGTCAGTCCCCCTTTGGGGCAACTGTTTAGTCTAGGGTGACGGGTTTGTTTATGTATCTTTGTATAATTTACACTCTCATGGTACGCGGTTGGATGCGTGTATAAGAATGTCTTTAGATTGTAATAAGTTAAGATCAAAAGCGTAATATTTCTTTGTTTCACATACAACTACGCCTATAACCTCAATTCTGTACATGGGACTATAGCCCATCAAAGTTATAAATATACACGTGCACCCCTATCGCCTGTGTCATAGAGTGTCCATTACAGATTAATTATAACTGCTCGATGATGCTGCTGATCATATTCAACATGATCAATCAAGCGCGATCTCCACCCTAATACGGAGTACAGCGAGAACTTGCCATCTTACACACAGCCCAGTGACTCACCGTACTCGTAGTGCCAGGTTCATAGCCCGACGCTGGTGCCTGTGTTATGTCAACAAATCGATGATGGCGGTTCATCAGAGTTCAGACGTCGCATTCACTGTCTCATCGCGCGGTACGCGTGATCTTGCACAATAATATCGTCAGCATGATGTATTGCTTTACGCTCGGATGAGATACACTACACTATCACCCATCCCACTCCAAGATTATGTCCACGTTCAAGGTGAGTCGCTCGGCAGAGATCACGATCACGAGGCAATTTGTAATGCCAACTCCCAGCTTTTCAAGCTAACGGTGGGCGGAGAGGACAGGACATTTTCACAGAACATGTCGAGATCTATTTCCTGGTAAGGGTTACGGTGCGGTGCCCTAGGGCAAGTTGCGATCTTATCAGAACCAACCGGCATAACAACGGGGGAGTGGTGTTCGCTCGATCGCGTTATTGAATCGTCACGATTGCCCACTTAATCCAGCCGTTCGGCTCGGGATTACAAAAAAGGGAAGTCGACGTAGGGAGTATATTGAAAAGCTTGGCGCTCTAGGCGCCTAACGAGCAGAGCAGTAATTATCGTGAGATAGTTGGAGTTGGTCTAGAACTGAATTGCCATCTAGTTAGCATTTAGTTCGAGCTTTTATTGGGTAAGTGGCTTTGATTGATTGTTTTTGCTGCCTCTGGAACCTACTGGAACGGACTGAAATTAAAAGTTCCATAATGTCTGCGAGGCCATACCAGTGTTCCTGGAGATTCAATGTCCATTTATTTCTGGATCAGAGATACTCCAACAAATTTTATGCTTTTAAATAAACACATCTTAATAAAATACATGACCCCGAAGGCTGATTGCAATCTCCGATTCGATTCGCTTCCATCGCTCTGAACATGTCAACTTACCACACATCCACCATACTTTACCCACCAGTGTTTGACCAAGATCAAGTTCTTACACCATGACGTAGTACAACAACAACAAAAAACCCACGATTTAATGCCTCAGCTCGCATAAGTGTGAACACAAACCGATTTGACAGATTTGTGCTGACCGCTTCTCCAAAACGCGATCCCTGCTCCAAGGATCCAATATTGTCCGTGAGACTTACCTGTGGGAAAAGGAGGGGAAGAAAAGAACAGAAAAAAAAAACAGTTTGGATAAGTCGTACGAAGCATTAAAGTGATCGGGTTCGAGATAAATCTCCCTCTGTGTGTAGTAACACCCCTCGTCCTGCACGGTCTTTAATCGTCGTGTCGACCCGTTTCGGTTTTATAAAACATGAAAAAGCCTCCAGCAGTGCAAAAAGGAGTCGCACCGCGCACGATCATCGCGGTGGTAAAAGGAGCGGGCAGACCTGTCAGTATACCGGACACATGTTCCGTTTTCGCACACCGACTCCGATCGCCCTGACAGATGTGACCGGTCCGGTAGGTTGGAAGGTAGGTGTGTGTGTGTGTATGCGTGCAAAGAGCGTTCCCGATCTTGTACGTGTGGCGTGTTATGTTTCGTGCGACGCCACAACACACGAACCACGGCGGAATCGATCTCGAAACCGCGCTCTTGCGCCCTTTCGCTAATTGAAGTCAAGGGCAGAACGCCGGCTACGTCGGGACGGGTCCGATCTGGCTGAGCATGCGTTCGAAGAGATCTTGCAGCCCTACAGTGAAACGTACTAGACGCTCGGGGATTCATTTTTATGATTATAAATTATACTAGGAAGCATATAATAAGCGTCAATATTTATTCACCTTACGTTTAAGTAAGCTTAATCATGTAGATTTATTGAATTTAATCATATGGAAAAAGGCTACATGCTAAGAGAGCTGTTAAAATAAATCCATTGGCCTTAAATAGATCGACATTATCGATCGTACTGTACCGCATCTTCATTCGCCAACTCTCTCGACCTGATAGTTTGATTCGATGGTAGAGATAGGACAATTCAAGTGCTTGACTCACTGCACAATACAAGTGCATACACCTCGTGCATGCATGATTTGCTTAAGATGGGATTTATTCACGACACACTTCAGTTTTGAAGTACTTTATAGATCAATGTAGAGTGCAATGGAGCTGATTTTATGATCATTCTTACTCGGAATTTAAACAAATAGAACTATTTATTGTTAGTATTATTCCTTTGCAATGCTTGAACATGTAAATTATTATTTAACTCCAGCCTGTCATCGAGGCATCATACCCTTCATCGTTATCACTCCACACTTTCCAGTGATGCAATCGAGCACACGTCAATGACTCTACTAAGCATCAGATCTGCCTCCAAGGTTCTAAGTGTAGTCTCGCTTAGCAAAAATTCAGGCACCCAAACACTTGATTATGCCATCGTAATCTGTCTTAATCATGTTAGGGGGTTTTGATTGATAAGACCTCAAACTATCAATCCTCAAGGATCAAAGATCAACCGAACCCAAACACACTGCAGAACTTATTGGAACTTGGCAAGAAATCATGATTTCGTAACGTAAATTTCCCCAACGTGTAGGCATGGAGGCCTCCCACAACATTTCCACCACTGCCACATCAGCCCCGATTGGCGGGATGATAAGCCAGCGGGCACAACCAGCGAGCACGTAATGATTGGTTCTGAAAAGGGTGCGTGTGTGTGCCTGCGGTTGATTGCAACGTGCAAGAAGTGGTGGTACTGTCGATGCACTTTTCAATGTCATTCGGTTGGCAGAAAATGGGGCTGTACCAGAACGGGAGCCGGCAGCATTGATAACCTCCCGTTGTGCGGTTACGTGCCGAACCTCTCGGCGAGCAATTTTTACGCGTGCAGATGCACTCTGCACACACTGTGCATTTATTTTAAAAAAGAAAACATACATTTTCTTCTAATAACTGTGGGGAAAATGGGAGGGGGAAATGACCGAATAAACGCAGCTCACCAATCAAAGAATTGATACTGACGACACTCTTTCACTGTGTTAATTAGACGTCAGCGGGTTGACTTCAAACGCTCCATTACACACTCTCCCTCTGTCACGCACACACAAACATGTCAACCAGCCCGCCGACAAAACCCAATTAGCACCACCAACCAGCCCACGGAGCGCATCAAGCGAAAACATAAAAATGTACTGCAATTGCAGTTTGGCACGCGAATATTCGCCACGTCAGACTGAACAGACTTCCCACCCGAAAAAGGTTGGTTCCCTCGCTGTCCCTGCAAGCGTGCCTAATTTGTCGTGACCACAATAGGGAGTCATGGTTTCCCCCAAAAACTACCTTCCCGCAGGGTGTGTCAATGCAACCGAACCCATTAGAGAAGCATTTTTTTTTTTTGCTGGAGCAAAGCATTCCCCTGTTTTGCCAAGTGCTGATGGTTTTTCTGCACCAAAAGCTGCAAAAAGTGATTGCAAAACAGAAACATAATTTCCCCCTCAAGATGATGCTCACGTTCAATTCATCATTAAAATAGCGATCGATTCAGGTGTAAGGAAAACTACCAGCCCGCCACACATCAAACACACTTCAAATGCCAATTTTACTTTCATACACCTTCACTTGTGCAGTAAGAGCAACACAGCAACGAAACCAAGCAAAAGTGCATTTATCAGCAAGTGAAATTTTCCTTTCAACCAAAGCGGCGGGGTAAGGGCGGGAAAACCTAATTTAAAAAAAACCATCCAAACAACGCTCCCCCATGGGCAGCTGTGTGGGTTTAGTCGTCGCGTGGTTGTAGACGGTTTCGTTTTTATCGGCTTCGCGTTCCGCGGGTACATATTTTCGACAGCTTACTGCAAGTTAATCAAACTAAAACTAGCCGAAAGAAAAACATACGAAAACAAACTAAAAAGCAGCGTTGCCATAGCGTTCGCGAAATCGAGTGTAACGAATCGCGCAAGCCCCTTGTTGTTGAGAGGGGAGAAATTAGCAAAACGAGCGAACAAATCGAGCAGGGGGGGGGGGGGAAGACAAGCAAAAGAAGAAAATGCAAACTATAAAAATACACACACACACAGTGCAAGTGAGCATGTAACAGCGAAAGCGAACAACATGCACCATTGCGAAAGGGGATGGGGGGGGGTGCTGTGTGCAAGTTGTTTGTTTTTTTTTTCTGTTTCTGTTGTTGCGCCTTTCCCCTTTTGGCTGGCGAAAGGCAAAGAAAACAGACGGGGGAAAACGGACGAATTCAAGTTCAAGTTCAGTGCGGCGCAGTGTACAAAATTTTGCACAGCTCGCTTTACTGGCGACCCTGTGGAACTATGACGACCGAAAACCAAATGAACCGTGCTGCTTCCGCTGCTCGTGAGCCCGTGAAAATGTTGTAAAACTATATGACCGTTTCGGCTGGCGCCGCGGTAGAAGGCATACAAGCATTATTGCAATTGGCTTCTTGATATGTTTACGACAATGGAAATTTCATTAAAAGTGTTCTTCAAAGGCTCGGAAGTGTCTGAGAGGAGGCTGAGCAAGGTGACGTAAAAAACCCCTGCTCCGCACCAGGCCGGGAATTGTTGCAGAATATTATCCAGAGCTTCAAGAATGATTTCTTCATTCGAGAGACTTATTTACATAATGACGCTGTAAAAGAAGTAATCACTCGGAATCAATTATGAACTCACCGGCCCCCAGCCGGACTGATTTATGGACAACTAAAATTAAACGATGATAACTCAAAGCACTAAACAATCACTGTACACACTGGCCGTCGCCTATCAGGAAGATTACAAATTATCATGGAAATGGAACGTAAATAGCGGGGCGAAAAGCAACAAATTTCCGCACAACAATAGCTCTCTGGCGTTCCCTCCCTTTCCATATGCAGCGGGCGAGAAGAGCTACATAGACCAAAATAGCATACAAGCAAACGAAATAGCGAGAATATGAAAGAAAAAACAACAACATAAGCAGCACCAAACGAATCCATCAAACAAGCTCCAATTTAGCTTTTAAAATCAAGTTGAACAACCTGCTAGAGCCAGCGACGCATGGTTCAGGTTCATGGTCATACGCATTAATTTAGCTGGCCCCCTTGGAATATCAGCCCCCCCTTGTACCCCTGTGTATGTGTGTGTGTGTGTCTGTCGGTAAACCTTCCTGTGCTTCTTTTTCGCAACAATACACCACCTGGGGGGCTGCTACTACCCTAGGCTAAGAGCGCTATGCGCGCGTTCTAGTGCGCGCTCACTTTTCACACGGCAGCGTGTAGAGCGCTAGAACTCCTCTCCCCCCGTGCTACCCGGTAGGGAGGGGGGAGGGAGCAAAATCACTGCCAACCCCCTCCCTCAGCCCCAAATGGTGGGTTGGTGGAGCACGCAACAGTTAATTACAATTATGAGTCTCCATGGTCCTCCGCGGGATCGAGGGAAGAACAAAGCGCGCAGACGATTGTCGCTCATTATTATGGCGCTGCATAATTTACGTCAAAATGTTGCAAAAAGGTTTAACCCAGCCTGGCAGCCCCCCTCGCCCTTTGTTGGAGACACGATTAAAAAAAAAGGAAATTAAAATTCACGAATGCAATAACTACAAAAACAGCCATCTCCAACCACTGGACGAGGCGAAGCAGTGCGAAGGAAAATGACGGAAAAATGACGCATTGAATGCCGCCGGCCGGCCGGCTGATGGTCGGCGCGGTGGTAGTTTGCCAAAAAAAAAAATCCCCCCCGACTGAAGAATCCACAATAAAAATGCAAAAAACGCTACCTGAGCACAAATCAACACAATAAACACTAATTAACCACCATCAACAGACGGTGCGCGTCCTGTCCTGGTGTCCAGGTTGTGGGCCGCAGTCCCTTTTTCCTCCCACAACACCGACTATCGCCTATTATACCGATGGATCCGATTTCAGTTCAACGCAGAAACCTTCACCTTTTCGCTCCTTTCCCCTATGTGCCGGCCATGGTGCTTTTTACCCTTCAGTTCAGCACATTTTCAACCACAATAAAAGTGAACCCAGCGAACCATAAACCGAACACTACACTCAAAGGAATGCCGGGGAGAATCGTCCCCCATCGTCACTCTCACACACACACACTCACAAATGCAGTGAAAAAATCCGCGCAGCGGAAGAAAAGCGTTTTACTAAGAAAACAATGTACCAGTGTGGAATGTTGTACTGTGTGTGTGTGTGTGTGTGTGTGTGTGTGTGTGTGTGTGTGTGAGAAGAGTGCGAAAAGTGGAAAGAAAAACACTGCACACAAAAACGTTAAAGTCGGTGGAAAATGGTCGTACCAAGCGTTGGAAAGTAAAATAATAAAACTAAAACTAACAAGAACAGCAAACAAACATACAACTACACGACGTCAGAACAGTGCGCGACATAAAAAGTGACAAAAACGAGTCAATTTAACAGGGAAAAAGACAGTAAAAAAAAGAACACGCAATGAAACACATAAAACACACACACACGTCAGATGAAAAGAGTTTTTGGCTTACCCAAAATGCGAAAAATTGGCCTGCCCTACCGAAAACAAAAATAAAGCAAGCAAGAACCACAAAACAAACAACAAAAAACTGACCGAAAAAAACAACAAAATTGTCATCAAAATCGACGAAGCATAAACCCTTTTTACTCCGCTCAAAGCGGCTATTAACTTTGCTGGCTTTTTATTATGTCTCTTTTTCCCCCTCTCTTTTTCTCTCTCTCTCTCTCTGGCATTCCTTCTTTGTCCACACCCGCCCCTCCTGCTGCTGCTGCTGCTTCCTGTGTGCGTAAAATTGTGCTGCGTAAAGCAATTGCGCATATTTTAGGCGCGAGCGTCGATTTCGCTCTGAGTGTGTGTGTGTGTTTAACGCTCTTGTTAAACGAACGAGAACACTTCTTTTTTTTTTTTTGGTATCGTAAAAGTGAGTTTTTTGTTGCATTTTTTTCCCTGGTGGCGACCGAAACTGCAATTGTCAATCCAAATTTGCGTGTCAGCCCACAAGCGAGCTACTGTGCTTGACGGCGAAGCTTAGTCAGCCATGTCATCACCCATCAACTGACACAGTGCGAGGGGAAAATGGATGCGTTTTTCATGGCTTAATTTTTATTTCAATAACTCAATTAAGGGTCTTTTCGCTTTACCGCAATTTTGATCACATCTTTTGTTTGATCAGAGTTGGCCGCAATTTTTCTAAAACAAACACGCCCCAGAATGTTTAAAACTCTCATCGTCATCTAAGACTAAAGACAACCAAAGTGGGTCGTTTCGTGATATACCACACGCGTGATTTGCGTGCCATTTTCTCTTCTTTTTTTGTGCACCCCTCTTAAACCAACATTATTCTTCGCTGTACACACATTGTTTCACTAGAAACCATTTTTCATGACCTCCTTCCTTTGATGCGATCTCAAACGGGGCACGTTGCAATTTCGGTAGCATTTTCCCACCCACCCAACACACCACTGGGAGCTCGTAAAACACGAAGTAAAACCCCCACGGTCCACATCAAAGCCGACTGACGGCTCACGATCGTACGCCGGGCCCGGTCCGAAACCAGACTCTTCTATTGACTTTGATCTTTGCCCATGATCGGAAAGCCCTTGGAAAGGTGGTGGTTATTTTGACGGCGACAGCGCTGAACGCTGAACTTGACATCGGGTGCGACCGGCACAGCGCGACACGGCGCCGCTACTTTATTGAAGCCCATAAATCTCTCTCCCGCCGAAGTCGCGTTTCGCTGTGCCGGTCCTACAGAAGCGACACCGAATCGTCGTGGTGATCGTGGTAGACACCAAGCGCACAACAGCTGACATTTGGTATTTGGCTCACTGCGGAGCGCGAAATCTTTGCAAGAGCGGTTAATAACTACCACCAGAGCGAGCGGTGGCGGTGAAAAGTGAAGGGAGACAATCTTCATAAAGCAGGGCTGTAGTAAATGAAGTTGCCAGAGAAGAATACATTCTGTTTAATGAGGTACTACACTGTGTGTCCTGTACCCCCACATCGCCATTTGTAGCTACGATGAAGGTCGATGTGGTCGATTCTTTTCAGGATGAATAGTAGGAACTTTAATGATCAATTGCCTCTCAGCAACAGCTGCGATCTCAGATCTCAGACCCATTCTAGACGCAAGAAGTATGACATTTGCGCCGGTTAATCAAGTAATCAACAACTTCCCGAGACGTGAGATAGACAAAACACGAGCCACGACAACAGCACAAACCAATCAAACCTGCTTCACAGCCCACCGTCCGTTAGTACAACCAGCGTGCCAAAGGAACTGTCCCTTTGCCATGCCGGATGATGCCCACGTGGCGCTGGGTCCAGCATTAACTGGACGCGCGTGAGATCTGCCCACGCGCCACCCACTGGTGGAGGCTATCGACCGACAGAGAGGGTGCCCAGCTTGGTTGCTGCAAGCTTGGCCGGCCCGCAAAGCCCTACGCGCCACGAGCAACGGAAGAAAGGCGATATTTGCATCCACTTGCACATTGAGCGCTGGTGACCTTGCATTCCAGGAAACATGGCAACGATGGAAGGAAAGCCGGCCCACAGCCACTATATTGCTACATTTTGCTTCCGCTCGTGCAATCGTTCAGCTCCCAACGGGAGGAGATGGGCGTGGGTGTACCGCATCCGATGGCGTTTCCAGCTGCATTGCAAATGAGACTTTTCCCATCTCACCGGAGAGCTGTGCTAGCGGCCGGGCTTTTGCAACTACACAGTTCTGCATTGGCGAAGCTTATTTTAAGATCCAGTCACTTCAAGTGGACAGTATTCCCCCAGACAACAAAATGTTAGTTTTGCGGGTAGCTTTTATAGGGAAAAATAACAACGTTGTTAGGAGATGGCGAAATGGCGACATTAGTAAGGGCATGAAATAACACACCATGGGTCGTGAGATCGAATCTTAGTATGGAACCACTTTATTTGCTACAAGGGCATCATTTTTAAGCATCTTTTCGATATTAAACCCATAAGTCGACTATAAAAAACGCCTTAACTAAGCCTGTTGAATGGGCCATTCAAGCTAAAAGAAAAGAGCCTGTAAATGCCCCTGGTTGAAAAACACATCACACACATACGTAATTTAATATCTCCATTTAAGACACTCCATCACTACAATCATGATGATGATGATGATGATGATGATGGGTTGACACTTCATGTATAGCGCCTGGTAACCATCAACATAACAAAGACAGCGAATGATATATTGCATAAATATAACTTCCCATAGCACAAAAACAAATAAACACAACACTCCTCCTCCGCCACCACCAACTGGTTGACGACGGTGCGAAGGTTTACGATGATTTCGAATGCATGGCATGTCGCGTTTTAGCATTGACCACTCCGAGAGGCTTCGCTGCGCCACCATTGCAACACTACACACGCGGAGAGCTGCATTGTGGCACACATTGGCACGTTTTCAACGCGGAAACGACCGAAAAAAAAAATTAAAAAAGAAAATGTGAATGCCTGCTCTAACCTCACATAAAGGAAGTTCTCTCTACATCTTTTACACATTATAACCCCCTGTGCATGGGGTTCCTCGCCTTCTCCTCGCAGGGGATGGGGGATGATGTAATTTTTTACGGTGTGCGTAAGTACCGCCTGAAGTCGTTGTCGCACACCAGATTTGTGTGTTTGTGCTACCAGCCGGTGACCAATCTACGCCAGTCAATTAGCATTTATGTAAAGTAGTAAGAGGCTTTACAGCGCTCGGAGGGGGAGTGCAAAAAAAGTAGTCAAAGATGGCGTTATACCAAACGAGTGCGCAAAATATAAAGTCGCGAAAGCATTCACTCGCCGCGACCAAAGAACGATATCAATCTGGCCCCCGAAACGCTGTCCGCACATCCGGAGAGTGTGCGGTGAATAACAAGGGGATATTCCTCGATGGTTCCCTATTAAGCGTTCTTCAAACGTTATTAGTCGTAATAAAGCGATATTTTATGTTTCTTTATTCGTCTTTTAAAAATGCTCTAACAGACTTTCATTTTCTACTCCATTTCAAACATTGGTTTGGCCTTGAGTTTTGTAAATTATCAATCGCTCTGATCTATTGAAAGAGACATTGAAAATCATTTTAATTGCACTGAAGCTTATTTATAGTTCAGGATGTCTTTGAATCCCCAGGCACTTCACCTATACATCCCTATACGCTTGCGCAGCAGGAGATCGAGCGATCAGCGCACCAACAACCAATCCAGACCTGATTAGAATCTTTATCTCGTTTGCACGCCACTAGCGCACCATAAATCGCTCGTCTTAACGGCGGCTGTGGTCTTAATAATGCGGCGATGCGCACCGAGAGATTGTCCGCTCGTGATTGACCAGATTTCTAATCGCAATTCCTGCTCCTGACAGCAAACCAGTTTGACTTGCTAGGACCAGCTCTTTGCAGTTGTCGGGGCCTCCTGTATTTGCTTTCAATTTCTGCTCTGTCCTGCAAGCGACTGACCCGTTTCTGGAGAGATAATGCGTGCGTGAGAACCCAAATTGGAAAGCCGAACGATTCTAAGATTCCTTCACGCGTGGATGCTGTGATGTGCACCCCTTCTTTGAACAAAAAAAAAATCAAACTCACACAACCACAACGCATGGAACATAATGCACACGATGCAACATGGGGCGTTTTGAATGGAAAGAAATGGCCGTGGGATTTTCCTTTTTTTCTGCACCATCTCGCCACGAAAACATTTCATTTTCCTGTTTTGTTCCGCTCGTTCTGGCAGGATGTAATGAGCTGTCCGTAAGAAAACCCTCTATTTTACGTTTTTCTGAGCCAAACCAAACACGAAACGAAAGGGCAGGGGCAGTTTGCGGCCACTCTGTCCCATGACTGCCAATTGTTCAGCAACAGCAGTTGGAGGATAGCCCGACGCAGATGCATTGTTGACTGTCGAATCATGGGGACGGGGGGGGGGGGGGGGGGGGGGGGGAAGTTCCACCACTATTTGCAGTGCAGTTTTGCCTTTGCTTTGCCCCGGTGTTACCATGTTCGCCGTTTACTTTCGCTTAACGCAGCAAAATTTCATTCTCAACGCTAGAACAACCGCCAACTGTTTTCGCTCCGTTGCCGTGGAGAGCCGGGGAAAGGATTGCGATTGCATCGAAAGTGCAACGAGTGCAGGATGCCGCCACTGCCCGATCATGTGCACCAAGCATGTGCCCTTCCTCTTGCGCCTCCCTTTGCAAAGCGCAACAGATTGCGTAAGAAGACGAAATTTGCTGCACGTTAGCACAGGACAGGGGGCAGCGTTAGCGAGTTCGTTTGCAGCGGCTGCATCGGGTTGCATTCGGCGAACAAGGTAAGAGGTTCACACACACACATACACACACACTCCCACCGGTACACCTTTACATGCTGCTCTGTGCCAGGCAAACCAGGGAAGGAAGAAGCGACCAATCGTGCCATCGAACTTCCGCCCAGCGTTAGAAAACTGAACCTTTCCCTTACGGGAGAAGTCGTCGTTGAGGGTGTTTCATGGCAGTTTCGTGTGTTGTTTTTCGCTCTAGTTCAGGGGATCAGCTTTCTTCCACGAAAGTGGTGTCCTATTTTCATGCGCATTGCTTAACTGTATGCGGTGTTGTACGAAAACGAGACGAAATTGTGCGCTCTACGAAACGTTGACTCTTAGGGAATGTTTTAAGGGAAGAACATTGCGCTTTTCTTAATGGAGTTTCTTCGTTGAAATATAAATCCACAAGACCACAATCCACCGTTTTAAAGCAAAAGGTACACATATTCTTTCAGCAAGTTTTGTGGCATTTCTAGCGTGTTATTGAAAGTGAACAAACCAGCACCAGGAATCCAGGATCATTAACATTTAAGTCCAGCTGATATTCTTAACCCGTACGATCTCCGTTTCACAAACACAACTCTTTCACCTAGTCGAAACCAGTCCAAACTGCTGCAAGCGACAATAATTGCCACCATTTGCGAACGCTCTCGCTCTTGATGGTGAGGAGCACCAGGGTGCAAAAGGGTGTTGGCGCATTAGAAAGGAGCGACCGACGCGTTTCTTCGCGCACCCGCTCTGCTCCGGGTGTAATTGACCGGCTTGACAACAGCTACCCCTTTCCCATCCGCCCCGGTGCGTTTGTGTGTAACCAGTGTCTGATTTTCGTTGCAAAATCCCAAACCAGAATGGGAAAGAGGAACCAACCCCGTACAACCCGACCGCCAGAACGAGCAGGGAGAGAGGCTGGTGTTGTTTGCGGAAGAAAACACCCGTTAGAAGACCTTGAACGATCCGGTTGTGGGGTGTCGCGCCAGCCGGTATTTGAGCAAAAGCAAGCAGGCAACCATTGCACCATTACAAATGCATCCACACACACACTCCTCCCGCACTGCAACTGCACCCGAAGAAGGCGTGTGGTGTTGTGTGCATCTTGCACCGTGTGCCACTTGGGCCCGATTTGCAAAGTGCTGTTGGAAATCGATCGAATGCCCGTCCCGCTTTGCCTGCCGTCGGTTCTGCTTCCCTTCAAACCGGTGGTGTTGCGTTTCATGCAACACGCCGTGTGCAGCAGCGCATCGACGCTGCTTTCCTACGGTGCATCACTCGACCCATTCTGTGGCGGGACGGACAGAAGAGTGTGCAACTAGCATTCTTCCACTTACAGGTTCTCTATCTCTCTCTCTCTGTCTATCCTTCTTGACAGCTGTCGATTATCGAGATGACATTTTGCTCCCAACGGGTTGCACAAACCGGGACAAGTGGACGGACTACCGTAGCCGGTGCGATTATCTACCCACTTCCCGCACTGTACACTGTGCACTGCCGCTTAACCCAGGACCTTAACGGGTATAATCGGTTGTTCTGCTGCCTCTAAGCATTGAAAGGAAAACCTCAACGCCGCTACGAAATGGCACAACGCCGAACGCTTTCGCTAACGATCGATAATGACGGGAAAATGGGCGTCCGGGCGGTGCGAACGAAAATGAACGCAATTTTAACGATAACGAGCTGCGCGAGAGGGAAAAACTGAGGCACTGAGGAAGTAAAACAAACAAAAAGTGTGAGTGAAGAACGGCTGAAACGCTACAGCGGGGGAGCGACAACAAAAGTAAAAACACTAAATCGAACGATAACGAAAGACTTCATCATCAAACAAGCGACGAACGCGCACTGATGCAGAGGCATTATTGCTTACTCTTACACAACAGTTGTTGTTATTTCAAACATTTCATATTAACAGTTGCGTTAAACTAAAACAAAACACTGCTCCTTTCAACCCTCCCCAGCACGCATAGCTCCCATTCACTCATTCTTAATCGCTTCGGCAGAGTTGAAACCTCCCCAGCGCACCAACGGGTGCAAATTAAATTAAATTAGCAGTTTTGCTCAATTTCATCCCATAAGCCAATTCTCGGTGCCGCCGCATTTTCGGTGCATTTCGGATAAGATGCTTCCTCTTGCACTGGCCGGTTCTGTGCCGATTAAATAACAGCAGCGAACAAAACCCAAAAAAAAAAACTGCAGCGACCGCACCACACAGCCCCTCCTCGCAATTGGTTTGCGTTAATTTCCACCATCCTCGTGCGTTCTCCTACCAGGCAAGGCAAAAGAAGGTAAGGAAGTAAAGTGCAGCAGAGAGCGAAATGCACTCATGCGGCCGCAGAGAAAAAATAAGCTTTATTATGTCCCACCGCCAATTCCCCCCCCCCCCCCCGCTATCGTTATCTTTCATCACATGCTTGATAGTCATTAATTTAATGACGCTAAGAAGATTTTCATCTGTTTGTTTTTGTTTTCGAGCGAAATTAATCTTCAGCCTGCAGACTGGCATGCGGTTCCTTCATAATTTTGCAAAGTAAACAAAGAATTTTAATTTACAGAAGCTCGTATCATCGGTTTTTTTTCTCTTTATAGCGCACATTGTTCCAGTAGCCCAGCGGTTTAGTTACGGTTGAGCAAATGCTTTCGTTCAACCGAAACCGATTGATATTTGACCAACGTTGACGAACGGAAAAATAAAACCGCTCCAAAATCCCAAACATGGCCGATCGTGGCCCCTTAACGTTGAGTCTCCCATTTCAGCGCGCAAGGGGCGGCAGTAAGTCGATCATGCATACTGCAACGGCAGCGGCAGCCGCCACAGATTGCAGCACCGTCGCCGACATCACTTAAGCAGCCGCAACTTAGACGACGAACCCCCCCTGGGGATGAATGGTCCAGTAGTGGAAGAGATGAAGGAACAGTCGAAAGGAAAACCGCATTCGGTCGATTAATTATGAGCTCTCGAGGTAATTTGTCAAACCATTTGCTTCAACAATTCGCTCACACAGACGGGCAGCACAATCATTTGCACATTATCAAGTTCCATGTGTTCGGGGGGTTTTGTTCGCGTGCTTTAATGAGGAGATCCTTCCAGTAGGAAATCGGCTCCAAAAAAAAGCTCAATCTTAAATCGGCATTCCAGACCATCAGCCGTATCAGCTGCGGCAACAGCGCTGTACACAAGCTGTAGACCCGAACGCCCCGGCTGGATGATCGGCAAAGATAATCTGCGTCCGTTTGCAACTCAAACCACACGCACTCTGTCAGGGCGGGCGACGCTCGAAAGGATGCTCGCAAGGAGCTTGAATAAATTGGCGATCATTAACGATGGCAACCAACGAGAGGAGATGTTCGGCCCGGAAAGTTTCTCAGGCGATTCTTGATCTCTTTTTTATTCTCTTTTAATGTTTGAAGAAAAAAGCGCATCAGCGCGAATGGATGCAACGCGATGGAAGTCAGCTGGAATAGAAACAGAACACTCCACACCCGAAGAAGCACGGTGCAATTAAGTGAGTGTGAGTGGATCAAGTTACGGCTGTCATTAGGGTGGGGGATGTACCACCACCACAGAGAGATGAGCGGTTGATAATTTGCCAAAAATGCTGCAGAATAATTTGACAGTTTCATGTATTTTCATTCTCTGGACAAATCTGGAGCTTTGGCAAGCTGTGTTAGCCACTTTCCCACCAGCCGACATTCCCACCCATACTCATTTCCAGCGAAGCTAACCATTAGCTATGCGTAAAGTAATTCGCATGCGTTCTTGATGTGGCTTGATGTCACAAAAAGAAACCAAACCAAACATAACACGGCCCGCGAATGCGCAATGCAGTTGTCTCGCAGCTTCGGGGACTTGGTTTTCCCCGTTTCCTTGCCTTCCCTTCGGCTCCTTAAGCGCAATTTATGCACCCAGAAAGTAGTGGACAGCATTGGGAAGGTTTTATTCCTTTTCCGTATGCGGTACGTGACTGTCAGTCTCCGGCAAAAGGGTACAGAGCTCGAAAAGTTGCTTGATTTGTTGGCGCAAAGTGATGTCATAAATTTCGGTCGCTCCCGCTCGGTCGCAAACTGGCCCGGGGTTTGCGGCGCGGAATCAGTTCGGCGAGCTTGAACGAAATGGCGATCCGCCGCCACCGCTTTTGATTGCATTAAGCGAGCCCCGGGAAGCAATTAAATTGCTCTGGGCGCGTGTAATTTAATACAGTTCGCTTCCTTTGTGCTTCCTTCCTAAGCGTTTTGGGGGAGGGGGGAAGTGATAAATGGAAGCAATGTTTGGCCAGGCGTGCTCGTGTGTATGTGTGTGTGTGTTTGGTAGAGTAAATCAAATCAAAGGTAAAACATTTTTATGAAACTATCTTCAAACTTCCAATAAGAATAATATTAGATTGAAAAAGCTGATTAAGAAAGTATCTGAAAATTCGAAATCAAACTGAAAGGGAAAGCATTTGCACAACAACTTATGCACCTGATGGAAAACGCAAACGATTCTTATGAAAACACCAAATTTCCCAGAAAAATATTGGCTGCTTTCAGCATGGTTTTATTTTTTTCTCCAGTCTTTTCCTCCTTTCTAGCATTTTAAATGTGGCCCGTTCGCAGTCGTACGCATCGATTTGCTCCATCATTTACGCTCCCTTTGGCAGCCGGCAGAAAATAAACCTGCCAATAAGCGTTAGATGTGTTGCCACTCTCGAAAGAGCATTTGTTCCACTGTTGTTGTGTTTTCCTCCTCCTTTCGCAACAGATTAAGATCTTCCCCTTTGCGGCACACACCCGTATTCGTGGTATGATCTACCACACGGGGTCCGGTCTAATGCAATGAAAATGTTATAATACACACCCCATAATGGCGAGACAGCGCAACAAAACAGGATGCAGACGGTGTCGATGCGTGGGGTACGTTCGCCAAATCCTTTCCGTATCCCCCTGGAGCTTTTGCACGATTGTGCGGATGGTAGAAATTAAATAAAGATATTTTTTCTACTTCTGCCCTTTTTATCCTGCCAGAAGGAACAAATACAATCGCTGAGCACGCTTTTTTTCATTGCTGTTGCGAATTTTATTTGATACCACGCAGCACCATGCATTTATGTTTTTTTCAATTTACCACCGGGTGCTTGTAACGCGTTCGACATCCGCCAAATCGTGGCGAGGACCATTTGAAAGCTGCACAATGCTGCCCTCGAGCGGTCGGGCGAGGCAGGCACGCGACTCCAATGCGCGATCGAACCAGACCTGCACCTTGCGCCCTTTTTTTTTGCGCCAATAATAAAAGCGTGCCGGCGATGGGCAAGTGTCCGTACATCCTGCAGACACAGGATGCATCCTGTGCTCGTGATGTGCAAACGAAAAAAAAAAAGAACAGCATTAAACATTGAACACGAAAACTAAACTGAATAAAGGGCCACACAATGGAGCAAGGTTATTAGCAATTAAAAACTGACCAGCAGTCCAGCATAATGGTTGCGTACACACCTAACATTAGGCTCCTTTTGCTACGTGCTTAGAAAGAGGACGACCCAAAATTGCATTAAATTGCAACGGAATAATGGGAAGCGAAAAAGGCACTCTGCTGGCAGCACATGGGGACCGACCCTCCAGCACTTAATGAAACGCAAATAGAATTAGCATAGTTTTTGTTTTGGTGGTGCGCTTTTGCCTCGCTCTAACCGCTCTCTAACCGGGCACAACGTGGGTTGTAGCGCTGTCACCTGCTGCGTAAAAATTAATATATCCACGCCTCGGGCAGCATAGGCCAAAGATGAATGCTGTCTAGACGTTTTGCCCGAAACGATTCGTGCCAATCCTTTCCGTGGTTGCCACAGCTATAGACAGCTGTGCCTACCCGGTTGCACACTGTGTTATTATCGGAAAAAAGCATTCTTTTTTGCCAATAGCTTGTAAATCAACCGTTTCTAATCACATTTGTTTGTGTAAGACACCGACACAATGTGTTGTTGGGGCGAGCTAGTGATTATACCCTAATGCTCCCCCCTCCCATACTATTTGTAGTTTGGGAGAGCTTTAGGTTAGGCAGATGGTAGACAGAACAATCATGATTTTTTATGTTACCTTCATAAAGGTCAGACAGTGTGCATTACATGCAGCTGGCAGATTCCCTCCAAACAATCTCCATTATTGTTACACTTGTTTTCTTTTGGTCACACTTATCGCCATTAAAATGCATCCCTTTTATTAAACGTTATCAATCCCACCTGTTTCTGGTGTGTAAGCCACCCACCACAACGGTATTAACCCCCCCCCCCACTCTTCCATACACACAACCACGCTCAATGACATTGCAGCTTCCGTCGTCATTTGACGCTTGCAATATCGTGTGTCCCTTATTCCTGCATATAAACTTTTTTTTACCATTTTTTTGCACTCCCCCGATACGGTTTGCGCGTTCGTACTACAAACGGGAGCGACAACGGGTACACAAATAAACGTTTATTACGATTGCCACCCCCCCCCCCCCCCCCCCCCCAAACAGTGCGATAGGTTCAGGGTACAGTGAGCGCAATTGCAGTACGCTGCACATCACCGTGCATCAAGTACACCGCAGACAGACACATACAGACACGGGCGCTTTACGAACACATCCCGAACCTACGACAACGCCAAATTATTTTGTCTCGATTCGGATCGTACCGCCGGCTGCAGAGCCAGTTGCCGACGGTCATAAAAAATGCAAACAGCAGGCCATGCACCTCTGCTGGTTCTCACTCTCTCTCCAGTTGGAAACGCTACGGCACTTAAAAAGCAATTAGAACACTTTGCCCATTGACCGATAAACCTTGGGGGAGGGAGGGAGGGGCCGGTTTTGGTAGAGGGTGGTTGTTGTTTTTTGTCGTTCTTTGTGCATGAGCTACATTTCTGGAGCATAAGGTAAGGATTTTTTCAAGACATAACGAGATAGATCTAGTGACTCGTAATTCCCGTAAGTTGTAATTGGAATTTAAAGTCCAACAGGAACTTATTCTAACAGGAACTTACTTTTATCATGCGCGAGTCATATAGATACTATCCAGAGTTTGTGTAAAAAGGTCATTAGACCCAAACAGTACAAACCTACACATCCCCTCCACCATGTGCTACCCACACCGTACCCCATGAGTCATATTCTGGTATCTTACAAAGAGGAAAAAACCTGAAATTCCCGACCTACCCCGACGACACAAAGAAGGCGACACTGGAGACACTATCTGATAACGCAACCGCAACCAGCAGCAGCTTCGTCGATGTCGATTTTTGGTCAAAAGACGTGCGTCACACCGGTGCGTTGCGTGCGACTCTTTGTTGGATAAGGCAAAAAAAAAGGTCCTCACAGGTGAGTGAGAAGCTCTTGGATATATCTATGCAAGAAGGATGGAATAGTCCGCCGGCGCTGCCGCACGCAACAAGCAAACAGATACTCACACTGCTGCTATTGCTGGAAGTTGAATGGAACCTGTTCCGGTGACTAATGCTCTGGGGGGGGGGGGGAGATCTTGCGATGCAGTGTTTGCGTGTCTGGTGGATGTTTGTTTTGAGCAGGGAGTCAAACAGGCACCTCAAGTACCCGTCCTCTGTGTAGTTGCACCAGAACCTCATGCATGTTTTGCAATCAGATCCTCTGGTGTTAGTGTTTTGAAGAATATCTTACAATCGGTCATCCGAATCGAGCAGTATAATGACACTTCTAGTGAGGCAACTAACAAATTCTGGACTTGGGAATCTTCCAAGATCTCAACAATATCTCACTTTGAGTCACAACTAATCACTTCAAAGTGACAGCAAATTATTCCTCCCTTAAACAAGCTAACTTCACACGCTATTTTTCATCGACATGCATGTGTGTGTGTGTGTGTGTGTGAGTGAGTGTGTGTTATCCACAAACAAGTATCATTGTTTTGCACTTCTATCGCGCTGCTATCCATTACCATCACGCCGCTCCGTGATTACGCATCCGAACGTAACTGATACATCAGCATGGCAAAGCGAAAGAGAGAGTGGCGCGTGAACGTTTGCAATGGATGCATCGGTGCAATACCTTTTCCGATTTTCACAGCACTCCAACCCCCCTATTCCACCCTCGAACCGTGTCTGGCTGGTCGTGAAAGCGTGGAGACCGTGGAGTCTCCATGTTCCTCTCCCCCGAAAACAGCTTATGCTCCAATGCTATGCTCATCCCACGTCACAGCTAGGTCATGGATCATTTTCATTTCCACTTTTTGCAAGCTCCCTCGCCTGATCCCGTGGGTAATTATATTGCAATTATCGCGAGCCCTGAAACGTGACGTCCGGACATGCAACCCCTGGGGGGGGACGTATCACTGTGACAGGGAGCAACCAAATCCATACAAGTGTCGCCCGACGCTGTTTTCTGCCCGCCGTGCTCGATGGAGCACAGCTTTGAGGTTGAGGCAGGTCCGGGAAATGCGTCTCGTCTTGAGGGCAGGCAGGAGAACCAGGGGGCAAATCGCTACGGAATTGGAAAATTTTGAAACAAACACAAGCACGGGTAGACGTGTGCTCGTTCGCTTCGTATCGATCCGAAACAAATAATTCAACACCAACAGTCGGCAACGAATCCGGCATTTGCTGCTACACTATTTTGGCACCGACGGTCCTCTGTCTCTGCCTACGTATCGGATTCCACCCACCCATAAACACATACACACACAGATACACACCCAGGGAGAAAGGGAGTGGCCCTTGCATGACGAAACAACAGCGTCAGAAGGGGGGAAAAAGACACACAAAAGTGGAAATGGATAACACAATTTACCCTCGGTTGGCGCAGGTCAGTGTCAGCCTTTTTCCTGCCCTTGTCTGAGTTACCTGGCGCTCGACCGTGGCCAGAAAGCATGGCGAACACAACAACAGTCATATAAAGATAATTTTACTTGTACAATTCTTTGAGCTGTTTGTCTGGTTGAGGATTTTAACATTTTAAACTAAGCGATTTACATTAATAACAACCAATATGTTTTTTTTGTAGGCATTTCTGCGCTGTTGTCAGGCAAAAAAAAGCATACAATTAACATAAATGTTATATTCAAAACAACTTTTACCAACACTACTAGCAACAGCCGGCTCCGTTCCCTTTGCGCTGTGTCCGTCCTCATCGAAGGCACGATGATGGTTCCGTGCGGCCCTTTTGCACATTTATTTCTGTCCACCACAACCGGTCTCCGTCGCTAGGGCGGCTGCCTCACTGGCCAGATAAAATGGGCCGCATGATGTTCCCATCAACTCCCTCGCCCTTCCCAAGCTCTCCCCTGAGCGCTCCAAAGGGAAAAGAACGATAGCAAGCGCAACAGAACCACCACCACACACTGCTGCAGTTGAGTGACCTTTTGAAGGTTACAGCACACCGTCAGAGGCCAGTGCGGAGCCAGTGCACTCTTGTAAAGGGACCACCCCAACTACCGCCCCAACCCACCACCCTCTCGAGCTCGGGGAAAAAGGTGTTGGGGTGGAACGCACGAAGGTTCGCAGAAGGAAATCGCCACATACACACCGTTCGAATTGGAACCGTTTGGTGGGCGCAGGAGGTGGTGTCGTATCGGTTCTGGTGGTTTTGTTTGGTCCCTTTTTTTCTCTCGCTCGCTCTCCCTCTCTCCCTCACACGATTGCAAAATACACCGTCACAAAAGGGTGTGGGTTTTGGGTTGGTAAATAATTCGCGCCCTCAACCCCCAGCAACCGTGCGGTGTGTAGTGATGCGCGTGCTCGGGTTTTCACCGTTTTCCTTCGGCGTTTTACTCCTTTTCGCAACACTCACTTTCGAGACATCATAGCACCCACGGCCACCCTCTCTCTTGCTTTCTAGAGAACAAACGGTTCTGTTGGTACTGCGACCTAGGACACGGTACCGTCGGTTGAACCTGCTCTTACCGCTCCGCTCCGGTTTTCGATCGATCGCGAAAGGATAGCGAAGACGCCAGCTCTACGAAACCATGCACCATAGACACGCAAGACGCAAGCATCGTGTGAGCTTGCAACGGCGGCGGAGAAATTTTAGCTCACATCAAACGACCGCTTTCCTTCCCATTTTTCCTCCTCGCAATTTAAACCACACTATCTGCTGGAACGTGCGAAAGGGAAAGGTAGCTGGACGAATTTTATAACAAGCACTCCTCTCACCCTCCTGCTCCTTGCCAATCCCAGCTGCGCAGTTTCGCGCAAGGGTGAAATGAACTCGAATGTCCTTGGAAACCTCGGGAAGGACGACCGCTTCTTTCGGTGCCCTGGGCTGGGGCAGAAGTTTCGCTTCGTCGCATTGAATGCTGTAATCATTATCAACCCTACGGGGAGCACGGGGTAAGGTAATAAGGAAGGATGGTAATTGGAATGGGGCAGTGGGATAAGTTTGCGCAAGACTTTGTCCAACTGCAGCATAAAAGTTTGATAAAAGAAAACCATTAACTAGGGCAACTGTACAGTGGAAATGTATTTTTAAACGTAATTTGTTCCATTTTGCCATGCTTTCTGGAATAGACTTTGACAATCCTGGGAGGGAAAACTTTGTTCCCGCGCCAGCTGGAATGTCACACTTTTTTTTCGTGGAAATAGACAACTCCAAAGATAAGACACAAGTGCACACACATTTTCATTACAATTTCTCAACAATTAACAATCCTGCTTCCACCTTATTTTCCACTTGCCTTTCCGCTTGGCTTGGACTGAATTTTCCGCCAAACACAAGGGAAAAAGAAAACCAAGAAACCCCCCCCCCCCCATTTCATGCCCCCGCCCTCGGCTAACTCGGTGAATTAGAAAAGGAAAATGCATGAAAGAAAAATTGCCAACGCAAAAAAAAGTAGTTTTCTAGGTGAAGTGCAGCGTGATCGAAGATCGAGCACACGGCCACACCCTCTCCCCCACCCGCTCTCTCGCTGCATGCGGCGTCGGTCTATGCATTTTGCGCCACCACTGAGCGAGTGGGAAAAAGCTGAAGCAAACTCCACACCGACGACCTGCGCCCGCTCTACCCCCTCTTTAGCCGGGTTTAATTGATAATGAAGATCTTGCCGCTTCGGAAACAACTGCTTAGACTTGACGGATCTAATGCACGACCATCTCTCCCGCTGTGTGCATTTGTGTGTGAGTGTGTCTGTTAATTAGCACCACCCCTCCAGACCCCCTTTGCTCTCATCCCAACAAGCCCGCGGCGGAACTGGAGCAACACCGACAACTACAACAAGACCTGTGTGCTCGCTCGCTGAACACGGCCCCGCCGTCATTAGAAGCGAAAGAAATGGAAATGATGACTCGGGCAGAAACCGGGTATGGGAAAAAAAGGTGGCAAACGAGAGCGCGGGGGGAAAACATGTCTTACAACCCAAAACCGGGTTTTCCACATTTTCCACCAGCGCAACACGCCGAAGGAGGAGTTGCTTTAATTGGAGTAGAAAATTTTGTGATTCCCTCGCTACCCAGCCAAAAGCGCATTTCTCGCATCGGCCAGCCGGATCGCGATTGTCTTTGGCACTGTATGTGGCGCACTGTTTGTGGGAGAGTAAATTACTACATCAAGTACCCACCCACCTTCCTCTCTTACCTGCTGCTCCCTTTGCCTGCAAACATGCTAAAAGTGAAAGAAACACTTTTGATTGCGCGAATTTTGCTTTTTAATTCCGACCCATCGATTAGCAGGCAGTCGGCAGAGCAAGTGGCAAGTGGAGATGGTGCTTTTGTCGGTCTAATTTTTGCCTGTTTTTGATAAGCGGTGTGGCGTACGAGTGTAATGCATCACTTTCTACAATGGAAAGTAAGTCATGCTCGATAAACCAGGCAGGCAGGCCCGGGCGAAATGCATAATGTGGAAAATGCAAAAATCGAAAGGCAAACAGTGCAGTGCAGCGCCACTCGCGCCAACCTTGGGCGAAGGACAGTTACAATAAAGTTCAAGGTTGCTGTTTACAAGGTTTACCAAAGGCCAGGGACTGCTGTGCCTCTTCGCTAAGCTCCGGAGCATGCGGCCCGGCTGAACCGGGAATCGTGACTTTGATGCAGCTGCGATGATTAAAATGCTGCGGCGTGTGCCTTCAGTAAGCTTCAGCAGAAAGGGGAACGTGTACGCTCTCTCATTACTTTGCAGAAATGGTTCAACTAACAAGAAGTAAACAAAATGAAATTCTTTCCAGAGCAATATTGACTTCAATCGAACTAGAATGCAGTTCTGTTGACTTTTTTGCAAAAATAGTCTTCGCTATAATTAAGACATCTTTCTCAAATTGACTCATGTTTCTAGAAATTCTTACTGCTAATGCGCTTGTTGTTCCAATCGTTGTGTTCTACATAAAACAAGGTTACTCCCTCATCGCTCCGTTGGTTGATTGATGGAAAAGGATTCTAAAATTAGCTCCCCAACACCACCATCGCTTCCTCGTGACACGCTCTTTACAGCATAAATTGTTGCATGATTTCGATAGAGAGAGAGATAGAAGTCGCAAACACAGAAACAACAAAGAAAAAGGATAAAATAAACAACCGTACCCAAAGACACACACACACACACACACACAATTAAAAATGCTTTCCTCGATGTTTAATTGCACGATGATTTACATTCGCAAATTTATGACACGCTTCATTAGCGCCCGACCCGGCCATTGCGTAGCGGGCGTGGGCGCACTTGCCGCGCAAAGGCAGTCCAAAACGTCACGCGTAACTGAAAATAGCATCAACACCGTTTGCGTTGACGATAGATTAACATTGTTGCAGTTTTCTGCACTCATTACTGTCGGCCCTAACGAACCAAAAGGACACGCGCCGAGTTCACCGGGGCAAAAAGGGCTTAACCGTGCACAAATGCGTTCGTTGTATCCAACGGGGATCCAACTGGCGTCAAATACTTTGTTGCGTTATTCTAGAGCAGAGACCGCTTTAAATTATGCGAATAATGCGTTGGTAACCAATCCAATAAAGCTTGATGGGTTCGACTAGTAACCGCCAGAGGGACACGCGTGTGATTTTTGCTTGGTTTCAACATTACTTACCCATTTTGCCATTTGGACTGTACGGATCGTAGCTGCCGCTGGACAACGGTGACGAGTAGCCGTTCGACATCGTGTTGGTGTAGGTGTGACTTTGCGAGCCGGGCGAGGGGCTCAGTGGCGGTGCCGATCCTTGCACACTTCCAGGACTAGGTGAGGATATCCATTCTTCGTTGCTGTAAAAGGGAAAAATGTCCAAAAGAGCGTTTATTAGGCGATGAAATAGGTCATCAAAATACATTCTTGTTTCCCTTAACTCTTGCGAAGTTCGCTACATAAACAGTCGACCTACCAAACCACACAAGACACAACGTAAAAAAACCCCTGTAAACGCTCCCCACCATTAAACAAAGAAGCATCGCAAATCACCATTTAACGAGGCCTTGAGAGCTAACCAGACACACACATCAACAAACGGAAAAAAAACTGCAACGAAAAACAAATAAAAATCAATACAACCAGACCTCACGTAATTTGCCGTCGGTTGGGTTGTGTGTGCGCAAACAACGACATCAACAACGACAACGAGAAAAAAAAGGGGGCGAGAAAGCTGACCCAAATTACACCATGTCAGGAGAGCTGCTCGTCTGCATAGAATGACACCGACACCCACACACACACACAACGCGCTCTCTCACACCCTTTTCCCATCTGATAGCAGAGATTCCGCGGCACGGTCTCGGTACCATTTCAACCAGGCCTCGATTGCATGGTTAGTCTGGTTGATAGCAAAAACCATTTTCCAGACGGGCATGATTCAGGCCGCGTCCAGACGCCGCCGACATACGCCAGACGTTCGGTAAGCACAATTTTAACGGACAAATAATACCATCCCCAACACCCCCAACAAGCCGTCGTCACGCCATCCGGAGGCGCGCGGACGAGATACAGACGCCGGCGTTGATGTTCACGACCTTTCCCAAGGTAATTTCCAGTACGCCGCGAGGGCGCTCCCATTGACGGGAGGTGTTGGAGCATGTTGGAGAGTGTGAGTAGGGAGTGAGAAGAAGAAAGAAAGAAAGTTGTGGGTGCTATTTTCTGCTCCATTTTGCCTGTCCCTCTTGTGTACTGTCTTGCCTTCCAAGTAAACATATGAGCAGGATTAGCTGGCGGATCTCTTTGGGGAGGTTACCATTTTGACGGATATACTTTCCACTGAGCTGTCAATCTCCATCGACTGCTTGTTTGTGCCCCGCTTGGTGCTTCATATATTATCGCAATCCAACACTGTGTTTACTTATTTTCTCAGTGCAATCTCAGTGTCTCTACAGCTTGAACGACCCATAAAACCTCTTGCAACCCTGTTGCAAAATTGTTCGTTTTTTTTGTGTGTGTGCCTCCAGCTAACCTCCAATAGAATGCACAACTGCAGACGAGATAAGCTTACAACAAAGCAAGCAAACGAATGCAATAGTGATTTTGCAAATCCCAGACACACCTTGTCGAGTTATCAGACACAGACCGGTGACCTTGAGAGACGCGTCCAGTCCGGGGCTACGTTATCTCTCAATGAACCTTTTTTCCCGGAGGTACAGTATTGGGGAGGGTAAATGAATGGTCTGGAGGCTCCAACATGTCCAGCCTGTGTCCAAATGTCGAGGGGTAGGGTGTTCTCCTCTCCATGGAGCCGAAGCCACCCCAAAGCTAATTGGAAGCCCTAAATTGGATTTCCCCTCAGTGACTTCCAGTGTGTGTGTGTGTGTGTGTGTATACAGTTGGCTAGTCGACTCTTCCACCACCCAGGCCAGACATATCCATACGATTTGCGCTAGAGGAGCTAATAGAGGTTGAACGATGCACATAACGAGCGACCATTTTTTTCCAGTTTCAACCGAAATAGGTCAACTCGCCCCCCAACGTCGGACATGCATGGGGGCGAATAAAAAAAAACCAACAAGGGACAACAAAGTTGCCAGACGGCGGTATGCACAACGTATGACGCACTTCCGGCTTTCGATCCCTACGTGGTGGACATTGGAGAGTCTGCTGGTCGTGTTGTCTGGGGTTAGGATTGTGATTGTAAGCACAGTGCCGAAACTGAGTCGTCTAGTTGGATTTCTGGTTCTGTATAATTGAATTTAGAACGGGAATACTAAAGTCCTCTTATACAAAGATACTCCCCTACTACTTTTAGCTACAAAACCTCCAAAGACTCAAAGCCCACTACGTACCTTTCGTGCCTCCGCTTGCCACCAAAGACAACAGGTCCGCCACCATTCGCGGGCGGAATGGTCGTCACGGTAACGGTGTTGGCAGTGACACTCGTACTACTTCCGGCAGGAGTTGCCGCTACTCCTCCACCGCCGCCACCACCACCACCACCCCCTCCACCGCCCGTATCACTGGGCAGGGGTTCTACTTTCACCGCCTTCAGCATGATGTCATCACCGATCTTCAGGATGCTGATGCTGTTGTTGTTGCCGCCGGCCACCTTTAGCAGCTGGTTGGCGACGACTGTCGCTCCACCGGCACCACCTATCACGGGTGTGATCGTCGCACCACCGCTCGCTATCGTGGCCCCACCCGCCGTACCGACCGCCGTTGCCGCATTCAGTGCACTGAGCGTACTGGCACTCAAGCCGATGATCGTCGCGGTCGCGGGTGTAGTGGCCGTCTGTTGCCGGGCCGTCTGCTGCTGCTGGGGCTGGTGCGGCTGCTGGATGCTGACTATCGTGCCGATGGGCAGGGCCGTCGTCGTTCCCGATTGTCCAGCCAGGATCGTCGTGCTGCCGCCGGCGATGCTGAGGATTTGCGGCGCTTGCTGAAGGATCACGCTGCCCGCACTGCCACTCGTTCCACTCGTTCCACTGCTGCTGCTGCTGCTGCTGCTGCTGCTGCTCGCTGACACACTCGGATTTGTGCTGACAATGTTTACACGGTACATGACCAACCGGGAAGGGGTAAGGAAGGAGAAAGGACTGTTTTTTAAAGCGTTTTGCTGGATGTCGCTCAACGAAGCGGTTGAGATTCAATGTCGTTTGCTTCCGATCGAGCCGTACGATCTCTATTCGATTGCAGAGATTCTAAGAGTTTTGTGGACACTTTCGCACAAGCACTCTTTGCGTTTAGTTTCTTTATTCGTAACAGAATTGGCGGAGATTCATTCCTTGCTACTCTGTACAGCTTTTCCCCCCAACTTTCTCGCGAGGAGTCTGGAGCTTGATTGTGTATTAAATAGTATTACAATGATTCTGGAAGCTACGGGCTTAAGTTTCTCCTCTTTTCTTCTATTGCACGTCGTTAAGACTATCGGCCTTGACTGGTTTGACTGTAGTTCTGTACACCCTGCTGCGCTACAGAAGTTGTCTCATAACGTTGGAGACGTTCATATGCAGCCCGGATTGAGGACACGGTCAAGCCGCAAGCTGACCAACGTGCTGCTTCGATAGGCGTTTATATTTGCGGCACATCTCTTCGGGATCATCGTTACGCGGGACATGACACCGTCGTGTGGAGGAAGATTCGCTGAGATTCACGAAATATTATCTGGAAAGAAGAGAATGGGACATCATGAGTATTGTTATTGCCTTTCAGCTTTCATTTCAAGAATTTTGGAGTGTTTAACGTAAATTGAAGAGACCAATGAATTGTAACTCATATAATTGTTATCCATTATTCTCTTGAGCAAGAGACTTCCCTTGTTGCCAGACATCTCATTTTCCAATAATATGATCCAATTCCCAGGTGCAATGCATATCTTCCGATTATCCTCGCCATAGAGCACGGTATATTTGGTTTTCCGCTAGATTAACGTCGATTTAACGATTTATTCCCCAACGGACCGACGCGTTCCGTTCTATGCTATGCTTGGCTCATCCCTCTCCGTCCCACCAAAGACCACATTCCACCAGACAGACAGAACACAATGCCAAACGAGCTACCCACAACTACATCCAACCCAAAAGGTTCTGCAAAAATCGATCCACCACTACCAAACTCGTTCCCTCGCTGTGTGGAGCCGCACATTGAACAAAAAAAGCTGCTCGAATAAACAAAACCCACGCCCACCCAAGCCCAAACAGAGGGAAACGCAACGCTCCGACAAGCTCTGAAACACCAGAGACACCCGAGACGACCGACCGAGGGCATTGAAAATGCAGCACAAAACATGAAGCCCTTGTACAGTTATCAAGTGCAAGGTGCGCCTTTGCCGCTCGGCAAGGTTTTGGCACGGTAGACAAGCAGGGGTTTATTGGCGTAGGTCGGACGGAATCAATGGACCATCTCATGCAGCCGCACACACACACACATAAGCCTGCCCCGGTGTGGGTGGCACTCACCGGTGTGTCGTAGCCATGGTGAGAAGTTTCCTTCCTCTGTCCGTTCAACTTTTCTCAGATCACGTTATGGCGAGATGTGGTGAGAAAAATCGATCGCTTTTCTGAGTGCTTTTCTCACAGTGCCAATGTGTGTGTATGTGTGTGTCTGGCTCAGTGTTTGGAAAAGCGTGGAAATAGACACTCAGACGAGCAGGCCATTAAACCTAAACAAAATAATATACATAGCTGGGTTTGCACTCAGCCCCAGGCCGCACGGGGAGATGGTGGCGCGAATGGTGGAAAATCGTGTCGCCACTCACTTTCCTCTTCGCTTACTCTCGCTCGCGAGTCTGCGGAAAGCGAACGATGGTGCTACCAGCAGAGCGCTAACGCCAGACAAAGGCCGGCCATGCTTTTCCTTTTCGATGAAATGTGAGTTTTTCTTTTACTGTGCAGCAAAACGTCAAACACTATCCTAATAAGAAGCAAGTTGTTATTCGCATCTGTCAACAGACATTGTTTTTATAATCCTAGATGAGTCTCGTGTACGTATTTTCATAACATTCAACATTTAAATCACTAAATTGAGGCTTTGTGTTTTTTTATACAATCCTTTTTTCATAAAATTTGGTATTCTGCTGTTATTTTTTCATTACCATCTTCTCAAATACAGTTCCCACCAAAGGCTCTTGAATTCGACATCAGTCCCTTGCTCAAATTGACTCTCACATTGTGTTTTTATTGCTACGGTCATTTGCAATTTTGTGCATTTAGCAAAACTTGCACAGAAGGGAATAGAAGCACAATGTCCAATGCAGGGAATGCATGAACGCATCAATAGGTGCCGTCAATGCTACGGGTTTCCCTTTGCCAAGAAGTTAAACAAACAAAACACAACGACAAGCCGACATCAAAGAATTGATTAAACGATGGAAAGTGATTGACTAGGACAGGACAACAGCACGGCGAACACTGGCACTGGACGAGCTTTTCCCCAGACCATTTACCATTTTCCTTTCGAACCTATCGAAGCGTAAAGAAAGTGCAACTGGCTTGACCGTCGTGGGCGTTTTAGGGAGTAAAGGATGATGAGCAATTTGTTTGTTCATAGGAGGTGTTTTGTTGTGTCAAGGTTCTTATAAAATTCTACTTTTATATCTTTTCATAGAAATATAAACAGTCATATTAAAGTTAGGGAAATAATCCTCAAAAAATGTAGTATTCACTTCATTCCAGTATGTATGTAGTCCAGTTGTGTATTCAAATGTATTTGTTAAAATGTTTATTGTTTAAATCTATTTCAATGTATTTAAACTTGACAATGTATTATGTAAGAAAAGAGTGGCCAACAAATCGTTGAAAAAGCAACCATCACTATCACACAATGAAACACCATAATTTTCATTCGGCGCAAATATACACAGAGACCTATTACGCTCTGCAGCAAGAGCGCAATTTTCAAATGAAAACACATTCCGCATCGCTGAAAGGAAAGCGAAAATCGTTTTCCCAACGCGAAGATATGCATCCCGCCATATATTTTGCCAGCAAGGCAAGAGGATCCTTCCTTCTGAGCTTAAAAGAACATTTCCCTCCCACACTTACCTCCCCCGAAGGCACGGGGCAAGAGGCAAAATCATCCACCAAGCAAACGAGCGAGCGAACGAACGAACATCCTTTTGTGTCGTCTGAATTTGTGTGTTGTGGAGCAGCAAAAAAAAGAAAAGAAAACGGAAGCTTCGTCCCGTCTTCTCGTCTAATGAATACTCATAAAAATTTATTTTCTTCGCCTCCCGACAGAAACCAGCGCAGCGCTTCGTTTGCTTTTCCATTCGTTAAATCGACCTTTCCCAATGTCCCGGAGGCCACAACACATCGAACAACGGCGGGGCGACTTGGCAGAGATCCCTTTTTTTATTATTTTTCCTGCATTTTGCTACAGCCCTCCTGCACCATGCCAAAGGCGTTTAGACATTACCATCGAAAATACATAAGAATTTAGGTCAATGCAGTACTTTGAACATATAAACGGTACCCGGGTCTCTCTCTCTCTCTCTCCACGGCTTCAGCGCCACTTTGCTAGACCTTCACCATCCACCAGAAGGGCAACGTCGAGAATCGTCTGGCAAACGCAAAACAGTGCCTCCCACATAAGTGATATAGAGAGATAGAGGAAGCGAGAGAGATAGAGAAAGAGAGAGAGAGGGAGAGCGTCGAAAAATGGAAAACTGACGCTAAATCCAAAAGTCGAAAAGAAAAGCAAGGTGGCGATGGGAGTGCTTCGCCATCCCAGTATGGCGACCTACCCTAAGGTATTTTCCATTTTTCACGGAAAGCAATCGTACCTCTGAGTGTCTCTATGTCTGTGTGTGTGTGTGTGTTTGTGTGTTGTATATATATACTTTGACGCACACGAGAATATACATTTTGCGTTTCGCCGTTTCTGCCTTGCAGCATTTTCGTACAAAAGCCAAATCTATTACGAGACAAATAACAGTCAAAAATAGGGAAAAGCTTTTGCAAAAATGATCCGAAATCTTAGTGCTATTGTGCACAGCATGGAAATGTTCTGTCTTGGCGTACAGGTGGGTAGTTTCGGAAAATAACAAAACTTTTTAAAACACATTGTTCCTGCTACAAGCATCCCAAAATGAACTCCTATCTCAAGGGAAACGAATGCCGTGCTGGTAGCAACAACAATGATGGGCGGGAAAGTCAAGCTCAAGGAGAACTGCGTCCAACGACTCCATTCTGGGACTGGAAACATGGTCTGGTACATAATATGTCCCCCGAGCTAAGCGTTGGTTTTTCCCTTTTGCCGTGCTACTATTTACTGACAGACACCTGCAGGAAGCCGAGCATCGCTTGATATTGTGCAATCGCCACACACCACAACAAGGCTGACGGGGCCACACGCGTGGATGCAGGGGGAGTGTGTTCCCGTTCGTTCGTCTACTGCCCCTGTTTGCATCATTTTCCCCCCCGTATGCTGGGCCATTATAAGTGCCAGACTCGCACAAAGGACGAAGCTAGAGACGAAGGTATCGGTCCCGTATCGGATGAGCAGTTGTTTCCGCCCGGAGTCTGGCATTCCCGACGCCACACGCCAGACCTGCGCAGTAGCGCGGTCACTCCAACCGGGGCAAACCGAAATTCGGGGTCATAGGTCATGGTTTTGGTTGCAGATCCTTGTTTTTTTTACACAGGGCGGAATGTGTTCAGTGTTCTATGTAACGGTGCCGCTTTATGGAGTGTAGCACATTTCACCCTTGGTGCCTCGGTGGGTCGTGGTGTGGAGCATCCGCTACCCGTATGAGAGCGGTGCATTCCGTGCGGGTGGAGATGAAGTTACAGCGTAATTTGCAAAAAAGAGGAGATTATTGTCAATGTCGACCGGGTTGGGTTAAGGTTATTTCAAGGACTTTCCATTTCGAAACGCTGAGCTGCTCGCAGGCGCTGTTTTAAGGATTTTACTTTCACGAAATGAGTGGCATAGGTTGCATTGCATTGAAAGGTGTTGCAATTGTTCGGTTAATGTGATTATCTGCGGGAGGCTGAATGTACTTTTTAGGAGAGCGCAGGAGAAATATCTTTCTGGGAAATGCAAAGCATTACTTGCGGGCTTTATCTTCCAGGAATTGTATTTAAGGAGCTTACACAAAATAGACTTCTATTCTATTCGATGAAATTGCTCTTAATAAACAAACTTTCAGACACTAATAATAACTCAATAGTTTCGATAACTTATCACATTCAACGAAATGTTTCAAACCTCTACAAAGTTACGAGATAATCTCAAAGCTATGTGCCAACTTCTACTTTTAGGAAGAACATAAAAGGCTGTTTTTGGTAGAATTAAAAATCTATTTTGAAACTGTAAATTTTTTGTCATATTATTTACTAAAATCTATTCATAGAAGATTCCACACGAAGAAAACGAAAACTGAAGTCCTACGAAAGCTTCCAACATCTTTCCGATAGGTGGCGCTGTCACTTCCAAGTGCGACGGTGAAATATTTCACCGAAACTTTTCAGCCCTTTGCACATTTCAAACTGTGCTACGTTATACCAGATTCATCCACTGTCGACATAGCAAAGCGGTCGACATAGTCGACATGCTGTGAAACGGAAACTGCTGGATGAAAAATGGAAAAGCTTCTGCGAGCAAAAGCTTCTTCAAATGGAAATCTAAGACCGTTGTTTTGAGAAACATTATCACAACGAAGTTGCACACGCTTTTCTTCGCATTATATTACGTGTCAAATTGCTATTACTATTCTCTACAGGTCACTGGGACACTATGGTACGGCCAACTGAATCATCATAATCATAAAGAAATTAAGTCGTTGCTTATCGCTCAACACCACCCGAAACACAGCTCATTTCCACAGAACACGCTTCCGCTTATCATTTCTCTTCATTTCTACGTGGCCACGCGCCTCCTCCCCGAATACGGAACGGAAGTAGCTTTCAAACTTCTTGCTAAAACAAGTCTAACAACACAACCGCAAACCGGATTTCGTAACGCCGCCACCGCCAAGAAACCATGAGCTATGAATCTTAGCCACACAGCAACCACCTACGCACGGGCGGCAAAAAGCTAGCGACCGAGGAAAAATGGGTCATCATTTTTCTTCATAAAAACGCCTTCCGATAGGTTGGATAATAATGTCGCCCCGTTTCGCGATCAGTGGGGTTTGGCGGGAAAGTTCGTTGACATTTTCTACTTCGGCGAAATATGTGGCCGTTCGCTCGTCTATCGGTTCTCTTCAAGATGCAAGCATGTCACATGCTTTTATCGCCTAGTTTAATGTATTACGTAGCTGTGCTTGTGGTTTCTTCCATCTCCTTGATTAAACGGTGTCCCTCTGCCCTTGTGCATCGCTCACCGTGGGGGACAGGAAACCGATCCGTAGACGCTCGGCAGGATAAGCGTGCGAAAAAAGCTCATTAGGAGTTTTCCCATGCAACACACCGCACCATATAAACTTCTCCGAATAGGCACCGGAAAAAGGGCCCTTCGTGGGGTGAGGAGGTTTTGTATAAAGCATAGCTTCATCAATCAAACTGATCTAGGTTGGTCAGCGTTCGATAGCGTTGTCAGTTTTTCCGACCGCACAAAACAAAAGCAGGACCATTCATCCCCGTAACGCAAATTTATGGGGAAATTTTCCCAGGAAAAAAAGCTACCAATGTGTGTTAGATAAACAAAAGCCTAAGCAATATGAAAAACTATCCTGAATGAGCTTATTCCTTTCACGAAAGCATTAGCAGTAACATTAGCATGACCAACTGGCCCAATTAACATGTTATGTCCTAAAATTAATAAAATTACTAAAAATATCATTCGTGACATCCTTGCTGCAAACTAGAGCTCCGCTCGAGCCCCCCGCTGCCAGACGGAATTGGCCGTGCAGGCTGGGGGGACCCCACTTCACATAAAAACCGAAACCCCATTCATTCAATTAATTTCGGAACGCTGGTCCCAGACTGTTAGCCGGCCATCATTGCCAGAGCCAGCCGAAGCTTTCGGGGTGAGAGTACGCTAAACGCGTTCGCTACTCCTCCGTAGGCAATCAATGTTTGCGTGACGCTCCGGTGGCATGATGAAGAAGAGCGGTGGGAAAAGCTTCAGTGCGTGAGGACACCCGAGAAGGATATGCCGGCGGCGGTGGCGGCGGCGTGCGAAAAGAAATACGCTCACCGAGGCTCGCCCGTTAAATGGTAGACCTTTACAACCCCAAAAAACACTCACACACACACACACACACATACACACACACACACACACACACACACACACACACACACACACACACACACACACACACACACACACACACACACACACACACACACCGATCGATAAAGGCCAGACAGATGCGCGACGCGATGGTGATCCTTTGTGGACGGGCTGGGAGATTGGGAGTGTTTGTGTGAATTTTCCCCTGTACCCTGTACCACACTCCTTCACAGACACGCGGAGGGACAAGAACAAATCGCACACGCAAAACCCATCGTACGATGGGAAAAGCGACAAGCGAGCCAGATAGGTTCATTGGGTTCGAGAGGCTTCAATGTGTCTTGCCCGAAATCTTCTCATCCTGGGGAAGGCTGGTAGTGTTCGGAGTAGCTTTGCGTAGGCGGAAGCCACTTGAATGAAAGCGCTCGTAATAAGTGTTGAATGAGCCACGGCGGAATAAGGATGTGTGAATGTTATTTATTGCGATTTTCTTTCCCGGGTGAGACTGAGTGCTGTACAAATAGAGGAAATATTTGGAAGTCCAATAAAACTGATGCTAGTACAGCTGATTAGGTCTTTCAAAGTAAGCCTATTCCAATAAAACCGGATCAAAGTCAAAACAAACTTAATAATGGACTAACTTCGGCTTAACTTTGGTTTCACTTTAGTAAAATGCGTTGGCCACAACAACACAAAGTGTTTCTTGAAACATTTTAAACGCATAGTTACCCAAATTGCCTGTCAAAAGGAACAAGGAACACTGGTCACTGCTCCCATCGTTTGCAGAGACTTTCAACACACTGATCACTTTCTGCCTACATATTTTCCTTCATTTGCAAAGGGTTGATTGAGCTTTCCAGAATTGTCTTATACATCATCTTGCTAAACAAACTTTTGCCCTTTCTTGCTTGCCAGCAACTACGCAGCAAAAAAGTAATAAGCAGACATCAAACTAACAGCGTGTGGCTCATCACTCCCGCCCCCTGGAAACCGGGCGACGTGACGAGCCAAGCGCCTCCATCGTTACACATCCTTTTCGTTACACCGGCTTGGGGCGTTCTTAAGACCCCGTGCTTGCCGAGCGCCTTCACAGTTTCATCTCCTTGGCAGATCCCCCCCATCGCCGCTGGACGTAGGCGTTTTTATCCTCCCAAACTTCCCGCAACGTAGCGCACAACCTCCTGGCTGGAATATTATTTTGGCCCTCTTGCTTGGCGGTTTGCTGCTTACTTCACTTCGGAATTTCGGAATTCCTTATCGATGGCGACGGTTGGTATACATCATTCGAGCCACGTGAAAGTAATGAGGGCACCTTTTTCCGCATCGCGCGAGACTGTTTTCCTTCTCACGAACTCGCAAGTGTGTTTGTGTGTGTGTGCCAGTGTGCTTTCCATTGAACCTTGCGTGAACCCGCAAAAGGACCCAGAGCACCACCAAACGCGCTCCCGCAAGCAGACAGACGACGTCAGCCGACGCGTGCTGGGCGCGTGAGCCACATTGGGTTCGTTGGCTGCCGACTAAATTATGGTCCGAAACCACATCCCCTCCCGGTCCGTCCGTCTGCCTTTTGAGGCCGGCTTTAAACCATATCGTTCGACCGATATTCAGACACGGCCTTACGCGCTTCGGTGTAACATTAAAGGGCGGCTTCCGTCTGGTAATATTGTTGTTTTTTTTTCTCTGAATGTTCCTTGGGACCATGGGGTTTACCGGGTTTATGGTTTGTATCCTTTTTCGCGTCCCTTTCGTAACAAATAAAACGCCACGCTCAACCACCAGCGGCTTCTGTTAATGGGGTAGCTGAACTTTATTCGGGTCTCGGGTGTACACCGGGGATCGGTTGTGTTGCTAAAGGGCAACCAGACGCTAAACTTCCAAACAGGTAGAAGGAAGGCCTAGCGGGGGTGAACAGCGGAACGGGGGATATATCCTCCGCTTGCCATTCAACCGCAATAGAAATGGATTAAACCCCTGGTTCCAATATAATCCACTGCGGCGGGGAACGGTCACAGTTATTAAGTGGACCAGGGTTGCGAGATGTATGATGTCTGGGCTGGGGCTTTGTTTTAGGCACCTTCCCCAACGGTGTAATGAACTGTTGTGAACATCCGTATGGGACAAAACCCTATTCAGATGAAACTTGCTGCTACACAAATGAATCGTCAAACTCTCTTCTTTTTTTTTTAATCCAATGTGTACATTCCATCCATCAAGGGTCGGGCAGGTCTACCTCATACACATTCAAGTGTCAGACATTCTTTTCACAACACATTAGAAACCGCGGATGGATACGGGGGTCAGACATTGGACATTGTGTTGTTTTGACATGGGCGACATGTTTTTGATGAAGTTTTACCTCCGGAACGTCTGGAACGGTTCCCTATTATGCTTGTGATGAACGGATTTAACGGAACAATCATATGTAATAGAAAAAATGACGAAACAAAGACATTGGATTATCCTACAAACTAACTGTGACTGCACGACTTGGACCTGCAAACAATAAAAAGTCCATGTCCAATAGAGGAACTGTCAAAACGGATACGTTTTTTGCATTCTTCTTTTTTCTATTCTTCTTGTCGTTAAATGAATCATTGAACATTGTTCTTAATTGAACATAACCAACAAATCCGTACATGCTCGTCATAAGATATGGGATGGTCTAGAAGCAGATTTGATCCCACTACCTGTAGTGTGTAAAGCAAACGGTTTGGCAATACACTACGAAGCGCTCTTTCAACTGGGCTGTAAGAATACGGTTTTAAGCAAACAACAGGAAGGCTCTTCATAACTTTCGTTCCAAACCCAAACTCAATTTAAACCTCTTTAAATTTAATGTACCGTCAGAATATGACTGCGTTTTATATTTTGAAATTGTCTATAGCACCGCCTTGGATAAATATATCCCCTAAAATGTATTTTACATCCCACGTAGTTACCCTCGCCGAAGGTGATTGGTTCCAAATTCCCTCCCCATAAAAGATTACTTGCCAGCAGAATATCTTCACCACACACACACAGGGGAGCAGAATATTGCCGCGGCATAAAACCCACACTCACACGCTCGGCAGGAAATTAACACCACATGTGTCCTTAATCGATCGATCAGTTGCTTTCCTAATTGAATTGTACCCACAAACGAGACGCACCGTGCCCTTGCGTCTTATCCTTTACGATAGGGACACACACATTAAGAACTCACATATTTTCCATAACGTTTGCGTCGAGCAAAAAATGAGACATACACGAGAGTCGACGTTTTAATTTGAATTTTCCATCCGTCGCGCTGTTCGCACGAGCCTGGACGACCTTTTGTTTTCCTGTTTTCCTTTTTCATCTCACGCAAAGGTGTTACTCGGGCTGGTTAAAAGGGAGTTTGCAAATTGAATTAAATTGTATTATCATTACCATTCGCAACCTTCACCCCTTGTGGATGATTCGTTCGAAAATCGTTTATTGATTTGTGCAAAAAGCTGCACAGGAAAAAAAAACGGTACCAATCAAAATACATTTTCCATAACGTTTATGCTCGATTCTAATCGGGCTCGCTTTGCCCATGAAAAGAAACACTTTTACTTATCTTCCATGTAGCAACGGCATCGAAACCGTAAGATACGATTCACTCAAAATTCATTCCTCTCCACACACAAACCGGGAGGGAAAGAACATCATGTTGCAAAATGCAAACAACTCTCCCTTCTAAACTTGCGCCAAACGCACACACACAAAAAGTATTGCGTTGCACACGAAAGCTTGCACCGAAAGTGAACGAAACAGGACAACGTACTCGCTTGCATATGCAACAACCTCGGGAGGCAGAAACAGTAGCAGCAGCAGCAACAAAAAAAGTCCGATGACTTTCACCTTGAATTTACAGCGCAATGTCAATCAGCCTCGCCACCGTCTGGGTCGCTCTTCCGGAGTTGCCCCACCCATCTGTTTGGTAGAGGGATAGGGAAAGGGGAAGAGGAACTGGTACCAGCAAGCGATGCACCGAAAATGCACCACCTCCCCTGGCTACACCGTTAGTGAATTTAGAGGGGTTTTTGTTTTTCCCACCACCTCTCCCAGGGGGAACACGGCGCGCCAAATCTTCCAGAAGGAAGGTTGGAGGCCATCAGCCGCGCTTACACGCCCGGGGCTCGAGAGTCGGGCCGATTCAGCAGCAGAGACTGTTGCCACAAAGCGCGCACACAAGCTGCAAGACGTAGAAATGAGGGATGAAGCGCAACAAAAACCACCGCCACCACCACAATCAGCGAACAGCAAAAGCGTTCGCGAGAACTGAGCGCGAATGAATTATTAATGGCGCGAGATAAAACTGTTGACTTTGAGATTTCCATGCACTTTTTTTCGCTCGATGAAGGCAAGGAAGAGAGGCAGATAGAATGTAGCAGGAGGGGACAAACGCGTTACATCAAAAAGCAGTCAGTATAACTGTCAAAAGAAGCGTTGTTCAAAAAGAAAAGAAACACTGAACACGAACCGTTTCGATGGATTTCTTCCGTGCATTGCATTCGTTGCAGCTTATGGTTGCTTTTTACAGTTTTTTTTTCACTCTAACCTCAACATCGCTTTGCTGTTTAACGATGCAGTCCGGGCCCGGATGAGTTTGACATGTTTGAATAAATATCTTCATTAAAAATGATCACCTTTTTTCCCCCTTGCACGACTTCCACCACAGAGAAGTCCAAACATTCATCAGCGCGTTGTTTTAAACATGATAAAAAAAAACATTTCGTTGGTTTCTTTAAATTCTTTTGAAAAAATAACCATAATGCGTACACATTATTCCAAACGAAAGCAACCCTGCTAACCCGATGACAGCCAACGCGACAAATGCACCACGATGCACTCGCTCATCTCTCCCCCGTTCTCAAATGACGATGACGAACAAGAGCCTGACTGGCGGCAATGAAGTGCAGCGAGGTGCATCCGCCGCGTTGCGTTTGCGGGCACAGCACCAAAAAATGCACACCAGAGAAATGACCCACTGTCGGGCAATGTGCATCCCCACGACGGTAGAGCGCGCACTGCAGGCGCAACTGCACTTTCTGTTGAGGTAGTCCTGTGATCCGGTGCAGTTGCTGTTTACCTTTCTGTCACTTTCTCTTGCGAACGGTGCTTGTACAGTAGAAGCAGAGATGTATTGAATAAATTACCTTGTTTGTTAACTATTCGTTGTAATTTATACGATTGTTTGGTCTATTTTTAAGGACAATTATTCGTCACCGAACACGCACACACACACACACCGCGATAGAAATTAATGCAGAAAGCTTTCGCACCCAACGCCGCGCATACGCGCGTTAATAATTCTAATCGAATGCATCGAATTCATACAGCAAACGGAATAAATATATCATTCCGTCCAATGAGGTCATCGTCGATAAATCAACCCAGCACGGCCGTAGACAAACCGTCAAACACCATTACCCTTTTCTTGGAGCACGTACAAGCGGCGATGCAACTGCAGCTCAAACCATTGTCTACCGTCCCCCAAGCTTCGCCCTGTCGGTCTCTGCCTGTCTTCAAGCCAGTTGATTGAATTGAACCGAACGGAAAACAGACAGCAACAAAAAAATGTCAGCATGCAATGCGAAATCACCTTCTCCCCCGAAACAGTCATGCACAAATGATCGATTCACACGAGGGTAAGAAACACACAGACGCACACGTACAAACAAAAGCCCCCAATCAATGACGGGGCAAGGTCATTTTCATTGCGATTTTGGCCGTTTTATGACACGATTTTTATCGCGCGGATTCGCTTCCTCTTTCGCCCCCCCCCCCCCCCTCCTCCCGAGATGCACATGCACCGCGCGTTGTGCATGAACATTGCAAGCGAATTTGGTGTGGCTGGCTGCCCGCATTTCTCTCGTTGTTTCTGTCGCACCGTGTGTTGCTGGGCAGTGTTTTGTCACTTCCCTTTCGCCACGCCAGGGGAAACGATCGCAAACAAAAATGGTAACACTGACGGTAAAGTTGCAGCTGCGAAGAAGCAGAAACGATTACCGGGGCCATTTTCATTAGCGTTATTGCGGTTGTGGCACTTTCACTGATTTGATGCTGTTCTCCGTGTTTTGCTTTGCATCAAATCGAATGCCAGACAGGCGCAAAGATTCATGAACACACACACACATTGAAACTTTTATGATTATTTTAACTTTAAGGTATTTTATAATTATTATTTCGCTCCTCCATTCATTCCCTCACAGCTCGTCCAACAGACGATAAGATGAACGAAATAAAATAACATAATCACCGAAAACAACCTCCTCCGTCGCACGCCTCGCCGCCGCCGCCCGCTGGTTGCAGATTGTGCAACACACAATTACGTGCAGGAAGACAATATGCAATCGGCTCGTGCATAAACGCCACGCAATCGCTACCACGTAGAATAAACAAACGAATTTTGCAAAAGCAAAGATGAATTGAGCGGAAATGAAAACCGGAGATCGTTAGGTCTGACACTGATGGGGGGGGAGGGAATTGCAAAAAACAAACCAAAAAACCATCAGCCTTCAAGCTCGCTGCGTTCATTATCGCACCCCCCCCCTCCTCCCCAAAACGTGGCTGCGAATTCGGGGTAGTGTTTCATTGCGGTGGCCCCCCCAAAAAAGAAAAGAAAACGGGACACACACAAATATTCACAAAATTCAAACGGCCCAAAAAAAAACATTCACGCAAATAACTGCGCACGAAAATGCAGCCGAACTTGCGGGAAAAACCACGCAGTTTCAGCGACGCAAGACGCACAGCAAACCAAGTGTGTGTGTCTGTGTGCTGCTCCCTGTGCCCTGTGAAGATTTGTCCTTCACCCCGTGGCTGTAGTAGCAGGCTGGCAGCACGGTCGTATTTCAAACCGATGCAATCTTGTCGTGCGTTATTTTTGTTGCCATTTGCGAGAAGAAAAAAAACAAGACGAATCACGCGTCCGCACGGGATAAACACAGTGGTAGCGCATTAAAACAAAACAAAAACAGACGTTATCCGCCACCAGCATCCGACACCGTTAGAAAGCCATATGTGTGCTGCGTTTATGACGCTGCGACCGTGCAGCAAAGCGATAGGAGGCAGTACACCGGTTTTTAATTTTTCCCTTTTTTCGCCCGTTTGCAAATTCAGTCGCAGATGCGAAAACAGTTCTTCATCAGATCAACAGATGATTTTTCGTTTCGTTTGCACCGTTTCTTTTGCTTGACAGCTGCAACGGCGAGGAGAGGGAAGGGGAGGGCAGCGATGGATTAAGTCATCGGCAGTGCAGAAGAGCAGCGGGTCAGCAGGTGACCTTAACCTCAGGCGAAAAAGTGAAACTGTAATCAATTTCTCATTTTTATTTTTATCTCACATCTCACCCGGCGTGTGGCTGCTGAATTCCGTCGTGTGCAATAGAATTTGCACACTGAGGATGGCGGAAGGGTAGGAGAAGAAGCGCTCCCATTACTGCAAGTGTGCAAGCTTGCAACAAACGCCGATTCACCCCGCCCCCCTCTAACACGAGCGCAAAAAGAAGGAAAGAACAAACAAATAAAACTGCCCCGCCAAACTGCAAACAGCGCGCAAATGCACGCGCAGACACGCTCATCAAAACCGGCGACACCACATACGCACACACACGCCGCGGTCACCTGCAGGTCCCCTCCTCCATTACCCCACTCATCCATCACGCCTGGCCAGCTCACGTCACACAGCGCGTCACTCATCATCAGCGAAATCTAAATACAAAACGCTAGAGCAATGAACTTAGCCTGGCGAACCGCGCGCACCGTCCGCGAGAGTCCCCCCACGGTCGGGGAGCGCAAAAAAACAACAACCGAAGCTGCATTAGACAGCGCACACACACACACACACACCGAAACGCGCCCCGGCAAGACACATGCAAACTGCAGCGGCGCGGGTAGCAAATAGACAAATAAAATGGCCTCCCCACACTCAGCGGCGTGTCGTTTTGCAGAAGATCAGGCGGGAGAGAAAAAAAAACCGACCGCGTCATAGGTCGAGCGAATGCAAATTGCTCAATACTTCTCTCGTTCTCAACTCCGGATGCACTAACCCACACACACACACACACATGTGTGGAGGAGGGCAGGCGAATAGAGAGACATCAAACAGCACACAAACACATCATACATGCTCTCTAAGCCCCATCCGGAGCGTTTTGGTCAGTTTGGACTGCAGCGGGTGCAGTAAATCAGCATGCCCCACCAAACCCTTCCCCTTGCTCCACCCACTGCCAACACTCCTGCAGTAGATGGGCCTCTATTTCCGGAAAGATTCGAGAGATTCGTTCCATTAACAGTGAGAGTGAGTGACCAAAATGCTGAGCGCTGCCGCGTGAGTGGCTCTAATCCGATCTATTGCAATTTGTAGCTCATCTTGGGAGGAAGCTATTCCGTTGATGTGGTTGAGTGAAGAATGTAACCCTCTCTGGAGTGTATTCACATGGGATAGAAGGAACAAAACAACTATTTGAGGATCATTTCCAAAATATTCAAAATCCTGTTCCAACCATACAACTGCATAGCTTCAAATAGGTTCACATTCAATCGCTAAAAGCCCATCATTTATTTCACTCACGCCTCATTTTGACGGTCATGATACCGCCTCTGCACAGTTGTGTGGGGGCACAGTTGCACAATTGGAACGGTTTCAACGTCCCCGCGCTGCTAAAAAGGCACAAATTACGCCACACGACATACCATACCGCCGGGCGATCACTGACCCACACACTGGCCCACATAGATTAGAGCAGAGCGAAATTGCCGCCGGGCGCTGATGATATGACCGCCAGGGGAGCTGCTGGCAGAAAGGAATGAACTAAATGGAGCAAGAGGGCAACAATTACGGAGCAAATTGATTGCGAATGCAACAATGCTAGTAGAGTTGTGTGTTGGGGAGCATATTGCAGCCACATTTAAGCCACAAAAACTCGAACGCCTTTATGAAACTTTTATGTTAATTAGTGTACTTAAAAGGATGTAGTTCTATTTTGTAACAAACAACAAAAACGCGTTTTTTACGATCAACACCCAAACACACAAACAACATTTAGAATGGGGCGCAAAAACTGCATTTCTACACACACACCGTCTTAGCAGCTAAGCATTCACCTTGAAGAAACATGACCACTATTGTTTTCACTCATGCGATACTTTCCTTCCCCACACACACACACACATACCGACACATGCGTACACCCATCCCACGAACCCCACACCTCGGGCCGGCAAGCGCACTTCCTTTAAATGGTTCTTTCATTAAAAATGCACCAAACCCTCCCGCCCTTTTTGGCCTCGCACACAAACAAACAGTAGTAAATGGGGTCAAATGCGCCCGTGGATGAACGCACAAACATAACCAGGCAGACACATACACGCAAACATTGGGGAGGGGGTGGGGGAGATGGTGTATGCTCCTCGAGCATCGTGCGAGGAGAAAAAGAAACCCCCGTTGCATGACAGAACGCCGGGGCACAAGCGAAACAGCTGTACTAACAGCCGATGTCTGCATTGTAGTATCGCGCGTCGCACACACTCTGTTCTTGTTAGTGCTCATGGTGGTGGTGGTGTGGGTTGGGTTGATGTTGTACAGCAATTCATACATAATTACGCATGCATGCATGCTGATTGAACGTACGTGGTGGTGGAGACCGACAGCAATGCTGGATGCGAACGGACTGTGAAGGCCAGCTCTCCATGTCCATTCGTGCTTCGATCCTCTTTGCGGTAGGTTAGGGTCATCCACAGTCTTGACGGTTGGCCGCTTCCGCGAGGCCCCACCATCGGGCCATCAAGAGCAAATCTAATTATGTCTGTCACACTGGCCCACGTGCGCCATCGAACGGGCAAAAGAAGAGCCATAACGCATGCGACCCATTGAGCTCGCCTCGCATCATATGTCCGCTGAATGTCAAATCTAGCATTATAAGCTGCCATTGGCTGCACCGTTTTTTTTACGCCAAGGACGACACACCTTTACCCACGTGAACATAAACCCATAAACATCCAACTACATCTGGGCATGTCTGGAAATGTAGGTCATCAATGTAGCCAGAAGTCAGGAGCGACACTAGCGCCACCACAGTGACATCAACAACACGCGTCAACATTTCGCTGTGTGAATAGACACTCTTCTCAACCCAACCCCCTCTCTCATTGAATGGATACTTCGGTGAAAGGATGTGATGAAAAGAAAGTCTAGAAAAATAGCTTCTAATCACGCCACCGGGCCTGAGGGATACTTCTGAGCTGCTAAACAGACCTGTTTTACCTTTCCTTTTCAGCAAGAACTCTCTCAATCACGCCCATTCACGGTGAGTTATTCGTTGTCTACTAAGCACTGTTATACAAAGCGTTATACACTGCGTAGAGCATCGAGTCCAACCAATGCTTGGAGCAATTTGAAATGTTTTGTTTTTACGTTCAAATGTTGTTCTTTCCTCCTCTTAGAAGCCATGCCGGCAACAAACGCATAAAAATGTCAATACAGAGGCCCCAACCGATGCAATCCAATCAGTCCCCGAGACCGTCTGTGACCGAACGAGGTCAATTAATCGAAGGCGAGTGCAACCCCCCCGCCGGACGGTCAACAGGGGGAGAGTTGGACAGGACGAACAATGTTCGGCCTCTGCGACAAGACGGCTGACATCACGCCTCAAGAGGCGCACGAAAAGGAAGCTAATAAAATGCACGCTAGACAACAGGCACGTCGCCCTAGAAAAAGGATTGGACCGTTGCCCGGGATGGAAATTGTTCTGGGCGGTGTATCGTCCCATGCTGGGGACCAATGTTGAAATGGTTGGTTGTGTGTTTTTGTTTAATCCGGTCTATAATGTTGAGTGCCCTCTTGATTCCACCGTAGAAATGATTTTGCTCAATTCCGTTACCAGACTAAATATTTTATTTCACTTCAGTTCAGAATTTAACTCATTTCACGTCCTTTATTCGAGCTTTTCCATTTCATTTCACCGCTTTAGAATTCCCCTTTTCAACTGACACCACAAACATAAACATGCAATTCAATTGTAAATAAGGCTTCAAATCGATTAGCAGACAATGAGACGTGCCGATGCTCGCTGTAGTGAGGTAGGTCAGGGACAAAAACCAATATCCATTTCTAATATTCTAACCCCATCGCATGGCGTTCCTGAAGTGATAGCAGTAGTGCAAAGCTTAGGCGTAACAAGCTGTCAGATTTCTCCAATATAGAAAGGAAGCAAGCAAACTCTTGCTGCTTGAAGAATGACGGCCCAGAGATAGGATGATTTACTCCAAATAAAAACGCCTATCCAGGAATAAAACGTTATTAAAATCATTTTCTCTCACCTGCAAACTTGACATGATATTGATAGGACTTGTGTCCTGAACCTGACCTTTCGCTGGAATTTAACAGAAATAACCTTTGTGGTGACTCAGCTACAAATACTCCTCAACTCGCTAATGGTGATGATTGTTCAGTTTAATTTTCTATTGTTTTAAATCGGTTCTTCAAACCATAAAACGATGGGAAAATATTTTCCACTCCACTCCATCGATCATGGTTGGAGGAAAGCTTTACTACTTCCTAGTTGCATGTTAGGCAGCCAAAACTTTTGCCATAAAACGTCCAACTTGGCTTGGCACGGCTCCAGAACAATATTTTAAAGCCAAGCTCATCCCTGACCAGTGTCTAGACATGCTTCCACAATTCGCCAAAAAGCTGTGCATCTTCCCAAAAAGCAAGCGAAGTATAAAAAAGACTACCAATCCAATCGTTAATAATTCTCCAAAATGCAGAAAAAGAGCTACACTCATCTGCATGTTACTTGATCCACAATCACACACATACATCCCACAGGATATCTTGCTTACAGATTCGAAATCACTTAGTAAGAGAGAGATAGAGAGAGCGAGAGAAAGAGAGAGAGAGAGAGAGAGAGAGAGAGAGAGAGAGAGAGAGAGAGAGAGAGAGAGAAAGAGCGAAAGAGAAGGAGACCTTGAACATCCGTGAACCAACAATAACAACTAAAAAAGCCAAAGCCAACACGGCACTGCTCGTCAAACACCTCTCCCGCTGGCCTTGAGCTGCGGGTTGTGTACTGTTTTGTGCTAAAATGCACATAAGTTAGCAAGCGTTAGCGCACTTCTGCCACTGCCACATCGGAACAACCCGGTCACTTCCCGCTTCCCGGCAGGGTGGCGGCGCGCATGCAATCACACCGAGCCGCATACAGTCGCATTTTGGGGCCGGCAAAGAGGGTGTGAGTTTCGGCAGAAGTCTGACGCCATTTCGAGAGCCTTCCCCAGCAGCGGCAAGCTGATGGCTCGTCCTGCTGCATAAACCATGACGATGACTACCGACTTTACGAGAGACCACGGAAAAATGCGTTAAACATTATCGAATGGAACATGGAATTATTTTACATTAACTTCCTATGGGAAAAACGATCACCGGCGGCAGTCCTTGTCTAAATGAAAACCGAAAGGTCGTAGGGTAGTGATGGACATTATTAGGAAACAGAGACAGATAGAATGAATAATTCCTCAGGTATGAAGTTACATTTCCTCTGCTTCTTTACCACGAATCTTGTTGACTGCACGCGACAACAAGTAAAAAACAAATATTAAAAATCGTCTATTGACCTTCCCAGCAATATCAGTCACGAGCGGCTTGAGCTCAATCATCACAACCATTTGAAAGCAAAATAATTAGCGATTTCACCCGAAAAACGACTTTTGCAAAATCACTTACACGAGGACAGAGTCGTTAGGACAGAAATAAAGATGATATAGTATAACTCGCTTGCTCAGCACATGGCGTGTGGTCAAGCGACCTGGTACAAATGCCGACAATAATTCAAACCTTTTTGCGTCGTTGCGGGTGTCTTTTCTAAGAAATCGTATAAAAAGAATAAAGTTCTTTTCATTTTTTTTAATTACTGCAATTCAGCTATCGATGGCGTAGAATAGTCTCAAACAAAGAGCCTTAAATAAGAGATCAAAGCAGCTTTCTTCGTCTTACTGTTGCAGTAGAAAACAACATCAGCATGACATCCGAATGTTGTACAGTTCTTGTTTTGCCGCGACGAAAATTTGATTTTTTCCAATCAGCAAACGAATTGTCTCGCGCACCTGGTTCAACAAACCCCAGCTGGGAGAGCGTGTACACGTGTAGTGGCTGAAAGTGTTTGCTGATAAACGTACCCCATAGCGTACACACCGAGATTGCACACATTTCCTGAATACCCTAACAGCTTTTTGTGAAGAATGCTTACGTGATGACGAGAATATTGTCTGCGTTTTTAATTTCATTCTCCAAACGTTTACAACTAAAGCCAACAAAGATCGTCTGCTGCATACCTGAAATAAAAGAATAAAGAAACAGAACCGATTATTAAAAATAATCCATTATTTATTAGCTGTTGGTGTGATCATAAATTATCTAATTTAATCATAAATTAATTCCGTTTCCTTCCACTTCTTTTCCACAAACACACTCCACTGTTTGCACTAGGTCACTGTAACGTGAGTGCTCAATCAACACACACACAAACAATCCGTTCCAGGAGCCACACATACACACATACATGCATTAGAATCACAAAACCAAGTATAAACTTTCGTAATGATTAGTTGAAGAAATGTGTCGGGCACAAGCTTCTAACTCGCTCTGCCGTAGAAACTGCTGGAGAGGTCGATGCTTCATCCATTATGCATAAGGTAGAGGAAGCAAAGTTTCATCTCCTTCCGTAATTTTGAACAAAAGTTGAATACAAAAAGTTTCAAAGATGCTTAAGCGAAGCCTTAAAACTTAAAACTACCCAACAAACATATGTACCACAACACCAACCATCTTTCAATTATACTATAGTATTACAGGCACTTCTCAAGCGTACGCTGTGGTTAACTTCAAAGCTAACCCCAACCCTACTAACCGCCATCATGTAAAGACGCTAGCAACAATGTTAAGCTACACTTGCGTCACACATAACCCCTTCGGCATCGTGTACGCAAGCCCCCCCTCATTCTAACAACTGATGATCAAGATACGAATCAACGTCTTCCCCTTTTTCGCACTCCACTGACAAATGCACCATGGCAGCAAGAGCAGCAGCAAACACACTTGAACGATGCCTCCATTGGCTGTACCATTCGAGTTGAAATATAATCCTTCTGCTATCGAGCTTTTCCATTAGCACAGACACAGGGGGAAAGGGGGAAGCGAAGTCGTCCGCCGGGCAAGACGACACAGCATGGTTGACCACGTCGGCGGGGAAAAGATTGCCTTCGAAGTGCATTTGCACTTCCCAGCTCTCTGTTCGCCCCTTTGAACGCGTCCCACTTATCGATCGACATGCTCAGATATTGCTAATTAAATCTTAACATTAATATTATTTCTGCCTTCTCATTCTCCCACCGACGGGGTGAGGAGGAGCAGCCAGAGTAACTGACGGTCTGGCGCATAGTCTGGTCGCGTCAGCTGGCTTTGCGTCGATTGCCGGAAAGCGAGAAACGCTAATTGTATAATGATTTGATTGATCAGCCGAGTCGATCGATGACATTCGTGCGCACCGGATTGCCGCGAAAAATATAGCCGCCGTGCGGGCTTATCGCACCCGCGGCGAAACCATGGTCCTGGGTGAGGTTTGGAAAAATCATCTGTCATACTCGTAAGCTGCCTATCCGGCCTGCCGGCCGTTGGTCCGCCCACCCAGCCCGGTCCGTCACTTCGAACCAAACGAAAAAGGACTCCTCGCAAAACTCGAACGACCAGTTTCACCTCCCGATGGAGCACCGTGGCGGGAACGGGTTTTCGAGCTGGTATCATACTTTTTTCTGTCAAGGTGATTGTTGCCGTCACCTCGAGCTCGAGCTTTTCTCAACCCGACACGGAGACATCCCAGCCCGGGAGAGCGCGTGTTCTCCCTCTGCCACCTGTCGGTCCACATAACATGGTCGACCCTGAAATGGTGGCTGCAACAAGCCGACACGGTTTCGCCAAACCGAAAACCTCAGTAGATCATTTTTCATTCAGACTTTTGCCCGACGTGTTTAATGGCGTTCAGCAAGCAGCACGATACGCGGATAGGATTTGTCGCAGTTGCAATGAAATTAATGACAAACGGCCGTTTTTTTTTTTTTGTTTGCCCTCACCCGCGCAACACGCAATCGCAACAAAAGGTTTAATAGCTTTGCTTAAATTTTGCATTGAAATTGAATAAGCCACTGCGCGCGCGCCTTTAGCGGCCGTCGAATTACGCATACAGTTGTCCCGCGATCACGCTCAAGGCTGCATTTGGGAAGCTCCCAGGCGAACATGAGAGACAATGTTGCTTGTCCGTTTGGTTTGGCTGGCCTTGAGCCGGTTGGGAAATTAGAATACATTTCCATCAAAGATCTGAGATCGATGGCGCCTAAGATGTTACGAGCGGACAACAACGCCCAAAAAGTAGTTCGACGCTCAGTGTTATGCTAGCACTGCCAGGGAAGTTGTGTGCATATTAAACAGCCAAAACCGAGGAAGTGTGCAGGAATATGCTAAAGCATTACCTGGAACATCGCTAAGCACATCTCAGGCATCAGAATGGTAGCTGCTTTTTGTTCGATTGTAATCTTCGCCAGCACAGACAAGTACGGTGCTCAAATGGTAATGCAGACGAACACGCAACTCAACAGACTAGAGTTCAATTCTCAAATATAACTCAAAATGAAACATTTTTGCTTGTCTTTTATACTTGATCGGCATTCAATGAATCCTCCAAGCGAATAAAATGCTATTCTGAAACGTTGATGTCTTCTAGTCGATTGTACGTGGTAGTACCACACACTTATATTCAAAGCACACTCATTGCATTAATGAATGTTTCCCCCGATCATACCTTCGATTAGGCATGCACAGCACACACCACAATCGATGAGCTTACAGCAAACGATTAGCCAGCCAACCAACACACATTTGTTTATTTATTTTTTCTACTCCTCTCTTTAGTCTTGCTTCAAGTCAACATCCGCAAACGAACCGCACCACAACGGGTACAAGTGAAACACAGCGGACATAATTTCTCATCCAACCAATTCCAATGGCGATATGATGGAAGGAAGTCCTTTTTAGATCACTATCGAGCCCTCTCGCGTCCATCAGGGTGGTCTGGGGAAACAGTTGTTTAATAATATTCGATGATCAATTCCAATCACATCTCCGAGGACAGAGAACGTACGAAGTTCGATGCGAGTGTAAACTAACGTTCAAAGTACCAGGCATTTCGAAGAAGAAGATCCGACATCGTTTTATCAGATCGAAACATCTGATCGGATCGGATACGAGACCTCCTCAGTGCAATTTCGCGTGTGTCTTAGATCGTTTGAAGCACTTGCTCGTTCGGACAAACGATTATTGCGGAAAACATCGTGTAAAGCGTTACTCTTACCACGCATCTTTCAAGTCCAAGTTGTCGAACAAAATTAGCTTCTTCATTGCACTCTCTCCCGTTTTTCTGCAGAGTGCATCGTATCAATTGCTTGGTAGGGTAGTATTTTTTCAACATTGGTGTCAGTGAAACAAGAAAAAAACTACCATCTCCTCATCGACACGATTCCGTCCGTGCACGCATTCACGGTGAATGTCACAGTGTAGGTCAACAGATACGGCAGACGCACGCACTTCCCGCGCCCCGAATGGACCGGGAGGAACCGGTTTCGCTCTGCGTCACCTCCATCGCAAGAAAACCGGTCCATCGGGTCGGTGTGGCCGATGGAATTGGCCAAAGGAAAACATAACGATGGAGTTAAAACTAAAAAAAAGCACGCATACATTCATATTACCCTGAAGCAGTAACGCAAACACTACCCAACTCGTTGAGCAGAAAAATTAAAGAATGATAGAGGGCACCAACACGCGGGACGTCGATCGCTGGGAGTGGGACGACATGGCTGGAACTGGCCCTCTGTGGACAAGCTTCTAGCCTATTGCTTAGCCCGAGAGAAGATGTTCTTTTTTAGACGTTCCTTGCTAAGAGCTGAAACTGATGAAAACTGGTTTAGGGTTTTGTGTTGCGTACACACATGCCAGCCTATGGAGAGGAGCTCGAGCTGGACTACTATGAAGAAGATTGCAAAAACGATTTTTCTCCGTCCTCCAGGTCCTGCATGGAAAGGTATGCATGGAAATGCATTCAATACGATCCTTCCCGATCCAAGCGGGGACGGAAGAATCTTTCGCGGAGAATGGTTCGATCTCAAGAGGGGAAAACTCCATCGCTACAATGTTGCGAGCGCTCCAAGAATGGGGAATGACGTGATATTTCAACGTTTAATTAAATACGGACCGGCTGTCCAAAGAAGGATAATTGAACGATACGCCAACGACAATTACACATACCGTGCCTATCAACACTGCATCCGAAAGTACCGAGAGCCTGTTCGGAGAGCCTGCGCATCGACATGATCCTGAAAACAGCCAACGATCAGCGCTACTTTGTTGCTAAATGGGACAGAGCTCGATGTCAGGTGATCATTTGCCAGAGGTGTCCGTTTTCTGGAACTGTGTCTCGGTGCTTTACGTTCAAGAATCTTCAATACAGAGAGATATTCAGGACATGATTCATTGTTGGAATGTTGCATTTTAATAATTTCGTGCTAAAGCCACCCTACCGAGACAGACTATAAATTCAGCTTCATTATTCACTCGGATGCGATATATGAGCTGCGTAAATGCCAATGTCCGAATAATACATATTCATCTCGAAAACTAAATCGCCAGCAATATCAACAACTATTCTCTGATGGCCCTTGCAAAAAAGGCCTCCTCTATTACCTATTCCATTCTAATGCGCGTTTCCTTTTCCGGTTCGCAGCGGCTAAAATCCGAACTATAACTTCAAACCTAACCGCACACACAAACAGACCCGCGTGCTTTAATATGGACGACATTAATCACCTTCTCAAAGCACTATCTAACTGCTCTCGGCTTCCGGTGCCAGGCCGTTAGCATTTCGATAATAACTCAAGCACTGCTAGGTGCTAACGTAGCTCAATCTCGTCACCCCGTCGATCGCATACACTCTAGACGCGACTAGTTCGACACTGCTTCCTCCGGCTGGCCGGCCGGTGGCATAAAAAGGTATGCACGCGTTTGTCAGTTGTCCAAAAAGGCGTGACACCGATCAACGGACGAGCACGGAGCTCTGCATGTGAGGGCGCTCTCGCACGCGCTCTCTGGCCTCGGATCGGTCTGTTTGCTTAAAGTTAATGGCGTGTGCAAATGATTGATAATCTCCTTTGTGACTTTTGCACACACTTTACGGTCTCCAACCAACGTCAAGGGACACTAGGAGAGAGGGAAAGAAGTTTGGGGTGAAAAACAAACAAATGGGAAAACAGGAAAAACCCCCACGACCACTACCCTAAGGGTGACTCTGTTTGTAAGGTGAGGCCATTATCTTTAAAGCCGCGTACAAACACCATACACACATTGCAATAAACGAACGACTCTGCAAGACTTTACAGTCATATACCTCGTACAGTGAAACAGGTTTTACCTACACTTATGTAGGTTTTTGAAAATAAATTCATTACACTATTCAATTATGATAAAGCTTGGAACTTGTTAAGTTTCCAACCAAAAAATTAAGTGAAGTAAAAAAAGCCCACTAAAGTCCTGAATTAATGAACCATTTATCAATGAGCGAGTGCTGTTGCTTTATCAGCCACACTGAAAAACTCCATAACTCAGCCTGCTGCTGTTACACTGCAAGCTTACCCAATGTCCTACATTCCCTAAACGCAATGGAGCCCTCGCAAGGGACTGTGATGTGTGTAAGCTAACTGCCACACGCGATCGAAACACTTTCCACGCCAGAACTACCTGGCGCAGGACCTAAACAGCTACACACAATCTAATCGTTGGCAAGTTTGCAGCAAATTAATCAATGTCCACTGTAAACTATACCACGACACGGTATAGCAGCGAAGACGGACACAATATGGATGTCCTAGTGGACGCTACTTCCTAGCTGGTGTTCCTTGGGCAAACAAGTAAGAAAAACTGCATCACAATTTAGGCACCAAATTACCTAAATTACGGTATTATGTCTACTTATACCTTCCTCCAATTGACATTCAAAGTACCAATTGTTATCGTGTTACCGTTTTTGGGAACCAGAACAAAACAAACGTCTAGCAACAGCAACCAACAAATTTCACAACCTACACAAATCGTGCCAGACCGTGAGCAATCTCTCCTGCCGAGATTTTTTTTTTTGGCAGTTCACGTCAATCGGGTTGATTAACGATAAATAATTTGATTGACAGGTTGGGCCAGAGCAATAAGAAGCCTAACCCACACCAAAGGATGAAGAAAGCGAATTCTAGCAGAAAACATCCAATAACTCTCGCCTAGTGCGGCTAGAACCATACTTTCATTGGCGTATTGTTTCTCTGCCCGTACCCCCACGTCTAACTTTTCATAAGATAGTGAGCTTTTTAGACTCGCACAGTCTCCATGAGTCAGCACGTTGTTGGGCAACATGGCGACGAATGCTCCCGTGAGTGTAGGTGTGTATGCGTGTGTCCCGAACACTCCCATCCTAACCAAAGCTGTGCCGCGGCAGTGCTCACCTCCTGCCGCAGTCGATTTTCGCATCTTGATAGCCCATTAAAGCTTGCCACCCGCGCTGCCGGGCCCCAATTGTAAGGTTATGTTGTTCGATTCCCCCAGCACGCTCCGAGCCGGGTAAATCAGGAAGGTTATCCCCGGGGTGGGGGATAAGGCAATTATTAAAAGTGACGAACTAATCGCACCCCCAGCTTTGCCGTCTATTCCCACCTTCAAAATCCTTGCAGGTCATTGACCTACACGATTCATTAGCACGATTCTGTTCGTGAATCTGTCCGCGAGTGGCGTGGTGCCGTACTCTTAACCCCTTCCCTGCACCATTTTGAGTGCAAAACATTACGACCCTATAACAACAGCCAACCCAACAAAAAAAAACACGTTTAGACGGCAACAAACATACCAGCAAACAGCCTGGACAGCATTATATCGGCGCCTCTGAACGCCCTCGTGAGTCGTCGTCAATCTGCCATCCAAGCTCGGAAAGGCATGACCGGTCGATTTGGCATAGAAGTTTCCGAGTACCACACGTGACACACCGGGCGGGCGAACTATTCCGATTGCAAAGCTGGATGGATTTGATTGCAAACCACGTTTACACCTTCCCAGATCTATGACCCTCCAATCCTCCCTCTACCAATCCCTCCGCCAGTAGCGCTCGCAATTCTGAAGTTTGTTCACTGTTTTCTAGGAACTCACAGAAGATCTGTCAAACGTCAGACGAGAAGTATGCGAGGCGTGGTTTTTGGACACCGGGTCGGTGCCTCTCGTTGGCTTTGCCATCGTTTTTGATCGCCGCTGCTGCGCCGAATTGTGTTTGCTCGGCATCTCTGTACGTTTGATAGCCTTTGTTTGCAGAAAATAATGGCCAATTGACGTGTGGTGTATTTGATGATCAAGCAACCACTAGAAAAAAATAGACGACGATCGCTGGGCAATAGTGTGAGAGACACGTCACGGTTTTGGTGGAGGTGGAGATACAGAGAAAAGCAATTTACCAGATTCCAGGTGATCGGATTACTGTCGCCAGCTTTAAGGCAAGGTCGTGAGCAGAATTCAAAACGGTGGCGAACAAATGGGATGATGCAACTTGTTGTCTTTAACTCCAGAGGACCTATTTTAATGAGGTGGCGTTAAGAAGGTCAATGTATCGTTCAAGATACATGATAAGGTCTTCAAATTGTTTGAGGTTTTGATATCTTCACAAGAACTAGAAGCCTCTGATGACTTACATCTGACCGGAAGTGGATCTTCTGAGAGAGTTAATAACCTCCAGAAATTCTATCAATACTCTTCCAGACAAAACATCTAACACAGTCCTCATCTTCAGCCAAGTCTCATTAAACCGATACCTCCGAAACCGAACAAGTAGTACAGTTCCCATTCACTCTCATCTCCCTTAAACAAAGCTATCTTTTTTGTTACTTCCGTTCGCGACTTCCTTCAGCCTGATCTGCATTGTTTTTCATTCATTCCTCTCTACCTATCGACTCTTCTGCCAAAGCTACTGAACTATTCCACCTCAGACTAGAACAATCAGCTCCCTTAAGCGTCCGCCAGATTCGTCACACTCTTACATCATCGTTCAGCTTTAATGATCACGCATTTCCACCTTTGCGGAAACCGGCCTTTGATGCAGTACAACCGGCGGCAGTCACTAAACATGGCGGCATCCAACATCACAATGGTCCAAGATGGGTATTCGATAGGAGGCTCGGGTTCTATTCTATTGCCTTTTGGAATGTGAACTAGAGGCAGACAGAGACTGAGACGGAGGGGAAAGAAACCGACCGGACACAAAGGTACCCGGGTACATGGTGGTTGTGTATCGCGTTATAACAATGAATCAACACTTTTCCTTCCACGTTTTTCTGCTCTCTCGGTGAAACGTGCCAACGTCCAGTGTGTATGCACCGGGGAGCCATTCTAGTGTGCGATCTGTGACGATTCTTCTAGCAAAAGTTCTAAGTGAAGTTGACTACTTCCCAGCCTGATATCTCTCTCGCTCACTCCCGCTTTCCAACAACCCCAAACCAACAGAGTTGGAGAAGTAAGCGCGCAGAAATGATAGATAGCTACGCAGTTTAACCTTGAACAGTCGCTTGTCAGCATGTGCATGCGGCTCCATGTGGTTGTGTGGAGCAAAAAACACCCCCAACCGCTCTTGCGTTACATTGCTTTTTCTTCCCTCCTTCCATTCCATGCATAAGCGACCGACAGAAGGGAACCACGATTGTCTGACGTCTGAGACTGGGCTTAGATATGCGTGTGGAAAAAAGGGGGTAAGAGTTCGCTTACAGCGCGTCTGTGACTTTGGTTTGCGCTATCGAGAATGCGGTTGCGCATATGCTAATGAACTCTATCGCTCAAACGAGCTAAGTAAACACACTACGTACACTGCCAAAGCCTGGGGTGGGAGCAATACGTTGGAGGTTTGGTAAAGCATTCTGATCTTTGCTCGGGAGACTATTGGACCCGGGTCTAGAACCCGCTTGTCTAGACAATGATCTTACTTTTGTGGTTTTCAAAGACCAATAACAATACAGTTGATTAGATAACAAAAAAATATATAAAAATTGTAAACTACTTCACTGACGGTGTCCTAAATCAACCTTTTTGTGTGCATTATTGAATCACTTCCGTTTGAGCTCTTCTTACCAAGATTTACCTAATTCTAGGCCCCAAAACAACCACCAACAGGCCAATCTACTTAATCCCCATGTTCTGCTGATGGCGCCGACGCAAGCCACCTTCAAAACGGTGCAACAAACACTTGCCCTTTAGAACGCTGCTGCACACACCCGGTCGTACTGGTTTCATTTTCTCAACCTACACACACACACACACATCCTCTCGTTATGTCACACACGCAAACCCCCACCCAAGAGAACCATCTTCCCTCCCACTGCACAAACAGAGGCACAAGACACAAGTGTTTTCTAGCGGAAAGTCTAGCAAAATTACACACCGTTCAGCACACAAACACCGCTGCATGTGCGCAGATGATGCGCACAGTTGCGATCCGATATAAAACGCCCAACTGCATATGCAAGAAACAGATACGCGCACACACACACAGCCGTATGAAGCGAGCGTGATATTAGCGAGTGAAGACAGCGTTGCCTTTTGAACATCTCTAACACAATTTCAAAGCGGAACGCATCGCATCGCGCAAGAAAAGGGATGCGAAGAGCTAATTTTAGCCGAACGCAACCGGTCCGCTAACGCAACGAGATGCAGATGCCGCTGCACATGTCAATGATGAGGCGTAGGTTGTTATTATAAAGCAAGTTTTTTTTTGTTCGTAGAATCAGCCAATTTAATCCAAGTTCTTTGAGAGTTAGTCATGATTCTCAAAAAACCTAACTTATTATGTTAAAATTACTTTACAATACACAAATAAAATTGAGAGCATGCCTCTCGTTAGAATGAAACGTTCGCTTGCGCGAAAAAAGAAAAAACAATCCCAAACACCCATGAACCCAAAAACGAAATCGAGCGCACGTTTTCTGCTGACCTACTAAACGCACACGCTGCGCAAGAGCTGCGCGTACACGGTGACGACGCATCTGCATGTGCGTTGGTTGAAAAATGTGTCTCCTCTGTCATTTACTTTTCGGGTGCGTCAGACAGCTTAGCCATGTTTTTTGGGATATAGGAAGAAACATTTCCTGCTCTCTCGTGATCCACCAAGATACTTGCTTCAATGTAGAATTCAACCCATCTTTTTGGGGCGTAATTAAGAAGCTTCATCATTCATTACAAACTAAACACAAGCCGCTAGAAACGATTCGCAAACTAATTTTCCTAAGTATCAACCCGTCACCTTCCTAATTACGTCTCCAACAGACTCGTTGCGATATAAACATTTACCAATCATTGTGAAAAACTCCAACCATTAATTATGATGTGCTCTGGCAGCACCCGGCTCCTCGCCATCTCAAAATTTTCATTTCTAAAAGTTTGCCAAAACATGCCACTAACCGGGCGAAGAAAATTGCTCGGTTGGAAAATGTTTCCGCCCCATTCTCTTTCCGTTGCATTTTAATTGCACACTATAGAAACAAAATATCTCTGCGCAAAAAAAGGAAAAGTTAATGCTCTACCGGGGAAAACCATTGGCAAAGATAAAAGGAAACGAGGAGGAGAACACTCAAAGAAGGCAACAAATCAAAAGAACCAGAAAACAAACCAAACAACGCACGAATGATAGAGAAAGGGGGCAAACAAACCCACCACCACAAACACAGAGACAAACATAACGACCAGCAGCAACAACAACAACAACAACCACACAACCGGAAGACGTTTCGCTTTTATTTCCCTCGGACGCACTACCCGCGCGGCAGCGATGGCGACGACGGTGAGGGTCATAAATCTGCTTCACAAATTTGACCGAAATGTTCTCTCATCTGTTGCCAACTTCACGAGGCGTCGCGAGAGTTTGAAGGTTTTCGATAGCAGAAGCAAAAACAATCTCACACACCAACAAAAAACAACAACCCCGGCACACCTGTGTGCTGTCGTGTGTTTGTGTGAGTGGTGCGTTTTCGATTGCCAGGAGGGGAGAAGATGGAGTCGCACACACGTCATGTGTGAAATTTCGGTCATCTATATTCGGCGGTTAATAAGCCGCGACCGCGATGGTTGTTTGGTTCAAGGCTTCTTTTGCTCTCCCCTCCCCCGGTGCAAATGGAGCAGCATGCATTTCTAATGTTCATTTAAAAGAAGTGGAAGTGAACGCCCAAGTTCATCAAGAAAGCGCTAGAACGATGTCCTACCTGCAGTGGTGTGTTCTGGTGACCGATGTACTCACGAAGAAATATGGGAAATACTATTCAGCTAAAACAGAGTCTTGAAGAATTGCTTTTTGAGTTGGGGTGGTTTACTGCTGCTGCTACTGCTACTGCAGCTACCAAGCGAACACAACACGATGGTTATCTGTTTTCTTACTCTATGTTGCACACTCTAGCTCGATTTGCTTTCGTATGTTTTAGCACTGTAATCACTCGTTTCCGTATTTTACTGCTTTCTTACACGTAGTACACATCCACTGCTACCATTAGCATGTATCTCTAACACTAAGGAAACATTTATTTCCACACTTTAAAGAAATATATTTCACAACAGACACACATGTACATACACACACGCACACACAAACCATGGGGGACACAAACTGAAAACGTCGCTGCAGTCGCTGCGTCACTTTACTTTCTTTCTTCCGATTTCACTACTTTCGAGTCGCGATCATCGAAACCCGGACCTTTATTTACACACTTAACTGACTCACTCACACACTCGCCCCAAAAGCACTCTGGCGCTGGTGGCTGGGCTGGCCAAGGTTAGATGCGCGTCTGCCGTAACCAAACTGCTTTTTTCTCTCTCTCTCTCTTTCCTTTCTGTATTTGTTGTTTTGGGGGATTACACATTTGAACCACTCACACACACATTTCACCCATCAAACGGAGCACCTCTCACTCACTTTGAACCTGGCGCGATCGACAGCTACTGCAATCGCAAACGATCCTGCTGCTGCTATTTCTCCTCCATTTGGTGGCTGGTCGTGTCAAGCAAATCTTAACGACTTTTCTCGCGGTTGAGATGATTTCCTTTCTTCTTCTTACTCCTATTTTTTCTTACACCGCTCCACAAATTTCGGCCCCCCCCAGTGCTGACTTCACCACACCACCAGTAGGCTCGTGTTTTGGGTACGATTGGTTGACGTTGAAATATTTGGGAGCAGCAGCATATTGGTTTCACTTTCCTACACTTTTCACTTTTCTTTTCGTTTTCCTTTTGCGGGCGTTTCTTCTCCCCGATCTGGCTTGTCAACACTACTGCTGCCACTCAGATTTCACCACCTTGTTTTCAATTTTCACATTTTGCACACTTTTGGTGTGGTGTTGCTTTTTCCACGACACTTTTCTGGCGTGCTAAGGAAGAGGTGCATCGCATTTGCTCTGTTGGAAAAATGGAAAATAAGGAAATATGCAACGAATTATTTACCGGGTACTGCTACTTAAACCTAGCTCAACCAACACGAACAGCAATTGAGCCATTCTAACGTAAAAGAAGGGATTTTACACAGCAAATATGCTCTTTGTTCATAGTCTTTTAACAGGAAGCATCTTTAAGTCTTCCGTTGGCACATTAAACTCAACACTCCAGAATTGTGCTCGCTCGTAAAAATGGCCTGAAAAGAAACAAAGAAACAAAAAAATATTGTTAGTTGTTTTTGCTCATTTAACCAATTTAATAAAACGTTACTTAGGAATTTCCTTATCAATCTAATCAATATCTAACTAATAACGAATCAATTCACCCTAAAAGGACCTTGCACCGATTTCAATCTCAATTCATTCTTTAAGGTAAAGCATACACATAATCGAATTACATCGAACTGTTCCTCCACAGTGAAGCAACTCGATTGCAGAAACTTAAAATGTTCAATCAAGAGCATCTCATCCACACCATCGCTTTATCCGTGGCGTCCGATACCCAACTTCCAGCTCAATTTCTCCACCCCAAACACGACACACTTTCGCTCTCAAGGTCGTCCGGAGCAGCCTTTTCTCTGCAGCTTTCCTGTGGCACTACATGGCGATCGTTTTATCAAAATCGAGGACAGCAAAATCGAGGAAAAAATGTAAAGCACAAGACAATCCAATCCTCCAGAGAGCAAAGGAGTCGCTTGATTCGATTTCAGTTCCGGCGCGATATTCTAACGCCAAACCCCGTACGAAGAGCTAGACGGTGCTTGCACGATTCTATTCAACCTCACACCTCGATGTCGCGCGCAAGAACCTTCTGGACCAAAACCGCTTTATCTTAACTAAAATCCTCCGCTCAGTCCGAGCGAGCCATTCGCACCGAAATAATTTCATTCCAACACTTTTTGTGAGCTTTTTGCCCTTGTAAGCAAACCTGAGTCGATTCGTTCGCTTGACACAGGAATAAAAGTAAAATATGCTAGCTCCCTCTCCCCTGCCATCGTCACGACGACATCGTAACGTTAAACGTGAACGTGAAGCAGATTACTCGATTGCATGATGAAGTAAGTTTTATGCTCTATCGCTACCTCCCTCCACACGCACACACGCGCGCGCTTTTGCCGGCAATGTTACAAAGCTTTCCGCCAAGCGGACGCTGGAGCTCGCCGGACGCGCACACAGCACACAAAAGGTGCTAAAATTTTACGTTCATTTACATATAAATTTTTAATTCACTGTCAGCTTCACGTTGTGCGCTCGGTCGCGTTTTTGGGAAGGCAAACACCAGTTGGCAAACACCAGAAATAAACGGACCAAAAAGTGATAGACGCGCGTGCTCCCCTCCGGGTGCTGCACGCTGCGTTAGCTTCCCCGCTGGAGGCACTCATTTAAATACATTTTTAATGTGTAAAAGAACACCAACCAAAGACAATTAAAAACGCGGCCAGCTAATTCACGGATTGAATAATGTCTGTGTGTGTGTGTGTGTGTGTGTACGATTCCAGCGATGCATGCGAGTGCAAATAATTTGAATCTCCAAAGCGGGCATAATTAGCTTTTTTTTGTTGTCGGTACCGGAAACTAATTGGTATATCCTTTACCTTTCTCTTTAAATTCGTCGGAATGATTCATTCTCTATCTATCTCTCTAACGCTGAAACTATAAAATGGTTGTCTCATAAATCATATCTTAAAATAAAAAACTTCAAACATCTATTTCCAGTTCAACCATTCGATCCAGCGTGTGAGATTTAAAAAAAAAACAAATTTCCCCCAAAAAAAGCCCAAAACAACATACCTCCATCAAACAAATATGACAAACATTCAAGAGATAGCAGCTACCAGGCGAGTAACAAAAAAACATCTAAACTCTCTTCCAATAACTCGTAAAACTCTGCCAGCAGATGCATTCCGTAGAAGGTGCCAATTTTTCTCCAAACGAAACCCCCAAAACCCACGATCGCATTGAACGTTAGAACAACACTCACGAACGGCCACAACAACAACAACAAAAAAGCTGCAAGCTCCACCAAAGAAACACAGATAAGAGCTGGAAGCTACAGCGAAAAGCACGTTGTTCCTGTCCAGCTCGTTCCGCGATCCGAGACGCTTATGCTCGCAAGAGGCACCAACAGCATCACACCAACACCATCATAGCACCAAGGCACGCTACGCACGTGCAAATCGAGTGACGGGGCTAACTGGTCGAGAGCGCGGTTGGTTCTCTCCCCTTACCCAAACGTACACCCTTTCTGGCCAGCCCAACACCCCCTCCTTGGGCTGTGATTCGGGGGTCGCTTGGTTCGAATGTTTCGCCAAAACGAGAAGGGGTACCGCGCGCAAGGGCGGCAGAAAAACCGGTTCCCGGTTGTTTTCTTCTACCGATCGTGCACCGCGGGCTTCCAAATTTTGGCCACTGGCCACGAAGCAAGCAAAACAGTTTCTTGGCAGGTTTATGTTTTTTTGCTGAGCAGCCCACGATCCATAGAGCGAACGGAAAATACGCTAAGCATTCGCAACAAAATTCGCCACCCGGGATTGTGCCTCGGGATGCCCCTCGATTGGACCTTCTTCTTTTCTTCCTTTTTCAATTCGATTCCCCGTTCCGTTTGGTGCGAGAGGAAGGAAAGTTCTGCAAAGGGAAACGTTTTCTTATCCCTTTTCTTGACCGTGGCTGGGTTTGTGTGCTGTTGCCGTTTGCCAAATTGACCATTCTTGCCCATTCCTTTGTGGGCCTTTCTATTCCTTTCCATCTTGAGCATCCCAAAAGCGCATACCGACGGGTTGGGTTCGGCAAAAAAAAAAGATTGGAACTTTTGGCAACAACCAAAAACATGAACAAAAAAAAAACTTCGTCACGAGACACCCAACAGCAAGCAATTGCAAGAAAGTGAAATGGATGGCTGATGATCGAGCGCCCCAAAAACGGGTTTCCCCATCGGGGTCCGAAGTTCGTGGAATTTGAGATGTTCTCGTCGTGATAATTTCCAAGGGAGGCTCCTTTTTTCTCGCGCGCTTGGCACTTGATTGCATTTTCTAGACCGCCTGATGACTCCTGAAGAACCTAAGAAGACTTCATTCAGAAATTCCCAACAGCCAACGTAACGGAGCTGCTGTTCGATTCCTAGAACGGAACGGTTCTGTAGTGCGAACATTCTTGAGCTGAAGAACTGCAGATATCCTTTTCCTTTCTACAAATCTGCAGATATTCACTCAATGAACGAGCTACCTGCACAGCTGCAAGCTATTGTCTATTCCAATCCCTTTCCTATTTTCTTATGGAAGGCGTCATTTAACTCCAGACAAATGTTTCTTGTGTCGTTTTTATTTGTGTGCCGTTCTACACACCTTTATGACGTAATTAACCCAATAAAAACGAACACAACACCAACACACTGGACCCTTGCTAAACTTTCATCAAACCGGAGCAAGTTGAATGACTTCTTTAATCATAAAATCTCGCCTACAGTGCTGCTCGCTTTCCGTTTCTCCGCTTGCATGGTCCTCTAACGTCCCTAGTGGACGTTATGCATACTCCCAGCTCTCAACCCCAGGGGAGCTGGGTCCATTTTCGGGGCCTTATCCCATTTGTCATTTCAAACACGCTCAACCGCTCGCAGCTATACAAAACCGAATATCCGTTTAATGATTTTAATGTTGTTTCCCTTATTTTTTGTGTTAGTTCGTTTCCGTATCCACGGCCACATTAACCATCCCCCTTGTGAGGGATGGAAGTGAGACGCTAGAGCAGTAGAACCGAATGAAATGGAATAGTTTCAAGCTTTTGCTGTACGCGTGCTTTCGTAACTTTTTTTTTCGTGTTCATCCCACCGGTATGTGATCGTTTGTGGTAGGTTTTTTTTTTTTGTATTCCCAGCCAGCGGAGCAGCTCCACTTACCGACCTCTAGCTGAGGGTGGTGGTGGCAAAGGGTTTCAATACTTGCTCAGATAGTGTGACAACAAGCACCGGCAACAAAAAAAGCTTGCACCCAATTTGAAATAATGAATCATTCCACCAAAAAAAGGAACACGTTCATAGCATCACTCATAGCAAGACGAGAACTTCCATCGAAAAGCACCGGAGAGTGACGAATGGAGAGTCATTGACATAATTAAAAAAATAACACTAATTCTTTGCCTGTCCTTACCACAGTACGGACAAGAGTGCGAGAAGCACCACTAAAAAAAGGTCGCTTTAATTCTGTTGCCCATTTTTTTTAGAGCCACAAAACTGTACCAAGTGACGTTTTAATCATCTCAGTGATTGAGCTCCATCAATGCCTTGTACTGCCTTGCAAACGGTAACAAACGCACACGCACGACTTTCCAACAGTACACGCGTAACTTGCTTCAATTAAGTAACAACCACCGTAAATCCGATACAGTCACACGCCGACCACCAAAACAACACCACCAACATATCGATTCCCGCCAACACTGCACAACGGTAGATAATATCGGTACATCGGTTTGACCGATTGGTCCAGTTTTCCCGACCCCTACGACTTTGCCAAGGCACACACAAACACACGCAGGTACAGTAACGAAAATTGGAACGTTTTTCCAACACGATACACCTCGTTGCGCCGTACCCCAAAAGCTTCCAAAGTAGAATAGCCCGACGATTAAGCGTACCGAATCCACCCAACATAGAAGGATCTCTTGCTACCCCATAAATCGGAACATTCCCTCCAACGTCTTCCGACTCGTGCACAGCACTCGTGCTCTTTGATTGATGTAATGAGTGGAAGAAGAGAAGCCAGAAGCCACACCACCGACCGACACAGCGCCAACGCTCTTCGACCGCTGTGTTCTAATTCCGAGGTGATAATGATACGCTCAGCAAATGTGATAATTACTCTCGGGGAGGGGTGGTGTCTTTCGGTACGGTTCATAGCAGCGGAGCACCATTCCATCCTGCCTGGGTGTGCCGTAATTGCTTCCAATCAGTAGTTGAAAGTTACACAATGCTTTTAATGCACCAGAGTTTGGAGGTTTTTCATATTTACTTCGTTCGATTGCGACGGGTCGTCAGGAGGAGGAGTAAAGTAGAGCCGTAGATCATCAGAATTGGTACCGAAAATTTGGAATTGATGTAAGATTCCAACTTCTAGCTACTCCGGAAAAGTTTGAACCTTTTTAATGAGGCAATCAACCACAATCGAGCGGTAAAGCTTAATCGCTGAAGTCTTCATGCATGTTGTAAGATATCTTGTTCATGCATCTCTTCAACCACCAGCTTCAATGAAACAGGTCCAAAACACCATTCTACATACCTCAAGGCGTAATTCCTAATATCCGAGTTCCACACACACACGCACACATACCTCAATCGGCACCATTCTAATCTGAAAACTCCCACGTGTTCCAATTGCCCAGCAATTCCACCGGCCAGCAGCAGCATGCAATTATCGATCTTTTGCTACCCTCCAATGCTCCACACCTTCCTACGCCGTTATTCTTTTCCGAGCCAAATTTCATACCCGGTAGTAGGCAAGTCGATCGGCAAAAATTCAAGCCTACTTTTTTTACTTCTACCGATGTGAGAGCTTCTGTGTAACCGATTCTACCTACCGATTACCGCTACGGAAGCGGCTGGTGGGAAGTTTTACCCAGTCTTAGCGCAAAGATGCAGTTATTCAACTGTAAACAACGTTCAGCAAAATTGTGTTACAAGTGCGCACTGTTATCTCTTTCACACTTGCAGCCCGATTGAGCGATTGTGTGAAGAAAGTGAAGAGCCCCTGCCCCTGTCCATTCTCCCCGTGACTCCTTCCTTCTCACTAACGCTTTGTTAGACATTCTTTAAGACGGCTGCAAACAACAACAACAAAACCCCCAGAGGGCTCTTCTATTAAATGCACCGCAGACATTCGACACCCCCGTTCCGTTGCGAGACAAGGCCACGGTTGGTGGTGTCGAATGTAAACCGTCGGGGGCAAATGCGCACGCCCAAGTGCATGTCGCAATGGCCGGGCTCTTGCAAACCGCGCGCACCACAATGAAGCATGCAAAACTGTGCTTGATCGTGCTGCGAATGTTCGCGAGATCCCCTTGCCCTTTACCCAACGCCAGACAACTTGAAGGGTTAACAACTTCGTAAAGGTTGCCCACCCTCTACCTCTACCACTCATACATATATGTACGGCGAGAATCGGCGCAAAACCGTTGCCGTAATGCAACTCACCTGCCACACAAAGGTCAGTGTGAAGCGTTAGTCAATCGGTGTGTAAGGTTAAAGTATATGCACACAACGACGATACAATCTTCACTACAGACGTTCATTCACATTGGGGAGTTTGAAGAAGAAAAAAGCAAACATTCAAGAGAGATTGGGCTGCACTGCAATTGCTAACTTAAACACTCAGCAACCTTTTACATTAGTTAAACACTTCAAGATACTCATAATACGTAAGCGTATGCAATGCCCCTTCTTACACTGTAACAATATCCACCACCCAGCCAAGGTCCGGTAAGGTGCTAAGAAACAAAGTAATCTCAACCGATACTCCACTCAGCACCGCCGTTCACGTCGAACTGTGAGGCCTGGCGAAAGTTCTACAATCAGGCTCCAACCGCAGGTCTCAATCACAGTCCTAACTTCGGAAGTACGTGTCAGTACCCGTTTAAAACTACTTCAGCAGGACATCTAATCACTACGGCAGGAAAAAAAGCTTCCTTCAGATACGACGGTGGGCTTATTTTGTCTACAATTACTGCCCCATGAATGAACCAATCCCAAACGATAAATCCTCACTTTATCAGACGCGTGACGATTGAGCTCAGCGTGTGTGCGAGCGCGATGTTTTGTGACATCTCTACCCAGCCTAGACACCATCAACCTTCGGCATATGACGGGCACCAGCTGAAGCGTGTCCTATCGCGCACAAGTTTTCAACCGAAACCGATGCACGATCGCAATCGAGACGCCGTGCACGGAACGCATTCCTTCGATGAGTTGTGAACCCCCCTACAAAGCAGCACATCGGTAAAAGGTTTTATCAGCACACTTACGAAAGGGTACCACCGCCACCACTACTACCTCTATTATGTAATGAGCTGGCAATTGGGCCTGGGGCAGAGCGAACGATAGGAAGTGGGGTTCAACCATTAGCTGAACGGTGTGATAAGTGGGGTACGTGACTAGGCAGACAATATATGCCGATGCACTTGCCGTCGACTTGCGGGTTGTGATAGTGACGAAGGAAATTGTTAAAGATAGAGCAATGGTTGCATATGCCACCAATATGGCCGCTTTTGTTGAGCTCCACATGCAGATACTTTATAAGACCTATCATACTACTGTCCTAAATAGTTTATTTGCAAGATGTTGAAGTTTATCATTCGTTTTCAAATAGATGATCGGACGCATACCAACCCGAACCCGAGAATACAGCGGACAGTGGTGACATTGAAAACTGACAACCACTTAACGAAAGGGGTACATCACTGCAAATACTTGACTGTCTGTTTGCCGCGGCGAACACAACCGGTTCAACCAACGGATGTGTAAGCATGAAAGGTCCACATTCACGAAAGGAAGGGCACTCTGTGTGTTTAACTCCGGCATAGTATGCCCTTCGCACGGTACCAACTATAGCCAATAGTGTCGCTGGAGTGCGACTACACCAGCGAGCGCTCGGCTTGGCCGGTGCCTATATCTGCCGCCCATCATCCATAAATACCTCGGCGCGAGAAGTACCGCAAACAACAAACGCAGTCTTTATGACAAATTGTCTGAACAAACACTGCCAGAAGCACGTAGATTCTGACCGTTATTAGTCGCCATTTGAAGCTGTCCGACATGCTTTCGCTTCATGCAAATCGCGAAAGAGGGGCAGATGCGTCACGCAGTGAACTTGAACGTGGACAGTGCGTGATTTGAAAATAAAATACGCGTCTTGAGACACATTGTCCAAGAATGTTTTGACATTTCTGAAATTTCCACTTACTGGAAGTCTTTAGGACATGCTTACCTAGCTACAGTTACTGTCTTAATTGGAAGGCAACTTTCATCTGTACGCTCCACCTAAGTGCTATGCTATTCCTGCTGACCTCATTCTCAGCATTAGTGCTACATCTTCACCCCCCACACACACACACACTCGCCTCCACATAGGCAGTGTATTGCACAGCCATTAGAGCAACGGCTGAAGCACGTCGGACAAAATCTAACGGCAGACAAAACAGTCACCAGCCGTGACGACGGTCGCTCGCTCGTCTGCAGGATGCAGCTCTAGACGAAAAAATTGATTTTGCTGCTTGCCAGCACCCACCACGACAGATCCTACCGGCAGACGCACACCAAGAACAACACAAAAATCAATCATCATCTCGCGCATGCTGCTGCTGCTGCTGTTGCTGCTGGCCTCATTTTGCTAATGAGATACTGGGGTGGCTATTTTTACGCCGAATTTGGATGCTTCTTCCTTTGCGAAGTTTTTTTGTTCTTCCTCTTTTTGATGCAACCACCACGCACCAACACTGCCTGCGTTTGAATCGCCCGACATCCAAAACACCGAAAGAAATTAGGTCTAGTCCATTTAATGGCAGTATCATTGCCGAGTCATTAAGTGAGTTTGTTTGCCTTCATTTCTTTGGGTTCGGTGCGTTGGTCGCCCCTGCCTGATGAGTAAGCTTCTTGATGGATAAATAAATGTCGACCCTATGCGGGTGTCATTTGTTTGCATTTGGCCAATGTGGGTAGAGGTGGTAGAGCCGTTATGGACCTATCTTCCCCCTGCAGACATTAAACTAAATAGACAATTATTTCAAATCCAAGAAGGAAGAAGCTTCGTTAATCCGCAAGAGATTACAAGATTACTTATTGCTGCACAAATATAGCTCGTTTCAGGAGCAAGTTTGGCGAGCAAACGGCAGCAACTAAACCTTCCTTTGTCACTCAATCGACTTACCACTCCTTAAATCACGGCGCTATTGCGCCAAATTTCAAACATGCATTTACCTGTAAGTGGAGAACAGAACACACAATAATCGCTAACATAAATCTTGGCCGACTGTTCACAATAAATATAAAAGCTTCTTGAACCTCAAACTGTCCCACAAATAAGCCCGCGGCGGCGGCATGTACACTTCTTCATTTTCTGCACCCCCGAAAACAGAGATGCGTTAGGCCACAAGTCAACCGGCCTGGTCATATATTACACCCTTTTTGGAGCAGTCCATCGAACGCGCCGAACCGCATTTCGAACCGGGCATGCCGCCTTCCGCAGTGTTCGAAACTGTTCCGGAACTGCTCAGCCTTTGTGTTGCCAAGCGGCGGACGAGACCCACCCAGAAAGCGAAACCCTCTGTCCGGCTAGCAGTGGAAATTTATTCCATCCCCATTATGCCTGCCAAGTGCAACCGGACCTCGGTGCGGGAAAAGTGCAACGAGGTCTCTTTTTCTCATCTTGCCGCTGGCATTGTCGCCACCGTCTGGGCCTCACTGGCTGGGCTGACGTTCGACAATGTCGCCGTATTCTTTCGGATACTCGGGTCCCGTTTTGGGGAGCGTAAGCTTTTGGCAACTGGCACCGATACGTGCCGTTTTCGTCGTCTATTGTGCTTTGCTGGCTGTGGCTGTTTTATTTTGACTCGTGCGAGCGCTTCACTTTTTTGTTTTTTTTTTGCTCACTGCCTCCATTCGCATCATGTTTCGTCTTCGACAGCTCGGAATGTTCGCAATCGGTTCGGTTAGATTTGTTATTTTATTTTGCCTGTTCACCATTTCCAACACCAAACGGGCGGTCGGCCATCTCCTGTTACCCACCCACCCCTGTGCCCCCCCCCCCGTTCTGCCCCCATGCAGTCGGTTTCGTTTTTCTCTTTCCGTAAGTCACTTTTTTTTCGGGAGAGCACGGTTAAGGTGAACGAAAACGAAACTTATCGACAATCGGGCGACAATCGTCGTCGTCGTTGCTGTCGGGGGAGCTGATATTGCAATATTTTATTTATTTTCTTATTTACTTATTTCTCGTCCCTATACCTCCTTCACCACGGTGTGGCGTTGAGCCCGTAAGGGTCCATTTTGACTACAAACGGACGCTGGCAGAGCAACAAGAAATTCGGAAGAAGCAGAAACGTAAAAAATGCCAAACAACAAAACAAAAACTGCCCACAACGACGACGACGACACCGACGGACGACAGCGACCATAATGTTTTGGGCCAATAAATTCGAGACAGTACTACGTTTTGCGCCACAGTTTGCTAACGGACGGGAAGATGTGAAAACGAAACTGGCAAAACAACAAACCAATCGGTCCAGACACGCGGAAGACGCCACGGAGAGCGCAAGTAAACCGATGGAAACGTTTACGAGTATGAAAAAAAAACTAAACTAAAGCAAAGGAACATCCTACGAAATGTCGACTAAACTCTTGATTGGATGCAATTTAAAAGGAACCACTCGGAAGGATATGTACTTCTTATTACGTCACGATAACTGTCGATGCGATAAACCGAATGACAAGCCTTGCCAATATTGGGCTGTACATTTGATTTTTGGCTAACGTAAGCATCGTTTTTTTTTTGTTCATCCTTTTTCCTTTAATCGAGTCTATATGCTCGAGCAAGGAATCTTAGATTGCTCCAACTCCATCGAAAGCGATTGCAAATGTCACACAGCAGGCATGGCTAACGCGAGATGGTATGATGGCCCGGTTTTGCCCTTATCCAGAGAGACGGACTCAAGTTTCATGCCTCTTGCCAATGAACCAATCAAACACGTCACACACACACACACAGCGCGCGCCGTCATCTCGTAATCTTTGTGCTCGTTTTTTCTACTCTCTGGTGTGAGAGACGAGCTTTAGCAACACAATTAGCATAATGCCGGCCGGGGCGTGATTGTTTGGCTTGATGGTATTATTTATTTTAAGTCGAACACTTAAATCAAACTCCCTCTTCGCAGCTTTAGCTGCAGGACCGTACCTTTTACGGTGTTGCAAACGACACTGGGCTGGACAGTGTTTTGTTTCGGTTCGTCTCTGTTTAAGCGTGAGAAATACTCTACAGACTCACCAGACGACGTAAATGACCTCAAAGACTTGCGTAAAACGTTGGGATTGTTTCACTGCAAATCACTAATCGATAGAGTGGTTCTTATATTGCGTCAAAACGGGTCTACGGGAGCAGCATCCCGATAGTACCATGCGTCAGTGCATGGGCTTGCACAAGACGCGTCACGGTTAACGTTCTTGAAACCACCGAGAATGTAATGCACATTGAAGATTTTTCTACGCATTTCAAGCATTCGTTAGCAAATTTTGGGGCTCCTATGAGAGACATCGCGCGTAGTTGATATTCGATGATGGTTGTTTAACTCATTAGGATTATGCAACGGGTATGCTGTTACGGCTTGACAATATATTCCCACACGACGCTTGAATTAAGCACACACCAAGTAGAACTCTTCCGCTCATGAATATGTGTGATTCTGTAGAAGACGCTTCCAACAGTTACAGAGAGCGCAAGTTACTTTATCTTAGGCATTATTCCAAACGAAGCTTCTAGCCGCTCCTACTCCTTCCAAGCACAAACAACACCCCACCAATAGATCGAACACACACACACACCTATGACTGCTAGGCACACCTATTCGCCGAAGCATGAGCCAGAGCCCGCCTCATCAGCAAAAGCAGCAGCATATTAGTGTATGAAAACGGTGTACACTATCCGGCCGATATCGCCGCCCGCCCGGGACCCGGTCCGTCGTTCGTAATACGCATACGAATGAGTTTAATTAGCATGCGCTGACATTCATGCTTCAAACGAACACACCGAAATGGAAAGGAAGCAACAACAAGAGCAACAGCGGCAACACAAAAAAAAACTGCGCACACCACACGCTAAAGTTTCACTATCATCGTCCGCCGGGACATCAGGGCGTGCTGCTTCTGCCTTTTCGCCCGCACAACCGCGGATCGTGCGCGAGGGTGGGTTCGTTGAACCGTTTTCGGTTAGGAAACCTTCGACAGCAGTTATAGGTGTGTGTGTGAGTGAGTGTGGGGTTTTATTTTTTTCAAAGGTGAAGGCATCCTATTTGCTCTTTTGTCTATGTTGTTCCAAGAGACCCCCAAAGGTAGGGCCCAATACATCGACACCACACAACAACAAAAAACAGGGGTAGGACGTTCATGTGCACGCGAAAAGCTCACCATCTTGCATACGCAAGCAGTATACGCCGTCGGTTTCGATTTCCATGCCCTATCCATGCTGGCGCGCGCATACCTTACCGAAACGAAGTAATGCCGCGCACAAATTAGCCAATTGACAGTAGGGTAATGCGCAAGGGGAGGGAGGATTAATGGTATCAAACGCTGGGGATGGTAACAACTACACAATTAGACAAAGTAACAACCAGCGTGGGTGTGAGTGCAGCACGCAAAACCAGCCCCAGTGTGTGTGTGTGTGAAAAGTGGGTGGAAAATGCACACACACGCCGACCACCAGAATGACACGAAAATGCAACACAACAGCCGGATGGCGTTGCAAACGTGTGTTTGGACGAACGGAACGCGCGCTCTCGTACACACCTGCTAATGCTGAACACACTTTTGGGTCAAGGTTAGGAGAGTGTGGACCGCGCACCCCGATGCACACACCGACACATGAGTGAGAGTGAGTGTGAAAGCGGTCCGTCGGTCGGTGAAAAACTGCGTTGCAAAAGCTGGAATGGAAAAAAAACTGTCACCAGTGGTAGCGCTATTTTTATGTGCCGCTGCAGCAGGTTATCGACCGCTGCCCATACGGCTTGGGGCGGGAAAGTGCAACACTCGGATGGACGGCTTGTGGTGCGGTGTGTCTTGCTTCACTTTTAAGGGTGGAAGGATGACCTCAGCCATACATCAGCGAGACCGAGAGTGAACCATTGGAAGACGTTTGCAGAAGCAAAATCAAACGTCGAAGAGATGCATTACTTGGTCATATTTTAGTAATTAAAATACTAAAAACAATTTTATATAAGTCTAATCAGAACTGCTTTATCGTCTCTTAAGTAATATACACTCTTCGCGAGCTCCCATTTGCTTCAAATTGTTTACATTTAACCTTAAATGTCACTCGTAACACCGTTACTGTTTCACTTTACGCGAAAACGAAAATCCACCAACATTGCACTTTCAGCGCCACCGCTAAGTGCAAGGGTACCCGGACCACACCGGACCGTGTGCACCGTGCGTTTTGTCCCACCGGGGAACGACCGAAGTGCATTACTGGCACATTATGGCCAACCGAGCCCGCTAGCTGAACCGATGAGCTAATCAGACTCCACCACCACGCTTTCGCAGACAGTGTTGTGTGAAATCCAATGCAACATTCCCAACGGGGGGCTTCCACCACTAACACCACACCAATCGCTCGCGCCAACGGTTCCGTCTTGAGAAAAAAACGGAATGAAAAAAAAAACACAATTCCACTGGCCCGTTTGCCGGTCATTTCGCGATGTTTCGCTCTGACCATTTTGCAATCGAGCACGAGCGCCGAGTTCGCTTTTAATTGTTTGTGCATCGGCGTGGTCAAGCTGCGCGACGAAACTGAAACCATGCGCCTCCTCCCCCAGAAACCGCCAACGAAAACGCGTGGTTTTTTTCTGTTTCTCTCGCTTTCCTTCACAAGCGACGTAACTTTTCGCAAAGACAAAGCCCCTAAGTTGGACTCCCTGCGGGTGAGTGGTGAGCCAGCGGCTTGAGCCATTTGGGGCAGATTAAGCCCACCCCCCTGCCACCAGCGAGCTTCCCTAAGGCCGAGTCGAATTAGATGTGGCCAAACAACAATTGTCAACCGGATGGGGGACGTTTAGCTGTGAAGCATATTTTAATTGCTCGCTCGCTGGAAAAGGTGGAAAATTGGCTCTACAAGTACACGGTGCGGCCGTGAGAGCAAAAGAGGCGTTTGGTGTTTCTATTGAAGAGTCAAGTTAAAACAAACCCCATTGCCATTTGCTGCGAGAAAATGAAGTGACACATGCGACTATTTCTCGAAGCTTTAGTTCTCTAAACTCGTTCAATAAAGAATGCACAAACCTCTCTCCCCTTCCCACTGGCGGTACACAAAATGGCGAACCATTGGGGCATTGTGTTATTGTATGCAGCGCCACATCTTGCACTTCGCTGCCCCTGCGTGCACATAGCCAAAGCTTTTATTTATTGAAGCTAACAACACGTACCGGCATCTTCGACGTCCTGTCATGTCTCGAGTATGTTCCGCGCTCTCGCACACACACAGCTCCTCGCTTATTGCAATCGGAAATCCAATCAATCACTCAATGATGGCACTTCGGGATGCCAAGGTTGCACAAATGCTCCTCCCTGAGTACGCTTCTTCTCCTTTGGTGATGTGATTTTCCACTTCAAAAGCTACCCATTTCGACCCGACTTGAGGGACGCTTCGAAACGAAGTATTTGGTGTACTAGTTGGGACGAACTTTTAAATTTGAAAACATTGATTTTCTTATGCTCAGTGGTTCCACAAAAATGACCAACAAGTAAATATTTAAAAAATAATAGTACAAATGTTTTGCACTATTGACCTTCTAAAGCAATACATTTTAATGTTTCCTTACATAAACTCCTCAAAAACAACCATTTATATCGACAATTGTACCACCAAAACAACACACAACGAAGTCAAAGCATTTAACATCTACTCGCAAAACGAAAACGGACACCGGATGGAGTAACGGATATTTAAATCAGCAGCAACAGCAGTAAGTAACCAGGAACAAAAGCGCCAGGAGTAGCCGTACACACACACACACACCACAGCACAGGAACACCAGAAAATTCAAGGACAAGGCATTAGATTTGCATATTTTCCTCCTTCGCCTTCCGCATCCTCCTTCTCCGTTTTGCGCATCGATTTCATGAATATCCTCCTACTTAATCCGGATCGATTTTTTCTCGTTAGTCCTTTTCGGTCCGTTGGCACAGTAAAGCTGCAGCCCCCTCTCCTCTCCCCACACATTAAAGGCATGGTACACATCCGCACCCGCTCTTTGCAGTCGTTAAACCATTTTTATTGCAATGGCTTTCAAAAACCGTCGCATGATTGAATGTCCTTTAGCAGGAAAAGTGCTGCTTAAGATCCCACCCAGTGTACCCGACGGTGGAGCTGTAAATCGAACTGTGTTCTCGCTGTACGCAATGCATACGGCAAACGAGTATGCATAAAACCCGAATCTACATACAAAACACGACACCACCAAGACCGACACCACCGATGGGGGGTACGGGGTGGCAGCCGACAAATGTCCTCCATACCGCAAAAGAGCGTCAACTTACGCAGAGCGAATGTGTGCACTTTTCAGCCGTCGTCGTCGTACGTCGACTGTGGCACCCGTTTGCATTGCAGAATGAGAAATAGCCAACCTTTCCCAATACAGGAAGCTTCTTCAAAGCAAATAGGAAAGCCACTTACACCTTAGGCTAATGCCCTCGCAACGTCACTTTCTTTGCCTCCTTTCCCTGCGTAAGAGCCTCCGCGGCGGTAGCACGCACGCTCCGCGGGCACTGGGCTTCGAACCGTTTCGCACACACGGAGACACGGCAAACAGCAGCACTGCACACGGGCACAACTGCACCTCCCCCATCAGAAGTTCCTGCCCTGACAATGGGAAGGTCCTTCGAACCCTAGACGAGAGACGGACACGCCGAGGCCGAAGTGTTGTGTTTTCTGCTGCGTTTTCGCATTTCGCGATTGCTTCGCACAATCGCATGCAGCGCAAAGAAACGCAGCCGCAGTTGCATTCATAATGAATGAAAAATTATTGACCACAGTAGTGGTCGATGAGGCGCGAGTGGGTAAGAAAAAGGGAATCAATCGAGCGAGTGTAAGAGACCTCCGCCTGCTGCTTCCTCCGCTCGTCGTATTCCCGCTGCAACACGAGAGTGGCCCACCGGTGCACATTAATAAAACATCTTCATCAGAGCTGGAATTTACTTTATGCAAATACTCTGCAAACCATCGCTCTTTTTTCCGCCTTCCCCTTTTCTCACTCCTTTTCCTCGCCGCAGGTCGGGGGTCGAACCAGATCGGGAAGAGGTAAATATGTAAGGAGTCATTCGTTATCTCGCGCACCCGTTCCGAAATGGTGCTCGAGCGATGTAATAAATTGTAAAACGGTGCCCTCCCTCCCCACTCCTGCTAACGAGCGGTGAGACAATTTATCGTCTTATAAATATCGTCACGAGTCCTGTTCAATTAACAGCTATTTTTCAAACCCAATCATACACACCGTAAATCAGATCAGGAAACATCACGAAGAGGAGGAATACAAATAATACAAAAAAAAACTATCTTGCATGTTTCTTCATCGATGAGGACGGTGGAGCTTTGTTGCACCCTTTGTTGCATGCCACACTGCCCTCGGCTGTAGAATGCGTAATTTCAGCCTCCCGAATGCATTTTGCAGCGCGCGAATTGGGATCATGCAGCGGTCGAAAGTACATGCTGATCGTATGCAGCGCGCGATTGAAGCGCACATTGACTATGCAACAAGGTGGGAAAAGGAAGTCGGCGACAGATTATGGTAGGTTCGGCCGAGTGCAATTGCTGCGAAATAGGACTCACAAGTTACCTAATGAAGATGCTGTGCGGCTGTCTTTTGCGTGTCACGGGTGTCTAACACATCCTGTGCAAAAAGGGAGACGCCGTCAAGAGATTAGTTTAAATGGAAAGGTTACAAAACAACTTATGGAGTATTCCTAAGCACCTGGATGAAAATTGGGCATTAAATTCTAATAGCAATCAGGCAAGGAGTTAAGGCATTTGAGTTTCCCTTTAAACCACATTTTTTAGTCGAGCTCCATGAAATAAATTACATTAGAAATGAAGTTATTATCTTTTTTTTTTAAACACGTCTAAAGTGCATCCAAACAAGGCCTAAATCGCACACAAACGTTCCCTCTCGTCAGTGTGTATGTGAGTGTGTGTACTTGTATTGTTTTCCTATGGCGGCCGCTGTACCAAACGAGGGGAAAACCCATCGAACCGAACCACAAACAAAAAGTAAAATAGAACACAACAATTTTTAAACTCGTTGCACACACACACACACAGACCGTGCCACGGACGCCATCTGCGAACAAGAGGGTGCGTTTGTGTCGGTCTCTAAACACTGACTTAGAACGCGCGTTGCATTAGAAGAAGAAGAAAAAACAGTCTAAATCCAGAAGGGGGAGCAACAATACCGTGCACAGGGGGCCGACGACGACAAAGACACAGAGGGGCATCAGAGAGAGGGTGTTTCCGGGAGCCGGCCCAGGCCGGGAGCGGTACTAGAAGAAACGAAAGCGTTTTTCATGCACCCGGGGAAATAGGGCCAAGGTGGTGCTGCGCGTCTCATTTGAATGCAGCCAACCGACGGAAACTACAACTCCAATTAGGGCTCCCTGGCTGGATCAGTGTGTGTGTGTGTGTGTTTTTTTTTTTGGTTTACTGCTTCTAATGCTCCCTTGTAGCTGGCACAATGAGCTAGAAAATGAAAACTTTTTTTCGATTTTACAATCGTTTACACACTGGTTTGTATAAAAAGATATTCATGCACGCTAGGTTGCAGTTTGGTGGATATTTAAAATACCACATTTATCGTTTGTTATGAAACAATGAAATTCTTTTAACGATTGTAAATAAGACAAATAATACAGTCTCTTGTTCAGTGTTGTTACGTTACGTCAGGAATTAAGAGACATTGATTAACAACTCATTTTTTTAAAATACAAGCGAAAGGTCGGTCTTTTCGAGCGTTGAACGCTCTTACGCTCTGATTGGTCACGTCAACAGTCACGCTTTTGACAACTACAATACGCGTCTAGTCCAAGCGATTGACCGCAAAATTCCAATACATTTTACACACCCAACTTCATAAAGTACAATACGGTCCTTCTTTTTACTCTCAAGAGCATTTAAACATCAAATTAGCAATTTATCGAAAACTACACAACTTTTGACTACAAAAGGGAAACCGTTGTGCGTACAAGAGCGTGAAAAAAATCGAAAAGTAAACGTTAATGTAATTTTGGCGCTACACTCTGTTACTGAGAAGCGCGATGAATTACGCTCAAAAGCAAGTGAAAGAGAGCAGCACATAGCGGACACCAGAAAGTACATACAAACGCACAAAACACTCACTGCTCCATATAGCAAGCAAGCACACTATTTCCCTTTTATTCGCCCGCCGAACGCTTGTATGTGTGTGTGTGTGTCTAGAGCTGGACGCGAGTTTTCATCCACCTTTTTTCAAAGCTGAACCTTCCTAGTTTGTTTTTACTCCAAACCCGGTAGTTCTATCCGTACACCACAGTGCTCATCCGATCAGCTTCACGAACTACTGCTGTGCTTGGTGAACAATATATTGGGTGCGGGCGCGCGCCTTTCCCCTGAAGCCAGAAGCCCGTAAACAATACCGTTAACCGATCATGCGTTTTCCCACATTTTCTCCACGCCATCCCGAGTAGGGAGGGTACGGTGGTGGTATCGAAAGGAATTTTTCTAGCGTAATATTTACGTTAACAAAAAAAAAGCCAATCATATATTTACCGGGCTCGTTTCTCGCTCTATCTCTCTCTCTCTCTCTCTCTCTCTCTATCGCACTATACTTTTCCCCAATTCGGCCGTCTATTTACAATTTTTCTCGTATTTTCATCCCCATCTTCTGGCGTGCTCCACCTACCTTTGGAAGTATGTAGCAAGCAGATTGGTAGTAATAGTGACCTAAAACCGGGCTAGGCTAGGCTTTCGGGTTGCTGTTGTTGCTGCTGCCGCTGGCTGCCTAATTGGAATTCAACCCAGAAAACCGGAAGCAAGCTCGCGCACATACACACACCACCACCACCACCACAACGAACAAATACAGGCGCGGGGTAGTGGATGACATTTTCCGTATTCGATCGCGCGATGAAATGTCGAACGAGCGTTAGAAATCAGCGGTGAGTGACGTTCGGTTGGATGTTGTTAATGTCGCATCATTAGAATGTACACTTGCGAGACCGTTTGAATTGTGAAAGAGAATTGTACAACTGCTATGCACTTTAACTATAAAACTACAAAACAAACTGAAGTAATAGAAACGCTTATATAAAACAGAGCCACAGCAAACTAAAAAAATGGGGGTTTCCCACTCGTCGTACAGCTTTAAGCTTGTATCTCCACGAAACCGCCACCGGTTCGAATCCAAACCAACAGCGACACGAACATGAAATCAACTACACATACACACACCGTCACAAACGATCTCTAAACACGAACAGACGCACACAGACAGAAAAAGACGCGATGGTCCACTGCTGGGCAGCAGACAGAACGAATCCGGACGTTCAATTTGGGGCTTTGATCTGGGGACTAGGGATGAGAAGCGAAAAAACACAAACAATCCGAAATAAAACCCATCAACACACTCAATCTCAAACACACACACGTTTGTAAGGGAAAGGAAATCGCGTGGTTTTCCCACCACCATCCCACTTACACCATCAAGAGCACACACACACACAGACACAGCGGCACAAAGGCCCAGACGCAGAGGGAAGCGCTAAGTTTACACTCGCGCGACATCGCGGTTGAGATTTACCTACACTTGCACACGGGGCAGCGGCGCTTACAAGGTGCATCTGGTAAGGTGCACTCGATTTCTGGTCGCTTCTTATCAAAGCGATGCAGCGAAAGATCGAAATACATGTCAAAATGCGCTACAAGCTACACTGTCAAACACTTTACCAAAATAATACATTTGAAGACACGTTTGAAGACGGCGACACACCGACGAAATGACGTACAATGTGAATTCACTCTCTGATGAAGTGTGTGTAGTTTAGAGAGATGCACTGTCTGCGTCCCGTAATCGTGTACTTCAACAGCGATCCGTGGCACCCACACCAAACAACAATCAAAACGGAGTGGGGACGGCAGCAAACTTCTAACAAACAACACCTTACACACGTCTAATTTAGCGCAAAGAGCCGAGCACGGTCCGTTCCGATGAGACGCCAGAAGCCCGAACGCATCCGTGAATGGTGAGAAACTAACCGCTCGCAGTATGGCCACGGCAGCCCCAAGCGAAACCAAACCCCAGTGCGCTGAGAGTGGTGCGAGAGAGTACATTACACCGCTGAGTGACGCCGTGCCACCCCACACGCAATGGGGGTGGTGCTGGTGGTGGTTGCTTCGGTTTGGGGCGCGAACACGCGCGAACTCCTCCACCTGAGCTGCACTCTGCTCCAAACGGGGTGCTGCTGCTGACCAAACAGCCCGAGAGCACTCACGACGACGACGCATTCGAAGGAAGGTTCGAGAGTAGACAGCTCTAGAGCTCTGTCTCTCACTCTCTTCAAACAGGTCCACAAGCCGGAGAACGTTTGACGATCACACACACACGGGAATACCCATACCATTGTGGCGACCTGTGTGGAGATGCAGATGGTTGAAGGGATTTGTTGCATTCGAACTGCTTCCCAGAGTGCCGAGAAGAGCTTCAATGGAAGAAAAGGGAAGAAAAGGTTGCTATTGAGCGAGGTTCTCACAGCGCGGCACAGCGCATCTAGCGAGATGAGTTCGAGAGAATGCTGCCAGACCTTAACGGAGTCAGCTGTTGAAGTTTTGCGATTGGTAGACATCGAAAAACTGAACATTAAGAACAGCATTGATGGAGCTATGTTCACTTTAAATTATTACTTTTTCAAGACAGTTTTCGATTGAATGAAGAACTCAAATTTCAACATATCTAGATTCTAGAAAGGACGCACTAAACTCTCATCAAACGAATCTAAACACACTTTAGAGATCACGACCTTAGAGGTGATGTCTCACCGGGAAAGGCACAGCAGCTGTTGGAAGGGACAAGATTTACTACACCATATCAACCACCGGCTATAAAATGGGGAAACGACTCTGTCCAACGAAACATCACATCTCTCCACAGAACCGGTTCAGATAGCGATCCCTTTCATTGCGATTTCTGTCTCTACCTCCCTCTTTCTCTTTCCTATTGAAGAGTAAGCGCTTTTTCCAACCAGCCAAGAGATCAAGAAGCATCTCGCGTTCTTGCCGAGGTGATCGTTTTGGAGACCGGCGATCGCCTGAAACAATAAACTCTCACGAACGCCAAGGTGATGCCGCATTAGGAAGGGAACGAAATCGACAAAACCAACAAAATGTCTCGCGGTGCTATTTATCTCCTAAACATTGCCAATGCATACTTGTTATCGTGTTAGTCGATCTTCCTCCGTTCATTCCCTACCGACAGGCGACAATTTAACTACATACCAACATGCGAATCGGCACAAACGATCGGAAGGCAAGAAAGCGAATGACTTATAGAGAATGTGCTGAAACCAATCGTGTTTAGCCGATCTCCACAGCTTTGTAAGAATAGGCTTTCAGATAAGAATTCTGAACAGGAGATCACCATCGAAAGAAAAGACATAGATCACATTTTGTCCGATTATCTGACCGCGTGTTTATTTCAATAGCTTTTCCAATACTGCAATATCTGTCGCTTAGACCGCAATCACATGATTGCTCAACATTTTTTCCAATATTTTCTGAGTCCATCATTCCACGATACGTTCCGATTGCTATCTCGAGACGACCAGAAGCACTAACCACGGCCTGGGTTGAGAGAGTCGCCGATTACGACAGCATAAAACATCTTCGAGGTGAATCCTTGACCAGCAAAAGGCAAAACCACACCTTCGCTCACTCACGTGTGATCGTGAGGCTCAAAAGGGTAGTTAAACAGCTCCCCCGTTAAAACGAAACCCGCGGCGAAGCGGGTGGCTTTGGTATCGATCGCGACACATTGCTCTTGCTCTGCCATCTCGCTTTCACCCTTTGCCTATTCCGATCCGGGCCGCTAACTGGTTTCTAGCGCAATTCCGAACGATCTTCGACCTTTTCGCTCGGAACGGTATGATTCATTGGCACTGACTATTGTTTTTTCACCTCTCCCAAGCCCCGTTTCCTCGGAAATTCATCCCGTGCTGTGAACGCTGCCTAAGCTGCCCTCGAAAACAGCAAACGATTCAAACTGATCGAAATTGAAGAAGCGAAGATCGAACGAGCGAGTGGGAACCAGTGCCACAAAAATGCATCTCGACGAAAGAGAGCAGGTGCGGGGGAATGCGAATTTATTACACCATACATCTTATGCCCACCAACGAAACGAGCTCTGTGTGTGTGTGTGTGTGTGTCTACAGCCCGTGGGACAGTGTCTATGGGGAAGAGAGGTACGAATAGCGGCAAATAGCAGTTCGTTGAAGTGGAGTTTTAGTTCCGCTCACGGTGCGGTCAAATGACACTGCAGAAAAAAAATCGACAAACTGGGATAAGATTTATTTTTATGAACGTTCGCTACACGGCGTGAACACTGCGGGTGACTTAGGCTAGCCTTGCGAACGGTGTCCTCTTAGCATGGACGAGGGCCTACAACCATTCTCTATACGCCCAATGAAGCTCGCAACTGCAAAACTTCAACCTGATCCCTGTCAATAAAAAGCTGATCATAACGGTCAGTTTACGAGTGCTCTTCACAGCCCAACTGGTTGAGGGACATATGTGTGGACCGACAAGGGTAGAAGTTCAATGCTCAATCTCTTTCACTAATCCGCTTGGTCCTGGTACAATAATCTTAACAATAAAAAGGCCTCTGCCATAGCTGTGGGCTATTTTAATGACGAATGAAGTACATTGACACTTGCAAGTGTATCACTTTAAGTTATCACCATGCGATAACGTGAAATTTAGAAAGTACTTCCTGCCGTTACCGAAAGACAGAAGGGAGTGTTATCTCTGCAAAGTAGCTCTTAACTCAATGCCGTATCTCAAAAAAAGCTTTGGTAAATCAGAAAACTGTTGCTTTTAAAATTGTCCAATAATACACACATGCATCCACTGTCTCATGCGTTCATCTCATCCATTCGAACAGCCTTGTAATCTCTTGTAAAGAACACGTTTCTAAACATAAAAGACCAATCCCCATCAAATTCTTGCATGCACCAACGAACCCACTGCGTCTCCAAATGATGCCTTCGGGATGAAGCTATAACCCGATGCACAATCTAACTCTCCGCACGTTTAGGGAAAACTTGTATCTTCCCGTGATTGCTTACGACTGACCTCAAGGGCAAACCAACGGGCAAGTTGAAGCATAAATTCTAAAGTTGTGCTTTTTTTCCTGCTCAGCACAACATCGGAGCCCCATTCGTTTCAGCATTGATCGATCGGCACAATCGGACCGTTGCACAAGAGCGGGCGCAGAGAATCTTGCGCAGGAGAATTCGATTTTGAATTTTATGATTAAGTCGTAAAACTTCATAGCTGAACCTTGGGCCGTGGGGTGCGCTGTAGCCCGAGTGGCCCTCGGGGTTTCTCAACCGTCCGTGCAGCGTGCAACATCATGAATTCTACCTTACGAGAACGGCGCAGGATAATGAGATTGTCGAAGGTAAACGGGAGAAAATTAAAAACATATTCCTAGAATCTTGCATTAATCTTCCTGATGATTTCCGGAGCGTAAAAGAGCATACGATAACTTAATGACATAAAATGAAATGCCTTTACACTTGCGCAATTCTATGATTTTGCTCAGGTTTTTTGAGAGATATCATTCTCTTGGCAGAATCCTAATATATCTAAACATTACCCCCATTTGTCCTCCGACATTCCTATCCACAAAACATCACAAAGTCAAATGTTGAATATGGCTCAACCCCCATCAGGGGAGAGAAAACAAAGCTTCAACAATAGCTAGGAGCATGTACCTTCACGACTTCTTAACTCCCACCGGGGCACGGCACTGCACACATTACAACTCTGGCTAAACACGAACCGACCATGTTCTTCCCTCATAAAAAAAACACACAGTAGCGTTTTTTGATGCACTCCTTCCACCCACTTCCGCCGAGGTGATTCACACACGGCCACATTCCGAACCGGATTGGAAAATGAACCGCCCGCAAAAAAGGGCCAAACCGGTGCAATAAATTAGGAGCTTTATGTGTGCATCTTTTGCTTGGGTAGAAATAATGATTTTAAAGGAAAAAGAGGAGAATTCAGAGGGGGGGGGGTCCGTGCAGGCATTCGCTTCTGTTTGCCCTTTTTCCCAGCTGCAAATAGAGGGTGGAGAGATGAGATCTGCTTGCACTTGCTCGTGCATTCGTAGTGTGTCGTCCTCCAATTCCGCTGCCGTGTCGAGAAGTCAAGGATGAGATTTTACACTTCAGGGTTTTAGAGCGTCCGCATCCCGATGGGTGGCCGTGTCGGTTCATTAGTTGGACCGAAGTGGGGGGGGGGGGTTACGAGCTTCTACTTCTTCCCCGTAGCCCGTTAACGATTTGATTTCACAGTCTTTATTTCGCATGCAACAGGGCAATGCAATGGGCACCAGTAGCAGCAACGCTTGAGAGAAGTGGAAACTTTTGTCGTTAGCTTTATCAACGTGATTTGGGAGTGCAGAGTGTTGCAGAGAGACTTTAGTGAATTTTCCTCATAAATTTTGCATATTGAAACTAATTAGGGGTACAACTGCACGAGAAATGGATTAGAAATGATATCCTACCCAGAATTGATACAGATATAGGGCAAGCCGTTTTGCACGATGACTATTAGAAACAATTTGAAAATCTACATGAATATCTTACCAGGAATAAATGTGGAGAGACATCAAGCACATTTAATTCATAATAAGCTCCAATTTTAATGAACGTAATGCTTATGTTTGCAAGAATAAATCGAAGAATGCTTCTAACCATTACCCGAAACTATGTCAGACATCAAAAACCAACTACATGAAGTAACCCTTTCATATTCATAACCATTCCAATACTCCTTTCGTCAACAAAGAATCATCTCGCTGTTCACGAAAAACGTCCTCTATCGGACTCGCGGACAGTCCGCTCCTCCGCACCACCCATGTCAGCGATGCACTTTGTGACAGTGAGTAGCGCACTGCAGGATGTGCAATTCCTCCATCCCAACTTCTCTACCGACAACCTTCCCCCAGCTACGAAAAAACCGCATGACAAATAGGTCACATTGGGCGCACCCTCTGCGAGCTGTGGGCTGCACCGGTGTCCTAGATTGTGCGAAACGAAACGCCACGTCCTGGCCAAGGTTAGGACATTTCCACCGACCGACCGTGACGCTACAAACACCACGGTTTTGGCGTGGTTGTTCCGTTTTTGTTACAACGTATAACTGCTCACACTACCCGTAGGAGTCCTTTTTTGTTGTTTTGTTTAAATACAACCAGCACACCGCACACCGTGGGAGGGCTATTGCAGCCGAGATGGAGTGTGGTGCAGCACTAAAAACACACACACACACACACAGAGAACAACACACAGCGACGCAGCTATCACGAAACTGCATCGAACAGTTACGACGATAGCCCCAAGAAGTGCACCCAAGGACGTCCACGGTCCATCATTGCTCGGGGCGGCGTCTTTGTGTGTCGATACAGGGAGAAGTAGTTGAGGATATTTTATAACCGCTTTAAAGTAAACTTTCCGTACGTGCTCCAATGCAAACCGCTTGCGCGTTAACTGTGTGTCGTGACTTTATGGTAAATGTAATCTACATTCCATTATGTTGCTGGTAATCGCCTTATCTCATCGCAGCTCCGGAACTACAGCTGTCACACACCATTCACAGACTCAATTAGCAGTTATCCATCAAACTGTAGGCGAAATGACAGCTGGAAGGATGCACTAATGTCACTAACATTCTACTCATTGTCCTGCCAAGAAGAAGGATGACAATCCAGTTCACACACTAAACTTTCCCGATCTCAATCTCGATCTCAAATTAACAAGTTACAACTTACATCGGTATGCATTCAGAGCAGCCTGTCGCTCACTCTCTCCTGTTTTCTTCCTCAAACGCAATGCAATCCACTGTCAAATTCGTCCTTGACGTTCCTATCGATGTGTTGCGGCCCGTGGGACGCACTTCACCAATCCGCACGACAAACAAACAGCAGAAGGAGGGCGTAAAAACACTACTTTGACACAAAACTTTCCCCATTCTAGCACCAAACCAAACCATTAGCCTTGTTCCTGTTAGCTAACTAGTCGTTAACATTGCCCTTTTCGATGCACTTCGCCGTTTGCCCCTCCCGTGTCCAGCAGTGCGCGCTGTGTCCATAAAATATCATCAAAGTTTAAGCCATCCCCGTCCACTGCTGATCCTTTCTCTCTCTGCTGCCCAAACGTCGGTTCCATTTTCCACGACTGGCTGCACTTTGTTCCCATTCGAATGAACAGGACCGTCGCCGCGCGCACGCAGCCAGTGTTGTAAGTTTGCGCGGGATGGTGTGTTCCATTTATTGTGCACTGATTACCATCGGGATCAGTGGCGATATTTCCAGCACGATGGTGCCAGGAATCGCGCTGCAAAATGGGAAATGGACCAGGAGCACACAACGGTTTTGCTAAGTAGCTGCACAAAGTGATAATAGAGGACACATCGCCGTGCGCTGATCCTTCGACACATAAATCCAATCGACAATAGGGACCGGAAGCCCTGCTAATGATGCCAACAGGGGTTGTCCTTCGCTGCTTTGCGGCGGTCCGATTTTGAAGGACTTTGACTTTGCGCAGGAGTGAATTATCTGTTGGTGGAAAGTGTTTTTTGCAATGGATTGCACTGTTCAATTTCTCAGTTATGGATTTATGTTCAAGTATAAATAATCAAATTAAACTGAAACACAATACGCAAAAAACAATAATGTCACAAACAATCCTGTTTAATGATATTCCATTCAGGCAACCGAGTATGATTAATCGCACTCATCAGAGATAAACATTTAACGAAGGTGCAAGTTTAAACCACACAAAAAATGCACGCTCTCGCTCTTTCTCTCTATTGATGAGGGTGCTGGAAGATTGGTTAAAGTAATTCGATCCGCCAACAAATTCCAACCGCCGCCCGACGAGACAACGACAGAGTAGACGAAACGGGCCAGAGACAGAACCGCCGTCGAGCGCCTTTGCCTTCCGTTCTCGAAAGCCCAATCAAATTCCAGACAGGCTTATGGTCGACTACTCCACCACCAAAAGACGGTTTCGCATCTCACGCATTCTCTCTCTCGTGTTCTCTCTCTCTCTCTGCCCCATTGTGATGGTTATCCTTTTAAACTGCGAATGACGACAACTCGGCAGACAGGCCGTTGCCCTTCGATGCTCGCAAAAAAAAACCTAAGCACACACACACACACACCGACATTCTTTACCCCCAAGGACCAAGTACGGTAAACGGTAAGGATTCTCGGTGTCGCAAGGGAAGATGGAGCCGGCCGTAGAATGACAGAAGCGCCAAAAATGGTGTTGCAAGCATGAAAAAGTTCTCCGATAGCATTCTTCTGTCTGCTGTTTTGTGTTCCGCAAAACAGGTGTCGAAATTTCTGCATAAATTATCTGTTGCGAGGGAGTATTATTTCCTTTTCTAAGAGCTATTTACATTATCCTTGGAGCATAATTAACTTTGACACAAGTTTCGCCCTTTCAATACATTTAATTTCACACGCTAAAGTTGCGAACTTGCGTAGAAAATTAACTCTTTTCAATTCATACCGCGTTGCAGCGACACGCATCAAAAATATCCCACACACTCACAAATTGGGCCCATTCGCACGGCACGGTAATAAAAATATCATCAGCCACCCAAAATCGAACAGAACCGGCCACGACTACCAACAACACGGCCGCCCAGACGAATCAGGAAGAAGATTTTGCGGAAGCTCGGCACGGCTCGGCACGGCAGTGACAAACACCCGCGAGAGAGGCCGGATGTTGGCAGCAGGAGAGTGCCGAGAGTGGAAAGCAAAAAAAATCGCCCAGCCGTCTGCGGCCGAATTGGTCCAATGAACCTGCGACCTCTAGTCAAGGACGTCTTGGGCCAGACAAAGCAATCCTTAATAACAATAATAACAGCAGCAGCTGCGCCGTACTTCCTTCCCGAGTTCCGGCAAATAGAAACCCCGAACTAACTCTGCCACTCCTTTGCCGAGGCGGGTGGGATGGGGTGATGGAAGAGAGTGGTTGTTAAAAAACGAAAGGAAGTGAATTTCGGAAAAGCTTACTGGCCAAATAAAAGAAGCAAGCTCAATTTCTCCCATCGTACAGGTCCTTTTGTTGCTCAAGCGGTTGTTACGGTAGAAATCGAAAAGTCTTTACAATCACACCGAAATGCGAGAACGACAGCCTTCACTTTTGCTCCAACTTCCTTGGCGCGTGCGAAAGCTCGAGCGAAAGCTTTTCTGCCGAAGAGTTCTTATAGGCCGCAGATTCCGCCGTTCGGCACCGTGGAACTCACCTGCACCTGTGTGTCCTGCACCAGAATGCGATCTAATGAAGACGAATCGAGCCGAGTGTAAGCGCTTCGGTTCGCCACTGTGCCAAGGACGACGGAGAGTGCTTCTATCCTTGCCGGAGCATGAGTTCCGACTGGGCGCTGTGTTGTGACGGGTTTGGAAACGTTCTGAGAACCGTTCTCCATCTCCGCCCGCGCGGAGAAATAAAAACAAAATCCACCTCTCCCCATCAGCTACATCATCTTCCTCTATGCTTGCGTTACTGGTCTTCTGGCTGCTCCCAACTCAACCACACGAGACAATCATTACGCTCTCGTCAAGGATGCAAGGATTTGTCTCGAGGCAAGCCGGTGTGCACCCGAAGCTATTTCCGTGGACCGAACGTAAGGGGTCAAGGACGTTTGAATATCAGACGATGGTAAATGGAGGTGAGTACCAATACGAGGAGCTTTCTACGTCACCAAACATAATATAAACATTCCACAAGCAATGAATACAAATAGACAATTGAGTCTACTTTGTAATTTAAAAAGGATACGTTTTGCTCTTATTTTTTCACCAATGCTCCCCATTAATGTTTCAAATACGAACTCTCACCCCAAACCTGTTCTTTATTCGTAGCAAACATCCATCAAGACGCGGGATCCTTCAACACAATAAGTTCAACCATCATAACAAACAACCCCTTCAGAGTTCAAACCGCCCAGCCACTCGTGGGGGGAGGCGCGTTGTTGAGCGATGCCAGAAGCTTTTTCGTCCTTCACCAATGACGGCACAACCGCCAACAAAGAGAGATCTGACTAGCAATCATGCGTCAAAATAAGATGCCAACCATTTATCATGCTCCAAACCCCGTACACACACAACACCGGCCGCCAGAGCACCAGATTACGCCACTTTCGGATATGATACAAGCGGAGTGAACAATATTACGTGGTGTGTTGTTGTTACTTTATATAACAACTACACAGCCCGCCAGAGCTGCCTTGGCCCTGAGGGCGAAGCTCGCTAGCAACGAAAATGAAACCTGGAAAAGCACTTTACTAGAATAACAGCAAAGTTCTTTGCCGTCCAAACGAGATATGCTGACCCTTTTTTGCGTGGATGAAAGTTTGTGTGAAGCTAACTATCACAGCCACGGTAGAAAAGATGTTAAGAGCTTGCGAAGGACATATTCACAATGGTGCGAATTCATTTAGATTAAGCGTTTTACGGAAAGTAAGAGCTAAATTGAAACAATTCACAATAAATATGGTTGAACGATTTGAGAACTTGGGTGAACAACTAAAGTCTTGTTTATGATCTAAATCAAGAACTACAAAATCAGCTTTTCTTTTACTGCACAGAAATTGACTTAGTAACGTATGCAAGGATATTGGACTTTCTATGATCCGAGGATGCTTTGGAAGAAGATGCAATCTGTAACTTCGTTGCGGAGTTGAACTCACGACCTTTTGCGCAGACGACCGAGCGCTTGACAACGTCACCATGGAGGCGCTCATCATTTACTACATTATTAGCGCCTTTTAAGCAACAATCTGCGAAGAATTTAATCAATGGTCTTTAAACGCGTACTAATATTACAAACAAAACTGCCATACTTCTTTTTATAGTCCCGTTTCTTTCCAGTATATTCTTTACCCAATTTATACTTCTAAAATCGCCTTATTAAATCAAAAACAGCACCGTGCATAGACATAGATGAACCGCGCGGCCAACCAACCTGACCACACATAAACTATTATACCTAGAACACCGAAAGTAACGCAAAGGATATGCAGGAAAGGCACGCGCGAGACGTACAAAATTGAACCTATCGGACCGGCAGCCAGCAACGATGCGGTAAAAGAAACGGGACGAATCGTGGAGGGCAACACACTACGATCGCGCCGCCATGCCCGACCTACGCCAACATTCATTTCGATCCATTTTTAGCATTTATATTGTTTATCGTTCCTTCGCTTCTCTGCAGCTTGTACGCTTGTTCAGAGCGGTTTGCCAGAATGGCGAATTATTATTACACATTATTTTTTGTTTGGTTCACACCACACACCGCCTGCATTCCGGTGTACATTCCTTTGCTCCATTTAGCACTTTTCGGGGTTCCTTGTTTCAGCTTCATTTGGCCGCTTTACGATGCTTCTTCCAACCCCCTTCTTAGTTGCATCCAAATGGTTGCTGTTGTTCCAAGAACCCCACGAGCTAGGGACTTCATTTGCCAGTATTTGTTTACGATCCTTTATAAGTGTTTTTTTTTCTCTCACTCTCACGATAATCACTCCACTCTACTTTGGACGAAAGAGCAGCAGCTTGATAAGATTAGCTTCCTTTTTTTATGAAGCGCTAATGTAACATTACTGTTTAACGTCATTACAAGCGGGCACACAGTGTGAACGAATGGATAAATAATATTACCCGTACGCGTCTTTGACCTCTGCTGAAGGAATAGAGTACACACATATCTTGCTAAACTTCACATAGTCTCACTACCTACGGGGAGTGGGGAGTAAAATGTAGAAAGCGCACTGATTGCAGCAGTAGTTTCTTCCTTGCCGGCTACAAGCAACGTCCACTTGCCACTCCGGTATGTATACTACGAAAATGCATCGACGTTCTCAGTCTCTCTCTCTCTCATACTGTGTTTGAAATCCGATTTAGGCAACGCCATGCATGACCTCGAAAGTGTTCAAAGACTACATAACGCTCCTCGCTATGTACTGTACCCGATGCACAACGATGACGCACGTATCAGCCTGCCTGCATACTGCCACAGACACCTAGCATGAACGATAAGGAAGTTTACGCCTCACCAGGTGGCTCCATCAGAAATGTGTTTGAAAAGTGTTTCTAAAACAACCTTCAAAGGCAATATTTGCATTGAAAAGTTAGCGTGCTTCATGATTTTTCTTCTTTACGTACAAGATAACGATAAGCAACCCACGCTTTGGATCGATTTCATCGCATCCGTAGTTGTCGTAGGTTCGGCATTATGTACTCAATCCTTCTGGTCGTCGCAATGGCAACGTACGCTCAAACATGGCAAAACCAGCGCCGTTTGATGTTAAGATGAACCGGCATTATACCATTGCGAAACACTTCGCTAACCCCGAGTAACAAGTTATGTTTAAACTTGCGCGGGAGGAGCTTCCTCGCTCGCTGTGTTGTTGATTTTGTTAATAAAAATTCTAACAATCCGTACCGCGCAACCTGCCCAAAATCGATACTAACTTCATTTGAAGGCATCCACACTCTGCTCTGGCATCCGTAATGGGGTCAACAGTCGGGTCAGCGTATCCAGCGTAACCTGGCTGCACCCGGTAAAAGCTGCACGTGAGCGGGGCCGGAGGGCCACAAGCGACCTTGCGACGACGGAGGATACTCTCTCTCTCTCTCTCTCTCTCTCTGTCTCACTCACTCTTTCGCACTCATTTTCACACCATCGGGAGCGGCATTCTGGTGCAATGAAATGCGCAAGGACATTCCACTGCAAAATTCCACCAAAACCGCCGCCACACAGCAGGTGAGACGACAAAGCGAGCAACCGCCGAGAGCGAAAGAGCCACACAAACACGAGGAGGGAAAGTTCATTCTGGTGCTGCTATAAACGTGACCTAAGCTGGGACAATCTTTTTTGTCCTTTTTTGGGGGGAGCATGCTTTTGTTTTTATATAATAACAGCGCGCACACAGCCCAACGAGCCCAAGGAGCATGGGGCTTGCGGGTATTACAAGGGAATTTTCGCTGGAAGGTTAATGTTGCAATTTGGGAGGTTCTCCACCCAGGGGGTTAACGAACAACCCGTGTTGTTGTGGATGACCATGAGTAGCTTATCCCTGCTGAGATAATCGAATGTCGGTTCGAAGAAATCTTAACGGCTTCACAGTAACACGAACCAACAAATTATCCCCAAAAAAACCCAATGAACTGCATCCTCTTTTCCCAAAGTGTACTCCAAAACAACATCTTTTGGCTCCCGAGTGGACCCAAAAATTCCGACAACTGCTTGCCCGCTTTCCCTTTCCCCGTTCCTCCACCATCACCGTGTATGTTCAATGATCTCGCCAGTTTTTTTTTTTTTTGCAAAAATGAACTTGCGTGAGGCATTGCCCTAGGTCAGGCACCGTAGGCAAATGTCATCGATCGATCCCCCTTCGAAGCCGGTTCAGGGCGTGGTGATGCAATGCAACCCAATGTGCCCGAAAGAGGAAAAACAAAAACGGCACAGCACAGTATGTTGGGATCCATCATGTGTACATAGCGCGGGAGCGAAGGAGCGAAACAATGCGGAAAGCAACGAACTTTTGGGAGGCTCCCGGGAAGGACAACGATCTGCAACCGGGGAAATGCTTTCCTCCCCGAAGGAAGAATACACGATGGGGGGAGATTTATGTTTCATAGAAAGAGCCTTTCTTGTACCTATTTAGACAAAACGATAAGAATGTCGCTGTACATAATGCTGAGATTTTGATCTGCGCGAAAGCAAAAGCATATGCAAAAAAAAAAAACAATCAAAATGGTTTTAGCGCTCTGCTTTACTCCTTTAAGCTTGACAAGGATGCATATCGTTTTCTTTTTTGCACCAACAAAAAAGGGCTAGAAGGCAACCCTTGCCAGTGCTATGGGCGCGATGAAAGCAGGAAATTGAAAGTGATTTTTTATGTGAGTGTGTGTGTATGTATGTGTGTGATTGCTGTTTGCATCATACGCCCCATAACTGCAACTGCGCGTTTTCAATAATGCAACCGCGCGTTACACTGGACTCACCTACACATAGAGATAGTAAAAGAGAGAGAGAGAGAGAGAGAGAGAGAGAGAGAGAGAGAGAGAGAGAGAGAGAGCGAGAGAGAGTCACTAACGCACACACCCACACAATCGCAATCGAATGAAGCATTTCATAATGATTCGCTTACATACTGCAGAATCATAATGCATTCTCACCGTTCGCGTTAGATAGCACAATCGGTTTCCTCCACCTTCTCTTCCACAGTTTTCCTCCCAGCCAAGTAAAGGAATGCACCACCGGAAACAGACCTGTGACTCTGCGTGTGTGTGTGTGTGTGTGTATGTGTGCCGTCGAGGTCGTCACACAAATCGATGATGCCATCGGTGCTCGGTGGAGCCGGACAGGATTCAAGTTCATTGCCTTTCCGGGATGAAAATAGAAAACTCGGGAAATGCAACCACAGCCCGTCTCTCTTTCTCTCACAAGCTCTTTCGGCCTGCTTTGATCCGTCGCCGTGCTATCCCGATGGGAAGAGGAATTTCGGAACGGTAATTGAAAGCTGCGCCGGCGCGAGTCCCCAAAACGCAACTACAGATGCATTTCTCCTGAGCAATAATGACCCCCCACCCGCCCGCTTGGTGCATTGCAAAGCCCTGCAGGCCCAAGGGGAAGCAAAAAGGGCACACGGCACAGGGTGTGAAAGTGAGTGAGTGTAATTGCGTCATTAGAAATAGTACACACACGCATTGCAAACGGTCACACGTCGTGACTCAAATAATGGCATCAAAAATATCGAAAATAATTCTAACTAATGATAAGAATGATTTTTTAAATTTTAAATACACTTTATTGCATTGAAATCCCACAATTTGTACGATTTAAAGCACCTCCCTCTCCAAAACGGCAACCGGTTCTTACCGGACAGAACAAACCGGCTCGTGGCTCGCGGCTGTGCGCTGTCCATTATCTAATCAATCCACATCGGGTTGAGCCCCCCTTCCCGGTATTGGGGGGGGATTCTTCCTCTCACGTGCACGAGCAAACGCGCATGAGGAAGCGCGCGCTTTGTTTACATCATTATCGAATTATTGCCTATCGCTTATCGCACGCGGTTCTTCCGACGAAGCTGGAGCGATGAAAGGGCGATACTACTGAGAGGCGTGGTACGTTTGAAGGCTAGCCCAAGATATGAACGGGTTTGTTTACAATTTGGGTTTAGCTGGGGGGGTGGTGGCTATTAGTCTTAAAAATAGAATGTCCACTTTACTGGACTGACCACTTCCTGGAGGGTTTCAGGATAGAACGAATATATTCTCAAGAAGGTGTTTAAGCAAATAAATGAGAAATCTAAACATACAAAACTTACCTTAAATTGAACGGCGAATCCTTCCGTTTGAACCTAATTTCTTCCTCTCCTAGAAACACATCCCTTCCCCTATACTTCGTTCAATTGCCGCATCTCCTTCCTGTGCTCAACCCTCTCAACCATTACAACACACCTTTTTTCGGAACATTCTAGACGGTCTTCTCCCTCCCACCCAAAGGGAGCGTCATTTCGTCACGGGAATAACGAAGAAAGGGATACACGTTCACGAAATTTCCATACCCTCCCCAAAAACCGGAAGCGAACCGTCTTGTACACGCACGCACTGAGGCGACGGAAGACTATTGCCATGGAAACCCACACCCTACACCTCTCGTGCTCTCTCGCTCTCTTTCTTCCAAACCCAAAAAGGTGCTGACACACAATCGGCCTTTTTATTTCCTTTCCGATTGTAATTTAATCAATTCTGTACATCCAAGCTAGCTACCCACAAAGCAAACGCGTTTTGCTTTTGTCACATAATTTCACGCACCGTACACCCCCTTTTCCGCCCTCCCAGAAGGAACGCACGTAAACATCGTACCGCAGCACGCGCGCGTTATCAGTCGGGAAATGGCGAGAAAAACACACGCACCCACACACACACACACACACACACACACACACACAGTTACTATCTTTTTCCACACCAATTTGATACAACGATGTCCCCCGCCGCCAGATTGTGGAGGATTGGTTTTGTTTTCACGACACCGATTAGAAGGTTCGCGGACGACACACGGACTTTCACCGAGAATGGTGACCGCTTGCTTCGATCTGATTGTGCACTGACCGCACTTCGAAAGCATAACCCAAACACACCTACACACACACACACACACACTGCTGCCCGTTTTATGCTGCTCGGGATGTTTTTATGCTGTTTTAAAGCGCATTCAATCGCGCACTTCCTCGCGAGAACGGTGGCGGCAGAGGAGGCGGGACCGAAAACGAAGTGGTATGCTGCGCGCACATACACACACGCGCGCGCAGGGGGTGTGAGGGAGGTGTAAATACTGATTTGACATTACGGTTTGTTGTTACGCCGTGCTGCTTGACAGTTCTGCCATCCCTTTTCTTTTGGCTGCCTTTTAAAAAATCTCTGCTTGCTACGCAGGAAGAAAGTAAAACGCACCACCGAAGCAAAAAAACATCTTCTTTCTACACGCACACACACGTGCACACTTGCTCGAGGGTTACGCGATTGGCCATTCACAATCGCGTTTTTTTTTTTGCTGCTCCTGCTCGTCTGTAGCGCGAGACACAAACGACGACACATTCTAGATGAAGCTGAGCTCGGTACAAGAGATGAGGGAAGGGAAAGGACCCTTTTTCCGAATGTATTTCTATTACCCAAAACACACTACACCGGGTCGAGGTGCACACGTACACTGCACACACACACACAAACAGGAACACACAACCGCGCACAAACAATCGAACACGAGGCGCACAAACACACAGACGAGCGTTCAAAACAATTTAACGCAGCTCCCGTCGTACGCGGTTCCACCAACACGAATGGAATGTTTTGACAGCGCAGGCAGAGTGAAAAGTGAACCTCACCAGAGAGCGCTCGCACACACACACACACACGCATGCAGCACGACAAAATACACGACCCGTTCTGAGCGCGCAGTGGTGTCAAACTCCGTATAGCGAAGCGTTTCCAAATAAGTTTCCGTTTTGTACAAATTATTATAATTTTGTTATTTTGAGTAATGTAATTCCAATGCATCTTTTAAAATGGATTTTTTTTCTGAAATTGTATCATTTCATGTGCATCTAGGACGATCTTTGACTTTTTTTCTCCACTTGAAACTCGACCCGTCGGAGGCCCTTAAGAGCATGGTTTCTTTGAAAATAAAGTCTTTAAAAACAGAACAGGGTTACAGATTACACGTGTTGTTACAACTAACTGTTTATTGTATTCAGAAACAATTCCATCTAAAAGGAAAACTGATACGTTATGGCTTGTGTTGTGGCTAGTTTCAAAGTGGTCTCCCTCTGCTGGTTTTACCTACTAATATCGATATAAGGCACATTAATATTATCGCAATTCGATTCCTCTACGGGTTGATTCAAAGTTCGTTTTTTTTTTTTTGGTATAGATGCTACAGGACATTCCCACTGTCCTTCATCAGATCCTTCACCGTGCGCTTTTGTGCGCATTTTTCCCCTCTTGAACGCTAAAGTTCACTGCGCCTGTTTTTCGTCTCCAAATCATGCTCTCCCTGCCCAATGCCCGACTCGCTCAGCAAGGCCGGCGCATTCGGCAGCTGTTCCTTGTCCCCCTTCTTTGGTTCCTGACTGGCCTGACCCTGCCCACCGTCCCGCGTATCATTGCTAACCATTCCCGAGCTACCCTTGCTTGGCCCACCAACAGCCGGCAGTGTTCCATCGATCCGCAGCGAGTCCTCCGTGTCGGAGATGTACCCCTCGTCCCCGGTGTAGTGCGTAGGGTACAGCAGCAACGGTGCCGCACTCCAGGCACTCAGCGTCCGGTCACGGAAATGGCTCGTCCAGCTATCGTTCGGATGGTTATCGAACATGATCGGCAAATACTCGTCCACCGGCAGCAGCTTGCTGAGCGGTTGCTCGCGCAGCAGCTTCTTCGCGCCCTCCAGCGTGATCACGTACCCGAGCGTCCAGTACGAGTAGCCCGCCTTCACCAGGTACTCCGATCCATCGATCCACTTTTCGTCCTCCTCCTGGAGTCGCTTCCGCCCGAAGTAGATCAAATCCCAGCCACCGATGCGACGTGCATCGGCCAGCACCCCGTACGCCCGGCGGCGAAAAAATGGCTCGAACCGGATGTCATCCTCCAGCACGAGCACTTCCTGCTGGTTGAGCCGTACCATACGCTCCCAGATGTTGTAGTGGCTCAGGAAGCAACCGATCTCTCCCATCGTCATCGGGCTGGAAGAAGAGGGGAAAAAATTCTCCAGTAAACAAAGCAAAAAATGGCAACAAAAAGCTACATACCGCTTGTGGAAGGGATCGGCATAACCGGGCAGAAAGCGGATGCCCATATCGTACACTTTCTTATCGCTCAGCTGCTTTCCATCGACGGCGGGGAAGTGTTCCACGTCCAGGCCGAGCAGATCGAAGTGCTTCAACATTTTCGTACGTCGCTCCGTGCGCCGCTCCAGATTGATCATGTAGATGTGGGAGAGGGACAGCTTGTCTCTGAGGTAATACAAAGAAAGAAACAAAATCAATGATTTATGTAGAAACACTCCAGCAAAGAAAGGTCTCCGGCTTACTTTGGAACATCCGCAACGAATCGGCTTAAATCCTGCTTCAACGACAGCGCCCCATACTCATTCACGATGTAGCTGAGCACGTTGGTCAACTGTTCCAAATCTTTGCCCGGCACTGTTTCACCCGCCTCCAGCGGCACCATGATGTACCCGTAAAGCAGCTCATTGCACACATACATCGGAATTCCTGAGTAGTTTGCCGACATGGCAAATATGATGATATCATCCACCGGCCCATCGTACCGCCCGGCCGGGAGGTTTTTCCGCTCAAACGTTAGCTGACGCGTTTGGGCAATGTTAAGGCTAACCAGCACGGCCGTATGCACCATCGGCACCGGCCACTGGCCGATCTGGTCGTAGTTGAGTATCTTTTTGTAATCATCCGTCCGCTGGTAGTAGTAGTCTGACGTCATGCCGCACCAAAAGTTCGAGTACAGTCCATCGGACACGAGCATGGGAGCCACGATCGGCAGCTTCCGGTCGATCAGCTTGCCCAGCGTATTGCTGTTTGTTAGGAACACATCGGCATCGATGAACTGTTGAGAAGACATCGAAATCACAACATTATTACCCCATTAGATTGAGTTGTTTGCCATCAACTCACGAAGATATAGTCGGCCCACATCATTCTTGCGGCCTGTAGAGCATCCTGCTTCAAGCGAATCACATCGCTAAACCGTTCCTCATTCCAGTGTGTGCTGGTTTTCTCACTTTCGCGCTTTCCTCGCTCGCTGCGGTATTTGAAATCCACACTATGGTACAGCGAGGACGTTCGCTTTAGCCATGCTTTGGTAATCTCAATGCTGCGATCTTCATTATGATCCGAACGGATCCTGCCAAAAGAAAAACAAGAACGTTTTATAGCGTTTCAAGAACCCTCACCGAGGTAGATTAGTCATTAACGCTTACCACAATGACATCCGATCTTTGGGATAGTCGAGATCCTCCAAGTACGAGAAGAAGTACGGCAGCGTGTGCGCTTTGTTGCGCACCAGCACTGCCACCATTACGGTTGGAAGTTGCTCCGTAAGCTCTATCTGATTGTCGCCGCTAACGATTGTCGTCGTCAGCAGTAGTGCCAGCATCATCGTCATCATCGCTAGCCCCGCAAATGCGCCACCGCTGCTGCATCGCACCGACACTATAGAACACATGCTGGCGTTTGTGCGTGTTTTAACGCAGTTAATACAAAAACTTAACAGTAAGCACACCAAAACTAGCCCTTTCGCTACAACACCGACTACTTTTTCTGGCTCATATCAACTTCCGCTTCCGCCGTCGCCACCGCTCGCCAGATGAGAAACAGATGAGTTTTCCGTTCCGATCTTTACCGTAGCGCACAAGCATGCAAACACACCAACACACACACACACACACACACACACACACACGCAACAGAACAATGTGCGGCAAATGTCAAACCGTACCCCCACAGAGCATAGCCTGCTGTCGCGTCGAGGGGATGATGTTTTATGCTGGTTTGTTTATGTTTTCCTTCCTTTTCCAATGCACGCAACCAAACACACGCACACAGAGAACGAGATAAAAACGCCAATGATGTAGGATGTGGAAAAACAAATATTGCACAGCAAATTTATTTCTCACCAATATAAAATAATGGAAATTATTAACTAATTTCTTAATCCAATACCTATCCTTAATCGCTACAGCAAAGTACAATTTGTATCTTTTGGTTTTTTTAGTTTGTTCAATTCCATCACTAGGAAAGCAAGAAGTACCATCAATTGTTCAGAAACGTTACAGCACTGGGGCGTAAATGTGGAGGGAGGGGGTGACATATTAATACAGCATAAAAGTTGAGATACATCGATATGTGCGCCGGAGCTGCTCCGGGGCGAATGGGGCCTTTAAAACTGCGGCAGGCACACCTTCTCCGCAAACAGCTCCGATATGACCGTGATCCACAGGGCCAGCACGAACATGATGTACGATATGCCGACCTGGTGCGAATGGGGCAGATGGTACGGTTGGCCACCGATCTCGTCCACATGGAATCCGAGCGGAAATATGACTGCCGCAAGACAGAACAGCACCACTGCAATGGGAATGCGGTGAGAATTCGATGTTGGGTTCCTTAATACCAAACGGCCCATATACTCACTTGCAGTAAAGCCGACCCACCGGGCATAAGGGATCACATTACGGTCCCAGTTGCTGGACGCCAGCAGTATGATGGTGGTGGTAATGCAGATGCAACCCACGAAAATGCATATCAACGCGATCAGCCACTCCGGCTGCAGCTCCGGTGTGAAGCAAACCTGCGGCCGGTTGTACAGTGTCATGCACGTCCACATCAATCCCAGCCGCGTTTCACCTGCCAAAGCGAAAGGACAAAGATTAGTCAGTCGACCTCCCTATTTTGCAAACCCCCTTCGTATACCTCCAACACTGGTCACAATCCAATCGGGCATGGCCAAACTAACGATCGCACACACATCCGCCGCCATAAACAGCCCGGCGCTGATTGTAGTTAGCTTGTCCATTTTAGGGGTGTATTTCACAAAAAAACGTCCTGTTTATTGCAATACTGGTAACTCTACTCAGAGAAACATAGTTTGCCCTCCTCTTCCTGTGCTTGCGGAATAAAGGTTACTGCTTGCAAGATTAGAATGTTTATGTTTTGGGTTTTGGATGACAGATGCGAATGTTTTTTTTCTTGTCTTGTGCAACTGTTGTAGGGTTCCGCGGGATTAGTTTGGTTTTTATTTTAAATGATGCATACAATTTTTACATCGAAATTACATAAATTGCTAGCATCGCAAATATAGAAAAAAACACATAAAACATAAAAAGCAGCATTCCAGATCAATAAAATAAAAAAAAACGCTCGTTTTCAACACCCTTTCACGAACCATTTACAGTTCAGCCCGGGCAGTTTTCACTGCGAAAAGTAAACAAACTGTCAAACAGCATCGGAATTTGATGCCCGATTTTCAGTTCAGTTCGGTTTTTTTTCTCGCATTGTTGCGCTGCGAGTGAATCCTTTTCTCTAACTCCCGGCTGTTCTGTGTGGGAAACGAAAATGGCCTATTGGTCCGGGCGGAGGTGCCTCAGAAGTCAAAACCCCCATTAGTGCGCGAGTGTGTATGTGCGTGGATTTTACAACCACTTGTTTGTGTGGTCGGGCAAACACACCTTCTCGTCGCATTCAACATGAGCGACCTAGATGATCCACTTTGTGGGCAGACACAGTCGTCCCAGCAGCAACAACAACAACCTCCAACTCAAACAACACCCCGCAGTTCCCTCGGCTCGGGTGCACTGTCCTACAGCAATTCCTCCATCTCGCCGTCGACGAGCTCGAGCAGCTCCGGGTCGGCCAAATCCGCCGTCAGCGAGTGCCTGGGTGCGTGGCTCAATTACCTCCAGATCATGAACAACCTGTGTGCGGCCGGCTACCGGCTAGCGCAAACGATTGCCGCCCTCGAGCCGTGGGCGTACTTCGAACATCCGAGCACAGCCACCGGCGGCGGCGGTGGCCAATCCGGATCGGGGGCGAGCAATCAGTCCGGCATTCCGTCACCCTCGCAATCGGCACAGCAACAGCCGGGCCCACAGATACCGCAGCTACCGTTCACCACCTCGCAGATCCCGTCGCACATGGCGTTCCAGTTCATCACGGCCTGGGATGAGCTGGCGCGGGCGTCCGTCATGGCCACCAGCACGGTCAAATCGCACATCGTGAGCGTGCTGCAGGACTTTAAGACGCAACCGCTGGCGACGGTGGAGCAGGACAGCGAGCTGCTACATATCAAGGAGTACAATCAGCTCATTCTGCAGGACAACGCACAAACGATGATCAATCTGCAGCACCAGTTCTGTGTCGCTTCGTGCGACGCTTTCGCGCAGCTAATGTGCTGCTACCAGTGCCAGACGCAGGTGGGATTTCCGCACGACCCGGACTGCCCGATGGTGCAGCACCCGATGTCGGCCGCCGCAACGATCGCTCGCACCGGCGGTGCTGGGGCGGACCAACGCTCCCAAACGCCTTCGCCCCACTTCGGCATGAAAATGCAGGAAAATGCACGGCTGTACGATCGTACCGGGTCGATCTCGACGCAAGGCTCCTCCTCGGACCACGGGACGACGGCGTACGAGCAAACGCGTGGCCCCTCGCCGCACGACATTCGTGGGCCGAGTCCGATCCAGGGCTATTTGGACAATATCAGGGGCCCACTGCCAAACCCGGGCCACTTGTCGGGCATGAAGGCGCCATTCTATCGGGGCTCACGCTCGCCATTGAATTTCCCGCTCTTCACGCTAAACGGACAGCGTCGCTGGTCGGAAGCGGCAGCGGGGGAAGTTAACTCCGAGGCAGCGCTCGATCCGGAAAGCCAAATGCGTCGCTGGTCAATGCCGTGGGAAGCGAAGGCAGACAAATCGACGGTGCACTGGAACCAGACGCGCCTGATGCCGATCTCGAAGCTTGCTGTACCGGCGTCAGGGCCGGGACCAACGCCGAAATCATCGCTCGGCGATCGTAGCCAAAGCACCACGCCGGACTCTACCTGGCACTCGTCCATCACGAGCCAGGACGGGTTGGTCGAAGCGATACAGCTGCTGTCCTGCCGACCGATTCACCGAATGCAGCCGATGATGATGATGGCACCGCCCAACATAGGGCCACCGTTCGTCGAGGAGCCCTCTGGGATGGTGTGTAGCATTGAGGCAAAGAAATGTTAGATTCATTTTTCTAATAAGACTTACCGTTTTCTTGTTGACGCAGCAGCAACAGGAATCTCACAACGTGTCGGGCAATCCGCCCGGTCTGTACGGTATCTGGACGCAGCAGAACCCGCCCAGTGCCATGCTGCGCCAGTCGACCGTGGCCACGATGCAGCAGGACCGCATGGTACCGCTGATGAACTACATTCGCGAGCAGGACTCATCGATTGACGAAAATCCACCTAACTAAACTCACACTCGCGCACCAGAGGCAAGAGGCGAACTCATACTAACAAAACCATCATTACAGGCGCCAGTGCGCCATTAACCGCTAGCGTAAGGGGGAAACTTATTCCATTGGTGGTTCCTCCAGCAGCGGGTGGCATAATCACATACCAAAGCATCATTATATTAGCATCATACCAAAACCCATTTTAGGACGATATTGAAAGGTTAAATTTTATACAAAAACCAAAACAAACAAACGGCGACTAGGGGGAAGGGATAATATTTTGGCCCCACACACTGTTTGTCTCACTTCTGTAATGTTTAAAGTGTACTCATCATATACATAGACGGGAAAGTATGATATTCTTTACACGAAACGTTAAGGAAACCGAGAGAGAATGTTTAACCGTTCGATCATGACAAGATATAGTGGAAACGACGCTCACATTTACATTACATTATATAAACACGACAGGGGCCGGATATTTAAATGTTTAGAACTAACTCTGCAAATTCGTACTGAATTTCTACTATATATACAAATCTCAAGTGTAACCATTTTACACGTTTCCCCGTAGAGAGTGTCTGTCTGTGCGGTCTCGCGATCGATAGCAAAAAGAGGCAAAATCGCTTAAGCAAACTGTTTGTTCCTTCGTTGGTTCACCTTCGTTACTTTACGTGGTGCATATTAAATTATTATTCACTACTTTAGCCCGCGTGGGGCCAGTAAATAGAAACGATTAGTAAGTAGTAGTATTACATTGGAAGGTTTATTGGGTTTTTCTATACTTCAATGGACAAGCGTGTTTATGTGTACTAATATTCGGGGTAGTAACACAATTTAATAAATCTGGCTGTCTGTCTATTAGCAAATCTATTCCACTTTCGATTTGCTTCTTAACCGAAAGCACGTTTGACGATGTAATAAAAATGCATTAAATGTTGAATTCAAGTGTTGAGAAAAAATAAAAAGAAAAATTGTAAAAGAAAATCATCCTCCTCCTTCTCCTCGGGCACGGTTGTTTACACTAAAATAGTACAATTTAGCAGGTCGACGCAGAATCGAACCCCCTTTATGAAGGTACGGGAAGGGTTGAGAGTTCTACCTTTAGCTTATCGTACATATCCTGATAGTCGGGATGCTCCCGGATCAGCATCGCGACCGTGCCGCGCTTCACCCCCATCGCTGCACCGAGATCCTTCCGGCTCGGCATGTAGCAGTAGGGAATATTCTTCTCCTCGCACACGGCCGGCAGGTGGCACATGATTTCGATCGGTGTCACATCGCCGGCAAACACAACCAATCTGTACAGAGAGATGAGAAAGGACATTATTAAACAAGTCAAGCGAAAGGTCGATTTGCAGCCGATCAAAGCAAGACACACTTACCCAGTCTCTCCCTTGCGCAGGCGGATCTGAACGTCCTTCAGTCCGTTACGCAGGAAGTTTTTCTGTTTCGATGCTACAAATACAAAACAAAGGATGGCGTTAGATCGTGCAACAACGAACTTTTGTGAACCACTTTCACCTCCCTACCTTTTTCGATAAGCTTGTGAACTTTTTTGGTGAGCTTCTTGGACGCCATTGGCTGTGCGATTGCGCTGGCATTGCGGACCTTGTCCTCGTACGAGTCTTCCTCCTTCACCACCACCGAAGTGTCGACCTCCTCGCTCGCATCTACCTTTTCCGTCTTTATTTTACCCATTTTACGATGTGAAGCGTTTTGTGTGAAGTTAAAAATGTGTTAAATTATACACGACCCGGCGTATGTTCTTCCCGCACGTGTTTCGGCTCGCGATGCAGTGTGTGATTTTTGACAGGAAAACAAGCCCATTTTGACAGCAGCATTTGTTTTGATCCGTCATGTTGGTAGCTCTGCACTGTTGTAAGGTTCCGCGGAATAAAAGCAAACGAGAATTTAATTTGTTAAGTTTTAAAATAAATTAAATGTTCAAGCTTTTCGTTGAATTGTTTCCAGAAATATTAAGCATTCACCTAATACAAGTTTCCTATTGCATTTTGTGTTTTTATTTGCACAAAATCCATTCTTCCATTCTTTTCGCATACAAATGTCATCCATAACACCTCGCAAACACCCGTCTGCCCTGCCCCTCGCAGCAACAACCCCACAAACCACAGCTCTCGCTTGTTTTCGTGCAAAAAGAAGCACGGAAAACGGGCAAAATCGTGCCTGCGTGACATGAATTAGTGCATTTCTTTCAAGGAAACCGTTTGGCAACCCACTCATACTGCAGAGGCGAAGGGATTGCGGAGGTAAAGCCAATGTTCGGTGCGTGAACAGTGTTCGCTTTCTGTGTTTTTGCTGTGTGAAAATGCGTACCCAGATCGGCTGCTGGCAATGCGTAGAAGGAAAAGCCTGAAAAGTGCACCCACTGGGTGGGGAGGTGATTTAGTGCAAAGTGTGTTAAACTAAGTGAAGCAAACACTTGCTGTTCTGAGTGGAAGACGAGAAAAGGTGAAACGCATTGAGAAAGAAACCGCGTCGAAGAAGCTTCTCTTTTGTGCATTGTGCAGTGAAAGTTCCAGTGCAGCGAGGGGAAGAAAAACGTAAAATGCCTAAGCACCCTCTCGCATCGTGAAAGTAAGGCGAACAAGAAGAAAACGAGCTTAGGAAGCAAAAACGTTCCTGTAAACATATACCCCCGTCGTACGCAAAAACAATCAAGCTCGCCAGAAATATCGGTCCCCGCGGAAAAGAAAATCACATCAACACACACTCTCACACACACACACACGCACATACACACACACCCACCAGTCCTAAATGTATCGTTCGTGGCACACACGTAACCCCCGCACGGTACAGCCAGATGGGATGTTGTGGTGGGGTGGCTTGTGCTAGAAAATAGGTTTTGCCGGTTGTTTACCACGGTTGTCGGAGAGAAGATGAGAACCGGGCTCGGCAGGAGGCGGAAAGGGAAAGCCGCCGCTGCCGTCACCGTCGGACCGCCGCCGTTCCTTGCCGATTGGGTATTGTGGGTGGCGTTGTCGCTGCTACTGATTGCGACCGCCGTCCGCACCACGAGTGTGTCACCTGGTGTTAATAATAGCTCCACCATCCTAAATCGACCCAGCCCCTATCAACCCGGACACGATGGGCAACGTTCTCCACTGGACAGTTCGGAAGGGAGTGGTGGTGGTGGTGGTGGTGGTAGTACGCTGAGTTACAATGCCACCGATCGTGAGGCCAACCGGTCCGCTACGACGTTTGAGCAATCCGCAAAACCATGCTGTGATAGTAATAGCACCGACCGGGCGCAGACGGCTTCGCCTTCCGCAAGGACGCACCGGGTAGTGATAGAATTTTCCACCAAAATCGTCCAGAACGAGTACATCGTCCAGTTCAACGGCTACTACAAACCGAAGGAGCGAGAAAGCTTCATTCAATCCGCCCTGAACGGATCCAAGGTAAGGAGCGTGGCCTACTCTAATGGGTGTACGTGTTGTCGCAATTAAACCTACACATCACTGCTTTTAGGTACAAAAATGGCGCATCTTGCCACGGAACAATCCGGCACAGGATTTCCCGAGCGATTTCGACGTGCTAACGCTGGAGGAAGCGATTGAATTCGCGGACGATGGGTTGGCGCTGTTTCGCACGCATCCCTCCATCAAAAGCATATCCCCCCAGCGGATGGTTCATCGTGCGCTGAAGTATGTTCCCCTCCGGCAGTCGGACGCCCATCAAGCCGATGCGGAAGAGGAGCAGGAAGAAGAGGAGGAAGAGCTGCCAGAGCAACCCGAGCTCGAGCTGGACGATGCGGAAACGAACGATTTTATCGAGTTCATCCAAAAGCGTCGCCTAACAACGGAAGCTAATTCGTTTGCCCAGCAACCAGCACCACCGGCACCTCCGCCGCAATCCCCCAACCGGCACACCAACCGGCGGTTGCTTCGTGCGATCCCACGCCAAATAACGGCGCTACTGAAGGCGGACGTGCTGTGGAGCATGGGCATCACGGGGCAGGGTGTCAAGGTGGCCGTGTTCGATACGGGGCTGGCCAAATCCCATCCACACTTTAAGCGCATCAAGGAGCGCACGAACTGGACGAACGAAAAGACGCTGGACGATGGCGTTAGCCACGGTACGTTCGTGGCCGGCATTATCGCCTCGTCCAAGGAGTGTTTCGGCTTTGCGCCGGACGCCGAGCTGCACATCTTCCGCGTCTTCACCAACAACCAGGTGTCGTACACGTCCTGGTTTCTGGACGCGTTCAATTACGCCATCCTGAAGAAGATCAACGTGCTCAACCTGAGCATCGGCGGGCCGGACTTCCTCGACCAGCCGTTCGTGGACAAGGTGCTGGAGCTGTCGGCGAACCGCGTCATCATGGTGTCGGCGATCGGGAACGATGGCCCACTGTACGGGACGCTCAACAATCCGGGCGACCAGATGGACGTGATCGGTGTCGGCGGGATGGATTACGCTGACAACATTGCCAAGTTTAGCTCGCGCGGTATGACCACGTGGGAGCTGCCCTACGGGTACGGTCGCCTCAAGCCGGACATTGTCACGTACGGGAGTCAGGTGAAGGGCAGCAACCTGAACGGTGGCTGCAAATCGCTCTCGGGCACGTCCGTTGCCTCGCCGATGGTGGCCGGTGCGGTAACGCTGATCGCGAGCGGTGTGCTCGACCGGCCGGGAGTCGATTTGAACCCGGCCTCGATGAAGCAGGCGCTGATAGAGGGTGCGGAAAGGCTGGCGGACAACAACATGTTCGAGCAGGGCCACGGGAAGCTGAACATTCTGCGGAGCATGAAAGCGCTGGCAGCTTACCGGCCGCGCGTCACCCTTTCGCCGGCGTATCTGGACTTTACCGAGGACTACATGTGGCCGTACACGACGCAAAGCTTGTACAACAGTGCTATGCCAGTGATTGCGAACGTTACCATCCTGAACGGGATGGGCGTGTTTGGGCGGGTGATAAACCGACCCACCTGGCACCCGTACAGCAACGAGCACGGCGAGCTGCTGAACGTTTCGATCAGCTACTCCGAGCAGCTGTGGCCGTGGTCCGGCTGGATGGCGGTACATATCGGGGTGAACGAGGCAGGGCGTGGATTTGAAGGTATCGCTCAGGGTCACATCACGCTGACGGTTCAAAGCCCTCCGCAGGGCGAGAACGAACGGGAACCCCGGAACGGCACGGTCAGTTTCGCTATCAAAGTGCGCATCATTCCACAGCCGCCCCGGCAGAAGCGAATCCTGTGGGACCAGTACCATAGTCTGCGCTATCCGCCGGGCTATCTGCCGCGTGATAATCTGAAAATCAAATCCGACCCACTGGACTGGCGAGCGGATCACGTGCACACCAACTTTAAGGACATGTACACGCACCTCCGCAACGCTGGCTACTACGTGGAAGTGCTCGGTGCTCCGTACACCTGCTTCAACGCGTCCCACTACGGCACACTGCTCGTGGTCGATCCGGAGGAAGAGTTTTTCCCGGCGGAAGTTGCGAAACTGCGCGAAGATGTGCTCGAGCGGCAGCTGAGCGTTATCGTGTTTGCCGACTGGTACAACACGTCCGTCATGCGGCGGATAAAGTTCTACGACGAGAACACGCGCCAATGGTGGATGCCGGATACGGGCGGGGCCAATGTGCCGGCGTTGAACGATCTGCTGCGGGGGTTCGGCATCGCGCTCGGCGATCGTGTTGCGGACGGGTACTTTGATATGCGCGATCATCGGATGTACTATGCGTCCGGGGCGAACATTGTGCGCTTTCCCGTTGGAGAGGGGACGATTCTGGTCGAGCGGGACCTGCTCGATGAAGGGCTGGCGATAACGCAACCGGACGAACCCCGCTCGAAGGTGCGGACGCGCACAGCCATCCTGGGCATGCTGCAAACCGATCGGAGAGTGTACGCACGGCTACAACCGGCAACGCCCAATCCGGAAGGAGCGCCACCATTAGCTCCACCGGACGAGCTGCCGGAGGAGTGGGAAGAGGACGGTGGGAAGATCGATCGGGACGCAATCATCAACAAGCGCATCCTGCTGAGTGCTGCCGTCGGTGGTGCTGGTGGTGATGTAGAGGAGGATGAAGACGTCCCAAACGATGGCGGTGAGTTTAACCGGGACGATGCGATGAATCGTGTGGATGCCGGTGAGGAACCGCTGCCGGAAGACGATCGGGACGGGGATGATTTGGGACAGTTGCTCCGCGAAAGGACGAAAGCTGTGAAGCAGCACAATTCCACAACGGCACGAACGGGCGGTCGGCCCGAGCTGCTGGCCGGTGGCCGGATTGCACTGTACGGCGATTCGAACTGTCTCGATTCAACGCATCTGGAGAAGCCGTGCTTTTGGCTGCTGGACTCGCTGCTGGAGTACACAATGACGGCGCATGTCACCAGCCTACTGCGTGATCTTAACGTCAGTCGGCAGGTGGAACAGATCGAAGGTAGGGCGTGGAAGGACTGTTTGGAATGAACTTATAGTAATGTTATATGCTTTATTGACAGAAAACGTGAAGCTACCTCAGCGAATGCCGAACAACAATCTGCACCTGTACTCCAAAGTGCTGGTGGCTCACACGACAACGGGCGAGAAACGTCCCATACCTGTGTGTCAACGGCTAGAGTGGGAATATCCGGTCACGCTGAACATGTCCAGCTTAAGCTTCGGCACCGGTCCAAACGAGCATCTACTCGTCCAGGAGCAGCAACAGCAGCAGCAGCAACAGCTTCTAGTGGTCCAACAGCGTCAGCTAAAGCAAGGCCCACCGCAACCAATCATGCCGTTGGTGGGGAACGAGCTCGTCTACAGCAGCCGGGGTCGTAGATTAGAAAGTCAAAAGGGTAAACTCTACATTGTCAAAAGATGATGAGCATTGTTTAAGTCATTTCCTTCGTTTTAGGTGGTAATGCCGCACTCGGCGCCAACGATGAACCAGACGTTCCCGGATGGCGCAACAAGAAAACGGATAAAATCCCCCCGAACGCACCACCGAATGGGTTCAACGGTCCATCGGGTGCATCACCAACAGCCGGCACACCGATGGCGGTCGGGGTGAAGATAATTCCCCTTGCCGGAGGGTCCACGGAAGACGTTGACTACTATGCGGAGAGTCGCGCGGGAGGTGGTGGTGGTGGTGGTGTTGGTTCGAATGGAGATCGTTCCAGTGGTTCGGTTGGGGCATTCTACTGGTTGGGCGGCTCGAAAGGTGCCTTGATGGTGGCACTGTTCACGCTGCTTGCTCTACTGAACTGGGTGCGCAAAACGAAAGGGCTCACGATCAAGCGACGGCTCAATTACGTCTTCAACAAGGTTGGCTTCTGAGGAGCTGAAGTACAGGCACGGTTGGCTATACCAAAAGAGACAAACGATAAGGCAACGAAACGGACCGGCTGGTAGTGGTAGCTTAAGTTGGGGGAACAAGACTCGTTACACGGTAGGTGGTAAGGGAAGTATTTGCCAGCTTTTCGTATTAGGGCTCAATGTTGTTTTATGTTCTTGTTATTCTTCGCGTCGTAGGAGAGGGCGGTTCTAGTTCACTTTTTAGCTGCAGTAATGAACCTTTTTTTTAATTTAAATACTACTGTATGTTTAGCCAAGGAGAAGGAAATCAGTGCTGCTCTTCTGGTAGGTGTATCTTGTTGAAGATATGGCAATAGAAAATAGGTCCCCATATGAGCGATGTGTGTGTGTGTAGAGAGAGAGAGCAAACAGCAAAAGATTAACATACATTATGTCAATCCGTATTGGTGTGAATGTGTTCCTAGCTATTCCCCGCCACACGGGGAGGAACGCAAAATAAAGAAGAAAATATTTTTATATTTTTATAACGAACACACAAGCGTAAGGATTGCTTTGATTGCGAAACAGAACGAGAGCAAAGGAGACAAAAGAACAGTTGGACAAGCGAAAGAAAAGGAGTGAGGGAGAACGCAACAATTTCTTCGAATGTTTTGGATCTTTGTGGAGTTGCCGCTGGGGTCAAACGGATGGATCAGTGTATCGATGACAGCCAGTGTGATAAGTTGTGAAGAAGCGGAACCAAGAGTGAACTTGCTGTAATCCAAGTTGAATCATATCATTTCAAAGTGAACCAAGGCGCCAGAAGTGGACATTGCAACCTTTTTCTTTCTACCATTTCCCTCCCAATAACCCTCCCAATGAGTGAGGTAAGTTTTAGAGAATATTTACATACATTTATTCTTCGTAGTAGTAGTAGTAGTAGTGGTAAGGTGTTCGTTCCCAATGTAGGGTTGGTTGAAGCAATGTAGTTTCTTTTAGAAAGTGCATCGCTTTAGCTTCCATAATTGTGTCGTTCTATAGTAATTCTTCTATTTGCTTTGGTAGATTGTATTTGGCTCTAATGTGTTCGTATTTTGGACATTCAATTTGCAGATGTTTACCGGTAGTGTCTACTGCGCAATATGGGCACATTGCTGAGCTCTCGTTGTGTAGAATGTGAAGATGCGTGTGATGCGGGTGTTTGTCCTATCCTTAATCTCATTAAGGTTCTCTGGTAGCTGCGTGAAGGGTGATCATTCCAGGATGATCTATTGTTGTTTTAATGAGTTTGAGCCGTTAATCGTTGGATTTTTGCCACTCTATTTTCCAGTGCAGTTTTATCTGGTAATGCAGTCGGCGACGAAAGTCATGGCACTGGATGACTTGTTGTTTTGTGATACGGTGGATGCGAAAACCTACGAAAGCTGATGCATTTCATGTTGGGTAGTTGTTTTATATGTTGGATGTATGGATTGTTGAAGTTTCCGTGTTCTATTGCCTCTAGTACCGGAGCGCTGTCGGTAAACATAACACACTAGGCGTTTTGAGGTGCTATTTCTTCGGCTGCTTTGATGATAGCTATTGCTTCCGCTGAGAAGATGGTGGTGTGACAAGGCAGTTTGAGTTGTAGGCAAAGTGAGTGTATATACTGCACAGCCGGCGTTGGGTGGTAGAACTGATCCATCGGTGTAAATGTTGTAGTGGTCTTAGTATTTATCGGCTATTTCGATAAAGTGTTGTAGTATGACCAAACTATTGTTGTTATGCTTGCATCGACCGGTCTATCTAGTTGATGGGATTGTACCACGGTTTTTTGCTTGTTTTTGTTGATGTCATGGCCTATGGTGAGTTTCACGTCGTGCTATGCTATCTCAATAAAAGAGTTGGCGTTGATCCTTCCTTCTATTATTCTGCCTGCCATGTTGGATATATTCTGCGTTATTAGATACTTCAGTGGAAGAACGCCGCATTCAACTAGTGCTGCATCGGTTGGACTGGTTCTGAAGCATCCCGATATGTATTTGACGGCCCGGTGGTACAGTGGAGCGAACTGTTGGATAAGATCTGTGGAATCTAGTGAGGCAACCTCCGCCCCGTACAGCAGCCGCGGCAAGAACCAGCCCTTTAGGACTGCCAACAGCGCTGGGCGAGGGGTGTTATTCTGTGCCAACGTACGGATGATATGTCAGCGAGGTATGGTGCGTCTTTTAATTTCCCTGCAGTGATGCCCGAAGGTGAGTTTTGTTATGAAAAATAATGCCCAATTTGATCTTTTAATGTAGCTTTAGGACGGCAGCGGGCTTGTGTAACTCCGCTTGGTATGTGTAGGATTTTACCTTTTGAAGCTGCTATGGAGTTGGTCCACTGGTGTACCATGTGACTGGTTGTTGTAATTTGCGTCGTGTAGTCTTGGCGTAATGGAATGTGGAAACCAGTATGATGTCGTCAGCGTAGTGAAAGGTGTGTATGTTGTTTGGGATAGATAGTATGAAGGACTCGATGTGGCTGATGAGGAAGAGTGTGGGAGATAAAGAAGACCCTTGCGGAACTCCGTTTTCTAGTGGAAAGGGAGGCGGGAGGTATGGGAGCCAAGGAGGATTTTGAATGTGTGATCGGTTAGGAAGTTGGCCGTTAAGCGGCCATCTATGCCCCATTTAGCCAAAGTATCGCAAGGTATGTTTCCATACTTATGCCGGGTCCGAAGGCGTGTTGGAGTTTGTAGAGGAGTTTGCGGTCTTCAAGTTTTGTGATGAGCCTCTTATTAAGGATAAGAGGAGAGGTGTTAGCTGCAGGGTTAGTTTGGTCGTCGAATGTGTATGCATAGAGTTAGTACCGAATATCGAAAGCAGAAGTCTAGTTCGTTAGCGTTAGATCGGTATCAGACGTTACTTTCGTTTGCGGGATTTGTGTTTCCCGCCTTTTGGTGGTTTTACTTTCGGTGGTGTGTTGTTGTTGCTGGGAGAGATTTCCTGCTTAATGATTGAGCCAGTGGAAGCATCAGTGGAGGTTGAGGAGGGAGTTTTTCGTTCCGGTGTGACCGGGGCAGAGGTGTTCGAGTCCTTATTCGTTGCTGTGTTAGTGTCCGCGTTTGTGTTGATTGTGTCCATGCTTTTACTGTTCGGCGTGTTGTTCGAGTTGGCGTTTTCGATGTCATTGTCTTTGCGTCGGGATTGGATCTGGCTTTTGAAGAAGTCACGTTCCTCAATCACTTTCTGGAACTTTACGGAGGCCGAATTTAACATGGCCTTTAACTTTTCTATTGTTGCGTCGCGTTCGGCCAGTGCCGTGTCGTTTTGTTGTTGTTGTTGTTGGTGGTGGTGGTGGTGGTGTTTTTGTTGGTGTTGTTGTTGAGCGCCGGTCAGTCGCTTTTGGACGCCGGACTCACCATTTTGACTATACAGTCTGCGAGCTTCGGAGTAGGTAATCCCACACTGTGCCGTTTTGCGAGCGTGGATGGGAATTATTTGCACCGGGGTACCATCGATTAATTTATTAATCTTTAGCAGCTTGTCGAACTGCTCCCGACTCTGCGTTCTCATTAAGAGCTTGAACTGTGAACTCTTTTCGATCGGCACGCAAGGCTCGATGGGACCGACGAACGGCGAGAGGCTTTTCTCGATCAAAAACGCGTTCTTCGGAATGGCAAAACCCTTCTGGGGCGCCAAAATCAAATATCGCGGTTCGCCCTGTACGTCCGCTGGATCCATCCAGCCGGGGACCTGACGATCACTTTTATTCACCGGTGGGGTTCCACTATGGCCCGCCATCTTGCCTACGGGCTCACTACACTAAGACGCACCAAACGCAAGTTCGCTTCCGTCCGTTGGCCCAAAATAATCCCCCCACACAATCACTAGTCAAACAGTCACCAAAAATAACCGGTACTCACCGCTGGCAAACGGTCACGAGGCAGAAAATCCACACTACCTAGGATTCCAGGCTCCCCGGAAGATGGCGTCGGTTGAGAAATGGCGTCGCAGAATACTATGGCGTACGGCGTCGCAGAATACTGGGTACAAGCGTTCGCAGCGTGTTTCTTCTCCGGAGGCTAGAACACGATTGAACAGGATTTGGTGCTTTTTTTGGTTGGCAGCACACCCCAAGCCCTTCAAAAAGCCCACGCAAAGCTCACCCCCACCCCGCGGTCTACGCGAGATGCAGCGATGATGCGCGCGTACGTGTCCTGCGCAGCACTCTCAGCGCGGCGTGGAGGTGCGAAAGAGACGACGCTATGGAAGCATGCAAAAAGCGCACAGAACTGGAAGCTTCCAATGCTTTCGCTTTAATCATAGGCAAAACGCTAGGATTGAAAACGATCTATTTGTTTGCATATGTCGATAAAAGTGAGTAATTCGCATTACTAAACCGGTGATCCACAACGCGCGGACAACGGATTTTACTGTACCAGGGAACAGTTTCTCGATTCGACACCCCTGCACGGGCCGTGCTTACGGGCGCAGTGACAGCGTACGTCAGTGTTTTTTTCTGCGGTCGGTCGCTAGCTGGAGCACATTGAAGGTAAACATTGGAAAGGAAAGTTTGGATAAGCTGCAGTGAAGTTGTGCTTGTTTCGATGGGAAAGATGAGGCTGTCTGAGCGAATGGTTCAAAATAATCTACTCCCGTACTCGAAGGTGCTGGTTTGCTCACACGACAACGGGTGAGAATGTGTGACAACGAAGCGAGCTTCTGCTGGGACAGCGGCCGTACAAAAGGTAATCATTGCTTTACCGTCTTATGGTCAGCATTGTGTTGAATCGTTTCCTTCGTTTTAGGAAATATCTCCATCTCTCCGTTTGGGACAGTTGCTGCGCGAAAGGACGAAGCAGTACAATCCCACAACGGCACGAACGGGTGGTCGTGCCGAGCTGCTGGCCGGTGGCCGGATTGCACTGTACGGCGATTCAACGCATCTGGAGAAGCCGTGCTACACGACGACGGGCGAGAAACGTCCCATACCTGTGTGTCAACGGCTAGAGTGGGAATATCCGGTCACGCTGCACATGTCCAGCTTAAGCTTCGGCACCGGTCCAAACGATCCAACATCATCTACTCGTCCAGGAACTAAAGCAAGGCCCACCGCAACCAATCATGCTGTTGGTGGGGAACGAGCTCGTCTACAGCAGCCGGGGTCGTAGATTGGAAAGTCAGAAAGGTGAAACTCTGCATTATCAAAAGCTGATGAGCATTGTTTAAGTCATTTCCTTATTTTCAGGTGGTAATGCCGCACTCGGCGCCAACGATGAAACGATGAACGAATGAGGCGCCTTGTGGTAGATGTATCTTGTTGAAGAAAAGGAAAATGTCTATGGGAAAGGTCCCCAAATGAGCGATGTGTGTGTGGGGAGAGCAACAGAAGCAGCAAAAGGATGAACATACATTTTATCAATCCGTATTGGTGTGAATGTGTTCCTAGCCCACACGGGGAGGAACACAAAATAAAGAAGAAAATATGTTTATAACGAACACACAAGCGCGAGCGAGGATGGTGGCGATTGTTTGAAAGAAAAGGCCTCCTTTGATTGCGAAACAGAACAGGAGCAAAGGAGACAAAAAGGAACAGCTAGGTGAGTTTGAACCGATCGGTGGCGGTGGTATTGTTCTTGTTGCGAAAGAATGCAAGTGAGGGAGAACGGGACAGTTTCTTCGAATGTGTTGGATCCGTGTGGAGTTGCCGCTGGGGTCAAACCGAGGGATCAGTGTATCGATGGCAGCCAGCGCGATGAGTTGTGACGAAGCGGAACCAAGAGTGAACCAAAGCGACCAAGAGAAGTGGAAATTGCAACTTTTTTCTTTCAACCATTTCCCCAATAACCCAACAACGAGTGAGGTAAGTTTTAGAGAGTATTTACATACATTTATTCTTCTTCTTCGTAGTAGTGGGGGTGGTTGTTCAGAATGCATAAAATTGTGTTCCGAGCGAGTAACTTACATCTAGGAGAAACGCTTAACAGCTAGATAGTAGGGTGGGGTGTACGTGACCGTACTGCACACGGAACTGGTCGCTTTCTGGTCCACACACTCATCCTGGGTAGTCGTCAGCCGTTCCATGACCGTGCACACAGCCTCCACTCCGCCGTCCCGTCCATCGCTTACTTGGAACTGGTGTACTTGGTGACGGCCTTGGTGCCCTCGGACACGGCGTGCTTGGCCAGCTCGCCGGGGAGCAACAGTCGCACCGCCGTCTGGATCTCGCGGGACGTGATGGTGGAGCGCTTGTTGTAGTGCGCCAGGCGGGACGCTTCCGCCGCGATCCGCTCGAAGATGTCGTTCACGAAGCTGTTCATGATGCTCATCGCCTTCGAGGAAATGCCGGTGTCCGGGTGCACCTGCTTCAGCACCTTGTAGATGTAGATGGCGTAGCTCTCCTTGCGGGTCTTGCGCTTCTTCTTCTTGTCCGACTTGGAGATGTTCTTCTGCGCCTTGCCGGACTTCTTAGCTGCCTTGCCGCTGGTTTTCGGGGCCATTTTGCTTTGGGGCTTCGAGCTGAACGGACGTCTTTGGTGGAGAGCGGATGGAAATCGCTAATTTGCAAGGAAAATGTATCGATTCGTTCACTTTTGTTCGGGTTGGTTGGTTTACTTATTTTTATAGAGACTTTGAGGTCTAGCTCATTCGCCTCTTTTGGTGGATTATATATCATCTAATAACATTGTCTCTTTCAGGTAACTTATTACTTTCATTTCTATTTTTGTATCGTTCTGTAAGACCTGTTCGATGTGTTTAGATAAATTGAGTTTGGCTCTTGTGTTGTCGTACTCTGGGCATTCAATCAGTAAGTGTTTGACGGTGGTGTCTGCGGCGCAATACGGGCAGATTGGAGGGCTTTCGTTATTTAGGATATGGCGATGCGTAAGACGTGTGTGACCAATTCTTAATCTGGTTAAAATTCTTTGATGGCTCCTGGAAGGGTGGTCAGTCCATGGATCTATTGCTGTTTTATGTACTTTAGGTGTTTGTCGTTGGATTGTAGCCATTCTGTTGTCCAATGTATTTTAATCTGGTTGTGAAGCCAACGGCAAAAGTCGGCTCTGGACAATTTGTTGTTTTGAATTACAGGTAACAGTCGGGCTTCGTTGGCCAGTCTGTCGGCATGGTCATTTCCAGGGATCCCCTTGTGGCTGGGGATCCAGCAGAAGCTGATGTGTCTGATGTTGGAGAGTTGCTCTATTTGTTGAATGTATGGGTTTTTGAAGTTGCCATGTTCTATAGCTTTTAATACGGATGCGCTGTCTGTGAAGATAACACATTCTGTGTTTGGAGGTGCTATTTCTTCTGCTGCTTTATGATTGCTATTGCTTCCGCTGAGAAAATGGTGGTGTGACAAGGCAATCTTAGTTTTAGGCATCTATTTTGAGTGTAAACTGCACAACCGGCGTTAGGTGGTAAAACGGATCCATCAGTGTAAATTTTTAAGTGGTTTTTGTATTTGTCGGCTATTTCGATGAAATGCTGCAGTATGACCGAATTATTGTTGTTGTTCTTGCTAATGTGTTGCATCGACCAGTCTACCTTGATGGTGGGATTGTACCACGGTTTTAGCTTATTTTTGTTGATGGTGAGTATTTGTGGGAAATCCTGGCCTATTGTGAGTTTCATGTTGTATTTTGCTCTTCGAATGAAAGAGTTGGCTTTGATTCTTCCTTCTACTAATCTGCCTGCCATGTTGGATATTTTCTGTGTTATCAGATACTTCAGTGGAAGAACGCCGCATTCAACTAGTGCTGCTTCGGTTGGACTGGTTTTGAAGCAACCCGATATGTGCTTGACGGCCCGGTGGTATAGTGGAGCGAATTGTTGAATAAGATCTGTGGAACCTAGTGAGGAAATCTCCGCCCCGTACAGCAGCCGCGGCAAGAACCAGCCCTTTAGGACTGCCAACAGCGCTGGGCGAGGGGTGTTATTCTGTGCCAACGTACGGATTATATTTAAACGAGGTATGGTGCGTCTTTTAATTTCTCTGCAGTGAAGCCCGAAGGTAAGTTTTTTGTCGAAGATAATGCCCAGTATGGAGGCTTGTTTGACTTCCTGTATTTTTTGATCTTGTATTTTAATTTTAGGACGGTTGCGGACACGTGTGATTCCGCTTGGTATATGTAAAATTTTGCTCTTTGAAGCCGCTATAGAGTTGCCGGTCCAGTTGGTCCACTGGAAAACCTTGTTGACAGCATGCTGTAGCTTGAGTCGTGCGGTCTTGGCGTAGTGGTGTGTGGAAACTAGTATTATGTCGTCAGCGTAAAGGAAGATGTGTACGTTTGTGGGGAGGGATAGTAGTAGGGATTCGATGCTTATAAGGAAGAGGGTGGGAGACAAAGAAGACCCTTGCGGAACTCCGTTCTCAAGAGGGAAAGGGCGGGAAGTGTACGAGCCTAGCAGGATTTTAAAGGTCCGATCGGTTAGGAAATGTTGCAGAAATGCCGTTAAGCGGCCACCTATGCCCCATTTTGCCAATTGATCTAATATGTAGTATCGCCAGGTGCGGTCAAAGGCCTTTGACAGGTCAATGATTGCGCAGATAATGTGTTTTCCTTTGTTCCTTGCTGTAGAGAAACACTGCTCTAATGTCGCAAGGTATGTTTCCATACTCTTGCCGGGTCGAAAGGCGTGTTGGTGTTTGTTGAGGAGTTTACGGTCTTCGAGCTTCGTAATGAGTCTCCGGTTGACCATTTTCTCCATCACCTTGCAGGTGCAAGGGAGTAGAGAGATGGGCCGGTAGCTATTGGCACTATTGCTGGGTTGATTAGGTTTGGGGATAGGCACTATCAGACTATTTTTCCATTCTGATGGGATGTTTCCGGTGGTCCAGATATTGTTGTAAATAGCGAGCAAACGGTAATGAGCAATGAGAGGTAGATTTTTGAGCAAAGGGTAGCCGATATTGTCGGCACCGGCAGAGTTTCCCTGGCAGCTGTTAAGTGCCCAGTGGAGCTCTCTTATGGAAAACAGTTGATTGTACGATTTGTGGTTTGTGTCAGGAAAAGTGATGGGAAGGTTGGACTCGGTATTTATTTTGTGAGCTATGAAACTGGAAGAGTAGTTTTTGGTGGCTGAGGAGTTGTAGAAGTGATTGCCGAGTGTTTGGGCAATTTCGGGCGTGGATGTAATTGATTGGTTGTTTTCGATCAAAGTGAAGGTAGAGGATGGTTTTTCCCAGACATGTAGTTTATCTGTCCCCAGACCTGTTTGAGTGTACTGGATGGCTTGATACTGTGCGCCAAGCTAGTCCAACCGGAGGCCTTAGCCTCTTGGATGGCCCGCTTAGCTTTGGAGTTGGCTATGCGATATAGGCTGGCTAGATGAGGTGTAATGGGGTTGTTGGGAATACGAGTGCTCCGCCGCAGTTTGCGAAGGGCGGATCTGCGTTCTTTGATGGCTAATTGAACGTCCTTGTTCCACCAGGGTACGGATTTGCCGGATTTGAAACCTTTGTAATAGGAATACTGAGTTTGGCTGCTTTTAAGATTAGGTTGTGGAGCTCGTCTATTGTCATGTCGTTGTTGGTCGAGATGTGTGAGTCTATTGTTTGCTGGTATAGCGACCAATTGGCCTTTTCATATTTCCAACGAGGTCGGGATGTTGGTCTGGCGTCTATTTGGTTGTGTTGAATGAGAATCGGAAAATGGTCACTGCCGTGAAGGTCGGGGGCTATGGACAGTTTGAATTGAGAGCAAATATCGTTCGATACTGCACAGTGGTCTAGAGTGGATTCCTTTCCATCAGCGGGAGAAATGCGAGTGGGTTGATGATTTTGAAGCACATACATGCTGTTAAGCTCAAAGTAAGCGTACAGCAGTTTACCGCGTGGAGTACACTTATCGTTGCCCCACGCTGTGTGGGAGCAGTTTAAATCGCCAATTATTATCTTAGGGTGGTCGGTTTGCATGGCTACACTATTGAGGTCGTTTGTTAGGTAGAGAGATGATGATTGGGGAATGTAGCTATTGATGATGGTCACTGTGCAGGGATATTTTATTTTCACGGCTAGTACTGGGAGTGGTGAATTGATAGAGACGAATTCGTGGTCGATTGTTTTTAAAACGCCTATTGCTATGTTGTGGTGAATGTTGTTGAAATTTTTAAAATACCATTGGTATTGCGCGAAGGAAGTGTTGAAAACAGGTGGAATAAACATTGTTTCTTGGAGTGTGATTATATACGGTTGGTGTTTAGTTACTAAGATTTGTAATTCGTCAATGTTTGAATTAAGGCTTCTGATGTTCCAGTTGAGGATAAGTGGAGAGATGTTAGCTGTAGAGTTGTTTGTGTTGTGGAATTTTAATTATTCAAATAAATAGTGCCAAGTATCGAGAGCAGAAGTCTAATTCGAAGCATTTGGTCAATATCTAAAGCCTGTTTTTCGCTTTTGGGATCTGCGTTTTCCCCTCTTGTGCGATTTTTTTTTCGATGGTGTGCTGTTGTTGTCGTGAGGAATTTTCTCTTCGCTTGTTGTGTCGACGGTGCTATAGGATGAGGATGAGGGGGAGGCTTTTCGTTTCGGTCCGATCGGGGTAGAGGTCTTCGAGTCCTTTTGCATAGCTGCGTTTGCGTCCGTGTTCGTGTTGTTTGTGTCGATGTTCTGTTCCGCGTTAGTGTCCATGTTTGCGTCATGGTTCGAGTTTGCGCCAGCGTTGCTGTCGCTGTTCGAGTCCGTGTGGTTCGAGTCGGCGTTTTCGGTGTGCTTGTCCTTGCGTCGGGATTGGAGCTGGCTTTTCAAGAAGTCACGTTCCTCAATCACTTGCTGGAACTTTGCGAGAATCGAATTTAATTTCGAGTTAGTGTGTGCATTCATAGCCGTTAACTGTTCTATTTTGGCGTCGCGTTCGGCCAGTGCCGTGTCGATTTGTTGTTGTTGCAGTGGTTGTGGTTGTGGTTGTGGTTGTGGTTGTGGTTGTTGTTGTTGCAGTGGTTGTGGTTGTGGTTGTTGTTGCTGTGCATTAGCCAGTCGCTTTTGGACGGCGGACTCTTGTATCTGACTATATATTTTGCGCGCTTCTGGGTAGCTGATACAGTTATCCACCTTGATGCGGATAATGTTCTGTTCGGCCAGATAGACCGGGCAGGAGCGGTTCAGGGTAGCGTGATCTCCTTTGCAGTTTTTGCATCGGGGTGGGTTATTGCAAGATCCGTGTTCCGGCATTGAGCAGTTCGGGCAGGCTGGAGCAGAATTGCACCGAGCCGTGGTGTGTCCCACTATCAAGCATTTAAAGCATATCATGGGCCGGGGGTAGTAGGGACGCGTGCGCACCGAGATGCAGCCAACGCGCACCTCCTCCGGAACCGTGACCGAGTCGACACGTAGTAGGTAGGCGTTGGTCGGTTTCACCGCACCGTCCACCTTGCGCATGAACCGCTTCACCTCCACGATTTTTGTTCCCTCGATTTGGGCTAGAATCTCTTCGTCCGTTAGTCCCTCCAGGCACGGAGTGACCATCACACACTGTACGGTATTGCGAGCTCGGTCAGAGGTGATTTCCACCGGGGTACCATCGATCAGTTTCTTGATCGCAAGCAGTTTGTCGAACTGCTCACGACTGCGTGTTTTCATTAGATATCGCGCGCCCTGGTCCATCGGCACGCAAGGCTCGATGGGACCGACGAACGGCGAGAGGCTTTTCTCGATCAGAAACGCGTTCTTCGGAATGGCAAAACCCTTCTGGGGCGCCAAAATCAGATAGCGCAGTTCGCCGTGTACGTTCGCTGGATCGAGCCATTCGGGGGCCTGACGACCCCTTTTATTCACTGGGGGGGACCGTGTCCCCACCCGCCTCCACTCGGGCCCGCCATCTTGCGGGCCTCACTGCACCAAGTCGCACCAAAACGCAAGTTCGCTTCCGTCCGTTGGCACAAAACAATCCCCCACACAAGCACTAGTCTAACAGTCACCAAAAATAACCGGTACTCACCGCTGGCAAACGGTCACGAGGCAGAAAATCCACACTCCCTAGGCTCCCAAGCTCCCCGGGTGATGGCGTCGGTTTCTGGCGTCGGTTGAGCAATGGCGTCGCAGAATACTGGGCACGGGAAATCGCAGCGTGTTCACTCTCCGAATGCTAGAACACAATTGAACAGGATTTGATGCTTTTTTTTGGTTGGCACCACGCTCCAAGCCCTTCCCCTCAGTGCGAATTTTCAAAAAGCCCACGCAAAGCTCCTACTTCCACCCCTCGGTCCACGCGAGATGCAGCGATGATGCGTGCGTACGTGTCCTGCGCAGCACTCTCAGCGCGGCGTGGAGGTGCGAAAGAGACGACGCTATGGAAGCATGCAAAAAGCGCCCAGAGCTGGAAGCTTCCAATGCTTTCGCTATCGCCGTGGGCAAACCGCTAGGATTGAAAACGATCTATTTGTATGGATATTTCGATAAAAGTGAGTAATTCGCATTTTACGATCATGTAATTGCAGGCATTACTAAACCAGTGATCCACAACGCGCGGACAACGGATTTCACTGTACCGGGGAACAGTTTCTCGATTCGACACACCTGCACGGGCCGTGCTTACGGGCGCAGTGACAGCGTACGTCAGTGTTTTTTCTGCGGTCGGTCGCTAGCTGGAGCACATTGAAGGTAAACATTGGAAAGGAAAGTTTGGATAAGCTGCAGTGAAGTTGTGCTTGTTTCGATGGGAAAGATGAGGCTGTCTGAGCGAATGGTGCAAAATAATCTACTCCCGTACTCGAAGGTGCTGGTTTGCTCACACGACAACGGGTGAGAATGTGTGACAACGAAGCGAGCTTCTGCCGGGACAGCGGCCGTACAAAAGGTAATCATTGCTTTACCGTCTTATGGTCAGCATTGTGTTGAATCGTTTCCTTCGTTTTAGGAAATATCTCCATCTCCCCGTTTGGGACAGTTGCTGCGCGAAAGGACGAAGGCTGTGAAGCAGCACAATCCCACAACGGCACGAACGGGTGGTCGTGCCGAGCTGCTGGCCGGTGGCCGGATTGCACTGTACGGCGATTCAACGCATCTGGAGAAGCCGTGCTACACGACGACGGGCGAGAAACGTCCCATACCTGTGTGTCAACGGCTAGAGTGGGAATATCCGGTCACGCTGCACATGTCCAGCTTAAGCTTCGGCACCGGTCCAAACGATCCAACATCATCTACTCGTCCAGGAACTAAAGCAAGGCCCACCGCAACCAATCATGCCGTTGGTGGGGAACGAGCTCGTCTACAGCAGCCGGGGTCGTAGATTGGAAAGTCAGAAAGGTGAAACTCTGCATTATCAAAAGCTGATGAGCATTGTTTAAGTCATTTCCTTATTTTCAGGTGGTAATGCCGCACTCGGCGCCAACGATGAAACGATGAACGAATGAGGCGCCTTGTGGTAGATGTATCTTGTTGAAGAAAATGGAAAAAAGGAAATGTCCCCAAATGAGCGATGTGGGTGTGGAGAGAGCAACAGAAGCAGCAAAAAGATGAACATACATTTTATCAATCCGTATTGGTGTGAATGTGTTCCTAGCCCACACGGGGAGGAACGCAAAATAAAGAAGAAAATATGTTTATAACGAACACACAAGCGCGAGGACGGTGGCGATTGTTTGAAAGAAAAGGCCTCCTTTGATTGCGAAACAGAACAGGAGCAAAGGAGACAAAAAGGAACAGCTAGGTGAGTTTGAACCGATCGGTGGCGGTGTGTTGCGAAAGAATGCAAGTGAGGGAGAACGGGACAGTTTCTTCGAATGTGTTGGAGAGTGAACCAAAGCGACCAAGAGAAGTGGAAATTGCAACCTTTTTCTTTCAACCATTTCCCCAATAACCCAACAACGAGTGAGGTAAGTTTTAGAGAGTATTTACATACATTTATTCTTCTTCTTCGTAGTAGTGGGGTGGTTGTTCAGAATGCATAAAATTGTGTTCCGAGCGAGTAACTTACATCTAGGAGAAACGCTTAACAGCTAGATAGTAGGGTGGGGTGGTGTACGTGACCGTACTGCACACGGAACTGGTCGCTTTCTGGTCCACACACTCATCCTGGGTAGTCGTCAGCCGTTCCATGACCGTGCACACAGCCTCCACTCCGCCGTCCCGTCCATCGCTTACTTGGAACTGGTGTACTTGGTGACGGCCTTGGTGCCCTCGGACACGGCGTGCTTGGCCAGCTCGCCGGGGAGCAACAGTCGCACCGCCGTCTGGATCTCGCGGGACGTGATGGTGGAGCGCTTGTTGTAGTGCGCCAGGCGGGACGCTTCCGCCGCGATCCGCTCGAAGATGTCGTTCACGAAGCTGTTCATGATGCTCATCGCCTTCGAGGAAATGCCGGTGTCCGGGTGCACCTGCTTCAGCACCTTGTAGATGTAGATGGCGTAGCTCTCCTTGCGGGTCTTGCGCTTCTTCTTCTTGTCCGACTTGGAGATGTTCTTCTGCGCCTTGCCGGACTTCTTAGCTGCCTTGCCGCTGGTTTTCGGGGCCATTTTGCTTTGGGGCTTCGAGCTGAACGGACGTCTTTGGTGGAGAGCGGATGGAAATCGCTAATTTGCAAGGAAAATGTATCGATTCGTTCACTTTTGTTCGGATGGTTGGTTTACTTATTTTTATAGAGACTTTGAGGTCTAGCTCATTCGCCTCTTTTGGTGGATTATATATCATCTAATAACATTGTCTCTTTCAGGTAACTTATTACTTTCATTTCTATTTTTGTATCGTTCTGTAAGACCTGTTCGATGTGTTTAGATAAATTGAGTTTGGCTCTTGTGTTGTCGTACTCTGGGCATTCAATCAGTAAGTGTTTGACGGTGGTGTCTGCGGCGCAATACGGGCAGATTGGAGGGCTTTCGTTATTTAGGATATGGCGATGCGTAAGACGTGTGTGACCAATTCTTAATCTGGTTAAAATTCTTTGATGGCTCCTGGAAGGGTGGTCAGTCCATGGATCTATTGCTGTTTTTATGTACTTTAGGTGTTTGTCGTTGGATTGTAGCCATTCTGTTGTCCAATGTATTTTAATCTGGTTGTGAAGCCAACGGCAAAAGTCGGCTCTGGACAATTTGTTGTTTTGAATTGCAGGTAACAGTCGGGCTTCGTTGGCCAGTCTGTCGGCATGGTCATTTCCAGGGATCCCCTTGTGGCTGGGGATCCAGCAGAAGCTGATGTGTCTGATGTTGGAGAGTTGCTCTATTTGTTGAATGTATGGGTTTTTGAAGTTGCCATGTTCTATAGCTTTTAATACGGATGCGCTGTCTGTGAAGATAACACATTCTGTGTTTGGAGGTGCTATTTCTTCTGCTGCTTTTATGATTGCTATTGCTTCCGCTGAGAAAATGGTGGTGTGACAAGGCAATCTTAGTTTTAGGCATCTATTTTGAGTGTAAACTGCACAACCGGCGTTAGGTGGTAAAACGGATCCATCAGTGTAAATTTTAAGTGGTTTTTGTATTTGTCGGCTATTTCGATGAAATGCTGCAGTATAACCGAATTATTGTTGTTGTTCTTGCTAATGTGTTGCATCGACCAGTCTACCTTGATGGTGGGATTGTACCACGGTTTTAGCTTATTTTTGTTGATGGTGAGTATTTGTGGAAAATCCTGGCCTATGGTGAGTTTCATGTTGTATTTTGCTCTTCGAATGAAAGAGTTGGCTTTGATTCTTCCTTCTACTAATCTGCCTGCCATGTTGGATATTTTCTGTGTTATCAGATACTTCAGTGGGAGAACGCCGCATTCAACTAGTGCTGCTTCGGTTGGACTGGTTTTGAAGCAACCCGATATGTGCTTGACGGCCCGGTGGTATAGTGGAGCGAATTGTTGAATAAGATCTGTGGAACCTAGTGAGGAAATCTCCGCCCCGTACAGCAGCCGCGGCAAGAACCAGCCCTTTAGGACTGCCAACAGCGCTGGGCGAGGGGTGTTATTCTGTGCCAACGTACGGATTATATTTAAACGAGGTATGGTGCGTCTTTTAATTTCTCTGCAGTGGAAGCCCGAAGGTAAGTTTTTTGTCGAAGATAATGCCCAGTATGGAGGCTTGTTTGACTTCCTGTATTTTTTGATCTTGTATTTTAATTTTAGGACGGTTGCGGACACGTGTGATTCCGCTTGGTATATGTAAAATTTTGCTCTTTGAAGCCGCTATAGAGTTGCCGGTCCAGTTGGTCCACTGGAAAACCTTGTTGACAGCATGCTGTAGCTTGAGTCGTGCGGTCTTGGCGTAGTGGTGTGTGGAAACTAGTATTATGTCGTCAGCGTAAAGGAAGATGTGTACGTTTGTGGGGAGGGATAGTAGTAGGGATTCGATGCTTATAAGGAAGAGGGTGGGAGACAAAGAAGACCCTTGCGGAACTCCGTTCTCAAGAGGGAAAGGGCGGGAAGTGTACGAGCCTAGCAGGATTTTAAAGGTCCGATCGGTTAGGAAATGTTGCAGAAATGCCGTTAAGCGGCCACCTATGCCCCATTTTGCCAATTGATCTAATATGTAGTATCGCCAGGTGCGGTCAAAGGCCTTTGACAGGTCAATGATTGCGCAGATAATGTGTTTCCTTTGTTCCTTGCTGTAGAGAAACACTGCTCTAATGTCGCAAGGTATGTTTCCATACTCTTGCCGGGTCGAAAGGCGTGTTGGTGTTTGTTGAGGAGTTTACGGTCTTCGAGCTTCGTAATGAGTCTCCGGTTGACCATTTTCTCCATCACCTTGCAGGTGCAAGGGAGTAGAGAGATGGGCCGGTAGCTATTGGCACTATTGCTGGGTTGATTAGGTTTGGGGATAGGCACTATCAGACTATTTTTCCATTCTGATGGGATGTTTCCGGTGGTCCAGATATTGTTGTAAATAGCGAGCAAACGGTAATGAGCAATGAGAGGTAGATTTTTGAGCAAAGGGTAGCCGATATTGTCGGCACCGGCAGAGTTTCCCTGGCAGCTGTTAAGTGCCCAGTGGAGCTCTCTTATGGAAAACAGTTGATTGTACGATTTGTGGTTTGTGTCAGGAAAAGTGATGGGAAGGTTGGACTCGGTATTTATTTTGTGAGCTATGAAACTGGAAGAGTAGTTTTTGGTGGCTGAGGAGTTGTAGAAGTGATTGCCGAGTGTTTGGGCAATTTCGGGCGTGGATGTAATTGATTGGTTGTTTTCGATCAAAGTGAAGGTAGAGGATGGTTTTTCCCAGACATGTAGTTTATCTGTCCCCAGACCTGTTTGAGTGTACTGGATGGCTTGATACTGTGCGCCAAGCTAGTCCAACCGGAGGCCTTAGCCTCTTGGATGGCCCGCTTAGCTTTGGAGTTGGCTATGCGATATAGGCTGGCTAGATGAGGTGTAATGGGGTTGTTGGGAATACGAGTGCTCCGCCGCAGTTTGCGAAGGGCGGATCTGCGTTCTTTGATGGCTAATTGAACGTCCTTGTTCCACCAGGGTACGGATTTGCCGGATTTGAAACCTTTTGTAATAGGAATACTGAGTTTGGCTGCTTTTAAGATTAGGTTGTGGAGCTCGTCTATTGTCATGTCGTTGTTGGTCGAGATGTGTGAGTCTATTGTTTGCTGGTATAGCGACCAATTGGCCTTTTCATATTTCCAACGAGGTCGGGATGTTGGTCTGGCGTCTATTTGGTTGTGTTGAATGAGAATCGGAAAATGGTCACTGCCGTGAAGGTCGGGGGCTATGGACAGTTTGAATTGAGAGCAAATATCGTTCGATACTGCACAGTGGTCTAGAGTGGATTCCTTTCCATCAGCGGGAGAAATGCGAGTGGGTTGATGATTTTGAAGCACATACATGCTGTTAAGCTCAAAGTAAGCGTACAGCAGTTTACCGCGTGGAGTACACTTATCGTTGCCCCACGCTGTGTGGGAGCAGTTTAAATCGCCAATTATTATCTTAGGGTGGTCGGTTTGCATGGCTACGCTATTGAGGTCGTTTGTTAGGTAGAGAAATGATGAATGGGGAATGTAGCTATTGATGATGGTCACTGTGCAGGGATATTTTATTTTCACGGCTAGTACTGGGAGTGGTGAATTGATAGAGACGAATTCGTGGTCGATTGTTTTTAAACGCCTATTGCTATGTTGTGGTGAATGTTGTTGAAATTTTTAAAATACCATTGGTATTGCGCGAAGGAAGTGTTGAAAACAGGTGGAATAAACATTGTTTCTTGGAGTGTGATTATATACGGTTGGTGTTTAGTTACTAAGATTTGTAATTCGTCAATGTTTGAATTAAGGCTTCTGATGTTCCAGTTGAGGATAAGTGGAGAGATGTTAGCTGTAGAGTTGTTGTGTTGTGGAATTTTAATTATTCAAATAAATAGTGCCAAGTATCGAGAGCAAAGTCTAATTCGAAGCATTTGGTCAATATCTAAAGCCTGTTTTTCGCTTTTGGGATCTGCGTTTTCCCCTCTTGTGCGATTTTTTTTTCGATGGTGTGCTGTTGTTGTCGTGAGGAATTTTCTCTTCGCTTGTTGTGTCGACGGTGCTATAGGATGAGGATGAGGGGGAGGCTTTTCGTTTCGGTCCGATCGGGGTAGAGGTCTTCGAGTCCTTTTGCATAGCTGCGTTTGCGTCCGTGTTCGTGTTGTTTGTGTCGATGTTCTGTTCCGCGTTAGTGTCCATGTTTGCGTCATGGTTCGAGTTTGCGCCAGCGTTGCTGTCGCTGTTCGAGTCCGTGTGGTTCGAGTCGGCGTTTTCGGTGTGCTTGTCCTTGCGTCGGGATTGGAGCTGGCTTTTCAAGAAGTCACGTTCCTCAATCACTTGCTGGAACTTTGCGAGAATCGAATTTAATTTCGAGTTAGTGTGTGCATTCATAGCCGTTAACTGTTCTATTTTGGCGTCGCGTTCGGCCAGTGCCGTGTCGATTTGTTGTTGTTGCAGTGGTTGTGGTTGTGGTTGTGGTTGTGGTTGTTGTTGTTGCAGTGGTTGTGGTTGTGGTTGTTGTTGCTGTGCATTAGCCAGTCGCTTTTGGACGGCGGACTCTTGTACCTGACTGTATATTTTGCGCGCTTCTGGGTAGCTGATACAGTTATCCACCTTGATGCGGATAATGTTCTGTTCGGCCAGATAGACCGGGCAGGAGCGGTTCAGGGTTGCGTGATCTCCTTTGCAGTTTTTGCATCGGGGTGGGTTATTGCAAGATCCGTGTTCCGGCATTGAGCAGTTCGGGCAGGCTGGAGCAGAATTGCACCGAGCCGTGGTGTGTCCCACTATCAAGCATTTAAAGCATATCATGGGCCGGGGGTAGTAGGGACGCGTGCGCACCGAGATGCAGCCAACGCGCACCTCCTCCGGAACCGTGACCGAGTCGACACGTAGTAGGTAGGCGTTGGTCGGTTTCACCGCACCGTCCACCTTGCGCATGAACCGCTTCACCTCCACGATTTTTGTTCCCTCGATTTGGGCTAGAATCTCTTCGTCCGTTAGTCCCTCCAGGCACGGAGTGACCATCACACACTGTACGGTATTGCGAGCTCGGTCAGAGGTGATTTCCACCGGGTACCCATCGATCAGTTTCTTGATCGCAAGCAGTTTGTCGAACTGCTCACGACTGCGTGTTTTCATTAGATATCGCGCGCCCTGGTCCATCGGCACGCAAGGCTCGATGGGACCGACGAACGGCGAGAGGCTTTTCTCGATCAGAAACGCGTTCTTCGGAATGGCAAAACCCTTCTGGGGCGCCAAAATCAGATAGCGCAGTTCGCCGTGTACGTTCGCTGGATCGAGCCATTCGGGGGCCTGACGACCCCTTTTATTCACTGGGGGGGGACCGTGTCCCCACCCGCCTCCACTCGGGCCCGCCATCTTGCGGGCCTCACTGCACCAAGTCGCACCAAAACGCAAGTTCGCTTCCGTCCGTTGGCACAAAACAATCCCCCCACACAAGCACTAGTCTAACAGTCACCAAAAATAACCGGTACTCACCGCTGGCAAACGGTCACGAGGCAGAAAATCCACACTCCCTAGGCTCCCAAGCTCCCCGGGTGATGGCGTCGGTTTCTGGCGTCGGTTGAGCAATGGCGTCGCAGAATACTGGGCACGGGAAATCGCAGCGTGTTCACTCTCCGAATGCTAGAACACAATTGAACAGGATTTGATGCTTTTTTTTGGTTGGCACCACGCTCCAAGCCCTTCCCCTCAGTGCGAATTTTCAAAAAGCCCACGCAAAGCTCCTACTTCCACCCCTCGGTCTACGCGAGATGCAGCGATGATGCGCGCGTACGTGTCCTGCGCAGCACTCTCAGCGCGGCGTGGAGGTGCGAAAGAGACGACGCTATGGAAGCATGCAAAAAGCGCCCAGAGCTGGAAGCTTCCAATGCTTTCGCTATCGCCGTGGGCAAACCGCTAGGATTGAAAACGATCTATTTGTATGGATATTTCGATAAAAGTGAGTAATTCGCATTACTAAACCGGTGATCCACAACGCGCGGACAACGGATTTTACTGTACCAGGGAACAGTTTCTCGATTCGACACCCCTGCACGGGCCGTGCTTACGGGCGCAGTGACAGCGTACGTCAGTGTTTTGCTCTGCGGTCGGTCGCTAGCTGGAGCACATTGAAGGTAAACATTGGAAAGGAAAGTTTGGATAAGCTGCAGTGAAGTTGTGCTTGTTTCGATGGGAAAGATGAGGCTGTCTGAGCGAATGGTTCAAAATAATCTACTCCCGTACTCGAAGGTGCTGGTTTGCTCACACGACAACGGGTGAGAATGTGTGACAACGAAGCGAGCTTCTGCTGGGACAGCGGCCGTACAAAAGGTAATCATTGCTTTACCGTCTTATGGTCAGCATTGTGTTGAATCGTTTCCTTCGTTTTAGGAAATATCTCCATCTCCCCGTTTGGGACAGTTGCTGCGCGAAAGGACGAAGGCTGTGAAGCAGCACAATCCCACAACGGCACGAACGGGTGGTCGTGCCGAGCTGCTGGCCGGTGGCCGGATTGCACTGTACGGCGATTCAACGCATCTGGAGAAGCCGTGCTACACGACGACGGGCGAGAAACGTCCCATACCTGTGTGTCAACGGCTAGAGTGGGAATATCCGGTCACGCTGCACATGTCCAGCTTAAGCTTCGGCACCGGTCCAAACGATCGATCATCTACTCGTCCAGGAACTAAAGCAAGGCCCACCGCAACCAATCATGCCGTTGGTGGGGAACGAGCTCGTCTACAGCAGCCGGGGTCGTAGATTGGAAAGTCAGAAAGGTGAAACTCTGCATTATCAAAAGCTGATGAGCATTGTTTAAGTCATTTCCTTATTTTCAGGTGGTAATGCCGCGCTCGGCGCCAACGATGAAACGATGAACGAATGAGGCGCCTTGTGGTAGATGTATCTTGTTGAAGAAAATGGAAAAAAGGAAATGTCCCCAAATGAGCGATGTGTGTGTGTGGAGAGAGCAACAGAAGCAGCAAAAAGATGAACATACATTTTATCAATCCGTATTGGTGTGAATGTGTTCCTAGCCCACACGGGGAGGAACGCAAAATAAAGAAGAAAATATGTTTATAACGAACACACAAGCGCGAGCGAGGATGGTGGCGATTGTTTGAAAGAAAAGGCCTCCTTTGATTGCGAAACAGAACAGGAGCAAAGGAGACAAAGGAACAGTTTGGACAAGTTTGAACCGATCGGTGGCGGTGGTATTGTTCTTGTTGCGAAAGAATGCAAGTGAGGGAGAACGGGACAGTTTCTTCGAATGTGTTGGATCCGTGTGGAGTTGCCGTTGGGGTCAAACCGAGGGATCAGTGTATCGATGGCAGCCAGTGCGATGAGTTGTGATGAAGCGGAACCAAGAGTGAACCAAAGCGACCAAGAGAAGTGGAAATTGCAACCTTTTTCTTTCAACCATTTCCCCAATAACCCAACAACGAGTGAGGTAAGTTTTAGAGAGTATTTACATACATTTATTCTTCTTCTTCGTAGTAGTGGGGTGGTTGTTCAGAATGCATAAAATTGTGTTCCGAGCGAGTAACTTACATCTAGGAGAAACGCTTAACAGCTAGATAGTAGGGTGGGGTGGTGTACGTGACCGTACTGCACACGGAACTGGTCGCTTTCTGGTCCACACACTCATCCTGGGTAGTCGTCAGCCGTTCCATGACCGTGCACACAGCCTCCACTCCGCCGTCCCGTCCATCGCTTACTTGGAACTGGTGTACTTGGTGACGGCCTTGGTGCCCTCGGACACGGCGTGCTTGGCCAGCTCGCCGGGGAGCAACAGTCGCACCGCCGTCTGGATCTCGCGGGACGTGATGGTGGAGCGCTTGTTGTAGTGCGCCAGGCGGGACGCTTCCGCCGCGATCCGCTCGAAGATGTCGTTCACGAAGCTGTTCATGATGCTCATCGCCTTCGAGGAAATGCCGGTGTCCGGGTGCACCTGCTTCAGCACCTTGTAGATGTAGATGGCGTAGCTCTCCTTGCGGGTCTTGCGCTTCTTCTTCTTGTCCGACTTGGAGATGTTCTTCTGCGCCTTGCCGGACTTCTTAGCTGCCTTGCCGCTGGTTTCGGGGCCATTTTGCTTTGGGGCTTCGAGCTGAACGGACGTCTTTGGTGGAGAGCGGATGGAAATCGCTAATTTGCAAGGAAAATGTATCGATTTGTTCGCTTTTGTTCGGATGGTTGGTTTACTTATTTTTATAGAGACTTTGAGGTCTAGCTCATTCGCCTCTTTTGGTGGATTATATATCATCAATTAGCATTGTCTCTTTCAGGTAACTTATTACTTTCATTTCTATTTTTGTATCATTCTGTAGGACCTGTTCGATGTGTTTTGATAGATTGAGTTTGACTCTTGTGTTATCGTACTCTGGGCATTCAATCAGTAAGTGTTTGACTGTGGTGTCTGCGGCGCAATACGGGCAGATTGGAGGGCTTTCGTTATTTAGGATATGGCGATGCGTAAGACGTGTGTGACCAATTCTTAATCTGGTTAAATTCTTTGATGGCTCCTGGAAGGGTGGTCAGTCCATGGATCTATTGCTGTTTTTATGTACTTAGGTGTTTGTCGTTGGATTGTAGCCATTCTGTTGTCCAATGTATTTTAATCTGGTTGTGAAGCCAACGGCAAAAGTCGGCTCTGGACAATTTGTTGTTTTGAATTGCAGGTAACAGTCGGGCTTCGTTGGCCAGTCTGTCGGCATGGTCATTTCCAGGGATCCCCTTGTGGCTGGGGATCCAGCAGAAGCTGATGTGTCTGATGTTGGAGAGTTGCTCTATTTGTTGAATGTATGGGTTTTTGAAGTTGCCATGTTCTATAGCTTTTAATACGGATGCGCTGTCTGTGAAGATAACACATTCTGTGTTTGGAGGTGCTATTTCTTCTGCTGCTTTTATGATTGCTATTGCTTCCGCTGAGAAAATGGTGGTGTGACAAGGCAATCTTAGTTTTAGGCATCTATTTTGAGTGTAAACTGCACAACCGGCGTTAGGTGGTAAAACGGATCCATCAGTGTAAATTTTTAAGTGGTTTTTGTATTTGTCGGCTATTTCGATGAAATGCTGCAGTATAACCGAATTATTGTTGTTGTTCTTGCTAATGTGTTGCATCGACCAGTCTACCTTGATGGTGGGATTGTACCACGGTTTTAGCTTATTTTTGTTGATGGTGAGTATTTGTGGAAAATCCTGGCCTATGGTGAGTTTCATGTTGTATTTTGCTCTTCGAATGAAATAGTTGGCTTTGATTCTTCCTTCTACTAATCTGCCTGCCATGTTGGATATTTTCTGTGTTATCAGATACTTCAGTGGAAGAACGCCGCATTCAACTAGTGCTGCTTCGGTTGGACTGGTTTTGAAGCAACCCGATATGTGCTTGACGGCCCGGTGGTATAGTGGAGCGAATTGTTGAATAAGATCTGTGGAACCTAGTGAGGAAATCTCCGCCCCGTACAGCAGCCGCGGCAAGAACCAGCCCTTTAGGACTGCCAACAGCGCTGGGCGAGGGGTGTTATTCTGTGCCAACGTACGGATTATATTTAAACGAGGTATGGTGCGTTTTTAATTTCTCTGCAGTGGGGCCCGAAGGTAAGTTTTTTGTCGAAGATAATGCCCAGTATGGAGGCTTGTTTGACTTCCTGTATTTTTTGATCTTGTATTTTAATTTTAGGACGGTTGCGGACACGTGTGATTCCGCTTGGTATATGTAAAATTTTGCTCTTTGAAGCCGCTATAGAGTTGCCGGTCCAGTTGGTCCACTGGAAAACCTTGTTGACAGCATGCTGTAGCTGAGTCGTGCGGTCTTGGCGTAGTGGTGTGTGGAAACTAGTATTATGTCGTCAGCGTAAAGGAAGATGTGTACGTTTGTGGGGAGGGATAGTAGTAGGGATTCGATGCTTATAAGGAAGAGGGTGGGAGACAAAGAAGACCCTTGCGGAACTCCGTTCTCAAGAGGGAAAGGGCGGGAAGTGTACGAGCCTAGCAGGATTTTAAAGGTCCGATCGGTTAGGAAATGTTGCAGAAATGCCGTTAAGCGGCCACCTATGCCCCATTTTGCCAATTGATCTAATATGTAGTATCGCCAGGTGCGGTCAAAGGCCTTTGACAGGTCAATGATTGCGCAGATAATGTGTTTTCCTTTGTTCCTTGCTGTAGAGAAACACTGCTCTAATGTCGCAAGGTATGTTTCCATACTCTTGCCGGGTCGAAAGGCGTGTGGTGTTTGTTGAGGAGTTTACGGTCTTCGAGCTTCGTAATGAGTCTCCGGTTGACCATTTTCTCCATCACCTTGCAGGTGCAAGGGAGTAGAGAGATGGGCCGGTAGCTATTGGCACTATTGCTGGGTTGATTAGGTTTGGGGATAGGCACTATCAGACTATTTTTCCATTCTGATGGGATGTTTCCGGTGGTCCAGATATTGTTGTAAATAGCGAGCAAACGGTAATGAGCAATGAGAGGTAGATTTTTGAGCAAAGGGTAGCCGATATTGTCGGCACCGGCAGAGTTTTCCTGGCAGCTGTTAAGTGCCCAGTGGAGCTCTCTTATGGAAAACAGTTGATTGTACGATTTGTGGTTTGTGTCAGGAAAAGTGATGGGAAGGTTGGACTCGGTATTTATTTTGTGAGCTATGAAACTGGAAGAGTAGTTTTTGGTGGCTGAGGAGTTGTAGAAGTGATTGCCGAGTGTTTGGGCAATTTCGGGCGTGGATGTAATTGATTGGTGTTTTCGATCAAAGTGAAGGTAGAGGATGGTTTTTCCCAGACATGTAGTTTATCTGTCCCCAGACCTGTTTGAGTGTACTGGATGGCTTGATACTGTGCGCCAAGCTAGTCCAACCGGAGGCCTTAGCCTCTTGGATGGCCCGCTTAGCTTTGGAGTTGGCTATGCGATATAGGCTGGCTAGATGAGGTGTAATGGGGTTGTTGGGAATACGAGTGCTCCGCCGCAGTTTGCGAAGGGCGGATCTGCGTTCTTTGATGGCTAATTGAACGTCCTTGTTCCACCAGGGTACGGATTTGCCGGATTTGAAACCTTTTGTAATAGGAATACTGAGTTTGGCTGCTTTTAAGATTAGGTTGTGGAGCTCGTCTATTGTCATGTCGTTGTTGGTCGAGATGTGTGAGTCTATTGTTTGCTGGTATAGCGACCAATTGGCCTTTTCATATTTCCAACGAGGTCGGGATGTTGGTCTGGCGTCTATTTGGTTGTGTTGAATGAGAATCGGAAAATGGTCACTGCCGTGAAGGTCGGGGGCTATGGACAGTTTGAATTGAGAGCAAATATCGTTCGATACTGCACAGTGGTCTAGAGTGGATTCCTTTCCATCAGCGGGAGAAATGCGAGTGGGTTGATGATTTTGAAGCACATACATGCTGTTAAGCTCAAAGTAAGCGTACAGCAGTTTACCGCGTGGAGTACACTTATCGTTGCCCCACGCTGTGTGGGAGCAGTTTAAATCGCCAATTATTATCTTAGGGTGGTCGGTTTGCATGGCTACGCTATTGAGGTCGTTTGTTAGGTAGAGAAATGATGAATGGGGAATGTAGCTATTGATGATGGTCACTGTGCAGGGATATTTTATTTTCACGGCTAGTACTGGGAGTGGTGAATTGATAGAGACGAATTCGTGGTCGATTGTTTTTAAAACGCCTATCAGTGCTGCAAAATGTCATGAGTATCACGAGATTTTCACCAACGAAAACAATGAACATATCCGTGGTAGCTTGATGCTCATTGTTGATAGTCAATAAAAGTGCGTCATGACATGCTCAACACGACATGTGAATTCTTGAGTCCAACGCGATACTCTGACTGACAAGCTTAGCATAATGCCCGCATAAGCATCATAATGACTATTGCTGGCTGTGTACAGTGCTACCAAATATCACTGTTTCAGTCACCAACGCTCATGACTGAAACGAAGCTCAAGTCGACTCACGTACACAAGTGCGATGATCAGGCGCAAGATGAACATAGTCGTTGTGACGTGTGACCAGATTGGTGACATTGCAGCAAGCACCTCTTGGTCGGTCACTTTGACGTGACTTTGTTTGTCTGTGATCTATTTCGAAATGTCACTGATGCTATCACCAGCACTCGTGATTGAAATGAAATTCATTTCCGTTTACGTACACATGTGCGATGATCAGAGGTAAGACGCACATGATCGTTGTGGCGTCTGATCTGATTGGTGGTATTTTGGTAACCAACTCCTGGTCAATCAGTTTGTCGTGATTTTTTGGTATTTTATTATCGCGATAGACTTAGAACATACGTGGCGCGGGCGAGTGGTGTTTTATTAACCATGTGCATATGATTAGAAGCAGTAATCGGTTCTGCTAGCTGGTCAAATGATCCCGCATCCTACATATATTGCCAGACTCAGTTTGCTGATCCAAACGTTATGTATGAACTCTCGTAAGCAGTGCACATGCAAGGATTACCGCTTCATAATGTATTTATTAATTACTCTAGAAAAACACTTTAGACCCACAAACAGCCGGCACCGGAATTTGAGGCAATTTGGAAGAAGGGAAGGAAGAGTCAGTACGACTTTTAGCGGACATTGCCTAAGTTTCTTGTCCAGATGACCAATTTTACGCTGTTCGATGGTAAGGGGAATCCTATGTTAATGGTGATCTCCGGAGGCGGATACACAGGCTGTTGTTGGTGGCAGTGGATAGACGCTAAGTGTCAGCATGCCGTGCCCGTTAGAAAATCCGTACCCGTGCGCGGTGTCAATTGCGCCAAAGGTGGATTATGAAAGGTGCTGGAATTTGGTGACTTTGTCTAGAATTAGTGCTTTCGGATATGAAAATAGTAAAACCAGGATATAAAACAAAAACTATCTACCTTTTCATCCATCTATAAACATCTTTTTATATTTGCACTATGGAGAAACTAACAAATTACACGCCTCGTATGCTAAGAATATCACCGATTCGATTAAAATTATTACACTAACAACACAGTGAATGAGGAGGTGCCGCTGAAGTGAGTTCACATCCGAGGAGCTCTGCTTGATCGTTTTCTAGCCGAAATCGAACGCCGACGCAAGTACTGGAAAACTGCCTACTTTATCTTTTTGAGTCGACCGGATTCTTAGGCCGGTTCCTTGGCCAGACACTTTACTTCGTTTTGCCAAAATTCTCGATCGGGCCGACCATGTAAAAGGCAATCTCTGTCAGTTGGTCGAGTTTGCCGTTCATGAGCATGGTGTAAACCTTGATAATGTTCTCTTTGTTCACCAGCTTGCCGGCATAGCCCGTGAACAATTCTGTGACCTGAAACGCCTGCAATTCGAAACGCTAGAAACGGCGCATCATGCGCACAGCACATCATATTATGCGCGCATTACAACACAGCGCTTAAAGTACGCGACTGTGCGGAAAGTTTTACGTGGACGTGGAAAAAATGGAGACCAAACCCTAAGTGCTCAAAGAGCGGACAGGGCTCAAAAACTCAAAGCGCATAGCACGTTAAGAGCACAAAAAGCGCACCGTTCTCGTAGACCAAACTGTGCGAAAAGTGCTAGCACAATGCAATATGTGCAACACTACGAACAGCTCATTCATTGCCAGGATGGGAATTATTTCCTGGAGCGTCCTGTAGTTCTACAGGATCCGCTGCACGCCACGGTAAATGTTATAATGCTCAGTGTCGGTAATGTTTTGGGTCCATTTTACGCGATATCGAATCCAGTGGATTCACAGCCAAGTAGATGCTTATTTCGATGATAGCATGCAACAGCATGGTGACATCAAAGCGAGCAAATGTGGTAGTCAAAACTGGATCGGTCAGAGAATCAGCCGGCACGTCAAATGGCCTGCACCGTCGTAATCGTGGCAATGCACTCCTGTATACATCCAGCGTTGGTTAGTATCCGACAGCGAGCGGGTATCCTTTGAAACCGGCAACACTCGGAGAAACAGCTACATCACACGGTAGAAGCTGTTGAGACGCAATCGAACTAAGCTGGAAAAACTTCGCTCGAGCTTATTACATTCCGGGAGAATGTAGTGTATGCGTGAGGTTTTATTTTAAGAGTAATATGTATTAGTATATGTGAGTTTAAAGTGTAACTTGTATTTGTAATAAAGTGGGGCAGTCTAGTCCAGTCCGTCGATACGTATAGATGTCACAATAAACCGTTCCTAAAAATAGCAAATAATAATATTTATCAATCAATCGAGTGAAAGAAAGAAGCAAAACTTACCATGAATTAAGTATGAGTGCTAAGTATGACACTAGCATCCAACGCTGGTGCATGGTTCCAAAATATGAAGCCGTTACTTCGATACCATTCTACGTGTGCTTCGACATGCTGATATGTTAAATGGTATGAAACACGAACCGTTTGCAATTTTATCTCCTAGCTTCGAATAACAAACCAAATCGTTTTCCGCTTGATATGCCTCTTGAAATGTTAATATTACAGGGTTTCACACTTTATCTCAAGACCGCGGGACCCCTTCCCGAATCTGTTTTAGCCAATGCCAAGAATGCGGTACAATGCTTGAAAACGTTGATGATACCTGAATTCATCGGATGCAATGCTGAATCTGCGGCACATTTCTCGAACACACTGTTCCGCGCCGAGGACATGCGGTCGAATATTTTTTACACGTATAACCTTTGAGTACATCAGTGTATTACAAACACCCAATTATCCTTTTCGCGTTTTTACCAAAAAAAGACAATTTAATAAATTTAGTGAATGCATATTTGTTTAATTAAAATTTACAAGTGTTAAGAAAGTAGTTTCAACTGTTTAAATAATCTTTTTTGATAAAAACACGAAAAAAATAATTAGCTGTTTTCAGTACACTGATGTACACAAAGGTTATACGAGTAAAAAAATATTATATGCTATGCTGGCAAGCTGGTGAACAAAGAGAACATTATCAAGGTTTACACCATGCTCATGAACGGCAAACTCGACCAACTGACAGAGATTGCCTTTTACATGGTCGACCCGATCGAGAATTTTGGCAAAACGAAGTAAAGTGTCTGGCCAAGGAACCGGCCTAAGAATCCGGTCGACTCAAAAAGATAAAGTAGGCAGTTTTCCAGTACTTGCGTCGGCGTTCGATTTCGGCTAGAAAACGATCAAGCAGAGCTCCTCGGATGTGAACTCACTTCAGCGGCACCTCCTCATTCACTGTGTTGTTAGTGTAATAATTTTAATCGAATCGGTGATATTCTTAGCATACGAGGCGTGTAATTTGTTAGTTTCTCCATAGTGCAAATATAAAAAGATGTTTTATAGATGGATGAAAAGGTAGATAGTTTTTGTTTTATATCCTGGTTTTACTATTTTCATATCCGAAAGCACTAATTCTAGACAAAGTCACCAAATTCCAGCACCTTTCATAATCCACCTTTGGCGCAATTGACACCGCGCACGGGTACGGATTTTCTAACGGGCACGGCATGCTGACACTTAGCGTCTATCCACTGCCACCAACAACAGCCTGTGTATCCGCCTCCGGAGATCACCATTAACATAGGATTCCCCTTACCATCGAACAGCGTAAAATTGGTCATCTGGACAAGAAACTTAGGCAATGTCCGCTAAAAGTCGTACTGACTCTTCCTTCCCTTCTTCCAAATTGCCTCAAATTCCGGTGCCGGCTGTTTGTGGGTCTAAAGTGTTTTTCTAGAGTAATTAATAAATACATTATGAAGCGGTAATCCTAGCATGTGCACTGCTTACGAGAGTTCATACATAAACGTTTGGATCAGCAAACTGAGTCTGGCAATATATGTAGGATGCGGGATCATTTGACCAGCTAGCAGAACCGATTACTGCTTATAATCATATGCACATGGTTAATAAAACACCACTCGCCCGCGCCACGTATGTTCTAAGTCTATCGCGATAATAAAATACCAAAAAATCACGACAAACTGATTGACCAGGAGTTGGTTACCAAAATATCACCAATCAGATCAGACGCCACAACGACCATGTGCGTCTTACCTCTGATCATCGCACATGTGTACGTAAACGGAAATGAATTTCATTTCAATCATGAGTGCTGGTGATAGCATCAGTGACATTTCGAAATTGATCACAGACAAACAAAGTCACGTCAAAGTGACCGACCAAGAGGTGCTTGCTGCAATGTCACCAATCTGGTCACACGTCACAACGACTATGTTCATCTTGCGCCTGATCATCGCACTTGTGTACGTGAGTCGACTTGAGCTTCGTTTCAGTCATGAGCGTTGGTGACTGAAACAGTGATATTTTACAGTGCTGCTCCTGGTCCAGAAAATTTCATTAAAAAGCGATTGATTAAAAGTTAATTCCCAAATTGTCACCAATCATATTACTCGTTAGAACCACTTGAGAATTTCACTTGTGATAATCGCATTTGAGTACGTGACGCTGACAAGGTTTTTGTTTCACTCAGTTTTTTTTTGTGATATTGATGGTGACATTTTGCAGCACTGACGCCTATTGCTATGTTGTGGTGAATGTTGTTGAAATTTTTAAAATACCATTGGTATTGCGCGAAGGAAGTGTTGAAAACAGGTGGAATAAACATTGTTTCTTGGAGTGTGATTATATACGGTTGGTGTTTAGTTACTAAGATTTGTAATTCGTCAATGTTTGAATTAAGGCTTCTGATGTTCCAGTTGAGGATAAGTGGAGAGATGTTAGCTGTAGAGTTGTTTGTGTTGTGGAATTTTAATTATTCAAATAAATAGTGCCAAGTATCGAGAGCAGAAGTCTAATTCGAAGCATTTGGTCAATATCTAAAGCCTGTTTTTCGCTTTTGGGATCTGCGTTTTCCCCTCTTGTGCGATTTTTTTTTCGATGGTGTGCTGTTGTTGTCGTGAGGAATTTTCTCTTCGCTTGTTGTGTCGACGGTGCTATAGGATGAGGATGAGGGGGAGGCTTTTCGTTTCGGTCCGATCGGGGTAGAGGTCTTCGAGTCCTTTTGCATAGCTGCGTTTGCGTCCGTGTTCGTGTTGTTTGTGTCGATGTTCTGTTCCGCGTTAGTGTCCATGTTTGCGTCATGGTTCGAGTTTGCGCCAGCGTTGCTGTCGCTGTTCGAGTCCGTGTGGTTCGAGTCGGCGTTTTCGGTGTGCTTGTCCTTGCGTCGGGATTGGAGCTGGCTTTTCAAGAAGTCACGTTCCTCAATCACTTGCTGGAACTTTGCGAGAATCGAATTTAATTTCGAGTTAGTGTGTGCATTCATAGCCGTTAACTGTTCTATTTTGGCGTCGCGTTCGGCCAGTGCCGTGTCGATTTGTTGTTGTTGCAGTGGTTGTGGTTGTGGTTGTGGTTGTGGTTGTTGTTGTTGCAGTGGTTGTGGTTGTGGTTGTTGTTGCTGTGCATTAGCCAGTCGCTTTTGGACGGCGGACTCTTGTACCTGACTGTATATTTTGCGCGCTTCTGGGTAGCTGATACAGTTATCCACCTTGATGCGGATAATGTTCTGTTCGGCCAGATAGACCGGGCAGGAGCGGTTCAGGGTTGCGTGATCTCCTTTGCAGTTTTTGCATCGGGGTGGGTTATTGCAAGATCCGTGTTCCGGCATTGAGCAGTTCGGGCAGGCTGGAGCAGAATTGCACCGAGCCGTGGTGTGTCCCACTATCAAGCATTTAAAGCATATCATGGGCCGGGGGTAGTAGGGACGCGTGCGCACCGAGATGCAGCCAACGCGCACCTCCTCCGGAACCGTGACCGAGTCGACACGTAGTAGGTAGGCGTTGGTCGGTTTCACCGCACCGTCCACCTTGCGCATGAACCGCTTCACCTCCACGATTTTTGTTCCCTCGATTTGGGCTAGAATCTCTTCGTCCGTTAGTCCCTCCAGGCACGGAGTGACCATCACACACTGTACGGTATTGCGAGCTCGGTCAGAGGTGATTTCCACCGGGGTACCATCGATCAGTTTCTTGATCGCAAGCAGTTTGTCGAACTGCTCACGACTGCGTGTTTTCATTAGATATCGCGCGCCCTGGTCCATCGGCACGCAAGGCTCGATGGGACCGACGAACGGCGAGAGGCTTTTCTCGATCAGAAACGCGTTCTTCGGAATGGCAAAACCCTTCTGGGGCGCCAAAATCAGATAGCGCAGTTCGCCGTGTACGTTCGCTGGATCGAGCCATTCGGGGGCCTGACGACCCCTTTTATTCACTGGGGGGGGACCGTGTCCCCACCCGCCTCCACTCGGGCCCGCCATCTTGCGGCCTCACTGCACCAAGTCGCACCAAAACGCAAGTTCGCTTCCGTCCGTTGGCACAAAACAATCCCCCCACACAAGCACTAGTCTAACAGTCACCAAAAATAACCGGTACTCACCGCTGGCAAACGGTCACGAGGCAGAAAATCCACACTCCCTAGGCTCCCAAGCTCCCCGGGTGATGGCGTCGGTTTCTGGCGTCGGTTGAGCAATGGCGTCGCAGAATACTGGGCACGGGAAATCGCAGCGTGTTCACTCTCCGAATGCTAGAACACAATTGAACAGGATTTGATGCTTTTTTTTGGTTGGCACCACGCTCCAAGCCCTTCCCCTCAGTGCGAATTTTCAAAAAGCCCACGCAAAGCTCCTACTTCCACCCCTCGGTCTACGCGAGATGCAGCGATGATGCGCGCGTACGTGTCCTGCGCAGCACTCTCAGCGCGGCGTGGAGGTGCGAAAGAGACGACGCTATGGAAGCATGCAAAAAGCGCCCAGAGCTGGAAGCTTCCAATGCTTTCGCTATCGCCGTGGGCAAACCGCTAGGATTGAAAACGATCTATTTGTATGGATATTTCGATAAAAGTGAGTAATTCGCATTACTAAACCGGTGATCCACAACGCGCGGACAACGGATTTTACTGTACCAGGGAACAGTTTCTCGATTCGACACCCCTGCACGGGCCGTGCTTACGGGCGCAGTGACAGCGTACGTCAGTGTTTTGCTCTGCGGTCGGTCGCTAGCTGGAGCACATTGAAGGTAAACATTGGAAAGGAAAGTTTGGATAAGCTGCAGTGAAGTTGTGCTTGTTTCGATGGGAAAGATGAGGCTGTCTGAGCGAATGGTTCAAAATAATCTACTCCCGTACTCGATGGTGCTGGTTTGCTCACACGACAACGGGTGAGAATGTGTGACAACGAAGCGAGCTTCTGCTGGGACAGCGGCCGTACAAAAGGTAATCATTGCTTTACCGTCTTATGGTCAGCATTGTGTTGAATCGTTTCCTTCGTTTTAGGAAACATCTCCATCTCCCCGTTTGGGACAGTTGCTGCGCGAAAGGACGAAGGCTGTGAAGCAGCACAATCCCACAACGGCACGAACGGGTGGTCGTGCCGAGCTGCTGGCCGGTGGCCGGATTGCACTGTACGGCGATTCAACGCATCTGGAGAAGCCGTGCTACACGACGACGGGCGAGAAACGTCCCATACCTGTGTGTCAACGGCTAGAGTGGGAATATCCGGTCACGCTGCACATGTCCAGCTTAAGCTTCGGCACCGGTCCAAACGATCGATCATCTACTCGTCCAGGAACTAAAGCAAGGCCCACCGCAACCAATCATGCCGTTGGTGGGGAACGAGCTCGTCTACAGCAGCCGGGGTCGTAGATTGGAAAGTCAGAAAGGTGAAACTCTGCATTATCAAAAGCTGATGAGCATTGTTTAAGTCATTTCCTTATTTTCAGGTGGTAATGCCGCGCTCGGCGCCAACGATGAAACGATGAACGAATGAGGCGCCTTGTGGTAGATGTATCTTGTTGAAGAAAATGGAAAAAAGGAAATGTCCCCAAATGAGCGATGTGTGTGTGTGGAGAGAGCAACAGAAGCAGCAAAAAGATGAACATACATTTATCAATCCGTATTGGTGTGAATGTGTTCCTAGCCCACACGGGGAGGAACGCAAAATAAAGAAGAAAATATGTTTATAACGAACACACAAGCGCGAGCGAGGATGGTGGCGATTGTTTGAAAGAAAAGGCCTCCTTTGATTGCGAAACAGAACAGGAGCAAAGGAGACAAAGGAACAGTTTGGACAAGTTTGAACCGATCGGTGGCGGTGGTATTGTTCTTGTTGCGAAAGAATGCAAGTGAGGGAGAACGGGACAGTTTCTTCGAATGTGTTGGATCCGTGTGGAGTTGCCGTTGGGTCAAACCGAGGGATCAGTGTATCGATGGCAGCCAGTGCGATGAGTTGTGATGAAGCGGAACCAAGAGTGAACCAAAGCGACCAAGAGAAGTGGAAATTGCAACCTTTTTCTTTCAACCATTTCCCCAATAACCCAACAACGAGTGAGGTAAGTTTTAGAGAGTATTTACATACATTTATTCTTCTTCTTCGTAGTAGTGGGTGGTTGTTCAGAATGCATAAAATTGTGTTCCGAGCGAGTAACTTACATCTAGGAGAAACGCTTAACAGCTAGATAGTAGGGTGGGGTGGTGTACGTGACCGTACTGCACACGGAACTGGTCGCTTTCTGGTCCACACACTCATCCTGGGTAGTCGTCAGCCGTTCCATGACCGTGCACACAGCCTCCACTCCGCCGTCCCGTCCATCGCTTACTTGGAACTGGTGTACTTGGTGACGGCCTTGGTGCCCTCGGACACGGCGTGCTTGGCCAGCTCGCCGGGGAGCAACAGTCGCACCGCCGTCTGGATCTCGCGGGACGTGATGGTGGAGCGCTTGTTGTAGTGCGCCAGGCGGGACGCTTCCGCCGCGATCCGCTCGAAGATGTCGTTCACGAAGCTGTTCATGATGCTCATCGCCTTCGAGGAAATGCCGGTGTCCGGGTGCACCTGCTTCAGCACCTTGTAGATGTAGATGGCGTAGCTCTCCTTGCGGGTCTTGCGCTTCTTCTTCTTGTCCGACTTGGAGATGTTCTTCTGCGCCTTGCCGGACTTCTTAGCTGCCTTGCCGCTGGTTTTCGGGGCCATTTTGCTTTGGGGCTTCGAGCTGAACGGACGTCTTTGGTGGAGAGCGGATGGAAATCGCTAATTTGCAAGGAAAATGTATCGATTTGTTCGCTTTTGTTCGGATGGTTGGTTTACTTATTTTTATAGAGACTTTGAGGTCTAGCTCATTCGCCTCTTTTTGGTGGATTATATATCATCAATAGCATTGTCTCTTTCAGGTAACTTATTACTTTCATTTCTATTTTTGTATCATTCTGTAGGACCTGTTCGATGTGTTTTGATAGATTGAGTTTGACTCTTGTGTTATCGTACTCTGGGCATTCAATCAGTAAGTGTTTGACTGTGGTGTCTGCGGCGCAATACGGGCAGATTGGAGGGCTTTCGTTATTTAGGATATGGCGATGCGTAAGACGTGTGTGACCAATTCTTAATCTGGTTAAAATTCTTTGATGGCTCCTGGAAGGGTGGTCAGTCCATGGATCTATTGCTGTTTTTATGTACTTTAGGTGTTTGTCGTTGGATTGTAGCCATTCTGTTGTCCAATGTATTTTAATCTGGTTGTGAAGCCAACGGCAAAAGTCGGCTCTGGACAATTTGTTGTTTTGAATTGCAGGTAACAGTCGGGCTTCGTTGGCCAGTCTGTCGGCATGGTCATTTCCAGGGATCCCCTTGTGGCTGGGGATCCAGCAGAAGCTGATGTGTCTGATGTTGGAGAGTTGCTCTATTTGTTGAATGTATGGGTTTTTGAAGTTGCCATGTTCTATAGCTTTTAATACGGATGCGCTGTCTGTGAAGATAACACATTCTGTGTTTGGAGGTGCTATTTCTTCTGCTGCTTTTATGATTGCTATTGCTTCCGCTGAGAAAATGGTGGTGTGACAAGGCAATCTTAGTTTTAGGCATCTATTTTGAGTGTAAACTGCACAACCGGCGTTAGGTGGTAAAACGGATCCATCAGTGTAAATTTTTAAGTGGTTTTTGTATTTGTCGGCTATTTCGATGAAATGCTGCAGTATAACCGAATTATTGTTGTTGTTCTTGCTAATGTGTTGCATCGACCAGTCTACCTTGATGGTGGGATTGTACCACGGTTTTAGCTTATTTTTGTTGATGGTGAGTATTTGTGGAAAATCCTGGCCTATGGTGAGTTTCATGTTGTATTTTGCTCTTCGAATGAAATAGTTGGCTTTGATTCTTCCTTCTACTAATCTGCCTGCCATGTTGGATATTTTCTGTGTTATCAGATACTTCAGTGGAAGAACGCCGCATTCAACTAGTGCTGCTTCGGTTGGACTGGTTTTGAAGCAACCCGATATGTGCTTGACGGCCCGGTGGTATAGTGGAGCGAATTGTTGAATAAGATCTGTGGAACCTAGTGAGGAAATCTCCGCCCCGTACAGCAGCCGCGGCAAGAACCAGCCCTTTAGGACTGCCAACAGCGCTGGGCGAGGGGTGTTATTCTGTGCCAACGTACGGATTATATTTAAACGAGGTATGGTGCGTCTTTTAATTTCTCTGCAGTGGGGCCCGAAGGTAAGTTTTTTGTCGAAGATAATGCCCAGTATGGAGGCTTGTTTGACTTCCTGTATTTTTGATCTTGTATTTTAATTTTAGGACGGTTGCGGACACGTGTGATTCCGCTTGGTATATGTAAAATTTTGCTCTTTGAAGCCGCTATAGAGTTGCCGGTCCAGTTGGTCCACTGGAAAACCTTGTTGACAGCATGCTGTAGCTTGAGTCGTGCGGTCTTGGCGTAGTGGTGTGTGGAAACTAGTATTATGTCGTCAGCGTAAAGGAAGATGTGTACGTTTGTGGGGAGGGATAGTAGTAGGGATTCGATGCTTATAAGGAAGAGGGTGGGAGACAAAGAAGACCCTTGCGGAACTCCGTTCTCAAGAGGGAAAGGGCGGGAAGTGTACGAGCCTAGCAGGATTTTAAAGGTCCGATCGGTTAGGAAATGTTGCAGAAATGCCGTTAAGCGGCCACCTATGCCCCATTTTGCCAATTGATCTAATATGTAGTATCGCCAGGTGCGGTCAAAGGCCTTTGACAGGTCAATGATTGCGCAGATAATGTGTTTTCCTTTGTTCCTTGCTGTAGAGAAACACTGCTCTAATGTCGCAAGGTATGTTTCCATACTCTTGCCGGGTCGAAAGGCGTGTTGGTGTTTGTTGAGGAGTTTACGGTCTTCGAGCTTCGTAATGAGTCTCCGGTTGACCATTTTCTCCATCACCTTGCAGGTGCAAGGGAGTAGAGAGATGGGCCGGTAGCTATTGGCACTATTGCTGGGTTGATTAGGTTTGGGGATAGGCACTATCAGACTATTTTTCCATTCTGATGGGATGTTTCCGGTGGTCCAGATATTGTTGTAAATAGCGAGCAAACGGTAATGAGCAATGAGAGGTAGATTTTTGAGCAAAGGGTAGCCGATATTGTCGGCACCGGCAGAGTTTCCCTGGCAGCTGTTAAGTGCCCAGTGGAGCTCTCTTATGGAAAACAGTTGATTGTACGATTTGTGGTTTGTGTCAGGAAAAGTGATGGGAAGGTTGGACTCGGTATTTATTTTGTGAGCTATGAAACTGGAAGAGTAGTTTTTGGTGGCTGAGGAGTTGTAGAAGTGATTGCCGAGTGTTTGGGCAATTTCGGGCGTGGATGTAATTGATTGGTTGTTTTCGATCAAAGTGAAGGTAGAGGATGGTTTTTCCCAGACATGTAGTTTATCTGTCCCCAGACCTGTTTGAGTGTACTGGATGGCTTGATACTGTGCGCCAAGCTAGTCCAACCGGAGGCCTTAGCCTCTTGGATGGCCCGCTTAGCTTTGGAGTTGGCTATGCGATATAGGCTGGCTAGATGAGGTGTAATGGGGTTGTTGGGAATACGAGTGCTCCGCCGCAGTTTGCGAAGGGCGGATCTGCGTTCTTTGATGGCTAATTGAACGTCCTTGTTCCACCAGGGTACGGATTTGCCGGATTTGAAACCTTTTGTAATAGGAATACTGAGTTTGGCTGCTTTTAAGATTAGGTTGTGGAGCTCGTCTATTGTCATGTCGTTGTTGGTCGAGATGTGTGAGTCTATTGTTTGCTGGTATAGCGACCAATTGGCCTTTTCATATTTCCAACGAGGTCGGGATGTTGGTCTGGCGTCTATTTGGTTGTGTTGAATGAGAATCGGAAAATGGTCACTGCCGTGAAGGTCGGGGGCTATGGACAGTTTGAATTGAGAGCAAATATCGTTCGATACTGCACAGTGGTCTAGAGTGGATTCCTTTCCATCAGCGGGAGAAATGCGAGTGGGTTGATGATTTTGAAGCACATACATGCTGTTAAGCTCAAAGTAAGCGTACAGCAGTTTACCGCGTGGAGTACACTTATCGTTGCCCCACGCTGTGTGGGAGCAGTTTAAATCGCCAATTATTATCTTAGGGTGGTCGGTTTGCATGGCTACGCTATTGAGGTCGTTTGTTAGGTAGAGAAATGATGAATGGGGAATGTAGCTATTGATGATGGTCACTGTGCAGGGATATTTTATTTTCACGGCTAGTACTGGGAGTGGTGAATTGATAGAGACGAATTCGTGGTCGATTGTTTTTAAAACGCCTATTGCTATGTTGTGGTGAATGTTGTTGAAATTTTTAAAATACCATTGGTATTGCGCGAAGGAAGTGTTGAAAACAGGTGGAATAAACATTGTTTCTTGGAGTGTGATTATATACGGTTGGTGTTTAGTTACTAAGATTTGTAATTCGTCAATGTTTGAATTAAGGCTTCTGATGTTCCAGTTGAGGATAAGTGGAGAGATGTTAGCTGTAGAGTTGTTTGTGTTGTGGAATTTTAATTATTCAAATAAATAGTGCCAAGTATCGAGAGCAAAAGTCTAATTCGAAGCATTTGGTCAATATCTAAAGCCTGTTTTTCGCTTTTGGGATCTGCGTTTTCCCCTCTTGTGCGATTTTTTTTCGATGGTGTGCTGTTGTTGTCGTGAGGAATTTTCTCTTCGCTTGTTGTGTCGACGGTGCTATAGGATGAGGATGAGGGGGAGGCTTTTCGTTTCGGTCCGATCGGGGTAGAGGTCTTCGAGTCCTTTTGCATAGCTGCGTTTGCGTCCGTGTTCGTGTTGTTTGTGTCGATGTTCTGTTCCGCGTTAGTGTCCATGTTTGCGTCATGGTTCGAGTTTGCGCCAGCGTTGCTGTCGCTGTTCGAGTCCGTGTGGTTCGAGTCGGCGTTTTCGGTGTGCTTGTCCTTGCGTCGGGATTGGAGCTGGCTTTTCAAGAAGTCACGTTCCTCAATCACTTGCTGGAACTTTGCGAGAATCGAATTTAATTTCGAGTTAGTGTGTGCATTCATAGCCGTTAACTGTTCTATTTTGGCGTCGCGTTCGGCCAGTGCCGTGTCGATTTGTTGTTGTTGCAGTGGTTGTGGTTGTGGTTGTGGTTGTGGTTGTTGTTGTTGCAGTGGTTGTGGTTGTGGTTGTTGTTGCTGTGCATTAGCCAGTCGCTTTTGGACGGCGGACTCTTGTACCTGACTGTATATTTTGCGCGCTTCTGGGTAGCTGATACAGTTATCCACCTTGATGCGGATAATGTTCTGTTCGGCCAGATAGACCGGGCAGGAGCGGTTCAGGGTTGCGTGATCTCCTTTGCAGTTTTTGCATCGGGGTGGGTTATTGCAAGATCCGTGTTCCGGCATTGAGCAGTTCGGGCAGGCTGGAGCAGAATTGCACCGAGCCGTGGTGTGTCCCACTATCAAGCATTTAAAGCATATCATGGGCCGGGGGTAGTAGGGACGCGTGCGCACCGAGATGCAGCCAACGCGCACCTCCTCCGGAACCGTGACCGAGTCGACACGTAGTAGGTAGGCGTTGGTCGGTTTCACCGCACCGTCCACCTTGCGCATGAACCGCTTCACCTCCACGATTTTTGTTCCCTCGATTTGGGCTAGAATCTCTTCGTCCGTTAGTCCCTCCAGGCACGGAGTGACCATCACACACTGTACGGTATTGCGAGCTCGGTCAGAGGTGATTTCCACCGGGGTACCATCGATCAGTTTCTTGATCGCAAGCAGTTTGTCGAACTGCTCACGACTGCGTGTTTTCATTAGATATCGCGCGCCCTGGTCCATCGGCACGCAAGGCTCGATGGGACCGACGAACGGCGAGAGGCTTTTCTCGATCAGAAACGCGTTCTTCGGAATGGCAAAACCCTTCTGGGGCGCCAAAATCAGATAGCGCAGTTCGCCGTGTACGTTCGCTGGATCGAGCCATTCGGGGGCCTGACGACCCCTTTTATTCACTGGGGGGGGACCGTGTCCCCACCCGCCTCCACTCGGGCCCGCCATCTTGCGGGCCTCACTGCACCAAGTCGCACCAAAACGCAAGTTCGCTTCCGTCCGTTGGCACAAAACAATCCCCCCACACAAGCACTAGTCTAACAGTCACCAAAAATAACCGGTACTCACCGCTGGCAAACGGTCACGAGGCAGAAAATCCACACTCCCTAGGCTCCCAAGCTCCCCGGTGATGGCGTCGGTTTCTGGCGTCGGTTGAGCAATGGCGTCGCAGAATACTGGGCACGGGAAATCGCAGCGTGTTCACTCTCCGAATGCTAGAACACAATTGAACAGGATTTGATGCTTTTTTTTGGTTGGCACCACGCTCCAAGCCCTTCCCCTCAGTGCGAATTTTCAAAAAGCCCACGCAAAGCTCCTACTTCCACCCCTCGGTCTACGCGAGATGCAGCGATGATGCGCGCGTACGTGTCCTGCGCAGCACTCTCAGCGCGGCGTGGAGGTGCGAAAGAGACGACGCTATGGAAGCATGCAAAAAGCGCCCAGAGCTGGAAGCTTCCAATGCTTTCGCTATCGCCGTGGGCAAACCGCTAGGATTGAAAACGATCTATTTGTATGGATATTTCGATAAAAGTGAGTAATTCGCATTACTAAACCGGTGATCCACAACGCGCGGACAACGGATTTTACTGTACCAGGGAACAGTTTCTCGATTCGACACCCCTGCACGGGCCGTGCTTACGGGCGCAGTGACAGCGTACGTCAGTGTTTTGCTCTGCGGTCGGTCGCTAGCTGGAGCACATTGAAGGTAAACATTGGAAAGGAAAGTTTGGATAAGCTGCAGTGAAGTTGTGCTTGTTTCGATGGGAAAGATGAGGCTGTCTGAGCGAATGGTTCAAAATAATCTACTCCCGTACTCGAAGGTGCTGGTTTGCTCACACGACAACGGGTGAGAATGTGTGACAACGAAGCGAGCTTCTGCTGGGACAGCGGCCGTACAAAAGGTAATCATTGCTTTACCGTCTTATGGTCAGCATTGTGTTGAATCGTTTCCTTCGTTTTAGGAAATATCTCCATCTCCCCGTTTGGGACAGTTGCTGCGCGAAAGGACGAAGGCTGTGAAGCAGCACAATCCCACAACGGCACGAACGGGTGGTCGTGCCGAGCTGCTGGCCGGTGGCCGGATTGCACTGTACGGCGATTCAACGCATCTGGAGAAGCCGTGCTACACGACGACGGGCGAGAAACGTCCCATACCTGTGTGTCAACGGCTAGAGTGGGAATATCCGGTCACGCTGCACATGTCCAGCTTAAGCTTCGGCACCGGTCCAAACGATCGATCATCTACTCGTCCAGGAACTAAAGCAAGGCCCACCGCAACCAATCATGCCGTTGGTGGGGAACGAGCTCGTCTACAGCAGCCGGGGTCGTAGATTGGAAAGTCAGAAAGGTGAAACTCTGCATTATCAAAAGCTGATGAGCATTGTTTAAGTCATTTCCTTATTTTCAGGTGGTAATGCCGCGCTCGGCGCCAACGATGAAACGATGAACGAATGAGGCGCCTTGTGGTAGATGTATCTTGTTGAAGAAAATGGAAAAAAGGAAATGTCCCCAAATGAGCGATGTGTGTGTGTGGAGAGAGCAACAGAAGCAGCAAAAAGATGAACATACATTTTATCAATCCGTATTGGTGTGAATGTGTTCCTAGCCCACACGGGGAGGAACGCAAAATAAAGAAGAAAATATGTTTATAACGAACACACAAGCGCGAGCGAGGATGGTGGCGATTGTTTGAAAGAAAAGGCCTCCTTTGATTGCGAAACAGAACAGGAGCAAAGGAGACAAAGGAACAGTTTGGACAAGTTTGAACCGATCGGTGGCGGTGGTATTGTTCTTGTTGCGAAAGAATGCAAGTGAGGGAGAACGGGACAGTTTCTTCGAATGTGTTGGATCCGTGTGGAGTTGCCGTTGGGGTCAAACCGAGGGATCAGTGTATCGATGGCAGCCAGTGCGATGAGTTGTGATGAAGCGGAACCAAGAGTGAACCAAAGCGACCAAGAGAAGTGGAAATTGCAACCTTTTTCTTTCAACCATTTCCCCAATAACCCAACAACGAGTGAGGTAAGTTTTAGAGAGTATTTACATACATTTATTCTTCTTCTTCGTAGTAGTGGGGTGGTTGTTCAGAATGCATAAAATTGTGTTCCGAGCGAGTAACTTACATCTAGGAGAAACGCTTAACAGCTAGATAGTAGGGTGGGGTGGTGTACGTGACCGTACTGCACACGGAACTGGTCGCTTTCTGGTCCACACACTCATCCTGGGTAGTCGTCAGCCGTTCCATGACCGTGCACACAGCCTCCACTCCGCCGTCCCGTCCATCGCTTACTTGGAACTGGTGTACTTGGTGACGGCCTTGGTGCCCTCGGACACGGCGTGCTTGGCCAGCTCGCCGGGGAGCAACAGTCGCACCGCCGTCTGGATCTCGCGGGACGTGATGGTGGAGCGCTTGTTGTAGTGCGCCAGGCGGGACGCTTCCGCCGCGATCCGCTCGAAGATGTCGTTCACGAAGCTGTTCATGATGCTCATCGCCTTCGAGGAAATGCCGGTGTCCGGGTGCACCTGCTTCAGCACCTTGTAGATGTAGATGGCGTAGCTCTCCTTGCGGGTCTTGCGCTTCTTCTTCTTGTCCGACTTGGAGATGTTCTTCTGCGCCTTGCCGGACTTCTTAGCTGCCTTGCCGCTGGTTTTCGGGGCCATTTTGCTTTGGGGCTTCGAGCTGAACGGACGTCTTTGGTGGAGAGCGGATGGAAATCGCTAATTTGCAAGGAAAATGTATCGATTTGTTCGCTTTTGTTCGGATGGTTGGTTTACTTATTTTTATAGAGACTTTGAGGTCTAGCTCATTCGCCTCTTTTTGGTGGATTATATATCATCAATTAGCATTGTCTCTTTCAGGTAACTTATTACTTTCATTTCTATTTTTGTATCATTCTGTAGGACCTGTTCGATGTGTTTTGATAGATTGAGTTTGACTCTTGTGTTATCGTACTCTGGGCATTCAATCAGTAAGTGTTTGACTGTGGTGTCTGCGGCGCAATACGGGCAGATTGGAGGGCTTTCGTTATTTAGGATATGGCGATGCGTAAGACGTGTGTGACCAATTCTTAATCTGGTTAAAATTCTTTGATGGCTCCTGGAAGGGTGGTCAGTCCATGGATCTATTGCTGTTTTTATGTACTTTAGGTGTTTGTCGTTGGATTGTAGCCATTCTGTTGTCCAATGTATTTTAATCTGGTTGTGAAGCCAACGGCAAAAGTCGGCTCTGGACAATTTGTTGTTTTGAATTGCAGGTAACAGTCGGGCTTCGTTGGCCAGTCTGTCGGCATGGTCATTTCCAGGGATCCCCTTGTGGCTGGGGATCCAGCAGAAGCTGATGTGTCTGATGTTGGAGAGTTGCTCTATTTGTTGAATGTATGGGTTTTTGAAGTTGCCATGTTCTATAGCTTTTAATACGGATGCGCTGTCTGTGAAGATAACACATTCTGTGTTTGGAGGTGCTATTTCTTCTGCTGCTTTTATGATTGCTATTGCTTCCGCTGAGAAAATGGTGGTGTGACAAGGCAATCTTAGTTTTAGGCATCTATTTTGAGTGTAAACTGCACAACCGGCGTTAGGTGGTAAAACGGATCCATCAGTGTAAATTTTTAAGTGGTTTTTGTATTTGTCGGCTATTTCGATGAAATGCTGCAGTATAACCGAATTATTGTTGTTGTTCTTGCTAATGTGTTGCATCGACCAGTCTACCTTGATGGTGGGATTGTACCACGGTTTTAGCTTATTTTTGTTGATGGTGAGTATTTGTGGAAAATCCTGGCCTATGGTGAGTTTCATGTTGTATTTTGCTCTTCGAATGAAATAGTTGGCTTTGATTCTTCCTTCTACTAATCTGCCTGCCATGTTGGATATTTTCTGTGTTATCAGATACTTCAGTGGAAGAACGCCGCATTCAACTAGTGCTGCTTCGGTTGGACTGGTTTTGAAGCAACCCGATATGTGCTTGACGGCCCGGTGGTATAGTGGAGCGAATTGTTGAATAAGATCTGTGGAACCTAGTGAGGAAATCTCCGCCCCGTACAGCAGCCGCGGCAAGAACCAGCCCTTTAGGACTGCCAACAGCGCTGGGCGAGGGGTGTTATTCTGTGCCAACGTACGGATTATATTTAAACGAGGTATGGTGCGTCTTTTAATTTCTCTGCAGTGGGGCCCGAAGGTAAGTTTTTTGTCGAAGATAATGCCCAGTATGGAGGCTTGTTTGACTTCCTGTATTTTTTGATCTTGTATTTTAATTTTAGGACGGTTGCGGACACGTGTGATTCCGCTTGGTATATGTAAAATTTTGCTCTTTGAAGCCGCTATAGAGTTGCCGGTCCAGTTGGTCCACTGGAAAACCTTGTTGACAGCATGCTGTAGCTTGAGTCGTGCGGTCTTGGCGTAGTGGTGTGTGGAAACTAGTATTATGTCGTCAGCGTAAAGGAAGATGTGTACGTTTGTGGGGAGGGATAGTAGTAGGGATTCGATGCTTATAAGGAAGAGGGTGGGAGACAAAGAAGACCCTTGCGGAACTCCGTTCTCAAGAGGGAAAGGGCGGGAAGTGTACGAGCCTAGCAGGATTTTAAAGGTCCGATCGGTTAGGAAATGTTGCAGAAATGCCGTTAAGCGGCCACCTATGCCCCATTTTGCCAATTGATCTAATATGTAGTATCGCCAGGTGCGGTCAAAGGCCTTTGACAGGTCAATGATTGCGCAGATAATGTGTTTTCCTTTGTTCCTTGCTGTAGAGAAACACTGCTCTAATGTCGCAAGGTATGTTTCCATACTCTTGCCGGGTCGAAAGGCGTGTTGGTGTTTGTTGAGGAGTTTACGGTCTTCGAGCTTCGTAATGAGTCTCCGGTTGACCATTTTCTCCATCACCTTGCAGGTGCAAGGGAGTAGAGAGATGGGCCGGTAGCTATTGGCACTATTGCTGGGTTGATTAGGTTTGGGGATAGGCACTATCAGACTATTTTTCCATTCTGATGGGATGTTTCCGGTGGTCCAGATATTGTTGTAAATAGCGAGCAAACGGTAATGAGCAATGAGAGGTAGATTTTTGAGCAAAGGGTAGCCGATATTGTCGGCACCGGCAGAGTTTCCCTGGCAGCTGTTAAGTGCCCAGTGGAGCTCTCTTATGGAAAACAGTTGATTGTACGATTTGTGGTTTGTGTCAGGAAAAGTGATGGGAAGGTTGGACTCGGTATTTATTTTGTGAGCTATGAAACTGGAAGAGTAGTTTTTGGTGGCTGAGGAGTTGTAGAAGTGATTGCCGAGTGTTTGGGCAATTTCGGGCGTGGATGTAATTGATTGGTTGTTTTCGATCAAAGTGAAGGTAGAGGATGGTTTTTCCCAGACATGTAGTTTATCTGTCCCCAGACCTGTTTGAGTGTACTGGATGGCTTGATACTGTGCGCCAAGCTAGTCCAACCGGAGGCCTTAGCCTCTTGGATGGCCCGCTTAGCTTTGGAGTTGGCTATGCGATATAGGCTGGCTAGATGAGGTGTAATGGGGTTGTTGGGAATACGAGTGCTCCGCCGCAGTTTGCGAAGGGCGGATCTGCGTTCTTTGATGGCTAATTGAACGTCCTTGTTCCACCAGGGTACGGATTTGCCGGATTTGAAACCTTTTGTAATAGGAATACTGAGTTTGGCTGCTTTTAAGATTAGGTTGTGGAGCTCGTCTATTGTCATGTCGTTGTTGGTCGAGATGTGTGAGTCTATTGTTTGCTGGTATAGCGACCAATTGGCCTTTTCATATTTCCAACGAGGTCGGGATGTTGGTCTGGCGTCTATTTGGTTGTGTTGAATGAGAATCGGAAAATGGTCACTGCCGTGAAGGTCGGGGGCTATGGACAGTTTGAATTGAGAGCAAATATCGTTCGATACTGCACAGTGGTCTAGAGTGGATTCCTTTCCATCAGCGGGAGAAATGCGAGTGGGTTGATGATTTTGAAGCACATACATGCTGTTAAGCTCAAAGTAAGCGTACAGCAGTTTACCGCGTGGAGTACACTTATCGTTGCCCCACGCTGTGTGGGAGCAGTTTAAATCGCCAATTATTATCTTAGGGTGGTCGGTTTGCATGGCTACGCTATTGAGGTCGTTTGTTAGGTAGAGAAATGATGAATGGGGAATGTAGCTATTGATGATGGTCACTGTGCAGGGATATTTTATTTTCACGGCTAGTACTGGGAGTGGTGAATTGATAGAGACGAATTCGTGGTCGATTGTTTTTAAAACGCCTATTGCTATGTTGTGGTGAATGTTGTTGAAATTTTTAAAATACCATTGGTATTGCGCGAAGGAAGTGTTGAAAACAGGTGGAATAAACATTGTTTCTTGGAGTGTGATTATATACGGTTGGTGTTTAGTTACTAAGATTTGTAATTCGTCAATGTTTGAATTAAGGCTTCTGATGTTCCAGTTGAGGATAAGTGGAGAGATGTTAGCTGTAGAGTTGTTTGTGTTGTGGAATTTTAATTATTCAAATAAATAGTGCCAAGTATCGAGAGCAAAAGTCTAATTCGAAGCATTTGGTCAATATCTAAAGCCTGTTTTTCGCTTTTGGGATCTGCGTTTTCCCCTCTTGTGCGATTTTTTTTTCGATGGTGTGCTGTTGTTGTCGTGAGGAATTTTCTCTTCGCTTGTTGTGTCGACGGTGCTATAGGATGAGGATGAGGGGGAGGCTTTTCGTTTCGGTCCGATCGGGGTAGAGGTCTTCGAGTCCTTTTGCATAGCTGCGTTTGCGTCCGTGTTCGTGTTGTTTGTGTCGATGTTCTGTTCCGCGTTAGTGTCCATGTTTGCGTCATGGTTCGAGTTTGCGCCAGCGTTGCTGTCGCTGTTCGAGTCCGTGTGGTTCGAGTCGGCGTTTTCGGTGTGCTTGTCCTTGCGTCGGGATTGGAGCTGGCTTTTCAAGAAGTCACGTTCCTCAATCACTTGCTGGAACTTTGCGAGAATCGAATTTAATTTCGAGTTAGTGTGTGCATTCATAGCCGTTAACTGTTCTATTTTGGCGTCGCGTTCGGCCAGTGCCGTGTCGATTTGTTGTTGTTGCAGTGGTTGTGGTTGTGGTTGTGGTTGTGGTTGTTGTTGTTGCAGTGGTTGTGGTTGTGGTTGTTGTTGCTGTGCATTAGCCAGTCGCTTTTGGACGGCGGACTCTTGTACCTGACTGTATATTTTGCGCGCTTCTGGGTAGCTGATACAGTTATCCACCTTGATGCGGATAATGTTCTGTTCGGCCAGATAGACCGGGCAGGAGCGGTTCAGGGTTGCGTGATCTCCTTTGCAGTTTTTGCATCGGGGTGGGTTATTGCAAGATCCGTGTTCCGGCATTGAGCAGTTCGGGCAGGCTGGAGCAGAATTGCACCGAGCCGTGGTGTGTCCCACTATCAAGCATTTAAAGCATATCATGGGCCGGGGTAGTAGGGACGCGTGCGCACCGAGATGCAGCCAACGCGCACCTCCTCCGGAACCGTGACCGAGTCGACACGTAGTAGGTAGGCGTTGGTCGGTTTCACCGCACCGTCCACCTTGCGCATGAACCGCTTCACCTCCACGATTTTTGTTCCCTCGATTTGGGCTAGAATCTCTTCGTCCGTTAGTCCCTCCAGGCACGGAGTGACCATCACACACTGTACGGTATTGCGAGCTCGGTCAGAGGTGATTTCCACCGGGGTACCATCGATCAGTTTCTTGATCGCAAGCAGTTTGTCGAACTGCTCACGACTGCGTGTTTTCATTAGATATCGCGCGCCCTGGTCCATCGGCACGCAAGGCTCGATGGGACCGACGAACGGCGAGAGGCTTTTCTCGATCAGAAACGCGTTCTTCGGAATGGCAAAACCCTTCTGGGGCGCCAAAATCAGATAGCGCAGTTCGCCGTGTACGTTCGCTGGATCGAGCCATTCGGGGGCCTGACGACCCCTTTTATTCACTGGGGGGGGACCGTGTCCCCACCCGCCTCCACTCGGGCCCGCCATCTTGCGGGCCTCACTGCACCAAGTCGCACCAAAACGCAAGTTCGCTTCCGTCCGTTGGCACAAAACAATCCCCCCACACAAGCACTAGTCTAACAGTCACCAAAAATAACCGGTACTCACCGCTGGCAAACGGTCACGAGGCAGAAAATCCACACTCCCTAGGCTCCCAAGCTCCCCGGGTGATGGCGTCGGTTTCTGGCGTCGGTTGAGCAATGGCGTCGCAGAATACTGGGCACGGGAAATCGCAGCGTGTTCACTCTCCGAATGCTAGAACACAATTGAACAGGATTTGATGCTTTTTTTTGGTTGGCACCACGCTCCAAGCCCTTCCCCTCAGTGCGAATTTTCAAAAAGCCCACGCAAAGCTCCTACTTCCACCCCTCGGTCTACGCGAGATGCAGCGATGATGCGCGCGTACGTGTCCTGCGCAGCACTCTCAGCGCGGCGTGGAGGTGCGAAAGAGACGACGCTATGGAAGCATGCAAAAAGCGCCCAGAGCTGGAAGCTTCCAATGCTTTCGCTATCGCCGTGGGCAAACCGCTAGGATTGAAAACGATCTATTTGTATGGATATTTCGATAAAAGTGAGTAATTCGCATTACTAAACCGGTGATCCACAACGCGCGGACAACGGATTTTACTGTACCAGGGAACAGTTTCTCGATTCGACACCCCTGCACGGGCCGTGCTTACGGGCGCAGTGACAGCGTACGTCAGTGTTTTGCTCTGCGGTCGGTCGCTAGCTGGAGCACATTGAAGGTAAACATTGGAAAGGAAAGTTTGGATAAGCTGCAGTGAAGTTGTGCTTGTTTCGATGGGAAAGATGAGGCTGTCTGAGCGAATGGTTCAAAATAATCTACTCCCGTACTCGATGGTGCTGGTTTGCTCACACGACAACGGGTGAGAATGTGTGACAACGAAGCGAGCTTCTGCTGGGACAGCGGCCGTACAAAAGGTAATCATTGCTTTACCGTCTTATGGTCAGCATTGTGTTGAATCGTTTCCTTCGTTTTAGGAAACATCTCCATCTCCCCGTTTGGGACAGTTGCTGCGCGAAAGGACGAAGGCTGTGAAGCAGCACAATCCCACAACGGCACGAACGGGTGGTCGTGCCGAGCTGCTGGCCGGTGGCCGGATTGCACTGTACGGCGATTCAACGCATCTGGAGAAGCCGTGCTACACGACGACGGGCGAGAAACGTCCCATACCTGTGTGTCAACGGCTAGAGTGGGAATATCCGGTCACGCTGCACATGTCCAGCTTAAGCTTCGGCACCGGTCCAAACGATCGATCATCTACTCGTCCAGGAACTAAAGCAAGGCCCACCGCAACCAATCATGCCGTTGGTGGGGAACGAGCTCGTCTACAGCAGCCGGGGTCGTAGATTGGAAAGTCAGAAAGGTGAAACTCTGCATTATCAAAAGCTGATGAGCATTGTTTAAGTCATTTCCTTATTTTCAGGTGGTAATGCCGCGCTCGGCGCCAACGATGAAACGATGAACGAATGAGGCGCCTTGTGGTAGATGTATCTTGTTGAAGAAAATGGAAAAAAGGAAATGTCCCCAAATGAGCGATGTGTGTGTGTGGAGAGAGCAACAGAAGCAGCAAAAAGATGAACATACATTTTATCAATCCGTATTGGTGTGAATGTGTTCCTAGCCCACACGGGGAGGAACGCAAAATAAAGAAGAAAATATGTTTATAACGAACACACAAGCGCGAGCGAGGATGGTGGCGATTGTTTGAAAGAAAAGGCCTCCTTTGATTGCGAAACAGAACAGGAGCAAAGGAGACAAAGGAACAGTTTGGACAAGTTTGAACCGATCGGTGGCGGTGGTATTGTTCTTGTTGCGAAAGAATGCAAGTGAGGGAGAACGGGACAGTTTCTTCGAATGTGTTGGATCCGTGTGGAGTTGCCGTTGGGGTCAAACCGAGGGATCAGTGTATCGATGGCAGCCAGTGCGATGAGTTGTGATGAAGCGGAACCAAGAGTGAACCAAAGCGACCAAGAGAAGTGGAAATTGCAACCTTTTTCTTTCAACCATTTCCCCAATAACCCAACAACGAGTGAGGTAAGTTTTAGAGAGTATTTACATACATTTATTCTTCTTCTTCGTAGTAGTGGGGTGGTTGTTCAGAATGCATAAAATTGTGTTCCGAGCGAGTAACTTACATCTAGGAGAAACGCTTAACAGCTAGATAGTAGGGTGGGGTGGTGTACGTGACCGTACTGCACACGGAACTGGTCGCTTTCTGGTCCACACACTCATCCTGGGTAGTCGTCAGCCGTTCCATGACCGTGCACACAGCCTCCACTCCGCCGTCCCGTCCATCGCTTACTTGGAACTGGTGTACTTGGTGACGGCCTTGGTGCCCTCGGACACGGCGTGCTTGGCCAGCTCGCCGGGGAGCAACAGTCGCACCGCCGTCTGGATCTCGCGGGACGTGATGGTGGAGCGCTTGTTGTAGTGCGCCAGGCGGGACGCTTCCGCCGCGATCCGCTCGAAGATGTCGTTCACGAAGCTGTTCATGATGCTCATCGCCTTCGAGGAAATGCCGGTGTCCGGGTGCACCTGCTTCAGCACCTTGTAGATGTAGATGGCGTAGCTCTCCTTGCGGGTCTTGCGCTTCTTCTTCTTGTCCGACTTGGAGATGTTCTTCTGCGCCTTGCCGGACTTCTTAGCTGCCTTGCCGCTGGTTTTCGGGGCCATTTTGCTTTGGGGCTTCGAGCTGAACGGACGTCTTTGGTGGAGAGCGGATGGAAATCGCTAATTTGCAAGGAAAATGTATCGATTCGTTCACTTTTGTTCGGACCGCGAAAAATGAGGAAAAATTTTAGCTTATATTTGGGTCGTATTTTTGACAGATCGCATCGAAAAGTTGCCGCTCGACGCCACGCCTACTTTTTGCAGCGTAAAACCCGCCCTAGTATATAAGCGAAACGCAGGTAGGTTTGAAGCATCAGTTTCGAAGTATTTTCAGAACAATACAACCGTGGAATCTGCGTCTGTCTGTGCAGTCATATACGGCTTTTCTTGCAAGTTCTCTTTGTGAAGTAACCGAACCAACCACCAACTTCTCATCATGTCCGGCCGCGGAAAGGGAGGCAAAGTGAAGGGAAAGGCAAAGTCCCGCTCCAACCGAGCCGGGCTGCAGTTCCCGGTCGGCCGCATCCACCGACTGCTGCGCAAGGGCAACTACGCGGAGCGCGTCGGAGCGGGCGCGCCCGTCTATCTGGCCGCGGTCATGGAGTACCTGGCGGCGGAAGTGCTCGAGCTGGCGGGTAACGCGGCCCGCGACAACAAGAAGACGCGCATCATCCCGCGCCATCTGCAGCTGGCCATCCGCAACGACGAGGAGCTGAACAAGCTGCTGTCCGGGGTGACCATCGCCCAGGGCGGCGTGCTGCCCAACATCCAGGCCGTGCTGCTGCCCAAGAAGACGGAGAAGAAGGCTTAAGCTGGGGTGCGGGATACAGCTCTATGGACACGAACGCTTTGGAAAACAGGCCTACGACACCCGAAACCTCGCTACGACACAAAACGCCCTTATCAGGGCGACGAGATGCATTCCTCAAGAGCTACACTTTCTTTTCATTGCGTTTGGGATGGGGTGGCAGAGGGAGGGAGGGAGATGGTTGTACGCTTTTCTTTGCAACGGAGAAGCCAGTGCACTGGTATGATGGCGCAGCTGATGCAGAAAAACGTCAACGAGCGCGCTGGCGTTTATACAGCCATGTTGTACGATTCACCGTCAGCGCTGCTCATGGACGAATGAGTGCAACGAATGGCCGTGTTTGAACAGACCGTTGTATGAAATGTGATGAGTAGGATTTATTCGCCGAGCATCCGTTTGATATCACAACCATATTCCTATGACTATTTTACGACTTAGAACGGACAAATAAAATAAATATGATACTGACATTTCACATTCCAACCTGCGATCACGACTCAGACCGTCTGTTCTTTAACCCGTACCTATTGTTCCATCTTCATAGAATTTTAGCGGAATAATCATCACAAAAACCTTTCCACCAGCCATCGCTGTTCTCATTGCAACCGACGGCAAAGAACCCACCATGCATACACGCATACCCATATGGCACGGGGGAAACACTTTTAACGCAACTGTACCCCGTTGTCTGCCAATGGCCTTGAACGCAAATTTCCTATTGGAATCGACTAGGGGATCGCCCCAAAAACAGCAATCCCATAATCAATCTGCACTAGTATTGGTGAACGAGGAGAAACTGTACTGCCTACTTGGATGAGCATTTTTACCCTCCAGCAAATGTTTTTAAAACTTTTTTTTTTACCCATCCCAAAGGGGGTACCGAAACCTTTCCCATTTACCTTCAACTCCACTTCTCCGTCGCATGATCCTTGCAATGTGTGGTGTACCTTTCCCATCTTGACCCTCGATAATTTTGGCCTGCGTGACCAACTGCAGCGTGTGTGTTGGTGTGCCTAAAGGAAGGATAATTTCCATCGCACCAATACAAGAAGACGCGTCAAGACGAGAGGGATTGTTTGTTTGATCTGAATAGCAAATCCTAGATACGAGAAAGGGACAGCGAGAGGGAGAACGGGCACGGCTGCCAGAAGAGCGTTTCCCACACTGCTCTCCCTTGGTGTTTAATTTTACCCCTTAAAGGAAGGGTCTCACTCCGTGCCGGTTTTCAGCTAAAACAGTCTATAAAATCCTGTCCCCGGAAAAGTACAGTTACCAGTTTTCTCCCGAGCGCCGTCCGACTCCGCATTCGCAGCATCAATCGCCATGGCCCGTACCAAGCAGACCGCCCGTAAGTCGACCGGTGGAAAGGCTCCCCGCAAGCAGCTGGCCACGAAGGCCGCCCGTAAGAGTGCCCCGTCCACCGGTGGCGTCAAGAAGCCGCATCGCTACCGTCCGGGAACGGTGGCACTGCGTGAAATTCGTCGTTACCAAAAGTCCACGGAGCTGCTGATCCGCAAGCTGCCCTTCCAGCGCTTGGTGCGTGAAATTGCGCAGGACTTCAAGACCGATCTGCGCTTCCAGAGTGCCGCTGTGGCCGCGCTGCAGGAAGCCAGTGAGGCGTATCTGGTGGGACTGTTTGAGGACACCAATCTGTGCGCCATCCACGCCAAGCGCGTCACGATCATGCCCAAGGACATCCAGCTGGCTCGCCGTATCCGTGGCGAGCGTGCCTAAGCCTACTTAGGCGATGGTGTGACACCATAGCAATAAGCCTCTAGGATAGCAACAGCGCTACATGCTTCTTCTTCTTCTACATGCATTGATGTGTACGTGACCACCGCACACACAGAGAATGCATTTTTGACTTTGTGTAAAAACCCCATACAAAAAAAAGGACAACTTTGTATCGTTTAACGTTTAATAAAAGAGTAATATAAACAAACCTAACACATGCATGCCTTGCTGCCTTTCTTGAATCAATGGAAATTTCCACAATGTTCCGGTGCGTACTTTCTCCCTTACCATCGCCGCTTGCCACGAACTGCGCAGAAAGGACGCCACCGAGCCGTTTCCCTTTGGCGCCTTTTTACCACCATCAAAGACAGCGGGGGCAATGTGTGCTCGATTGTTGGTTGTTAACTGTACAGCCACCATCGGTCATGGTCTATTGCACACACTGGTGGGAAGGGAGGGGATTCGCCAGGAGTCCAACAGGAGGAAACATGTTTGATGAGCAAATGGCGTTTTAAAAGTACGCGAGATGATGACATGGACTTTGACACCAAGATATGACTTAAAATGATGCATACATTTAAACATGTTGTGTTTACTATATTCAGGTGTGCTTGGCTAATGATATGAATTATGAGCTAATTATGAGAATTAATATGATATGATAAACCTGGATGATAGAGAATATTAAAGCTCATCTAAGCATGAATCTTCTGCCTGTTCAAGCAAACCCTCTTGAATTTCATCTTTTCTAGCAACTTCCCTCCTCCCGCAGCGCTTCCCTCTTTATTTGGTAACATCATAGCACTATCAATTGCAAACGATGTAAGGTTTGATGCTGGCGTTAGCCATTACTAGCTCGGTTTATTTAAGGATACTCATTTAACCGGGATTCATTTTGGTATACGCGCTACCTACAGGTGGTGTATATTGAAAATCGGAAACTATTACGAAATTCACTTCGGAGTCCGGCCGCTCATCCTACTTTGCGATCCAGAGATCAATTTTATCTAGAATTATAAATCGTCATGAAAAATGTGCAATAGGCTTCTTTTCATTTACCCTTCTAAACGGGGATGCGAAGTAAGAATTGATAATAAATTTAAATATAGAAAATAATGGGAATAAAATTATGAAAACATCATGGTAGGAAGAGCGTTCCTAGTTGGAAGTGTCCGTTTTTGAATACCCAGCACTGTACGATTTTTACAAAACGCCATAAAGGGCGAATGTTCCTTTTTTGTCTAGAAATAGATAAGAGAGAGAGAAAGCATTGAATAGATAGAATTACTTGCAATTTCTATGATTTTTCTATTATCTAATATTCACATTGGTTAATTTGTATTTGCTTAAACTTCCTAATAATCTTAAAATGTAACAAAAAAAGAGATCCGAAACGTACTTAAGGTAGGGAAAATTACTATTTTAGAGATGTGTTCCTCAACACTTTCATAGTGGCAATATTCTCCGTCTTTGGTAAACATTACTCACCATTTTTAGCTAAAAATATATGTTAAAATGGTAAATTTTCTATAATTTAAAAAAGGATCAAATGCATGCCCATAACGCTTTGTAGAACAAGCCCAAAATGTTCCAACAATTCATTTGTTACCCTAAAAGTGCATTACCGTAAATACATTTACGTCGGTTCTTGCCGCATGCAGCTCTTTCTCCCATCATTCTACCCAAACAAACGATTCCAATTGGAAATGCGTGAGCAGATCAGAAGCATGCGCTCTCCCTTTCACACCAATGGTCCGGGATAACGATCTCACTAACACACTCACACCGCACGCGGCTGTGTCTGTATGTATAAAAGACGCGATTCCAAACTTTCATTCATTCGTCTAACCTTTTTCTAACGGTTCGCATCGCGTCTAACGTTTCTCGAGAACTTATCTAGCAACTCAGCCAGTGTCTACGATGGCCCGTACCAAGCAGACCGCCCGTAAGTCCACCGGAGGAAAGGCTCCCCGCAAGCAGCTGGCCACGAAGGCCGCTCGCAAGAGCGCTCCCTCGACCGGTGGAGTGAAGAAGCCGCATCGCTATCGTCCGGGAACGGTCGCTCTGCGTGAAATCCGACGCTACCAGAAGTCGACCGAGTTGCTGATCCGCAAGCTGCCGTTCCAGCGCTTGGTGCGTGAAATTGCGCAGGATTTTAAGACCGATCTGCGCTTCCAAAGTGCCGCTGTGGCCGCGCTGCAGGAAGCCAGTGAGGCGTACTTGGTTGGTCTTTTCGAAGACACCAATCTGTGCGCGATCCACGCCAAGCGCGTCACCATCATGCCCAAGGACATCCAGCTGGCCCGCCGTATCCGTGGCGAGCGTGCTTAAATTCACCTTACCAGCATATCATACCACTGCAGCAGTTTAAACAAAAAAACGGTCCTTTTCAGGACCACCAAATTATTTGCCATAAGAACTCGTTCCGTTCGATTCAATTTCACCGCAAAACAAAAAAGTGACGCCTTCAAAACAGGAACATTCATGTACGGTTCATGGGTTGGCGTCGGTTTTGGCTCTTCTTCCTCTTCTTCTTCTTCTTCTAACGTTCGTAACCGCCATTTTTTTCTGTTCATTACGAAATGACAGAAACGTCACTCTCCGAACAGCACACAAAACAACGCGCAGAAAGGGGGTTCGGAAAGGGAAATCTGCGTTTCACACAGTGTTTGCGGAAGGGACGCGTGTGTTTTGTGTAACACCACAAACCTAATGTAAAATGAACGTAGTACCGGCCTCGACCAAGCGGTTGGTGCTTTCGTTATATCGCGATTTGCTTCGGTACGGCGCGCAGCTGCAGCACACCGACCAGGACTACTTTCTCAACCGCATTAGGCGCGAATTTCGCCAGTCGGCGTCACTGACCGACCCGAAAGAGATTGAGTTCTGCTACAAGGTAACACCGACGGCACTGTCCCCTTTTTGCACCGTGTCACCGTGAATTCGATTATACTTTCAGCGAGGACGCGCTCTACTCGATCGGGCCCGGGTGATATAACATGCTCGGCCTGCTGCGATGTGTCGCTCTTGAATCGACCGCACAGTTGAAGGCTCTTTCCGCATCCCCATGGCGACGATGCCTCTCGAAAGCCATCGATCACAGCCGGGTGCCGGTGCTGCGCGATGAAGATCTGGAGGAATCGTTCGTCCGGGGCAGTGGCCCGGGTGGACAGGCAGTGGCCAAGACCAACAACAAGGTGGTGCTGACGCACAAACCGACCGGGATCGTCGTGCAGTGCCACACAACCCGGTCGCTGTTTGAGAATCGTCGCGAAGCGCGCAAGATGCTGATCGGCAAGCTGGACCAACTGTACAATGGCGATCAGTCGGTGGAGGCGCAACTCCAGCGAATCGAAGCCAAGAAGCAGACGGAAACGGCTAGACGCAAGCAAAAGCTGCAGGCAAAGAAAAAGGCTTGGAAAGAGCGTGAATTTGGTGACGAGTCGGACAAGAGTAGCTAAACCAATTGGCGGATAGTCTTTAATAAACGGTTAATGTTTTATAATTTATTTGTTCTAAAATTACCACGAGCTGAAATTACCGAAACCATCACCACTTCCTACTTTACGTTTCTTCGCTTTCAATGCATCGTTGGTCGTGCCACTCGTGCCGGGAGTTTCCCCTAACGCCTGTGCAGGGAGCACTTTGGTCACGCTCGTATCGAGATACTTGCCCACACCGGACCGGAACACCTTCAGCGGTTGGGAGGACTTTTTGCCTGCCGTTTTGTCACGCTTCGCTTCCGCCTCCCGCTGTATGCGCTCCAGCTCGTCCGCCCGCTCCTTGGCAAGCTGTTCGTCCACCTCCTGGAACGGATCGACAAACACTTGCGCCCGCTGGATGAAGATGTTCTCGATGGGACGGTCTCGATTGTCCACTTCCACGCGTTCCATCTCGGTCAGCACTTCCAGCCCTCCGACCAGCTTGCCGAAAATCGTGTGCTTTCCGTCCAGATGTTTGCACGATCGATAGGTAATGAAGCTGAGAAACACATCCAAACCGAAAGTGAATTAAATTTGCTACTTTTAACAACTTTTCCTCTACTTACAATTGTGATCCGTTCGTGTTTGGTCCCGAGTTGGCCATCGACAGTATGCCCCTTCCGGCGTGTGATAGGTTTGGTTTGATTTCGTCCGCAAACTTTTTGCCCCACGCAGACGTTCCTCCATTCCCGACCCCGGTAGGATCTCCGCCCTGGATCATAAAGTTGCGGATCGACCGGTGAAACAGACACCCGTTGTAGTAGCCGCTTTGGCAGTGCTTGAGAAAGTTTTCGCACGTCTTCGGCACCTGCTCGCAGTACAGCTCGAGGTTTAGGGCACCAAAGTTGGTCAGCAGCCGGACGTAGCCCTTCTTCTTGACCCGCTCGTACCGCACGATGTCATCGTCGATTATTGCTGCCTCGTGGTTCGACACCGGCACCATCGCAGTGGAGGTGAAGGAAGCCGCCACGGCCCCGGTTGAGTAGTGAGCTGCATTGAACTTGTCCGCAACCTGCCGCTCTTCCTGCTGCTCTTCCGGTGCTTTGTAGTCCTTTTCCAGCTGCGTCAGAATGTCCTTCGTTTCGGCGGAGATTGTTTTCAGCCGGCCCTGCGGATCCTTTCGCTCGGCCAGCTCTTCCTCCGTGAGGACGCGCAGGTTTTTCTTGATGTGGTGGAAGGTGGTTATGTTGAACTTGTCCAGATTGGCCGGATCCTGGATGGTGATCAGATCCTTGCGCAGAAACGGCGTATCGTCCACCAGATCCTTCCAGTTCTTGGCCTTCACGTTGAGCTGCTCGATTGCTTCCCACGAGAACACGTTGCCCGTCTTACCGTTCGCCACGATGTGGGAGTTTTTGGTGAACGGTTTAAACAGCGTCGGGCAGTGGTACTGTCCTTCGTGGTTTTTGGTAAAGTTGAGCTTGATCAGCGATTTGCCATCCAGCGGGCTGCCAGTAACGGGATTGACCTTGAACCGCTTCAAAAACTCTACAATCGCCGCCAGCTCAAACACGTTCCCGTCTTTGTCGCAGTACGGATGCTCGAACGGCACCATCGAGAGGCAGCAGTGGTCGAACGGCAGTCGCTTAAACTTGATCTGCTCATTCTCCACCGAGTCTGGTTTGTGGCCGCCGTAAAACTCGGACCACTCGGTGTACGTGAGGTACCTACAAGAACAGCAATTTGTTTTAAACCCGAAAAACGTGCAAAAATGATATTCCACTTACATTTTATCCTTCTGATGCTGTTTCTTACCCATTTTGAAGCGTTTTTAGGGTGAAAGTTGCGACGAAATTGAGATTCCCCTTGGAGGATGCTTTGTTTACAATCCGCTGCTTCTGCTTTTACTTCCCGCTGTCTTCTTCTTCTTCTTTGCACATTTGACAGCTCGCGATTGCTCGTTTGGCTGCGTACTTTCTCGTGGGTTTTTGTTTTGTCCCTTTTCTTCGCCATCGCGCGATGACGGAAATAGGAAAACCAAAAATGCAAAAATAGCCCACCAACATGAATGCACTTTCATTCTCAATCCACGTAAAACTAATAACTCTCCCTCTCGCTTGTAAGGTAATAGAAATAGCAACAATCTTGGTGTATTTTGCCGAATGTTTCAACTAAATCAAACTGCAGCGCACAATTTCTGCCACATTTTTCGATTGCTCCGATTGCAGTCTTCCTTCTCCTGCCCGGCAATGGCAAAGGGTCTGCGATGTAAATGACTCAATAGTTGTTGGGGGGCGGGGTGAAATTAAACGAAACCCTTCACGTAGCTTAGTTCTTCTTCGCTACCGCTAGACTGTCGTTGTTGTCCATGTAGTCGTAGCCCAGCTTGGCCATCAACAGACCGGACGACAGGCCGAGCACGGTGGCAAGACCCTGGTTGCGCGGCACGGCCGACCGGATGACGGCCCACACCAGCACCGAGCCGAAGCTGAACAGCACCGAGCCGCAAATGCTGTACGCCACCCGTTTGTTCGATGGCACCGCCTTCAGGTGCGGCCGGCTGTACATGAACAGCGTCGTGCCGAGGACGGTGTGGAGCAACAGGAAGTTGGTCACGTCACGCTTTGGTAGCAGTCTGTGGAAGAAAAACCGGAACGAGAGCGTCAAAAGGACCACACAAACCACCAGAGGGAGAAGATTGTGCTGCAATTGTGGCTTACTTGATCGCAATCGAAGGGTTCATTACGTTGACGGACAGTGCCGCATAGCTGAGCATGCCCTTCAGCGGAAAGTAGTAGTAGAGGATGTTTTCCTTCGTCAGTGGCCGCAGGCGCAGCGTGTTCACGATCGGCAGGTTGGCTTCCGGCATCCTGGTAGGTGCGCTTTGCGGGCGGGGAGATGCGATGCAAGTGAAATACCGTGCGGCCTTTAAACTGCAGCGACGATGCACACCGACGAAAAACACGGGCCCTTTGTGGGTTGTGTAATAATTCTTCTGGCAGCGACGAAGGTAAACAAATTATCAGCGGCTTGACGTACTCCGCAATGTCAGCTGTAGTTGAGGGTAGAGAAATAAATTAAACGTTTTGATGAAAAGGGCGATTTTTTTAGATTTTTGCTCTGGCGGAATGTGTGCGAAAGTGTTGCAAAGGCTTCAACCGCAAGTTTCTGTGGAAAAATTGGGAAAACTACTGGAATGCCGGTCTTTACGAGGGGTAGGAATGTATATTTATTTGTGATAGCTGTATCTTATTTTTTATTACATTTTAAACGTTTTTCAATCAGATTGATAGTGTTAAATAGCTTGAAAATATCTAAATGTACTAATTATTGTTGAAATCCATCAAAAACATTTGCAAATATCGCAAAAATCTCCGTTGAAATCTTCAACCTGCATGTATAGCCGCGTACAGTACATGACAAAAAAACATATGCGGTGGCAAATTGAATTTTGTTCAATCAAAAGATAAAAATACAAGCTTTTGGAACTGATAGCCCAATTGATAATTCATTTAATTATGATTCTAAGTTTTCCTCTCTCGAATAGCTAAATATATCATTAATGCGAATCTAAAACCTAAATAAAACCTCTGCATAAGTTTAAATTTTGTCCGTTGTTCTACCGTCGCTTCTGGTGTGCGAACTAGCCGGCATAAACAAAAGGACTTGGAAATACGCTGAAAAGACCCGCTCAAAGTAGACCTCGAAAAGGATCGATCTTTTTGCATTTCCAGCTGGTGTATCCTTTGCTGCATTCACGTGAGTCGCTCGACCGGAACAAGATTGTTCCTGATCGTTCTGGAAAGTACGGTTGGCAGGGGTTTGGCTGTGCGCGAACTCTTCTAGCCCGTAGCTATCAATCTACCGCGTGAAGAGCAGAAAAAGAACAAGAGCGATAAGACGGCAAAGGTGCTCTGGTGAAGCAAGCAGGGGCAAGCCCGACCAAACAAACGGAGCGTGTCGAGCGCTAATGTTCGTGCGAGTTGCCGAAAACGTGGATCTTGTGCAGTTCTGGACTGGTGAAGCAAATCGATAGCGCTTGTGTGTGTTGTGTGGTTGCGAACAAATTCGTCGCGAGTGAAGAATTTGTGGTGGAACCAGGTGTGCCGTAAGGAAGAGTAAGGCTCAGCGACAGCTTTTCTAGAGGTAAGCGAATTATCCTTTCCATCCACTTTGTGCCTTAGTGCGTAATTATTATACATAAAACCATTTCCCTTTAATATGTGTATCTTCGTTGTACGTAAAATTATTACAAATTACAAATAATTTCTTGAATGTCCAATAAAAACCAGTATTTTCACGGAAGAATCACTGAACTCCACAATATGCCTCTTCCCGTATGTTGCGTAGCGACGTGTTCAAGTGTTGTTCCTTGTACATGTGTGAGTGTGCGGCAAGATGTTTGATCGAAGGAAGCGCACGTTGTCAAAATTGCTTCGAAAATTGGTCTCGGGAAGGTTCGGGTTAAATCTACGGTGGAAGCATATCCTGCCTAAAATATTGCAATTCGACACCACCGTATTGCAGCTTTAATTGGGAATTGGGAAAAACTACAGGGAAATTGCATTGCGCAAATTCCTGCTGGTAGGGTAAGCTAGGTTGAACATGACGAGACAAGGAAGAAAAGAGTTTAATCCTGTTTGTAGCAATTTGATAACATTTCCGTTGTGTTTTATGCTGGTGTATCAAATTAATGCTTTAGACTTGATAGAAATCGTTCAAGCTTTGTGCGTGTAAATCCTCTATTTGCTAAAGCCTGTGTACCGGTACGTTGCAGGAGAAGAGACAAACTAAAAACAACGATAAACCCCTTCACTTTCGCCTGTTGCGACAACATTAGCCGCGGTTTTACAGCCTTTGCCTTACATGGCCACAGCATTTGTTTGGCTGGTTGCGCTCATTTTCCACCGAAGAGGGAAGATAGCATAAAGTCTCGAAATTGTCGCAATGAAAGTGTCCTCACCGCGTGTGCGATGCGTGCATTTAAGTTTCTCTTTGTTTTGTGTGCTCAATTTTGGAAGGTGGTAGGGCTGAAAGGCCTACTCGTGTCGTGGGGCAGATGATAATGAGGAATCAGCAAGATGAAGTTTCTCTTTTGCTTCTTAAAGTATGATGATTTAGGCTAATCACATTAACGTGAACTTATTGCTGTCATTTGGACCATACCTTCATGTCTTCCTTACAATGTTTAGGTTAATGTTTCTTTCTAACTCTCTGTGTGGCTTCTTCCACACCCCATTTCAAGAAAGGCTCATTTCAGATGCTCAAATTGTCGGAAAGGCAGGCTGGAAGAAGCTTGAAATCGATAACCCGTCTATGGGCGTGTGTGTGTGTTAAGGTATCACGATCTAAAGTCCAAACATGTAGCCACTTCAAAACCGGACAGGAAGCTTGACTGCACACTCACACTCCCACTCCCACTGTTTCCTCACGCCGCTACGGATCATTAAAATACCAAACATGCGTACGATCCCGCCACATGATCATCATCATCATCATCTCCCCCTCGAAGCACCACGAATCAAAGGCAGAACACCGTGTAGCCGCGCGAGTTCATTACGAGGGGTTTTGGTCGTTAAAGTGCGAGTCAAAGAAATGGCTGCTTGATTTTGTTACCAATTATTGGACCTTTTCTAAATCCGAACCGTGCTCTAGAGAGCGATCAGCTTTCGATGATAAAAAGAAATGTCAACCGATTTTCAAACTGGAATTTTTCGAACCAAACGAACAACAAACACAACACACCCTCATTTAACCACGCGGTCGCGCATGAATGTATTCCGAAGGCGTACGCGCATTATGCTGCAGCTTCATGCACCGAACCGGCAGTCTACCCCCCCCCCCCCCTAGCTGCAAGCCCTTCCCCCTCGATCCGTTAGAACTCCCCGTTTTGCATTGAAAAGGGCGCGTAATTTGATGTACACTCTCCCCACTCCGTAGTACTAGGTGGCATTCAGACAAGTGCATTTTGAAATTTGTCACGATCAGCAGGTACACAAATCACCATTCCCGTCACGTACACCACCACCCCGGCGGTGGTGTGCTATGGGGTGCTTAGGAATTTTCTTTTATGCTTTGGCCGGGTTGTGTGCTTTGGCTTTTCGAGCCTCTGGGTTGCGTGGGTTGAGTTAATGATATTAATTGATTCTTTTTATCCTTGCAGTGCCATAAAAATCGGAGGTAAATGCGTTCGTGCAAGCGATAGGATGCGCCCGGCCTTGCAGCGCTTTATTTTTCTACAATTTCCGGCTTTTATGGCATCGGAACTACCCTAAAAGTTGATGATGCACTGCAATTAATGCGAAACAACATCAAGGTTGAAAAAAGTGCTCCAACGCTTTTATAAGTTGTAGCAAGTTAGTTAAAAGTTTTAACTCCAAAATGTTGCAACTGAAGAATGTTCAAACGCAAGGAACTCCCTTCGATATTCTACCAGTTTCTCTACCAGTGGCCCTTGGCAATCAATTAATTATCCGTTCGGATGACTAACAAATAATCTCGCAAGTTCGTGTTTTGAAATGAAGACGTTTCACAGCGCGAAGCTGCAATGCTTCCTGTTTTCCGCTTTTTTGTTGATCGTACGACAATGGTAAAACTTTTTACTTCCCCACACCCCATCTTCGCCGAGAATGTGCGAAGGCAGCACGATTTGTAAAAGAAGCCGGTTGTTTTCCTATACTTGGCGTTTATCGCTTCGTCTACACCCCTCTACAATTAGCCGCTTTAATGATTAGCTTTCATTTTTCACGTAAGCAAGGAAGGGCCCATTTTCACACTGTAAATAATTAGTTTAATTAGTAGCCAATCGCTTCGATCGAAAAATCGGTTGTGAGAGGGGTTCAGTTTTTGTTTTTTCTTGCTGTCAACATCGAACATAGTTCAGTTGCCATTTTAGTATTCAAACATTATACATAGCACCTTTGAGTTTGAAGATTCGTGATACAAGTCTACTCAAAATTCGCAGTGATTTAGGCAATATCGCCCAACATTTTGTACCTTCATTTAGCAGGAAGTCAGAAGAAGACATGTCAGAAAGAAGAGCTTGTGCAATAAAAAAAAAGAATGAGGTTTACGTTTTTATGTTGCCAACTACGCAACACACTATCCCAAAAAATGGGAGGAAAAGCAAAGAATAGGTCTAATTAGTATGTAGCACCTAGTTCGATTCAGCCTCATCTTCCCCCACCGTAATTATCACCTTCGAACAGGAAACTTGGAACAGGACAAAGAGGAAAAGGGAGTGAATGGGTATATTTTCATCTCTCGATTGTGTTAAATATTGCAATCGTAGGGGGAAAAGAAAGATTCGCGTTTCATTTGTCGATGAAAGTCAATGAAACGTTCCCAAAAAACAATACAAATTGTCCCCGAAATTGTGGGTGAAGTGTGTTTGTCGCGTTTCGCAAATCCCACAACCAGCGACAAAATATTAATCGGTCACGGCTCTGAACTTAATCTAAATCCTTTATCTAAAACACAGACACACACATTTCGTTTACTGCTGCGGGGCTATTATTGAATGCCCACAAATCGGTTACGGGTGGTGTGGTTCGTAAAGCTAAATCTTTCCAGGCCGCCTGGAATGACGTGAGCGTATTATTGTAGCCTTCTTCCTTCTTTTGGAGTGGTCCACGAATGGTCGCGGGCCCCCCGACCACACACACAGGCGTTCGTTCTTTAGGTGATGCTGGGGATGGGGAGGGGGAGGTTGTTGAATGAAAAATTGCCTGCGCGTCGCCTCCATTTGGGACGTTGCCCCACGAATGCCCTCGATCCAATTTAGATGATTAGCTTGCATTTGACCAATAATGTTTTTTCTTCTTTTTTTTTTGTAGAATCTTCTAATCGCGGGTGTGTGTATTGGAAAGTCAAACAAATAGTTAGTTACATTGGCATGTTTCCGTCGATTGTGACCTTTGCTTGGGGGGGTGTAAGTCGATGCAGGCGGGAATGTCCCACGATTTGGAAGATACCGAATTGTTAATTGCATTTTCTACAAGTCTGCCAATCTTTTATCCCAAGGATTGGTAAATTAGAACAATCTGCTCCTTTGGTATTCCCCCATAGAAACCTTCTAATTCCAGTTCTTCATGTTACAGAACATCAACTAGCCGAGCTCTCCGCAACTCCGGGCCAATATCGATGATTGTACGGGCACGTTAGAACCCAACTGCCGACGCGTACCACGTACCGGACACATACACAAACACACACACAGTGCGTGCTGGGGCAATATCATCACCCCTTTTGCACGGCCTGTATACACACTGCAAGCACAACAGACGGGCAACGTGGGGCTGCTGATGCGTGTCAACGAACGAACACACGTTAGTATGGCGCACACTGGGTTCTCGTTTCTTGGTGTAAGTGGCAGCAGCAGCTCCACCGCCTGCTGCACCCTTTCGCCCTTTTCACATTCCTCCCGGTATATCGAAAACGAGAGCGAGAGAGAGAGAGAGAGTGGTGAGCGTTGTTACATGACGAAGGCGCGTGAGAGATCGATCTGGCCGCTCGCTCTGTTGTTTTACCTGTGCTGGGCCCTACTTGATCGAGTTTTTGTTTTTGGTGGGGCATCCCATCTCCTACACCCGGGGTATTAAAATGATCCACACCGGTTCCACCGCCTGTTCCCCCTTCTAACCCTCCCGGGCTGTGAGTACGAGCGTGCGCGCGCGCGCGGTTCCTTTGTATGGCTTTTCGGATCTTTCCTCTAACCGTCGCTCTGTGTGTGCGAGGGCGAAAGTGTGCGTGTCACGCTCGCGCACACACGAGCAGGCCGCGCCGGGAGAGCCATGGCGTGCATCACCTTTTGTGTGTGTGGGGAAGGATCGTGTCCGCGATCTACGGCTGCTTGCTACGGCTACGGGGCACACGCTCTCGCGCTCTCAGTTGCAGCCAGACGTCTGAACCGCGCGGTACTACGGTCGTGTTCGACTGACGACGGTGTGTGAAGGGTTTTGTGTGTGTGTGTGTGTGTGTGTGTTCACGCCGATCGTTACGCCTCCGTTGAAGTTTTTGGGGGTCGTCACTGTGGGGATCAGCGTTGCGTTTTTGTGTGGTGCAACAGTGTGAGGGTAGGTTCCTGGTCCAGCTCTGAGTGACATATCCGTTTTTGGGAGAGACGCTGTCAAGGCAAACCGGCAATCGAGCTGTGCGTTATCGGTGAATATTTGGGACAGCTGAATCAGTTTAAGTATGTCACTGTGGCAAACTGTGTGGACTATTCCCCTCCAAAACTGCGACGCATTCCAAGTCCCATTTCCAACCGATCGAGAATGGCTGTAACATCTACATCCGTGTCGTCGCCCTTTCGTGCTTCCCTGTCAGCTGATTTTGACACTATTTAGAATAAAGCAGAGGAGGCAGCATCACGGGTGTATTGTGTGTGTGTGTATATTGTCCGGATGGAGAGATTGTCGTGACTGTTGCCGCGTGCATGTGTGTGTGCAAGTGATAATAAGACATACAGCCGAGAACAGCCGTACATTCTAATCTTGGTTCTTTACTTGTGCACTGTACTGTGGAGATTGTATCGCTGTTGCGTTCTTTTTTCGTTTTTCTACTAACATTGCATCATTTGATGTGAACAAAATATCAAATCAGAATTTCCCTTATAGTGACATTTCCATGAAGAGAAGAGGTCCCCGTGTTGGACGCGTAAACAGCTTTAATGCTTTATTCTGCGCTGTGTGCGATGGGAGCAACATCCTCCTGCCGGCAGGAAACGGAAGCAGTGCTTTACCAGTGTCATTTACCGTGGACCAAAAAGAAGATAAACGAAGAGCAAAAATGCCCCTCGATAGCTCTCGTTGCCACAGGAGCGGCGGTGTAAAATGTGGCGCATGCGTTTTAAAAAGCGGAAAAGAGACTGTTTTGCAACGCTCTTGGTGGTGGCACCCACCACACACTCAGGAGGGCTTGTTAAAATGCTCAATCCCTGAAGTTTCCTTCTCGCTGGAAGCCGTTTGTTTCGCGGTGTGAGGTTGGCATTTTTTTTGTTCGTTCATTCCTCCGGAAATCCTGATCCGGAAGTGAAGAAGTTCCTGTTGTGGCATTTTGTGCAAACAGGGAGCATTTTGGATTAGCAGCTGTTGGGTGTGTGTGATGGCAAGAAACAGCGTGGGCTGCTCTCGGGCGCGTCCTCACTCCGGAGAAAACACACCGAAACTCCGAGCGAGAGAGAGAGAGAGAGAGAGAGAGATGCCCGGGAGCATAAACGCACACACACACAGAGCGCAGGGCCACCCTCTCGGAGGACACTCTGGTTCTGGTGGGCAACCTTTTGCGTGAAACTCCGCGCGCGCGTCTTTTCGCAACGGCCGCTGCTGCTGCTGCTCAGTTTGCTGCAAACTTCCTGCCACTGTGAACGCGTGTTGGCGTGTTGTGTCGCCGGGTGTGTCGGTGTTTGACTGCTTTTGCCAATCGACGGCACGGTGTGTTAGGGCCAGCCCAGCAAGCGTAGGTGTGTGTGTGTGTTGCTGGAGTTCTTCCGCGGCACTTGAGGGAGTGTTTTTGTGGGTTGATTGTGTGGTGGGAGCGTGGACCTGATCGGTTTGTTTTATCGACATTCGCTAGGAACGATTTGAGCGATTAGATAAGGTGATGATGATGCTATCTTCGGGAATGAGTATTGTGTGTGTATGATTTTCCTTGCATTCTGTTTCTGTTGCTTTTGCTCTGTGCGTTGGTTTGTTTTTGCTCGCTCGCAAACGCTCCTTCGCTCGCTCTCTGTAGGAAAGGTTGTCGCTTTCGTCCTTGTAGTAGGGCGTGTTGCGATGTTGCCAGTGCAGCAATCTCCGTCCCGCAACAAAAATCATCCCCCCCCGTGCTGAATTGGGAATGTTTCCTATGTTTTTAATTCCTAAATTGTGTCACTTTCCAACAGCTCTCTTGCGTGACCGAACGCTATCAAAATGCTGGTTAATAATTGCACATGCACGCTGGCAAGTTGTTACTGGTGGTTTGGCTACTGTCTTTTAAAAAAAATACAACTCCATCACACACCCAACCACCCACCGTTGTGGGGCCGTCGCGGCCGGCTTCCCGTTCCAGGAAGTGTGCATGTCCTTTGCCCAGTACACAGGCTCGCTCACTCTTTCTCGCCCATGGGTGAGGTCAACGGCTACAGAGTGGTGCCCCGTTTCCGTGGTTCTGTTCGCCCGAGAGAGTTAAACGGTGAGAGTCTGTGTGTGTGCGTTAGAAATGAGCATTAGATCGGCAAGAGACACACGACGCGAGCGTATTTGGGGAAAAAGTGGGAAATGGAAATAATAGCGCAAATAACTCATCCTCAGAAGGTTTCCGGCTTCCCTGTGCGGTGTACGAAGGATAAAGGCCCGCCGCGCTGTGTGCTAGTAGTACCTTTTTCCGAAGCGAACAGGAACATTCCTGCCCGGAAAAGTGACGCCCAGAAGGTGTATGCTTGTGTGTGTGTGTGCATGTTGTGAGGGAAAAAAATCCGTCGCTGTTCGTGGTGATAGGAAATTTTAATCATTTTTGCTGGAATTGGTTGGACGAACGAGTTTGTGAATGTGTGAGTGAATGGCTCTAATTTTGCCACGTTCATATTTGCAATCAGTGCTAATCCTGAAACAAAGTTAAAACCCATTCGAAAAAGAGTTCAAAAAACGAAGACAAAAGTGACAGAAAAATGATTTTTAATTTTAAATTTCACAGCAACATTGCTAATAGTGCATTCTTTTCTGATTTTATATTACAGTGCGATCCGTTTCAGGTGAAAAATTAAAGGAAAGGTGCCGACAAAAGTGTGTTCTGATCTGTGTTTGATGGTGTGTTAGGGTTGAAAACAAAAAAAATCAGTGCAATTCGAGTTTGAAGGAGATTTCAACATCCGCAGGAGTTCTTGCCGATTATCGCCATCAAAACAAGTAAGTAAAACTTAGTAGAAAATGTGACAAGAGAGGCTGGAGGAGGATTTTGGACGTCTTTTTTTGTTTGTAAACCTACATCGGTTGAAAAGAAACATCGCCTCAAAACGGCTGAGCGTACATCAAACGCCCAAACGTACGTGAATGTTCGAAACTTCATCTCCCCCCCCAAAACACGCTATGCTTCGCTAGGGAGAGCGGGTAAAGACGTAAACCTTTAATGGTTTCATTCTTTGCCTTTACCACGTATTGGCGCACGTATTTTTTGTTGCTGGTTTCGTTGTTGAAATGTCTGTTATGCTGACAGCAGCCAAGACGACAGCCTCAGCATTTTCGCCCCCTTTTGGTGTGGCCGCAGACTCCCCCCCCCCCCTCCAGACACTTCGGCAGTGTGTAATATGCTACGTAGTATGCTGCGTTTGTATTATGCCACTGCGGGAGGGTGAGGGGGTGGTTTTGAGTTTCATGAGGAATTGCCGTTTATGCAGTCAGGACAGACCACCCCCCCGGGCTTGCGTATGCGTTGCAGTGGGTGGCTGGAGAATGAAGGGTCTGTGAAGTTTTCATATGCGGAGAAAGGGAATGCAGTACAAAAATAATCAAAGTCGATTGAAAAATAAAGAAATATCGCTGCAGTCTCTTATTAAACATCTTTGAAAACAAAGTCAAATGACATTCTTTGTTTTAATCCGATTTTTAAAGCCTATTAATTACGTTGGCGGTCAGAAATGACAATAAATTGTTATGTTTTGCGTGAATTTTCCCCTACCGAATAAATTATTCATAAAGAACGGGCGCCACCACCAGTACCAATGGGGAAGCGCGAGCGTAGCATCAATTTCGTATGTCATGTACAATGTGTCGTACAGAACACGACGTTTCCCATCCACATTGCTCTAGCGCAAATGCCCCTCAAAAATAGTATTTTATCGATCGTTTCAGCGTTTGTACACGCCGAGGCTTGTTGGCAATGTGTGGCGGGCTACATTTTGCATATCCATCACTGGGCTGGGCTCTCTCCACATGCAACCTGGCTGGGCTGCTTCCCTTTCCCATCCTACAACATCCGTCGACATTGGGACCGGGCGTGAAGTTCAAATGGTGGAGTGCTTTTTGGGTTCGTATTTCTTTTCGAGGTCCCCTCAACGCTGTGACTCTATGGAAGCAACATTGGTAAATGGTTGGTACTGAAACAAGTACGATCGATTTGCTCTGATGTGTGCAATGACAATAGCAGAGAAGCGTTAGCTATGAAGATGATGGCAAAATTCCGTCTCCCTCACGCGGGAAGTGTTTTGCTGTGCATGCAAAAACGATAATACAGTAGGAACTACGAATGCCCATTATTCATTTCGGGTGTGTTTCCTAATTCTGCTACGAGCTCGTGGTGTTGGTGGTGGTGGTGGTGCTCGTTCAGATGAACTGAATCGATTGAAATTCTCCCGACCCATTGGAATGCCAAAAAAGCTAAAAAATCGACATTAAATCGCGTGAGACGACCAACCTGAAATGGCAAACCCCAGGACCCAAGAAACCAGTTGCGCAGACAGCACGCAAACCGGTGGCTGGCTGGCTGGCTGGCTGACATGGTGGTGGTGATGCACAGCAAAGTAATTGGACACTGATACGGTGCTAATATAAATGAGTGTTTTACGGGAATGGGGGGTTTTACGGCGGTCTAAACGGTGTCGTTAAATCTTGTTGCAAGAAGCGATGGATCATCTGCATTTTTGCTCGTTTGGCTCTAGTCGGTTTCTCCGTCATCGTCGTCTTCGCTTTGGGACGGGGTGTGGAATATGTGATGCAGTTTGTATTACAAGTGTATCATGAATGTCATCAGATGGTTGAAATGTTTCATGTTGTTTTTTGCGCCAGAAGTAGGATCAATACCTGGAAGGAAGCGATTATTGTATTCCCTTCAAATCAAGATATCATTGCTCGATTAGCGCGTTTCGGGTTCAGCATGAATTTAATATTTTTTGTTGAATGTTACAAAGGTTATTTTCGCCTTCTGGGAAGATGCCGTTCAGTGGTGAAAGTTTCATTTCAAGTTACAAGTCCTTCTGTGAAGATTTTGTTCATGTTCATCGAAGTCGAACATAGCTTCAACTTCAACGCTTCCTTTATCCCATTCTTATCCTTCATTCAGCAGGATGGCTTTAGCTGCCGTCATCAATTATATTCCGTGTCCAGAATGTTAAGTGTACTACGGTCTACACTGTCATGTTCCTTAACAGCTCTCCGAGACTACGGTATGAAAACTAAGCATCTTTAATGCCGACAGAAGAATCAACAACCGGAATGTGCTCAAGAGTACCAGCCAACAGATCTCTCTTGTTACCAGATACGGGTGGACGAAGACGTCGCCCGAGAATCCGGCAGCTTTTTTGCCATTCCATTTTTCGTATTCTCTTTTAGGCTTTGTTTTTTTCTTTTAGGGAGATATTATAGGACGTGCTCGCTTGTGTTTTGTGGTACAAAAAAGCGCGATATTTTTCATCATCAATCGAGATGTTTGATAGAACTTGCATCACTGGCTTTTGAGAGTTTCGCTCCGCGTAGGCCTCAACAAACCTACGACCTTATGGTGGACGTGTCCTCGGGTAGCATCAACCCACCCGATATGCGATCAGCAGCCGTGTCTCCTGCTGGTGGCTAGAATCCGTGGATCAACGAGTTTGCCAGCGGGGCAGGTCCGAGTCTCTAAAAAGGTATAAACGATTGTTATGTAAAAAGAGAACCTAGCGAGACCGGTCTTAGATAGGGTGTAGAGTAGTGGGGAAGCAGTCGCTCTGGGTCATTGTGGAATCCTCCTACTCTACTGCCCTGGTGTGCGTGTGTGTGTGTGTACTCGCCCCAACACTCTTGGAGAACTGTTTGAGCAAGTTTAAAGAGATCTACGCTTAGACTGGTTCTGCAAGCAATTAGCTTCTCAGCAAACTACAAACACCTTGGGATTGTCTTTCCCTATTTCCAATTAGCTACCTATTTCGATTCGTTGCTGCTACCATCCGGATCCCCATCCCGAAGTTCGTTGACGGTATCAACCATTTTTTTGGGTTACCTTTCTTTGTTTCACAATTCCCAAACTCCGAGATGGGATCATCTTCCCGTCTGAGATGCGATCCAAGGAATGGGCATTTCCGAGAAAAGAAGGAGACTAGCTTCCTCAATCAATTCCGGACAAATTCAATCAATTCTCATCCGCTGAAATTACCAGCAATTGTAGGAAAAAGGGCACAAGCCGCGTGTGGCGGGAGTGTGCGCCGGACTCGGAGATAGATGCCTCCAACTTCCCCACCCTATAATCGCTTGACCAGCCGTTCTTCAGAACCGAAGTGAAAGGACCGTTAACGGACGACTGGGCGTCCCGCTTGAAATGGCAAATGTATTTCGGATGACCTCAGCACGCTTTTGTAGCTGCTGCTGCCCTCTGCGTGTGTGTGTGTGTACGGCGCCTTCTCCTAGCGTTTCGCGTGCAAATTTGCTTGCTTGCCTGCCGCCTGTGTCCAGCATTAGCAAATCGCAAAATTGCCACACGCGGCTAATGAAGCGTAAAATGATTGTGACGTCCGGGATGGTTGGGTTTTACGTTCGTGTTCTGTTGGGTGTGTGTGTGTGTGTGTGTGTGTGTGTGTGGTGTTCGGTTGATTGATTTCGATTGAAATGCCATTTTCAAATTCCAGCCACTTTCCATTTCCCAGCCCATTTCGGAGATAGTGAGGTGTCTTACTGGCATTGTTTGTTGCTGGAAGTATGCAATTATCTGAAGATAATACAGCATTCTGGTGGAGTTATTCGTTTGCGTGATTGAAGGAGGAGGAGCCATGGCTTTGAAGTGCAAGGAATGCCAATTTATGTCTTTTAATTGCCTGAAGATATCTTATGGTGTTTTGAGCTTTCAAATCTACTATAAGAAACTCAATAGATACGATCAATAGGATTATGTCTAGTTGCTAATGGACGTCAGTTTTGGCGCTCTGAAGAAACTTGGACAAGTTTTCATGTAACAACTCGCTCGTCAATGTTGCTGCTGGGAGCACAAATTTGAATAGATCGCCGAACGACGGCAAAACATGAAAACTTAGAAGTTGTTCACTTTGGCGTTCGATCCATCCTACCAGCTCGCGCAAAGTTTCCCATGGCCTAAACACGCGCCCGCGCGCCTCCACCGGTGGATGTGTGTTCGTTGACTTGTCTTGGTCGAAGAGTTCTCCTTCCCGGGGCAGGGCGAAAAAGACCAAAGTTTGGAAGAAACCGGTTTACCGGTGCCCACTGACCTTAACTTTCGATTTTTTTCGACTTTGGAGCTTGAGTTTCGTGCGCTTCTTGAACGTTGTGGTGTTTTTTTGCACCCCATTATCCTCCTTTTTGTTGGTGCGTGTGCGTGTGTGTTCTTGCTGTGGGTGAAGAGTAGACGAGTTCTCGTGAGGTTTTTTACATGATCTGCTTGCAAACAGGCAGTAGCAGGCCCCAGGTAGCGCATGGTTATGTGTTGTTGGGCACGAATTCACTCAACAAGTTGTATGTGCTAAAGCTCTCTGACGTGACTGTAACGGTCAATTATTATTCCGGATGGTTGAACGTTCACCAGCAGTCAGCCTGTTGTGGTGTTGTAAACCATTATGGGTTGTAGTTCTGCATGACGGCTCTGTTCTATTCGCTAAAATCGGTCTGTTTGTTTCGCTTGACTAGCTTTTGCTTTGGGTTGAGCAAATGCACCCAGCGGTTGTTCGGCAATGTTCGATTTTAAAGCGTGTTATTAATTCAATATCCTAAGTAGAGGGAGGGAAGTATGTGATAGAACGTTACATTTTATGACCTAAGAGCTTTGCGTTCTTTTACGATCGATCCCCCACTCAAACATCAAGGGGTTCCGATCGAACAGAGTCGAGTTGTTGATGTTAATCTGGTGCTGTAATACCTTAAAAGTATCCGGCCATTGCTATTGCTACTATACCGGGCCCGCAGGCAATGAATATCAGTACAATATGAGGGTAGTAGTAGCAGCAGCAGCAGCTTCATAAATTATAACAGAAAAATATTTCCGCTTGATTAGATAGAACTCGCACCGGACGTCGGTCCCTCCTGTGGTTGCACTGTTCGTTCTTTCCGGTCCGTTTTTTGGGGCGAGGTTACTTTTAAGCTATTCTACTTTATAGAGCTCGTTAAACTGTCTGCAACGCAAGGACGAACGCTCCTTTCGCAAAAGTCGATTAGAGCGAGAGGGGAACGGTTCGTCGCTTGGCCCTTGCGCCTTCCGACTAGCATACAGCCCCCCGGAAGGTTAGCCCTTGAACGAAAGGAACTTGCTGCCAGTGTGTCCAGGTGTTCTGTCTTCCTCCTGTGGATTGTGCATAGCAGGGCTGGCGTTCTGATGGACTGTTTATACTGCAGGATATTGCTTCATATACTCTCCACCATACAGCTCGCATGGAAAAGAGCGCCAGCCAGTTGGCGGCGGCATTGCATTTTTGTTGTACTGAGAAATTTTGAATTTTTCATTCTTCCCCTTCTGTTCTTTTCGGAACGGGGTCACAACACTAGGGGGTTGTGGACTGCTATGGAAAAAAATGTTATGACTCCGGAAGCAAATATTGATCAAACCTTGGATTGGGTTGGGGTACAGACCAGAAAGAAAGTACCAGAAAAAAACCAGCGTGGTGGTGGCAGTTTGCTGTTTGGCTGTGAAAAATATCAAAAACAAACATTTTCCACAGCTTTTTTTACAGCGGATCCATTTTTTTTGTTTTTTTGGTAATTCGTGGAAAATTTTGACCTACAGTGTGGAAAAAAGATATCATGGAAATACGGCTACGGCGTGCTGATGTCTCCAATAAGTCTATTTGTGTAATGATCACGGCCAATGAAAATGCAAAAAAGAAAAAGTGTGAGGATCCTTTTTTTAAACACACGAAAAAATAGCTTGTTTTAGTCTGTTCTAAAAATAAAGCGTAACATTTGGCGATTTTCGGAGAGCGCTGTGCTGCGCTTGGGGCGCATGGATGACGTATCAGTGACAACTGTGTATAGTTGCCAAAAAAGTGTTTAGAGAAACACCGGGGTCGGAGACATGCTAAACACACACGCTGATTCGGCTGAAGGTTGAACACACTTGCCCGGAGAGCCGTAATGGAGCATCCACACAAACACACAAGGTATCGATTGAAATTGAGTACGAAACGAAGTGTGTGAAAACATGACGGAACCACCTCCCACCCGAACACCCGAGTCCCCGTTAGAAGCTCCCTCCGATGGTAGTGGGATCCCGTCTCCCTATTTGCCGCAGTTTTTGCACGCACGCAGTCGGTATGGACGAATGTACATAACCTCCAAATCGTCGGCTGTCAGTTTGTCAGTTAAAAGTTTACCCATTTTCTGTCTGCCATTGTTGCGTCTTCCGGTATCGCCCTGTCACACCTGCCGGCCGAGGGCTGTGATGTCAATGGCTGTGGTGCCCGCCTCCTCCTTGCCTGTGAGTGATGTTTCTGTTTTGTATTTTTGCCAACAAAAACACACACAGTTGTTCCGGACAGGCAGGCAGGTCCAGGGAGAATTGATTGGAAAAACATAGTGTGTTCTCACGTGCCCTTCTTGCCTTGACAGCGACCTCTGGCGGGGGAAAATGAGCGATGCGCTTGTTTGGATGTCGTTGACAGTGGTAATGTTATTGGGGCGTATGTTTCCTCGTGTTTTTTTTAAAGCTACCGGCCCCATTGTTTAATCGCTGGTTGCCTCACAGCCGGTCTAGTGGGTCTGTTAATGGTGGAAAATCGTTCATGTCATTGGCAGCGAAATGAGTGTTTTATTTATACATGTTCTGGCACGTTTGTACTGTCCTCCTCCTGTAGATGGCGCAGAGGTGGTAGTATCAGGAATAGTATAGTGCAAGCGTTTTACGGCAATGCATCACATTCATTGTCAAGGATATGGGCGTTTCGTGAAGTTTGAAATGTCTAAAAAAAAAAAAAAAAAAAAATAAGAAGGATACTTAAAATCACTTTAACGGCATACTGCTGTATCGTTTTCTGCGTTCAAAAATCCCAAAATATTAATACAATTACTTGAAATAAGAAATGTAAATAATGATAATAAGTGGCATACTCGCTCGGTAGCCCACCAATGTTATGTAACCCGCGGGGGATCGTTGGGTCGCCGGACCTCAATCATCCATCAACAACCGCTATGGCTGGTCAAAAAAAGGCGGCTCCACAAACAAACAGAGCTCTCTAACCCGATAATTTTGGTTGGCCAGCACTGGTTTCAGCTCTTTCGACCAGTCAAAGGGTGGGGAAACAGGTACGGCTTCCCTTTAAGACGAGAGAAAGAGAGAGTATGGGGAGGTAACTCCCTGAAAAAAGGGTCTTGTAAAATTCATCTCTGACACCTAAAAAAGAGCCTATTCATCCTATGGCCACTAAAGCAAGCATAGCACGAGCGACGGGAATGAGTGAAAAACGGCTAAAGAAGAACAGTGACGTAAAAGGTACACCCGGTACTTTATGGCAGTTTAATGAGAAAAGGGGATGAAATAAATTTGTTTGCATTAGACGATGCTGTAATCAATTTTATTCGCTGATGAGAATGTGCTCTTGTATGCGTGTCAGCTTTGACCTTATGGCGACAACCAGTGGGGCGCTTAAGTGTTGTACTGCGAAAAACTTTTAATGAGGGATTTTTGGAGAGCTGGGCAAATTAAATGTGTGGAAAGCAAAATCGCCAGAAGCTGTACCGGCGGACCGTGTTTAGTCTAAAACAACCTCCCTCACTCCCCCCACCCTCCGAAACAACCCTTCTAATTGAGAATCCGTTTTACAATTGATGTGATTTCAAGGTAACCCCCTTCGTCGTTTCCCATTAGCGTGTTCCGAGTTCCATACGCTGCGAAGGTGAAAAGTTCGTGCCTTTTTTTGTTTGGTTTGGTTTCGTTGGGGGCTTTTTGTTACAATTGGGCCGTGAAAAGCGTGCACACACACATATAGCTTTATTGGGCGTGTGGCGACTGTGTGTAATCGCGTGAGCATTCTCTACATGTTGAAAAGCCTATTGAGTTCATCGAAGAATCTGTGCCATTATTATGCGACGTTTGGGTGGCGCTACGAACAAACTTCACGCAACATAAATTCTCCCTCGGACTCGCGAATGATGGTGTGCCAGTGGCAATCAACCCAAGGGGGTTGGGGTTAAATGGTGTGGTGGAATGGTGCACATTATTGTGATTAGGCGAGTGACGGTAAGCTACTGGCACGGCTCGCAACGAAACTTAGCCACCGATGATCGTACGATCGTCCCCAGCCAGACCTCTGAACAAGCTAAAACGGCAGAAGGATTACTGTTGTGAGATAGTATTGGTACACCAAGTAGCAGTAGCAGTAGATGGTATGCTCTGGTGGGTTTGTTGATTCATACCAAAACAGTTTGTTGCGCAAAGATTGAAAGTTTTGAAGGAGATATCAATTTTTTAAATAAAATATACTTGTTGGATGCTGTTTGTAACCAAAGTTCGATACTCTTCTAGCCTTGGAAGCAAAAATATCGTTCCATAAGTCATGTCTCTAGACACTTTTCAATCACTGCGCTTTCGTGTGTTGCTCAACACTATACTTTTGAGAGCGCCGCGTTCGCGTTGTAGTTGACGCTCTCCGACACTCGTTGCAATTTGTGGGTAGTTCTGTTTTTTGGTTTTGTTTTTTTCTTTCATCACCTCTCGCTTGCGTGTTGCATCATAGGACAGTTTGAGATTTGCCCGTCAGACCACAGCAGGCGGCTGCTGTGTCCCACCGTTAGCTCAGTGTTGCGCGTAACCCCAGATTGCAGCAGGCCCTCGCCGCCGGTCGTCTGATTTTGACGCGCGCAATTTAATCGCGTTGGTCGCGCACACCGACAGCGAGACACACAGTGCCACGGAAGGGTGGAAGGGTTTGAATCGCTTCTTAATAGTGGATTATTATAGCGTAGGTTTTACAAAACCGGGTGACAGGTTCATATGACACACACACACACGCGCCTAGACTGTGGCTGGCAATATTGTGAGCGCAAGATCAGACGCGTAAGAATGAATGAATTATCTTGCCTATTGACATTGGCAACCGAGGGTGGTAGTGAACAATTAAATCAGTTGACTTGTACTTATTTCTCTCAAACATGGAAAGCCGTCAGGTGTTGAATGGTGCTAAATTTAGCGTTAATTTAAATTTTTATTACAGTTAAGTTGAAAAAAACTCCGCGGACTCCGTGTGACTAAGAGATTCGTTGCGTTATAGTTTAAAAATACAATGCATACACCTCAACGCACCAAATGGTTTGAATTCGATGTGCGCTTGTTGTGCGGGTCTTTGCTTTCGAACCAAAACGCTAGCTGTAATCATTTGCCATTGAAAACCAATTGCTCTATTCGGCACTATTTCCTGTTCCAAAGTCGGTAAAGTCGGTCCAACCTCGCCAAGTACTGGTAGTGTAGTAGTCTTAGTACTGATGATAAATCGCTGCGTGGTAGAAAGCACCAATTTACGATGATTAATGAAAGCGTTTGTCTGTCGGGGCCCGATGCAGGAGAAAAGCTGGCGGCGGGGTATGTGTGTGCGCGCGCAAGCGCATACACACCGCATCGTCGTTCCTGCTAATTCAAATCGGCCGTAAAAAAGAAATGTTCAATGATTAGAAGATTAATGTTTGTGATATAAAAGGTTTTTTTCGATTGGAGTATATCTCCGGCCCTGCCCCTAGATTGTGGGGGGAAGCAAGGCGAAGAAGAAGAAAGAAATTCGGCTGCGCTTTATTTGCCTGCAGGAAATGGGTAAATTTCTATTTTACGCACTTGACTGCGCTTGGGTTGCTGTCCGTCCGGTCGGTTGGTTGAAAATCAAATACGCGTGTGTGTGTGTGCTATAAATTAATTTTTGGTAGCTGTACCAATGTAAATGTTGTAAATCAAAGCGTGTTTTGCTGCCTTTCTTCGTCCAAGCTGGGGGGAGAAGAAATGATCCATTTTATTAGAAAATAAATAGACCTCAGGGGTGGCAAGTTGGAGCACTTAATCCCTCAAAAAGCTGTTTTTGGACAAACACTATCTGATGATGCTTCCCCTGTTGTGTGTACGCGTGCTTTGAAACGATCTCTAATCGCGCCCATCAAAACGATTGTGTGTTTGAACGATGACCTGAAGTGAAAGATTCTTCACACGCGTTTCATGAAGGCATCACGACCTTTATACACCATAGGGAGAAAGAGAATGGGGATCTCTGTTTCTCGATAAGCTGCGACTTTTAGTTCTGCTTCCGTCTTAGCACAACAACACGGCAGCGCTTGACGGCTTGCGTGCGTAAGAAAAGGTGTGTGGAGCGCATTAATCTTTCAGTTGGCGTTTTTCTTCGTGCTTTTTTTGGGGGGGACCCTTTGGGGGACGCTATCCAAACAGTCGTTGTCACCTGTGTGTGTGTGCGTGTGTGTGTGTGGGTAAGGTGAAAAGGTATAATTGGAGTAGTGTGTCAACTGTGCTCCCCTTCCCAATCTCTCCTGCCCGCTATGTGGGTCAGGTTTGTTTACACAATTATTTCTTAACCCTCCCCATCAAGATATACCGTCCGCGGTACGAGACGCAAAAGTGATTGGGCAGAACGTTTTGGAAAGAAAACAGGAACCGACGGAAGTGCCGCGAGCGGTTCTGCTTAACGGTCTGCTTCAGGGTGGTCAGCTCAGTGGAGACATGTTGACGCGCTGGGAAGGAGAAGAGGCCATTGCTGGACAAGAAGTGCAGCAGCAGCCTGGGCGACTGCGATGTTATGGTCGTAGTAAAAAGAAGTCATTTTACCCAGCCGAGGATGCTTCCTCGGTTTGAGCATGTCTGCTTTTTTTCCCAGTGTCACATGCACATTCCAAAACTTTCACCGAACTCTACAGATAGTCGATGGCCGGTAGGTTGGGACAGCCGTGTATCACACGAAGGGGCGATGAAACTCCACTCCGGACGAGATGCACATGGCATGCACACAGGCGTGGTCGTAAAGCTCTGAACCATCTACGGAGGATTTCGTTGCTGACAGAGGAGTGTTTTTTTTATTAACGTACGGAAAAGTTTCCCCTGGAAGAGTGGCTGTCACCATTATTTTTTCTGGAGTCAAGCATAAGCCACGTGTCCTCTTGAAGACCTTGTGTTTCGGGATGATTGATAAGGGTTAATGGGGTCGTATTTTTATTTTTACACGAAGTAAGAAAGCCTATTCTTGCTCACAAGTCGATTAAATGAGCAAGTTGATGTTAGATGTAATTGAAATTAAAGCCTCAACATTTTGAAAATATTCATCACAGAGCGAAAAGTGTTGAAAACACCATAACTTCACTTTTTGAGGGGTTTAAATCAGTCAAAACAATCACATGAATGGTGGAGCATCAGCAGCATCAAACTGTGAAGTGCATATGAATGACTCTTGTTTGTAGTAACGTTTTTGTGGTTGAAAACACGCATCGGCAGCAGCTGCTTGTCTTGAACTCATTGGTGAATAAGCATCACTCAACACGATTCATTCGATGCACAGCAAAACAGGTTCTTCACTCACATCTTGAGCAAAAAAGTACGTGGTCGTGTCTTGTTATGACTTTTTATCCCTATTTTCAGTAATTGCAAAAAGATCCTCTTATGCAAAGGAGATGGATTTCCATTACATCACATTGCTCTAATAGATATTAGTCGATCGATAGATTATGTCACTGCGCGCAGTAGTTCAAACGCATTCGGTATAGGGTCTCCGAAAAAGAAGACAAGTTAATTAAACTCTAATGTTGACGCAATACATCAGCTCTGTATGCTAGCGACTGCGACAGTGTGTAAGATGATGCCGTGTATGAAACGTGATCTAGTTGATCAACCAATGCCTCACCGACAACTACGAATGTCTATGCCCCCAGAGAGACAGAGAGGGAGAGAGATACTAGGTACTCGCAAATACCTGTACTACGATCTCCGTTTCCGTCAGACCGTTGCAAACTTTTAAAAATGGAAGATGATTTAATCCGTTTGCACAAATTTGGATTCCATGATACACACACCAGGTTTTGAGCACCTTAAAATAGACTCTTCCCACTTTTCGCGCGCCTACATCTGGTCGTCAGTGAAGCGGCAGAGTGGTGGGCTAGATCCCGGGGGTTGACGGTTGCCTCTTTTCGTCGTCAATCATTTGCATGAAGGAAGAGAATAATGACCACGGATGGGCCGGCCGGTCCGGGGCCTACACGGGAAGAGATGCGTGTACCGGTGGGCACGTGCAATGTAAAGCGAGGAGAAGTTGCATAATGGTACACCGTTGTTACCGTTGCGCAAAAAGGTTACGGGACACAGAGATTAATGCCCTTCAAAAGGGCACCGTTTTTGGGCTTATGCCCCGGTGTCTATTATTTGTATTACATAGACTTTGACGGAATGTCTTCTATGTTTGAAGCGCCGAATGGGAAAAGAACATTCCCTCCCCAAAAAAAGGAAGGAAGTACAGATTTATTACAGACACAGACGGTGAGAAAAACCACTCAAATCTCCAGCTTCCTACAAAGCCGTGAAAAATTAATCACAAAAACCAGAGGATTCGGGGTGAAAACGGTTTTATAATACGCGCGTAACGGGCCACAATAAAATCATATATTATCGATTAACGACGATCACCTTTCGAGAGGAGAAATCGACAAGGGAAGGTGTCGATCGTCTCTATCTTTCGCCCCATACTGTTGGGCGTAGTTTTGTGTGCACTTCAGAGTTTCCCGACTAGGAACGGGGCCGTTTCGCTTTGGGACACATTTTGGGAACGACTGGACAAACGTGTGAAATAGCTGAACGGCATCATGCTACAGTCCCGAGGTGCAATTTGGTCGGATTGTAAATATTGGAACAAGAAATACACGGGCGCACGCCCGCTCTGCTAACGACACACTCGAATGCAAGCAACATATAGGTAGGAGGGTTGGGCGCGTTTTATTGGACAACGAGACCGGAGAAATTAATTAGATACTGCAGTTGGGCGTGTTCCGTGTGTTGTGTGTTGCCTTTGGGATACATGCGAGCGGTGTAGAGTTTATTGCGATAAAGCACAGATAAAGCACAGACAAACGTAAGCTGTTGACGTCCGCTTGGCAAGCACATTTGGTCACTCTTTTATAGTCGAGGAGGAGGAGGAGGTAATACGTTAAGCTCGCTTACCATTTCTTCGCGTTGGTCACTACACTTGCATGCACACAGCATCGAACTTGTGACATACACACCTTTGCCTCCTTAAAGCCTGACGGCAGAGAGTGGGAGAGGACGAGAAATCGGGAGCTTTCATCTTCACGCGCGCTTTGCTTGTTCAATCTTTCCCGGAGATCTTCTCCCGGTCTCTTTCCGGTCATCGACCTGCCCGGACACATGCACACAGATGGGGTGTTTCGGCGAGTTGGTATCAATTAAAAAGATATTAAAATGTTAATTAAGATTTCACTCGGTCTCTGGTGTGCTGTGAATGGTTTTGGGTTTGAGGGAAGCATGTGTGCAAACGATAAGATTCCGTGGTAAAGGAGGAAGCAAAGATTTGAATTTAATAAAATGAAGCTAACCAACAACAAAAAAAAATCGACAAAAACTGCCGGGACCCCAAAAAAGGGTTTTATCAAACCAGTGCAGAAGGCAGGGAAAGTGAAAGGCTCTGCGATATCTTCTTCAGACACGAGAGAGATGTGTGTTGTTCAGGAAGTGAACTTTCGATTTCGTAATTATGGGGTGTGCATGTGTGTTGATCGACTTTTTTTTTGTAGCTATCTCCAAATGAATTCTTTCCCTTGGATCGCTGATCGGTAATAACGCGCTCTGTGAGCTCTGGCGCGCAGGTCAATCGGATGTGTTATGTCTCCAGGCGGCGGGATGGTGCTAACTACAATCATCACTACCATTCGCTCTGTTCCCGAAGCAAATGAAGATGTTAGTGTGCTGCCACCATTGTCTGGATGTGTGGAAGTGTAGAAGCGCACTTCATTTCGAAGCTAATTTGTTTACGCGGGACCATCCGGAGGCGCCAGGTCAAGTCGCCGTCGTCGCTCTCGATTGAACGATTAAGACAAATGCTGAAGGAGATGTTGTGTGCGCACGCCCTATTCTTCTAAAGCGATGTGTTGCCTTCAGGCTGGCCTCACTTGTGTAGATCACTTAGGTGTAAGGGAGCGGAGTATCATTAGCCAGGCCCCCGAAGAGCTGAAGTGTGTGCCGCAAGGTTCTGGTCAACGAGACGCTCTTAGAGGCGATTATCCGAAATCCGAAGACGGCGATTTTCTACGCTTCCACGTGCGCTCGAACACACTTCCCGCCGGTGTATCGAACTTGATCTCTCTTTGTTGATATATTGTTGGAAGAAGTAATAGAGTTCTTCGTCTGTGAGGAAATGAAGAGGCACTCTCGAGGAGGGGAAGTACAAACAATTTACACCAAATTAGCAGCGTTCGACACTACTTCTGGTGTGCACTGTTGGACCAGATGGCCCTCTCGTTCGGTTCAAAACAATTACCTAGAGTTTGAGGAAGACCCGGGATGTGCTCTGTGTTGGCTTAGGTAGTAGTTGGTTGGAGCAAACGAGTGATACTGCAAATTGAGAACGAACCGTTGTGCCTTGAGATGGATGGTGACCAGATGGGACTGTTTGTGCTGCTTTTGTTTCTTTTTTGTGTTGTTGTTGTTGTTGCGACCATGGAGTCCATCTCTCTTCGGAAACTTGTTACGGTGATGTCAGTGTAATTACTACAAATAGCTGCGATGAGTGAGAAGCGGCAAGAAAGCAATCAGCAATCCCTTTACTAGTGATCTTGATCTTTGCCTGTCGTCGGCGGGTTAACTGCGCTCGGAAATGGATTGATGAAATCATGCGTTGGATTGGATGTGTGTGTGTTAGCCTGAAATGGATTATTGTTGTGATGCAAATCGGTTCGAATGATTGCCATGATTCACACTATTGCATTGTAGTGTCAGCACACTAGGTTGTTGCAGAACAGTTTTGAACAATTATGGATCCCTTTCTTTTGACTTCAATTTGCGCCTATAAAGAGGACAGGAAGCGAAAGCTTTTTTAAACTTTGTTACGCAAACTATTTCAACTTTTCCCCGGTTCTCGTCCGCGCAAACTGACGACGCCACTCAATGCGATCGATCGTGCGTGACAGAACAGTTACACGAGCACTGGAATGAATTTTAAACTAATTATTTGTTTTCGTTTTTTCTTCTCTTCCTCCCTCCAATCGTTTCAGAAAAGGTATGTTGTCCAAACGCTCACCCCTGGATTGGATTGAAAGCAGGGCCGCCGTGCCGCCTCCCTGATACGAAACACTTCCGGTGCCGTGTGCATTTGTGTGTGTGTGTTTAAAGAGAAACCCACCATTCCAACAGTGATAGTGTCACGCAATGCGGCGCGCGGCCATGTAGACGCGCAACGATTTTCGTGAGCAGTTTTCAAATGTAGCAAATTCTAGCGACACGCGGGACGAGGCACAGTGTTGCCCTGCAGTTAATGACGGTGGTGGTGGTGTGTGGTTGTGTGTGTGTCGGTACGTGTCCATCGCAAGGGCCCGAGTCGACTAACGAAGGAAACGCTCAATTGCATTCATTTTGGATAATTTTAGCTTGATTGGTTTTGTTTCATGTTATCACGACGATAATGGACCAAACGCGGTGGTCAGCACCGAAGGCAACTGGGGAGAAGGGGAGTCGACGAGACCGACCGACCCTTAAGTTAGCATTTCCCGCGACCACAGTTGTTAGTGTGCCAAGTGAGCTTTTTATATAGGTTAGCGCTTGCCTGCACCAATTCCGATGGCTGTGTAGCGCACACCACCCACCACCACCGCCCAGGGATAAATCAATTGTACCGTGAAGTTCAAACAGACACAACAAAAAATAGGAAATGGAGTGATTCGAAATGCGACGACCAAAGCACCATTTCTACGAGATTGGTGGGGAAAAAGTGCTGTGTGTGCACGTGAAACAAAAAAGACAACAACAGCGCGATGCTAAGAATAGCTATGATTAAGGGCTCCATTGCCGGCGAGGATCAATCGAACGCGCGCTCTCTTTCTTTAAAAATGTCATTCCCTTTTTTCTCCGTAGATCGTTACAAATTCGACACGTACACACGCGCGTGTGCTTTCAGTCGGCAACTGGCTCTGGGACCTCCGGCTCGTTTTTTTATCAACTACTTGCAAACGAGATCGGAATCGCAAGGCGTTCAGCGACGATGAGAGAGAGAAAGAGAGTACAGTACCTGGCCCAGGGGGCGTTTGACTTAGTTTCCCGCAATGTGTTTGACGTGCTGTTGAACACACGCAGAAATCGATTGAACATGGAACAAATTGCTCCCAGCCAGCCGTGACTCTGTGGAGCCGTGAGGGACAGGAGAAAAAGGTAACTTCTCTCCTCCTGGGTATAGACGCCGTTAGCTTCTGCCCGCGTTAGCACCGCGGTATCGGTGACCGAGCAACAGGAAGTGATTTTCAATTTCGTACGCCCCGGAGGACGTCGTTGTTGTCGCAAACGATACTTGAAACCCTGTTAGCGGTTTTCTTTACATCGGGGTTTACCAGCTTTCGTATTGCCAGCAGCAGCGTTGCAGCAAAAACACGGTGCTTCACAGAACGCTAGCGGATTGCGATAAAGCCTGAAAGAGAGCATAAGGAAGTAATCTGAATCCATTCTCAACTTCAAAGCTGTGTGTGCTGGGGGACGCGCGATCAAAGACGAAAGTGTAAGCTTTTGTTGGGCGCAGTAGCAGCTTCTCTGCTTTGCGTGGAGTGTAGTTACGGCAAGTTCTTCCGAGCGGCGGGTATAACTTTCACAGCCAACAGCCAAGTGTTGTACTCGTACACTGTTGTTGTTTGGTAGTTGAAAAGTTTTTTACGAAAATAGAATTGTCAGCCCACTACTGTTGCGAGAGTGTGCTCTGGCGCGCGTTTGAAGAGGTTGCTAAGGAAACAATAGCCTAGGAACGTCTAGAAACCACGCCGCAAAGCCTTTCGTAATGAGCGACGTAACCTTCGTGTCCTACAGGATCGTTACGACGGTGCCAGTACGACCGGTAGTGTGGGAAAAAGCTTGCTTAATAACAGACCATAGTTTCGTATTAGGAAGTGTCCCCAACTAGTGTTCCTGTTGCCGTTCGAGGAAGCGCTGCCGAGACTCTCGCCCGAAGAGTTGTTTAAACGAACACGACAAACTTTGGAAGCACTACTACAACAGAGCAGCCAGTACACGGCGCTTGCCGTTACAACTCCCGCCGGGCCCAGTGGAGTCCGAGTCGTACGCGTATGGAAGCGATGTTAGCATCCGGCATTAAAACGTTCCGCTTACATCATCGTTCGGGCGGGCGTTGGACCGCTTCCAAAAGGGAAGGGAAAGCATGTGCGTTGTGTGTGTGTCTCTTCATAGATTATTCAAACAAGGGAACTTGCGGGCATCCTTTGCTACCGTCCTGCCACTACTACTTGTAACACTTTTATCCAATTATGTTTAATTTTTGTATTCACTTACTTATCAGACCGAACGCTCGCTGGCGAGACACTGTCCCGACACTGTCCCGACACTGTGGCATGGGAAAGAATGTGAAGCGTACGGCGTGCCTAATACCGGAATTTGAGCATCATACTTAGAGCTTGGTGGATGGGGCGGCGTCACAAAATTTCACGGAGGAGGAAATACCTTTCCAGAATTATGACGATTACCTGGCAATTTGCATACGCGAATGGAATTATGGCACCACCGTTAAACCAACTGCTGCTGCACAAGGGCAGAAGAGTGGGACAGTAGGCGACGAAAGTGTTATAAGAAAAATGGGATGCCATTTTGCACAACGCTTTTGGGAAGGTTGGTACAGCAACGGGCAAACATAGTCATGCGGCCGCAGACAAATTGGATTGACACCGACAGACTATTGTGGATAAAGTGCCCCGATGTAAGCTTAGCGCCCTCCTCCTCGGCAGTCGGGAACACACCCATGCGGGCTGCAAATCTCACGTTTACATTCTTTCTCAAGCTTCAACGGATCAGCCCCACGGGTGGAACACTCAATTAGATTGCCGCACACAACACAGCAACGTGAAATTAGATGAGTGTTGTGTGAGCCACCATCACCCGGGCTGGGGGCATATCGTAACCAGTCGCGGGCGCATTATGCTACCTAATAATCGCTCATTTCTTTTACCCCACCCCTCGCTCTCCCATCCATGTGGCTCATCCACATGTCTCGCATTTCGTCATGGCCTGTTTTGTTCTCGTTTTCGCTTTCATTTGCAGGCTTTTGGGCAGGCCATAAACCTCAGCACCGATGGGACCAGATGCAAGGGAAGGGATGATCCAGTTTGAAGTCTCCATCTGACTTGGTGTGTGCCATCGTGAGGTCTACATCACCGAAACGGTGTACCGATCGAGATATAATCACTCGTGTACGCGCGTGCACGCGGCCACCGATTTTTAATGACCGTAAACGATGGTGTGTGGCCGCGTGTGTGTTGGGCCGTTTGTTTTCCCGCACCGTGCCGGCGTTGCCTTCGGTTGATGATTGGTGGTTAAGATTTAGTAGTTGGCAGACAGAAAGAGACCGTTGGGGGAGCCTAACCTCACAATTATCTTTGGGACCTGCGGAAAAGAGGAAGGGAGTGTAGTTAAGTCGCCGACAGAAATCTTGTGCGGAGAGAAAGGCCTTAGCGCGGATTAGGGTTATTGCAGTGAAATTAATTTATTTCGTTACAGCCGATCCGATTGTGCTTCGGGGACGGCAAAAGGAAGGAGATGGTTAGCAGCTTAATTTGCTGCGCCTTTTCGTGGAAAAGAAGCCGCATTTAGGTATTGATCTTTTCATTTGCTTAAACGTGATCATTAGAGAGCTTGTGCGGTCCAGCTTTTGGTACACGAGGAAATGAAAATGAATAATGATGCTTACAGAGATGTAAAGATTTATGGCAATTAAAACTGATTGTGAAGCACAGCATTGGAGACAATTTTTTACCGGGCGTGAAATTCAAAAACGACTTTGATCACTTCTGTGTCCCACCGGCGGGGGGGTTGGTGATCGAGCGGCATCGTTCTACGCCTGGTGGCGCATGAGTCACCAATGATTAATCACGTTCATTTGCGCGAGACAGTGAGACTCGTGGGGCAGCAAACACACCCCCACACGCGAGCGGATGATGAGCGCTCTAACACGCCAATGACAGCGATCGAACAAGAAAGACCCGTTGTGTGTGCGTGTAAGATCAACATTGATGATGATGATGACTGGGGGTCGTCCCGTACACTTATGCCGTCTTGCGTTTCCGTTGTGTCATTCTTCCTTACGCGGAAATCTCATCTTTGTTCTATCAGGAGACACACACGAGTAGAAGCGGAACAGAGCCGTACGGGACTGTATGCTTGTCTGCAGGGCGCGGGAATAGAGAAGCTTTGTATGAAGATGATGTTCCGCAAGGGCAGGTCATCCTGCTATTCGGTGACGCGTGGAATCTTCCGTCCTTTTAGATTCCGGAATAGTGCACACGGTTGTTCTTTAGATTTGCAAACAACACTCACCGTTCCCGCTCGCAATCGGGATATGGCAGAATCATTGAACTTTTCCTGAAACCTGTTTTTTGCGCCTTAACTTGCACAGATCTGATCTTGACTGGTTGGAGTGTGTGTTTGTGTTGCTGATGGGGAAGTCCACCTTCTTCTTCCCAAGTTTAGTCATCGCGCGGGTAAAGTGCATCGGCCTCTCTGGAGTTTCCATCGACCGTCGCTCTTTAGCTCCTGTCGTAAAGTAATGTTCCCATACTTGAGCAAATGCAACGATTTTAAACACCGCCAGGCGCGTTTGTCTTGATGTTTCGGCTGTGCTTTGAAGCAAGCGAACGAGGGCTATGACCCGCTCCCCCGCGGCTGATCGTTGGTCAATGTCTGCTCCCTAAAATTAAGTGTCTGCCGGTACCAAACACGGGCCTGACGTGGCCCTGACTTTCTGCGGTTTTCTTTCGCTTTGGCAAAAATTCTCATAGACCTCATCATCATCATCAGCCAGCCTCCCAACCAACCACCTTCAACCGTCCCAGTTGGGTCATCCAGCGTGCGCTTGTGTGGGATGTTCTACCACCGTACAGCACCCCCAATCTCCGGACATGGCTTAACTTTGAGCACATACTTGAAACAAGATTCCACATTTGGCACGCCTTTGCACACCCGGGAACCGAATGTGTGTATGTGTGTGTGTGTGAGAGTGAGTGAGACTATTGTATGCGGGTGTGTGGAAACCACAGCTGGGTGTTGCCAGGTACACCCCGGGCTAGATCATCAAACTTAACGAATTTAAACTTTCCAATTAGGAATGAGGAAGAGGGGGGGGGGGGGGGCGGGGGGGGGCTGCAGGTGATGAAGGTAGAATTGGAGGTGTGTAGGCGGTTTTGGCTAGCATTGGCAATGACCCGGTCGAGAAGGATCTTTGGCTAGGAAATTACCACCGATACACGTCAACTTAGGACGACGTACCCTCCCCGAATAACGCAACGCAGCACAACAGCAACAACCATTTATTTTTGCCCGCATTTCGAACGATTGGCAACACCAGGTGGACGAACCCGGTTTGGTGAGAGGTCTACGAACGCGCTCGTATGTTCCCACACGCCGATTCACGATGGCCTTGTGTGTATTAAGCAGCTGAAATTAGTGCAAATGTGGTGTGTGGCATATGGTCAGGTGTGATGTGGTTTGCGCACACGCTCTAAGCACGCGGGCTTCACGATCATGCCATTCGCCGTGTCCCAGTGCATTGGCCGGAAAAATGGGGTCCGTTCGGCCCCGGCTCTCCCGGCACACCCTAGTCTAGACGACGACGACGACGAAGCGATAGCGGCCACACTTAGGTCATTATAGCGATGCTCGAATCACAACACACGTGAGCTCATCACCTACGCGACGTGTGATGTGTGTGTGTGTGTGTGTCGTGCCCACACACACGCAAATGCATAAATCATAAACATTGCGTTTTCGGTGTCGCACCGAGAAAAGGTGCAACGGCAGTAGCGCTTAGTCCCGCGAACAAGAGCGGGCCTGATTGGGGGATTTAGTGGTGTGGAATAAAGTATACACACAGCTCGACATTGGAACGTACTTTTCGCCTTCGTTTCCGGCCTTTCGACGTGTGGCGGTGGTGTGGATCATACGGTCCTCTTCTATTATTTATGCGATATTATAGTTTCCGGCTTAATGATTGTAAATCTATGCTATTCACCGGCATAATGCTTGCTGAAGCCGCCCAGGATTTGAGTACCGGAAAGAACGATTTAGAACGGTTCGTTTTTTTTTTGTTTAAATAAAGAAACTCTATTAGTGCTTTGGGGGGACCCTTTTGGGTGGGCGTCGTGTGTGGGATAACACACACACATACACAGGAGGAGCGTTAGGAGTGTTTACTATTAAGCTAAAACCGTTTTGTACCGGCTGTCCTGTTGCGGTTGCAAGTTACAGTGATCCCCCCTTGCTCATGTGTTCATTTCAAATTCGATTGAATATTAATGGACGTTTGGGCTTGGCATTTGGAAAATCTGATTGTTTTAGGACATTTGAAATATTCATGACCCTTTCGGAGCGAGCTGTGCACGCGGACAGAAAGCAGACCGGAAACGGAGCGCTTTCAACATTAAAATAATATTGAATAGCATTAAAAACGGAATCGTGCAAACCGTAACACATATGCTCATTGAATCGCACTTTGGTCTCGATACATGAGTGTTTGTGTCTCGGGTACTGAACTTTCGCAACGGGTTTGGAGTGGTAACGATAGAAACACGATTTCACAAATGCATTTGTTGCCTGGTTGTGTCCCGTCGGGGGACATTGATTGACCTTCGGGTTGTGCTTACTTTGCTTCAAGAGGGGGAGATATCATAAGAGGAAGAATGTTTTTTAGATGGAATTATTAATTCTACCCTTTTGCCGAATCGTAAGTTTGTGACCGCTTCCTAACACTCCAATCAGCAGATGTGTGTTTTTAAGTGCTATGTGTATCGTTTTCGTTATGAAAGATGATGTGTATGTGGAGTGCTCAATCATAAATTTGTAATTCACGCCTTTGCAAGCAATCTCTGCAGATCGGTCAGTCGTTCCGTCGGACGCAGCGTGAGATGCTATGAAGGAGCCAAGCCCCAAGAGCGCAATAGCCCAGTGTGTAGAGCCGGCCAGACCTCGAACGGTTTCTAATGTCATTGTGGCGCTGGTGCCGCGCTATGAAGAAGAATCCGTCGTGTCTGTCTCTGTGTCCGTGCATTTGATCAGCCAATTGGTCCTCGGAGCGCGCTCGGCAATACTTCACCACCGTTTTGTGTGCATTGACCTAGATTTGCAGATGTGTGGTTTTTAAAAGCCTAACGACCAAAGTGCTACCGTCCGTCGGTGGACGATGTGACCGTGCGGCGACGGCTCGCTACCCCTTTGCGGTGCTCAATTCAATCGGTTTAGTGGAAGCCACTGTTTGAAGAGCATCGCACCGACAATGATCCGTGTTGTGACGACGGGTGTGGTGATCTCGGCAGCGCATACAAACGAGAATGACTTCCCCTGCCTCGGCGTGGCATGCAGGGGACGGCTTTGATGTATCATATAACGCGACGATACTACGCCACCGTCGTCCGATAACCTTCCCGGACATTACCCATGCCGAAGGGGCGAATGGGAAGGAAGTTATGAGTGCATTGTCGGTCCTGGGCTGGGCCTCCGCTCTCTGTTGCATGATTGATTTATCTACACCGTACGCTTGCGGGTGAACTTACGCATTCAAGTTTCAGTGCAAATTGTACTGGTCAAGGTATACACAGCGACATAGGTACATAGGTACTGCTTGGAGGTGTTGGAGTAAATTGCATTGAACTGACACATCAGTCCTGGGGCGCTCGGCATCGACACCAACGGGTTGTCCCCACCTCTTGCCAGTATGTTTCAAACTTGGTTACATGATGGTGATGTTCACGCCTCCCAGACATCGAACGGTGTGTGGTGAAGCTGTAGCTCGGTTTGCTCTGCAAAAGTGTGTTGCCACTGGGGAGAACCGACCACCACCGTACATTTGCATATTGCCCATCGGAAAGCAGCGCTACGGCAGAAAAGGAGGTTAGCACACGAATGACACACTGTAGACACTCGCCATTACACTATTTTCTGATTGATTCGAGCGAAACCCTTACAGTGATTTGATTGAAACAATGAGCAGTAAATTGGTTTTGTTGTAAATGTAAAATAGAGTACAGTGGCCGCATGAAGATGACGACGACCACCGCTAGCCCGATAGCAGTTGATCGATTTTGTACCCAGGAACACTCAGTAGTGCATCATTATACCGTGAATCGCTATCATTAGTGCTGTCTCCCGGGCTGGGTATTCGTTGTGGTTTCTGTGGTGTACGAGCCTGTTTCAAAGATTGTTTTTTTTTTTACTTCTCTATGGCATATCGCGTATCTCGCCCCTAAGGTAGCGCCATTACTTCTAACGCGAAGCGTGTAGATGGCAATTGGAAGCGGTAGTAATTTGAAACTAATTTGTTTTTGGTTTAGGTAGGCCTGGGTGGTGTGCTATCATTATCGCTGGGGGAGGCACCCATTGGGGTTTGTTAGATTTGGCTCGAGGTGTGGTTTATAGAAGTGGAACAGTAACACGAGAGAGATGCAGTTGGTGAGAATGATGGGTTTATAATGTACAGTCGTTATAAGATCTCTCTTTACCAAACATTGACGCTTGGCAGTTTCTCCCAAGTCGTCACAATCTTCCCAATTCCTTCGTCTGAGCAGTTCCAATATTGCATATCGTCTTCGTCCGCTTACTGTACACTGGGTTTTTTACTGGGCAATGGTCGCTCTAAAGCTCTCTAAATGCCTTTAGCAAAGAAACTAATGGATGGATTGCAACATGCATATACACACACACACACACACACACACACACACACACAAAACCAACCCCATTAAATCCGTCTGAAAAACGTTAAGGATACATTCAAACATTCACCGAACGCTGCTAGTGGACGGCCGAAGAATGTACACACATTTGTTGCGAGCGCTTCTCGTGTTGATATTCGCATGCACATAAAGGTGAAGTACATCGCTCGGTGATTATTATTCCCCTATGCACACCTGAAATGGTCGAGCAATGGTTGGTTGTAGGCTGTTGCCGGCTACGTTGTTCCGAGACACGGGCAAGCTTCACTTGTCCAATGAATCATCCAAGTGTGACTGACGCGTTGCCCGAGGTTGAGAAAGTGCGATGGTGTGCACTGAAGCCCATAACCCACACCATCTTGTACGGTACTGTGTGGCTTAGGTGAGATGTTACGAGCTCGATAGAATGCCCAGACCAATCTTCTCGGATTGGAGATTGGACAGGCCAATGAAGAAAACGAAAAGCATGAAGAGTAAGATATGGTCAATTATTTTCTCTCTTCTAATGAGGAGTGTGCAAGTACGGGAGGAAGCAGTCCACCTCAGCTAAGCTCTGGGGTACCTTGAAAATCCTGAGGCTTTCGCTGGAAGATTAACGGTGCTGCCACAGCGCTCAAGACGAGGGATGATTGTGATCTACATTTTTGCACGATCGCCGCCACGCAGCCTAACGAACATTGGAGGCATTTGCAATGAGTCAGATGCTAGATATGGCTGACGAACTGTGGCGCATTTTCAACGAATTCCGCGATGTCTGATGAATGGTGAAAGATTGAGAAATTATTGAGAGATTTTAATTGGATCTTATCGTGGTCTTCTGTGCGAGGCACAACTGCGGGCGGGAATAAATCGAACTAACAAAGTTATTCATTTGATTATCCATGTTGCGTTAACAGCATCGTGGTGTGTTACTGGGCAGGTTTTCTTGAACCTCAAACGATCGGGTCTGCCGAGGGGAAGACTCATTAGTGCAAATTTAACCTTGTCCTGGCAGTAACTTCCTCAACGCACAGTGACAAGAAGCGAACCAGTGTCGGGGCGGGTGGGTAGGAGTAGTTCAATTTGTTGTAGGTAATTCAATTGACCAAGCTTGTCTCTGCCTTTCTGGGCCAGTTCCGAGCAGGCTTGCTGTGGGGCGTGGTGGACCAAGCAAGGAGTCACCAGCGTGAATCGTTTCTGATAAATATTAATTAGTCGTTTACGGTCCTTAGTTTGTGGTTGCCGCCGCCACCGCCGCCGCCCTGTCGTACGCATTGGGAAGGCACGTCCAGCTTTGGTGGGTGCGCTTCGGAGATAGTGGATTCAATTAATTGCCTTGCTCCTCGCACATGACCGTTCACTGGAAACGATAACTCCTATGTACAGGCACACACCACATGTGCCCCCAGTTAACGATTGACAAAATCTACCGATGTTAATTGATTGGCTAATGAATCACCAAGAAGAAGTCGTTGCTGGAGTTCATTGATCTGGATAATATGCAAACCTCCCGCTGGGTTCGTGCGTCCGGTTGGGTAATGAGCACGGGACTCGATACTGCCGGAAAGAACCGATGGGCTGGTAAGCATAGTTTTACTGTAGTAAGTGACCCGCTGGCCTCATTATAGGTCGCTGTGAACATTCGCTGTGTGGGTCAACGATTTAACCTCGTTCGCTGGAAAATGGTGTTTCTGTGGCAATATTTTTGGGGTTAAGAATCGGGGTTTGGCACGCGACTTTCAGAACCTTTCTTCGCTGGCTTACGCCAGGGGTCACTATTTGTCATTTTCTGGGTTACAATTTCAGAGGCTTCGATTTTGTTTGGTCCTTTCCCTACTTTCGTATTTGGTTCTTTCCCTCACAGATATGTGTAGAGGTTTACATAGAAAAACAACAACATATAACTTTTACGTTCGTCTTCGGCCGGTCAGGCGAAAGTGTTGCTACAATTCGTTGATGTATTTTGTCGTTTGTTGACTGATTTACTTTATGACACCTTGTCCTTCCCTCGCTTTCTATGCGTAGGGCCACTTCTCAGAGGGCCGCCCTGTTGTATAAACACAAACATCAAACACATTCACGAGTGCCCGGTGCGCCCCAAAGAGACGCATGTATAATGACAACGCCGGCCGCGTGCGACGCGACGACGCGGGAGGTTGGAATTATTTTTACTTACGATACGCGCATACCATGTGTTCTATAAATACGTTACGCAAACGGATGAGGGCGCTTGCTGGCTGGGGAGGAAAGCCCGGTAGAAGATTGGAAGTGATTGCGGAAGGGTATAACCTGACCTGTAACAGGCCCTACCCTTCCCTAAGATTTACTGTGTATTTGTGCTTTTGAAGTGGTTCGTTCGTTCTTTCGTTCGTCGCCATCGTCGCACGGTATGATATCGATGCCGAAGTGTAAATGAGCCCGAGAGGTCAAGCCGGCCGATGAGTTGGTATACTGCCCTACCGTGTTAACACTTTCGCATAGTGTGGTGGACAGTGAAGCGGCGGATTTTTCCTTTAGGAATGAAATTGGAACAATATTCTTGATAAGTTAATGTAATTGTTTTTAGAGCAAAAGTGTCAGGAAATAAAATTGAATTTAACTTTCTCTATTGATTGACAGTGTCGATGACGCTATCGCACTTGGTGTGAGGACAACTCTTGCACATTGTTATTTTGCTGTCACGTTTGTTGGTGAAAGGATATCATTCAGCTGTTTATGTGTTCTATTTACAACGCAACCTTAACCCTCTTCGTCACATCCACAGGGGGACTGGGTACCGGCCTGGGCAGTTGCAGTTCCGTAGAATCGGTGTGTTGATGTTCGGAATACGGAAAGTATATTTTTATCATAGCGAAAGATAATGAAGCACTGCAAACGTGTGGCGCTTGATTTCGAACGGAAATGACGCAAGCAGCGATAAGATTTTCCCCAAGGATATTACGCATCACGGCCATTATCTATCAGTAGCTGACGATGTAGAGAGAGAGAGAGTGATATTCGTTTTAGGATCCTTCCTTTCCGTCGAAAGTTTATCCAATGAGATGATCGAAAGAACTTCCAGACGGATTCGGCCGTAGATATACATCCCCGGGAGCTTAAATGTAAATTAATTCCACTGAGGGTAGCAAACTCATCACTGCATCACACACACCACACCTCTCTTCGTCGGCGGCTACTGTTTCCTGCTCTATGTAATTTGAGTTTCCTCCTTTGTTCGATTGGGCAGAGGAAATGCGTTACAGTATGGGACGCCGTGGCCGGTACACTTTCTTACCTCGTGGACTCGTCGTCAAGACACATTCAGATAATAGATTGAAAATTATTCATGTACAGACACACACCGCCAGTCTTCGTTGCTTTGTTGTTGCCTCATCTTCGGGTCAGGCCCAAGAGAGTGGTTTGGGGAGTCGCTGGGAAAATTGTGTCCAATCTGTGAGACGGCCTCCCACGGGGAAGATATCGGTTGTTGTGTCTTTTTTGTTTCTTCGAAATTCTTCACCAGAGAATAAGCACTTCCTGTTTCTGCTGCTGCTGTTGCCTGCATTCAAGATTCGTTTTTTGGGACCTTTGTTTAGGGTTGCTTGTGTTGTATCCAGCAGAAATTCCCACCATTTTGATGCCTGCAGGTTGAAGAGTCCTCGTTTGCCTGGTGTCTTGTGTGGGGATGTTGTTCAAAAGAGGGGAGTCAATAACCTCACCTGAGTTAGTAGCATGATTTACGTGTGCAATCATAATTCAAGCTGCTTATGTGTATGTTGTGTCTTTGTTGTGTAGATTTTCCTCGCTCGCGCGCTTGTAAAGTGTTAGAATATTAAATGAACCTGCTCAAATTACGTGGAAAGGGTTGCCTTTTTATGTTGGAAAAGTGTCTATTAGGCAGATTTATCATCTTGATGCGATGTGGAAGCATGGGACGACGGTTTAAAGGCTAAATCAAGGTTTTGCGGTGTAGTGGTGTCTGTGGTGTATCTGGAGCGCTTCGAAAGTCATTCGTTCAGAATTTATGACTGTAAATGGAGAATCGTGCGGATGAAGAATTGCAAAAGCCATCATTTTTCTATCCCTTTTAGATACGTTTATTGCAAAAGACGAAAGAATCATCCTCACTTTCAACGACTGAACTGGCAACATCGCTTAGGGCGACCCCTTCCGACATTTTATCGATGCGATGAAGTGTTTTGTATGCGGCTTTATGGTCGGTGCATTAGCCATCTTCGTTGAGTGCATTTCTTACATATTTTTGAAATAGCAGCATTTTATGGCCACATCACCTGCAGCGAGAGTCAATAAATAATACTTATACACCTGTGTGTATGTAAGTGTGTGTGTGTGTGTGTGTGTGTGTGTGTGTGGTGTGAAAAAGCCACGAACCACAAGACATGTAAGAGAATGACATTCTCGTGTAAATATTTCGAAGCGCAAAACGGGAAGAGATGGTACGAGATTCTGCATCTTTTCAAATGCAAATACTATTTTTTTCAGTCTAACCGCATGCATACTGCCAGAAGAAAGATGGGAGCACGCTTTCCTCTCGGGCTGTTCACATCCGTTGCTCCTCTACCATCACCATTCGGTGGAATGTGTGTTTCCGTTCGGACGGGCTTGGGCTGGGCTGGGACCCGGCTTGAGCATGAAATATTTTTGTTCGGAAAGATTTATGTCCATTTAGGTGCAATATGTTTTAAGAGCTTCTCCCTGTCGAAATGCGAAAATGAGCGGAAGAAATGTTTGCTTATTCGGAGAAGCGTGTTAATGTTATGGTGTGGTGTACAAGCTGTTTAAAATCGAATTAAATAAATGCTTGCGAGACAACAACAGCATTCATAAATCATTTAATTTAATCTTTTAGTGACGATAAATGTATGTAATAAAGTTATTCTTTTTCTGTTTCATTTCAGCAGTGAACGCCATTTGGCATCGAAGCTGAAACGCATTCGTAGCTCAGCTGTAGTGGCAGCAACTTCAACGGATCATAGGTAAGCGTCGAGAGTCAATGGGGGAAAATTGAATATCTCAATTTTATCGTTTTAGCATCTATGACGCATAGCAGGGGAGAAATTCCACACCAACAACGGCTAATGAAATTAGTTCGATTGGATATTTGTTTTCATCTTTCCAAAAACAAAACCCCTGGCGATGCGTGCACGCACTCACATTTGCGTGGAATTATAATTCACACCGAACCCGCTTCAGCGACTTATCATTTCCCTTTCCAGCTAGAGCGAAACCGCAAATAATATGGTTCAGTGTACGACGTCGACAGAGGCCGTAAAAAAGTGTATCATGCCCGATCTTAACCTAGAAATGAAAACTCGCAAACGAAACGAAACGGCGCCCGGCGCACATAATAGCTTTTCGCGCACGGCCTCTAATTCCTATCGGAACATTATGGCGGGCGGTGGGACCACGGGGCATCAGAAGAAGCGATAATAATGAAGTAATTAATTTAATTCCTACCATCTCCACACACAGCCCCCCTACCGCTGCCACCGTGGGTGTGCAATTTGCATATAATACGTTTCGTGTGGGAAATGGAAAGAAGAAATACACATACACACACTCACATTCTCCTGAGAGATATGTTGTGAAAAGTGAAAAGCATAGAAAATGGATAGTGGGTGACAGTGTGTCCCTCTATCATGCGGCGCCTGTATATGCCCGTGTGTTTTACACATGCCATTTTTAATAACTGTCATTGGAACAAAATGCTGCTGCTGCTGTGTCGGCTTTTTTTATTGTACGAAACAGAGAGAAGAATTCGCGCAACGAACGCACCGCACCCGCACGCACGCGTGTGAGTGCCAAATGTACTTCAAATCAGCATTTTTCTTTCGTTTTGTACTGGCGGCTTCCGTTAGCTTACGGGGGCACATGCCCATTATTTAAACAAGTGTGTGTTGATGTTTTCCTTTTTTGCAAAAGTTTGTGAGGGAAGCAAAAAAAAAACAAAAGAAACTAAAAACACAAAACAGTTACCCGTTCGGTTCCACCCACCATCAAAGCTAATAGAGTGCGTGTAGTGACGTAGTGAAGCGGCAACAGCGGGAGTTTTATCGCCTAGAAATTAATTTATGTGCCTGGGTCACAGCAGTTTCTCATTCTGTATCTTCACATCGAGTGTTGTCTTGCTTCCAGGAGTACGGTATCAGTCTGAAGTTATCAATGGACCCCTTGATAGAGCAGGCTGATTGTAGAGGTTGAGTTCGTGTGAGAGGAATCTCCATGAAGGGTTTGTTGACATTGAACATTGAGACAGTTAGATAGGTGATGATTATTAAGCATTCGAATGTAGAAAGAGAAAGTCCTCTTATGAAGATGAAATGTGCATACCCCGAAAACAAAACGCTCGATTTGAAGAGCTTGATGATTTCATCAACTACGTTTCGTACAATATAGCCTCGTACGTGTAGTATACATGTTGTCCTCAATTTTGCTTTCAAGCCACCAGAACAGCAAACATAAAAGAAGAACTCTCTTTCACCTCTAATTGACATAACGGTGCGTTCGGAGAAATTAATTAAAGTCGAATTAGAATCCCAACCGACCGTTTGTGCCTGCGGCGTGTTTGATCTAATCTGGGTAATGAATAATAGCACAGAGCGAATACGCGACCGGTAATGGAAGCCGTAAATATTTGCACAAATCATAATCAATTAAATGTTGTTTAACAGTAATGGAAGATATGGAGGCCGACGGTTATGTTGGAATGGAATTCTATGAGGGTGGCAACGGAATGTGTTTACAACCGTAATGTGAATCATGTATTGAAATTGGAAATAACAAAACTGATCCTAAGCAATACAATGCTGTGTTGTGCGGTTTGTTTGTGGATACACCGATGCTTTACCGTGCATAATTAAAGCTTTGTGTGTAACTGTGCATAATTTTGTAGCGCCCGTGGTTTGCCAACCCGTGCGTTTCGTACCAATTTATGCCATTTGCGCCACAATACGACGCTTGCCGCATTTGTCAGTGATGAGTATGAAAACGGTCTGAAACTGTAGTAATAGGTAGTGTGGTTCTGTGAAATAATATTGCAACTATTGGAATTAATGCCACAGCAGCACCGACCCCCCCCCCGGGGGGTATGTCAGTCGAGGTGTAACAATTGCAACATTGCTGCTTTTCTGTGCACAAAGTGAAACTGTTTTGCGAATCGCAGCAATAGATAATTCCCTCCCGGGTTTAATTATGGATTCAGTTCGACATTGCGTTTCTATTGAAGAATGCAATCGATAAATGGTTGTGGTAAAAAGCCAAAAGCTGACCACTGTTCAATGTGTAGGCGCCCCTTTTTTATGTGATGGCACTCAGCACGCTCATTGAAATAGTTTTAAAAGTACATCTCCTGAACAATTTTCCCGCCACTGTAACACCTGAGAACACTCAGGCCAAATTTGAGGAGAAGAAAATATGCCTCCCCATACCGGCCGGTTTGTTCACTCGTCTCATAGACACCGGCACTCGCGACTATCTCGACAGGTTTTTTTCGGGGGAAAAGCCAAAAATACACGCGGCATCTATTTTAAGGAACATCGTTTAAAACCTCTCTTCAAGCCCCCAGTTCGAGCCCTCTGGCGCACCAAGGGCCAGGTGATATTTGGGTGTGTGTGTGTTTCAAAGGTTCCGCAATGATCTCTGTCTCTCTCTCTCTCTCTCTGTGTAGCTCTTCTTCTATCCCATAACGAAGCTGATTTTCAACAACGATCGCGTGTTTGTAGATCTTTCGTCCTCTTTCTCTCGTTGCATTTGGTGTGCTTACTTTGGGTTGCTCCTCGGCTCCCGGACACGCATGCAAACCACCAAGCAAGCAAGGGAGGGTGCCGCACGGCCGCCGCATAGTCGACATTTTTCCAAAAATATCCACACTCCACGCACACCTTCCGCGCGAATGTGAGCCAAAAATAGGAACAGGAACCGAGATCATCTTTTACACAGTACGAGGGTGTGTTTGTGTGTGTTGGTGGGAACAGACACCCTCGGCTGTTTGCCCATTTTGGACGCGGATGCGGAAAATGGGATGCGACTGGTGAATATGCGCGCAAAAACCAGCAGATGGAACCTGTTTGTGTTGTGCCCCGGTTACCCCGGTGTAGGTCGTCTTCTGTCCAAGTGGGTTTCGGAATTGGGAGCGTTTTGGGGCGCGTTGTAGTGTTGTTTTCGATTTCATTTTTCTTCCCCCCATCTGAGACAAGCGAAATTCGTTTGACACTAAATCCTTTTGGAGGGGAAGCACACGGGGAAAGATGAACGTATTAAAAAACAAACTAATGGGACGGACGACATCTGGAACGCTCTCCGCGTCGCGTTGGTGAAGAATGAGGAAGATCTTCGCCGTTCAAATAAATGTCTCGCGCCAGTGGATGACACTTCATTAAGTGGCGGTGGGGTTAGGACGGTTCGTTTCCCACCCTTCTGTTATAGATCCCCGATACAAAAGGCGTGAAGACGATCTCGCGCTCTGTGTTTCGGTTTCTCCCTCGCCCGATTTGGCTCAACTTGACCATGAACCTCACCCTGACTAACGGCGAACACAGGGTGGAGTGCCCTTTTGCCGAAATTTCAAAGGAAAGGAGAGGAAAAAAACGTATCCCGTTTCAGTTACATGATTTTAAATCCCTCGCTCCACACCTAATAACGGCACAGAGAGACGGTTTTTTTTATCTTTGGCACAAACTGTGTGATGTAGCGGTGACAGCTGTGTGATGGCGTGATACACACGCGATGCGCTCCAAGGGAGATGATGCGTAATTGAGCGCGATCACTTCATGCCCATTAATGGTCGTGTTTGTGTGTCGCCGGTAGGCAAGTGAAAGTAAAAACAGATCGCAACAACATATGGTAATGTTTAGTATGACTTTTTATGTATGGAACATGATGTGAAATATGCAGTACGGTTCAACCACAGAGATGCTCTTAATTAGGATCTGACTCCAATGCTTGTGATTTTGATTTGCAGAATTTCAGCCAATCAGACAAGCGTTTCAAGCTATTGCAGGTTTGGCAGCTCGGGGACAGTTAAAAAACTGTCATTCAGAATTTATAGCATCGCGTTTTCCACACTAAATCTTCCTTTTTTGTTGCTTTCGGAGCTTTCATAGAGAAACGTATCGCCCGAAATGCACACACACCCCATAATCGTTGCCATAAATCAATCGAGGATGTATTTTAATCAACGCTAGCTGCAGCTCGTCCGTTCCCAGCATGCCCGAGCGAATGTGTTGTGCGTACGATAAGTGCCAACGGCTAAACGACGACACATCGCTGACGTTTCCCACGTCACAACTCACTCTACGGCGCGGTACGACACAACCAGAAGAGGCGTCGTCCATCAATCGTTTTTGCCCGTGTTCGATCGGTACGCCTTTGATGGTCCTTCGATGCGGTTCCACACGTCCCCGGGGCAAAACTCATCTCTCTATCTCCCTCCCTTTTTACACTCTGGCTCGGTGCCTTATCAAGCGTGACAACGCCGCGACACAACACCTCGGGCACTGGTGGCCATTCTCTTGCGGATATCATCTCCGAATGTGCACTGTGTGCACTGTGTGATCGCAAACGGTTCGGAACGGCAGAGATAATTAAAGTGAGAGTAAATAGAAAAATTAAAAAATCGACCCACGATCACATCAAAGTGAAGCGACCGAATCGAATGAATTGGACCGTGCAGTGAGGGTTTTTTGCCGACACGCTGCACAAAATCGAACCAGAGATCGCAGGATGATGATACACAAACGCAAAACGTGTGTGTTTGTCTCTCGATGTCCAAAAAGAAGTGGAAAAACCATCATACAATCAGGATAAAATGGTTTGTCTATTTCTTTCGATTCGTGTGTGTTTGCTTGCCGGAGGCATGATTGCATTTTCGCCATCAATTTATTTGCCAATTTGGTGACACTGACACGGACAGCGCGTTTTGTTATGGGTTAATTTAAAAAAGCGAAAGGCATGTGGCAGGAGAAAGTGCAAAAATGCATCTTGTCCGCGAGTAGGGTTGGATAATTCCGGCGAAGAGAAGTATAACAGGGTGTGAATAATACATTCTGTTTTTGGGAGCGAGTTTGTTTAATTGAAACCCATTTTGCTGCACACCCATGTTGCACAACTTAATATCGTTCAATATCTTTGCAGTGTTTTTTTTTCGAATAGAAACGCATTTTAAAAAAATGGTCGCAAAGAGACATTTTGTCGTTGCTGGTTACCAGCACTAAGTGGCCATTTCCAAACAAGAAACTAACTGCATTTGTTGGACGTTTTTCTATACGTGTCCTCCAGAAAAGGGCTGCACACAAGAAGATGGAAAGTTTTGCCAATCGATTGACCACAATCCAAAACCGTATGTGAGAAGATTGTGTGGATGCTTTTTGCAATGTCCCGGCCCTCACATTCATCGCTAATTTCTTTTACTACTTGGGCGATGGGAAACATGGAAGTCGAACACATCTTTCCCCACACAGCAATGTTTAACCCGCATATCTTCTCTGGCTTTTTTAGGGTTTAAATTGACGTGTTTTACCACGTCCGCTAGACTGAGGAGGAGCTCCTTACTTCCTCTCTCTCTTTCTTTGCTAACAGTTCCTGTATGGACATCGTGAAACATTGGTGCAATTATTTGCGTGAGAGAATAAAAACACACCAAGCCAAAGGCCCTGGAAAAACACAGATAATATGCGGGTCGTTGCTCCTGTGTGTGTGTTTGTGTGACCCTTTGGCATTATGAACTTTATCGTCTATTGAATGCTGGAGCGCTGTTGTGGGTGTTGTTGGAGTATTCCACGCTTTGCTTGCACTGCTTTTCCCAACCACATTGCGCGTTATTGCATCTTGTAAAGTGTACTTTTTTGTGTCTGAGTTTTTTCTTGCGCTCCTCTGTAATGACCCATCACCACCCCGCCTAACGAAGGAAGGATGGGCTCTAATGGGTTTCTGATGACGGTGGACTTTTGGTTGTCATGGCCTAGACTGAGAGAAATGAAATATTATCCTTTTGCCCAGGGATTTAGCCAAGGGGGCATGTCAATGTGAGGACGGTTAAGAGTTGTTGGGAGAACTTTTTGATTGCTTTGTAAAAGGTGCAAAATTGGTATTTCCCTAAGACTAAGAATACGTTTGTTTTTCAATCAAGATATCCTCGTTATTGTCTTATTCAATTAAGATATTGTTCTTATGCTCAACTGTTATTAACTGAACTGCAGATAAAATTTTTGCTCCCTTTCACGGAGCAAACTCCTTTGGGACGAAGGATTAGCAGGAAAAAATAATCCTCAAATCCTAAATACATTCGATTGTGATAGAAATCCCAAATCACTTTCTTTCTCTCTCCTGTCAACCTTTCCCCAAAAGAAATCGATTTCGTTTCAAAGAAATCACTCGTAAGATTCCAACAAGGCTCTGCCATACAGGGCGCTTAGCATGTATGTCTTGAAACCCCGCTGTCAGCTTAGCGTCTCGTTGGAATGACGTTGATTTGGAGCAGCTCCCTTGAAAGCCGAAACCACACTCTTAGTAGATTGGCGGCAATTTCATGCGCCCTAGATATCAACCCAATCATAAAGACACAGGACGTGGTTGGCGATAAACAAAACCAAAACAAAAAAAAAAAACAAAAAACTGCCCGAAACAAGCAATCGCTCATGTTCGATTCGGATACGGAATGGGAAATTCTTTCCGTCTCGGGCCGGTGACTTCGTTGTCGTGACCTCCTGGATCTCCTCCGCGGGAGAATGTGGAATGGAAAGTTGAACCGTGGACACTGTGGACCCTGGCGGTGGTGCTGTATAGGACCTCTTTCACTCACCCCGAGGGCACGGTTTGCAAAAAGACGAAGGCTCTGGCAATGCGTATATATCCTCCCGTAGACCCGCACGCACAACGGCTCGCCGAAAAGGGCGCCTCGTATCGTTTTTGGAGGTGAAAGTATCAACCGAGCAGCGGGTCCCCGCGTCCACAGCGATATCTGCAGGTGGTTGATTTGCTCTTCGGTCAGAGCGGAAAGACAGCAGAGTGACCATTGCGTGATGGCGATAAGAAAACGAAAGCAAGCAATAGGTGGGGTTAGGTCGTTTATGTGTCGCACAAGCAAAACCTTCGACAAATATTGAGGTTTGGGTTCAGCCGGTCCAGCACGGACGGAATGAGAGTGTTATCCAGTGCGGTAGATTAAAGAGCGAAGCTTTTTGACAGAATTGGCTTAGCAATGTAGGTTGTGGTTAGCAATTTCCTTAGAGTTGTGATAAGAATTTCGGTACATTTGCTACGATAAAAAAGCAGAGCCCGTTTAGAGAAAGCGTGAGGTTAAAGTTAAATCTTTACATTGTTACATCAGGAAATGATAGAGATAAGGTAAAGTTATCAAGTGACAATGACATGTTGCGTCGGCCCATTAATGGTGAACCTGTGTGCTCGCTTTGCAAGGTGTAAAGCTCACCGAAGCTTATTATCATACCGTTACGCCTTTACGCGATTGAACTGAATTCTTAATCGGTCAAAGGCGATGAGCCGCTTCTTCGCTTCCCGGCCATAGAACAACACTTCATTAAAAGATTAATTACAAGTGGCGGTTCCGCTCAAGTGTGCGTATTAACCACCTTCCGAACTGATTTGAATATTCAAACATTGACTTCGATTTAACTCGTTTTTTCTTCTCCCGCTTTTGCGCGCCCTTATTGTGCGCACCACCAAAGAGCGTGAAGTGGACGCGATTCGCGCTGCAAAGCAGCTTATACACTTTATTGCCAGAATGGGAAAAAAAACTTTTCCCTCCCCGTGACGCCACAAACAGTTCATTCGAAACCACCTCATGTTGGTGGTGGTGAGCGAACTTTATAACGCAGACTGGCTGCCCTGGTCTGTGCCCTTCCGATGAGCGAGCATTATTTTAAGAGCATTTGGGGTAGACTGTTTTTCTCAACAGCTTCCGAATCACGGCATTGAAGGTCATCGTAAATTGGCTTATTTGTAATGGGCGTGGGAGGAAGGGAAGTTGTCTGATGCTTCGCATGCTTATGCTGTGGTATGTTGATGCTCTGGGTAAAGATATTTCACGTGACAAAACGCGTTTCTCGAGCAATCCGATACAGACAGTGCGTGTTTGTCTCAAGTTGAAATACCAAGAAAGAGGATCGTGATGGTATGAAATTTCTTAAATTCGACACTGAGCAGAGCTTCTGCACTTGCCATCTTCGATAGCAAAAAGGGTTGAAATTCTGTATTCTTAACGTTCAACGTTAAAGACCATAGCACGCTCACTATTCTTACGACTCGTCCAAGATTTGTGGTACAAGAACGAAACGGTTGGCTATTAATAGTGATATTTGTAGCGAACGTTGAAATGTACTTCCGCCAATTTGGATCCACCTGCCCGCACTTCGTTGTCGATTGTTTGCCCAAACTGTGTAGAATCTTCCAAGTTTCGTTAAACAAGAGTTGTTGAGTTTCCTTCTTCATTCTGTTCATCTTGTTCGGTCAGAAAAATGACCATTTTCCTTCTCTCGTGTACATTTTTTGCGGCTTCAATGTCTGGTCATTTAGAACCCAATTCAAAATATTACCCTTTTAAAATAAAACGAATGAAGCTTCTTAATTTCCTGCCCAAAACGCTCCAGATCGCAAACACTTTTCCTCGAATCGTTTTCAATTCGTGATAAATTAAACACCATCGATGAGCGCACCGTCGCTTCCTGTGACACGACCTATTTCCGAAAGCTAGGGCCTCCGCACGACGCGAATGTCCGCTTTCATTGCGAATTAATAGCGCAAGATAGATCCCTGATGCGCAAACCCAGGTCGTGTTCACGCTAAATGGAGGATTGTTAAACGCGCCTAGGGCCCCTGTCCCCTGAAAGTCCACCAACCGGGGGGAGAAGATCGTTTGCTGCTGCCATTCTTGTGGCCGGAAAACAGGCGACGAGCAGCAGCAGCAGCATCATCCATCTTGAGAGAGGCGGACAAAATTGATGGTGTCATGTCTCGGGGGGGTCTGTTGGTGAAGAAGAGAAGGACCAGTTGGGGAAGAGGTGATAAAAGTTTACACTTCGCGGTGTCTTGTTCCATTCCGACATCAATCACGATATTTGCGCGCCGCGCCAGCCAGTCTGCGTGAATATGCGCGCGGCCACGACTTACTTCCTCTTCGTTTGGCTGGGAGAGACCGTTTCAAAAAGACCCGGTGGCCGACAAGAGGCGTTGCTGTAAATTGTGCTAGGAGGGAAACTATCATCGACTTTTCCTGCCCCTGGTTGTTGAGCCTCTTGAGCGCGATGGCGATACGGGTCCCGGCGTGAAGGAGCTTTGATTCAATAGCTCAAGTCAACGTCAATTAAATGGATGGCCGATGGGAGGCTCTCGCGGGCTCTTCATCTCACGGTTGAGCCCGCTGACGGTGCAGCATTTAAACCATTACGTGACAAAGTTGGGTATGATTATGTTTTTAATTCTTGTGCGCTTCCTTGTACGTGTCATTACGTTTCTTCAGCAGGATAGCGTGGCGGAGGACTGTTATTGGGTCAGTAATAGCACCTTTTCTCGTCTCGTGCCGGCTGTAGCAAACACTATCCGTAATGAGAAATATCCGACATGACCACTTAAGGGTTTGTGAAGCCTATGTGTTGTGCATCAGCACTTAGAAAATGAAGAACAGAAAAAAAATCACACTGAAACGAGCAGGCGAGCGGTGGAATGGGCATGACCGGCTTTGTGGAAAGTGAGATGTTTTAATGAGACACTCTCTGTCAGGAGCTGCTGCTGCGGCTGTCACCTTTGGGAGCGCTCGGTGTGAATAGACATCTCCCCCTGCCTGCCAGCCTCGGCTGTGCAGATCCTTTCCAGAGAAGAAAAGCTCTTCGCCACCTCAGCTTTGATGACTGGGTGACGAATGTGTGCTATCCGTTTTGTCTGTGTCGTGTCGCGTTTTTTAGTACACCGGAGACAAATGTGCTCTGGAATCAGAGTTTTAATGGATGAGTGGAGGCATTACTTCAATGAGACGGGAGTGACGGGATGAAAAATAACAGCCATTAGGCAAAGCGACACAGTTGCGATACGCGAAAATCGAAGGTGCATTAGAGGAGATGAGTCATTTTTATGATTTGAACGAATGTTGTTACTTGATTGAGTTTCATGGTTACTACATACATTGTTTGTATCAATTTAATTGCGATTTTTATGATTTTGAATCGCTCTAACGCAAAATAAGGAAAATATGTTAATTGACTTTTTTCTTCTTTACTTTACAGGTAATTTAACGACCTTAAAACACTTCATCCTTGCGTTAAGGTAAAATATGGTATTAAACCTACTGATCGATAGCGGATGGGTTATTGCAAAACGCACGCGCGCCCTCTCTGCTCTGCGAGCGACAGCAGCGACTTCAGCCACTCTCTCACTCTCCCTTTCTAACGCACGTTCTCGTTAGAAGCGAAATTACGCATCGCTAGCGCAGCACGCCGTGCGACGAACAAAGCCGCATCAATCCGTCTCGCTCTTTCTTCCTTGTCTTGGGGAGCATAATGTCCAGTGAACGTGTAGTGAGGGCATTGATGCTGACAAACCCATCTTAAAGGGCAGGATCTTGAAGGTCCTGTTTCTTTGTAAACCCCCGTCCGTCGGTTCGCTTTCAAACAGCTGTACCAGGTGGTCGGAATTTTTGAAGCGTCCCTTTACTTTACAAGGGATGTGCAAATTGGTTGAGGTAGCAGTGCTGCAGGGTAGGGCATAAGACGATGGGGTTGTGGTTGCTGTGTACGTGCGTTCAGCTGCTAGAGGAGTATGTTGAATGTTATTTTTATTGTGTATTTAAAGCGTTATTTATCAAAGGAATTGTTTCTTTATGTATTTTAAATTCCATACATTTGCCATATCCCCAATAGCGAACGGCTACAGTGGCAATTTATTTTTCATTCCAATGAGTTCAGCCGTGCTTTGGTTGAGGCACATGCTGCCCAGTATCTCCGTGAGATATTTGAACGAGGCAAAACAAAACGAACTCTGAAGTACAGAGAGGAGAACAACACAGCAAAAAAAAAATCACACCACAAAAGCAATATGTTTTCATTTTCCAGTTGAACATTTTTTAACGCTTGTTCGAAACACGTGCCCCACCATCACCCTGTTCCTCCTCCACATACACCTCCGGTTGGACGGAACGGACGGAGTGGGTGAGCATCATTAATTAATTATTATGGCCTTGTGTTTCTGCCTGTTTGCATTGCTGCTGTGCCGTTTTTTTCGTCTTCTCTTGCACACATCACGATGTTTCCCTCTGGCTCGGGTTTATGTTGTGCTGATTTTCCGTTTTCATTTTCCTTCGTAGCGTTCGTCCGAGGAAGCTGGAGGAGGGCGGAGTAGTGGTGTGACCTTGCTTTTTTTCCTCGTTTCCGTTTGCCGAGATTGCCCGGCAGCGAAGATGCTGCAAGCGCTAGTGAAGATACGAACGAGCAATGCAACTTGAAGTTGTTTTCCGTTTTTTTTTTGCAATGTGAAAACTCAGGGAGCGCTTATGAAAGCGCTTGATCTGCCTCCTCGTGTTTCGATCAGTCAGTCATTGGGTCGGTCGGTCAGTGAGACTTATCGCACGAGATACGAGTCAGCATTGCTGTATTGTGTTGCTTTTTTGCTTGTATGTTTGTTTAACTTGGTGCTATCTTTCATCATTTTCTGCTCGACTCCGTATGTTTTGCACTGGAGATGAGGCAGAAGAACAACTCAGTGTGCTGTACAGAATTGTTTAAAGGGCACCTAATTGGATCTTTAAAGTCTTATATTGCACTTCCCTTCAATTATTGTAACAAGCAAAACGAGACATCCAACATGTCAGAACGTAAGCCCACATTTTATGTTACACGAAACTCATCGCGCCTAAATCCCTGTACCCATGTAAGTGGATCTCGCTGTCGTTGAGATGATGGGTCCCCGTGAAACATACACGCCCCATGTTTGTCATGTTTTGCTTTTATGCGACATTGCACCGTAAAATCAAAGCACCGTGTCATGCAAACGGGTCGAGATGATGGTGAATACACCAGTCGAAAAGGTGCCTCTTAAACCACAAATACCACCCACGGACTCGAACGGCAGAGCGGGAGGGATCAGAGCATCAAACATCGTCCCTTACTTTCCCCGCGTTATTAATGTGATCGTCAAACGTGTTGCGGGATGAAATTGATGAGACGAAGCAGGGGAAATGTGAATAAAATAATTAACCACTGGGATGGACACCATTGCCTACAGGATGAGAGCGGACAGAGAGTAGTAGAGTACGTAAAGGTACGCTTAACTGATGTGAACAAGCGAAAGAGGCGAATCATCACCACCTGACCGACCAGATCGATCATAATTGGAGCTGCGTGATGGTGCGTTTAATGTTTCCGAGTGCTCTCAGTACGCTGGGAATGTTTGAACTCTTTCTAACTCGCCCCATGGCGGTCAGTGTGTGTGTGTGTTGGAGCACATTTGGTGAAAGAAGAAGATCATGATGATGATGGATTTATTATGATCAATTATGGACTCATGTTGAGTATCGGTGATGGAAGATTACAGGAGGCAAGTTTCTCTTTTAGAGCAGCCCATATCAACATTGACGAGCCATGTTTTGGGAGTGTATGATAGGATGTATTGATCCAGGAGTTAGTTTCGAGAGTGTTGAGAGTTATCGACGAAAAAGCGACACGTTAATAAACACCAAGCGTGTGTTGCTCCATGACCTCTAATCACTTTGCATAAATTGACACCTCCATTTTGGATTTCACGGCTTAAGCAAAATTCACAACCACCGCTGCTTGAAGGTTGTGTTGAGTGTGTTGAACCTTTGAAAAGAAAATATCCGTTCATTAGGCCCAAGTCTTTGAGGTGCAAAAATTGAAAGTAAAAACATATACAAACCACTGATGCAATATTGCGAGACAACCGCAAACAAAAACGGTTAAACTAATAAAAAGGGAATTGAAATCGCTCGCTTAAACTGCTCCTCCCCCGGGGGCTAAGGGAACACAGGCAGGCAGCAAGAGAGGGTGCATTAACGTTGATTTCCGGACCTTTAAAAGTCACAGGTAAAGCTCTAATAACCCTCAGCGGTCGCCGGCGCTCCCCCTCTGTGAGGTGTTCACGTCCCGTGAGTGAATCAACATAATAATGATGATTAGAGCCACCCGTTCATTAGTTGTGTGCGGGGCGGAAGAAAACATCTCCATCCAGGCAGGCAATTCATCCCGTAATGGGCCGAACGGTTTCCTAGCAACACAACACCACACCACACAGCGTGACGACGTTGGGATTTGGCAAAGCTCTTAATTTCATGCCCAATTTTTCACTTCTTCACGCAGCAGCGAGCTGAAGTGAAAGCTGGTGTCATATTTTGTTTTTCTTTGCAGCTCCCGCTTCTGGGATGGGTGGATTGTTTTTTGCATATCTCTCTTGAAATTAGGAAAAGGTGGGTTTGTCAGGATGAGAAGAAGCATTCTCCCCAACCGAGCTGCAATTAATGTCAGTTTGGCTCGTGTGCTGTTGGTCGTTTGGTGGGGAAAATTGAAGAAGCGTAAGGATTTAATGGTGTTATTAACGTGTTTGCAGGGAAAAATGGCATCGCTTTAAGTGGTATTTGTCATGCCTGTCGCAGTGTAGATTTTCCCTGGGAATGGAATTCAAAACTGCGCCAAACCAAGCTCATTATTTATTGCTATGAATACACCCGCCCAGCACACGTGCGCTCAATGCCGCAGACACAGTACCGGCGAAGCGACTATATAGCACCTTCACCACTCCCAAAAGATGCGATGAAAGCGATATAATAGAGACTTATTGCCGGGGAAGTCTATCGAGGTGACCATTAATCCATTCCTCCAAACCGCCGACGACACCTTCCTTATTGGTCGGCATGATGAGGGTGGTGTTGGCGCAAGCGTGCTATGAAATTGCCACCGGAAACGATTATGGCCGGGTTTGATCGCGCGTCGCAGATCGCGATCAGTATCGGAACGTGGAGGGCGCCTCGGCGGACGCCAACGATGTGGGTCATTGTTTCCGACACATCCAACACGCGGCCCCTAACCCTGACACCTTCCCAGACAATTGTGTCGCCGCCGCGCATGGACAAACGTTATAGTTTCGAAGCAATGGGCGGGCCGGGGGAGTTGCAGGCGACGAACCTGGGATATTATTGTTGCACTGCCAATAATGCGCGGGTCACTTTCGCTGCAAAAGAGATGTTTGTTCGAGCAATCAGCGCGAGCATTGTGTTCTAAGCTTGTGGCACAAAAGGAGGCCATTGAATGACACTTGAATTGAATAATCGTCGGACTAAAAGCACACAAAGCTTCAAATGATAGTCCACTGTTGAGACACATTTCCGGGTCGCGGGCTTTCCTTCGAAGATGTATTCCCGCTTCCATCTTTCTTCCTGGAGACTGTTCCTACGTTTAATTGCACCGTTTAATGCCCCCTAATGGCTGTCAATTCAGCTGTCCACATCGTGACTGTAATGAGACAGCAATGGGGCGGCTGGTAGGAATCTTTTTAATCGTTAAAATCTTTCTATTTTCTTCATTTCTTTACACCCGAACGATGTTGCAGCACTAGTGGGCTAGTTTCTCTGTTCGTACGTTTAATGCTCACTGCTCTCTAACGATTTACGCGAGAGTACAGAGCGCGCCCTTAAATGCCCATCAACTGCTTCTGCTACTGCTGCTGAATAGCTTATCCCACAAGGAACAAGAGGGTAAAAGTGCATTGCGCGCGCGCGTACCCTGTGTGCACGTGTTTTGCAAAATGCATTTTTGTAGCAAATCCTTTTGCGCTTACCTCCACCTCCTCCCCCTATTTGGTGTTTCTCGCGTCCGATCGACCTCGATTTTTCATCACCTTGCGCGCTGCTGCTACCACCATCCCCCCCTACCCAACCGAGATCACACTGGGAGCGGGAGAATGAAAACACACCAAACACGTAAACGTTGGCACACAGCCTTAGTACACAGGTTGCTTTTGCTCTAAAACGTTTGCGAGGTGATGAAAAGGGGGTGGTCCGTCTCCGGGTGATGATGGTGGCGGCTCCATTCGATCGTTCGATCGTCGTGGGTGCTCGCGCGCAACGAGAGCGGAGATAAGCGGCATGGGAAAGTTCAGTTCGTCCGTAACTTTCTCGGCTCCTTTTTGCTTTTGCGCGCGCTCTGTATGGACTTGTGGACGGAATCCGGCGTGGAAAAACACAACAATTGCATGCTGCCGAGGAGAGTATGCTGGGCACAAGCATACAAACGCTAGAGCTCGCGCGCGCGCGCGCACCAAAGTTCGTTCGTCGTCCGCTCCCGTGGTCTTCTCCCGCGCCTAAAGGTAGGAAAAGCAATCAGCGGAAAGCTAGCCAGATAGGGAAACGATAGATGGATAGTATCGCGCAGTGTGCCGGCTATTGCGGATAATGGAGTGTAAGTAGCTCTTCTGTAGTTGATCGCCGCCGGATGATGGGTTTCTTCTCTGGTGCTGGAGCTGCTGCTCGCTGGCCGCCGACCGGTGGCCCATTGCCTTTAATAGACTTCATCAATCGCTGGGAAAATTAACCCTCCCCTTTGGAATGGGTGTGTGTTGGGGGATGGGAGCTGCGTTGGGTGGCAAGGTTTCGCCCTCAAGCACCACGTATTTGGACCAAGGGAGTCTGACGGTGCTGGTTGCAATCTGCGGGAGCAGATTACCATCTATCGTTTGGGAAGATAATTTTTGATTATGTTTGTTCACAAGTCGTGTCAGATTGCAACGATGCTGGGAGAGTGGGCCCCTAAGAAAATGGCCTTTAAGAACGGCGGAGGAGGTTATTTGCAGTCAAAACCATTACACTTTGCCTGTTTGTATTTGAATACATTAAGCTTGACCTAACGTTCCCAATTCTACCGCAGTCGCAGGGGTTTGCACCTCGCATCGAAGTAATAGAAGGAACTGTTGCAAGATTTTATCGCACTTTTAGTCTTTGTTGCCTTCTTCTCCACGGTGCATGGAATCTCGTCCATGACTTATGGGGAGAGAGAAAAAAAGGGAGGAAAACTTATTTTTATTGCTTTCCTTTCGATATCGTTTCAATCTCTTCGTTGCTGTTGTGTGCCCGTCGTGCCGCCTTTCAGCTAAGCGATTATTTATTTCCCGCGGCACGCGTCACCAGTCACGATCACCACCGTGCACACCACCACCACCCTCCGGGCGCGTCAGGAAAGCTGATAGACGAATGAAATACGGTAGCCAATTTACTCTGACGGTTGGTCTTCTTCAGACGAGCCGCTGCCTTCTTCCTTCCAATTATATCTCCTAGCGGCTGAGCCGTTTAGTTCGCAGTGGGTTATCGATTGAGAGTGATACCGCTGTTTCATGGGGTATGGTTTGCTGCAATTCGAACAATTTAAATTAATCCTTGCAATGAGGTGCATTCGTCAGCAGAGGAATTCTAATCGTTTACTGTTGCAGTAGTACGGATGGATGATGGGCTTTCATGTAGGCTTATGGATGTTGCTCCAAGCGGCACGTGTGATGTAGTGAAGGTTTGATGGGCACAGGAAATTTTATGAAGGCAGGAAAATAAATGACGGGTTCAGTGCAACAAAGTGGTGGACGTTTATTTGACCATGAAATTTTGTGCAAGTCAGTCAGACAGCGGCTTATTTGCATGAGTCAGCATAGCTGTATTGGCAAAGAGAGAAGAGGGAAAAAAGGCATATAAAACAATCTAATAAATAGCCAATGGAAATAGATTGCGCAAATGGATTACTAACCACCATCCGCCTGTCTTGCTACGTGCCTGTAGCTGTTGCGTTCAGATCATTCCCAATAACTGTCTGCTGGGCTGTCTTATTGCACGTGTTCGCCTTAAGTGGAGAGTAATGGTCGCACATGAGTTGTGTACGGTACGTAATGTGTGCCCAACTTCTGATCAGCTGGTGTGTGTGTATATCCAGATCGGCACCCAAGTACAAGACAACAACTATTTCCTTTGTGACGAAACCACCACTATTCCATGCTGTTGCATAAATTGGAACGAATTGCTCTATCAACCATCGATCCCGTTTCTTCCACGCTTGTGTGTGTGTGTTTACACTGAAGTGCACCCATTATTTCATAACACTCCTCTACTCCCTTTAACGACCTTTGCCTTCTGACAAAAACACATCTAAAAAACGACGCGACGCAATGAAGGAGTTGCAATTGTTGGGCAAATCAATTCACACCCATTCCCAGACACATGGCCACGAGCGCATAAAAACAATTTGTGTGCGCACAATCCGTGTTTGTTTTATGCGACCGGCAGACGATAGGCAACCCCCATGTTGTTAGCCTTGATTTACTTCAATAAAAGCGAAACAGAAGTGGAGAGGAGTGCACTTCTCGACATTTTTGCCAACATTGGCACTTCAATTGCGACAAGGGCAGTAGGGAAGAAACAATCGAACGCGTGTTGTGTTACGTTTCAATGTTTGAAGTTATGTTCAGAACTCAGAAAAACATGGTTGGATGAGAGCTCAAGATGAGGTTTTTTTTTGGGTAGAGTTAGTGTTGGGAGTGTCTGGTGGTTAGAATTGACGTGTGGGTGTTGCGGAATTACCTTTTCAAGCAATTCCAGCTGCGTTTTTTGCGAAGTCTACAAACAATCCATTGAATCTTGTCCCCTAGTACCTGAGGATTTTCGCGTACATCTCAGTTCACGATCGGCAACAACGATTAGTCTCCCATCCGATCGATCGATACGGAGACAAACATGATCGTCGGAACACAATGGGTCGTTTATCTTCATTTTAACGATATCTTTATCGAGTACTCCCCTACGAGGAAGATCGTCTGACTAGCAGCGGGCAATGCAGCCTTCCACTCCATGTTGCTGATTGAAATGAAGTGCCCCAAGTGCGATCGTGCACTCACTAAACCTTTCCATACGCGGTGCTCTTATATCATCATCGTAGCGATGTGCCTTATGCTATTGCCATGGTAAGAGATCATCATCGTCGTCTATTTTCTTCCCATTCTGGAGGAGGGAAATACTTAAATGGAAACGACGGATTGGTGCTAATAGGTTCGCCGCCAGCGTGCCGTTTTGGTGATCGATCTTTTTGGCTAGGAGGAGGAGGAGGCACTAGGCGTATATTCCTCTAACTCATCCGTTCTTTGGGCACGATCTTTTCGTGGGGTGGTTAGGAAATTAAATTTTATTTCACTTTCCATCCAACTCGAGATCGAATCGAAGATGATCATCGCCCCAAGATCAGTTCACAATGCTTCATGGCAGCCAATTTCCGTGCCATTTTCCCACCCATCACACAGTAGTGCTGCACGATTGTTGTCGACGGGAAACGTCCGGAAGCTAAATTGTGCAAAGAAATTACTATTACTAAAACGGTGAATGGGGGGGACCATGGCGTGCACCCGCGGTTCGGGTGGTGTTATCTTGAACTGCACGGAGTACAGACGATGATGACGGGGGTCAAGTTCGTGATGATGCTATTATTATGTTTTTGGTTCGTTTTTAGGGTTTGCAAATAAGTTTGAGTGTGAGGTCTCATCCACACGAGAGTGTCCCATATCGTGTCCACTTTTGCACGCTTCGTGACACAGAGATTGTGTGCCTTTTTGGTGTAATTAATCTTTCGCGTGGGATTCCTCCAATGGAAAGGAAAGGCTTTTGGAGCACCCAAAACAGTCTCCAAGGAAATCTTCAATTAGCTTAAGTCATCAATGCGTTGGAGTAAATGTTGGACAACAATCGACCTGTCGGTAATTCTTACCCAGATTTGTTCCTGGAAGCAGGGGAAAAGAAATTAATAAACCATCAAGTAGTATAAACTGCCATCCCAGTAAAAAGGTACACGGAATGGTTTGTCGATGACGGGGCGGGGAGTTTATGTGATTATTGGCGTCCTCTCTTTTACCGGGATAATGTCTTCTTTTAGAGGCTTTCGATGTAAGAGGGTATTTTGCGGATCGAGAAGCAAGAAGGTGGCGGTTGGTGCTTCTCCCGTCGTGGAGAAGGAGGTGGAGAGCTAGTCTATAATTTCGCCTTTAATCCGGCTGTAAGTAATCTGCCTGCGGAACGTACTGTTTAGACAAGGTATCATTGACTCACTCAATTGGTAAGGGGGAATGTAGCCAGGCTGATTGGCTAAAGATGTCTGAGGCGGCAGGCAACAGCGGTCGTCAGAGCTTAATGCCACAAATGCTATCAATTTGAACTTCGTATCTGTAAATAGGAATTAGAGATATTTGGTTTGAACCTTGGAATTAACATTACGAGACTGTCGGAGCAATAGCTTATTCTACAAACCAATCAAATATGAATTAATCACTTAGTATTACTTAATGGACTCTATTGTTGGTTTAATGTTTGAAATTAGATTTCTTCTCAGAATGGGGTTTAATTTGTTAATTTCACTTCCAAAAAACCTCTATACTGTGATAAACCTTATGTGAGGTTTCTCTTATCAAAGTTATGATTAACATAAACATATTTTTTCCTTTTACTTATCATCCAAAATGCGTGTGGCTAGAAGTAGAACTTAATGCACGAATGGTGGCACGGTAAAACCACCCTGTACGTGCCTTTACCCGTACCAGACAATCTGAAAGGCATAGTGTGTATGTAAAGAAGCCAAAGCAAAGCATTGGACATCCGTTGGCGTGCGTCTAATCGTGCATGGAAGCTAATGGGTCAGCGTGTTTCATACAACAACTGCAAGGTGGCGACAAAAACTAAAAGTGCCAGTGAAAAGTCACACAACTCTGAACGAGGAGGAAGTGTGCAAGGCCGTCCCCGGGATGTCCCCGTTTAGTCTTGGCGCGCCCCTTGTTGTAAAATTTAATTTACAATTTTTCAGTAGAAAAAACGCTGTACGCTGCAAGCAAAAATCAAATTAAAAGGGCATATTTCAAGGTGGGTGGGGCGGGTGCACCTATAGGCTCTCGTTCTTCACACCTGAACACACAGTAATCAAACCGCATGTTGCATAAGTATTAGGTGTAGGTGTGGTGTGTGTAACTCTCCGGGCGAAAATGTGAGATGTTGCTGCGGGATGAAAAGCTGTCAACAGCATAGACGGATTGCTTCATTTTTGTGACTTTTCATTAAGCCTTCAAAACCATCTCAAGTGGACGCTGAACAACCGGAGGTATAGGGATAATGAGGGAGGTTGTGGGTTGGTCGGGGAGTAATGGATTTTTGTTTTACACAAGCTTCCTCTACGGGAAAAGGAAAACAATGGAAAATGATGATGATGTAAAAGGCAGCAGTGAGGGAAGCGCGTGTTCTCCCCGACCACGTCTAAACACTATCTCATGTATTTGAATTGTGGCGTCACGCGGTAGCACAGTGCGTAATAGTGATAACGGGACACACTGCGTATTGAGGGCGGATACTACTACGCGCCATCCCTTCCCGCCCTTCTTTCTGACAGGGTTTACCACAGAGCTTTAGGGCGTAAAGTTTGATAAAACGACTCGAAAACCCCATGCCTTTTGGTATATTTGAATGCGTCGTTTAGAAGAAAGGGCACAAGACAGACCCCACGGTAAAATGTTGCTGGATAGTAAGAATGTGCAGTAGGAAGTCTTCCAACAATCTCTCGAGTTAATATCGGTGGTGGTAGCATTGTTTGACACGAAATTACTGACCTACTACCCACTACTACTACACTCCCCCTCTCTGTATCATTCAGTGCCGCAATTGTGTCCCTATGTTTCCCTCGCGGCAACATAATTGGAGGGCGAAGAGAGTGTGTTGCAACAAGCAATGACAATAGCATAAAAGATTGCGTACCTTTTGAAGCCGTTGAAGCTCTATGGAAGTCGTGAAACCGTGCTGTTATTTTTTTTACCTTTTTTTCTTTGGCATTTTCACCGTTGCATCATTTCTTTCACAATCTTTAATTTTTAGTTGCTGTTTGTGAAGCTTTTCTGGTAATTTGATAGTAATTTTCAAGAAACATAAGGATTTAGACATTAAAACGGTATTCATTCAATGTCGAAACAGAGAAACTCCTGCCATGCACCGATAAGATCAAGACATTGTTTTGCAGTTTGGAAGGCTTTCTACGGAACCAATGAAATGAAAAGGGCTAACTGTACACAGAAAAAGGGTAACAATTTCACCTCCATGAATTATACTCGCTCACTACCCCGCAGGGGACAGGAGAAACGCGTTGCATTTTAGTCTTCAAGTGAAACGGTTTTATGCATTTCAGATACATCCACAGCAACACATGTGTCCGCCCGGAGGGGCCAGCGCTGAAAATTTAGCATGAAAGAATGTGCACGGGGTAGTAATGCACCGAGACGATGCTGGTGCATGCAATTCCCCAACCACCTCCGCCCTGTGTGTGAATGACTCCCAAAAGGGGCTGTGGCGGAAGGAGCGGTGTATGCATGCAATTCACCTTTACCACCTTCGCTCGCGTCGAAAACACATTAATCCATTCCGATCGGATACCGAATCCGGCGTCGGTTGTATTCGCGTCCCACTTTTCCCACTCCTTTTGTCGATAAAGAGAAGTCCCCGTTGTATCAATATGTCCCTTCCACACACATACATACAAGCTCGACGCGTGGTGAGAAAACCGCGAACAGAACTCGCGCGCGCGGCAGCACACGTTTGTTTCGCGCAATGTGGCCATTTAGCAATTGCTTCATGTGAACATACCGCGATCTTGCGCACCGATTGCCGGGGGGGTGGGGGGGGGGGGAGGTGGAGGTTGTCTTAAGCATAAAGAAACCCCCTCCTAACGGCTGCGTGCTAATCGTGAGCAATAACAGTTGCGGAAACTATATGCGGTGGTGTGTGGTACAAGCTAAAAATGGCAACCACAGGGCACCGACCACCAACCCGCCGTACACGAAAAAGGCGCGTTAAATGGGCTTTTTACGAAAGTGTGTTCTGCCCCAATCCGTGTGTGTGTGTTTGAATACAAAGTGTTGCCTTAAAACGTGTTTTCCGAGGGAGGGAGAGTGTATGCGGTGTGACATTTGAACTCCCATTTGTTTCCCATCCAAACTTTTCCCGCCTCAAGGGTGGTTGGTTTGAAGGGAAGGGGGGCACATTCTTGTAATGTGTTGGAGAAAATGACTTTAGCTTTAGTGCTTCTGGGTATTAGAGCGCTTTGGAGGACGAAAGAGATTGCTCCAGGAATATTGCATGCATCATCAGCAACGATACAGTAGAATTGTATGAGCAATCTTGCCAATATACAGTCAGCAGGTACGGCAGCATTCCCTGAGCTTAAAATATGCTGCATACGAGTAAGAAGCTTCTCCTTCGGACGAGTTGTAATTCCCTGTTTGTTAGTGGAACCACACCGCCCGTAGATGATTCATCGGTGCATTGGGATCTCGGAGTGCCAATGGTGTGCAATTATTCAAACAGCTGTTGGTTGGTCTGTAGTCTTATCTTTCATCCGTGAACGTCCGACACACATCCCGACTAACTGACGGATGTGGTGGTATGAACCCTAGAAGAGAGGCAATGCACTATAATAATGTGTGGCATTGCAACAACTATAATTTTCTCTACTGATAGAGCATAGTGAAGGTGGTTTGCTGTTCCCATTATCTGTTAGGTTGTGCTCAAACTGACTGCGAGTCAGTGTGTTGGTCGTGCACGCGATTGCAGCGGTAAGTGTTTCAATGTCACTGACGCGGTGTGACGCAACAACACGTCCAGTTTCTCTCACACCACCGCCACAAGCCACCATCCCGCCATCAACGCGCCGCAACCCTTTGCGCGATTGTAAGACACACTGGAGTTGTTAGTAGAAATGAAAACTCTCCAAAGACAAAGATCAGCAACAACAGCATTGATCAAGTCAAGGAAGGCATTCATTTCGCAAATGTGTGTGGTGAGAGATAGCACCCTCCTCCCTTATCGTGGCTCTGGGATCACAGCTGTGTGTTTATTCAAACTGTGTGCTGTGAGAGTGTACGCTATGGAGTACTCTAGGTCTGGGTCATAGTGTATGTGGGAGTATCTCACCAGAGCGGGAAGGGACGACGCGAGTTCATATTGTAACCACTTCTCTTGACCACAATCAACTCGAGGAGAGATACCGATCGACGCTGCTAATGAGTGCTGTGTGGTGTTCCTCTGTTGCAGCGTGGCTCCACTGTACACACACGGGTACTGAGTGCGAGGAGGTTTGCTTATCGTCGATGTTACCCTTGCTTTTGATAAGAGCCAGTTGCGGGTGTTTGTGTAACACACTGATAAGGAGGGCGAGAAGTGAAAACTGTGTTTAAAGTTCTGTGCCAAATGCGGAGCTAATATACTGGGTTGCGTGCACAAACGGATGTCAACCATGAGGTCTTTTGTAGCGAAAAAGAAGGGTTCATGGATCTGTTTGGTAAAGCTAGTCGTCCGTTGAACTATAATCTGTGGCAGAGAGCAACAGAGAGCGTAAGTAGTGTCAGTGTGGTCAGTCTTCAAATTCAAGACATAGGTGCAAAACTAACGAATCTGCGGTGACTCACCAGTTTTAATACTTTGGTTAGTGATCAAACGTATTTGATTTAGGGTGGGAATTTCTGGGGGGAATTTCTCGAGTGTGTGGCATATTCGCCGAAACTGGGAAGTGAATCTGTGCAGTGCGTGAGTAAACCTGTGAGTGGCCTCATTAAGTAAAAAACGAAAGTAAGCTTTCGTTTGCTGATGTGTGTGTTTTACTTACTTACGCTCGACGTTGGTGCCAGCGATATACCTGTGTGGATACTTGAAGCAGAACACCGCTGTGGTTCTTGCAACAGCGCGAAATAACTCGCTTGTGCAATACAGAACTTCAGGCCTGTGCTGCAAATACCGGTTTTGAAATCGTGTTTATTATGACTGCTGCTAATGTCCGTCACTGCCGAAAGGTAAACGTCACAACGTGACTCGCGGTAGAAGCGGCAGCAGCTATATCTCCCGTTGTGTGTTCTTGATGGTATCTCGATTAAGAAGGGGCACATGAGGGTACAGGGCCAACGGTGACGTGCACAATATTGATTGCACGGAAGCGGGGAGTCATCTCACGACTTTGCGGTTTTGATCAAACTGCTGTGATAGGTAGTAGTGACGTGGGGAAGAAGATCTCCACAGCCCAAGACAATTCAATCGAGGAAGCGATTGGAGTAACGGTGCGAGTCGGATGACGAAATTTGGTCGGCGAATGAGGGGACTGAATCTTAATAGAGGTGTCATACGGTATCATCGCCACGAATGATGCTACGAATTTCGTGATGTACTGTTAGAAACTACACACGTGGCTCTGATCGGCTGTCAAACGTTACAGTTCCATCGGTTGATCTTGCCCGAAGCAGACCTTCAAAAGCGGATTATGAATAATTGTGAACGATTGTCATGGGCATACACAAGAACGCGTGCAGGGTCAGGTTTCGACAGGTTTTGGACCGATGACCCATGAAACTCCCCACCACCATTCGATCAATGGAAGAGCGTGAGGGTGACGTCTTTTTTTGGGAGTAACTCCCAAACATCTCCCCCATTAACGCGTAGGTGGGTGGTATGGTGGTGGTGGATGCTGCAAAAGCGTATAATTTCTGCGTTTCCGATACCGCGAACCTCTGTCGGTGGCGGAGTGTCACTAACCTCAATGAATATCGCGCAACCATATGGTCGCGGTTGCGTGTGCGCGTTCTCTGACGTTTGCTGCCTGCGATGACTCACGCGCACGTCTTCGAAGGTTGTGATTGTGGGCCATTTATTATGAGATTTGCTGTTTGCTGTTGAAATTAGGATTCTACCGTTAGTTTAAATCCGAATGGTACAAAACCCGCTTCTTATTGATAGGATTGGCACGATTAGAAGGCTCAAACCACCATATAGAATATGGCAATCTAATCAAGTCACTAGGATACGTAGTACCCTAGCTGTCACAAATATTTCATCACTAATAACAAATCTAGTAACCCATGCTTTCGTTCTTTTGTGTCTTTCTTTTTTCTCCACATCCGTGCGAGTAGTTCTGTTTAGCTCCAAATCCATCGTTGAGAGCTTCTTCGTCGGGTCCAGCACTACAAATTGCTCTGCCAGTTTTATTCCTACTACGCCGCGTCCGTCTGGAAGACATGCATCATTACCGTTAAAAGATAGCCGCAAAGAACAGCAGGGTACGGAATTCTGTGCGCCGCAAGACTGCGAAATAAAGCGCGCCTAGGAAGAACGGATTTATTGCAGAAGTGTCTGTAAGAGACCGACCGCCGCCCCCCGTCTAGGCCAAACCCCGTTAATCCTCACGCAGCAAAAATGGTGGACTATTACAAAATTCTGGATGTGTCCAGAACAGCGACAGAGGCTGAAATAAAAAAGGCGTAAGTGTGCAAACATTTATCTAGTTTCTTGAACCGCCAATTGATTGAATTTCTCCATTTTAGGTACAAAAAATTAGCCCTACGATGGCATCCAGACAAAAATATGGACAATCCAGAAGAATCCAACAGACGGTTTAAGGAAATTTCAGAAGCCTACGAAGTACTGTCCGATGGTAAGTTGTGCCTGTGAGAGCTGAGTGGTGCAAATTTGACTCTTAATACTTATATCTCAAGTGGTGAAGGCGCGAGAATTGATATGACGAAAGGTTAGGGTTTTATGGACAAATCGATTTACATTTGGTGGTGTGTGTGGTGGAATCAATTATCGTAAAGAGTAAAAGAGGTTGGTACACAGGTTCATGAGGTTATGGTTTGTTTTTCCGTCACATTAGCATACAAACGACACATCTACGACAGTCGGGGCACGCGGAAAAGTGCAACCGGTACGGGTGGCGGCAGCACCGGCAGCTACACTGCCTTCACCAACCGCGACTACAGTCGCAACGGAGGCTACGACCATTACCATCACCATCGTTACGGGTCGGGCAGTGGCCGGTACTACGGGTCGACCGGTGGCCGGGAGAATGGCGGTAGCAGCAGTCGTACGTTTTCGTTTAGAGGATTTTTTGAGACGACGCCGTTTTTCCGCTTCTTTGGTAGAGTGTTGTAGTTTGTACATATTTTATACGCGTGTGTGCTGTTTCCGCATGCAAAATACCGATACAACAGTTGTTTACTACCACTACTACTACCACATACTACCGCTACTACTACTGCTGAGAGCGCTGCTGTTTCTAAACTTGGACATTTTGGCTATCCTCCTGCACCTGCGTTTCTGTTGTGTTTTCATTCGGGGAGAGTGTTTGAAAAAATGGTCCTTACATAGATTCCCAATTCAAACGTCATCCCCAATGGGTGCTGATCGCGTGTTATTATGCTTCTGTGTGTTGTCCCCTGTTCTACGTTGAAGATTCCCCTTACCAATATTGATACTAATCCTGTGTTGCAAGGTGATTGCTCTGTACTAACGTTGTGCGGAAGTTGAACGAAGAGAAGTTGAACAGGCTGGCCGTTACAAATTCTTGAAGACAAATGCTGCCGTGATCTTTCCGCCTGGTTGTAAGCGCCACTAATTCGATAGCAGAGTTTAGCATGTTTTCTTTTGATTAACAAACTTTTGTTAGATTTTCCATTTACTTCTTGTCTTATAATAATATTCCTTCCTTTCTTCCCTTGCAAAAACAGAGAAGAAACGACGCATCTACGATCAGTACGGCAAGGATGGGCTGATGAACAATGGATCCGATCGCTACCATCAGAGCACGCGACACCGCCGGCACAACGGTAGCAGCGGCATGGACGACTTCGAGTTCTTCGGCTTCCCGTTCACATTCCGCGACCCAGAGGATGTGTTCCGAGAGTTCTTCGGTGGATCACCATTCGATGAGTTGTTTAGAAGTATGTTCATACACACACATTCACATCTTCCGCGTTGATGGCATTTGTTTGAAATAACTGAAATTAATTATGATTGTCCTCGCTTTCTCTCTCTCTCCCTTTCCACCAAACAGTTAGTCAACCGGTGCACCAGCACGGCCGGCGGGCGAACGGCGCCACCAACGGCCATCATCACCATCATCAGCGACACTCGCACCCGCAAAACGTCATCTCGTCACCGTTCATGACGCCGCTGATGAGCTTCAGCCTGATGGATGACTTCTTCAGCGGGGCACCGCGGGGCGGCATGAGCTCCGTGTCCGAGTACACCATCGGTGGGGGCGGTCCCGTCAAGCGTACCTCCACCTCGACCACCTTCATCAATGGCAAGAAGCTGATGACGAAAAAGTAAGTGTGCGGTGTGCGGTCTGGTGCCTCCTTCTCCTCCTCTTCCCCGTTCCATTTTGATTGATCCTTTTTTAATCGTTTGCACTTTCTGACTTTTCCCATCCGGCAGGGTGTACGAGAACGGTACGGAAACCATCATGTCCTACGAGAACGATGTACTAAAATCAAAGACTGTAAATGGGGTCGCTCAAGCTATACCATACAACCATTAATTCGCTGAGAAATAATTAGCCGGCTATCCGACGAGAGGGAAAGAAAAAAAACACAGAGCTAGAGAGAGAGAGATAGAGAGAGTGTTGCAGCGTGGCAGAGATCGAAAGCAGCAGAATGGAAGTAAGCAGGATGGCTAAACAAACAATTATTTTCTCATAGCTACCGTAGGATTAGTGATACACATAATAATTATAATTAATAATATGTAGACCATTGCGGATATGTAATGACTGTGTGTGTGTGTGTCTGTGAGCGCGCTAAATGGAGTTCAATTGCGGGTTTTTTGTCATTTTTGTCGGGTGCGGTTGTTGTAAATGAAAGGAAGAAAGGGCAAGACAGGGCACAGACAGAATTTGCTCAGATTCGTAGTGTGTGTGTGTGTGAGAGAGAGAGAGAGAGAGAAAGAGAGAAAAGGAAGTGGTTTTGTAGTGTGAACTGTTTTTAAAAGCAAGAAAGATATCACAAAACGGTCAATGGGAAAATCCCTAGAGCAACTACTCAGTCTCAGGCTGCAGCAGAATGATAATTTTCTTTGGAATGTGTAACGTGCAGGGTTTTTATTTGAATTTTGAGCCTTTATTAAAAACCAGCTAGAATAAATCTCGTAGAAGTGGGATTAGGCATGGATAACAAATTTGATTTTTGTCGGCTGCTACTTCGTTTCAAGTTTCAGCGGCCCGCGAATCATCGTTCAAATTAGTTAGAATAGTCTTTGCAACCGATTTAAGTGAATTATTTGTTTGATTTTGAAAGCAGTTTACGGAAAATATGTTGCTGACCGCACTGACACACACTGGAGAACGATTTTAATAATCATATTGAGCTCTTCTCACTAGACACGAACGACGCTGTGTGTTTGGATGGCTGTAACCTACTCAATATTCACAGTAATCGTAGAAATAATACCACTTTAATACAACCCACAGTAGAGAGAATGAAGTGAGGAGGGTGAGGCATAGCTAAGCAGTGAATTATCCATAGAGAAGAAGAGAACAAACACAAAGCGAGGCAATTGTATTCCTGGTTCTTCATCTAGCTAAATAATTTCCAATTAGTTACTTAGTTTGTTTGCTGTTGTAATGAATTCAGTATCTCCCTCGCCCCTCCCATCTCGGATAACTTGAGAAGGATTGTAAAAGCAGGTGAAAAAGAGGACTCGCAAGGACATGATTTTGTAATTCTTAACTATTGCCGAAGCGATACGCGCATTGAACCGATTATGAATTAAAAAATACACAGACACACACCCACACACAATACTACATCCATGCACCTTTAACAAATGAGAAGAAAAGTGCTCTGCTAGTATAAACAGTTTTTCTCTCAATCGAGCTCTGCTGGAAATGAGCGTAAATTTCCTCACAAAGTGTGCAAAAAGCGCTAACGCAAAACAAAAAGCTGCTGTCTGCCACACGTGCCGCGCGCACCACGTGCTGACATTTTTCATCCTGCCGCGTGTGTTAGTAGAGTCGCGTTTTAGCAAAAGGAGGAAACATAATACACAATACCACCACACCTGCGTGCGCGCTGTACTGTATAATATGTTCATTTATTAATATTTGTTGTGTATGTTTCGTTTGTAGGTTTAATTTTCGAATAAGGATTTCGCTTATTTTGTAAGAGCGCGCTAAACACAAAAATAACAAAATGAAGCGAGAGAAAGAGAGAGATAGCGAGCGTGTGTGGAATTTGGTGAAAGAAGTTGTGTTCGATCGTGTGCTTGTGTGTGTGTGTGTGTGTGTTGGTCCGTATGTGGTTCACATGGGAGGCTCCCTTTCCCCATTACCAATAACGGGCAATTTGAAATGAGACGAAAATACACAAAAAATGCAGTTTAAATCCAGATTAACTCTCTTGCGTACTTGTTAGTAGTTCATCTCAAATGTTTTTGTTTTTAAAACTGCCGTTCATGCGCAGTTTCGAAACCTTCGGATGAAAAGTTGAGAACGTGAATTTTGTATCGCGCGCCATCTATTGGTGGGGCACTGTACTGTACTAAATGGTAACAGAGAGATGTAGCTGGATTTAAACTCGCACACCTTTTACACCATTCAAATTTGTATTGTTTTCTTTTTAATTTGTTTTTCTTTTGTTTACTTTCATTGAAGTGTCTATAAAGGAAGGATTGTAATAGGGCTTGTCTCTTTAACTTCTTAGAAAATACAAAAAATCTGTCGAAAATGGACGTTACGCGGGAGTGGATCATGGGAAGCAACCAGCAGCCGTGTTATGTAGAGTCACAAAATTAATCTCCTTACAGATATAGAACGGAACGAAACTAACAAATATATATTTAAATGTGGTTTCTATCCGAAAACAAAATCCTTCCTCCTCCAGGTTTTCCTAATCCTACCACCACACTCTCCCAGTTGTTCCACCAAATTGGCGATAAATCGTTCGATAGTAAGCCTACCGTGTGTGTGTGTACGCTGAGATAGAGAAACAGAGAGGAACTAGATGTTGTACAATGTTGAAAATTCAAACCCACCACACACCCAACTCCAACCCAAGTCTCAATTTGCTCGGCGATTCCGCAGCAGCAGCAGCAGCATCATCATCAGCATTGACGGCTAACATAGAATCACAGCAGTATAATCAGTAAAATATTCATGCAAAACCCAAACAAGCAGACACTCACATCTTAGCCAAAATAGTAAAGAAAGAAAAACATGAAAGCAAAAAAAAAAAGAAACAGTTAACTTATAATCAAACGACAACACGCGATGGGAAGAAGGGGAATGATATGAAAACAGAGAGAGATAAAGAGAAGGAGAATATCACAGCGACGACAAAGTCAAACGAAAAACCAACGCAAAGAGTGTAGAAGAAGATGTAAAAACAGATACAAAAAAAAACCCTACGAAAGATACTAAAAATATGAAAATATAACAGATTTCTGACTTTTGCGAGTTGATGAAAGCACGTTGAGTAAAAAAAGCCCGCAACATATAAAAACCCAAACGTTGCTTGTTGTAAATGGCCAAGCGCGTGTTTTCTTTCATTGCAATCTTCCCTTTCCCGTAGAAAGAAATGCTTGACGGTGGAATTTCGTGTTTCGTTTCGTTTCCTCAGAGTCACAGCGTGTTTAAACGTTTCCTTTTATTTACTAGACATTGCTAAACTTACATGCGAAATTCGATTATCAGTATTACCGGCATCATTATATAATTACAATTCTGAATCAGTTGCCCTTTTTCTATTGAGGGGAGCGAGAGAGAGGGAGAGATAGAGAGAGATATTTGAGAGAGAGAAAACATAAGGCGATACGGGAAGAATGCTCTTCTTTCGTATCGTTAATTGTATCGTTTAATTGGTTGATGCTGGAAAAACGATAACAGTAATAAAATGGCGTATCTTTTGCGTTTCCTAGAAGACTTTTTGTTGTGAGTGTGGTTGAGCAAATCGGTTAAATATGTGTTCTTCTACTATTATTAGCTATTATACCGTATAATTACACTTTGAAACAAATGTTCGTGCCCTTTCTAAGCTCTAAAATGGATCGTCCTTTGGACGTTTCTGTGTTTGTAATGGGATTATGCATTAAGTTATGCTTTACATGCTTCTGCTTTGACTATATGTGTGTGCTTATGTGAGAAAGGGGTATATATTAATGCTTGTGTGTAGGTGTTGCAATCCTATTCGGTTCGTGGGGGACCAATCTTCTTGTTTTTTATCCCACTTCTCTCTCTCTATCTCTCTCTCTCTCTCTTTCGTCTCTGTTCCCCCAAAAAAAGGGCCCGGTGTCCGGAGGCAGGATCGGCAGGAGGGTGTTTTGCAGTCTCTCGGGGAGGGGAGGGAAGCAAAAGGGAATGGAAAGGGAAGGGTGATGTTGGTGGTGGAGGAAGTCTTGAATTATTATCTTCTCGCGTATGCGGACACGTACTCGCGCACCTTCGCCTGGAAGCGCTCCTTGTCTTTGGAATACTGTTCCGCCGCTTCGATGTTGAGCGGGTCGTCAAAGTTTAGCAGGTCCTACAAAATAGGAAAGCGTTATTAAAATGGTTTGCTTTGATGATTGGTGATGGCTTGATAGCGGTCAATACGTACGGTGAAGAGTGAGTTGAGACCCCAGATGACATCCTTGAGCCGGCGGGTCGGTGCCCATCCGAGCCCGTCGATCGAGTTCAACCGGAGCAGCGAAAGGCAGATGTCTCCCTCGACGGATATGTTCGGGTGCCACAGCTTGGTAAGACATTTCACCTTCGGTGGCTGCAATGGAAAGGAATTAGGTATTAATCTCCCGGGGAATTTGACATCCAAAACCCGAGAGCCCGCTTACCGCCATGTTGTACTCTTCCGGCACGAGAATGCTAAACTTGAAGCGACCCCCGCACCAAAACCCTTCGTTCGGACTGATGACTAGCGTGAACTCGCTCAGCACGTTCGGATCGTGGAACGTCACCTTGCAGGTGATCGGCAGGTTCTGTTCCAGCTCCTGCACCTCCTTCACGAGCAGAAACTCCCGGATGGATATCCGCTTCGGCGCATCGGACAGCGGACCACCACCGGCTGCGCCACCGCCCCCAGCAGTGCTTCCGGTGGTGGATCCTCCGTTTCCGCCACCTCCACCGCCGCCACTGCCCGACTCTTTCTTCTTGCGGGCTAGCGTGATCATGGTCAAGTGTTTCTGTGTTTGCGTGTTGTGCTTGCCTGTGCGGGCTAGATAAGCAGACAGCCTTCTTTGCTTCTTGATCGGGGAGCAGTTCACCAACCGGAACACGATGAGTCACATCCGTGCACGGGGTAAGCTTAAAGACAAGACGAATGTATTGCACGGAATCAATTCAAAACACAGCGCTGCACTGCTCCGTCTTCCGTCCGTCCTCGAACTCTGGTGCTTTCTGCTGCGTCTTCACGGAGGATACACTTTGGCTTCAGCTGAGCATCGTCTTAATGTGTGTGTGTGTGTGCGGGTAAAACGGGGTAAAATGCCTGTACACCACAGAGAAACAGAGATTGTGCGGTCGTCGTCCTGTGTGTGTGTGTAATTTACGTTGTAAATATTTCCAGACTTTGGGTTTCTTTACGTTCGAAGGGTGAATGTTTTCCTTCTTCCGTCGTAACAAACTTTCCCAGCTCCCAGCTCGCCCCACAAACACAATTGACAGGTAGCCGACTCGGGTTGTGTGACGTTTTGCAGATCCTTATCGCTTTTCGCTCGTTTGTTTCTCGGCTGCTGAGAGCGAACAATTCAAAATGATCATTGCGTTTTAATGCAGTGGAAAATGAAATAGTTTTTTTCTAAAAATATGAATGTTTACCTTAATGCAGAAAAGTGAGAAAATTTACTTGAAAAATCCTTTCGTGAAAAATTACCCAATTTTGGGTTATTTTCGTCACCGACAGCGAAATGTCACATTTTGCGTAACGGGGAGCGATCCGTGCTCAAGCCCTCAGCCGAGCTGTCAAATGTTTGTTTATCTGGCTGGCGCTTCGCACACGCACGGTTCGTTTATATAATATTTACCTGCAAAAGATACGCAATTTCGCAATGTTTCGCATTCCGGCTCTGGTAAGTATTTTCCGTGCAAAAAATCTGTATTTTTGAATGATTATAACAATCGCAATTTTCTTGTAGCGCTTCATTAACCGTGCGGTGGTGGTGAATGGACAGGCTGGTCGGTTTATCGCCACCGGAGCACCGGTCTGCAACTCGACCGACGGTGGCTACCGTCCACCGACACCGATGATTGACCTGGAGGACAAATCGCTCCCCATTCCCGAGTACAAGCAGAAGAAAAATGAACCACTGCAGCTGCAAAAGTCACGGTAAGATGGCTACCCATCTCGTTTTTCACACCAACTCACTCTCGCGCCTCCTATCCAGCCTACTGTATCAGTCGCGCAAACGCGGTATGCTCGAGAACGGCCTGCTGCTCAGCACTTTCGCCGCCAAGTATCTGGCGGAGATGAGCCCCGCCCAGACGAAGCTGTACGATCAGCTGATCAACCTGCCGTCGAACGACTGGGACATCTTCTACTGGGCGACGGGCGTGAAGCCGACGCCGAAAGAGTACGACAACGAGGTGATGAACATGCTGAAGAATCACGTCAAGAACAACGACCGCGAACAGCGGTTCATGCAGCCCGACCTGTACGCCAAAGCGAACTGAAAACCTTCGGTCCTGTTGTCTGTTAATCAATAAGAAAGTATTTATTTGCCTCCTAAACTCTCCCGGAGTGTGTGTGTGTGTGTGTGAGTAGTTCTTAACACCGTTCAAACACCCGATACAGTTCCGGCAAGCTGGCCAGCTGCAGTAGCGAACCATTCTTCGCCATCTCCTTCGGCGGTATGAGATAGTTCCGTACGGCAGGGTAAAGCACGTGCTCCAGCTCCCACCGGTACTCCTTTTCCGGCTTTGTGAGCGCAATGCGCGAGAAAAAGTGTGCCGTTTCACGGCTGAAGGTACGAAAGCACTCCTGCTCCTCCTCCCACTCGACGTCCGTCGCGAGCCGTATGACGTACATGGGCAGAAACACGAGCGAGGGAATGTAGTTGTCGAGCAGTTTGGGTAGCGATTCAAGGCAACCATCCTCCCGGATGGAGAGATTGTAATACTCCCTCAAGACGGGCGCTTTTGAGACGAGCTTTTGTACGATCACGTCCGCCAGTTCGTCGGCCGGTCCGTCTTCCTCGGTGTAGCCCGAGGCCGGATCATCCAAGCCCGCGTGCACGAGACGTTTTAGCTCGAGCGGCTCGGACAGGGTAAGACGCTCAAAGTTTCCAAAGTTAAACAGCAACAGCTGGTAGAACAGTTCCTCCGCGATGGGTTGCACCTTCGAGAGGTACATCTTGGTGTCGTACTGGATGAGCACCTGCTCCCGATCGATCGTACCGACGTAGGTGAGCTCGCGGAATATTTTCCGCAGGTTTTCATCCCCATCCGATTCCACCTGCTGACGCAGCGTGTGGATGCTATGGAGCCGTGTTTCCCTATTGATTTATGGAAGAGAAAGATTAGATCCAGCTAAGGACTTTTATCGTGTTTACTGACCTTTTCACGACTTTTTTCTTCCTCGATGGTGATGGTTGCGTTAGTTTTGGCTCAACCACCTCGTCCTGTGGTTCCTCTTTTATTGGAACAACACCACCGGCACTACTTCCAGCTCCACTTCCGCTTATGTTAAAGAACTTTTCCAACTTTTGCACACTGTGACTCGTGCGGACAAACTTGTAATCCAACCGTGGCTTCTCATCACCGCCTCCCGCCATCGATTCGTTCACTTTCGAACTGTCCAACGGTTGTGTGGCCCCTGGCAGTAACGCCTGAGTGTATGACCGCGCCGCATTCCCACCCAACAGTGCCCTCTCCACGAGCAGCTTCACCTTCTCCACAATTTCCTCCTCGTGCAGGAAGTGCACCTCGTGCTTGGTCGGATGCACATTCACGTCCACGTTCTGGGGGTTTAGCTCCAGCGAAAGGTACACGAACGGTGCGCTACCCTTCGGCAGATACACTGCATAAATCGCATCAATCGCCTTCTTCAGCGCACTGCACTCAACCGCCCGATGGTTGATGAACATCAGCGAGATGCCTTTCTTGAGCGAAAAGTTCACATTCGTCACGTACCCCTCGACCGTGAGCTGCATCACCTCGTCCCGCAGCTCGATCGGTACCAGCGCCTTCCCAATGCCGGCCCCATAGATTGCGCCAATATTGTGCGCCACCGTCGTCTTCGCCTGCGTACGGATGGTGGCCGTTTCGCCAAACTTTTTCAAGATGAAGCAGGCGTGCGGATTGTGCACTGCGTACTTGCTGACCACGTCCGAGATGCGCTGAAACTCTTCGTTCGGCGTTTTGAGCGCCTGCTTGCGCATCGGCACATTGTAGAACAGCTCGTCGACCGTGATCTGTGTGCCCTGGTTGCCGGCGATTGGTTTAATGTCCCCCTTCAGCTTCCCGTCCTCGTAGCACGCTTTGTAGGCACACTTTTCGTGCTTCGTTTTCGTGACGATCGTTAGATGAGCGACATGGCTGATGCTGGCCAGCGCTTCGCCCCGAAATCCGTACGTACTGATCGAGGACAGATCGTCGAACGATTGCAGCTTCGAGGTGGTGAACCGTTCGCAAACGATACCGAGATCTTCGCGCCTTATGCCGGTCCCATTGTCCTGGATCTGGAGTGACCGCAGCCCGCCCGCTTTGACCGTAATTGTGATGCTCGTCGCCTTTGCGTCCAGACTGTTTTCGATCATCTCTTTCAGCGCATTGGCGGGGCGCTGGATGATCTCACCGGCGGCGATACGGTTCACGACCACCTCGTCCAGCTTTCGAATCACTCCGGGGTCCATTTTTTTGTGGTGCTTTTGCGCCTGAACTGGACGGCAGAAGCGGGACACACACACAGGATTTGTTTACAAACAGGGCGCACGCAATTGGCGCGCTTGTGGAGCAAGCGCTGCTCGAATTGGTTGTCGCGCGACCACTGTTTTCGGGCAGTTTGCTTAACCCTTGAAGTGCAACGAAGAGTTGTATGAACAAATTGAATTATTATTTTGTAAAGACTCAAATAGAAAACATTTCTGCTTTTGAGCTTCATTTATTTTGGTAGCAATTTCTAATCAACATGCTTGACAATTTACTGGGATTAAAATATACAGGATTTTCCATGATTTTAGGGAATATTTTCCAAGAACTTGCGAATGTTTCTCATAATGTTTTGAATTCGTTCCTCTTTTGTTGGGGTTCTCCAATCGTCTATCATTAAAATATAACGATTCAACAGATGTTGAGAGACAGTAAATAAATTGTAGAACCGATCCAAAATTACATCCAAAATTTTCAACAAAATGTTACACAAAAAACTCCAGGAGATATAGTAAAATCCTTAACAATTCCTTTCAATTGTGATGTTGAATTGTCTTTATTGAACAAAAAAAAAAAATCTCACAAAACTTTTCCCACCATCGTCATGTCCACTTACTCACTGTTAAATGAACGCTGAAAATGAACCGCGCAGTGAACCCCGTGAATGACGACCACCATCGCCGGCAGCAGCAGCTCGGTACGGCACCGACCGAGCCGTTTGAATCGTTCGCGACGTTGAACTGGCCGGTTGCGGCTACACGCGCGGCCGTAGTGTACCGCTTCGAGTTTTATTTTCTTTGGTTTTATTGATACCGTTTTCCCTTCCCCCCCGTGGGTAGGTAATTAACGAAAGTGTGCCCATGCGATAGCTATAGCTCTATTCCAAAACAACCCCTTTCTGCTGCATATGTATGAGAACAGAACGAAAGTGTCGGGACGAAGTGTAGAAGCACCACGTACCACGGGCAAAATAGAACGTGCTACAAATATGTGTGTCTGTGTGTGTTTGTATCTGCGGTGTGTGTGGAAAAATGTGGTTGAAAATATAGAAGGAAAATTCGTTGATCAAAAGCAGATATGCTTCGCGTCCCGCAGATTCGAAGAACGTGCGGAAAGAAGGGTTGCTTGTGAATGTGCCATTTAAAAAAAAACAACAACACAGTGCTGTGAAGATGAAGCAGCAACACAACAGTGGGCAACAAGGGAGTGAGGATGGGAGGGTGAAAATGCATAATTTTCTCACCCTTGAGCTTGGATCATTTTCGGCGATTTTGGGTACTTGGATGAGACGGCAAAGCTCGTCAGACACACACATACACTACGAGCCAAAAAAATACACACGAAAAATCACGGCCTGCTGCTGCTGCCACTAGAAAAAGACCGTTGCGCGCGTATCCGTAATAGCGTTTGTCGAAGTGTGCTGTGCGCCGTGCTTTTTCGCTTTCTTCGTGCCAAATTCAGTACGTGTGCGGAGGGGTTGTGCCGATTGCGCGCGGGGGTTGGTTTGGTGTGGCGCGAGCAAAGTGTGTAAAAATAAAAACGTGTCAAAGCGCGCTGCTTAAAAAAAAAGAAACAACCAACCCGCACACTGGTGTGGATCTCCGCGCGTGTATTTTAGTGTACCTTGGGCGGCTGTGGCACGGACGACTCAAAGCCCCCGGACGGATGGTGTGGTTGAATGCGCGAAACAGAGCGACAACGATGGGTCACCAACGGAAGAAGAAGAAGAAGAATGTGATTAGGGGGAGCGGAAGTGGGGGGTTCGTTTTATAGAATACGTTACCGGAGCGGAGCATGCATGTTGAAGTGTTGAAGCCGACGGTCACTACCGGTTGCGTACTCGGTGTTGCGGAAGGTCTTCATGGCGCGACGTACAATCCGGATGAAACAGCTGATTTTCTTTTACTGCCTAATATGGATCCGGGGAGTCGGGGACTTGATCCAACTATGGCGATAACGGGGAGGGGGTGCTTGCTGTTTACATTGTCCTCCGTTCGCTTGCTATGGAGCGACTATCAAGGAAGCACAATCATGCGTGCGTTCTGACAGCTGTCAATTAGTTTAGTGGTTTGCAAGCGCTAAGTGTCGGTTAGTTTACTTCCGATGAGGATTTTCTTACAATTCATGATGCTTTGTATCTATTGTGAGCTCTTCCACATGTTGTGTTTACATCATCGATTATAACACGTCAATTCACTCTTGTTCCTCAAACTTTTATATAGAATAAGACATTTAATGTTGGATATTGGGTTATTGGGTAGGGTTTTTCCTAAATATTATAATAATCGCGGTGCTTAAGGACAAAATTTTTGATTTCCAACTTGCTGTTTTATTTTTCTATATGAAAGTTGTTGGAAACAGTCAATGTTTAATGTAGGATATTGTTGGATTGGAGCTCAAGTTGTCCTAATGCTTCATATAAGTCTTTGCATTGTTAGGACGTATCACAACATTGACATTGACTATTCCTCGTTCTTAGATTTTCAAGCGAAATTGTGCGAAAAAAATGGGCTCATTATTACGAAGAAACTCCACTGGGCCTTTCTAAGCACTTTCCAAGAAACTCTTACGAAACAAACTTCAACATCTCTAGCTATGGTTAATTATTCATATTTAAAGTAGCGAGCATCTTCTGTGGCGTTGGGCTCACATAACACCGAAAACATTAAAACAAACACATGTGTCCCGTTTTGCAGTTTTTCCACCATCATTACTGTACTACAACACCTCTACCACCAGACTATAGTTAGTAGTATAGCCAACGGCGACGGTTCAGGAGGAGCATTTTAAAAATATTTTCCTCACTAACAAACCGCCAAACGAAAGAGAGAGAGAGAGAGAGATAAAGGTATTCTGATTTGATGCAGAGTGTAAAGATGGGGATTACATGTTCTTTTCGCCTTTTTTGCTTCTTCCTCTTCCTTCTGGATGTGTATGTGGACGTGACACGGTCGTTAAGTCACAGCTCATTTTCACGCAGAGTGTGCGAAATTTTTAACCGGGATTGAGAATGAGATGAATGTGTTTTCTTTGCATTAGATAGATGCTTGAGACATGCAAAGAATCAACACTAAAACCAAGGAGAGCATATTGAGTAATTTGACTGGCATAAAGTATTTGCCTATAGTAAAAACACAACCGTCAGTTTTTCTTCTTAGTAGTAGTTTACTAGTTTACAGCTATTATTATAAAACTCCTCATCGCAATCAATTTGCGAAATGAATCGGTTTCGTGCACGGGCAAGACACGCTTCGCACCGGTGGCTTGAGATAAAGCGTTTGTGGCGAAAAAGACGCTCACATAAACAAGAATTAGGGCATCGCCTCGGCATCACCATCCTCAGTCAGTGGGGTCAGAATCTTCCACCCAAGGAGAGGTAGAGGCACACGATTTACCGGTGGTGATGATGATGATGGGGGGGGGGGGGGAGGAGAAGACGGCGTGTGCCCCAGAGTGCAACGAAGCGAAGCCAACCTTTTGTCGGTTGGGCGTGCAAAAGCGAGTGTCTGTGTGTGTGTGTATTCCCGGGAGACCTCGGACGGAGGGTAAAGCTCATGCTGCGTGAAGGGAGCGTTGTGTTACTTCCTACCTTTTTTGCTTTTTTGCTGCTGTGAAACCATCTCACACCAACTTGGGAGGTGGTTGTAAAGGGAAGAAATGTATGAACGTGTACCTGTGGTGGGACTACGTAAATTGCAAAACACCCACAGACACACAAACACACCACCAGTAATGCTTTCCACACTTTTTGGGGTGCAGTAAAGGGGTTGTTTTTGTCTTTGATGGGGTAAAACGATCCATTCCGGTGCGTCTTTCCGGCTGCACAGGGAATTGTATGAATTCACCCAAATCTTTGTAAATCCCTTCCGTGGTTAGATGAGTTAAATTGGGATTAATTAAATTGTTTATCTATTTTTAATCCGCACAAAATGGTTCAATTTGACTGTAATCAAATTAATTCCAATTTAAAGATAATTTCCCATTTATTTTCTTTGTTTCTCCGTTCGCTCAAAATATTGCTTTATATAAGACAAAACCATCGCACGACAAGTGAAGCGATTACGCTCACAATAACACACGTCTGTGTGTGTTGTATTGGGGAAGAAAGATGCATCAGCTCTTATGCAGCGTGTGCCCACAAGTAGAAGGGGAGAGGGTGAGAAAACTTATAACGCATCAAGCCGCTCAAAGCCCAGGCTCTTCTTCGCTCGCACGCCTCGCAGATAGGGAATAGATGATTAGAAAATGATGAAATCAGCGGATGAGATAATAATGCAATTATAGCACACAGTTCTCTTGACTTGGCTGTTATGGGGGGGAAGAGGGACTCGAGTTCAAGAGAGCTTACTCATAAATTCCACCCCAAGCCTTTAGCATTTGCTGTAACACACGACAAAAAATCAATCGAAACGCGCACCGTCTCTGCAGTAATACTGGCGTTTGGAGCGAAAACGGGAAGCGTTAGCTCGTGTGTGTGTGTGCGTTGTTGCCCTGGCAAAGGAAGAGAGAAGCAAAATGACATAAAATATGCTCCGGTACCGTACTGCGGAGAAACTGGGTCACAGGAAATAGTGGCCCCGGTTTATATCCGCACACACACACACACACACACCCAAACAAACAAACCCATACATACAAACACACCACCCTTTAGTAGTGAGTGTCGTACAGGGAAAAGCAGGATCACGTGTCAAACGGCCAAACGGGGCGAATGGCTGATGTGACCTATTCCAGGTGTCACCACCGGTGGACAAATAATCTTCTCCACTTATTAGAATTTATTGTGTGCTGTGAAAAAGGGGTGCCTCTTTACTGTCGTGTTTGCGTAGCAAAAGAAGGCAACACGTGACACGCAACAATCACCCCCCGTTTTTCTAATTAAGTAATTAGTTGGAATTGGGGGAGAGCCCTTACTTCTAGCACTAAAACAATGCCTGAAATAGATCATCAATATAAGAGAAGAAATAACAGCTTCAGGATAGCATCAGCGACCTGCCGGGGCAATATTGGAGCTCCGTCTCAGAGTCGAATTCCTCATCCAACAAGTATTTCGGGGGGGTTTTTGTCGGCACACATACACAACCACTGGTCGTGTGAACTGGTGTGAAGGATGGTAGTGGTGACTTAAAAATAGCAAAATCCTCTGTTGGGAGGTTTTCCACCAGATCAGATCAGTCCGTTTGTCAGACTGACCACCAGTCAGTCGGCTGGCAGACCGGGAGGATTTGAAAAAGATGAAAAGCGATGCGGTTGCGAGTTGTGTTCGTTGCGTTCGCGTAACTCGTCTCTTCGCAAGTGAAAAATAGCATCAAACGCATCAAATGGCCGGTGCGGCAGGGCATTGGGAACGTTGGGCACAGATGTGTATGTAATTTTTCAATGCCATTTTTCCGCTTGGCTGTGTGTGTGAGGATGATCTCCGGGCAGACGATTTTCTCTCGCCACTCGGCCGACAGGGTCGTGGGGTCGTTTGTCTATTTGTGGGGAAGGCACTGGGAATGGCACCACATCAACATTGACAGCAGACGAATGCCCCGCCAACGAACTGGAGTGGAATTGGGAGCGGAATTTAGGGAAATTAGGCCACCAGCCAACAAAACCCATTCATTGTGGAATGATTTGTTTACGTTTTTACAGCATACCCGCCTTCCGTTTTGGTTGGTGGTTGAGTACATGCCCGCCAAACGAATCGATTGCAATTCCAAACCATATACTTCTTCCTCAGCATACCCGGGAAAAAACGAAACGAAACGAAACACTCCGACGAAACAAATGCTACCGATGCTGAAAAGTCTTACCGCAACGATGAAGAAACGAGGTGAATAAAGTTCTACTCTTGTAACTTGTAACTTGGCTTTCATGTATCCACCAAGATGTTTAACCTTTGTACTGGATTCTTTTTTGTTGTGTGTGTTTGTGTATTACGTGCTTTGTGCTCACCTCAACTTGCTGGAGGAAGCCCTCACGACCCACGATCGGTTGTCGTTTGCAACGTGTGTAAGTTTGTAGCACACATTGCCCGCCTGCGTCACCGTTACTGTGTAACGTCTGTGTTGTAATTTGTTTATTTGTCGATTCATGTTTACAAACGAACTCTTTGTGTGTTTGTGTAGGTAAGTGTGTGTGTGTATAGCACGAGGAGGGTTGTCATTAAAACACAGGTGCGTTCAGGCAACAGGGCACGATCGCGAGGTGATCGCGTGGAAGCAGCAGCGTAAAACTTCCAAATACGTTTTAGAAGTTTAGAATGCTATTCAACCTGAATAGATTTACATTCTGCTTCCGGTTTAAGAGCCTGTTTAAAGTTGGTTGAATAATATCGAAATCATGATCCCAGTCAATGGAGCTAGGTCAAAATGATCGCAAATGTAATTTAATTGCAAACATGCAAGGAAACATCATGCTAACGTACAACTTTTAAACAGCTTTAATGAATTAAAAGAAAAGAAACATCAAACCTCTTCAAATATCGTGCAGAAAGTACAAACGGAAATGCACCAGACCGAGCTGCACTTGCGGCTGCACACGAAAGCAAATAATCGGATCTAGTTTACAGCTTGTAAATCGTTTGGAATGCATTTTACCGAACGTCTGCGCACGCACACTCCAGCCAGCTAGCCGGTCGGCCACACGTACAGTGTGCCCTTTTCTCTACACTGCACGCTTATCGATCCAAAAGAGGGGGTGGTTGGGTGCGCTTTTAAAAAATTAATCATCACCAACCAAACCAACCGGAATGGTTTCACCCTCCCTCCCAGTGGTTCGTTATTATTCGCTTCACTAGAGACGGGGACCGGCCCGTAGCATGGATTCGATCACAAACATGCTTCCAGGGTTGTAGTCATCAGCGCGGTAGTCATCCACCCGAAAGTGATCATTGCGCGTCGATCGATCCGAACAGTTGCGCGTGCTTCAACGAACGGGGAAATAATGATTTTTGCAACAACAAAAAAAGAAGAAGTCATAACTAAGCATCGATTTTGAACGAAAGGGTGCGTCCGCGCGAGTATCGGTTTCCGTTCGGCTTGTAGCCGTTTAGAGGCAAGATTAACTCATCTTGGCTCAATTGCGCCATGCATCATTGCGTTTGGTTTTTGCATTAACCGGTTGCGCGTGTGATGATGGCGTCTTGTGCCTGGTCGCTAGTGACCGGTTAAGTATCAAATTTACTGTGCAATTACACTAAGTACACATGCCCGGGCAAAGGGGCTCGCGTTGACGTCAGTATGACAATAGTGTGCACGATGCTGCCTAGCCTCATCTAGCCCGTAATGAGGTACAATCGAATGATTTGACAGATTTGTTTTGCCAAGGTTTTTTTTTGCTTTGCGTGTGTGCTCCTTCTATTTCTCAATGTTTTGTTTCACTATCTTTTTGAAGTTGTGTACTTTAGTTGTATCATGTTTGTTTGATGCTTGGTTTATCAAAATAATTTGGATACTACTATTGTTATCCAAGCTTCTGGGGTGTTTGTTGTTATTTTTTTTTAATTTCATAAAATAATTCATCAAACAATTAAACGATACAATCCTGTCTGGTTCCATGTTTAAGGTTGTTAAAGCCACGGATCATTAGGCCTTATTATCCACTCCGTTTACGACCTTTGTCAACAACTTTATCGGCGTTTGTGGTTTAGTTTACTTCACGGCCAAATATGACATAACATCGGTAACGGGTTTGTTTTCGAAAATTGTTTGCCGACAAATCGAACGATAAATCGTTTCATCGGAACTGTTAGATTTGTTGTCTTTTTTCGAAGCGATTTGATAGATAAAAAATAACACACAAAAAAGCCGAAACCAGCGAACCATAACAAAGAGAGAAAGAGAGAGAGCGAGAGAGCATGTGGAAGGTTTGCCTTCTCATTAGCTCGTCACACACCCTTCCAATGTCAATGTCTCCACGGTCGGTTACATTTTCGATCAATCGTTACTATGGGCTACTGCCGCTTTTCCTTCCTATTTTGCAGGGTTGTTCTGCTTCAGTAAGGTTTGTCTAATTGATAGCCTACTGCGGCGTCTCATCAACGGGGGGATTTTTTGGGTGATCGACCGAATCAGTAGGGCTTAGTCGTGGCTAATCAGTGGTAATTAATTACCAACCTCTAATTCACCCATAATGACCATAATGTATGGAAGGGGGGGGAAAAGCACATTTTACTAGTGGTTCTTTAAAATGGCAGTTTCACTTTTTGTTGGCTTCCTCCCCCCTCACCCCGCTCACGACAGCTTTTAATTAACATCCGGGTGTTTGTCTTCGCCCGTTGCCGGGTGTTCGCCGTTGATAATGGCAATACCGCGTGGCGCTCCACTTATCAGTAGCGTTTGGCGAGAGGTTCAGTATACAACAACACACGATTCGGACAACGTAGTTCGGCTTTTAGAACGAGTGGGAACGAAAAAAAATGCCAATCGATCGTGCATTTCGGCACGAGTCTTCCACCGATTACCAGTTTGATGGAGTTGGCAGATGTTTCTTGACGCGGCAGAGAAGCTGGATTTGTAATCTGATGTCATCACTGCGCTAACACACACACATTGGTTCGCAGTTCTTGTTAGATTTGAGCCGAGTAGAGCACACCACAGAGGGAGAGAGAGATCTCAAGGTATCTGTGAAATTAACCTTTAACGGAAAACAATATCCTCTCCTCTCACCGGGTGCCACCCGGGATTGGTCTGATCTCACACACGCAGCCAGAAGAGTCGCCGTCATCGGGCAGGGGTGCGTTATTAATAGTGGCCCCAATCTTGCGAAGGTCCTCCTCGTGTGTGTGTGTGTTCCGTTGTGTCCGTCGGTTTATCGGCACATCATCGGTCCATGTTTACATTTTGCCACGACCCCGAACCCTCTTTTTACACGTCCTCCCGGGTGTGTGTGCCTGTAGCAGTGATTTTTGTGATCGATTCCACATCTTCTATGACGGTGCGCCATCTAAAGGATGGCCACAGTTGCCGGTGGAAGAGTGTAATGGTGTGTAAACACAGTGGATCACTAATTGACGTGATGCTTTTTTTTTTGCTGGTCTCAACCTGAACCGGAAAGCAGGGAGAATGCGACGAGAACCAAGTGACGCAAGCCTGTCCGTCCGTTTTTATGCAAACAATTACGCGATCGCAGGGTTGCTGCTGGTACTGCTTGGGGTGCAATTTTTGGGTCCATGGAAAGAAGCTAAAGATGATGTGTTCTAAAAGAATCTCAACGTTAAACTGACCTTCTATGCGATATTGTGTGTGTGAGTGCGTGTGGTGGTTCTGGTACGTCTTCCGTTGCACAGTCGTGTTCCGCTCCCTTTTGTGTGTTATCTTGTGCAAGCTTTTTGAGTGTACCGCCTAATAGAATGGATAAACAGTTATAAGTGAAATAGGAAACAGATGGGTGTTGACAGTGCCGTTTAACTGGAGGTAACATTGTTGCTAAAAAGGCAAACAGTTTGCCAGATAAAATGCTCTCGAAGGAAGCGCGAAGTTCGTTCGTTTTAGTGCCCGAGTCCCGGGGGTGTTCCTCTGTGCCAGCTTTTAACAACCTATCACGATTCGCAAATACAGCTGGATTAAACGGCAAACAAATTTGCACCAACACCTGTTGATAGTGCCGCTTATCAAGGAGAAAGCGAAACATTATCAATGCATCATTGTCGTGACAACAAAAAGGTCTTGCTATTTTTTTAAAATTATGTTAAATAATTAGATGTTTAATTACAATTTGCTTATGCGTCTGATTTGTAATTTAAATGCGTTTTATAAAATTGGATTCTTTATATTTAATGATAACAATTTAAAATAATTACTCAAGGACGAATTGTGTTTCGTTTGTGTTTCGTTTTTTGGTCCTTCGTGCCGGATTCTACTTATTAGCGATGACCTGACAGAAGCGATCATAATTCCAAATGAAGCAGAGCCAATTAGTCTTTCAAATGAGCTCATTTAATTATAATAAAGTGTAGGAAAACAATCATAAATAAAGCAGAGTTTGTGAGAGCATTTTCCCTTAGCCAGTGGTCGGCAAGGAGCATTGATTCGAAGGACATACATTAATTACTGTTTAAATTGTAAAATTGATATTGTTGCTTGTGTAGAGTTCCGCGCATTATTAAGTATTGAAATTGAAAGTATAGAAATGTATTCAACCCTTTCTTTTTGTTTATGTACTTGCCAACCCCTGGTCTAGACGATGCATTCCTGCAGTCCAACAAAATCTAGACCATTAGTCTACCTTTCCCTTAATGCACCCTAAACATGCAATGTGGCCCGTCCATCGCCTTATATGCAAATATGCATCGCATCACTTCCCAAAAACGGTTTGGACTACGGTGGGTCAATGACGCTACAGCCCGCAGTAACGTGCCAATCGTCTCAACGCGGCAAAATAACTCACAAAATGCCGCAAACTAGACAAACCCCCTTCCCAAAAAAGGGTAAAAGCTTAAGCGCAAGAAAAATGAACCTTTCAAGGTTCTTCAAGTTTCAGTTTGGCTGTTTAAAGCCGTTTAAAGCCTTCCCAGTCCCTACCACCTTGACTATCTGTGGCTAGTTTACAGCTGAATTTAGTTCGCGTTCGGGCCTCACGATGGTGACCGGTTTGGTTTGGTTTTGTTGGTTGGTGGGATTACCTCACCCCGGGGCTTTTGGTCTGTGTCGTGCCGGTACCACTGTTTGTGACAGTTTTATTTGGCATTCTTCTTCTACTTCGGCTTTTTTTTCCTTCTTCCTCTAACTCCATCGATAAAACCGATACCAAAACGTCTGGGCAACCTCGTCACGTCATCTCGCAATGGCACTCCATGACTCGAAGAAGTCGTCCCTGCGGTTCAACAACCATCCCTCCTCCCTTTACCAAATCAATGCGACGAAGAAAGGCACCGCTGTTGGGTGTACATAAAACCCGTCCCTTCTCTTCCTTTCTCTGATTGCCATACCACACGGCACATGCGACATTGGCTGCTGACTGCCCATGCGAGCGCCCAACGGTGGTGAATGTTAAACCCCCTCTCTGGAGAAGGCGCGCTGATGTCATGCTGCAGCACGGATTTCGCACGGTGAAGGCATGCGTAATGTTCTATTCTTCTTTTGGGTTGTGATAAATGCAAAAAAACATGTCTTTGGTAGTTCTCTCTCGCTCTCTCTCTGTTTTTTATTCTGATGATGATATTACACTGCAGAGTTGTTGCGAATAAGAGAAGGGTTTGATCGAACCCAATCGACGGACAGGTTGTAGGGCAAAGGTTGGTGATTTATTTAATTGACCATTGAGTGGCATCATTTGAGTAAGCATTCTTCCAGTGACTGATGATGTTGTTGGGGCTGATTTGCACACCAAACTCTTGGTGGTTTGTACCGTCTATGTGTGTGTCACCTGTGGAATGACATGAGACAACCAGTGATTGATGATGTATGATGCAGATACATCGACCAGACTTGAAGGCGCTCTTTGAAGTGTTAAATATTATGAAATCCATTGCAGATGCCTGAACTGGCAATAAATCTCCATAAAGACTTTTAAATATACCTTACAAAATACGATCAAAATTATAACATACTTGACTTACATACTTATAATATACTTGACCTTGAATGAGGATACGCGCCTGTAAAGGCCGAAAATGACTCAATTGTTGGTAAAACTTGATACAAATTAATCCAAAATACCTGTATAATAAGGTCGGTAGGTTCTCTTTGAACAACCTCAACTTCCTATAAACACTTGTATGTGTTCCGTTTGTCAAAACATTAATTTAATCCCCTCCGTTCATTTTCGATCAACCTTCACCAATTGTGCTTATGGTCCAAAATGCCCAGTCGATGCACATTTTGGTCGACGCATTTGTCCCCCTAATCCTGCCCAGCGGTTCGATACCACGAAACCGCAGCGATAAACGTCATTCGTCCAAAGCGTCCGAACAACGTAATGCGTTCCGCACAATTATCGTGGTAATCCGTCGACTTTATGAGTCAGTGGTTAATGCAACAAAGAAAAGGTACGCCACATGCTTGTCTCATGTTATCTGTGTGCCAGCTGTGCAAGCTGGTGATGTACCGGTTGGTCCGTTGTTTAACGAGGAGACAGACCACACACGTAAGGAAAATCTTCTGTGTGGAGATTTATGATCAATGGGACTATCCAAAACTGTATCGGCGACCGATAAGTACGACCGGTTAATAGCCGATAAGTTCACAAATAAAACACATCACTGCAGACCTACAGACGTTATGTAAACGATCGTAACGATACACTCGTCACTCAAAAGCTGGACAGGGAAGGGAGGATGGACTGATAGACATGATGGCTGGCATGGCTGCCAAATTGCAAACCCCAGGCCCACTTGAACTATTGATAAATGTGTGTGTGCGCGCCGTGATACGGGTGAGCCAATTTTGGTTAACCCTTTCACAGTTCCACTGAAAGTGATCGGTTCAATCGAACGCAAATTCGATCATCGTTAAGAATAGTAACTTCGATTCTGGCGGTGCCTATGGTTTTGAATTTCCTGCTCGATTCGCAACCACCACTTGACACGCAAGAGAATCGCAGAAGCGGAAAGTGTATAATTTAAACGTTTCCACGCGAGAGATGAGATCATTGGACGATCGGTTGAACGCGTCAAGTTGTTAGCGATCGTTTTCATGAACGAGTTCAGGAAGGATATGAAGGAAAGTTGAATTATTCAAATGATTTAGGATGTTAAGTCAATATCAATATTTAGCGGGGCAAGATGGCTTCACCCCAAAAATGATCGTTTTGCATGATCTGTACACAGTATATAAATCCTATTCAACATTAATTTTTCATTTCTCGTGGTAATTATTTGTCATTTCTCCCAGATAATGCAAACATTCGTCCCTTTGTGTGTTTAAAAGTCGTGCATTTTCGTGTATGTTGTGTGTCATTGTGTCCTCCATCCGAGTACCAAATCGAAAGCTCCCCCAAAAGTGTTCCTGTGTGTTGTTGTGAATAATTCCAACAAAAACCATAAACAATAAAACTGAACCTAATTGTACTTCAACAGTCCTAAACATTACAATCTCACCAGCATTGTGTATCCTTCCACATCCCTCCAAAACAAAAACTACATCCCAGAACTTTCCTCACTTCATCACACTTTTATCGAAACGAAACGAAAACCATCGTCCCCAGTGCGCGTGCCCTGCCGTCCGTTGGTCGTGCCGGTTATGTCGTGTGGCCGCGTAGCACCGAACTGCTATGGCCGAAGACTTGGCTGATCAAATTGACGACTATATCTGTGTATTTGAAGGAGCCGGTGACCTCACGATGGATACGTTCGTAATGCTACTGTTCGCGCTGATTGTGGTAGTGATTTCGCTCGTGTTTGCGACCAAACTGATCTACGACAAGTACGTACTGAAGAAGGGTGCTACGGCGACCGGTGGGACGGCTGACGGTGTCGGTACTGCTGCCACCGTGCCGGCCGGTACTGCGACACCGCTCGTGTCCGCCGGTGTGACTGCTGGGACGCGCGTCTCCGAACCGAAGGAGGTGCTCAGCAAGAAGGTAAGGATGGGTGGAACATTCGGGATTTGGACGTTAATTCTTGAAGATTTAGCTTAGGACCCATAAAGCACATTTCCATGTAAACAAGGAATCTTTTAGTACCTAAAAGTCTGAAACAGAGGTTTATATTTCACAAAGATCTCCTGGATAGTGGGTACTTTAGACATTATCCTGCAATCTCACAATTCTTCAGAAGCATGGCAGAACAGAATGTCTATTCCGAACTCCTCATCTTCACTAGACCAAAAATGCCATATCTTACAACACCAAAACAGAAATCATGAGCCTAAAAACGAACTTCATCTCCTCTCCCTTCAGGAGGCCATTCTGTCCCAAGTTCGTAATGGAGGCAGCGGTGGCATGGGAGGTGGCGGTGGTGGTGCCAGAGGTGGTGGCGGCTTCGGTGGAGGAGCGATGGGTGCCGCCAGCGGTCCCATGATCGCTCGCAAACGCATTTCCCGCATGAGTCCCGGTCCCGAGGCGCAAAAGAAGCGTCCGGTAATACCACCTTCCAACATTAATGGCACTGATCCGGTAAGTGTACCAGAAACAGATAAATACGGTACATGGATTCTAATCTCCAATTTCTCCCGCTCCAGCAAATCACGCAATGGGCAATCCATCTGTTCCGCTGGCTGTACTCCGACCTGGTGGTGGTGAACAAGCTGCTCCAGGATTGGGTGGCCACCGTCAACACGGCACTGCTGACGCACGTCGAGCAGCACGAAATGATAGTGGAGGTGGTGCGCGTCCTGCCGGAAAGTTTGCCCCCCAACATGTCGAGCATACTGTGCGAACCGACCGATCAACCGAACGAGGTCGAGCTGCTGTTCGACGTCGACGCTACGCCCGTGCTGCAGATCAAGGCATTCAAGTCGAGCAATCAAAAGACGGAAGTGTCCCACTACAAGGCAACGGTGGCCCGGCTGAAGTCACGCGTCAGCGTTATCGTGAACTATTTCGCACTGAAGGGAGAGATGAAGCTGGAAGGATATCCTGATGTAAGATAGAGGAAGATCTCCTTGAAGATCGTTTCGATGCATTGTATCCGTTGTTTTGTAGATCAAGATCCATCTGAACAGCATTGGACCGTTGAAGACGGCTAACGCACAGGACGAGAAGAAGCAGATCGATCTCATTACGGAGCTGCTCATTGGTTCGATGCGTGATGTGGTGTACCCAGTTGACTTCTCCATCTACTCCACCTGTCCGCGAATAATGGGCGAAGAGTCGGAGGAAGTCACCTCCGATTATGGCTACGGCGTAAGACAGATCGTTTGTTAAGTGGAAAGAATCAATCAGAGTTGTTGAACGATGCTTTGGCTTCCATTTTGTTATAGGGTTACAGTGATGGATATCGTGGCTATCAGGATGATGCGTACGGTACCGGACTGTCGGCATCCCCAAGGAAACTACTAGTCAAAGTGCTGAAGGCAGAAGGGCTGTTGAAGGTACATCTTAAGAACAATCAAAAGGAACACCAGTTCACTTGATCTCTCTTTAAATTGTAGTGCTCACAGCCTTTCTGTGTGATCGAGATGGACGAACCGGCCCAAAAGCACCAGTCCGCCTCCAAGCTTGGCCAAAGCCCGTACTGGGATGAAACCTTCCTGTTGTAAGTAGCTCCCTCTAGCGTACAAAAAAAAAACCCCTGCTACCATAATTGACGTTTCAATGTTTAGACAAACGTTGTAGCGTATAGCAACAGTATTGATGTTAGTGTAAAGTACGCATTATAGTCATGTGGTATGGTATACGATACGTTTCTTCTTTCTTCTTTCCTTCGGTTCCAAAACGAAACGACCGGCTCCTTCCCTCCAACCTCCCACGTAGCGATCTGTCGAACCACTCTACCGAACTCCTGTTCGAGGTGTACGATACTGTAGCAGTAGGTAATGATAAAACGACGAGCGAACCGCTCGAAGGAACGGCCGAGGACGATGCTACTAGTGACGATCCTCAGCAGGTTCCTTCTGTGGCGGTTAACATGGCCTCCACCGCCAGCATGCCCGACGTTGTCGACAGTACTACTAACACGCGTTCGGAAACGAGCGCCGAGCTGCCGCCAGTGGACAATGGCAGCGATGGTGTGTTGGCCACCGTTGCCGAATGTCCGGAAGCGAGTGACGCCACGGAGAACGATCCGATCGAGCCGCTAACTACCAAAACAAATCCCTGCCCGACGGTCGACTCCGGTGGCGACGAACCTGCATGTACCGATACTAACCAATCTAAACCCCGTAATGCATGTGAGTGTAATAATACGAAAAGATGCTTAGGAAGTAGTTGTTGATGAATGAGCGTATGAGTAGTAAGTAGTGAAGGTGGATATTGTTGCCTGCATTGAGTCAAGAATTGATAGTGCTGTAGTACTAAGAATGTGCGTTGCAGAGATTAATAGCTCCCTCTAGCGTAAAATCAAAGGTACCATCAACCTTTTAACGATAGAGAAACTATTTTTTAATGTAGGAAATAATCCAGCTGCATGATCTTTTCAAACAATTTTGTAACAGTTTGCCGCTTTTCTAATCAGTATTTAGAGCTTGGATTTGAAATTCAATTTTTAACGGATTTCCTTTGGATTTGAATTCAAGTACTAACAATCACTAACAATGCGTGCCCTTTTTCATAATTTCTGTTCTCTCCCCTCCCCACAGCTGGTGGCCAAAAGTTCCTTGGACTGGGTCTGGTAGGAATCGACGAGCTTGCCAGTGGTCCAGCCACAACACAAATCCTGGAATTGCAACCGCGACCTTACGAAACGGAAACCATTACCGGTTCCTTAACGGTTGAGGTAGTACTTGAAAGGGTTAACCACATCAAAGCTATCGAAGATACTAATTCCCCGCACTGTTCCTTGTTTAGTTTGTCTTCATCGATTCACCACCGGTCCCGGCAGCCCGAAGACAGTACACCCAGCAGTCCTTCCACGCGAACGGAATGTCCAACTTTGCCCGAGGTAAACCTTCCTACCGTTTTGTTTTTACATTCATCCTTTCCATGTTCTGTATTTGGACCACTCCACACCTCCCTCATCACCGATCATTTCCAAACACTGCCACTTGCTATTCTATACAATTTTTCACAAGTACACACATTTTTCATTCTTTTTACATCTATAAACATACTTTCGGTACTTTTACCAACTCTTGTTTGCACCTTGGTGTGTTTTTTCTTCTCTTGTTTCTTTGATTAGTTGCCTTTTGTTACGTTGAGTTTAGTTTTGCAACTGTTAGTTTGTTTATCTTGTTCTTTTTTGTTTGATGTTGTTCTTTTTTTTTCTTTTAGTTTATCATAGATTATTTAAATCTTATTAGTTTTTTGTTTGTTTCAAACTAAATTCACTTTTGGTGCACTTGGGTGTTTTAGTTTTGTTTTTACGTAAAAAGTTAGGTTTATCGTAGATCAATATTGCGAAGGTTTAAGAAATTTTGCATCACATGCACGAATCACTCTTCATTACACATTTTCATTTTCCTTCTCTCGTTATTGGTATCTCGTTCTTTTGGGCCTTTCCATATTTTTTCCATAACTCTCTCTCTCTCCCGATAACGTATCCCAAAAATGGGTTCAAAAGTATCATATAAAGCTTTTAATCGTCACCGTTTCCTCCTCCCGAGAGGATAATAATTGTATCCACCAACAAAATCAACAACATGCAAAAAAGAACCGCCACCACCACCACCACCTCCTTTTTAAGTGAACAAAGTATATTTTCTCACATAATCCCTCGATCGATCTTGTCTGTTATTTTGTTATCTTTTCTTCTTCTTCTTCTTTTCTTTGTCTATTGTTTCAGAATACTAAATCAAAATTTTCAATTACAACCCAAGATAAACAAAAACAAGACTTAAACACTTTCGAAATCTTATCTCAACCACACCAACCAACAACAATACCTTAACGACTACTATCTACTGTATGCGCTTCCGACTTATTCGCCGAGCGATCGCTGCGGAATCGCTGCTCCGAACCAATAACAAAGCTGTTTTCTCGCTCCTCTCTTTGGTTGTCTCGTTGAATCAAAGTCCGGTTTTATATTTCAAACTGTTATATTATTATTTTACTATTTACTTTTCTACTACTTTCGATTGAATTTATGTTTGTAATGTACGAAAAATAAACATCATTCGTTATTGGCATGGTTGGTTCTCGCATTGATGTTCTGTTGTTACATTGTTTATCTCAAACTCTTCCAAATCTTATTACTCAATTACGATAAAATTTTGTAAATTGTTCATCCAGTTTCTTTGCATGCCAAATCAAGAAACTCCACCAAAAGAAGTAAAAGTTGTAGGTTCTGGCAACGGGGAAAGCAATCAGCTCTGCTACTACTACCACTACTACTACTAGGCTACTAAAGCACAGCACAAGCCGCTCCACTCTCTACTACACTACTACTCAGCCACTCAGCTTTGTGCCTGGGGCCGAGAAGGATGACAGACAGAGCAATTATATAGGTAGACAGTAACCCAGTCAAAAGAATACAAACACCCGACCCTCACCACTATTTGCAAAGCGTTTACAGTCGATGTACAAACCCCCTTTTAATTCTAGTTGAAGTTGAGTGCTTATATCAAACCAAATACTTCCAAAAAGTATATGTATAATTGCACTGAGAGAGAGAGAGAAAGAGATAGAGAGGGAGAGATCTATGTGAGTAAAGATATTTTTGCCTGCTGCGCACCGACAACCACCAAATTAATCTACGCCACTAATCGGGATGGTTTTGTGCGTTTTTTTCTTTTTGAAGACTAACGATAACATCAACACTTCAAAGACATAATTGAAGCCGATTTTAAGACTTCCATTTCTTGCTCGAAATTTAACAGACAAATCATCTGCATGTGCTTCCTTCACCAAAAACAAAACGATAATACTCTCTTGGAAACGAGCTATTGGTTCTCGATGTGTTTGATTTACCTCTTGTCCCCAAACAAAAATCCACTCTTGCAAGAGTGATCCTCGTCTTCCCAGTTTTTCCTGGAGAGAAAATGTCCCTCCGGGGTCGTCCCATCAGGCTTGAAATGGTTTCCTTTCTATTTTTTTCGAACCGATTTTAAAAACTGTGTGGTTTTGTGATTGTTTTTCACATGCGAAGGCTGATCCTTGATTTCTCATTACGATTGTTTTCCCCCCAGATGCCGTCACGAGTACGCCCGGTCCGGGAAGTCCGGGCAAGACCGCAGCTAACCAGGCGATGGTCAACGGATCGCAGAGTAGCTCCCCGATGTCACCTTCCTCACCGTCCAAGCAGCTGTCGAACAAGGCGCAGGCGATGGCAGAGCGTAACCAACGGTTCCAGGCAGCCGAAGCTAACCGGATGGTAGGAAACGATCCTTCTAGCATATCTCAACTCAACCATAATCTTTATATGCTTATCTCTTCCAGAACAATTCCTTCCTCAAGCCGACCGCAACGGGTCAGCTGAACTCTCTCAACGGCATGGGCAAATCTGAATCCACACCGGCATCGCCGGCCCTCTCCTCCACCTCTGCCACCTCCCAGTCCATGACGGCTAGCCTGAGCAACAGTGCGCCGGTGAGTGTAAACTCGGCGCCACCCGTGAAGAAGCCGCGCAACATCTTCGGCACACTGCGCAACAAGCTGACGCCCTCGAAGAAGTCGAAATCGCTGGACGTGCCCCAGTACAGCCCGACCACGCCCGGAGGTAACGTGCGGAGCGCATCGTCAACGCTCAGTCGAGGATCATCGATCGATCAAAGTTGGTTGACGACAATGCATGCGCTCACGCCTCCTCACTCGGATTATTAATGTATGCGTATTTTTTCCCCTTAGGATCGAACATTTTCCGCAACCTGTCACGCAAGTCGTCCATCTCGGAGTCGTCCGCCATCTCGGGTCTGTCGACGGGCAGCGGGCGAACGTACGTGCACGAGGAGTCGACGCTGCTGCTCGAAACGACCGAGAACAACGTGGTGCGCCACTATCTCGTGCCGCTCGAGGTGGCCACCAAGCAGAAGAACTGGAAGCGCAAGGGTACCAAGCTGCACATCTACAACGATCACACGTTCGTGGCGAAACACATCCCAGGGTTAGTGGCGTCCAGCACGCTCCACCACACTGCAACAAGCACTACTAACTGTGTCTGCTTTATTTCCAGTGGCATCCTGTGCTTTGTCTGCAACCGCAGCATACCGAGGCGCCCGGGCAAGCAGGGCTACGAGTGTCGGGACTGTGCGATCCAGTGCCACAAGCCGTGCCACGTGCGGGCTCCCCAGGCCTGCCCGAACCCGAAAATACTGTCCATGCAGCTGTAAGTATGCGAGGAACAGCATAGCAAGTGGTAGATAATTGGTGATGGGATTTCCCCGTTTTTTTGTTTCAACTGCGTAGCCTCTCCATTTCCCCCAACTATTTAGGCTGTTTTGTTTAAATATCTTCCCTTTACCATTCCACTTCCATTCTTTTCCCAAAGGTCTTCACTACCCGTACTTAGAGATTAGTGTGGGGGCCGGCACACCAACAACCGATGAACCGAAAAACAGAACCCTCCTCCCCCTTTGCTGCGTACGCTCTTGCCGTTTTGTTGTACCACACACCTTGTTACTCGCGGGTCGCTCTCTGCATCACTCTTTCCCCACATGTGTCGAACTCGATCGAACATTTTGGCTTCTTATAGTCTTTATCTTTTTGTTAAATGTTCTAAAAGGAAATCATTTTTTGGGCTTCCTTTAGAAGAATTAAATGGAAAATAAGCCAAAACAGTCGTAGAGAGTAACTGCTTCAGAAAGCTTCCTTCCCGTACATCCCCCCGCATTGCAACTTTCCAACAAATCTGCGAACCGTTTCGTAAGTGTGTCCCTAGAATACAATGTCCGTTTTTATTGCTGCTTCAGCTCGTTGTGCTAACACAAAATTGGCTCTCTGGCTGTGTTTACCATTCTCTGCTGGGTAAATTTTTACCCGTGTCGTAATTTATTCTGAAGTGTTGATGAGTTTTGTTTTTGATTTTTGAGAATTTACTCCAAACAATACTTATTTTTACTTTAATTTGTGCTATTTTACTTTTTTTCTCTTTATGTTTTGTGTTATTGTGTGTGTGTTTTTGTCTCTTCTAAGTTTTTTTTCTTATTTTTTATAATTGCTTACCAATTTTTAAGTTCATTCTAACTCCTTACTATTGCTAATAACAAAATTGTATGCTCCTATTTGTGCTTTCAAACTCTCTGTAAGCGAGTGTCACTAAACGTGAATGTACGATTTTCACCCCAAACAATACTAATCCATTTTTATCCTTCCAGTTTGCGGTGGCCCTGGACACACTAAGGACACACCAGTTTCCCCCAAAGAGACCTCCCCGGGGAACGGACAACAAACAACTCTCTGCCAAAGGAGCATTTATACAGAGAAAACAACTACTACCACTAATAGATCGGCTAAAGGACGCTAAACGGCTAGTGGAAAAGAAAAGCAAAAGCGGAGAAGAAAGTGAAAGGAACAAAAAGCACACAACAAGTTAGGATAAGCAAAGTGTATCATTCGGGTAACGAAATGAATCAACGCAAACAAAAACAAACGAAAAAAACGGGATACAAAAATGGGGAAATTTAAGCTGCTGCTTATTTTTGCTACAACGTATTTCATTAATCAAAACTTCCTGCAAAAAAAGTGTAAAAATGGCTAAAACTCTAAAACATATAAAAAGAAGAAACCAATCCTCTCGAACGCTACAGCGCTTTCTAAGACAAACTCTATATGAAAACGATCTTTCGAAAACAAAAAGCAAACGTATAACAGAATATAACGATAGGCATGTTGCGTTGCGAACCGTTTGAATGCACCTGTGTTTGTGCCCGCGCAACAGGCTTTTGCTCGCGCAGCAAATTCGTCTTTCTCGCACACTGTGTTTCAACATTAGCTCTCTTTTTCTCACGCTTTCTTCTAAACCTTTTACCTCTCTACTGCTCTTTGTAACGTTTCTCTCGTGTTAAAAGAATACATTTTCTATAATATAGTCAACAAAAAAAAAAGGTTAACATTGTACAGTACAGGATGAGGGTGAGGGACGACGCGCGTACAACTATGTTCGGTTTAGTATAGCAGCATGTGTTTAGAAGGAAAACAGTGCCTAATGGATTATGGGTTACAGCGAGGATCTGAGCGTATTAGTCATTACAATGTAAGAACAACCCGTGGGCGCCAGGGAATGGTAGAAAGTGGTCCCGACAAAAAGTCCAGGTATAAGTGGAATTCATATTAATTTATATCTAACACTAGGGGAAGCAGTACAGCGTATCTGAAATGGTAGGGCAGAGATTGAAATTTTCAAATCGTTTCGTTCGACAAAACAGAAACCATGCTAAATACCTCTCTCTCGAATCTGTATACCGTGTGACCAAAAACCGTGATTACAATCAGCAAACAACAGTGCAGTGGAACCGATTGAACGATTTTTTGTTTGCAAACGATAAAACGAATCAAGGCTTTAATTAAGTGCATCAAATGCAGCTAAATCAAAATGTTGACCGTTAGATAGGTCCGTTTAGTTTGTCACGTTGTTAACACGCTTCCGCCGATCCCGTCACAGAGCACAACAACACAGTTTCGTTTTTTGTAGATGTTTCTGTTACTGCGATGTTTTGTATTGTGTACGATTATGTTGCTTTTAATACGTTTACTAATGACTATTGTTATGCCCGTTACGAATCTGATTTGTGAGATGATCACGTTGTGTTGAAAGGTAATGAAACGTTAATTTAACAAACAAACAAAACCCGAATAAAGTCAGTTAAAGGTGAAAGTGTCAATGAATAAACGTTAATATTGTTTAAAATGATGGTGCATGATGGATATAACTACTTACTTACAATCACTCTCCTTCCATCGTCATCTGATTTCTTCTTCAAACGACAAGCTTCTCATTGTGTTAGTCGTAGTTTTTCGAATTTTTCACATCTGTATGAGAATATTCATAGTTAGTTGAAGGAAACGTTTTTTTTTCCTTATTTAGTTCATTTATTGTTCAGAGGGATTACTTCTACGAAATAGTTCATCTAAAAACGAATCTCTCATGTAGACACTCGTAAGCTAAATCGACCGAAATACACGCCGTTATATCTAATTACTTTCCGCGGGGGGGAAATCGAACATTTCTCCATGTACATAATAAACCCTGACACTGGCTAAATTCGAACGATGTGTTGCAACATTTGGTCAACTGCGGTACGCGCCACTACACGGTACACAGCATAAACACCTTGCGAAAGCATTTCCTTCCTTTTCACTCAGTCCACTTAACTACGGACTAACGTAAAAAAAACGAGTAACTTATATGCAACTTTGCAATTTCCCACAATTGTCTCCTCTCACCTCAGTATTGTGCGTCGCGGTACGCGTGGAAAAAGCGCACAATATCTCGGGCAGATTCGGCGCCCGGCAGATGTACTTGTGGCCGTAGTGGCTGCTCTGCTCGAACCGATGGAACTCGATCGGGCCCCACGATTTGCCCCGCGTGTCTAGCGCTTTGCGGTAAAGCTGGTGGGGGGGAGTAGAAGAAAGCTGTACTACTGCAACAGCCATGTTGATGGGAGCGTGGAGCGCCCATTACACTTACCTTATAGCCTAATTCAAATGGCACCACGAGATCGTCCTCCGCGTGCAGTATCAGCACCGGCTGACGGAACTCGGCAATATGCTGGTCGGACTCGAAGCGCAGCTTATTCTTGTACATTGGTCTGGAGATCAGGTAGTCGAACCATGGCAGGTGACGGTATAACTACAAAGAAAAAACAGGAGCGCAATGGTCATTTATAATCAACTCCGCAAGCACATACAACCGATCGCTCACCTTTGAAAATGGATGGGCACATATCTCTTCCTTGATGTTGTTAAACGGACTCTCCAGTACGACCGCTTTCGGCCCGGGCAGGCTCATCTCGGTCAGCAGCGACAGCAGATGCGTGGAAACGCCCGTGCCGAGCGAATGGCCCCACAGGTAGACCGGATTGTTGGTGATGCTCGTGATGTACTGATACACGGCCAGCGCATCGTACACGACGCCCAGCTCGGACGGGGACAGGTTGGCCGAATCACCGTACCCACGGTAGTCGATCGCTATCACGTGGTAGTTCAGCGCCCGTAGCATCTGGTACAGCTCGACCCGGTGCGGAGCGCCGCGCGATGCCGTATTTCCGTGCAGGTACAGCACCACATCGTTCGTCGTGGCCCGCAGCGTCTCCTCGAACAGGTCGCGCTGGTGTTTCTCATCGGTTAGCTTAAACCCGTCCGAGCGCAGCACTTTTTCGATCCCTTTGTAACGATCACCGGCGTGATGTTTTTCATCGGCAACGATGCTACCACCGTTGCTCGTAACGCCATCGATCGTTGGTAGCGTTTTGTTTGCTATCGTTCGCTGGGGAAGCAGTAAGGGAAATAATTGTTAGAAAATATGCGTCCTCATTGCTGCAAAGTAAAGTTTTGCTTTTATCGCTAAATTTCCTGCCAAAGTGATGACTCAAGCGTTGTAAATTCCCGTCAACTGAAACTAGAAGTCACTCCAGGAGTGCCATTGATAATCGCTCTGTTTATCAAACGATTAAGCTTGACTAATATTTCTAGTGACACTGATAAAAGCAACATCTTGGAGCCATTTCTAACAATGTAAGTTAGTGTGAGTCGTCAATCAGCTTGTTGCTATCGTTTTTAAAAAGAGGCTCTTTCTCTTCAACAAAATAATTGAAAGAAAAAGAGCAAAACTAGACAACAAAGGTGTTCAATTTGCTTTTCCAATGTGTTTACAATTTCAATCAATCAAATCTTTTTTCTTAGCTTCGTTTTTCTCTCTCGTTCATGTGAAAGCCAACACTTGGTGCGATGAAATTGAGGCATACAATATTCATATCCATACACCATCGTTTTGTTCCGTTCCACAAAGCAAGTTAACAGCCAAGCTACAACGAAAAACTACGTTAATAAATCGTAAAGCAATAACGGAACGGTGGCAGCATTACATTAATTATTTCACTTCACTTATTGATTTCCTTCTTTCCTGATAGTCTGTTTTCCTTGAAAAACGGCCCTTGGTAAAATGGAAAGACCAACAACACTCCCTTAACTTAGCCTTGTGGGAGCATTTTCCGTTTTTTCCCTGTTCCCCTATCTCCCCCTTGTAGCTAATTGCATAATGGATCAAAATGATCGTAACCCTCCCGGCACCTGGCCCCGGCACCAAGGTCTCACCCGTCTCCCCCAGCCGAATGGCGACGCGCGACCAAAAACCGAATGCTGTGCGCGCAGCATTTGGTTGACAAAATTGTAAAAATAACCTCCGCACGTAAAAGTAGTAGCTTCGTCGCGGCGATCGAGCGTTCCGCGGCAAAGGGGGATGATTGAAGCGTGCGCTTGAGGCAAATTCGCACGGAGCGCATCATTACGGTGGATGCACGCCACGATCATCTGCTGCCACGCTTGCCCCTTACCTCGTCGACGTGCAGTTCCTTTGCATAGCGGCGCACCAAATCGAGCGGCAGCACGTGCCACACGGCAACGTTCACCTCGAGGTCCTCCTCGTGGTCGTGATGGTTGACGTAGAAGTTTCTCGTCGCGTACAGGCCACTCTTTTCCGGCCGCTTCAGGTCCAGGTTCGGTGGATAGGTTACTGCAAAGGGAGGAAAAGACGCAATCAGACTTGCACATTCGATCGGAGGGGGCAGGTTTTTGTTTTGGATCACTTACTGAAGGTGAGAAAGAGGATGCTTTTCTGGAGTGCGTACGAATACTTGAAGATGATCGGTAGTATGACGAACCCGACGAGAAATAGCAGCACCGCAACTGCACACGTACATCGACCGATTCTGGAAGTAGGAAGCGAACGAAACTCGATTACATACACACTTATTACTCATCCTTTAAATGGAGCTCACGGAAATAGTAAAAAGTTGATGGAAAACGGACTTTAAAATTTAAACAAAATAAAGAGAACAACACGAAGAGAACACCTAAACGACACACTTAGCACAGCAAATGCATTACTTGCGGCAGAGGGGCATCATCTTGGCGACGGTGCATTCGACGTGGTGCAACGCGCGTTCGAGTGCGATTAGTGTGGGCGCGTGTACTTAGGCTCGGTGCGCACACACTAGATGTAGAATCTACTTCTTCGCGGCACAAAACCGGCACAAATTGCAAAGGGGGTGGTCCCTTACATTTGTGTTTGTGTGGTATGGGATGGATGAAGACAGCGTGCGCACTTGTTGTAAGCGAGTGAGTGCACGCCTCCTCTGCACTTGACCCTGAAAAGTGCGGCAAATAAACTATCTCCTTCCCCTGCTGGCGTGGCACGTAATCTGGGGCGAAGATCTGCACCACATCTTCGTTATCTCTGCAATCAAAGTACTGTGTACTGTATGGCACTGGCAAAAACCGGTACGGCGAGACTCGTGGTGTTGGTGTTGGTGTGAGCAAAACAAAGTTAATGTTTGCAGTTTGCTTACCAGCACTCCACAGGAGAGGTTTTTTTCAACATAGTCAAAGCAGAAGATGCTTGTGGAGCAATAAAAACGAACAACTAAAACATCAAATCCACATATTTGTGAAAAAGAGAATAAATAGAGTATTTGTGGTGAAAAAGCGAAAGGTGAAAAACACAAAAAGAATAATTCAAGTGCATTCAAGAGTCAAGAAGCAAGTAGAAACATCATTTTAAACTGTGAAAATAAAATAATACAAAGATAGCTAAGGATTTTAATAATGAAACTACCGAAGCAAATGTTGAGGATTATTATGCAGAAGTAAATATTTTTAGCCAAAATCCAAAGACAAAAGTATACTCCTTACCATACGATCAAATCATTTCGTAGTTCAAAGTGTATAGCTATACGTAGATGAGTTTTTTTGGGTAATTTCATTGTTTTCCTTTGCATTACCTTGATTTAGTTGGGTCAACTAATAATCAAGACTCTGCTTGTTAAAATCATAAAATGTATAATACTACAATTGATCATTTCAATTTTTTGACTGTTAAAAGCTCGAGCATACGCCATTCTCCTATCAACCAATTGCAATTCGAACGAGCGTGATGATTATTCGGTCCCGTGGTACAGTCGTCATCTCGTACTCGTACTCGACTTTACGACATGGCCCGTCGTGGGTTCAACTCTACAATGGAACCGCATCCCCCCGTAGAAAGGACTGACTTAATGTTATGTGGCTTGTTGTAGTATGGTGATATTTACTGAATTAGGTCTCGAAAGCCTGTATAATATACTATAGACACAGCAGTATGTCCCCGTAGGACGTTTACGTCTCAAATAAAAGAAGGAGAAGATTATTATTCAACAAAAGACCTTGAAATGCATCCACAATGCAGGAAACGAATAGAATGTGTTCGGTTTGAAACAATCATGTAGAGAGGTACAACTTGTGTTTCATAAAACATGCATAACAATGATAACCAGCCAGTACAAAGTTCAACCCTCGTGGTTTGCGCCAATGAGAGAAGAGAGAGAGAGAGAGGGAGCATTTGTTTATGAAATGGGCACCATCGTGAACAACAAAAACAAAAGGAAAACACAGAGAACTGCATTCAAGCAGAGCCGATCGTGCAAAAAGAAGATAACCGGAGCGGCAAAATAGAACAATTATCTCATGGAAACGATGTGAAAAAGAAATTATAAAGAATAGAATAAATAATTATTTCAATTTCATGCAAGCACGTAGTGCAATAGAATGTAAGAAAAACGAGCAAACATTAGAAAAAACTGCAACGGAACTACATACAATGGCGCAGGAAGCAAAGCTAAAGTGGCAAACAAAGGGAATGATCATTCACACGATCTTCTAGAACTGTCCTCGCACCAGATCGTCATGATGGTGGCGCGATCTGTGATTTAAATGTGCCCCAGACGGGCTAAGACATTTTAATTCTATTAACGATTCCACCGCTCCAGTGTCCGTGGGCATTTATTCACTCGCCAAGAAGCTGGCGACCTTTTCCCCCCGTGCCGGCGAATACGCTTGCATAACATCGAGATAAATCTGTTTCGCGTGTGTGTGTGCAGTAGTGCAAAGAAGACAAAGTACAAGCAAAACGCGATCTCGGACACACAGATACACACACACACACGGGACAAAGAAGTTCGGTGCCAACCGAAGAAGTCGGACAGATATCGCACTCCGGTCATTTTACTTACAAATCGGTCAACCACAGCCCGATCGCTATCCCGGGCAGGACGGTCGTCTTGAAGAGATCGGTTATGAGACGATCGAGATCGAACATGGCCATCCTGTGCTGGTGAGGTATTATTTCCCGCCGCGTTCCTTTAAAGTTTAAGGTGGAAAAGGTGCGATCCTCTGTCACAGCAAGGATTCCCCTGCAAGGGGGTGTGTTAGGATTGGGGGGATAGCTTAATATGGGGTTGAGAAAAAGCACAGGATCGTCACACGGCACACACAAGCTCACACACACACACGCCAAGCACCAGGCAAGGGGACACTTCAATGTGACTCTGTTCACTCCGCACACACGAACGGTTCCAGCTGATGATGGGTGGGTGGGATCGTGAATCATCTACATACACACCCACACTGACACACTTTCTTCCAAGAATCTTCTATCTGTTTGTGCATAAAAACCGGAAGCAGGAAACACACACAGTGGCACACCCCTTTGTACACCACACAAAGAGAAACTGAGCTGCGGCCTGCTCGAGACTGGTTCACTTTGCCGTCTGCAATCGAATCGAACTTGATACGCGAATAGAATCGCGTCGGCGATCGGGATTTTGTATGTCGCGAACACTCCCGACACTTATTTGGCGGTGGTCACAAGCCGCGGCCCCTTATTTCGCCAAATACTGTTTCCGATAGCGCAATAACACCAGCCCAGCGGTGCTGTCAGTGGCGAGCGAATGTAAACACACTTGTTGTTGGTCTCTGTTGGCAGTGTTTGTCACGAGCGCATACAAATTCACGGTTCCTGAGCCGGTTTCCCGATGCGTAAAATTTACTCACACACGAGCGCACACACAAACACACTTACAACGCGCAACCATCCAGTGCGTCGTCATGGAGACGCCCTTTTTTGGTGAAGGGATGATGGTGTCGTTAACAATTCCTACAGCGTCATATAGTTATTGCTCCGTTTGCTGATTAATTTTGGGATTTTGCACACACACTTTGGAATGTGTGGAGGAAGCAAGGGAAAATCAACACTCAACACTAAAACTTCAAACTCCAAACGCCGATCAAACACATTCGTAATCACCTTTTTAAAGCGCGCCGCTTGACGGACCAGTACATGCCTGCGTACGGTTCGGCCGCTGAATTCGCACAACTTCCTCCGACGATGCTGACACGACGACGACGACGATGACGATGGCGATGCGTTCGTGTGCTCGAACCCCCTCCGCTCCTTGGTTATGTTGTGCTGCCGTCCGTTGCACCACTTCGCCACCACCTTCTCCGCTTTCTGCCTTACTTGCCCTGATGGGACCGGCTCGTAACAGAAAAATACGAACCTTCGATTACACACTCACAGGGGGGGGATGGGAAGGGATGATTAAATTGCACTTTGCCAGCTGTATAAACACCCACCGCTCCCCACCGGTTGCCGTATCAAAACATATGCTTTTGCACGGTACGCACACGCACACACACACGCAGCTTGATGATAACCGTTGAAATTTTAACCAAAAGGAGGAAAACTCCCCGATAAAACTCGCCGCGCTTGCTATGATGCGGTGAGAAATGCTGAAATGCACTGCTATGCGCTATTTTCCACACTCTCAAAATACCGGCAACGAACGTTCACGCCGGTTGAACGGTGATGCAAAACTGTTACCACCACACAGCGCAGCGCAGCGCAAACGGCCAAACGGGAGAGCAAAATCGCACAAAATTGCCCACCAAATCTCCCGGCTTTTGTTTCATTAATAGCGTCCGGGATGTTCTCTTTCCCGATCGTGTGTATGTGTGTCTGTGTGCAAGGGAAAATTGGGGGAAAACCGTACTGGCAAAAAAATCATTCGCGCAGGTCGACGCGGGCGCTCCCCGCACGATCGTGGTTGCGTAAAATGTTTGCGCGTTGCAAAAGGAAAAACGAAGCAAATTCCCCCTTTTGCGTTGTTCGGCTGTGTTTGCGATTTTTTGGGAACCGAGCAAATGTGCACAACTGGCTTTATCTACCAATTCTAATGGTGTGTGCTCATTTGGAAGCACAAAAACGAACTTTAAAATTGAAGTCACGTTTTAAACGGTTTTTCTACGCTCCTAGGAGCGTTTCTATCCCCAACATGCCTCTTCGTCTTACTGTTTACGAGTTAGAGCAGTCCAAAGTCCGAAATATTTAGGACAATTTTGATGACTGCGTCACTGGTTCAGGCACTGTCGCACACAGCAGCTAGTACGAACGTTAACGATGTCGGTTTTTGGTGTCTTCGGTTTGGCACACGTTTTCGTGTAGTTGTAGTTTGACGTTGATGTCGACGTTGATCCTGTCTACCGTTTAAGGGCAAGGCGAGGCGAGAGCAGAAAAAAGCAACTCGGGAACAATGTTCGGCACCGATGACACCGGGAGAGTGCAGTCGCCTGTAGGGGAGCCGGCCGAGCAGCAACCGTGGTGGAGGCCAGCCGTGGTGATGTAATTGCACTTGTAGTACGCTGCAATTAAAATAGGTTACCGAAACGGTTCAGTATGCGGAATGCAGGGGGGGGGGGGGGGGTTCGTGGTACATGTTTAATGACGAGAACATAATTGCCCTTTTGCTTTTATGTACGATGTGTGTGAGTGTCTGTGAAGGCCTTTACTTAATGCACAGTTAAATACACAAATTGGCAATGCTAAAAACACGTTTTTGTAAAGGAAAAAGAGGATGAAGATGATGTAAAGATTACGAATATTCACCAGATGAACTAATTAACAACCTAAACAGGAAAGCCAATCGCCAAGCCAGGATGCCAACAAATGGTAAATTTTCAGCAAAGAAAAATCGTAGGTGATTAGGAGATAATGTTTATCAAAATGATTAGCAGTCGCTATTAAACCATCGATTACACGCATAGTGTAGATAAATGTGCGTTTTTTTGGGGGGGTGAGATTAATCGATGGCAAACAGCTCTTTCCCATACGGTGTACAGATCGATGAGACCGCATCGATAGACAAGTGACACCAGCGACACAAAACAGCAAACCAAAAACTGAATGTAAAGAGCACGTGTCGCAAAGTATGATTATTCAGCACAGTTACTTACATTTTACAGTTAAACTTCCTTCCTTCGTCATCGGCACTGGTTTTTTGGATTATTTTTAACTAATTAACATTTTGCTACGCACGATCATCCCTTCGACGTGCTGGCAATGCGTGTCTGTATGTAAACAAACGGCTGTCAAAACCAGCTGACAGTGAACAGGAGAGCTTTTGCTCGAGGTTGCTTGGACCGAAGCTTTCTTCGTATCGTGTTTGCTGCCGATGCTGTAGAGCTTTCTCGATTCGTTCCGCTGTTGTTCACATAGACACAAACGCGACTCTCCAGCTGAGTGTGGTTCAACGATACATGATTTATTCCTAATGCTTCACAATAATTCACACAAATGCCGTGACGGGGTACCGGCGGGAAGGCCACCTTCCAACGTCCCGCACCCCTTTAGCGGTAGATGTTCATAACGCGCGGCGAGTTACCGCCACCACCACGGCACAGTGCGCATATCTTCGTTTCGAATCGCTTCGCACGAAAAAAAAAGGTTTACTTGTTCGATTCCCACTTGACCTTCTCCTCGCGCTCCCGGACCACCTCCTGCAGGTACGGCTCGAGGTATTTGGTGTCCTCCTCGTACTTGGTCCACTGTTCCTTCGGCAGGATCGTTTTCGTCATCGACAGGTGGAGGGCGCGCGTGATGCGGAAATTGCGCTCATCCTTCAGCTTCTCCGGCAGGCGGCGGATCGCCTCCTTCACGTCCTCGTTCTCATACAGACAGTCGTCGCGGTGCAGACCTGTGGGAATACGGGGGGGAAGAACATCCGGATCAGTGTGCCATTCGCAGCAAGGTCAACGCGAACCAGGACACGGGGAGGGTGAGCTGTGCTGTGTTCAACGTCCGTGCGTCACAATAACAAACCCCGTAACACTCACCGTACTGGTTGAATCCGGCCATATTGTAGGCCCATTTGCCGAGGGCAGCTGCAAAAAAATGGAAAAAAGCAGTTAGTAAACAATGCACGCAAACCCCGCTTCACCGCACCGGAATCTAAGGACACAATTTTCTTAACATTATGTAATTTGTTGCGCCGAACGCTGACCGTGCCTCGTCAAAACAATAAGGCTTTGCGGGGACAAAAAACGGCACAGCAGGTAGGATGGAGCGCTTTAAAATTTCAACAACCACTCACAGTAGATGGCGGGTCCTTTGCGTGCGAGGTACGACATTTTTATCGTGGAAAAACGTTCGGAAAAATCCTCCCCGAAATGTTCTGCACAGCTTCTTGGGACTTTGCAAAAAACGAGAACGAAACTGCGTGCTTGACGTTTGTGCAATTGGCGAGCGCAGAGACGTCAGCGCGATTTGACAAGCGGGAGTTTATAGTGCGCTGCTGACTTCTGGGCGATGTGCCAGCAGTGAAATCGGCAATGAAAAGACAACAGAAAGAGGTGGATGCAATGCGTACATCTCGTGCCGGACAATTCGAAACACGAAAAGAGCGATTTCAATTAACTTTATTTCTGCACAACAACAGTAATATCTTGTTTGGGAAAATTTCATACTAAATTTCAGGGATAACAGTTGTTAACAATCTGAGTGTTGTTTTGGTTCATGGAGTTTTGCGTGCAATGTTCGCACAAGTCGTGTAGAATCGGTATAACAGTGAGGTACAACAAAACAAACGATCTTCTCGCCCTGTACTTCAGTGAAATTGCTTTACTTCTGGATCTGATAAGAAACGATCGTCTTTTGTCTTTATTTGTTCAGCATTCGAGAGTAAAATTTCAATGTTTTGGTTTATTCTAACGGTAGGCAAGCAGCGGTTCAATTCTGCCAAACGATATGATTATATTGTATGACCTTCACTATTAACTTTAATCCCATTTTCGTTCCCCACAGCCTGTTAAAATATGAGTCAAAACATCGAGTACCCAACACTGCCGGTCAGCAAAGAAGAATGTTTGCAGTACGTGTTGTACGTCGCGATGATCCACGTCGAGATCATACCTGATATCAGTGATACTCTTTTGGTAAATCTAATCGGACCACCGGAGAACTATACCCCTAGAGCCAAGCTTTATGCCACGCCCAAACTCGGAACGTGGTGGCAAAGCATGCCCGAGTTCGGGCTGGAGAATGTTGCGCCGGAAGATAATGCTCCAGTTAATTTTTATTTCATTGTGAAATACGAGCAGTCCATCTACCCGTCCAGGGTCGGCTGGTATGAAAAGAAGCATACCGGGGCAGTGGTACGCATCTGAGCCTACAGAGCCGAAGCAAAGGCATGGTCCCTGCTATGGGATTGTCGTTATGATGGCGTCCTGAGCAACAGTTCTCCCCAGCTCTTCTGCCCAGAGATACGAACCGTTCGACACTCGACAAAGATGCTACGGTTCGAGCTTAACACGCGTGATCGGGTAAAAGCCATCGTCAACTTTGATGGAATTGCTTTGGTAGGTGTGGAAGACAGTTCGGAGGAAACGTTACATCAGTCGTCTGCGGTACCATTGAAATCGCACGGGAGAGTCACCCCGGACAGTGGCACGCGCGACTCAAGCGCCCTACCACCTATAAGGGCCACTGGGAGGAAGCTTACCGATCTACCGCACGAGATGCTGTTTGAGATCTTTTCGCACCTCGATCAGCTGTCGCTCCGTAGCGTTGGACAGGTGTGCAATTCGTTTGCAAACGCTTTTAACATTCTTTCAACGATATCATTTGCGATCTTCTATCATCCGTACGATCGGGGAATACAACCGGCAGCTCATAAGCCTTAACCTGTATCGAACGTGCATAGTGACCGTTGGTGCGCTGGAGGCGCTATATAATTGCATCAATCTAGAAGAGCTCGACCTCGGCTATAGCTGGAACGGAGATGAATGTTTCGATAATGAGCTAACTATGCTGGTGCAGGCTTGTACGCGCCTAAAACGAATAGGACTTGCCGGTTATATGACGTCGAGCGATTCCTTTCTGCAAACAATTGCGACGAGCTGTCCCGAGCTACCAGCTGCTGGATCTGACCGAATGTGAGATACTAAACGATGAGTTGAACGCTTTGCGAAATGAATTTCCAACACTCAGCATATTCGACCAATCGAGGAGTGGAGGGACCCACTGACATTGGTCATAGATTAGCTGGTTTGATGAGATAGACATGAGGCGTCGTATGTATAGAACACATCATTCCGGCGAATAGTGGATGGTAATAACAAAAATCTTTTGATTATAAGTCGCTGATTCAAGGCATTGGTTAAAAACACATACAAAATCAGCATTTCATTTTCAACATTATTTTTTTTATTATCCTTATCTTCCCTATCGCCTATCTTATTTGGTCTTTTATGATCAACAATCTATGAACAACGGGTTGCGGGATTAATCCAAAAAGTACACTATCAACTTAACGCTACACTGCGCACTCCTTCCCATGAACACTAGGCTTCTGCAGTACTACCACTCTACGGTTGAAATAGGAAAGCAAAATCGAAAGTAAAGCATAGGAAAGCGCTACACTAGGATACTAGGGTCAGGTCAAAAACAGTACACGAACCATCCAGGAACACGTCAAAGTCAAACCAAGTAAGTAGAGTAGTAAAACCTAGACATAAGCGAACAGACACACAACCCGACCATCCAACTAAAACTTGCTAGCGGTGTGTTTGAATGTGTGTCGGTAGCGGGACGACGAAATGATATGATCGCATTCTTGATGTAACTTTGCTTCCCCCTCTGCTGCTTGCAAAACGGTAAGCCGCATTGTGCCGGCACAGGAAGCTCGTAACTAAATCTAACCGCAAAAAAACAGATGGAGAATAATCAATAAGCATGTCCTACACACTATATACTACTAGCAGCGTGTGCATGCCCCGTCCGTCGCGCCCTGCCAATGCCACTGGGACTACACTACTTTTGTTGCGGATTAAAATGGGAGACTTAATAAACAGAGGATTCCTGATCGGTAGAGCACTATCGTTGAGTCCAAAAAGGTCAGAAAGGTTTTCCAATGGGGATTTGTCGCCCCCGGGGTTCTACACTCGGTCATTTTTAAGCCTAATCACAATTTCGCCTCTCCTATCTATCCTCAAGATCACATTAAAGAAAGATCAGGCAATCAGGTTCCACCAACACAGCACGACTACGGCGCCTACGTGCAAATTTCACAAACTAAAAAGATCCGCGACGACGGCGCAAAGAGTAATAATTATAAAGCAAGTAAACAGGTTCGCGCTGCAGATCATCTGATTGCACGCGGAGCATTAGTTTCCAGACTTTTCCTTATCCTCATCTTTCTCTTTCTCTCTCTCTCTCTCTCTCTCTCTCTCTCGAGCTCGATTGTTGGTCAAAAAGGGTTTAAAAGCAAAAACTAATACAAACAAATGAGCTAAATCGAAAGCGGATGACGCATGCGCAAGGGCCATGATAGATGGTAAAACGGATTTGCTTCGATTGCATTTTGCCTTGCTCTACCTCTCTTCGACAAACAACAGCTGATTAGCTGTTGGTGCAATATGCCCGGCGTGTGTTACGTGTCGATCGATTGACCACAGCAGGCGATGCTTTTTTTGTAGCTTTTTTCGTTCGCTCCGTTCAAACTGTTGTTTACTGGCTTTTCGCTTGAAGCAGGAGGCCGGTTTCCGGTATGCATTATGACATTTGCTTTTCTAATCCCCCTTCGTACCAAGACACCCTAAGAAGGGCACGCAGAAAGCCACCTCCCACCATCCCGCCGCTAAAAGTTCAGGGTTGTCGTGAACCCGCCGACTACTGCAATGCGATCGTACGATCGATCGATCGAGCCCTTCTTTCTACTGTTGCTAACTACTGTTAGGTGGTGGTGTGTGAGGGAGGACAAGCCTTCTAACTATTCTAACTGTGCCGCTTCGTACGCAGCGTGTGCTCGCGCGCGCACCAGCTGCTTGTTTGTTCCGGTGCTGTTTTTGAATTTCAAATTGAAGGGGGTCTTACAACGAGAGAGAGAGAGAGAGAGAGAACGAGGGTCGTTTGAAATGAAAAGTGAGTCAGCGACGACGTTTCGCTTTCAACTGTCCTCCGTACCGACGCCCGTCGACGAGGAAGAGGGTACGGCGGCGCTCGTCGCTGGCAGGACCAACCTTCATAAGCCCATCGCCTGCTGCATGTTCTCGGTGCTGGCACCCTTCAGCGCTTCCGCGATGCCGTGGAAGCAGTCCTCGCTGTACGCCCGGCCCACCATATCGGACACGACTGGGATCGGTTCGTGATTCGGCAGGATGAGACTGATTTCCTTGATCAGTGCCTGTGTGTGTGTGTGTGCCGGTGAAGATAGACAAAACAAAAAAGGCCCGATTAGTATTAGCTCTCCTGTGATCCCGGGACAGCTGATAAGCACTTCTCCCCCATTACCTTTTCGACGTCCACTTTCACCTTCATCTCCTGCTGGTGGGCGGCCGTGGTCGATTTCAGCTGGATCGTTTTCTGGACGGAGAAGTTCGGCGTCTTGCCGAACCGCCAGTCCCAGGAGGCGAAGTTCTCGCGCAGCTCGGTAATGCCCGGGAACCACTTGTCGGTGGGATTGATCAGCTGGAAACCGCGCTGCTTCATCAGCAGCTCGCGACCCCCGTCAGTTAGCTGGGTGGCCGGGGTGCGCAGGAATTCGTAGCTGTATAATGAAGAAGAAAAGGACGATAGATTAATACGCAATCCGAAATTCCCCACAATGTATTGTAGCGCAAAACACACACAAACACACAAACACTTACCCGATGGCCGATAGGAGCTGCTGGATGTTTACGGTTCGGTTTACGTCCACGAGGTTCTTGATTGGCGATGGAATGGAAGCGGTAGCCTTGCTTGTTATTTCGACCTGCGGGACACACGTAAAAAAAAAACATACACACACACACGATCAGATCAACAATTTAATTTCAAGAAGCGTGTGCAGGAAGACATCTCTCACTCTCATTACGCTTGATCACCTCCCTCCGAAAAAGAAAAAGAAAATCATATTTTCATCCACCCAGTGTGCTACAAAGATAACCCCCCATCGAGGGGGGGGGGAGCATGGCGTACAGCTCTCCTCTACCTGACCCCCCCCCCTCCCAATGTGCTATCAATTCGACTTCATTCCCTTGAGGGCAAGCAAAAGCAAGATTGTTTAACAGTCCCTTATCAACGCCGCGAATGAACTGACACCCCTCCCCCCCCCCCCCTCTGTTGCTCTCCTCTTTCCAAAATGTTAACAAAACACACACCATTAACCGGTGTCCTTCAGTTCTATTCCTGAATCGAGTCCCTCACCGAGCGGTCACAGTACAAAGGGCGACGTCATGGGCTGTGTGTTACACTGTGTTACGGCGTCATATGTGGCAACGAAAAACGCATCTCGCCTGCCATGCACAGAGAGCAGGGTAGGGAGAGGGACCCATATGCAGACCACCCGCCCGGCGGCCCTTATACACGATTCCGGTTTGGTTCCCTATCGGTCGTGGAACCGGTTCGCGCCAGTTTTCATTTAGACCTGACTGAAGCCAAATGATTTTAATCAAGATAAATTGGTGCGCGCCCTGGGTTTCCTCTGAGATTTACACACAGGCGGTGAGCCTACTTGCGACTGGCGTGGACGGAGGAGGGATCGGCCAATAGGAGCACTTTCACACACAAACAAGGCGAGGCGAGCACATTTGCGCTAGTTGAACTTTATGTAGCCTAGTTACAATGTAGCGTGGAGTTGCAGTAGGCGGCTGTAACGATTTTATTCTATTTGAGAACGGCTCATGGTGTGAGTCCAATGCTTGAAGTCTTCGTTCAGGGGAGTCAGGACATGATTGGTCTGCTCCTCTCATACTCATAGCTAGATGGATTCCCTCTTTGTCGAGATATTAAACTACTTCGACTTCAACTAAATTCAGGGCAGCATACATTGTGGCTTAGAGGCTCTACATCAACGGGATCTAACAAGACTCTTATGAAGAAGCATCTTTGTTGTTCCTAATGTTCTACACATACAAGAATATACTCTCAATAACATCAACAAAGTCAGATTTATTTCCACAATGTTATGCTTATAGCTTGGATGATTGTAGCATCGCATAAGGTGATGTGCGATCGTGATCGCTTATAGATCTTATGGAGCCAAGTACATATAGTCTGGATCATGACCATGGAACACTTCCGCAAAGAATTTTGACTTAATACGGGTTTTAGACATGATTTCTTGACAAATTTAATAACATCTTACCATCACCACTACATCATAAAGTGATCATAGCGCTATCCTACGTTACTTAACTTACAGAAGTATTGTACTATTATACTATTATTGTCGCTCTTTTAACAACTTGTTTCGTAGATAAGCGTCTAATGTCTACCCAACCATGCATTCTGACCTCGCATGGTCAATGTTTATCCTCCATGAACGGGGTTATTAAAGAAGAAGCTCACAAGACTCTGCTGAGAAGATCACACATTATTATCTAGATGTGCCGACAATAAGCCCCAAACAAACCCCTCAGCTTAACTTATCGTTATCTGTTATCGGACACATACACACACACAAAAACTACCATCCTTAAGGGTCCATTGTGATCCGATGGACTCTTCTTCGATTCTTCCTCCAAGCGGTGCGACTTGAAAGTTTTAACTCTCATTGTTTTGGTACCTACTTCCCAAAATAAGGTCGTATGCCAATCATTATCGTTCAATTCTGGTCATAACAAAACACATGTCTGTGGGAAGGGGGAAGATGGATGGGTGGGGGGTGGGTCTCTTGTTCACTGAAACAGACTTTCATCCCACCTCATCGGGACGCTTATCACACTCCCGGGCCCAGCACACAAAGCACACAAACGAGTGCTGTGCGTGGGGTGCTTTACGCATTTGCCCTCGCTCGCCCCCGAAAAAGTAATCAAAACGCCGGCACCGGAGAGAAGAAGACTTATCACTCTGGTGCACGGCCGGTTCTAACCGGTTCACCAAAACCAGTTCATAGACATTTGGCCTTAATTTTGTGCCAAACACCAAACATACGTTTGGTGCGCGGGGTAGGAGGAGGAGCCTTATCGAACGTTGGGGTGAGATGGGGTACTTAGTGTTTATCAACCCCACGCACACACGGTTCGTTGTCGCTGGATGAAGAATTCCGTCTTGTTGCGATGCTTTCCATCCAGCGGTGATGGAACGCTGGAACAAAAGGGGCGACTCACCGTACAAAGTTCAGTGAGAGTGGTCAAGGATATGTTCGGGCAAAGCTGCTCAATTGGTAGTGGTGGTGGTGGTGGTTGCATCGTGCCGATGAACTCATCATCGTGCGAAATTGCCTACCGCGTCCGGACAAAGGGCTGATGCAATACAATTTATTCCGCGCGTGTTGTGCCAATCAGCTGGGACCATTCTCGAAGGGTTTGCTACACAAGTTTTGCAAAACAGAAGTAATGAGTTCACCCCAAGCAAGACCCCTCTAGAAGAATCATGAGCAATTGATCATGTACATTATCTCAAACAAAGCTATATTTTTTTGCACCTCTCGTTTAATAAAATTTGTTCATCAAACAAACAAAAGCGCCGTCTGCAATTGCAATTGTTCTAACCCCTATCTCCCTGTATCAGCTGTTCCGCCATAAAGCCTTATCATTGTGATACAATTTATCATCACAAAAAAAAACACTCCGACGGCGAGTCTCCGGGTGTCTCGGTGTGGAACCAAAAAAGCCTACCACACTCTCGCTTTCATTAATAGAGAGGGTCGCGGTGGGTGTAACGCTCGGGGATGTAGGAAGTAGCCGCTTCTTGCAACAATAACAGCAGCAAGAAGCATATTGCGAGAGGCAAGACATTATTTATGGGTATGGTGTGATCCAACCGGTTTATCATGTTAGATCAGACCATCGTGTGGCCTGTCGACTGTTCTGTTGTTTTCGCCTTTTCGCATAGCAACAACAGCCAGCGCTTTGCGCTTCGGATGTGAATCCTCCCTGTACTGTGTTGTTTTGATGTTTCCAATTTGATGCTATCCCAAGCCGGCATTCTTCTACTTACGTTATCTTTCTCGAGGGATGCACCCAGGTGTAGCTTGTTCGAGTTAACCAGCAGCGTACAGTGGTGATAAGCGTTCGGTTGGCCCAGTTTTGCCGCCGTGCCGGATATCTAGAAAAAAGGAAAAAAATATGATTAGAGGAAACTTTGGAATTGGAGTTATAGTAGATTAGTTTAGTTGCCTTAGATTGACGCTCCGGCAGGGTAATTGTAAAGAGAGTTAGAGGGAGGGAGCTCAAAATCACAAGGCAACCGCGAAACAAAAACAACCGATTAGATTAGTGGAGTACAACACACAATCTAAACCTGACTTCTATTCTTAATGTCTTTCCAGATAAGCATCAAATCAAGCGTCAATGTACCACACACTCCAGGGTCATTGCAGACATCGTGGTTTGTTGTTCCCGTCTTCTTGTTCAATAGAAATAGAGTGTTACCAAGCAGAGAGCCTTGAACATCTTTTAGGAACTGAATATGCGCTATACTAACTTTTGCATATCCAACCGGTACAAAGGCACACGAACGGCATCTTCAATCACGGAACGCCAGTGTCAATGACATCGTCAACCCCACAGTCGGGGGATGGATCAAGCGTTCGGGCACTACCCAGCGAGCAGTGAAGAGAACGAGGGCCGGTTTAATAGCCCCAGTCTCCCTCCTCTCAAGATATCATCCAGTAGGCGAGTGCACACTGGCAACGACCTGCGTGCGTAGCAACGCCGTTCGAAGCAGCATTTTAAGACCATGGACATCAACAACAACAACATCGCCATGGGCTGCTCTTCTGCCCTAGCAACAGCCACTTGACCATTTGGCGAGCTGCTGCTGGCGATCTGCTCGACGCGATTTGTGTCCACCGGTTCATAAGAAATCCAATCTCGCGGTTCAAGGGTGAGCCGCGGTCGTTAGCCGTTCCAGCGCACAAGAACAAGATTCGATGCTCTTCCGCGGCTTATCTAAAAGACCCCTATAGACTGTAGACCCCACTATGTTACGCTGCGTACTAACACACACACACATACACACTCGCGCACCGACGAGCGCGCGTGCTCGCGCATAAACTATGCAAATTCTCACCCAGTACACGTGCACTCGGTGTATGTAGAGCTGCTTTGTGTGTGCCCGGGCCATGATTGTGTGTGTGTGTGTGTTCTTCCTTCCGATTTGTGTGCACGCAGAGGGTTTGGACGAGAACCGGTTTTGTGGGTCATGCTCGCAACACGTGAAACATCACCGCCTCGCTGCTCTCATGCGCATACGCGTCGTGATCCTCCCTTCAGCTCGTTAGCTTGCGATCAGCGGGTGTTGCAAACATGCGAACTGAGAAGCACACACAAAAAAGGAGTGCAAAAAAGCCCTCCGTCTTCGGAAAGGGACGACGTGATTGATTGCACGTAGCACCAACAGTACCAACGGCATATCGCATCTGAGTGTCCTTGGTGGGAGAGATAATTGTGGCAAAAACAAAGCAAAAAAAGAATATGCCGTTTGAGTACTGTACAAGGAAGGTTTGTCAGCCAGCCTCTCTTCAATCTCGTTTGGATTTTCCCATAGTAAGCTTCTCAGTTTCTAACCAAATGTATGATTTCGACCTAACCACCTCTGAATGATTATGGGAAACCCTGAGACCCTGATACTACATATTTAAGGATAGAAGAAGCAGCCCGTAAAGTACAGTAAAAGTATGTTTCTTGTCTTCCGCTACATCTTCTCATATTCCACCTAAAATGCAAAAATAGAAACCATTTAAACTGCTCTCCCACACTGCTTACCTTTTTGCCCAGCAGCACGATATCGTCCCGCGCGGACAGCTCCGCATTGATGCCGTACTCCCGGTACAGGGCGCGCGTCAGCAGCGTCAGGTTGTACTTCCGATCGTACCGGGCCCGCGGCATGAAGAACGTACAGTTCAGGTTGCCCAGATCGTGATAGACGGCACCGCCGCCACTGTTGCGCCGGGCCAGCTCGATCCCATTGCGTGCCAGTGCCGACACGTTCGTCTCCGAGAACGGATTCTGATGCCGGCCGATCACCACCGACGGTTTGTTAATCCACAGCATCAGTATGTGATGGTGGGTCAGGTCAAAGTTCCGATAGATCCAATCCTCCAGCGCCAGGTTCGTGAAGACATCGTTCGACTGCGAGATAAAGACGGATTTGCGAACCTCAGCGTCGGGAATCTTCTTGATGTCGGCCGTTGACAGCTGCTTGCTGCTGCTGCTCATGGTCAGGTGGCCGGTTGGGCTGCTCGTACCATTGCTCCCCTCGGTGGTGCCATTACCTCCCTGGAAGGGATGTTTGGTGGTGGAATAGGCGCACAACGCCTGGCCCGGGCTGAAGAGCCGCGAGCTCACCGGTGACGCCGATGACAGGACGTACATCCGGCAGAGCGATCGAACAGCAACCACCGACGATCGTTTCGCTACCATGGCAGCCATCTTGCTTGACAGTGTTGGTGGGTTTTTTCCGCTCTTCTTCAGTCGAGCGCCGATAACCAGCTGTTCGCTTGTGCTGATTGAACGCACACACACACGCGCGCGCACGCTTTAGGCAAAACTCGTAATCACCAACACACGCAGCAGCACACACGCAGTTTCGCTTGCACTTTCTTTGTTATATCGTGTGTGCGTGGTTTTTTTTGTGCGAGGTTCTTTGTGTTGTTGTTGTTTTTTTTCGGGTGACAGAGACACGGCGAAGTATGTTTTGACCGGTTGCTTTGTTTTGATACGCAAATTCGTAGCCCCGCCGCAGACACACACCTGTTGGGGTTCGACGCAGTTCGCAGTAAAAAAATGCTAATGTTCTTGGGTTCGATCTTCTCGATGGTTTGTGGAATATATTTCACCACACACTGGTTTTGGGTGCGTTCTTGTTGCACACACACGCACACGATCCGTCTCGTTGGTCAGTCTTCGGTGAACTATTTGCTACACACGTCTTGAGACGGTCGCGAAGGTGGTGATGATGATGTGAGATGATGTTTGGGGCAGTGTTCACTGTTAGCTAACGGACGTAAAGTTCTATTTTTACGAGGCACACACACACATACGGAATGATGTTGTTTGTTGTAGTCCTTTACGCGTTTTTGTTAAGGCACGTCTTTGACTAGAGCTTTGAAACTGAGGCAATGCTAGGCTGAGTAGAGTTTTTGTTTGTTTACACACTATAATCGGTTTAGTTCTAGGTAGCTAAAACTATATAAAATGCCTTAAGTAAAAACACTGGTAGCACCACGCACAACAACTCACAAAACTGCACCCTTGTTCCGAAGAGAGGGGGTTTCCTTTACGCTCTAGCAACACAACACAACAGTGCTGATGCTCTTCTGCTGCAGTAGTGGATGGTGGTGCGACTTTCGGCTGCTGATATTCGTGTCAGCTGCGCTCATCGAAATCAGGTACTCGTGCAGGGCGATCGTCTGATGCAGCCACTTCCAGGTCTGGTGCAGCGAGTTGATGCGGTATCGAATACCTACACAATCGCGACTGCAGTTAAAGGGCATTCCTTTCTGTTGACCAGACGCCAGGACGAAAACGGTTGCTACACGGTCGTTTGCTGGAACAGTCACACACACACGCACTCTCTATCTCCTTCTCTCCTGCTGGCTCGACACCTGGTGCGATTACACCGAAATGCAGTACCAAAACACAACACCAACTGTCAAACGGTAGGCCGTGGCGACCCGAACACTACGCAATACACAGACGTGAAATGGCGAGACATATGGGCACACACGGAGACACGATGCGGCTGTTTGGAAAGTGGTTTTCGTTTCTCTGGACGAGAATTGAACGGGCACGGGTCCGCTGAATCTAATGGTTGATACGTGAGTGGGTTCTGCTGCGAGCGCAGCGATTTAATTTATACACTCTTGGTCGCAAACGCGCGCACACAACGCACACCGTACCGTACGGCTCGAAGCGATGGGTTTAGTGTGTGTGTGTGTGTGTGCGTGTGGTGGCTCGCATTGGCTGAGTATACACTTCGCGACCGGAACGGAGCGGAAAGTTTTGGAACGAACGTTATCAGTGGAACGGGTAACGGATCCTCCTAGAGGTAGGTTAAAGTTGTTTTTCTGCATTTAACAATTTTATTATTTATCTTTTATCTATTTATTTTAGCTATTTGGAACAGACTAGAACCATGTAGATTGTTATTACAAAAAAGAAATGAATAGTCAGGGTATTGAGCCTGGCCACTGCTAATGTTCATCCATTTACCCAGTCCAGTTGCTACCAGTCCACGATGATTCTATTTCAAAGGTAGGTTTTAGTAATTTTACCTGGTACGGGCTATCACTTTAGTTACTGTTTCCAATTTGTTGGATTTTGTCTTTTGTTTTTGGGTGTCTGTTCTGTACCCAGTACCGCTGTTCCATTAGTTGGTTTTGATGTCTGAAGTATCGGTAGTAGTTATACCTCCAATTTTGGTTGAAATAAGGATAATTTTTAGGGCATACTCCTGATAGAAATTTATAGAAAAAAAGGAAAACTACTCCTCGATTAATACTTACCAAAAAACAACCTTTGCGAAAAGAACAAGCTGATTATCTTCTTTTATTTCACACGCTGTTTAAAAGATAACAAATTAAACGACGAATCAATCTACTCGCTTTCGGATTCAACGACAAATGGATTTGTTGAATATTTTTACACAAAATGCTTTATTTAATCTCTGATCTCTGATCCATTTCATTCATCTCCAGATCACGCCACATTGTTACGATCGTGCATGCTCTCGCAGGACGTTACGATGCAAATATTCAGCCTCTTCCCCCCTTGTTACACGATACACCACAATTGATCGTAACACGTTTGTAGTAAAAGCGTACACGTACGACGATGCAATTGCACCTCCCGCCGCATACCACGTTTATCGTGGTGAGAGAGCATCACGCTCCGAGCGAGTGTCAACGGCAGCCATGGTAACGTAGCGTGGTTGTGTGTAGCTGCGTGCCACATTCTCCATTCTGATGACGGTGTTGACGCAGGAAAGGGAAAGAAAAGAAAAATGTTCTACGGTCAATCCATGCCCGGAGCACACGCACCCGACCCAACATTGTCAAGTGTGCAAGTGGGGTGGGGTTTGTCCTCGCTAAGGTCAAACGAGATTGTGTGGCAGTCATCATCAGGTGGGAATGCGTGGCACATCATCGCACACCAGGCGACCATTCCGTTGAGATGATCCTCAGCCCCACCCCAGTTGATAAGCTGTTGATGGTTGCCCGGTGTCCGTGTGGTGATTCCGATCGGTGGGTGCGCGCGGCTGATAATCTTGGGAAGCGAGTAATTTCTCCGACTCGCTTGGTGGTGGCTGACGAGGCGACGTCATAATAATTATACGGGGCGGCATGACATGGCGCACTCCCGTCCCCGGGGGCAAGATGACCCACATAGAGAGCGCATTCTAGCTAAAACTGCGCAAATTGTTTGTGCAGGGTGACCGAGCGGTTGCGATGGGGGAGAGAAGGAACAGGAAGCTAAGCGCACATCTACAAAGAGAGGGTTATGTGTACGGTTTGCTCCAGTTATTACCGGTCCCGATTGTTGTTGGAGAAGCGCTTCGTGCGCTCGCCCGCCAGACAAATGAAAGTTGCAGTAAATGTAAACACATCAATCGGTATGTTTCGCTTTTCGTTACACATAAGCTATATCTTAATCACGTTGCATGGTTTTATTTTGTAATAATAATGTGTCAGGCTTTCCAATTACCAACGATCGCCCCCTCCACTTCCAAGCCAATATACGGCCATCGGCACAGGGATGCGCCTCTCTCCCCCCCGGATGCTTAATGTAGTATGGTTACGAGAGGAAGGTTTCTTTAGATTTCTGCAGCAGTTTTTGGCTCAACTCAGTTTCCAGCAGCTCATCTCGCTAGCGAAACAACGCTCTTCACAACATTCAAGCATTACGTCCACACACGATTCTCCTTAAAGCACCTTAACTATCGATGATCACACCAGTTTACAAGCTGTTTCGTCCCTTCCATTTCCAACCTTGTGTTTTGTTTGCGCGAATTTCTGTTCTGTTTTGCTGCCCTGCTCAAAAGCGAATCTTCTTCTGTTCGTGTCATACCATCACACAAATCACAAGCTAGCTTTACTTTGCCTCTTATACACTGAAATTACCAAAAAATACGATCACGTTACGTGTTGTTTCACTATTTTCTGCAGCGTTCTATTCCATTTCAGTAGGAGAGTATGTTCTTTTTTTGTTTCGATTTCCATATGTTTGCTATAAGAGAAGGAGAACAAGTGAGAGTAACAAGACGCCATTGGTGTAAGCATTCGAAATACAACGGTTTCACAGTAGAAGAGAGTTTGTTTCTTACAATGTTTCGATTTTTCGTAATGGAGCTATCTATCTTGATTATTAATTCACCTTTGTCCGATTAAATAGTCTGGGTGATATTAGATTTACCTTTGCACTGCTCTCGTGTGTTTGTGGTCTAGAACAACTGCAGCTAGCTAGAGTTTTGCACAGCCTCTTTTCCCCTTACTTGTCGGCGGATTATCTCATGGTTTAATAAAAAAAAAGACGCTTATGTTGTCTGCCTTCTCCTTTCCCAACCCCTCCAAGCACAACAGCAGAGGATCACCGATCGTAGTAAAGGAGATCGTTTGAGTGGACCACGTGGCGATTGTTAAAACGTTTTAAAAGACTGCAATTTTTAGATAAGATGTAGAAGGAAAAGGAGTGAGTTCACTTGATCATGGGGATGTGTGCCGTTGAACTAAAAGTATACATAGAACTAAAATTCGGAAAGAAATAAATGAAAAGAACTAAAATAATTATTACATTAATCATACTTAACAATTTTTAAAGTATATTTCGATAAGATAAAAAAAGAACACGAAACTTTCGCATTTCGTAAGACAAAATTAAATTAAAAATAAAAACTAAAACAAACAGCAATCATATGTGTATGTACTAAGGGGGTTACTCCTCCCCTTTGTAGTTTCATATATCTTTCTTCGTCCCCCACTGAAACCTCTGATTGCCCTTCTGGTGCCTTCTGGTGTATGAGGTTACGGTTGCGGATGATTTTTTTCTTTTTCTTTTCTTCTCACATGTATATATGTATATATGCACAATTTGCAGTTATGTTAACTCTTTCTATAAAAGGGATTATTGCTGAACGGCGATCGTATTAAACGTAAAAGAAACACATAAACATTCCTTAGCTTAGCTTGGCTAAAACGAGAGAGAAAAAAAGGTAATCGATCGGCTACCGATCAGATCCCACATAGAGAAGGGTTGGGGATCAACTAAAGATAAGAGTAGTGAAATAAATTAGGGGAAAAATCAAAACAAAACAATAAATCAGGTAGTGATACACAGGAGTTGGGAGGAGAAGCTTGTAGTTTTTTTTCCAAGAAAGTATGGAATGTTCATGCAACCAAAAAATTAACTAAACTCTTTACAAAACATAAAAAAAATAATAGTAGCTAAAGTAGAATATAGCAAGTGGTATAACCAATTCAATACGAGTACAAATTGGAGCACAAAACAAGGAAAGGGAAGCAACGAAGAACATACATGAAAGCATTGTTAGCATGATCATTCTCCCCAGGTAGTGATAACGAGATGTTTAAGAGTGTATATATGTATGTGTTGTGTGTGTTTGAGGGGGGTATAGATACTGCAGTAGGGTCATGATTCGCTTGTTCTGCTAGAGTCGTCTTTGCCTAAAGAGAGTAAACTAAAATAAGGCAACCTTTTCTTTTGTTGTGTATGTGTGTCTACCTTCATACCCACACAACACTATGGGTTGTTGTCGATTTTGTTTTCTATTTTTTTTCGGTTTGTCGCCTAATGTTTTCCAAAGTTTTGCTATTTTTTGTACAATTGAAATATTTTTTTTCGCTTGTTTTGGTGCGGAAAGCACATGCGGAACGAGCGCGCCGGCGGCTTTTGACTGCTATTGCACACCATCTTTCTCCATTGTTTTACACTCCACTGAACACTGATGGTATTTTGGTTTGACATATTGTTGTTCCTCTTTCCTTCTAACACACACGGGGGTCTCTTTGTTTTTGACGGGGTCCTACGAGAGGCTGCTTGGGAGGGTGGGATTTAAAATTTCTCCAAAAATTGTTTTTTTAGCTTTTAACTGCAAAACTGGAAACAGGGCAATGAAAATGGGAGAGACGGTTTAGTTGATGTTTTAACAACAAAAGTATAAGCGCGACACACAAAACGAAGCACAACACGCCTCTCTTCCGTGATGTGCACACGACGCACATCGATGATAGCTTTCTTACATTTAAATTCAATAGTACAAATAGTGCTTCCCACAGTAAAATACGTTACGTCGAACGACGCCCTCCACAACTAAAGCGGTTGTATTCTTTTGGCGAGCTTAATATTCGCTTGCTGCATTGCTAATGCTTCTGCACACACTTACTGGTTGTTCCGCTTACTTTGTTACTTTTTTTTTTGTTTTACTTGTATCGAAGACATGCTCGGTCAACAACTGTAAATAATCGCCCGTTTTGGCGGAGAGGGGTTTTAGTACTTTATCGCTTTCTATTTCGCTCTGCCCCGAAAATTGCTCCCCTCTCAAAAATGCAAATTATCTCATATACTTTGTATGCCCTGAAAAAATTGTAATACACATCTTAACATCAAAGATCCATCTTCCATCTAATCAATATATGTATCTCGGTGCCTGGGGTGATGCCTGGTGTATGCAATGTGTGTGTTTGTGTATATATAAGGGTTTTCCATTTCTTTTCCACTCTTTTGCCCTTCCAAAAAGCAGCATTGGTGAACTTGTTTTAAAGCGAGAATTTGATTGTTTGCTTGCTTGCGCTCTTGTCGTGTTCCTTACTTCTCGACTTGCCATATATTTTTTAAACTCTAAATATTCAGCGAATCCACCTGCTGCTTCTCCCTTTCTTGCATGCGCACATGTTGCATCGCACTTTAAGCAATAAATAAATATATGAATAGTTTTCGTTTCTTATATTTCGGCGTCACACCTATCGTCGACCTCTGTTGTGTGTATGCCACGTTTCTTCCCTCTTTCTCTTCGTGATCCTCGAAGGTCGGTAATGACATAGGAGGAGGACGCTCTTTCTCTCTCTTTATAGCGGGGATTTGCACTTTATGTTTTCTTATTTATTTCATGTTATCTTCAAACTGCATCTCGCAGCAGTGTTAACCTCCAAGAGCACACTGATTTGCAACAAGCTTTGCGGCGACACACGATTAAGCAATCACTCCAGAACGTGTAGGAGGCAAACGCACCTACGCGCAAACACACTTTTCACGCTTTCTTCATCTCGCGTGGCTGCATTTCGAGAGCTAATGGCACACACATACCATATATCTGTGTTAACACATCCGTTTGAAATTGTCGCGAGTGTGATCGCGATTTGTCGACTTTCGTTCGTTTTCACTCGAATCGAATCGGTTTTGCCTAACAGCTACAGTGATGCACATATGGGATGCACACACGTGGCAGGTTGCAGAAAACTCGCCCGCGCGTGTGTGTGTGTGTATGTGTCAGCATAAAGATATAAAGGGGGCGTTGAGAGACGTGATTGTGATGATCCGCTGCTGCTGCTGCTGCTTATTGCGTTTGCTGTTGAATTTCAATCTTCTCCACTGTCATATCCGGATTCATGGCGGTTGCTTCCTGTAAAATGGGAAATGCGAGAAAAGGCAATTAATACATTTTGTCATGAATAATAGTCAAATTAGCATAAAAAGAACACAGTGCATAAAAAGCTGTTCTGCTACACACACACACACATATGACGGTGTGTGTATTTGAGCGGGTGTGAAGATTTTAATAAGAAGTGATTATTAGTTACGGGATCAAACAAAACTCTTTCCAATCGGTGCTATGTTAGCATATGCTTTGAGGCTCGCATTGCGTGTTAAAATGATTCGTTTTTCTTTCTCTTCTCTCTTGGTGGAACAAACACTGAAGCGAAAGGTCGTACAGACAACCTTTCGCGTTTGGGGGGAAACAAGCCAATGAACAAACATGATAATGTGTATGACAAAAACAAAATCGAATTGGGATGGTTTTCCAATGAGAATGAGAATAGAAGAGCTCCATGCGTCTCAGGCTAAGAAGCTCTTCAAGAAAATCAAACGGCATTTTTGGATAGCAAATTTTCAATTCAGTCGCATGAGCAGTACGCATTTTGAAGGATGACTTGTTTTTTCTCTCTTTCACACTAGCAAAGAAAAGTGAAACACTTGAGCGATGACTGAAAACTGTAAAAAGTCCGTTCATTAGGCAGCCACATACGCACAACAATTACGCGAAAGAAAACAGTATTTAAAATGGCTACTCAACCTACTACTGCTACTCTCAAAATGCTGCCTTGCAGTAGTGTTCAGTTCGTTCGTTAGGGTACCCGACCCCTTTAGCCCTGTTTCTTTTTTTCACACCGTCTTGCTTCATTTTCCCCCTTCCGGGCGACCTTGCGGCGAGCTTGGGCCGGGAAGTTGTGGCTTCGTCGAGCGCAACTCGGCCAGGGGCGATTGGCTCGTGTGCAGCAGATATCTGCGGGCTGCTTCCCGGCGATCGAAAGGGTTGATATTGATTTTAAGTGAAGCAACCTGCAGCCGGCGGGACGTAAATTGTTCGAGGATGTTGGGAGGTTGGGGTCGGTAGGTTTGCAACGATAGATAAATAAGATAACATAGTGAACACGCTGTTTGAAGCTACATTATTGTGCCTTAAGGGAAATGGACAGAAGGGGAGTGTTTGAGCAGTGTGAGCTATTGTTTTTTTTTTTTAAATTTAAGCGCAACAAAAATGATAAAATGTTGGAAAAGGGAAAAAAAGGACAAATATAAAGCAGTGGCGTGGCAACATTGATGCTTCAAATTTGATTCAAAGTAATGGTTTTAGAACAGGAGACCCTTTTGGGCTTAAAAACATGACGCTTTCCCTATTATAAGCGTGTCTTAATCATTAGTACATAGCTTGACATCTAGATGGCGCATTTCCCCAATCGTATGCTATCATTTATAGATCCTTCTAATGCTTATCGATTCCCTCCATCAAGTAATGAATGCGATATTCTGGGTTGCGAGGTTCTGTTCAATCAACAAATTTTGCAAAAAAAACCAAGACTACATCATCGTTAAGCAGCTTCACGGCATGCTTCTAAGGCAGTGCCCTAATACAAACTGTGTACTAAATCACGAATGAGCTCTAATATGAATAACGTCTCACGTTTACGAGCATTCCGCTAACTGAAAATCTTATCCAATAACAAAACAAAACCTCTTTCACAATTACACAACAAAGGCAAGTAAGGATATAGATAGAGTGCAATGCGCAACAAATGTTCATCTGAAGTTTCTACTTGTTCAATTAAAATTCTTAGAACATCTTGTCTGATTAACCATTTACGTTGGCGACACCTTCTTCATACCGTACCTGAATTGCTTCAGCAAGGGCTTTGTCATGATCGATCGGGTCGCCATCAGACTGGATGGTGATCTTCTGCTCGACGCGTGTCTCCACCACACCGTCCCGTTCCGTTTTGTACTAAAAAAAAAGAGAAACGAACGTTAGTTTAGCGACTAAAAGTACAATGTACACTACACAGCAATACTTACGGTGATTGTTTCAACGGTTCGCGTTTTGCTGGATACCGTCTGGGACGATACGATTTCACCGTGGGTAGTGGTGCCACCTTCGGCAAGATCATCAAGCACCACGCGCCGATGCTCCACGTTCGGTCCTTCCGGGATTTGTGAGGCACCGACAACGTTATCCGCTCCCTAAAAACAGGTCGGAACAATGGTCATACGTATAATTAGAGACCCGCTTCTTTTCAATTGAAGCATCACAAGCTCTTCAAGTGTTGTAGAGATGTACACGTGTTCCGAATCTAATCTACCCATTCATGCAATGTATATGGCTTGTACAAACCGTGTAGGACTTGTTGTAGATCACTTCCGACAGCGATTCATCTCCGTAGGGGCCATCGATCGGTGTTCCGGAGTCGCCGGAACTCGACGATGAGACACTGTCACGGCGTGCGTACTGAATTGATGCGTACAACACATTCGCCCAGTAACATGTCGAGAGTAAGGTTCATGATGAACAGACATCGTGCAAGTAGTAGTTGGGGGGGGGATGCAAACAGGACATTCATGCAATAACAACACATATTTGGAAGCATAACAACAACGAAAACGCAAGGGAAAGAAAATGATGTAAAATATAAAAAAAGAAAGGATAAGTAAATAAAAGTCATATCGCATGGGTGTATGGGGGCGAAATGAAAGCGAGCTCTGTTAGAAAAGCGACCATACCTGATCGCCACTCGTTACCGTGGCCGTGGTTTTGACTTCCTGCGTAATGACACGCTGCTCCTGCCGCTCACCGTGCTGGGTGGTGGTGGTGGCCACCGTTTTCTCCTCGAGCTGTTGCGTTTTCGCGTTCGTGCCCAGATCCTCGTGGGTGGTGGCGGTACGCGTCGTGACAGCGGTTGCCGTCACAAATTTACCTGCATCCGTACCGGTCGGGGCATCCGCCTGCACAGCATGTCACCGGATTGGTTTGAATGTGCGCGAACACGAAAGGGGGGCAAACAATAACGCAATGGAAGGAACGCGAATCGCAGTGTTCAGAGCAAAAGCGCGCGTTTAGTGGCAGCAACACAAACAGAAAAAAAGGAACAAATTATTAGTTAACGAAAAATCAAATCAAATGCATTAAACAAACAAATACAGCATTCCCCAATGTGTGTAAAGTGGCTCATGCATGATGCTTGAAAAAGTGCACAGTGCAACGGACATGGGGTCACCAATAACCGGGAAACACGCTTTTACGAAAGTTTCATATGCCTTTCAATGTTATTTTGATGTGCAAATTACGAATGCTTTTGGCCGGATGTTGTTAATTTGGTTATTTTTGTCTTTTCACTATCTAAACGATTCATACTTACTTTTACCAATACGCTAATGCCCAATACATTATACCAATCAACTACATTTTGAAAGGCTCAAACTACGATTGTTTTAAGGATTAATGTCTAATCTAGTTGAAGAAATATACCCCGAAAATCACAAAGTAAAACACGTAAGACTACTACAACTTTCTCTAATAAAAATGTAAATGTAAGAAGAGTCGAAAACATGGTAGAGAAAACAGTGTAGAAGAAAACACAAACATGCTACAGACAAACATCATGCAATAGAAGCGAAACACATGACAAGCGAACGTGAAAATAGATAAATATCAATGGAGCGACGGTTAGAAAACGCATGAAACAACAGACAAACGTACCCAAAGCAGATTAATGCAATGTAAAAATGTGTTAGAAATCAAAGTAAAACAAGCCAACACCAAAAACAAAACAGCACAACACAAAAATCACATTAAAACAACGCAACAAAACTATAAAAAACAATCAACCAAGGTGTGAGTGAGAGTGTGAGTGCCAATAGACGACGTTACGCGCTGCTGTCGATGCAACACTCTTCTCCTGCTGTCACACCCGTGAAACGAAAACAAAACCATTACACTACCTTGTGCTCCTGGGTGGAGTACACGATCTGTCCGGTGCCCAGATTCTGCACCTCCTCCTCCACGTTATGCGTAACGCCATCCTCGTTCTTCGTGATCACCTGCTTGGTCGTCGTCTTCACAACGGTTGGCGTGCCAGCAGCAGCAGCCGCATTCAGCTTGCTGCCCGCCGCCGCTGTACCCGAGCTGATCTCCTTGATGCTTTCCTTGCCGTACTGGGCGGTCATATCGTCGTCCGAGCTTTCCGAGTCTCGGCGCGTGGCCTTCCTGTCCATGTGCTTGATGCCTTCGTAGAATTGCTCGCGCGTAATCGGTACCGTTTCCTTCGACACCGTTACATTCTTGCCAAAGTGGCTCGGTTCAATGTCGGCATAGTTCAGGATCAGCTTACCGGTGACCGGATCGCGGATGGCCGTCGCCGGATCAATATCGCCCGTGTTCGGATCGATGTGGCCCCACTCGGACTTGATGCGCCCGGTAGCCGGGTCAATCTCACCGCTCAGCGTCATCGTTTGCGTGACCGTCGTTCGTGCGCCGGCAATGCGCGGATCGTTCGGATCCACGTTGTACGTCTCGCCCGTGATCGGATCGCGCATCTTGTACAGATACAGCGTCTTCGGTGCAACGTTGCGAATGTGACCCGTCTCGGGATCCAGATCGACCGCGCTCACGTCCAGCTCCTCCGGTTTGCCCCGCTCGTCCTTCTTCGTGATGATGAAGATCTTGATGATGACTAGTCGGCCCGATTTCGGATCGATACGGCCCACCTTGGTGTAGATTTCGCCGTCCTCTTCGTTGATTTGGGTCGCGGCGAACAGTGGCTCACCGGTGGCCTCATCGACCTGGCCCGTGGCGGCATAGATCTGGCCCGTCGTGGGGTCCACCTTCGTCATGTTCGGGTCCATCTTGGCCTGTCGTTCGATTTCGTTCGTCTTCGGGTTAAGATAGCCGTAAATCGTGATGACAAAACCGGTCTTCGGATCGACCTGGCTCGAAGTGTAAATCGTTTCGCCCGTCTTCGGGTCCTTACCACCGTCCGGCAGCCAAACCTGGTTCGTTTTGGCATCCACACGGATGTCTTTGTCCTCGACCGGGGCAGCCGGCACGTGCTTACCCGTCACCGGATCGATACGGTTGTGCACGATGCGAATCGACACGATACGCCCGTAATCTTTGTCCGTTTTGCCCGTCTTCGGGTTGACCTGATTCTTCAGCAACACCTGCCCACTGACCGGATCCACCTTGATCTCCTTCGTTTCCGTCTTGCCCGTCTTCGGGTCGACAAACGTGACCGTTTGCTTCACCAGATCCAGCTGACCGTACTTGGTGTTGATTTTGCCGTCCTTCGTGTCCAGCTGACCCGTGCTCTTGTCGTACGTGATCGTCTTCGGATCGACCAGACCCTTCTTGTCAAGCTTGCCGAGCACGGACGTGACCTCAACCACCGGATCCACCTGGTTGCCGATCGCAATCAGATGGACCTGGCTGTTGTCCAGCTTGTTCGTCTTCGGGTCGGTCACGCCAACCACCATAATCTGTCCATTGCTGCGATCGACCGTCACCGGACGCACGGCAGCAGCCGCAGGGGATGGTTTACCCGTCTTAGGATCGATCGCTCGCAGCTCTCCCGTGCGCGGGTTAATGTCACCGTACTTGGTGCTCAGGATGCCGGTACGGTGGTTCAGAATACCGCGACTCTTCTCAATTTCTCCATTGATTGTGTCGATTTTGCCCGTGTTGGGATCCACCTTGGAGGTGATGGTAGTGATCTCGACCACCGAATCCTCGTCCGGCACCACCATAATGGCCTGGCCGAGCGTATCATCTACCTTGCCGCTAGCCGAGTCGACCACGCCGCCCACGATGTGCAGCTGGCCCGTCTTCGGGTCCGTCTGGCCCTGGAACGTTTCGTTCTGGCCGGTGCGAGCGTTGAAGTTAACCACCGTGCCGGCCTTCGGATCGATCAGCCCGTACTTGCTCTCAATCTGGCCCGTCTTCGTGTCCAGCACGCCGGTCGAATGCTCCACCACACCCTGCGCCGTATCGACCTTCTTCGTTTTGGGATCAAACTTGGAAATGATCACCATAATCTTCACCTTCTTCTTGGCCGGTTCGGCAGCGGCGGCGGCGGCTGCAGCGGCTGCCGCAGCAGCAGCACCAGCCTGCTCGCCCTGAATAAACGCGCTGCTAGTGTCGTCTAACGGACGGAACGTTCCGGCCCCAGAAGCGAGCGGATCAACCGCCTGTCTACCCTTGTTGGGCGAGTATGATCGAGCGCTGGTGCGTACACCTTTCTCAGCCTCACTCTCCCCGGGCAGTCCACGTGCAGCCGATTTCGGCGAGAGCTGATCGGTCTTGACACCGGCGGCGGTGGCAGCTACCGGCGATCCCGGCGCTTTACGCTTCTCCACCGACTCGCGCACCTTCTGATCCTCACCCGGCGCGTAGTTGAACGCCAGTCCGGTCGCGCGGCGGCTTTGCGAGTTCGGGCTGAGCTGCGCTTCGCTTTCCTCGTTCGGGCGCAACGGTGCCTCGTCGTACCGGAAGCCGCGCGTCTTTACGTTCTTCTTGTGCGCCGTCGCCGGGTCCTGTTCGCTTTCCGAGTACTCGTACGGTTTGGTGAAGCCGGGCTTCTCCGGCGTCGTTTGCGGCGTCTTGTTCGTGGCTGTATCTTGTGCCCGCGCCTGAACCGCTTCCTTGGCCGGGTCCTTTTTGCCCGCACTGCCACCGTTACCGTTCGCGGCGGCCATCAGCTTAGCCGGCTGCTCCTTTCCGGCGTCTTTCTTGTCCTTCGGCGACTTGCGGCCGGAGGAAAACAGGAAACCCTACACAAGCGATAGACGTTACCACAAACACGCGGACGGATGGAGGCGGACGGGCGGGTGGGCAGTACAGCACAGTTGGCGGGATGGACGTTACACACATGAAGTACATGACGACCACACACATACACACACACAAACAGATACATACAAACACATATGGATCAAGAGGATGTCAGGATGTGTGGAAGGATTCGTCAGATCAAAACGGCAAGTAGATAACAGAACGGTAATAACATGGATGGGAGAAGGAGAAACAAAACGGGGATAAAAGAGAAAAATAAAATCAATCAAATGGTACACAAAAACGACTAATAACGGCTAATATCACTTTATGGAAATTGTGTATGTTTTTGGGGCGAAAGGATAGCGCAAAGGAGATATTTCGCTCAGCAAAAGGGAGAAGAGTTGAATACTAACAGTCTATAAGAAAACGAACAATCGCTACCTATCGTGAAGATACACACAGACAGCATCAATACCGACAAAATACAGGGAAACACACGTGAGGGACGTTTCGTGAACACGCAAAAGAGGTCTCAAATGCCATATGAAAAATGGCATAAAAATGGGAAAAACATTACATTCGACGCTACTATTCAGTGAGAGCAAACATTTGAATCGAAAAAAACGATGGAAAAGAAACGATATAAAAAATCTACTACAGAGCGCTTCGAATAAAGGGCCATAAAGATTTGAATAATGTCGGAAATCGTATCAAATCACATTGAAGTAGAAGATGATGGAAAAACTGTCTACGATACATAATAATGATGCAAAACACGGTTCAACGGTGTGTATCGATCGATTCAATCAACCAACGAGTGCTTAAGATCTAGAGTAGTAAGTGTTTTTTTAAAGCACTTAGTGTCCACGTACCTTGCGTTTGCCGGACGGAGATGTTGCCTCTTCCGCGGAGGAATTCAGTGCCTCGGCTTGTCCATTGTTTCCTAAAAGGAAAACGTTCGTTATTAAATATGTGTCAAAAATACCTTTGCACCGTAATACATACCATTCAGACCTTCGTCTTTCTGGGAAACTTGTTCGGGTTTGTCCTTCTTGCCGGCAACTGGCAGTACGGCAACTCCTCCAGCCGGTTTCTGTAATTTAAATGTGGTAAAAAACGGAATATGAGCCGAAAGAAGCGAATAGAATACAAAGCCAGAGAAATCATGCAAAACACAACTGAGTAAATAGAGAAATATGATAAAAGCAATTAGTGCAACATCAAGTAAACAAATGTAGAAAAAAAACTAACACTACCGTAAAGCGCATTATACTTTAAAGAAAAACATTGATCTAATTACGAGTTAGATTGTGTGTTTAAAGCTTTTACACTAAATTGTGCCATAAATAACAACAGCAATCAAAAACGTTTGCACCAAAATGCAGCGGAATAATAGAGACTTGTTTGCAAAGTTGGAAAAAATGTATTGAAAACTTTATCAGTGTTTGTAACACAAGTAGATAAGAGAGAAAACATGTTGGAGGAAACAAAAATGCAAAACAATCCGTTGAAGTATACCAGAAACTAGTGAAAATATATGAAATTTAAAACATAAAAACATACGTTGCAAAATTGCAATAGATGAAGCGAAATTGAGAAATATGACAACGAAACGAAGTAACGCAACTAAGTAAACAATACGGCAAAAAGGAATCCAAGTGGAGTATGTTTGGTAAGTCAATGGAGCTATTAACCTGTGCTGGAACAACGTTTGGCGATGTGGTTTCGTACTCTCCCTCGAGGGAGCTCTGCGACGAGGCGGACGCGGTGCCAGTGCTGGACTCACGCTTCAGCTGTAGGCGGAAGCCGCCCAACCGAACAACCGATCAACCAACACATCCCAAACACATATGTTAATCGTATTTCGCATCGGTTAGTGGTTTGTTAGTGGTGCCCAACGCATTCATGAAATCAATTTCAGTTCAGAAAAGTAACAAACGGTATCGTTAGTTAGATTAGTGAAATTAATATGAACGGTTTTCGACGAGGAATGGTAGGGCAAACGTGTGGGATCGAACACGCGATTGGATCATTTCAACAAAATCGTATCAGAGGAACTGTGTATGTTTTCGTGTATGAGTGTTGTCGAAATAAGGAAAGAAAAACGTCTTCTATTACAACTGAGAGCGATAGAGAGCAGCAACTGTGAGCTGGATCTAAAATTTTTGCAATAACATCCAAACAAGGCCACGATTTCTACTAGTGTCGTTGAAACAAGGGAAATAACGGGAGCACGGGGGAGCATGGGAATTGAAGTTGAAACGAGCCAAATTACATAGTGACAGAGAAATAGACAGAGAGGAGAGGGTAGGTGATACGTAACAACGAAACATCACTAGGGTGGGTACGCGCGCGCGATGAAACTATTTCGCAACTTTAGTTTGATTAGTGTGTGGTACACAGTTTAGTGCCGAAAGTGAAGATGCTTCAAGGGCCTCCCTTGGCTCACACTTACGCGCTCCTTTTTGTCCTTCTTGATAGGGCTGCGGGAACCGCGCGTCGGCGAGTCCAGATCCGGGATGTGATCCGGCGGGTGCGACATCGTGTGGCGTTTGTTTGCGTCCTTGCCCGCATCCTTGGCAGCCGCACGTTCTTTTTCCTGCTGTGCGAGTGCTGGAAACAAAACAACCCATAGGATTAATGTCATTTCATTTCCTCGGTCACTCCGAACACCAACCATCCATGCTGCGGCTGGAGAGACGCTTTCCGGTCAAGCTGCGCTTGAAATCGGGCGCCGGACGCTCGACGGGCGTTTTGCGCGTTTCGTAGTGCGTGCGGCCCGAGTATCGGTACTTCGAGCCAAGGCGCGGGAACAGGCCCGACTTTTGCTGCGGTTCCGGCGTCATCAGCCGGAAGAAGGTGTGGTGCTCCACGCACGCCTTCCACAGCTTTTTCGCCGCCCGGTGGTTCTCCAGCTTGAAGCCGATCGTCGACTCGTACTGCTCGAACTCGCCCGGACGGATTTTGATGTAGAAGTTGTTGCGCTTGTACGAGATCTTCAGGATCTTCGGCCAGGCAAACCGATTGATACGAAGTCTGCAAACGAAGTCGGCAAAGGTGAACGATTAGCAATTGAATGTGATGGCGAATCATCTCAACGACCAACTTACTTGTCTCTGTACACGAGCAAACCGGAGGCACAGACGCCGAGCATGATGTCGACTCCTTCGGAATCCTTCGCCGGGTGCAGATCGACACCGTACATGGCGAGCTTTTTCGCATTCTCAAGATAGTGTAGCTCAGCTTCCGCTGGCGTCTGACTCCTGGCAAAGAGGAAGAACAAACACGTTCATTAGATTCTTCCCAATCCTCCGCTTCTGCGGCATCATTGTAATACATACTTGTGGGTCTTGTGAAGATCAATCACCTTGTCCAGCAGTTCGGGCGTCTGGTTCGGGGCGATCTTGAAGTCCTTCAGATAGGACCGATCCTTCATCTCGGCCGGATCGTAGTCGCCCAGCTCGGACTGCACCAGGTACGAGCCGAGCAGGGCGTGTGTTACGAACGAGCAGGGCAGCCGGCCCTCCAGGATGTCGTTGCGCACCTGCAGACACAGATGGTAGCGCGTGATGTCCTCCTGCAGCTGGGCTGGCTCCGGCGGGTAGAACTTCACCTCGAACGAAAGGTCCCACGGATCGGAGCGGAAAAACTTCGTCACCGGACGCTCGAGATCGAGCCAGGTGCGCGGATCGTTCGCTGTGTGGTACGTCAGCCCGAAGTAATCCTTCTCCAGTATGTTCAGCCCGGCACAGACCGAGTTCAGCAGGTCCCGACCGCGGCATTTTCGCTGTAGAGTACAGAGCAAGAAAGACGAGAGTCGTTTAACAACACAGTTTAACAGAGCAATTGTGAGGATATTGTGCTACTTACATCAATGGTCACCTCCAGTATCGAACCATCGAGCAGTGTAACCTTTGCGAGGGCCGCCTTTGAGTTGGTGGGCTTCTTTTTCGGTGTGCTGGGACTGGTGGCGGCGGCCGGTTCCGCCGCTTTCGTTGACTCGCCCGGCATTGTTACTGCAGATACTCTAATTAGGTTCTACTGCTACTGGGGAGTTTGTCCGCTACGTTAGCTGATAGTGTGTGTGTGTGTTGTGGTTAACACTACACAGAGAGCTACGAATAGGTCACTCGGCCACAGCGCCGAGCGTGCGCGTGTACTGGGACACCAACTTCCGGACCAAACGGAACGCTACGCTAAACGGAAACGGAGAGAAGAGAAGAGAAAGAAAATGAAATTTAATTGCAACCATTATCGAAGTGGCGAGAGACGTATCATCCACCCTTCCTTGCACTCGTTTCTTCCTCATTTCCCCTGATGCTACAACCCCGCTAATGTATTTAACAGTGTCGCCGGGCACTTTGTCGTCATCATTACGACCCCGAGACACTGCGCTGTTGCGAGGAGTGAGGAGAGCTTGATAGGATCTGCTTTTTGCTCGGCCAATATTATCATCGTTTGGTCGGTCTATGTGTGTGTTGTCATGTTTTGGGTGTCCGCCGTACACACCCTGATAAAGTCAGCACTCGGATGGACAGCAAAATCCTTCCTTCCTTTTCGCACCTTCACGTCTCTCGACCTTGCCGAGGTAATGGGCGAGCGTTGCGACATTAGCTAAGCGCTCGGGCGTAATTGGACACATCCAGCAGACTGGCCGCCGTCTGGGCGGGTTGATGCACACACACACACAGCGCTGGTAGTGTTCTCTCCCGCAGGGCGTGGTGTGGTGTTAATGAGATTGGAATGCAATCGCGTTCCGGCAGGGCAACACATTAACTTAAACGATGCTGTGTCGCTAGTTTGTCTTGCAAATGATGTACCACGTCAACACCACCATCGCAGGCAGGAGAACATTAACTAACATTAAATTAATTAAAATGATCACATAAATCAATACGCATCGGATAGTGTAAAAAGTAATTAAATCCCACGGTGATTCATTTCAATCATATGTGACACAGATTCTAACATATGAAACACGGGGCCTCTACGACTAGGGAGTTCCCGAGCTTTCTTCCATGCCACAAACGAATGGTCTCGAAAAAAGAACGCCTGATCGTGTTTCATATTTTGTTGTTTTGCTCTCGGAGAAGCGATTATTTATGATATGACGACAGTTTGTGGGTGGGTGGTTGGGTTGGGAGGACGTGCATTCTCGGACGTTAGCTGTTGGCGGCGGAAGCATGATTAAGGCAACGTTTCGCTGGTACAGATAATCATGGTCATATGTCAAAATCGAGCTGCATTTGTTCTGTTTCGTGAGGGAGAAGAAAAAAGCAGCACACGACAAACAACACAAGTCCACATAACAACAAAGCCGAACCAGTGATAAGAATCTTTGATGTGGCATCACACAAAGAAGATGTTGGTGGGTTGGAGTTTTTGATTTTGTTTATGTATCATCACTTTGGACAGTAAACAAACATCTATGGCGGCAAGAGGAGGTTCTTCTTGTTACATATCAAATGAGATTCCATACACATCCGGCTGTGTGTGATACAACGCCTCTATCCACTCGATCATCAGCCATGCCAGACACTGAGAGCGTTAAAACCCCAATAAGAATCTCTTGCTGCAGTTTCAAGGCAAAACAAAAATTTCCATTTGGCTTGCTCCAATATCGTGATGACATTCCACGAACCACACACGGCCAAAGTTAATCACCGGACAGGAGGCACTGATTCCCTTGAAAACGAAACCATGTCAATGGCACAAGGGGAATACACATCGTTTTATCGGTGCAGCACTGTGGTATTGCACTTTCTACTGGTGTTCCTGTGCAGGTTTGGAACGGTCGGAACATCTCCTCTGAGAGCCCATGAGGAGTGGTCCCGATTTCCGCCCTTGGTTCGATAACGCTCTTATCTTATCAGGGTCAGCGCCGATACGAAGGACAGCGCGTATCGGAAAGCCATCACACGCCGGCTGGCGATTGATGCGCGTACCTCGTACCGAGACAAGTGATCGAATACGATCGCGAGACGGAGCGAGAGAGGCTTAACACGGAACTCTGTGGAACGCCAAAAGCAACGGGATAAGACGTTAAGAGGTCTTATCGCTAAACCGTTCAACCGGGGAATCCGGGCAGAAAGATTATTTCCCTCGCGGTTGATTCTTCGCGGCTCTTCTCTCGACTCGTAACCCGTCGGATCGGAAGTGAAGAAAGAGGCTAGCAGCAGCTGAAGCTACGCAAGAAATACTTTCGCTGATTGTTTTGTTTTGATTCACAGAGTTCAGGCGGACGGCGGGCGATTATTGCCGAGCGTGAGGCAATCTCTCTCCCCCACACTGCAACTTGCGCTTTTTCTGCAATCAGTGCATGTGGATGATGATGCTGATGATGCTATATTTAGAACGATGAGCTCATATTGCCGCTGATTTGCAAAAGGAAAAGGATTTTAAGACGCTCAATTGAGCATGGTGATGTTGTTTGAAACATAATACAAAAAACACGCGTTTACTTGACGATTCATTGGGGTTTTACTGGTTCAAGAGGAGAAAGTTCACTTCCTCCTTTCGACTATTTATTTGAACAGCTTTTTGGAGTGGTTTAAATTAAATAAATTAAATCAACTAACAGCTCTGATGAACAGATTGTATACATTTACCGAGACAAAACTGCACCTCAAAAGCTGATAAACTGATTGATTTGTAGCGAGATGTTGTTTTTTTTTTGGTTTCTTTGTGTCTTGACTTTCGCTTCCAACCATATCTTGATGTCTCAGCTCTTCTCCTGCCCTCACGAAACATCGTGCATCATCCCACACGCCAACAATAATACGCTTCTTCTGTGAGCACCTTTCACCCCAAGCCCACATTTGGTAGTAGCTGACACATTTATTGTGCGCATTTTGGCTTCCTACTTTTGCTCTATTCAGCCCCCAACGTGCGACTTCAACAACGTTTTATTCGACATGGGAAGATGTGCGCACCATTGTTTGGCTGGCCTTATACAACACATATCTTTTTCACCAGCCAACCACCAACCGACTGAACTTATTCGACAGAGACAGACGGGCGTGCGTGAAGGCGGCGCCAATTTTCCCCGGGCTAGCACCAACGTTTAACGATCCACCCAACACGCCGCTAGCCTACAGTTTGCTTTCACTCGCCATCGGAGATAGTTTTTCCCTACGGTGGTGGTGGTTGATTTTCCAAGCGTCGATCGTTGAGGTAGCACAATGTATTCTGTGCCGTACGATACAGCGAAAGAAATAAAAGAGAAATACAGCAACTGACGAGCACACTGCTGCTGCTGTTAGCGCTACTGCAAAGTGTGTATTGCGTATGCTCATAAATTGTCGCGATAAAGACCACACCCAGGTAGCGTTGTGGGACAGAGTGTTGCAATCACCAAAACAGTCCTCTCAAATTACAAAACTGGATTGATAGAATACTTCAATGTTGCACTGAATACCGTAAAACGGGTAACAAATTCAATAGTTCTGACTGATGAAAGCTGGAGAACAAAACCAAAGCGAATGTTAATGAAAACTGACATTAAACGCCCAACACAACAGACGAACGAGAGGGGGACAGCAGGCAAGTAAATTGGTCGATCCCTAATGAAACACAAACAATGTTTTACGATAATGGAGCCAAACTTCTGGTGTAAGCCCTCGGGAGGGCGACTAATTATGTTGTAACTTTGCGTTGTTGTTGCGCTGTCCAGAGAGGTTGGTTCAATGTTGATGCAGCAGTTGAAAGTAAATAAAAAAACATCGACAAACGTTTTTGGAAAATTATTTCGTCCAAAAACTTGCTTCACCACACACTGAAGGTCACTTTTTGGTTGGAGGGAACTTTAACGAATGAAATTTCGCATATTATGGTTTATTTATTTATCATTTATGGTACTTGCCACCACGCCACCGACCATTCCCGATGACGATCGAGGCAAATATTTCTTTAGCCTCGTACAGAAATTTGCCAATCGATCGTAAAGTGAGCGTAGAACGCCCACCAGAAAAGGGAGGGGGAAACATAATTTATGCCTGTTTGACGTCAATTTTTATGTCCAGTTCTTCTCGCTCTTCTTTTTTACATACACACACCGTTGCACTGACACGGTGAAGGAAGGAAGTATATGCGCGTGGGGTTCCGTTCTCTCATATCTGGACAGCAATACCGGCAAAATGAAGAGCAAAAAATCCCTCCAAAACGAAAGCGAAAATTTTCGAACGTTACCATTTATGATTCATAAACATGGCATGTTATCTCGGTTTTTAGGGAGACTCGTACCCTCCCCTGGCCACTGAAAGCAAGCTCGTGCATCGTGGACCCTTGGAGTATGCGAACCTTTTTTCCCCCGAAACGTTGATAACATCCAACGATTGCGATGGACGGGTTTGATTCCCAAACATACATGCCAAATCGCACACGGGCGGTTGTTGTTCATGTGTAGCCATAATTATTGCACGGTCAGGAGTGTCTCGAAAGCTCCACCAAGCACACAAGACGTTACACACCATGTGCCATTTGCTATCTGTTGCTTAGAATTATTTAACTCAGCTTAATTTTATCAGTTTTTTTTTCTTCTGTGCAACGTGCGTTGAGAAAGGTCCGAGTTCAAGCTGTCAAAACAGGGCAGGAGGGGACCGCTCTGCTTTGTCTACCTGTCACACCAGATACAAACAAAGATAACAAACATGCCGTCCGGTCTATGCACGAACAATCACGTAGAATAACACACCGGAATTCGTGATTCTTGTTGGTTTGTCCGGTCCTTAACGCTATGTAACAGGGAACAACAAGAAAGAGAAATGGGAAAGTTGGTCTTTTGGTGACCTTCTTCATTAGAGCAGAACACAAGGCACACCGACACACAACACTCAGGAAGTGGCAGGCCGAAAGTTGGTTTCAGCGTTCGATCGAGGTACGGGAAGAGTTCGTTAGCTTTACACGCCAAAGCATATTTGCACGTTCTGTATCAATCACTGATTGTTCCTCGAATCTTCGCCAGTAGCTAATGAAGTGTATGCCGTCTAGAAGAAAGACAAAAAGGCCTAAAGGTAGCCGAATTCGCCTTCCCTAAATTACCATATTTCCAACTAACATTATGCAATCCACGTGGCAAACCGCCTAAAGTTATGCATTATGCATAACACATTACGCTTAATAAGGTTTGGTGTGGGTCTGTTTAGGCCCTTGTTACAAGATTTTGTCGCATAATAATCTAATCTCTATCGGCATGAGCAATTCTTGAAGTTGAATCGAGAAGTAATCTACAATAAAGCAGAAAATATGTTCTTCTAAGACTTTTGCGTATGATACAATTGTAGTATCTGCATTCATTTCAATCATTGAAATCAAAATCAAACCCTCTACACATTATTCTCGCCCCTGTTAGGATCATCAATACCAACTAGCTGCAAACATTATCGAAGCAGAGAGTATCATTTACGCATCGCTCTAACGACTTTCTTTACCGACACACACAGCTCACCCCCCGCTCTGTTGAAAGCGACCCAACCCAAAGCCAGAGCGAAACAAAATCGATAATAATCCAAAAATTATCGACCAAACAGACAGTTGCACTCGAAAGCCGCACCGGGTACCGGGTGTGTGTGTGTATGTTGTCTAGATACGAGCCCGGGGATCGTCGTCGCAGATTGCGGCTTTGATGATGGCCATACTTTACACACGCCCTCTGTCCATCGACCCAGCGCCACACAGAAACGCACAACATCGTCCTGTGTCATTGCGTGTGCCTGTGCCTAAACGTCAAACCCATCACCCAAGCCCACTGCTACTCCCCAAACCACCGGTAGAGGGACGTGTTTCGCGTGACATCGTCCAAACACAGGAGACAGAGTGCGTGTTCTAACCACTCGCACCACCATCGGTTGGCTGGATCAAGTTTATGACCACCCCTTAGCACGCGGGAGGGGCTGAGAACGGAAGGGACAGGATGATGATGATGGTCGGTTTGGGTTTCATATATATACCGTGCAGAGTGTGAGTTTAGCCTAACATTGGCAAAAGTGACGTGTTGTGTGGTATACTAGTATCAACAAAGGAGGTCGCCCGCCGCCCGGCGCGATCATAGAGCCGAAAATGGACAACATGCCCTTTACGGGTCATTTTCAGCAACAAAGTTTGAAGCTCGACAAAAAAAAAACGGTAACCAGATAAAAAATGTCGCCCTTTACGCGGGTTGAGATAAAATAACTGTCCAAAAATATAAAATGTTCACAAAAGCATTAAGCCATTTTGGTGACCTTTTTTAAATGGCATCTCAACGGCCTTCGTTCTTGTGGTATAAAATTAGCTAAAAAAATACTTTAATATGATAAAATATAATAAAATAAATGCATTGCAACATCATCATTTCTTATCATGGTTGGCGCTCCTAACAAGATGCAAGAATTAAATTAAGGTTTCTTGTCCATCTTGTAGCGGCAATACGCCTTTTCAATTGACTTTTTATGACCAGCGCAATCACCTTTGCTCCCCATGCATCGTCATGCTGATTTGCTGCTGGTCAAAGTATGAAGGTCGTTTAAATCAAAACTACTTGAAAACGTGTGGAGCAAGTGAGTGCATAATTTAGACCGATTGTATATTTGCTGATTTGATGATCATAGAAGACGCCAACCCTTGCGGACATTGCCACAGTACAAACAACACAGTACACGGTAGAAGTTGAAGAAAGTTATTGTAATTTGAATTACAGCTCTTTTAATTACACTCCGATTGCCGACGACGGTTACTGGGCACTGTTTGCAACGAAGATGCACAGCACAAGTTGCTTAATGTATTTCCAAAAACGGGGGGGAGGATCTAATTGATTTAATAAGACCTGCGCTTACGCTTTCGCCCGTTCCAAAACCGTTTCAATGGATCGTTTCGCTTTGCCCAATCCAGCTTTTCGCTCCACAATTCACAAAACGCCCCAAAAGCGGTGGCCCTTCTGGCGGTGGCGATAATTTAATTTACCATGTTAAATCCGACACGCTCCAATGCTAAAACGATCCATTATCGTCATTGCGCCAGCCGTCAGTTGCCGCCGGGGAACACATAATGCGATCGACTACAACGACGACGACGACCAGTAGCACGTTCCCCAACTTCCAATAATACACCCTATACTGGTCGGGCTCTGTTGGGGAGTAGTTTGGTCAGGGTGGATTCCAATTTTGACACTGTCAGGAAACGCATTGCCAACACCCGCTTAACCGCTAATCCTCCGGAAGGCTTTGGAATCGACTCCCGGCACAGGAAACAGCCGAGACTTCTCCCTTTTCTCTTCAATACCGTTCGGAGGAGTTTTTTGGCCGTCAGCCATATCAGACTTATGCTCTCATTCCAATATGCTCGAATGTGCGTCTCCGCTTATTTTCCAATATTTCAGTAGGAACTCGCACCTCCAATCGGCAGAGTTCGGCATGATTAAATATTTACCATTTATACGTGCTTTGATCCGGCGTAAATCCCCACAAACCGGCGTGCTCCTGCTGCTGCTCGGCCCCACAAGAACAGAAACATTCATACGAAAGTGAAAGTTAATTCATTGCTTCATCAGACAGAAAATTAAATTCTCCAACGCCAACGGAACGAACGCCGAGGCGGCGAGGAACGACCCGTGCCAAATTCGACTGACTGTGTTCCGGGCGTCGGGTCGTGTGGGGCGCGCCGGAGATGCTACCTCCTCCAACGCAAAGCCATGGGGCCGGCGGCGGCCCACGCAATTGTGTCTGGATTCGACAATTTTAAATCCTCAACATACTGTGGACGTCGGTGCAACAATCAGCCCCCATCCATATCTCGTGCCTCCTCTTCCTGCTCTAAGAACCCATAAGCCCCTGCTATGAGAGAGTTTAAAGATTGGCAAACATCGGATGCATAAATCATCATCAGCCCGGTGAGGGCTGGCTGGCGGCACACACGAGCATTGCTGCCCGGTAATCGGTCTCTTGTCGAGTCGTCTCGGTGTGTAAGTGTAGTGCGACAAGTTTTTGAACGCGATGCGGAGGAAGAGAAGTATTGTTCATGTTGGCACGCGTCGTGTATGTTTAATTAAAAAGAAAGAAAGAAACAAAAAACATGCAGACAAGAGTAGCTCAACGTGCCAAGGAAAGGCGAAAGAGGGCTTTTCAAACTACACTGAAGTAGACTCGAAAGGACGATGGAAAGGTACTTGTTGTGGAGCGATAAGCGGGAACTGCAGAAGAACTGTTTATAATTCCGCCTTTCTGTGTACGACTGTTTGCAACTAGTGGGTGGGATTATTTGGGGATGGTTCAGAGCAGAAAAGTTTAATTATTTATTGTGCAGAAACGTATGTTACACGCACCATAGAGCAGAGGATTAGGCAGGATCCCTGGATGACTTGTTATGTAGTGACTTTAATCTTGCAAGAATTAGCAAATATTTTAGATGTTTCTTTTGTGATTTAAGAACATAAAATATATGATGATCAAACTACTGTATAATGGCTCAATATTACACATAAAATAGGATTATTATTGAAGAAACAGTCTCACGTGCCAACTCAAACCATCCTAAAAGACTTCTGATCGGCGTCCAAACGTCCAGCATAGCCTACGCTACACGCATTGCTTCTCACGTGCTCTGCAAGAAGGCAGAAGGGTCATCGTCCTCCATGTGTGTGTGTGTCTGGTACCGTGAGCGATTGCACAACTTAGCCGTCTTCTATAAACGATGCATTTTGCATCAGACGCGTAAGCCCGGGGGCGCAGCACGAAGAGCGTGAGCGCGCTCGCGTAATCCGATCGATCGACCGGCTGCCGGGGGTGAGATCCGGAATAGTAAACAAAAATCAACCATCACACAGCACACACACACACACAGCGAGGAGGCCGGTATTGGAAAAGAAGAAGGGCGACCTGCAGCCCACAGGTCCAAGCCGCCGCCCTTACACTGTAATGTTGTTATTTACCGAGACGTTTTGTTTACGAACCAATCCTCTCATCCGTTTGTGGTTGGGGAAGGGTGTCTTATGAGGGTGGGTGAGTTTAAAAGTGAGATTTGCTTTTTTCTTTTTTTTCTGTTTCGAAGACCCGCTTAAGCCTCACGTCCATCCATCCACTTTCCACGAAACACTAAACACACATCACAGCCCGGTAATTGCAGTTCCGAAGATGCAATACCGACGCCAACGGGTTATCTCATAAAGCGTCGACGATGCAGCGCAACGCCCAACGAGAAACGATCCCCGGTTCCAACACGGTTGTGTGGGTGCATGTACTTTGGGTAATGATACACCTTCTATCCAGGGCATGAAGAGCTTGTTGCTGTGTAGTGCTCTTAGGCGCGGGTGTTTGTTTATGGGAAAGAATATCCAACGCTCAAGAAGGAAGTTTCTTTTTATGGAAGAATCACTTGGAGGAAACCCTACCTCCACAAACAATTTTTCGTTTTCCAGAAGATCTTGGAATAGGATTTCAGAGAGCAACGGGGAAGTAAAGAAATCTTCATGGTGCTTGGCCAAGATCCAAATTTCAAGACGAAGTCAATCCATGTAATGTTTTTTGGCAATAGACAGCTCTTTTTAACGTATCCTCCAGCAAAGGAAGGACAAAAATCAATAGTTACTGTGGAAGCCAGTTCTCTCGAGTACGTGTGCCCATAATATTCTGACCGCTATCCACTAACCTCCATGTGTTCGGGGGGATCTTAATCGGAACCCAACATTACGCACACAAACTAGCGGACGAAAGTTGCGTGCTTGCTTCTAGCAGAAACTGTAAGAAGAGGAAAATCGAAACAAAATAGCAAACACAAACGAAATGAAACAACACTTCAACTCTAATTACGCCCTGAAGGTAAGATAAGAAAACCACTCTGGCGCCAAATTGAACTTCCAATTCCGTTCCTCAAAAAGAGAGAGGGTAGAGCGTGGTGCCTTCATGACGCCTCTGCACCACACCACTGCGACGGCCATCGTCGGAGGGCTGCTACTCTCTCTGCTAGTCGTCTCTAATGGCAAGTTAACTTCAATTTGGCACCAGCACAACATTCTCTCGAGTGGCTCTGTGGGTCCACTACTACACGGCGTCCTACCCTGGCGACCGTCTGTTTGCCCAGGAAGCGCTTTACATTAAAGTAAAGCGCTCGCGAGCTTCTGAGCTTTGTTTTGCTGTTGATTACATACGGTGGTACTCCCCCGGTCGTACGTACGCGTTTGATGGTTTGAAAAGTTTTATTTTCTTTTCGTGCGCTCTGTCACATTCTGCTCGACAGTTCATCAGTAACCCCTCGACTTATTGCTTGGGTATAAAAAAAAAAACTACTATCTTGGACGTAATACTGCAGTGGCGGTAATTGAGTTTCCGAGACACAAGCTTCCTTCTTGAATCTTCACAATCTACAAAGCAAATGGAATGTTTGGTTATGTGGGATTACTTTGAAGGCATCATCAGTTTGTACTGAATGTTTGAAGATTACTCAAGATGCGTTCGACGTTTAGTGTCTTTCGATGAAGATCTTATGCCATCCAAATCAAGCAGAGAAACTGAACGAATAGCAGTATTCCAAATGCACAGCATGTGTTCTTCAAAGCTATTCTAACCCGATACCTAACCTTTTTTCCGCACGAATTGCCCGAAAAAGATTTATATTCGTTCGGGAAACTCTTTGGGATATTCTGAGAAATACATCATCAAATTCCTCGTATCCTTCCGGCACCGGTTTAATCGCGTAAAAAGCACACGAACCGGTTAACTGGAAGACCTTCAAACCCCTATCCGACATGTACGTGATTGACCAAGCTTTATTCCCAACAACAGCAACACAGCACACAAAAAAAAAATCGTTAATCCTCCAAAATAAGGAAGACCCAACTATGCTCTATCGACAGGCGAAGAATTCCAGCTCGCTTGTGGTCGTTTGTGTTATTGCGAATCTTGCCACCGGGTGAATAAATAATAAATTCTGCTCCTCAACCGAAGGAAACACCCATAAAACTACCCCAACCTTCCCATTCACCGTTGTCCGCAACATTGTGAATCCTGAAAAACTTCCCGTAAAAAGGAAGAACCAACGAACGAACACACCAGAAACGAGCTCCACACGAGGGATAAACAGTAACGTGCGCTGCTTTAGGCGCGTTGTTATCGCCGTACGAGAGACACAGGCACACCACAGGCGTTTTTGCTACTCTGGCTGGTGCTTCTGTAGCAGAAAAGGCAGGAAAGAAAGCTTCCCGCCAATAAAAACCACTGCGTGAAGCGACCAAAACCAACAACACCACCCAAACAAAGGTTTACATCCCAGCCTAGCAAGAAATCGCGAAAAAAGAAAGCTTCTCCACGAGCGAGGAAAGGGCATCCGCACCAACTTCTTAAAGACCACACCCCTGGCACACTAGTAGTAGCTGGTGGGCAGCAGAACTCAAGCCCTGAACTGAAGGAACGGGTGTCAGACACAAACACAGACCTCTCCCGGTCAAAATGGGAAGGCTGATGCCGGGATTTTGCATTATCGACGGGCTCGCTCTCCCTTTGCTCGATATCTCTCTCTGTGTGTGTGTGTGTGTGTGTGTGTGTGTGTGTGTGTGTGTGTGTGTGTGTGTGTGTGTGTTTGTGGAGTGAAAGTAGGTCGTCGCACACACGTACACAGTGGGGGCTGCGAGATGTTCTTGGTGTTGGGGGGGTTGTGGCGAATGTGGGTCACTGGAAGGTACACATCCCAAGCCCGCGCCCTGGAGAGCTTTCGTGAAGAGAGGGAGCGATAGTTAGCACGCAACAACGCAGCATGAAAAACGGAACACGGCGGCGAACGCTGCTGCTTCTGCTTGTTGCTTTAGCGTGCGTCGGGGTCGGTTGTTTGTGGCATTGAAAAAGGGGTTTTGACAGCTCCCTGTGCCCGCGGGGTGGTGGTTCCGGATCGATCGAACTCCAGAGCTCCCTTTTCCGACTGTGATTCGTTACCCGAGGGGGGCGGCTGTGGCTGCCCGCGGGTTGACGGATTGTTTGACAGGCTCAACCAAATCCGACGACGCCTGCTAAAACCACGGGGACGTTTATATTGCGGTATTTACAAATTCGTTTCGATTTGGGGTGTGTATTGCTTTTTTGTTTATTTCGACAGCGACAAAATCCTTCACAAATTGTGCACGACGGACGTTAAAATATCCATCACACGGGCAAAGGAACGCCACAGAGCAGCGAGCTCACGAATTCTCATCGGCAGAAACAAATTTAGAAATTTCTCCTTCCTTTTTTCCGAACCCCACGGTATGCCCTCGGCGGCCAGCCTTTCGTGTGCTTGTGTTTGTATGGAAATGGGTATATTTATAGGGGTGATGATGAGGTCCAACGCTGGGGACAACACACACCGACCGACCGACCGACCGACCGACCGACCAACCATGTGCAAAGATTTCAGATGATGCGCGCACGATTTTTATGCGTTTTCTGTGGTGTCTCTTGGTCGCGCGAGACCGTTGCTCGAATACATGTTTGTGGGACCTTGAAGCAAAACTTCAAACCCTCCACAGACAGCGTCGTGGCAGGGGAAGAACGAAGTGGAATGGGAATAATAAACAATCTTGCATATTGAGGCGTCCGTTTGCTTGCCATACATCATTCACCAAACACGACAACGAGCAGCAATGTGTGTGAGTGTGAATTGAACACTATGATTAGAACACAACGATGACACATCGATTGCCGTCGTGGGGGTACTGCGTCGAGGGGAGAGATGGCCTCCAACGAATCACAAACCACACGCATCAGAAGGAATCATCGTTGGTGGCGGGAAGGGTTGTACACGGTGAAGGTTATCAAACAATCGGTTTGAATAGAGCAAGATAAGAAACTCGTGGTCAACCGATTAATTAGTCTCCGCTCTGGGGCCATCCTTTTCCTCCAAATTTCACTCAATTTCCCCTTGGGGTGTGGGATTGAAGTCGATCGCTCTCGGCGTAATTTATTGCAATCGAAGCGCAAACGCTCGAGGAATGTGACGCCGAGATTACATCCCTAAAGCCGCAGAGAGAGGAGAGAGAGAACAGCTTCCGATTGAGCATTGGGCCACAGGCACACAACCGTCCTTCTTCCCTTTCTCGCCCACATTTGGCCCACTTTCACGGCGTGATTGCATTCTTGGAAACGAGAGTGGATTAGATGGGAGATTCAACAGTGGGACAAAAACAACCAACCAATTAATCACCCATCCCCCGAAAAAGGCAAACGAACCAAGATTTACCCCCCTCTTCCCTCTGCTATAGGAATAGCAAAGACGAAAACAGATAAACGTTCGTCCCATTCAACAATAACACAACAGCGTCCAACTATTTTTACCCGGTTCGACACGCGGTTAGAAAACAAAACAAACCATCTTTGCTATTAGCGGACGTGCTTTGGTCGCCACGGCAGCATCGGCACGCTTTCCTCGGCGGGAAAATGAGAGTAAAGGGCTGATTGGGTTGGATATCTTTACCCTTGATTGTTGATGAGTAAGCGGTTAAATAAGTGTGTCCCGTGCACTTGCTCAACGGAAACGAACGAACGAACGAAGATGAATGAGAACTCATTTGAAGGGATGAAAGCAATCATTAAGTAAATACCCATGAAGATACTGTACCATTTTTCACGGTCACTATAATCCAGTGTATTCGTAGTGCTGTGCCAAACGATTGGCTTACGATAGCGCAGGTCGCAGGTTCGAATCAAATCTGGATCCACAAATATGACGTCCTTTTTCTGTTCCGTTTTCAACGAATATGAAGAGTTAATGACTTTAATATGACATAAAATCAAAGAAACGACCAACAAAGACGAAAACGAAGCGCTACTACGATTCCTACGCTGATCTAGAAAGTTTATTGTCGCACCAAGAAAGACACGGCCGTCTGTTTTATATGAAAATAAACGGTCTTTTGCCGCCCTTAAGGACGGCAGAGTTTAGAATAATAAACGCTTCACGTTTGCAGTGCGCAGCTGACCTCGGCCGAACACGGCATATGATGTCATGCGGCGTTGACGGGACCTTCACCAACCAAACCCGAAACCCCCGAAAAAAACCAACGATTTCCGCCGATCGTGCCCGGTGGTTGCTTCAGGCCAAGGTCTCGGAGAGAGGTTAGAGAAGAGTGGAAGATATTCTGGCAGACCCTTCCTGTGCTGGTGGTCACCCCAGGAAACGACCTTCCGCACTATAACCCGGCGGGCAATTGCATACGTACGGTGGGGTCTATATCCCAATAAAAACACAGTTCTGTTCTGTGTGCGTCGTGTGCGTTATTTTTACTTCCCTTTCGATGATATTGAGCGCTCAGTGGCTTGCTACAATTTCTCAAGTGGACACACCCAGGACCCGAGGTCTGCTGTTCAATGTTTCCCTTTTGTATCGAGCACAGGCTCGGGTGAGAAGCGTAAATCGGCAATTAGGATACGGAGCTTGGCAAACAGAAGTTGCATTCGCTTCAAATCAATTTCAAGTAGTTCCACTCCAGCAGACTAACGATCCCGGCACATCGCCAAGCAAGACATGCGCTGGAACGTATATGCGTTTAGGACGGTGTATCATGCCTCAGGGCAACTCGTGACATCTTCACCCGACCAAGCGGCCCGTGTCTCGTCGTGCTCGGGTGGCAATTGACATCCAACGACCGAAAAACGGAATTCTAACCATTCCCCACTAATTCGGTGTTGAAAGTGGGAGATGGGAGTGGGTCGTGACGGATCGGGTTGAAAGTGAGGTTAACTCTTCCCAACAGCCAAAGTGATGACGTACCGCTATTAATAGAAGCAATAAGTCAGTGTGTCAGTGACACGCCAACCACCCCCACCAACCCATTTCTCGTGTGCTGCTGCTGTTACCACTGGCACACTTTAGCTGCTGCAACGTGCTTAAAATTTATGATACGTGCAAGTGTGCAACTGTGCGAGAGTGCACTAGACCGGGTCACCTTCCCCCATACACATGTGTGGTTGGTGTGTGTGTGTGTGTGTATGCACGGGAACGGGCATCTCCGGGCATCCGTCAGAGCTTCTGGTGCAGTAAATGGACAAACGAGAAAACAATTGCATCCACAGCACCAACAACTGGTTCATATGCTTGAGAAGTAAAAACGCGCAAGAAAATATTAAAATAGGGCAAGGGAAAGAAAAGTGATTGTTCTCTCTCCTAGTACTGTTAAACTAATGGCACGCCACTAATGCACTGTTGTGCTTTTGCCCCACGCATACATGCTATGTAAGGAGCCCACTTGAGCGTAATCTGGATGTGTGAATCAACTTCAATCGAACTGAAAAAATGACGTCTCACTTGCGCGCTTGGGTCGATCGATATTCTTGGTAATTTGTTCAAAATGTAATAACGACAGTGGCTTTAAATCACAAAACCTCACCTCCTCTCCACTCGCCGCTTCACGATCCGTGCGCTGCCTGCTGTCCGGCAGTAACAGCAGCTCGGTGGTTCGGTCAACTCGTAATTACATCATCCACCGATTCTGTTCGATTCGGTCGTGCAGTTTGCCGGAGCGATGATCTCATCCTACCACAGACACACCGCTAGCAGAGAGCAGGACATTTCCCACTGGTTGTTGCACAAATGCCTTATACCTCTCTTTGGTAGTGAGTACAGAGCGGATACTTCAATAATGGGTTAATTACCTTAAATAACATTAACTTTGCAGTAAATAAAAACCAGCCCTCATTTTATCGTCTAGGCTCTCTCGCCGAGCTGGATGATGATCAATATTTGCTCAATCGTGCTTGAAAAATGTCATTGCTTTTTCACCTTCCAATTACGACGCGGTGTGTTGTGTCGTTAAATAGACGCAGAGAGCTTCCCATTCATGCCACACTTTCCAGTGGTGCGCAAGGAAGGGCGAAGGAGAAGAGCACAAAGGGGGAACATTAAATTAGGACACAGCCCGACCCACACACCTTGCCCATCATCATTGCCATGGATCATCAATCGCAACGGCAAAATTGAGTTTCCATCCCACTTCAAACGGAACAACCTCTTTCATCGCAACACAGCCGACTGATTCGGTCGCGCGATGACACGGAATAAGGAAATTAATGCGCGGCCGAGAGAGAGAGTTCACTCCTCCTGAGCTGGGGCGTGGTGAGGAGTTTAAGCTTGCCTTCCTTCCTTCCGGTTGCAAATTAGATTGCCCCGTTCCCTTTCTTTGGAAGACACATCGGGTGACTTTACCTAGGAGAAATTGATATCTTTGCTTGAGCAATCAATGAAAGCTTCGGCAGAGCCGGCAAATGGCTTTTGAAGGTTCAATTGAATCACACCCTGTCGGTTTACTTACTGGAATGGGGCGGTTTTGGTGAGAGGCGCATGGATGGGTAAGGTAAGGCGCAATGTCAACGTGTGTTTGGTGCAAATTTCCCGTTTGCGATGGATGAGAATTCTTGAGCAAGCAATGCAGAAATCTAAAGTAAATAAAGGTACTAAGCTGATTGAAACTAACACAGATCGTAGCCACATCAATTCTGTTATAAAAACATATTGGAATGATCCGAAAGTTGTCGTAAAATGTTTAGTAAACAGATAGTAACAGCAATAATTCAAACAACACAACTATTCCGCCGTACAACAAATAAAACATTCATCAAACTATGACGCCGAGCGTAACATCTGACACCTTTATAGGATGAACATGAGCAAACAAGCAGCAACGGAGCAACGCAAGCAAAAATTGCATTAGAATCTTTGCGCAAGCCCAGTCTGTGTGTGTTTTGTGCGGTGCTGCGACCGTTTGTTTATTTTGTAACTTAATATGAAAACAATCAAACACCGACAACTTCCACACAGACGGAAAAGCTTTTCTTTTTTTTTTTGCTGTCCTAGATATAGAATGACATTTGCTGCTGACACAGAGGCATTAGAGGCCGCTCGCGACTCGACGTCGAGTAACGAAACGTTGGGGATGGGACAAACTTGCTGCCTGTGTCATAATAGGGAAGAGTTTCCATTTTTCACTCCTTGAATGTTCAAATTCATCTTTCCGTTTTTAACACGTCACAAGTAGGATTTTCTAATCCGAACACAAGAGGTGACGACGACGTGACGGCTCGGTCCTTATTTCATTTCGCTTCGGTTGATGCAGGAATGCGTCTGTGTCTCATTTGACGCCTAGATTATTAGTTTCTCTGTCTCACTCTCTCACTTCGTGTGCTTTTCTGATGGTAGCGGGTGATAATTATATGCATTCAGCTGAAGAAACGGGAAGGCGTTTAAAGCGTTTAAAGAAAAGAGGCGAACAAAAACGCACAAGAAATTAAGCGTGCGTGTAATAACGTGCGTGAGGAGAAATGTTATTCATAACGCAACAAAAACTCCAACCGAGAACTGAGATAAGGACAAGAGAGAAGGAAGTAGAGGCAAAGAATTTCATAATTTATGACACACAAGGTTCGCTGCTGATGCATACTTATGAAACGCAATTCTGAATGGGAAAAGGACAGGGACGGTGGTGGATTGAGCATAGGAAACGTAGATCGGGAAGCGAATGTTGTGGGGAATTTATGATGCACCAGGCTCTCTCTCTCTCTGTGGAGGTAGTACAAGACCCTACAACTCCTACGCACCCACAATCATCTTCAGTTATGCGGAGATGATGTCTTAGTAGCCCCGTCTTCTCGGACACTCAACCTCCTTTGCAAAGGGGAAACATAAATTTATAGCATAATGAGCACAAACACACAAAGCGCATTCAAATGGCCCACAAACCCATCCAGGGCGGCGGAGTCGATTATCGTGTTGGCGAGATTTTTTGTAGTACAAGTGACAGCTATCCCATTCATCCTGCTGCCCTCACTCCCAGTGCCACTGGTTAATGCACACACAAGGGAAGCAACCATTCACTCGCTACAAGTGAAGTGGGCAACCACCATCACCACCACCATCGTGTGTCTGTCTCGAACAGGTGGCTCCTTTGCCATCGTCGGACAGGATGTCACCACCGGGGCGAGAGAGTGTGGAGTAGAATTTTTTAATGAACTTCACCACGAAGAAAACAAACGGCACACCACCAAACCACACGTCGAAGGAATGCTTAATGAAACCCCGAACAGGAACACGTTGTGCACTCTTCTTTCTTACGACGACGGCGACGACAACAACGACACGCTATGACATTCTGGTCCTCAGACATGCAAAACAAACGGTCGTTGTCGGCGTTTTTTTACCATTGCCTCAACAGCTACACTTAAGCATGATCTCTCCGGGCATGTTTTGTTGGGGGGGAAAGGGTTTTTGATGATGCCATCATAACAATAAAAACCCATAGACTGCGCGCGCTCATTTCTTCCTCCCTGTCCATGTTCTCAATTGGGTTCACAATATTTCCCCGCCCCCGGGATGGGTGACTGATGAGCAAAAGAATGGCGACTGTCGATTTAGGAATGTTGGCAGAGAGTTTCACGAAAGCCGGATAGATGCAGCAATGTGTCATTATGTGCAATAATGTTTTGCTAGTTATTCTGTCGTCGTCTACCAACTGGGTAGTAAAACTGGGATTGAAGCCTATTAAAATTGGAGATAAGGGTTTAGACCTAGAATCTGGATGAACACTTGTCATAAAAAGTAGTAAAATATTGCGAACAACTGTTGAGGATCTAGACTTTGTCAGAATTGGCCTTAAACCGGTCGTATTAGTTACGCGATTAGACCAATTAGTACAAGGGCACCACTTTAAATCCTTCAAACAGTGTAAGAATCTAACATGAACTCATTCCAAATTGACCGTAAAACATTAAACTTCTGTTCTGTTCTATTCCGCCCAAATGCGCATCACCACTTTCAACTTGCCGTCCAATCAACTCCAATTAACGACGTTTGATTGAAATCAGCGAAAGATGACATCGAGAGATGACATCGGGCAATGGGCTTTCGCAACAACAAAAAAAAACCTTTGCTCGTATCACACTCCACAACACACCACGCACCTGCAATGAGTAGCGAACGGCGGACACCCCAATGCTCTAACTCACTTGCAGCAACGCTGTTCTGCCGGGGTGTGGCCCGAGTGTGTATCTAACTTTCTTGAGCGCACACTAAAGTAGCATCGAAATACATCGTCACCGCACCTCAAACAATAATACTATTTGCCGAGTGTGAGTCCAAAACGGCGTGGAAAGGTCTCGCTTGGGGTCGCCCCTTGGGTCTCTCTCGCTCGTTTGACACAATTTTCATCTATATTCATATGTAAGTTTGTTTCATCTTTTGGGAGGGGCGAGATAGACGACGGAGGGGAGCACTGCCGTGCGGTGTTCTAGGTTGTGACGATGTTTGTTCTTCTTTTTTATTAGCTGTTCAACTTTGCCTACACACACACACACCAACGGTTGGGGAGGCGTTTTGCAACTTTGGCCCGGTCACCCTTCCCTTTCTCAGAGAAGACGAGCAAATGGTGCAATGATGATCTTCGCCTTCGAGGCCACAAACCAGTATGACACCATCAGTAGCAGCAGCAGCATCATCAACATCATCAGCATCATCAGCATCAGGCAGAAAACTGGTATGGTGATGATGGTGTTCTCGGGACAGTATGACATCATGCGATAGACCATTCGCTCACTGTCGAATTTAGTGCACACGCGGGAGAATCGAGCGGTTCTTCTTTGGGACAGCAACGCAAGCACGCGCAAAAAGGAAAATAACATTTCATTTCTTCTTCGCTGGCGCGCAGAGGGTGTTTTTCTCCAGTATTTTATAGAAATCAAGCCAGCACACAGTTGCTGGATGAAGCTTGTGCGCGCGATCTTCTTTGGAGTGGAGTAACCAACGGTGGTTTGTGGGGAGGAGGGGATCGGGGGAGCTCGTTCGTATTCCGGTTGGGTCCGTAATTGAATTTGATTCAGCAAATCGAAAGTTCGCTACCACATACGCAACACACCGTCAATTGCTGCCGAAAGACGAACGTTCGCGATGGCGGAAATAAAGTTCTCCGGAGGTCTCTTAAACAAATGGAAGATTGCTTAAAGACGATGTATAGTTTCAAACATTTTGAAAAGATGGTAGCGGAATCGGATACTAAGCGTTAGCTTCTTGGAAAGGAAACGCCAAAAGATGATGATGCTATAAAACATGGTATGATCAAAATGCAAACTTAATGGATCCCCATATGGCCACCAGCATAGTGTAATCTGAAGCATGCTGCCAAATAATACGCTCTGAATATCCAGCACAGGTTCAAATCTCATCGAAACTCATTGCTCATTCTAGCCTGAAAGTTGGACGTATCAAATGTTTATAATGAGGTTAAAGGATAGATTCAATAGATTTAGAGAATTAATATTGATAAAATGATTTTAATGGACAATTAACTTAAGCAGCTGTACATTATCATACAAAAGATATACAACAACATCCAGCACTCAATCGGAACACACTTTCTATGTCTAATCAATACATTTCAATTCCCCACTATTACACCCCAGTTGCAATCAGCTTTTTACTATCAGCTGCACAACTATTCCAATCATCCCGAGAAGGAAACAGCTCAATAGCCTCGGAGGAAATAAACCACGTCCCAATAGACAGACCACCGATTGATCCGAATACCGATCAGTGGTGAGCTGCAGCAACTCCATCAAGCTTCCTCCTCTCCCTCAGCATGTTATATGGCAACACAATTGTGTTCCGATACCACCACAATACAGCACACACCACACTGCCTAGCGAAGGCACTCGCCTGCCAATCGCAACTAATAACACCTTCATCCACCCCCCCTTCCCCTCCTCCCCCCCCCCTTCTTCCAGGAGGACGAGAATTCACCCTGCCGAGCTATGGGAGCCTTTTTCTCGCTGGCGTCGAATCCGAACCGGACGGATGGAATAATGGCAAAATAAAATGCACTTAACCGCGTGCAATCGGTGCAACTAGAAGCCGTTTTTTAATGTGTGTGTGTGTGAGCATTGACCGTTATTCACAATAGCAGCACCAGCACAACCCAGCACCAAGACTCCCGGGAAAGCTGTCCCCATCGGGAGCTACCCCGCAGGTGGTGGCGAGTGCTGATTGAAATGGCCACGGAACAATAGGCTCCCACCCCCGGTAACACCCTGCCTGCAGACCACACCAGCCGACCGACACCAATGTCAGACAAAATGAAGTACGTGGTTTATGCTCCGGTGCACTTTGGGGTGCAGAGCGGGCCTAGTACGCCATTCAATGCACTTAAGAGGATTGTGCGTTTTCAAGTGTGAGCACGACGCATTACTTGGGCGAGAACAAGCGGGCCCGTTTTTTTTTTCACATGCAAAATTTGTAATAGTTTGAAACAGAGAGGAAGAGGGGGATAGTTCAACGATCACTAAATGATTTGAAGTTTGATTATTCTTTTGTTTTTTCACCACTTAGCGTTCAACAACAGCATTATAAAAAGAAGTCGTTAAGGCATCTCGTTTTTCGACTTTAAATTAAGAATAAAAGAAATTCAAAAATAACGGCTTCATGCTACGGAACAAGAAGCACGAAGATTAGGATAAAACGCGCATTGTTTCTGTACTTTCATTATGGTTTGTGCTTAAACGCTTCTAATTAGGAAAATGTTACTTGGGCACTCACAGCGGAGTAAAATGATGACTGGGAATTGATTTGTATATGTTAGAATATGATGTTATTCCGGTTCGAAGGACCAAGATCTTTTCTCAGCTCAAATGGTATCGTCTAACGCCCAAAACTCTTTGTCTATCAGCACCTACCTTCCCAAGGAATGACTCAAACGCCACCAAACCTACAAATCCACATTGCATTCTTTCCCCCCGTACGAGACACGTGTGTGTGTGTGTTTGTATTGGTGCCACCAGATCTAACGCAACTGACGGACGAAAAGGTGCGGTCGCGCAAAAGCGCTGTAAAAAACACGCGCGCAACGCAACATTTCTACCGTTGTCTGCGTGAGAGGATTGTTTCGCTGCTGCTGCTGCTGCCGCCGCCGCCGCCCAATATTGTCACACGATCACTAACAAAAACGATCTCCACTCTGACGACCAAGCGCCAACAGCAGATTCCGATCTGCGGCGGGTCAGCAGCACCCTTCGCCCACCTGTCAATGTCCCCCAGTGGCTAGGTTTAAAGGCCCCACTCGATAGTTCGCCTCGCGACACACAAACACACACACAAAATAGACGAGAGCGTAGCTCAGACTAACAAGTTGTCAAATGATGCCGCCGCTGACTCAAACATCTGGCGGACGGAGACGACCACCATATACCCTGCTATCGATGCTTTTAGCGCGCGTTCGTGGATGGCGTTAGCGTGGCTGACCGTGAGTATCATTGGATGATGCGAGCAAAAACAAAAAAAGAAGCAAACTGCGCGTACACAGCTGCAAACATTATGTCATCTTTTATTTTACTATTCACACTACACACATTTCGATTGCATATATCGTTTGCACACGTATTCTGTGGTAGTGGTCGTGCTGTCTGGAAATTCTTTCCAATGTGCTGTTAGCCCCACGACAGTAATGCTAGTCAATGTCAAGTTATTTAGGTCACCAAAGTTCTTCTAATAAATGTAATACGAAATTAGGAAGATGTCAGCGATTAATGTATCTAAGGAAGTCAACAATCTCCAAGATCAACGAACAAAGGTCGTAAAACCTTAATTTGAAGTTCCACACTTCGACCTGAGGAAACATCTGTTCCACAATGTGATGTAAAACAAGGTAGACCGCGCACAGGTTAACGGTGAAATTGTGATTAAAAACAGGTTTAGGCAATTTTGTACGAAACAACGTCGTAAATGTTGGAACAGACCACACCGCTTAGTTCCCCATAAAACGCCTAGAGACACGTGTCATATAGCACCACGCGGGGGCAACGTGGAGGGACCACACCCTAACATTATGCTTGCTCTGGCACCCATGTTCGCTTTGTTTCACTGCTAACCTGCTACCGTCGTTCCACAACGATGGTGAAAGGGTTAGGAGGGTAAAAAAGCTAGAACAATGAAGGGGTCTATGTACTTTCCCAAAAAAATGTTCCCCCTTTCTTCGACCATGGTGTGTCTCAGCAGAATGGAAGGGAAAGAAAGCTTTATGAGCATGTGCACCTGTAGAGCTCTTTTTCTCTCTCTATTCCCTTTCTCCCTTTCCACCTACAATACACCCTTGGCTGCTGTGTGTTTGATAATTACAGGTGAATAACCTCGTTCACCAACAACACCACGCACTACTTCTCCCTAAAATGTCAGGTACGTCATATCTTCACATTTTTGCTTCACCCAACAAACTATTATTGCTCCCTACTGTGAGTTCTCAAATTGGAATCTTCATTAGGAAGACTGGGACGGTTCGGTTTTGAGGTATTTAAGGGCCAATTAGCATCATGCACGTCGTCCCGCGGGACGCCATCATCGACAGGCGTCCAAAACAGAAACGGGGAAACCCATTTCCAATCTATCTATGACCCAAAAGGGGGTAGCTACCAGCGGGGTTTCTATTTCTGGACTTCCTAAGCCACTGGGCGCTCCGAGCACCAACCAACCAGCGACAGAGGAGTCACTGTACTACCCCCCCTGATCCGGAACTGGCGGTCTATAATCAAGCACACGGTGAGCTCCAACGGGAACGACTGGTTGTATGTTTGGGCGACCAAAGCACTCCCCAACTCCCCAAAAATGTACATCCCCACAGGGTGTGTAAGTTTTTGTGTCTGTCAGACGATAGGCGCGACGGAAGAACGCTTGCCGAGACTCGCCGTCGTCAAAACCTCCAACATGCTGGCGCCACATGACAAATACATCCCCTAGCACTTACACAAATTCTCGCTAGTTGAAGCTATTGGCCATCGGTCGAAAGGCTTACAGCAAAAGAAGGAAACTCTGGTTCGTGTTTTCTTTTTCCATTACAGAACCTTTCCCTTTGGTACTATCTACTGAAAAGTGGTGCGTGTTGATAGTGAGAATGAGGGTTTGGCGGGGGAAATTATAGTACACTGCCGCCGCTCACGAAGCTGGACGTCGCCTCAGGCATTAAGGGGCGTTTTTTTTTTTGTTGAAACGGGCGAAAATTAACTGATTATGGGCGATAGTTGGCAAGTTGTAGGCAAAGGGACAGACAGAAAGTGAAAATTGCTGGTTTTATTCATTATTCAGAGGTTGTGCTAGACGACGGAGACGATGTTGAGGACCTTGGGACATTCAGGGACGTTGAGGTGGGACATTGAGGATATTTGTTTTAAGCATTGGAGCATTACTTATTGGCATATTCATAGCAATTGGAGCAAGAATCACCACTATTCCTAGTGTTAGGTTCTCTTTTTCACTTCATCTCTTCAATGTATACCCTTATTTTACAGAACCGCACGCTTTGCTTGTAACTTTTACCACAATTCTTGCTACATAAGCAAACATGTACAGGTATAGTTGTGACTGGCAGTCTGCTAACAGAAAGCCCCACACTCAACTAACTCCTTATGTCCCCGCTTTAAACCCTTTCCAACACACACACACTGCAGTTGCTTTCCAAACAAAAGAATAAATACACATTCTGCCTTTTCCCTGTTATTTTTACCCGCATTTGGGAGTGTTCCGTTGGCATGCCCTCACATCCATCCACCACCATCATGCGGAAGTGGCCGCTGGAAGGTAAAGAGACATAAATTTCACACTTTACACCAGACACATACACGCGCGCGAGCGAAAGTATATCCGAGCTGGGAAATTCTATCCTTCCTTTCACTCCGTCATTTCCCAAACCCTTCCGAACTTCCATTGGAGAGATTGGATATCGGAAAGCCCCAGTTGCGCTCTCTGTAACGTGCCTCTGTTGCTGGCAATGTCGGAAGTGTCAGTGTCAGGAAAGTTTATCTTCCGCGCCAAAGCGTCATCCTCTGGCGGACGTGTTGGGGGCGTTGTGGCATCCACGTTTGGGGAGCAATTTTCGGGAGTAACCTTTTCGCCCCGTAAGACATTTTTCTTTCCCGATGTGCCGCTGTCACAGGATGCTCGCGGGTGTCCCAAGGGCACCAGCCAAGGTATGGGCACGATGCGACAGAGCGCACGGGAGAAGCTTGTATTTCATTTTATGATTTCCGTTACATGTTGAACATGTATCCGCATTGGAGGGACATAAATGTTTACGGTTGAAATTCTTCAATCTTTGAAACAAAAAAAACGAACTCTTGAAAACATTTAACTATGAAACAATGGTTTAAATTGTATCCACTTTTTTCTCGAACTTTGAAATGACCCAGAAACTCGCTACACACACATTATGCCCGATGGCGCTAAAAACCTGTCTGTGGTTTCTTGTAAAAAAGCATAACTCTTTCAAACGCTGGCTATTTATCGTTTCCGGTTTCCGGTGCATCACGCCCAGGTGCACTTGCACGGGTATGTGTGTGATTGTGTGTGTTAGAGCGCTGTTGCACTTAGTAGACCTCTCCTCTCTCGGCATTTAGCAACCACCACCAGGGGAAACCATTTCCGTTTTCCGCCCGTGTCTGAAGCACACCGCGCGTTCGAGAAGAGCACGAAGTCACCGCCGCAGCCAATCACTGAACCATTCGGTGGTATTGGTGGTAGTGGTGGTGGTGATGCTGTTTGGCCTCATTCTTGGATGCCGGTTCCAACGGAAAGAATTCAAAAAACGGTGCTCCCCATCCACACACCAACGAGGCTTGATCGCGCTCTCGAACCGGTTGGTCAGCGATCGCACAAATACAGATGCAGGCGCACCAGACCAGGTAAGTCTTGTGCCTCCCCATCCCCCGTATCCCTTCCAACCCATTCCCAGTGAAGGAATAATGTTAAGAAAGAGGGTTTGAAATGAAATAACGAATTATTATTGTACAACGCCCTCGGGAGAGGAGGGAAGAGAGGAGGGATCGTTGCGCTCGATCTGTGGTCGGGGCCGTTTGTGTGTATTCACCCACCCACAACAAAACCGTGAACAAAATGCGCTTGATGATGATGATGATGTTGTGCCGTTTGCCGCGCGCGCCGGTGTGTGTTTTGAACGCAAGCCAGCAGGGTGTGTGTAAATATGAAACCGGAATACTTTTATATTTATTTTATTGGTTTTTCTTAGAAAGAAAGCTTTCAGATGAAGTGGATGTGGAGGATAAAGTGAAGTTAAGTAGTTTAAGTTAGTTTAATCAATATTAGATTGAAATATTCCACTAAATGTATCGTGTTTGCACTAGAAACTATAAACATGACATTACTTAATGTACTATAGTGAATAATAATGAAAAATGGCAAATAACCTATTTTGAGTGAAACTTATGGACAAAAATTGCGGCAATGTAATTAATTCGATTGGACGGTTTCATAATTACACATTTGTCACCGGCACCAACCATTCCAACCGCAGCAGCGCGCGTTTCGCGGCTCACTGCGTTTTGTTGTGTTGTATATTTTGTTACATGTGAGTGGGGAGTTGAGGAAAGAGAGACAGAGAGGGAGCCAAAACCAGTTTTTCTACTTTTCGGTTTTCGGGGCTTTCGTCAAGTTCTACCCCAAACACTATCCTCACCACCTCTTCCCCCCCCCCCTGCTTCACACCCACTCACATAGCTCCACGCTGCCACAGAAGAAAGGGTGAAGCGAAAAGAACAAAATCTCCACACAAACACACAAAATGGGCCGCCTCTCTTCTGCTCCTTTCTTTTTTGGATACACTGTTGGTGGTTTGTGTATTTACATATTTTGGAGTGTTGCCGTATGTGTGTGTGTGTGTGCGCGAGTCTGTGGTGTTTCTCGACTGCTTGTTTACTGCACCTTATTTGATATTCCACTTTGCTTTATTGGTCGCTCCGCTTTGGTTGCCACAGACAGTTTCTCTCCCCTTTCTCGAAAAACTAACCCCACCGGCCCGCTCCTCACCTCTACACCCTTAGTAACTTTGCCACGCTGACCACTCTTTCGGGCCGTTCTTCTTTATATCCCCCATTTTTTCATCCAAACCTTTATGCAGACGGCACCGGCTTCGTCAGCGAACGCTTGTATTATTCGAAAAAAGGAATAAATGCATGGCAAGGAAGTGGAATTTAAGACAGAAACATTAAGCCGTACAAATCGTTGCTGAACGAGAAATTGTAGTTTGAATTTTAAACTCACCTTTAGCTGTTGGCGAAGGTGCGACACGCGACACGTGAAACCGAACAGTTCAAAATTATTTGATGATGACGATTAGTTGGATGACGATGACACGATGATGTCAGCAGCGGCAACAGATCCGCAGACGGGCCTTGTTGTGTTGTTCTTTTTTTTTCTTCGCTCCGTTAACGGCTTTCCGCTATTGTGCCTTGTTCACACTCACACACACATACACTTTTCACCCCTAAAAACAGTGCATAATAATCAGGGTCGTACACAACACAGGGACACACACACACACGGGGAACAGTAAGTTTCCTTCCTATGAACGCCCCGGCGTGGTTTTCCGATTGTGGTGTGCCCTTTTGTGCGTTTTATTTTTCCCCGTGAATCACACACTAGCATACACGTGCGCGCACACACACATACACATTCACTCACAGTAGGCTTTGGGAGGAAAATTGCACCTTTTACAGAACGGGGCACGAACGGGATGAAAGATACCAAGCAAGAGGGACAGAGGAGGAAGATGGAGAAAAGACGCAATCGCGTTATTTTAGATTAATTTTCACTTTTCCTTCGCTCGAACATGCACACATACACACTTGCCGCTAATCAAGCACGCACTTTTCGCTAGAACGGGAAGTGGAAAAAATAATTTTTTTTCTCTATTTCAGCTCTTATAAACAAACAAAAAAAAAAAACAGACCTACGTACGCACGGAACTAGTTTTGAATTTTCCCATTCATACACGATTAAGGGATGAGAAGGAAAAGAAAAAAGAAAAGCCCCCTCACAGAACGGAACCACACACAAGCTATGGTTTTTTTGTTTCGATCTCACCCTCCCCTCGAAATTCACCTCACAACATCATGTCGTGTGTTTGTGTGTGCGGCACACGTACGTGTTAATATCTATGGGTGGCAGTGGCAGCAGGCGACGACGGCGAAGGCAAGCGCAGCACAAACACATACGCACTGGACTGTCCACACACTTGGCTCGAGAATTATAAAAAAAAGAAGGATAGACAAACTAAACCCAGTCGGAGTAGAAGCCACGAACCTGCCCGTTTTAATTCCCTCCCCCTTCCAAGCGACCGGTGGTCAACAGCACCACCTCCACCACCAACCCAACCCTCCCGTCATGTCTACCAACAACACACACCGATGCGCGAAATGGCTTCTTCACCGGACGATTTCCCACCTTTTTCTGCTCTTCTTCTCTGTTTCTCACTCTCTGTTAGCATGCAGCACCTTATTTTTATGTTGCTTTTATGTTTTATCAACGCACACTGTCACGCACACACACACACACACACACACAGAGGTACTTGTCACGTTTGTGTTAATTTTTTTCTTCTCCCCATTCTGCTGATAAAACGCATTCAAATATCACTCGCCAACAAAGCGCGCCTCACCGACAGCTTTCGGGGAGTTTTCTTCAGCCAACAACACACAGCACCACACACACACACCCAATCCCACCGAACCGATGGTTTTTTTGTGTTTTCCCTTTATGCTGCACCTACATAGAATGCTTTATGCGGTATTTTCAGCGCGACCACTACGACGACGACACGGTTGACACAGACACGTCTGCTCTCATCGGGTTCCGCGAAGTTAATAATTTTTTGGTCGCTGGCAACGCGGTCATAGCGCAACACGGACTGGCTGCGTACGTTTGCTGGTGCGAGAGTGCGTTTGTATGTGTGCGTGTGCTCGGTCCGATAACCCAGTTAACATTTGATTTGCCTATATTGACAGCTATTGGGTGTCAATGAAATTACCCGTTTAAAATTATATTTTAGATACATTTCATAATTTTTGTTGTTTTACAGACCACAGCAAAAAACTAAGATGAGCAAAAAATGCAGTAATATTCTAAAAACTTGAGGTTTGATAGAAAATCTTTACGATCATTATGATATCTTTACTTTTACAAAAAACAGTCAAAACTCTTTCGATGAGCTTAAATTACCTGCCTGTTGAACGGTTGGTTGAGGTTGCATTCTTTTTAAATTTTCATACCTTTTTCACACAAATTGAGATCATTTTTTTCTCCAAAGGCCAAAAAAATTTCAGTGCATTTGTGTTCAAACGGTTTTCCATCCAAACAAATGCTTTTTATTAAAAGGCGGCTAACTAATAAAATGCGAGTTCAGTTGGTAGGGTAAAAAGGCTAGAATTGGCTCAAATTAACCGACGATTTCGCAATATGTTTGGACGCTTCACGATTGGTCTGCTTGTGACTTGTGTAAGCTTGCAGTCAAATTGTAATAGATACGCCAAAACAAAGCAAGGCAACCCCAGGTTCTTTTTTATTATCATATCGATCAAGAAACAATGTTTACACATTTTTACACACAAGACGGCTAGTAGGGGTGATCCCGGGGTACAGTCGTCAACTCGAATGACTTAATAACATTTCCGTCATGGGTTCAAGCCTAGAATGGAGCGTCTCCTCGTAGAAAAGATTCCGGCTGCGTAGTAATAAATATAGTCTCGAAAGCCTGTACAGGCAAGCATGACCACCACGTAGGACGTTACGCCAAAGAGAAGAAGAATAAAAGCTGACCATCCATTCAGTATAAAAATAAAGCAAGCAATTCCATTCATTTTCCCACTGGAAGTTCTAATTCGAACATCTTCAGTTCGAATCCCCACTTTGACAGCTCTTTTGACATCCAAGACGTCCATCCGTGCTGCCCCAAATGTTCTTTGGGAATCGACGCGCAGAAGGGAAGACATTTTCTTTTTCAAGCCGTGTGAAATTTCGGTGTGTAATTTTAGGTGTGAAATTTTAAGCACTCACAGCACAGTCTTGCTAACCCATCGCGTTGGAATTTCTTTGCTCTCTCTACCAATTGCAGCAACCAGTGCGTAATTGCATTCGCTTGCAGCAGTTCCAGCTCCGTGGAATAAAAAAAAAGTCGTGCAGCCCTCTACTTGACCGGCTAATTTTGCAGCCCGTGCCCGTGTGTGCCCTTGTCGCTAGGAAGCCGTAACCAAGCAGGAAGAAGAAGGAACGAAAATGGGTGTACAGATTGTCCCAATTGCCAACGGTGACCGTAAGTATCGGAATGCGCCAGTGTGCGCTGAGCTGTGGTGGCGAATTCTGAGAGTTTATCGTCTTTTTATGCTGAAATTTTGCGTTTCCTCCCTCTCCCCTGTCCGTGTTCTTCCCATCCCTTAGAGACCACCTTCCCCAAGCCGGGTCAAACGGCGGTCGTCCACTACACCGGCACGCTCGACGATGGTACGGTGTTCGATTCGTCGCGCACCCGCGGCAAGCCGTTCAAGTTCTCGGTCGGCAAGGGCGAGGTGATCCGCGGCTGGGACGAAGGCGTCGCCCAGATGTCGGTCGGCCAGCGTGCCAAGCTGGTGTGCTCGCCGGACTACGCCTACGGTAGCCGTGGCCACCCGGGTGTCATCCCACCGAACGCTCGGTTGACCTTCGACGTGGAGCTGTTGCGAGTAGAATAAACTGGAGAGTGCAAGCAATCGCTTCACATCCGTTTACCAGATGCAACACACACACACAAATCACACACATACACAGTAACACATATGCATTGACCGAAGCACCGAATTGAAGAATGAGATAAAGGAGGAAGGAAGGCTTGATGTGGATGCTAAAAAGCAAGATAACAAAACAGCTACCACCAACCCGTTTCTTGCCCTTTGTTAGTCGAAAAAAAAAGAAGCTAAACATTCTTATCATCACGTGTGTCGTAACAGTCAGATTGTTATCTTTCGAGCCGAAGACTCATCACAAACTGTAACAGCAACCAGCACAGCATTATCTCGTACCTAGCAGAGAACTCGCTATCATTGTGTAATGCTGGTTTTATTGGCTTTTTTTTGTGGCTAAAGCTCTTTTTTAACCCTCTAGTCTTTGTTGGCGTATAAAAGCGTTTTTTTTTAACGAATGAATTGTACATTCACCCGCACACCAACGAAAGAGAAGAAAGGATAAGTCTTTTCTTCCCCTTTCTTATTCCAAAATTGCACTGATTTTGCATTTAACTATTACAAACAAGAGCAATAGAGGGGGACGAAGAACGGTAGAGTAGTACAACATAGCGAGATAGCGAGAGCGGAATGTGAAATCAAAAGGCGTGAATCGATTCGGAATACAATTAAGATAATTGCAATCAAACGAACAAGTCTCCCCTTTCGTAGTGGAATCGAACATACATTTGCGAGCTAATTGAGATGATGATGGATAATGAGATGATAAAAATTGAACTTCCCATTCCTCCTAGAGAGCACACTACTAGCAGCAGTCCAGCATGTTTGTCAAAGTTTTTGCTGTATCTTCTTCTCTTGTACCTCTTTAAATTAGCACATTAAAAAGGGCTTTTCTAGTTCGTTTTTAGACTTGAATATGGTTGTCCCAGAAACCCAGGAAGCATTTATGTCACCGCGCACCGTTAGTGGCAATATTTATTCGTCAGTACAAGGGATGATCCAAAACAACCACACCTCTTAAAATGTAACTCAGAAAATGGCTACACTCGTAAGCCGCCAGCTCACCCCGGTACGTGTACTGTGTAACTGCCACCCCTCGTCGATGTGCAATCCAAACTCTCTCTCTCTCTTTACAACCTAATCATTGGTCAACGGTCATTGGTACTGCAATGTGAAAATGAATCTGAAACACTCAATAAACCATTAACTCTATACCAAATCAGAATATGGGCAGGCGTTTGTTATCGATTTTTTTGTTCTGTAAAATGAAAGAATGTATCATTGAGGACAAAACCTTAAACATTCAGCTTGGTTTAGCTTTGTTTCGGGAAGGACTTTTGGAATGATCTTTTGGAGTGATGTCATCATGAAGATCTTCCATTTTCTTTCCTGTTTCACTTACAGGGTTTTTCCTGGGGTTCTCATAGTTGTGGTACACTTCCTTGACTCTTTCTGAATGGAAATGAATTTTATATGATGGTAATTGGACTCTTGGCACGGTTTTTGGACAGGCTCCTGGGAAATTCCTGTTGGATTTGTCCAGCAAGGGCGCTATAGAGTCCAACTCTCATTACATTAAGTTAATTTCACGCAAGAAAGAGTCAATAAAGTGTCTCACAGCTATGAGAACTCGTGGAAAACCCTGTAAAACACAACACGCATTTTTGTAATTTTTGGAATTGAAGACAGCCATTGATATATATTTCAAATAATAATAATAATTCTTTAGCCATTACCTACGTATGCAATAATGCCAACGTCCAAATAAATAAATGAAAATAGGAACAAAATTCATCCACAACATACGACGTTTGTGATGAAATCCAACAATTTCAAAAAGAAACAAGTTCACCAATTCAAATGCCTCTCTATTAAACTACCACCATCTAATAGAAGAACAATTCCGGAAAGTTATTCTCGTAGATTGGCCGCTGACCACCGGCCGCCAGGTGATGCTTGCCCGGCTCAATCATCGACGGCCCGTTGAGTCCCCCGTTGGCGGCAAGCAGCAGCGAACCGGCATGTACACCGCAGGAAGCCGAAATCTGTCGTTCCGCCGACAGGGCGTTAAAGATTTCGTTCAGCTTGTTCTGGATGACGTCGTGCTTGGGTTCGGTCCGGCGTACCAAATCCTCGAACGCCGTCTCCCGGAACGTGCGCCCAATCTGCATCTGCTTTTCGCGCGCCTCACGCTTCGAAGCTTCCGTCGGTTCGGCCAGCACGCGCTTCATCGACTCGAAGTTGTACTCGGAGGCGAGCGAGCGCTTCTGGACGCCCGGCGAGCTGCTGACGCTTTCGATGTCGTTGTAGCTCGCATCGACCACACTGTTTCGAACGGCACCTGTGAAGGAATTCTTTTTTTTAGCAAAAAGGGACACACAAACAATCCTCTCAAATCAAGGACTTACTGTGCGTGTCAACCCACGAGTGACGGTGGGCCGATATGTCCGTCTGGTTGAGGGCGTACGGTGTCCCTGTCTGGACGCGATTGCACTCCAGCCCGGCCTGCTGCAAACATTCCGCCACCGCCAGCTTGTCCACGAGCAGATGGGGCAGGTTGGTGTTCAGCGTGCTCGGTGCACTCTTGTCGTTGTCCATTAGCGGGGGCAGCAGATAGGAAGCCTCCTCCTTGCGTGCCTGTATCAGCTTCTCGACGTACTCGACCAGCGGCCCGACACCGGTACAGCGTCCGAGCAGGATCAGCAGCGAAATGGCAATGCTGTGCAGATTGCAGCGATGCTTTGGCGATAGTTCCACCTCGGTTACGGCCACTTGCTGTACGCTGTGTGTATGTGTGTGTGTTGGTGTGAATAAGATGGGAAAAAGGTCATTACGGGGGGTGGTAGTGAAGAGCTAATTGAATTCGTTCAATTTAGAGAATGAGGCGCAAGTGTCCTCGGAAAAGAGAAGGGCGGATATTGATTTTTTGCGTGGATATTTTAAGAGAAATCAATTGAATTTGGGGAGGGAGAATTCAAGCACGAGAAGCACACTTCGTTTGACCTATGACTTTTGAGTTGATTGCATGCAATGACCGCTATTTTCTACTTTTAAGTGCAAAATTGATACTTAGAAATAATTATCAATTATAAGGTAGGAGAGCATTTTTTGAAAAACCTTTTTCAATATAAATTGATTAATAACTTAGTGGCATAATATTTAACTTGGCCGTTACAGCCATACATCGAATGGAGGCGAGTTCAAGCCTCATCAAAGACACAGACATAAGGGGCTACTACGATTGTTGTTCTGCCCAAATACGAAGCAAGCCCCATACACGTTTACATCACCATGGAGATCATGTTGAAGCTTCTTTTCCACACAAAGACAACATCCACACCCCGATAAGGAAACTCACCCCAATATGAACAGCAGAAACTCTTGCATCGTTTCACCGCACGCCATCTCGACGATCACCAGTGCGATCGTGTTGTAGGACGATTTCAGCACCTCCAGATGGTTCTCCTGCGACATGCTCTCGATGATGGCCTGCAGTATGTTCGAGCCGTACTTGTGCGTGAACAGTATGTCCGACCGGGACGGCGTTTCGATCGTCAGCGTCGGATAGTGGCTTACGTTGATCACGTTCAGCAGATGCTGGTTCTGGTGCCGGTCGAGCAGCTGCTGGAAGATCTGCATCACGATGATGCGGATCGGGATGGAGGCGGCCCGAGCCATCTTGAGCAGCGGCTGCAGGAACGACACGGGGAATGCTTTCTCGAACGAAACGGTTCGGTATTGGGTGCCCACCTTCAGCAAACTCTTCAGCAGAATGTTCTGCAGCAGATGGTCACCCTTGCTCTTGTGCGACGGATCCGGCACCGTGTTCATGATGAAGAGCATTATTTCAATCTTCTGATAGTCGGGATGATGGTTGGCGAACTCGCCCAGTGCGTTGATCAGTGCCTCCTGGTACTGAGTCTCTTCCGGCGTTGATTCGTCGTGCTGCGTGCTAACGCTGGTCTTCAGGTGCATCAGCAGATTGTTAATAATATCCAGTGCCGATGGACCGACACTTTCACCCGCAGCGATGGCAATAATCTTGGAAAGCACGACCGCAAGCGAGGTTCGCGTTTTGGGCGAGGAAGTTAGATTTTGGTCCAGATGCGACATGAGCGTTTCCACCACCGTGTACGAGTACTGCGGTTGAATCGAGATCATCACAATGCGGAACGTATCGATCGCGAACTTGTTCGGCACCCACAGCTTATGATGGTCCAGATGCGTGAGCAGCGGCTTCAGCACCGATTTGATATGCCCAAACGATGCCCTGCTGACCAGCTCCCGCAGTACCGCTTCCGCCAGCAACGGTGGCGTCGACGGGGTCGCTTCCGTGTCGGTCGATTTCGACGGTCCCGATTGCATGTTAAACAGCAGCGAGGGAACAATCTTTTCCATGTGCTGCTTCTCCCAAATGTTGGCCACCAAATCGTCCGACACCGTCTTGCGGATGACGCCCTGCAGCCCCTTGATGCCGGCCATCCGGATGCTGTCGCGCAGCTCCATGTCGTCGTTGTTGCCGTAGCACATGGAGGAAAACTTGGAGATGAAAAAGTCATACCGCCGATGGTAGGACGGTGTGTCCTCCTCGATGTTCGCGAACCGCACGAACGAATTGGTGGCCATGATCTGGAGCGTCGGATTCGTGTCCTCCAGCAGCTTCTGCACCATGCGCAGGAACGACTCGACGAACAGGTTCAGTATCTGCGCGTGACAGGCCATCAGCAGCAGATCCATCGCTTCCATCGCGATCTCGACGAACTTGTACCGCTTGCGGTAGATGTCCTTCGAGGCGCGCTGGTACAGATACTCCCCGATCCGGTCCAGCTTCTCCGGCGAGCGCAGCGAGTAGAAGGTGAGCTTTTCCATGTTCGATTTCACCAATCCATCCTCCGGATTGGCCGGAAAGATGTTATCCACCAGCCGCTTGTAGCGGGGCCGCAACGCCGAACAGCAACCGCAGCAACCTGCAATCAGTAGATTCACGATTAATTTTCTCATCCAACAGCAACACCGGGGCCGATGATGTTTGGGGTAGAAATGTCGGTCCTCAAGCAGTGTCTTCCATTTCTTGCCTGGGACACGGACTGTTTACCTAGCATTTTCGATAGGAGTGAGTTGCTGGAGCACTTGGATGAAGCGAAAAGAACGCACACACGCACTCGGTGATGGCAGTGGAACAAAACTACTTTGCTAGAGGCTTCTTTCCCTGCCTTGCTGGTGATTACACATCACAATCGCACACGCCTGGGTGAGTGGGAGGGGGACTAATTGGGGCGCATTTTTATCGGAAACACAAAACACCAGGGACGCTTTCGCAAAAGGCAGTGTCCAGTGAACGGAAAGGTGGGTGATACGAACAGGGCGAAGGAAGAGGCAGAACTGATTTTTGTTTCAGCCGCGATTGACGCATGACGTCATACTGGTTCGGTTTCCGTATCAGCTGTTTTTGAAAGGGGGTTTTTCGTATTTTGGGAGTTATTTAATCTTCTAGCTTGTACAAAAATTACATTTTAAAAGGAAAGTACAATTTTTAATTGAATATTCAACGCGTTCGCAATTAAAAGGTAAATAAACAAGCTCAAACTGTCAAACGTCCGTGTCCGGTGGAGGTCGAGCAGTGCTGCATGATTTCGAGCGGATTTAAATTGTGCATTCCGAAACCGTTGCAACTTCGCGAGGGAAAGGTTTTAAAAATTGATTTTTACAAATCAAATTACGATTCGACGCGTTTTAAAAGCGAAAAAAGATGCAAGAAGTATTTGGTTTACATATTGGTTTGAATGAATTGTTGCTGTAAGTATGTAAAAAGGCAAGATTAAGAGATTTACTCCTCTCAAGGATATTAGCTAGTGAAAAGGAATAAATGTTGCATTGGACGTGACAAAGCAATTCTAATCATAATTGATCCATTGTTCGCAACGTCTCTTTAATTTCTTTTCAATCAATAAATCTCATTTTACTTCTATAAAAAGGCCAAGGGTAGACCAGGGCAAGCTCAGAATGGGAGTTGAACCACATCCGGTCTTGTAGGATCTGGAGTCTTCATGTATGGATTCGTTTAGAAGTATAGAGACACAACATAAATAAAAAAAAATTGACTCTTCTGTTGGCTTTATAAGCATTAAACACCATTCGTTATACCACGTTTTTGATATTTTTGATATTTTTTTTTCAATACATCTGTAAGTAAATGCATCAATTTTAATCCCCCAAAACGGCATTATTTAATTGCCCCTAAATCGATATTTCACCATCCACAGCGAATAGTTATTATCCTGCCGAGGACCTTTTCCGTGTAGTCCGGAAGTAGTCAACCGTGTTCCCGTGCAGTCACGCGATGGCACTCGCTCTTACCATTACCCTCACATCAACCGTTATGTACCGTTATGTAATAGGCCCTGCGACACAACTTACATCCTTCGGTGCACTTTTTCACGAACGAGTCCAGGAACTCGGGCATCTCCAGCGGCTCGAAGCAGCATTTGATCATCGACATTGTGTGATTTGGTTTGGTTCGAACTTCACGTTTCACTTGCGTAGACAACGATTAAAATTCTGATTTTTTTTAGCAAAGTTAATTAAAGCTGAGCTGAGTTCGCGTGATAGTCATCGCTTGGGAGGGGACTTTTATATCAATTTACACGCTTGCCTTTAAAACTGAACACAAAACACACACACTGTATCACAAAGGAAGCGCTAATTTAATTAGCTTGTATTAACTTGCTAGCCGATATTACTGATTCATTTAGAACACTTCACACATACCCGCCTTGACGGTTCCGTTTGATGCAGTATTTTTGTTCATGTGACACCAATAAAACAATGATTCACTACTTGAGTGGGTGGGGAAAAACCACAAGCTGCCCTGTGCTGTGCTTTGAACCACGAAAACAGGCAGACAATTAGCCCTTCTTGTCACCGCGTAGGGCTAGCAATCAAACAAGGTCAAACTTTGAACTTTTCTTTCCCATCCACGAACACCCCATCCACGGCGAAGGGAAAGGAAAATTTCCCACAGGACACACTTTTCCTTCACTCACTTCACTCTCTATCTCTCTCACGCAAACCATCCTTCGCTCTAAAAAACGAAGCTTCCCTCACGCTAGTCCATCTTCGACTGGAAAAGTGTCGACCGTGCGGAAAACGGCGTTGCTTTTCCGACCTTCCCGACATGCGCACTAGCTATCACTCTCTGTTTTTATCGATAACAGTTGACAAACACGGTCGCACAATCTCTCTATGTATCACTTATCGTTCGGGTTGAAGTTACAGGTTGTTTATGAATGGAATTTAAAGCCATTGAGGAAAAAGCTCACCGAGAGCTGCTGCTCTTTGCATCACTGTACCGAAATCGCTTGGGTTCGCTTCTTGTTTTGGAGAGTGTTTGAGAAAGGTGTAACTTTAATCGCGTACAGCTGAGCGCGGTGCAATAAACCATGTCGCACGCGGACTGTAGCGCAAAACTGCGGCTGGGGATGGAAAATGGCAACATCCTCTCTTCTGTGGATTGACTGACTGCAGCGATCCGAAACGGAGGTCGTTAGCTATCAATTGCGTCTGCGATCATCAACTGGCTCAAGGTCAGTGTGATGTGATTGAGTGAACAAATAAGTGTTGATGTAATCGAGAAGGCAGTTAGACGGGACAATATTGTGAGATAATATCTTAAATAACTTTTTGAGTAGATTTTTTTACTTTTATAAAAAGAATTCAACCGTATCCAACGAACCCTTTACTTCCAAAATAACCCCAATTTAAATTAGAAAAAAAAACTCAGAAGAACATGATTCTAATTGCACTGACGTCATACGAGAAAAACGCCCACTTACTATGCCTTCAAGTTCACTTTCGATCGCCCCATAATAAGCAGCTCTAAAAACAAAAAAAAAAGAAGCTGAACCGTTTACTGTATTCTAATTACCATACACACACACACACACTCATAAACGCCGCTTGTTGAAGCCGCAAAGTGGTAAAGTTCTGAGCTGGAACCATTTTCTCTAACCAAGCGTGTGTGGTGTTGTGTAAAAGAAGAAGAGCAAAAGAAGAAAAAATAAAAAAAAAACAGAGCAAAAAGTAAAAGCGGAAAACGCGAATGGGCGGCAGTGTAAGTGTTTCATTACTACTAAGGCGGCTGCGCGAGCTATTCCGGTAAAGTATTTTCATTTGGCTTTGGCGCTATTACGCAGGCTTGCGCAAAGGGGGTGCTGCGGAGAGCATTCGCTTTCACCGCTTCCGGACAGCTCGAGTGCGGGGGGGGGGGGGCTCATCTCTTTTCAGAACGATTAGCAACGTGAAGCGCATATTTATATGAATGATTACTGTTTTTAGCAATGCAATTTGCACCGGCCGAGACGCCCTTCCCGGCTGCACTTTCATAATGTGGTCTGGTCCACACATTAGCGGCGTCGGCGGCGGTGGTGGTAATGCTTCGCGCGATCATTGCACAATAAATCGACCATCGTGCGCGCCACATAATCGACCGGATGGTTTCGTTGGAAATGCGCATAAGCTTGCGTACGCCAACAGCAGCAGCACGGGCAGCAGCAGCAAAAAATGGGAAACATCCAAAACAAAACGCGCTTACATCGGTAACGGCTGGTCGAAGTAGGCGATCAATTTCACTTGTTTGTCCATTACAGCAGCAAGCGGCGCATCCCTTGCAAGACAAGTGAAAAGAAAAGCGCCTGTGTGTGTTTGGGTGCATGTGCGTGCTTAAAGCTCATAATAATATTGTGCGCAAAAAATTCATTGACCATGTACTGAAATTCGTGTGCAGCAGCACCTGAACAATGCACTTTTTTGTGCATACTCATACCACCATTGAGGGCTTTGAATAATCTTTCAAAAAAGACAGCAATGCACGAAACGACTAACCTCTTCGCGCGAAAGGTGACTGACAGTTTGATTGATAGGAAGCTTAATTCTTGCACGACAAACTGCAATCTTTTCTTAAATTAAAAAAAAATCACTTGCCACCAATAAATTTCCCAATTTCTTTTTTCTTGTTTTCAGTACTCATTATTCTTCCTTTCCCTGGAAGAACCTTTTCCTCCGCTTTTTGCGGTGTCAATCACTTGGAAGGAGAGAGAGAGAGTTTTTTCACCCCTCATTGCGTTGCAATTCTGAGCTTGATTTAAACACTTTGTCACACGAGCAAACACACACACACTCTTCACTATTCCTGTTGCGGGCGGTCATTACGTACGTTTAGCACGTTCGCGGGTAGAATAGAATCTGAGCAAAGGACATGGGAATACGCCGTGATGGTTAAGGGAGAGTTCCCTTCCTGCTTAAGTGGGCGGTATGTGTGTGCGTGTGGTGTACTTGGCGAACTGTCAAGAGGAATTTCGGTGGTACTTCATCATCGTCAAGATCGTGGCGATTAAAGTGGCGGAGTCTTGGCGTGCGCATCTACCGGTCCGGTACTTCACCTTTCAGCTTTCTGGGTGTGCTGGCGGAGAAGAACGAGCGTACGTTTGCTAAGGTCGGCCAGGGTAAGGGAATTAAGATTTCTGTGGAACGATATTTACTTAATTTAAATGTAGCTAATAACTGGATGGGAAGAGATGAAGCAAGAGAAAAAAGGGAATAAAAGTATAAGTAGTAAAAGTGATTTGAAAACTAAGGAAGAATATAAAAAAGAAACAGGAATAAATATTAAAACAAAGAGCTGATAATAATAGAAGAAAGCATGAATGGACATTTGCTAGAGTTTTGTTGTGTTTTGGTGCTTTTTCCTATGTTTTTCCTTTTTAAAGCTTGTATTCTCAAATTTGCGTATTTGGTTGATCTTTTACTAGTTTGTTTTATAATTTATTTTTCATTTTTATGATTCACTTGCTTGTGTACTTACTTCGCTTTCCAATATTCAATATTATATTTGTGTTATTTTGACTTAATTTGACATTTTAGTAAAGATAAAAAAGAACACAACAAAATTGAAGTAGTAGCATTATTTGTCCTGCTCAAACACAGCTTAACATAAATAAACAATAAATAAACTTATAAAAATTCAACACTTTACAAGGAAAGCAAAAAGCGACACAAAGCTAAAAAAAGAAGTAAACCTTTCCCCACAATTTATGGGAATTACTTCCCCAGGTAGTTATCATTACCATATGCGTTTATTTATTGTTACCCACCACACGGTACACCGTTCTGAAGGTGCTCATCGTCAATGTGCCTTCCGAAAAGTTTGGAACAGCACCGCCACCCCCTCCCCCCTCCCCCGGCCAAGAAGAACAGAGTTGTAGAACATAATTTCGTCATCCTTAGCGTAAAGTGGATAAGATAGCCGTGGGGGTAAATTATGCGAATGCACCCATTGGGACGAACCTGCGCGACGCTCACAAGCGTCAAGTGGACTGCCCGCTTCACCTTCTCCTGCTTCTGCTCTTCCTCCAAGCAATTCCATATTTCGTGTGCTTGTTTTCGGCCGAGAGTGGTCAAGAAGAAGTCACTTGAAATGGGGCCCGCAAAAGGCACCAGCACCGCAGAGGGCGCAAGGTAAACCACAACACTGCTTTGGTTCCGGTTGGTTAGCCGGTTGCTTTATGGATGATCATGATGGGAGCAAATGGGGAGCAAAGGGGAGCGAGTGGGGGTAGAGGACCATCATTTCTAATGTGCATGCGTACGCCGCGGGCACCTGAAGCACCGATCGTGTGCGCCTTTTATCGCCTGTTGCCCGCAAACCAAAAACCCGATGAAGAAGATGTTTATCGCCACTTCATCTTGTACCAAATGGGTGTTCCTTTCTATCGCACTTTGCTTCGTTTGATCGTGCCAAGGGCAAGGGCCTGTTGTTTTCGTGGGCATTCGTGGGCAACCGCAAAGTGCATTGGTATATGGATGTAGGTTAGCAGGGACGCGTGGTGGGATTAATGTTTGTAATTGAACTTTGATAGTGATCGGATTTCGACAGGAGACTATTGAGAAGAGATTGGAAAATATTATTAATTGTTTCAAAAAAACATGGTAATTATTGACATTTTAAGTGTAAATGAATATAAGTAAACCTTAAAAGAGGAACTATTTAAATAAACAGAACATTGCAAAGACAATATGATGCAATCAAAACCAAGCATATTAAATTGAAAAGAAAGAGATATCAAAATCCAATAAGAAGGAATTAAAAGGCGGAAACTTAATAAGACATTACTCCCAACAATAAAAGAGAAGCGATCAATCCATTACAAAACGAAAGAGAGTAATTTCTTAAAGGTCTTACCACACAAAACCCTAAGGTAAACTCAGCACAAACACGAACTCACCAAAGCAAAGGCACCGTTTGTTTGAAATGTATCTTTTACTCTCCAACACGATACAAAAGCATACAATAACAACACAACACCAAAACCACTCTCCAGAAAAAAGCATCCCGCTGCGTCACGCACCCCCAAATAAGTGAAAATATCATTAACGCACGCGAGGCCAACCACACAGCCACATAAAGGGCACAAGGCATCAGGTGTCTTGCAGGCCCTTTCTTGTGTGTGGTGCGGCAACATAATCACAATAAATCCCGAACAATAACCAGTGCAATGCCCGACCGGGTCCCACTGGCACAGGTCCCACGAAGCCGGGGCCGTCGTCTAAATTATGTCAAGCGATAATTCTTCCGGAGCGCGGACTTCGCTTAATCCTAATTAAATTTTTGCACCAAACATGCTTTCCATGCGCGTTTGTCTGCCTGCCTGCCTGCCTTCCAGCCAGCGTCGGTCACTTGGGCTGCGACTTAAAGGATAACTAACGAAACGCAGAGAAGCAGAAATTCATAACCTAACGAGCGATTGCGATGGCAACGCAATGCGCACCTCGGACGCAAAGGCGTGTTGCTGTGGTGTGCGCGCTTTTTTTCGTGGTTGTGGTTTTTGCGCCACGTTTCCTTCCCGAGGCATCGAAATTTATAGAGATGTTACGCTCAAAAGCTAAGAAGGAACGTAAGGAATCACCGCCGCCGTTTGCCGTCATATCCCTTGGGGCGACACTTTGGCTCATCGTCGTTTGGCGATGCGCGATTCAATTTTCGCTGCTTTCAATGGGGGCTTTAATTCATATTTTTTGCACACATTTTTATTTCCTTCTGATTTCGGCACCAGGCGGCGGCGGCGGCTGCTGCTGTTGGGTGTCTGCTGTCGAACTGTTCGTTTTATCAATGTGCTTCTCTCTTTTTTATTGTTTTATAAAATATTCTTGCGTGTCTTCTCAGATGCGTCAAACCTTGCGCGCGCAAGCGCTTTGGTGGAATTTGGCTGTGAAGTTTGGAATTTGAAGGTTACACACACCTTTTTGCTACCACTGAGAATTCCTTGTTCTTTGTTTTCGGTGTTTTGTGTTGAAGTGGCGAGAAGTTTATTAACATAAAATGTTCAAGAATTGTCTTAAGAAGGTTAGAGAATCATAATTCTATCAAAGAACCTGAGAAAAAGATTTCCTACTCTGTATTCGTTTGGTCTAGATTAGATTCGAACTATTGATCTGCCGTATACAAAGCCGTGAATATAACACTACACCATGAGTGAGTCCGCCGAGAGACAAGAAATTAGTGGATCAGGTGGTGACTAACTCTTTACTTTTGCTTGATAATTTTATGTTTCTAATTTCTAAGAAATATAATTTAAGCAATATTTATGAAAACCTTGCAAAACGAAATGTTTGACACTCATGCCACCATCTACTCGTCTGCAACTGCCTCGTTATGTGCCATGAAAAAAGCATGTTTGCATATTTTCGTCTCGCCGGGCTACGTCGCGCAACGCGTTTGCTCGTGAGAAAAGCACAAGATTTGAAGAAAAATGTTATTATGATTCGTGTTGGAGCATATTTTAATTCTACGCGCAGAGGAACCGAATCCACGGTACCGGAATTTCGTTAGTCGCAACACTCCCGAACGCATCGATCGTCGATCATTCGCATCGGTTCTACCGTGCCCGGAGCTATGCGCTTGCTGGTGTGTAAGCTGGTCCCTTGAGGGCTTTCTTTAAAGTGAGACCGCCAAACAGCTTGACCCTTCCGCACAAGCTCGCAGTGCGTAGGCTGATAAATTGAGCTGCCTGCAATGTGCATCATTAATGCAGGCGAGCCCGGACCGTGTCGGCACACCACCAACGTACACGTGTTTCGCTGCGATCGCGGCGCATGTGGCGCAATTGGTGCACTGATTAATGGCAACCCATTACGGGAGAAGCGCAAGAAGAGAAGAAGTCGGCGAGATCGGCGTTTTGGCGTTTTGGTGTTTTGTTAATTAAAACCCATCGGCACGCCACAGGGATGAAAAGGAGTCTGTTCCAAGCTTGTGCTAATAATTTCACACTTTCCTACACGGTCCCTGTGGCGATTTTGGCAAACTCGGCGAATACTTGTCGATATCATTATTACTGGTCGTTGGGTTTTTTGTGTGGTTTCGTGCCTCTGAAGATAGGAATCCTCATCAAAATGATCATCGCTGTTTTGTTTTAACATCTACGTACATCTCTCGTGCAAGGGATCATTTATTCGGTTTTTTTTTTCGTGGTCACCGCCGCCACCGCCTCACGTTTATGGTAAGTAAAGAGTTTAAAATTTATAGCCAACCCATAATCGTAAAACATTAACGAGTATTGAATGAGGTATTCTGTTGAATTGCATATTTCCCCGGGACCATCTTCCTCATCCCCTCCTTGAAGGACACATTCCGTGATTGTCTCCGGTTGTGAGCATTATTGCGACACTGGATTGCCGTTATGTCGCCCTGGGGGTCACTGAACTGCGTCATCAATGATGGGGATGGGGATGATTTTTGTTTAAAAGTGCGTAAGCTTTTGCATCATAACAGTAAGGTTCAGCTCATCCTTAATTGAGTGTGCATTTAATGAAATAACAATCAGGACAACGAGGGAAAGAATTGGATATATTTAACGGTTGGAACTGGACACAGTCAATGTATGTGTGTGTTTGGTTAGAGATGTTTTGCTGATAGTTAATGATCGAAACAATGTTTTTAAATTGGTACCGCGCAACTGTTTGTTCATTAGCTTGAACTTATGAAGTGTGAAATAATGTTATAAAAATGTTAATTTGAAGGCAATAGAATCGATTGTAGCTCAAAGTGACGCCCTTTTAGTCATAAATATTAGAACGTTTTGTTGATTCAGTTGTGAAGGGCTACTGGAATACTCAGCAGAAGAAGCAAGAATTGATTAATGAATAATTGGAAAGGGCTTCATAAATATGTGGCATGTAATGTGCTATTAAACTCAGTCAAACGGTACAAAAGTAGATAAAATATAGACAAGCCAATAAACATATATTAATTTTACATTCACAAATTTGTGCAAAATTCCTTCTTTTCATATAAAAACCATACAAAACACATATTCAAAGAGCAATTTCAACATGAAATTCTCATCATAACTCATGCAACCGTCAATGTTGATCTCGATATCTCCTCTTTTCCTTATTAAACCGCGAGTGTTTACAGTGAGTGGCGCCACACGGCTTACAAATGCAACATTGCTCCCAATTCTATCCCCCACGGCGACTAACGAACCCTTTTGCAAGCAAATAATTAATCACTCATACGAAAACATTCCTTATCAGGCCACTAAGCCACACAGTCGTCTCAGTCTGTGTGTGTGTCAGTAGGACCGCAACACCATCATTAACCGAACTGGCGGCAGCTGGCTGGCTGTTTTATCCAAACACGGTTAGCATCCGTTTGGGCCATTCTCATAAAACAGCAATTATGCGCGAATCATAAGCGACGAGTGCGGTGGTTCGTGCAGTGCTTTTTGGGGTCACATTTTCGATTGGATGCGGAGCGAGCACCTTAAAGCCCCGCAGTGTGCATGCATGAAGGATCGCGTGGAATCAATAATCTTTAATTGCGCAGCCTTCGGGTCTCCTGGTGCGATACGACCTACCGATGATGGTACGAGGCGGACGCAGTCGATTGATGTTGAAGTAGCCAGCATATCATGTTGATGCTTTGTGCCCACACACTCACACACACACAAGTGCGGCTATGCTTTGTGCCTTTGCGCGAGATCACCAGCCGCGCGGCGCGAAGGTTGCGTCAAAATTTCACTTTCAATCACACGCTTTGGGGTGCTTTTTTCGCACGCCAAGGCAATGTTTCACCCATGCCCTAGCCGGGGACAGATTTTGGCACTGCTGGGACGGCGCAATTGCAGCCGAATGGTGAAAATTGCAACCATCTGTGTGCGCACTGGGCAACCGGTGCGTTGTGCAGCCACCTTGTCACCTTGTTACGTGCCAGTGGTGGTGGTGAGTGTGCGCGCTAAAACCTTTCCGTGCAGCGCTTGGGAAGGGCGGAGCGGGAGGAGCGGATCTCGCACGAAGGGGGGAGCCGTGTTCCTGGCTCGCGGGGTTGACTGCCATTTAGGGAAGGTTCAGTGTCAGCGTCGGTTCAGTCCGTGTGCGCGAATGAGGGGGTTTTCACGACGAGAGTGCACGGTTTTGTGACGGTGTAGTGAGGATCGTCGACATTGTGTTCGTGCGGCTTGGGTCGACATGTTTTAGTGGTGGCCTCGTGCTATCAAACTATGCCGAAATGAGGGGCGGAGAGGAGATTGAGCGAAAGAAAACATTCATTAGCGGCAGTTGGGGTGGTTGGGATGTCGATTTTGGTGGGCTGAATGTAGCCAGCTGAGGCGTTTGTTGATGAAGTTGTACGAGTTGTTTCCTGTCAGTCGGTCGTTGGGTGTCTCAGGTTACAATTTGTCATAAAGGGTTGTTTTGGGGTGTTTTTTGAAGGGCCTTTTAATATGGAAACAGAAGCTCGTTTTTAATTATTCTTTATTGAACTACATAATTCAAGAAACTCTACTTTGTAAAAGGCATACAGCTTTGCGCTAATAAAAGCGATCAGAACGAGTAAAGTAATCGTGTAATTTGTTTTACAAATATTTATGATCAATTCTACTTTAATCTCATCATCTAGACCTCATCAAACCGATAATCTTAAAAGCATCCAGCAGTGCTCTTTCAAATTGAACTTTAAATGCCCTCTCCTCCACCCACCGGGGTACGTAAACCTGTTTTAATCGTATGCATTCCACCGTAAAACTAAAACCATCTTGCCGGAAATGGTGTTTGTTTTTTAATTCACAAAAAGCAACAAAAAAAACCAACACACAACTCTGATTGACGCTTTGAATTGGTAAGTATCAAACCAATCAAACAAACAAGAGTACCACACTGCCCCACGCGGCCCCAGCTTTGAACTTGAACGGTCCTTTGGGCCCCACAAAAGCGGATGTTCTGCCAGGCGGTTTGTTCTCGTTCGCATGCACCCTCGTAAAGCGCGAGGAGAGGGGGGGGGGGCATTACAAATCGTCCGTCTGGTACGACAAACGACAAAACACGACAATTCGGCACCGACCAAAACCAACCACGGCTCATTATCGCTGCACGCTCAACTAAGCAGTTCTAATTGATTGACGCGAAGGTGGACGCGCTGGTGGAAAGTGGACGGATCATTCCTAGCAAGATCTGGTGGCCCCGTGCAGCTCGATCGCCGATGGCACGCACGCGGTGTGTTATCGGGGTGATTTATATTAATTAGCTCGCACCACCGAACGGAAATTTATGTTCACCTCGGTCGGGCCTCTAGAGTTTAGGTGTATCGTACCCGCACTCAACCATGATGATGACAATCGGTTGACGTATACGGTGATTTTGGTATTTTATTTTGTTTCATCGTGCACCATTGCGCAGCACCACTGGCGCAGCAAAACAATCGGAAACCGATAAAGCACGCGGTATTGCTTTTCCATGCTGCTAATTGAGTGGCAGTAGGCTGGGTGATGATGGGTAGTGGCAGAGGTACAAAGAATTCGACTATTGCCAGTGCGTTACCTGGGTAACGTAACCGTAATACCAACAGGGTCTCCACTAGGGGAGTTCTCTTTTGCTCAACTTCAGGTTCGTCGCCTATGGTTGTAGTGGTTTTCGAAGTCAAGAAATCGATCGATAAGTTAATTGTATGTACTCGTTTAGTGCACAACGGGCACGGGCTGTATGCTGTCGTAGCGCTAGGGCACGATCGTACACTCCAGCGAACCACTGCCGTGAGCGAACACGCAAACGAGTGCACTTGGCAATAAATAGGAATTTGCGCGTACAAATCTTACCCGCACGTCTCGCAGGCCGTCGGTTGGTGTGGTTGTTGTCGGTGACGTAGTACCCGTACGGTCGTACTCGTTAACCTAAACCTGCGGCACTCAAGATTTTCTCGATCGACCCTCTCTCCCTCTTCGTGCATGCTTTTCCGCCCTTTCGCGCCAAGGAAACGAGGTCCCAGACACCTTCGCGAACGGTGCGATCACACCTGTCTTGCCTTCGGTACCACCTACACAGGGGCCGTACTGCTGGTATTGGTGCTATCGCGAAGCGAGTGATTTCATTCTTGCTCGGGCGTTGAGACGCTCGATCGATCGATTCATTCATTGCCCAGATCGCCTATGGCCGATGGAAGGAGACCGGGGGGTTCGTGGCTGACGGTGGCGTACAAGTCTTTCGTGGCGCAAGGTATGGCAACATTCTCTCGCGCGTTCGATCTCCGCGGCTCTCCGCGCGCGTGGAATGCGAACTATGGGATTGGAAAGGTTCATTTGTTCGATTAGTTTGATTCATTTATAATATTGAACAACTGAAGTTATCGCAGAAATTCATTGAAAAGTGACAAAAATATTAAATACTTGATTTCACATGTAAATAAATTGTAATTAACGTAAAGGTAGCTTCCGAAATAAAACATTGGTTTTAATTTCACGATCTATTACAAAAATAATCCCCTAAAACGTTCCTATTACGCGTATCGAAACATTCCCATTCGCTTTGGCGGCCCTTTGTCCCACCACAAGCTCCGTTTGGCGCACGCTCATGCTCTCCGTTACCATCACGACCGAGAGCGAGAGAGAGAGAGAGAATGAGCGAGAGCGTGCGAACGCGTGTATCGACTGAGCAAAACCCGATGAGTACGAGATTTGCTTTTTGCCCCGGTCCGTTTTCGCACAGTCTCCGTCCGAACGCGGTGCCGTCCACAATTGGCGATTCTTGACTGTGACACACTCCGACCGCGTAACCCACTGGGACGCGCACGAAAGCTGTTTAGTGCTACGCACAACGAAAACGCGCAGCGTGCGCGCGTACGCCACCTAAACCTCCGAAACGGCGCACGAATTGAACGAAAGCAAATTAATAGTCTAACCCGCGACTAACCACACGGGCACGGGCACAGAACTGGTTCGTTTTCACGATCACGAGCTCAAACGAGGCACAGAGCGAGCGAGGGGGAAACAAAAAAAGAAGGATGCTAATTGCAGTGTGTGTGTAGTAATGTGACGTAAAGGTGTAATGCTAATCATTTGTGTGAAGGAAAGATTTCAACCGCGCAACAAGTGACAAACCCGTTTTTTGTTGATGTTGGTGCAGCTGCCGCTGTTGATTTTAAATTAGTTTACTCTAAAAGCACACTAAGTGAATTAAGCTCGTCGTTACTAAGTGTACGTGTGTGGGTGTGTGTTTGTGTGTTAAGTGTTGCAAAAATTGTTCTTATCATTTAACACTCCCTTAAGTGCGTCAAACTCCTCCCGTGCGTCTGTGGGTGTAATTTTACTCTTTAGAAAACAAAGCAGGCGGTTTAAAATATCACATTCCAGCACGCGCGCGCTCGCGCCTCTTGAGTGATTGCTTCCGCTTCGGGGTTTTGGTGATTACAAGAAGTTACCAGCGGCCCAGAGGCGCAAATCGTAAGTGTGACAGACGGACAAGGAGTCGAAACCTAATATGTTTACCTAGCTAACGTAGCGTAACGGTTTAGCGATTTAGCACCAGTAATCGAACCTCGGATTGTCACAATTCCCGCGTCGTCCAGTGACGTCTTAATGGATTAGCGTTCGCTTATCTGAGCGGCCGCCCTGTTAGCGTTTTGTACGCGTGATCAATCACGCGCGTGAACAGTGAAACGCAAACAAAAAGAAGCTAACGGTGCATTGTGGACGCCCTTTGGCACAGCCGAACTGTAAATCAGGTATGTGTTTCGCTATTGATTGTGTGTTTCACTCACCGCTTGCTTCTATGCAAAATACTGGTCCTTCGAGCCGGAACTCCTGTAGGAATGAAGCCATTACTTGCTCCGACCGCAATTCATATTTGGGAATCGAAATAACCTTTCGATACTTTGTTGCTTCCCCGTGTGTTCGCGCTCTCTGTGTCTACATTTGGTAATTATTTCCCAAAACCACAAGCCAACGGACGCTCGTTACGCCCGTTTGAGCTTTGCGGTTTTCTTTCGCTCTCCCCACGCTACTCGTCTCAATCATCGAATCTGACCGAGGAACCCCCAAAGTATCCCATGTCTCACGGCACGTAAACAATGGAGCACCAAATTAATTCACAATAATCGATTTGGTATGCAGTCGGCGTAGTTTTTCGCCCGTCGTGGTTCATCACTGCGTGGGCATAATTCGATATTCGGTGGAATCTCGCAGCGCAAGAGGACAGAAGATACTGTTTTTTGTTCTGTTTAAATATGCGTGCGTAGCGCGTTCTACCGGGCTTCGCAGGGCTTTGACGAAGCTCATAACCCCGTGGCTAATCGCTCGTCCGTGCGATGAGGGGAGCGTTTATTCATTCAACCGAAATCAGCTATAATGCTCATTCACAACGCGTCCTGCCGGCCCTGTGCGGGGGGGTTGTGCACAGGTGGAACGGGTGGACATTAGGTACGAGAGATAAAATAAATGCTTCACAAACTGGTTACTTGCCGCGTTGTGTGAGAATCTTTGCGTCGTGATAAACATCGCTAGCCGGCACCGGCAAAGCGGTAAAGCGAACTGTCCAGCAAGAACTGGTATGGTAATTTGTTTTATTACGTCAGTGAAGATAAAAAATTATCATTAATTCAAGGATGTTCCGTATTCTCGCTAAGGGGTTATTTTTTGACGGAAAGTTATTTTTTATTTTAAAATTATCTCTTTCTGAGATATCTGTTTAAACTTATTTATAGTAAGTTATTAACTGTTCTTCAAATCGTTCAATTAACTGATCTGATGATGTTTTACATCACAGTACTATGTCCCATGTTCTTTTCTTTTAATGTCTTTGGAAGAATGAGTACCTTAATTTCGGCATTTGGATTATTAAAGAGTTTCACATAAAATTGTAGATTATGAGCATTAGGAGATGATTCTGAACTTATTATAAATTTAAGAATTAACAACCTAAAAGCTGAAAAGATAGACAATAGTACTAGTAAAAGCTTCTAAGTACCCAACATTGGTAAGCCATGGACATTAAAAGATAAACACTCCTCCGGCAAACTCATTTCCCAAGGTCCCCTAAGAATACACAAGCTAGTAACGGACATCGTCAAACGCCATTACGACTATCTCCCGAGTTCTTACAATAAAAAAAAACTACAACAACCATCATTTAGGTCTGCCGCTGTCCAATTCCACGTACGGCCGATCATTCCAACTTCATGACTATTTTATTGCAAAACAGAACAGAAAATTGTCCCCCAACGAAGCATCCTGTCGGATGGCTTGGAAGATCTGCGTCAATGTTGCCTTCGTGCAAACTGTTGGAAGCTGTCCCGATCTGGACGACGTTTCCCAAGCTCACTGACTCTGGGCAATGGGGAAGCCCATCCCAATTATAATCACATCTCACACAACGCGCCCTGCTCCCCGGGCGGGAATTGACGCTGGGAAGAGATTATTCTTCAATTAGTTTTCTCGGTGCCGCTTAGCCACCGCTTTTTTGCCTGGGTATTAGTTGGGTTATTACGGGAGTTACGGGATGGTCGTCGCAGTGTCGCTTGGTGGTCGCTTTGGCATCGTTCGGCCGCACGGTTCTTGATTGTTTTGAGGAAGCGTTACGGCTAAATACAGGAAGTTTAGCCGGTCATTCTGCGTCGGTGGACAAAGTCATGGGGTTTAGTTGTCGGGAGTTTAATCACCATATTTTGAAAGCGTTGCCTTTGCGGAGGAGAAATCGAGTCAAAGGAGAACTTTAGATTAGGCTTTTTTGGGGGAATTAGGGATAATCCGTAGACGGTGGAGAGCAGTGGAATAGGGAAGGTGTCAATATGTATACTGCCACACATGCGAAACGACGAAGCTTTATTTGAAGATCAGATTTTGTACATTTAAGGAACACGACGATGTGAAATGTGCCTAGGATGGGTTTAGAATACCTCAGTAAGTTTCTCTTCCATATCATTGCTCCAACAACTGGGCTTTGATGGCTTTTTCTCACATAAAATGTGATCTCCAAAACGATTCTCCAAGGTAACCGTATATTTGCTTTGGTGTTTAAGACGATCACTGATATCCAAAACAGCAATCTCAGCTAACGAAAAAGTCAAACAACAGTCACTAAACTACGCATAGCGTAGTCATGGAACAAACATTGTGACTTCCCCTAAAATCTCATTCTCCAAAGACTTCAAGATGCGTCACTGAAGCAACACCTTTGGAACGATACGTCAAAAAATCAAAGCAAACACACACAAACACACACACAGACATTGTAGCCTCAGCGTTTTGTGACTGAAGGTGAGTTCAAGGGAACGCGCACAATGTCCACCGCACGATGGCCACCTCCGCATTTCTTCGTTCGCATTCAAGCTCCGATCGTTTCAGCGAGGCCACCACCACCGCCACACAACTACCTAGGGGCTAGGCGCCTCGTGCTCGCGTACATTCAGCCACCCCCGTGTCAACCCGTGTAGGAAGCTGCGCGCAGTGAGTGTGTCGGAACTGAGTGCGCGCCCGGAAGGTCGGGCTTCCGTTCGCCTGCCGCATCCTCCCACTCGGTGACACTGTTGACGAACGCAGGCGAAGCGAGAACGTGATTAGAGTTGACAGTGGAGGCTGTCAAGGTTGGCTTTTCTCGATCATCTGCTGCTGCTGCGTGTTGGGCAGGACACATGCTAATGCTGCTGCTGGAAGCGGCTGACCTTGAACGGATCGTGTGTCGCTTGAATGGTTCACGTTACGTGCGTGCCCGTGTGTGTGTCTGTGTTTGTGTGATTTGAGTCAAATTGGTGACGCGATCGTGTTTATGGTGCATTATGGTGTGTTCAAAGCCGGAAAGGGAGTGGTCGTCCAGGGCGGAATCGAACATCTGCTACAAAACGCATCGGAATGTGGCTGTTTTGCGATGCGGGAGAGGGTGTAACTGCGCCGTCGAAAATTACTGTTTACTCTGAACAATCCGGCACAATGCGTATCGCGATTGTGTTGAGCAGAATTGAGTTTTACTGAATAGAAAATGATTGGTTGCGTTTTTGTTGAACTGGATCACTGTCAGAGTACAAAAGGTTATTTGAGCAGATCATCTGGTTTAATACCATGCTACAGATTTACTTTATTTCTATACCAAAATCACCAGATGGCGCTAAAAGGGAATGGGGCAATTAGTACCTTTCCTTTAAAAAATAACCCGTAGTGTGGGATATTTCTGGAAATTCAATGAATTATATTAAAATCCAACAGTTCTCAAATAATATGGCCAGATATTGCTTCAAAGACATTTAATTTATTCTACTTTATTTCTTCTTGTCACTGCTCTAGCCATCTCTTCTCGCACGAAAAATCAATAATTTATTTGGGCCTTAAATTGATACCCTTTCTCTCGAGCTGTCATGATCCAGATACATCCATTCTTTGGCATTAGAATTAAACGGCCCGCTTGCTACCTAAAGGGAAAAAGAAATTTACTGTCCATGTTTTGACAAACACCTCGCGCCAGTCCTGGGTAGTACAACACAGTAAGAATGTTAGACAAATTTGCATATTTTATTGCTTCCCTACCGTTTCTACAAAACGGTCGAAAATGTTCTTGCGCCTAGAACCCAGTCAAAGAATAGTTTCACAGCCGTAAAATGCGTTAAAATAGAATCGCTGTCATCTGCCAGTGGTTGTGGCGTTGTTTCAGCAACAACCCAAGTCCCCTGCGATGAGTTATGCAGTATATCACACACACGCACACACGCCCCCGTCCCGGAATTGGGTGTCCTTCTGCGAAAGTGGCGTGCGGTTGCTCTTTTTCATTCTTTCTTTTTATGTTGCGGTGGCACGATTTCCTGCGGCCATCCGTTACCCGTTGACTGGAAGCTGACAGTTAGCTTATTTTTCTACCAATTCTCAAACCCCGCACCGGGAGTGGGAGTGGGAATGAAAGGATTCCGTTTGCGAAGGACGTGTAACATTGGGCTGGAGCGAAGCAGCAACAGCATTTCAAAGGCCAACACCAATTAACAATGGACCTTATTTGTGCGTTTCTTTGGTGGGGATGGCTGGGCAACAGGAGAAGCGAAAGGGGAAGGAAAACAAAAACTACAACGATAAAGAACGGTACCACCTATCGCGCGATCGAAGCGTACGAACTGTCCAAAACGTGTGCGATCCACCGTGCTGCGCCACGGTGTCAATTTATCACCATCGCGATGTCGGCGCGAGGCGCGAAACCCAACAGCGCACAGTGTCGCTCTGTCATCTCTGGTCGAGGGAGGGAGGATCTGGCCTTTCGACTTGAAAAGTGCTTGGAAGGCAGACGCTTTGGAATGTGGATGTGTTTCTTGAAGTTTAAGTTGAATGATTGGATTCTGCAGAGAGATACTAATGCAATGGGTTTTAGTACATCAGTTAGTACACAGAAACTTATATATTTTTCTCAAGAGCTACATTTTACTATCATCTTTACTGAAAATCAATTTTTAAATACAGACGATTATAAATATGTTTCTTAAAAATGTCAATGATTACTTAAATGGACTTTTTAGTACATAAAATAGTATTTCAATCTTTAAGTTTCCTCTTAAACTGTTCTATTCTAGTGACCTTCCAATGCTTCTCCTGAAACCGTTTGATCGTACTCAATTTCCACCCGGCAGAAGAATGACCCGCACTGTTCTCCTGCGCCGAAAAGGAGCCTTAAAATGACTCCCCCCCCACCTCACCCCATTCAAAAAGGATCCCGGAGATTTTCGCCGATGCCGATCCAAAATTGATTCCACTGAATGATAAGGCAGTTTTATGCGAGCTTCGAATAATTGCTAATTCGTTACCGCCCGCCAGGTGGCGTTTTCCCGTGTGTCCAGCTTAATCCCCCCGTCGGATGGGGAACTCCAAGAATGGAGGGCTTTCGTTTTTGTTATTTGAGGAACGCAAAATTTTAATTTGGCACTTCTGGTAAACAACCCCTCGCTAAAAGGGATGATGGTGGCCTGCGCGCTACCACTCGACCGCGGGATGCTCCGCGTGGGCTGTAACGACGATCGCCTGTGCGGTCTGTCCTCCTTGAAGTGACCCTCCAGACACACACACGCACACACAAAGCAAATTCCGCAACCCTCAAAAAGGGATAGGATTAAAGCCTCACACATTGCAGCGCATCGATCATGTGTGCGGTCGCATGGAATCAAAGCCGTGCTGCTGGAGGCGGGTGGTGCTAGCACGATAACAATACGCGACCCAAAACCTCACCCAGGAAAAGGGAGGAGGTGGGTTTCATTTGTCATGTTGAATTTGCGAATTAAATGCGTATAACTTCATTCAATTACCTGCCAACCAATGGCTGCGATACCTGATGGGGACGTTGCGTTGTGGACACTGTAGACTCCAGGTTTTTGGGTTGCAGAGTGGGCATTGAGATTGGATTCGCTTACCTTTGCTGCATTCAGCACATTTAATTGGTTTCCAGCCTTTTCCTTTCAGGCCTGGTGTGTAAGCTGAAGCTGGAGTGCCAGCTGAAGTGGATAATGTTGTTCGTGGTGTACGTTGTGGACTGCGGGAAGTGAGTGTTAAAATTGAATTAAAGCCAGGGAGCTTTGGGGCACGTGGCTTGATGGTTTGGCACACACCCGATTGGTTGATGTCAAAATGTGCCGTATCACGAGTGTCGGAAAGCCTGTCGTGGAATTAACGGCTTGCCAACACGTGCCCTTTTTTTCATAAAACTACAAAGCAAAGGTGAACAGAGTTACATACAAATTGTGGGGCTCACAGGGAGGATGATCTTTTTATTGCTGGGTTATTCCAACAGCAACAGATCGTTTCATTATTACACAAGCCATAAAGTTGTATTAATGACGCAAACTATTCTTTTTGTGGATGGTCAAACTGTTTGTACAAAAGGTTTAAAAATATATTTTGCACACAATTTCCGTTTATGACCTAGCGGGCATCAGCCAATTCATTAGTCATTGAACAATGTATCTGCTTACGATCACTCTTGGAAGAGGTAGGAATTTCTAATTATAGCTTTAAGATGGTGTTACTTACTTATTACTCTTTCTGAAACGACTTAATTGCAACAATATAGACGTCTCCATTGTCATGCCTTTAGTCCGAAGGCTACATTTCTATCGCAGACGATGTAAGCAGTGTAAATATGGGTGGTTTACCTTGGCAAGATAGTTACACTTTTTTTAAGATCACACTACCCACTCGTTACGCACTTGTGCGACGAGAACTCATTAAACCGCTTAAACAAATGATCGTTATGAAAATCAATCAGATCATCGCTTTTGCATATGCCCTCGATCGTTTTGCCATAATTATAGGAAGTACAATCGTGTAATAATATACCATCAGGCTCCCAATGCTGTGCGTCTTGGCTGTACACTGTAAAGCACAGTCGAAAAGTAATAAAAGGTTCCACCGGTGAGCTTCAAAAAAGAGAGAGAAAAAAACCCCAACACCACATCGGAAGTTATAATTTAATACCGCCCGCGCCACGGTGCGTGCCCAATGTCAAACAGGCGGAAACATTTGGTGGCTATGAGGCGGATGCGGAGGTTTCGGCTATTAGGGCGCCCCATTGAAATTGGTGGCATTGGTGGTTGTACCCACCACCAACAACAATGACATAAAAGTGGCCCATTTGCTGGCGCGTTGCCAATTTGGAATATTTGTACGTGAAAATCGTGACCGATTGCCGATCGGGGTACGTGCTCTATACGGCGCCCCTCGGAGATGGTGGTGGTTGTGCGTTGGGTGTCGATTCGTTTAGAAAGAAGGTGCTAGTAGTGTGGGAGTAGTCAAAGTGTCGTCAAAGTGTCGTTTTAGTGTGTGTGTGTGTGTGTGTGTGTGTGTGTGTGTGTTAGTATTAGGGAGGAACGATGTTAATGCTAGCCGGTACGAGGTGTGCGAGCCGTTTTGTGTGTAGGTTTTCGCTTTCGGTGAACTTGCTGAGGTCTCCCCATGAGGAGGAGCTCTGTCACTGGCACTGCCTGTTTCTGCCTGCTCTTCGGCTCGGCTGGAAGAAGGTCCGCGAGATGACGTTCCGATACGGTGTTTGGCCCGTTACGTATCCCGAGTCCGGCTTACGTAACGATCGCCTCGATAAAGGCTGGCAAAACGGCAAAAAGGCGAGAGATTTGCTGTTGTTGGTGTTATTCTTCAGTGGGATTTTTTGTTGTTGCTGTTGTTTGCAAACTACTTTGTACCCCGTGGGTAGCATCAGGGGCGAGATAGACGCGTTGTTAGTGGCAAATGCGTGTTGGTTAGGGAATTTTTGGTGTCGCGCTCGGGGTGTCGTTAGACTAGCAGAGGCTTAATATCATCATTGATCAGTTTTTTTGTTTAGTGAAGCTATTTGACTCACTGCAAAATTGAATGTTACAAATTTGACATTAACATTTAGCCCTATAATTCAAACCACTAAAATAATCATTAGTATATAAGCTAGCCATAATAGCTTTATGGCACAATTAGGGTTATTATGGCAATATACTTACCGGACAGATTGGATGCAGTTAGTGTAAGATGTGTTTTGCGATGATTCATTTACAAAATCTTTTCATCAAATCATTTCTTATAATTAGTTTGCTATTTTGTAAAATAAACAAATTGAAAGGCAAACAACGCAAGATATGAGTAGACAAGATCGTAAGATCCTAAGCTACACAAACTTTGCTACTTTTGCGTGCCAAGCTCCCATTTCACGTGCAAATGGTTCCAAACCATTCAAAATTATCTTCAAAATCTCCCTCCCATTGGCACGGACACCTTTAGGCCACATTGGTTAGCGTTTCACCCTGTGTGTAGAATGTGCAACCGCGGGTGTCTCGGTGCCGCAACCGTGCAGCCATTCCAGTGGCTATCCGCTCGGCAGCGTTTGGCTACAGGACCCCCAGCTTGAGCTTTTGTGGGTGGATCGTGCTCGTTTTGTTTGGCGTGAAAGTGGGCAAACAGGGCTATTTTGCGTGTGCCGTTTCGGGAAGATGAACGAATCGATTGGCGGTGCGAATCGTCGGCTTCGTTTCGCGACGGAACGCTACTTACGAACGCTCCCTTGTCCGGTGGAAGGTAGCGACAAAATAATAATAAAAAGAGAGAGAGAAGTGGATCGGTCAGGGTTTGGTAATGCACAAAACTATAGCCTGAAATGGTGAAATGATGTGTTTAGAGTCGTCGATGGTACTGGTTTGAAGTGACTGTCAAAAAATCGGCCGAGTTCCCAGTCGCCCAGTTAGATTACGTTATGATAAGCGTGGTATCGATCTAACCGCCAGTTGCTGCAAGAGTTTAGCCAAGAAAAAATGCTCCGTAATTTGTTTGAAATTGAACGTCAGAAAGTAGATAAGACATTGATGGTTGATTTTGTTGGTTTTAGTTTTTAGGCCAACCAGTGTTGTTTCCCTTTCATCAATTGGTTTTCATTCGACACTTGAGCCCATTTTACGATTTGTCATTTCTTATCCGTTGCATCAATTCAGTTGACGTTGCAATAAAAGAAAATGTGCTTTATTGTCATTTATTTTTACGACAACACAGACAACAAACTAAATGATGTTGTTTGTCCTAGTAAATACAACTTTTGCTATAAATATTTCCCAAAACAGCTCATTCCCACAGCGCAGACAGCGCAAAGTTTGACTCCAAAACCAAAAGTGACTAACGAATTGCATCGTTTCGTTTCATTGCAGCACATTACGTTAAGACGATTGTACGAAGCTGAACGCTTCTTCTGCTGGTTAAGAAGAAGCATCGCCATCATCGAAATAAAAGCCCACCACTCCTCCACTTGCAATACTCCGGGCCACCAATCCGCGGGTAAGTGTTACACCGCTATCTTATCTGCTGGACACCATCAACCGAGCACCAGTTGACCTTCTTCAGGCGCAGCATATGTTTACCATTCGGCGCGCAACGAGTGTGCGGGATACAGCACAAAAGTGCACAGCATAAGTCAACGTTGTTTGTACACATTTATTATTACTGTGCGCCGAAAACACTGCACACTGGTTAGTGTGCTTGAACAGTCCCCCAAAACACGACTCTCCTCGTTGGGGACAATTCATTCCGCCTGATGGTTGTCGTGTCTCCATGGGGAAAGAGCGGACTAAACCAGAGAATGACTTCAGTGTGCACCATTTTTCATCCCTCTTGCACGGCGTATTAATTGGTAGTGTGTTAGTGTGTTGTAGATTTCGAATGTGGAGTATAAATCTTTCGAATTTACCTACTGACCGCTACCATTTTAACTTCACACCGAGACGACCTTCGCGCTGATTACCATCTCCACCCGCATGCGATCCCGTTCTGCAGTTCTGCTGGCGATGGGAAAGCACTCAGCCAGGTGGAAAGCGACGTTTGCTCGTTTGCTCAGGGTTTTTTTTTACTGTGTTTTTGCTGTCGCCATTTCTTATTCACCTTCTCGCTGGACAAATCGACAAATTGGGAAGGCTGACGGAATATGCATATTTTTGGAACGGCAACTTTCTTCCGTCGTCTGGTCGTCGGGGGATGATGTCATTGATCTCATGGTGGCGGTGGTGAGCCATTGAAGCGAGTACAGCTTTTTTTTGTTCGTGAGGAAGTAGCATACGGAAGGTTGGTTAATATGTTAACTGATTAGATGACCTAGATTGGCTGCAGGGTGGAACCAGTGTGACAAGTGTGTGCAGCGATCGCACTGCAGGGAATGTTCTTTATTAGTCCTCTCTTTCAATTTAAGTGCAAATTAGGTGTAAAGGGCAATATAAACTTGAATTTTCATTAAAAAATATGCCAAAAATATTGAAAGACTTAAATTTTATACCACTCTATTATTCGTAGAATTCAAACAAGAGTCTCTCGTTTTTTTGTCACTAAATAAAGGTCTTTTCGACGCCGAAAGCACCCAGCACTTGAAGTGCCTCGGCATCGGATCGATCGTCACCAAAAAGTCAACAAAAACAACACCCTACCAGGATGGTTGGCTGTTTTCAGTGTCTCGGCCAGCCGTCTGTCTAAAAACAAAACTCGCTCGCCACCATGCAAAAGCTCGAAAAGCTGGCAAGTACTGTGCGCGCTGGTGGTATGGCGCATATGATTAAGCCGACTATTTGTGACGATGACATCAGCCGCGGTGGGGCGGTTCGGTTTACTGATCCGGTCGGTTTGGTTTCGGAGGGAAGGTGACAAACCCCAGGACTGTCATCGACCCTCTTTGGTGGGTGGATGCAGAGAGAGAGAGAGAGAGAGAGAGAGCCTTAAAGTGACAAACACATTGGGTGGACAACGCACACTCGGATGGAAGTGATCTTGTACGCCCGCTCTGTGTTGTAGCGTCGCCGCTTTGGGGTGTGAAAAATGCCTCGATGCATCGGTTCGCTATCGGCAACCCTGTCTGACGGATGTTTACCATCGATTTCAAGCGCAAATGGAGCCCGCAGGACTCATTGACAAGAACGAAGAACCGCGAGGTTCTCAGTGCCTTGGGCGAATGCGGCGCAACGGTCGCTAGAAACAAGGTGTATTAATTGACCATTAGTGTCGTCGTTTTAACGCCCCGTTCTCGATTATTGAACTCCTTGGCTGAGCCCTTGCGCGCAAAAAAGGTGTAAATCCTTCAGGCAAATGTTTAACCATTGCAACCATTGGTGGTGAGGTGTGGGACCGTTTGCGACCCTGCCCGCTGCCTAATGAGCTCGTTTATTTGCGATCGGGGCGAAGAAACTCGCGCACCCATCGTGGTACTCATTGTGCTGTGTTTGTAGGTTTGTGTTTTGAATTCTCCTTCAGCGCAATCGAACCAGGCGCCCGTCTGTGCGAGCTCCACGTCCACGCAATTTTAGCCCGTGGCACAAAACGATGTTCAATCGAAGAAGGAAGCTTCTAGAAAGGGGAGAAATGGCGACCAACCAAGAGGTGAAATGGTGGTGCAATCGGTACAAAGGAAATCAATTAGAGGTGGCGTGCACCTACCATCGAGCCGTTTCGGTTGCGCCGCGAAGCGAGGCAGATCGGGTACCGGTAGGTGTCATCTAAAGTGTTGCTAGGTGTTGTAGCATCGCGATAGATGTGTTTATTATGAATTGGAATATTTAACAATCCCACGCAGCCACCATTCCTAATGCGTTACGGCTGTTAGCGAGTGTGTGTGTAGGATGTGTGTTGTGGGCTATTTACAAGTGCAGTGAAAAGCAGCCGAGACGCGTTGTTCGCGGTGGTGGTGCCGTGAAGCTTTGCTCAAATTAGTGTCGACAAAAGGTGGAGAGATATGGCTGAGGATCGTTTCCGAAATGGTTCTTAAATTAAGACAAATGATGTGATGGCAAATTATGTGCTTACATAATGGCTGTTATTTGTTGTAAGCCATAGTTTACGCGAGATAAACGCAAAAACACTCATTACGGGAGGGTTCATCGCTTTTCTGTCGTTGAAGTCTTTCGTTGGGATATCGTTGGATTTGTAGTTCTTGCAGTGGTAATTGATGTTTTTTCTTAGTTTCTTTAGTAAATTGAAGTTATTTAATCGAGAAGGGATCTTTGCCATAAAATAGCTGCAAATAGTCCTATTCATTCAATGCTAATGTGCAGATTCTATTTGGCTTATTTCAGGTCTTGAATCAGTTATGTATAATTTGCTTACAGTTCACATATTTCCCCTACAAAACATAACTCGTCAGGTGAATTTTGATTGATCGATTGGTTTATGAATCTAAGCCCGAAATGTATACACATTGTCTGAATATTAATATCCACGAACCAAGCAGGGCGTGCCCGACTAGTCACGGTTCACGGAAGATCCCCTCCAAAAAAACAAACACCAACTAAAACACTTACCCAGGGAAGGTGTAAACAGTATCTCATCCTAAAGCCATGTCTAGCTAATAAATTCCTTTCGCAGCGTAATGTGCAAACTTTCACCCACTCAACGGAGGGCACGAAAAAAGAGGGGGGAGTTTTTCATTTAGCAGCGATCGAAGCGACTCGCACCGATGGTGCTTTGCTGATAAACAATTATCGGTGTAGGATTCCGCTTTTCCGCTGAATATATCGATCGAGCAAATCTCAACCACCATCGAACATGTTTTTCCACTGCCGGTCCGCTGTCTTATGCAGCGCAAGTATGTTAACCTCCCCCAAGGGAGCCCTTCGAGGCGCTGGGAGGTTTCGCTTCAGGGTGGGCTATTTGCGGCCGATAATAATGATGATGGGGTGGTGAAAGCTGGAAACAAATATTTTTAAAGCCCAAATAGCGCAAGGTTGATTTGCAGCAGCAACATAACGGGTCGTAAAATATGAGTTTTGAAAGTGTGTAGCCTTCGGTAAGGTGGTCTGAACGTTAGAGCGAGGACAAGCTGAGCAGACCTAGGGAGCCCACCGAGGACGTCATGGTTGGAACGAATCTAGCACCTCGAACAGTCTGCAAAACCGGCATGAAGCTCGGCATCATAAAACAGTGATGAAATCATCGGAAGAGCATCCTTCCGATGGTTAATTGATGGACGGAACTGATTCATGTGATTCCAGAACCACCGGCTTGGTCCGGCCGCTCGATTCCGCTGATCGAAACGGGCCAGTTTTCTTCGTGGGAGGAACATCCCCTTTTGTGGCGCTTCCCCTTGCAAGGAAAAGTAGGTGACCAACTACCCGCACTGCCGCATGGAGTGGTAGAGAATGAACGATGAAAGTTTGAAGGAGATCTTACGATCAGATTTGCGATGCGAGCAGATTTCGATCAATATTGGTAAACCGGGGAGGGCTTTTAAAACTGTCGATGAAATCACACCGCCGGGCACGATTCTTCGACAGCCCCTGGTCTTAGGACCGTCTCGTTCGGCCATGTCCGGTGCGGAGCGGATCAATTAATTAAGAATTACGCCTGTCGTGCGATCGCGGACGACCAACGAACAACCACGAAAACGCCTCCACACGCGCTCTTGCGGCAATTATTTCACCATTCAGAATCGTCCACTGCTTAACTTGCTCCACTTTGGTCGAGCAAACGACCCACTGTGGCCAGTCATCAATTAAGCTCTGTGGTCGGGGTTTTGTCTTTTTTTGTATTTTTGAGCCGTATTGAAAACACTCGCAGCGGTGACACTCACAGCCCCGGCGCACCATCCGCTCCCGGCTCGATGACGATCGATCACTTGAAGGGTTTGATTTGTGTGCCAGGTGGAGAAGATGACGGTGGGTTGTCGTAGTGCACATAGAGTGAGAGAGTGAGAGACCCCGAGCTGCTTTCCTTTTACGGCTCCGGTTCGTTCTGTGTGGAAAGAGTATCTGATCTCTCGCTACAAATACTCGTGCTGTTGTGCTCCAGAAAGGCGCCCCCAGCGCATGACATGGTTTCAGTTTCAACGGTGCGAACCGACAACGACGACGATGACGACCCCTTCTGGTCGAATATAAATAGGTCCCCAATAGGGCAGGAATGTGGTCGCGGTTATGTAAGCAATTCTTTTGTGATATTGCAGCCCTTGTAGCAACGCGCTTGGCCTTTTTACGGCGTGTCGGGTGCATCTCGCAAAAACGCAAAACCGGCTCTGAGAAATGGGCTTACAAAATAATTGCGATGCCAAGGTGAAGCTCCCCCAAACCCCGAGGATCAACCCGAGGGCAAGGAGGATGTGTCGGAAGGAAACAGGGGACTAAAGATTTCACACCACGTCCCTGGGAGTTTTGAGAAATGGACCAACCTTAAAAAGGGGCGCTCGATCGTTCGGTGGGGTTCGTTCGAACGCTTCGATTTCACTTGTCGTCGGTTTTACTGTTTGTGAGTTGTCCGTGCGCTTATCGATTTGGTCGTAAAAAGTTTTATTACCTTTCTGTCGCCAAGGCAATTTTGGTGGGTTTTGGTTTTATTTTGCTGTTTTGTTGCAAAACACTCGTGTGAGCCATAAGAGTGTTGGGTCTTCCAAAAAACCATTAGCAAGCATGTTAATCGTTTCGTTCTGCTTTCAGGGCCTCGGCTTTCCGGCTACCATAGGCGGGTGGGAATACAAATGCGCAACACCAGTCAGTCGTCTGCTCTCGTTACGTGAGTGGAACCGTGTCGTGCTTCTTGACACTCTTAGCTCAACATGTTAATCACCAGAATGGGCCGAAGTACTCGCAACGGAACGTGCACATTATAGAAGTTATCTGTGAGGTGTGCTGCAAGCTTCCGCACTTTTGCCAGAAAAACGCTCGTGACAAACTCACCGCGCCACGTGACAGAAGGGTGCTAAATTTTTCACCCCAATATGGCTCGCCAATGGGGTCAGCCCAATGATACAGGGAATATTGGCAGCTGAATGGGTTTCATTACCCGCGCCGTGCGCGATATGGCTACAATGTTCGTGGATGGTCCGGGTTGGGGGCACGATTTAAACGGTCCCGAAACTCCACCCCACATTCCGGGTGGGGGTTTTCTTTCAGATTTAAATGAGCTGTTTTCTTTTTTTCCTTTATAAAAAGGGACAACAGGGCGGTGTTGCTTAAAAGGTGCTAAACTCGACGGGCTATGCATAATTCATGAGCAGCTGGTGGTTTGTCACTCGTGCAAACGTGGTTTTTGCAACATAACTGAGTCGCCGCCGACAGCCTGCAAAGAGGCTGTATCCTCCCGTTCCTGGGTGTTATCTCTGGATGAATAGAAATGGTTGTTTTCTTGCTTGCATGGGAGTGGACAATCAAAGCATTAAACTTGTTTATCTGTCTGGCACATCTGTTTGGGTTTCGCGTAGGAAAGAACCTTTCGGGCGATGTGTTAATCGCGTAAAAGAATATGTGCTTTTAAGCTTGAAGATCATAAATCACCCTATTTTAAGATTGATGCTTATTTATCATGGAGTTTGGAAATAAATTACGTGCGTTAAGCTGCTTTTGAAAGAGATAAAAATGTTACTTTTCATCGCTTAAACCCATCTCAAAAACAAGATTGTCTGCAAAGGTGCTAAACGTTCGTGCCACGTCTTATTTGTGTAACATTTGAACCATTCACCGATAGTGATCGGTGCAGCAGTAGGCCTTTCGGGGTGCCGAATGCCATCGAACCGGTTCATCTTGCGCGAACAGATTGACAAATGTGTGAGCATCAAACCGGTTCACCCGATTATCGAACACCGACCGGGTTGTTCGGTGCACAACCTTTTAACCTGCCCCCTTTTTCAAAAAGATTGGCACTGCCCCAAGGGCTTTAAGCAAATAAACGTTTTACCGGTGTCCACCCCCCCCCCCCCCCCGTAGTAACGCCGTCAGCAAACGAAGGGAGGGAAAAAACTGCCAAAAAACCCCCCGAAAAAAACGAACCACTTTTTGTTTCGATCCCGAGTAGAAAAACAGGTTGACGAGCAGCATTCGTTGGGCTTGGAGTTGCAAAATAAACGTATCGGCCGTCTGTTATCGAAAATAGGCGTCCTTGAGAGAGAGAGCGGGGTACACGCGCGTGTGTACCGTGGGCCGATCGACAATTCGCCGAAACGACTGTGCCGGCCTGGTTGCCGCAGCGGCCACTTCAATCCCTCGGGTGAGTGAGCAATATCCTACCGTCGAGCCGTCCGATGGCGACATTTACTGTTCGGGGCGAAAATTTCAGGTTTTGTTGGTGGCTCAGGCAGCTTGCGGAAGGCGAACTGGATCAGCGCGCAATGGAATAGGAGAGGGAGAGCGACGGTATGCGAAAACAGCGTCCAATTCCCAACGGTGAACACCTGGGCAGTCAATAAATGTTATCGTTCGCATCGTTTGATCCGCTTATGCCACTGGCTGGCGAAAATATGTTGGAATTTGATGATCGGTTAGAATGGAGTTGGCATTTGGCAAAACACGCAGGCACACAGAGGGGAGTTTTTTTTATTATGACGAAGAATATTAGTGTAAGCATTCCGACTATTAGGGGAGAAGAAGGGATTGTTGTTGAGTTGTTTACAAAACATCTTGCTCCCGCTTCTTGACTACTGGAGATCAAGGTATTGGAGGGTATTAGACATTAAATTTATTGATAGAGTCCTTTTAAATATCGCTATAGAATGAGAGAAGCTATAGGACCTTGAAGTTTTCGAAAGCCAGTTTAATCCCAAATGCCCAAGGAACTAGTTTAGCAAGATCCAGATATGCAAGTCTTGATTCATCAAGAAGTAGAGTCACTTTTGTGACAAGAAGCTACTCTTGGAACAATGCAAATTATAAACCATTGTACATCTGAGGTATGAATGCTGTTGAGACTCCTTTGTTAGTCCAAGTCTTAATTCCTCTAGAAGTCAAATATCGACCCTAATTAGTTTGGCCGATATCCAAGCTTTTTGAGAGCTTTATCGTCCCTTTCTGGGATGCGATGCTTTTCAAAACACGTTCAATATTCATGCCTCTTTTACGCGCTTTGTTAATCAAAGTAGGTCAGTCAATGCTGCAATAGTGATGTGAGCCAGATTTGCGTATTTAAAGATTGGCGTGTGCTTCATTTCGAAGAATTCGCATTTTGGCGAATGTCTGCAGTGTTGTAGAATCTCTTGTAGATCAGCTGACCCTAAAGGACAAGGTATGACATTATGTGACAGAATTTAGCGGAATATAGTATAACTCAACTTGTCTTTCTATTGAGGACATGGCCCATAAACAACAACATATTGAGAATTTACTTTTTTTACCATTGTTACAGTACAACTCACACAGCATTTCTTCAAGATTTTCATGAAATAAAGCAATATATTTATATTAACCCGAGTCCATTATACGCCTTATCGAAACCCTTTCAAAATGTATCATCACTTTAATAAAGATCAGATCGGCGCCTGCCTTCTCGTAAATCCGATTAATTTTTACGATTTGATTGGAAATTTTTCATCACACGGGCTTGACAAATCTTACAATATGCTCCCGTACTCCCAACTCCGTTATCGCACTGGAGGAATGTCGTAAATTGGCTGATGAAAAATTCACCCTGCGACACAACAGCCATAAACAGCCAATGAGTGCCATTTGTTAATCGGTTGTTAAGTCGCGACAGAAGCTCCTACCAAACCATGGGCCATTGGAGCTGGGCTGAAAAGTGAAATAAATTAAACGGCAAGAACCAACACGGAAAGAAATGCTTTCGTCGCCATTTCGCCAAGCGCCTACAAATTAGGAAGTTCGCTTTATCATTCGCGATAATGTGAGGCAAGCCTCGGAAGCCTCGGATTGGAGTTTGGTGAAGGCTTTTGCGAAAAATGTTCAGAATTAATAACAAGCAAAGCGTCCCCGTCGGACTGCCTCCGAATCTTTACGGTCACAAATCTCGGGACCGTTTGTTGTTTGTTTATTTGATCATCCCTTTCCGATCGTGGTGTCGTTTACGGACTGTTTCGAAGCGCAGGGAGGGAAAGGATTTTAAACGGGTACAGCATTCCGCCTCTATGTTTAATTTTTGTTTGTCGATTCTTTCCGCACTGCACGATTCCTGCTCGACCCGCTCACCCCTGTCCTTCCAAAACGAACATCAATTTTGTTTGATTTCGCCTAATATCGTCAGCTCGACGCATGGGCCGGGCTGGTCGCGCGAAGGCTCCAACATTAATTGGCGACGCCCCGTTCCGAAATCGATCCTAATCAGCACACAATTAGCATATTTTGGCGATTTGTTTCATTTTATTGCTAACGCAGAGCGAGCCTTATTTGCAGCGCTTTGCGGTGCTTCTTGAACTCGTCGCTACACGCCCTCTCGCACGGATCGGAAAGCATTCGCACGAATGTATCCTGAGCTGCGTGCCTTTAAGAAACCTTGAGCCCGGTGAGCACCGATTGTGGATTGATTTACTTTTCTTTTCCTTTTTGGCCTGGCTTTTTTTCTGTGCGAATTTTTTGAAACTTTCAAACCCAAAAATGCTTGCACCGAACTGTTCTGTTCATCGAGCACAAGCGCAGCCGAAACGGAATGCAAATTTACTGAAGTTGAAGCGCACCGATCGTTGGATCGTTTGTGTGGGGTTTTTGGGCTTCAGGGCAGGTTTTTTTTCACCGCTCTCCGCCCGGGTCCGTGGTTCCCTGTGCACCAAGAAGGGAAAGGCTTTTTGTCTTGGCTTGAGGATCATGCAGTTGCAGGCTGGTAAAACCGGAATAATTAAACTCTCCGAAGCGAAGGAACCGGTGTGTGTGTGTGTATGTGTGAAGGAACCTAGAGCCTTCGAAGGTCGTTTGCTGATCTCGATCGTGGCAAATCGGAACTGTTGTGGAACTAGTGCTGTGCTCCGTTTTGTTCTCGCAGGTCGTTGTCGGTCTATCACGACTAAACACGGCCACGACGTGACGAAGCGATCGATGTCATGCGATACCTCGCTAACTTCACCAATCTACATAAAGAGAGCGCGTGAGAGAGAGGGAGACGGGTGACATAAAAAGTACGGAAGCCTATCAGAGGTGGTAGTAGTAGCGGCAGTAGAGCGAGTCAACTTCCAACGGGAGTTGTTAACGATCGAGTGGTCGAAATTGCCGATAAATCTGCGTTTAATGACTTATTAAGGATGCAATTGCTTGGTTGGTTTGTGCGTACAATCGTGGCTGAGGATGGCGTGTGGAAAGGCAGAAGCCGCATCTTCATCACCATCGCATGTCCGTGACATTGGAGCGAGCGGGCGAGACGTCCCACGATGCGCGCCCGTTGGTCGCACTTGAGAGACTTCCATATATGGGGGAGACCCGCGCAGAGTAGGAAGTCTGAATGTCTGGAGGTCAAAATTTTGGACGGTTACGCTGGCAGCCAAGAGGTGTTCGGATAGTTGAAAGACCTTTTTGTCATTGACATTGGTACTGTTGCTGTTGGCGCCTTCGGACCTCCATTGCGGTAGCATATAATCAACGCGGTCCTCTCAGGTGAGCTGGAGTGAGTACCACTCAGCACACCAATAGGTCAGCACCATGGTAACGATCGGAAAAGATACGTTCGTTGATCTCTATCTCTCTCCGGAGGCCCTTCTACGCAACAGCCCTTTGCCTTTGACAGCAAAAAATCCCGGTTTCCGCAAATGCCTTCAGTTTCTCATTTTGTTCCTGCTTGTTTTTTTTTTTTTTTTTTGCAAAAAATAGTCTACATATTTTGCGTTGGCCACCGTACCATCGCGGGTCTATGTTAATCGTCACCTTCAAGGTGAGGCAGCAGCAACAACAACGCCCCACAGCGTACACTATTCCACGAAACCGGGAGAGGATGGAATAATTTATTTATTGACGCCCCGACGCACCTCGTACGTGGAGCTGAGGTCCAGGGCACGGAGTGCTGAGGTTTTGGATTCGATTTGTCTCTGGACGTACCCCGTGCCACGACCTACGCACTAAATGGCGTGCGAGCGCGATCCAGTTCGGTAAGCCCACACTTGCCCACTTTGCGGATACGTTTGTTTGCATTCTTTGCTCCCCCGGCACACGACGGAACGTTCTTACGCACACGCGATGACTTCATACTTCCGTAGCCGGCTTCTACGCTGACCTTTCTGGAAATAGTCAATAGATTGGGCGTGTGTGTGTGCTGGCTTCTTACCGATGCGAGCGAATGGCCTAGTTCTCCGCTGCAACCAAAGCTCCCAGCTGTAACGCGGCCCAAACGGACCTAACGGACACATCTGGGATGGTATCGACCAGACCGAAAAAAGAAGGTCGCCATACTAACTTCCTAGCGTTACTCCATGCGGCTAGTTTTGTACCGCAAAAGCGCTTTATTTAACCCACCAACGTAAGTCGCCGACTGACAGTACGTGCGAGTAGGTGGAACAAAACGCCGCTAAAATGGCACTGCATAATGACGGCGGCGGAATGGCGCGAGCGCGCATGCAAAACGTGGCAATAAATTCATGATCACTTCCGCCCTCCCAAAATGTGCGTGTGTGGATGTGCGTCTAGTTGGAAGGTGATGGAATTTCGTAAGGGAAAATTGAGAAGTTTGGAATGCACGCACGACACTTTAAGGGGCGTTCAAGTTATAAGTGATTATCGATTTTCAATAAAATTAGTCCTAATTTAAAGGGAAGTACCTAATTGGTTCAAGGCTTCATTGGAAGATCGAAGCAAGATCAAAAGTACCAATAATGATCGTCATTTGACAGGCCAGATCGCTCTCTAATTGGTGCAAAACACGTATAAATACCATCTCAAGCAGCGAAAGCGCTACTTCGCAAAGCGCCTCTCAGGTCAAGGAGCACGCAATTTGATCAAATTTTGCCATTTCTCAACCGGACAACGGGGCGCACTAATGACTCAAGAGTTGTCAGAGCAATTGGCAAGCGCAAAAATATTCCAACCTCGTCAATGTTGTCACAAAACTAAATCTCAAACATCCGGACGGCCACCGGAGTCACCGTTGTACGCAGTAAACACAGCGGCTGCGATACCATCATTGCCACTGGGCAGACACTCTATTCCCCCTTGCTTTTTTGCACCCGCACGACTCCATGCTGGCGAAGACCCTGAGCTCCGTATGCGGCTCTGTGAGCTCATTGAGCAAATCCTTAAAAGGCACGCCGAAGGCAACCTCCTTTTCGAGGGATGGTGGAAGTACCTCAGCGGGCTGAGCGTAGATTTTTCTCGCAACACACATCTTGTTTTGCTGCTGCTGCTTGTTGTCTGGCAGAATGGGGCCTTGTTGGTGAAGAAGCAATGCCAGCCGTGGTAGTACATCTCTTCCTAGAGGATTCCTTCCTTCCACCAGCAGAGGGCAATGATACCTTCGACAGGAGATAATTCTTCCACCTTCCACCAGCACGACGTGCAGTTACCGATTCGCGTGACCTTCGCAAACGCGTAGGGCAGATGTGTTCAGCAAGATTGCAACAAAAACCACGGGGTACAAACAACGAATCAAGGTCACTGGGGTTGATGAATGGTCCGGAAATGCGTCGTATCTGCGGAAGAAAACCACCAGCATAAGCTACATCAGCTACCCCCCCCCGGTAACGGATGAGTTTTATCTTTATTATTTTTAATTCTTTTTGATTACAGACATTGACCTGTGCGCGCGATAGCGGACGCTGCGTTCGTTGGATCTGAGCCCAATCGGTAGAGGAATTATCAGGCGGTAAGTGGTGGTTCCGTACTGGGAAGAATTATCCGGGAAAAAATGCCTCATGTACGGTTAATTAGTCACCGAGGCGCAGCGCAATGAGCAACAGAGGCTGCGCTGAAGCTTCATAAAATTGGTCATTAATCATTAACCATAGGGTTTTTTAGGGACCGAGCGATCTAGATTGTACATTTTAGTTGATATGAAGAGACAAGATTCGTTGTTGGATTTGATGTATGGCTGATTGCTGCGTAGAATTGTAGTGTAATTAGTGCGCATAAAACTTGTACTCTTTGTAGTGTTTGTATTGTATTTTGAAGCAATTTTCAGATTATTGGATAAACTGTTTTGAAAATCAACTTAAATTAACGGATCAATCAATACAAATTGTAACTCCAAGACTGCAATTTCCAGCAAGAATAGGTCCACTTCTATTAAGCATGCTTCACTAGAGTAGTCGAGGATACTAACATTGTTCATTTCATAGATCTAAAGCAGTTCGAAAGGGCTAGAAATGCTCCTGTCTCTTTACTGAGCATTTTACGCAGTTTAATTGATCGTCCATTTGAATATGCGCATCCTTAGCCTAAACATAACCTAACAAAATTCGCTCATGATTTGATGTACTTAGTGCATGCGCTCACTAAGCACGAGCCGTCATCGTGTCTCCTTCACCTTAATAGCAAACCTAAAGTGTAAGTAATTACAACAAAAATCAACTCATTGGCATTTATAACACGCTCCATCACACCAACGGAACTCTTCATAAAGCGTTCACTTAGCACAGGTGCATATGCATGAAAGGGTTTCCCTCTCTCTACTGCTCTGATCAGCTCCTTCTTCTGCTCCTCTGATTCAACATCATCAACACATGATCATCACCATCATCTCCTGTTGTTTCTTTCATCAGTCCATTTGTTGTTCTTTCCATCTCGTTTTTTTTATAAATAGCCATCCTTCCACATTTGTTGCCTAATTTCGATCGGTAAGCAGTGTAAGAGCCTGGCAGTAGTGTCTTCCCTCCATCCGATAGTTCGACTATACAGTCGCGCTAGAAGCAAACGCTAGCCACCATGATCGTCGGTTGCAGCACACCCAGTCCGGTGCGGTAGTCTTGTCTCCGTGGGGCAGACAGGCAGGCAGGCAGGCAGGCAGAAAAGGCACACAGACCATAGGCAAGATGACGGAAGTCGAGTCGTCAACCGTCGTAGCCGGCGCTTCGCCCGGACCACGTGTCTCGTTCAATAGGGATGTGCACGTGAAACGTATCGGTTAGTGTGGAAAACAGTCTTTCCTCCTTGTTTTTACACCAGTGTGTCTCCTTCTCATACATCCAGAGGGTGTTTTTAATGTGATCCCTGTGACAATCCCAGTGGTTTGTTTTCGCTCTACCAACCCAACACCCTTCCTCCCTTTCTCACACCATTCTTTCACACACCATTCATTGTTTTTTTTGCACTAAAACTTGCGCTTGTCGTGTCGTGTCTGTGTTTGCGCGTTTGCGGGGTTTGAAAAACATAAAACACCCTCCCATCACCCTGTTTATTAACCTGAAAGCAAATGACATCCGCTACACCGATTCTCGAACTCTGCTTGAATCGTCATACCACTGCACACGGTACTAATTTGCACAGGCACTCTTGCGCGCGCGCGCGCCGTTTGCTGCACCCGATTTGCTGCAACTCTAACTCCGGCGGCCGTTTGTGTCTCCCGTCGTCCCGTAACCAAACACGATAACACACTTAATAAACTTACACCAAAGTGAGCGGCAGCCACGCCCGGCAAGGCTTGGGCGTTTTGCAAGCGTCTGGCAAATGGTACAAAGTAGAGCGACCTGTCGTCGCAAATGCCCACGATGAAAGGTGGATGAGTCTCTTGCTTCCTTGTTAGATACGCTGTCGGGCCGATGTCGACGGCGCTGCTGTGGCGACAAATGGCGATAAACTTTCGTGGGATTCACCTAGAAATTGGCACGTTTCAACAACACCTACGATCGGTTGGGTTTGCTTTGCGCAGCAAGCAGCAAGTGAAGTGAAGAACTTGGCAGTGTTTGAAGCAGTGAGAAGAATGTGGGCGTTTCTGGTTGGGTTCTGAACTGGCGAGCTGCTTGGCATTGTCTAGAGCGATGTTCTAATTCAAGTTTGAAGCTTATCTTATGGGTCAAGCAGGGAGAATAGAGAGCAAAGCTCAGAAGTTGTTCAACTCATTGACTTAAAAATAGCTTCGAGGACCTACAAGACACGAAAGAGATCCATCGTAAGAAGTCTGTAACGTTAATTTCATGTTGAAATGAGTATTTATAATGAAATGGACGTTAATGGTAGCTCAGACTGTTCAATTTTAACTAACACCCAACCTCAAACGACCCGCCTTAGTGTAGGCGGCTGCATTGGCCCAGTTACTCAAGGGTCCGTGACAGGGAACACTCTGTCTGTGACAAAGAAACTCGCATCACACAAAGGCATTACGCAGAAGAAAAGAACAGAATGTGCAAATATCCCCGATGTGGTTTAATTGCTTTCATCAAATAAAGGCGTAAAGGTGTACAGGTGTGCGGCTGTATATGCATAAATTATTCCAAAATGAGGGCAAAAGCTCGGAAGCGACCCGAGGGCGTACGCTTTTCCAAAAGTGGATAGAAGCGCCTACTCAGCCGGGTCGATCGGTCCCGCTTTCCAAGCGGGTGAAGAGGTCTTTTTGCACAGCGTGGTTGACACGCCTGCTGGGATAATTAAATTATCTCCGTACGTTAGGAAAGTGTTCCAAACACTCACTGTTCGTTGTCACTCACATTCGACCTTTTGGCGGTGTTTCGGGACGGTCGTCACAGGTTAACACAAACAGCTTCATTCACGTCACCAACACGGCACGCTGGTGGGACAAGTTGTCTTCGAGGAAAATCCTACTACGCGTCACGTTGACGTCCATCCAACGACACTCATCGTTCAGGTCCACCACGCAACAACGCAGCTGTTTGTTTGGAACCGTTTTGCGGCCAATTGCGTTCGCTGGCTGTGCAGTGCCGTGTTTGTACGCTATCGCAGGAAGTTTTTGCCTGACCCGAACGACTGAAAGCGACAGATCAACGCCGGCGCAACGGCTTCCCGCCAAAAGCATTCCAAACAACCGCAAGGCGCACAGGCGACGAACCTCACGGTACTTACTCATCTGGAAATATTGTAATAAGCAATTTGCGTTCGCTGGCTGACGTTTTGTTGGGGCCCCAATGGGTTCCGACTTGCGCCCACTTGCGCCAGGGCGTAGTGCATTATCGAGGATTCCCTTTTTGCGATTCCCTCCCCATGAGCGCGTCGCGTTTGTCACAGGCGAGGCGTGGTAGAATGGCTTGCTCCTGCAGGCGGCTCCCAAGAAGGATCGGTTGTGCGTTTTGCAACAAAGTTGCAATCAGTGCCGCACCGATTCCATTTATTCCTGTCAGCTGCAAATTACACGCTACCGCAGCAGCCCAGCCGCGGTGCCGCTGTTGCGTATCGCGCTAGATTTAAAGCGTGCCGCGGCAGGGGAACATCTTCTCCCGGGGCCGGGACCCTACTCAAATGGAATACGGGGGATAACGTTGGCTAGGCAGCTAGGCCGTAAGGTCGTTTCGTTTTATTTTAGCTTCTTCCCATTCACTGTCGGATGCGTTTATCTGCCACAATCAGATGCAGCCTATCCGGACGTACTGGACAGTGGACGAGGAAAATCGCAAATGGAGAAGAAAAGAGCATTCTTCTTTTTCAATGTATCACACTGGTTTTGTAGCATTTATTTAAATATTTGTTGCTTAGAAGCTTTTTAATTCTTCTTTATTATTTACTCATTTTTGAATAATTTGTGTTTTTATATAAATTATCATGTGTTTTTGTCTTGTTGAGCTAGTTACTTCATTCTTGTTATGTTATTTTTTCAAATTGTTTTGAAGTGTGTTTTGCTAGGTCACATTTATTGGTGTAATTATCATGTAGTTTGCTTGTTTATAATGTGTTGATTATTACTTTATGTTTTATTTTACCATTTTTTTGTATTTTAGTTGTTTTTTTGTTTCTCTTTTTTTACTCAAACATCGCTTTAAAAAGGTTTTATATCTCTTTTTAGTTTCTTTAACATGTTTTAGCTTTTATGTTACGACTATTAGCAAACGCGATAATGAATTTGCTTAAAATGGAAACTAGTACAAGGCCAGCATCGCACGCAAAAGCACCACACATCTGCAAACGAATCGGTGCTACCTAATCGCACCATTTAAACGGTAGCACCGTTCAAATGATTCGTCCGCGGCCTCTCGGGTCGGTTAAATGCTCGTAAAAAAACTTTGCAGCAATCACTTTACTCATTTGCCCGTGTGTAAGCGCGAAAACGGTAGGGTCAAGCAAAAAGGGTTCCTCGGGGGTTCCTTACCTAACGCTTCGCGAAGCAGGTCACACACTCACTCACACGAGAAGATGACGTTGGTGAGCGATTGTTTGCCTTTCTTTTTGAAGTTTTTTGTTGTGTTGTTGAGCATGGTGTGTGCCCTTTCCCCTTCAACGTGTGTATGTTTTTGTGATTCGTTTATTTATCCATGGTCAACTACACGATGTTTACAAATTTTGCCGTCCCATCGGTCGTAAATCAGCGTGGTGTGCGTGGTTCACTATTGTGCAGGCGACATGCGTTAGCAGCTCGAGCAGTTCGATCGAGTTTGAACGCGAACGCGATAGAGCCTCCGGTTTACTAACGATCACCGAGCCACGGAAAGTGAATCGATGGCTTCGCACGCGAAAGACACCCTCGAGCTGGAGCACGATCGAGGGTGGCAAAGGGGGGGGAAGCATTTGCATAATAGCAATGCTCTATGCTAGAACACTTGGTACTCCAAGCATCAAGACACACGGCAGCACGGCAGCGAGCTCTCCCAAAACCCACTTGATGGGTTGTCGAGCTGAGTGTAATTTATTCCGCGGGCGCGAGGCACTTGCCCGTGAGTGTCCACCGTAGTGCGCATTTCGTTCGTTCCAACACAAACGGGGGGGGTGGGAGTTGGTTAAGTTTTCCCTTCTGTTGGTGAACCCGCTCGGTTAAGAAAATCTCCTTTGCTCCGTGGAGTTGATTTATTTTTTCGTTTGCCTGCGCGATCGCATTCCTGCGCGGTGCAAGTGCAATGCGCCCGGATTTACCAGTGAAAGGCACTTCGCAGCCACAGCAAGGGGCCCAACTCGGCAAGGTCGTCTGGTGAGCAGTAAGGGCGCTCCAGGAAGTGGCTACAGACGGGTCGGGTGTCATTCAAAAAGCGGTGCGAGCTCACAAATTCGTACGATCGTAATTAGCAGAACGAGAGATCCATCATAACCGTTTCCGCGTTATTGCAGGGAATGGGCGGGTTGGCGGGCTTTTTTTTATTGTTTGAGGCACATAGTAGCAGTCGCACATTTTTTTGCCTCTATCGTGCAAAGACATTAATGCTGATTAACGATATTATATTCCAATTTATGGAGCCAATCGAGCCAACGCGGGTGCCACTGCAACGGAGTAGATAGATCACTGCAGCTGATCGTGGATGATCGTACCCGATCGCACACAAAATGCGCCAATAATGATGTGGCAGATCTGTTTTTTTGTATTTATCATATTCATCCGTGACTGGTTGATTGCGATCAAAATGATTAATATTGCTGATGAATGTGATATTAAAATGTGTAACGGAATGTGCTACAACCTCAAGATATGATTTTTATTACTCTTTTGTCTTGTTCTGCAAAGAAATGAAGCTATTAGAATAAAATGGAATGATGATTATTAACAGTCTACTTCGTAGTTTTGTGAATGGTGTTTGGTCCTTATATCATAACTATTTAGCTGGATAATATAGCTGAATATTTGACAAATAATGTACTTAGAGGTCTACATACATTCTGGTGGTGATCGACACTCAAAGATTGGTAAGGTAAACTAGTAGTTTTAACTTTGTTGGTGTACTCAGGTATTCCCCAAACATTGGCGTGTTCTACTTGGTTGTGTTGTCGTCGCTTCTAGTGTTGTTGCTTTGACCGCTTATCGTAGTTTTGTTTGGTTTCCGTGTGTATCTGCCTTACTCTATGTACTCTATTTTCCCCCCATTTTTTCCCATAATACTCTACCTTCTCCAAGGCTCCTCTAACTCTAACACTGCCACAGCTATAGCGAACCGCTCCCTTTCTCTTATTTCCCCGCTCATTGCAGGCCCTCGACACGAAGGTCCCCCACGCACCACCCTACCGAACGGTACCGTTCGCAAGGAGCACCCCGAGAACCTGTCCCGGCAAGCGTTACGCCGTGAAGCGGAGTTCGTACTTGCGCAGGCCGATAAAATCGATCGCTCCAGCCAAGCCGCGGCCAAGCAGTACAGCCAGCCCGGCGAACCACTCGATGCGGCACGGTTCAATTCGCTGCCCTCGCGCTCCAAGTCACGCACGAAGAAGGTCACCCGGTCGGTGAGTGACGCCGCGTCGAAAAAGCCCTCCAAGAGCCTGTTGAGCCTGTTCAGCCGTAAGCCGGCGGCGGATGAGCAAAGCGCACCGCGGCCACAAGCACCCTCGAGCGGCAGAAGCGGCACCCTTGGTCGGAGCAAAAGTGATGTTGGCCGGAACGGCGCCACACCAGTGAAGCAGCGCAAAGTGGTACCGCGCCGGGCGACGCAGGAACTCGGCGAGCTACGATCCACGGGCACGGTCACGCGAAAGCATGACCCACTGACGCCGATCATCGAGGCATCACCGCTCGAGTACACGCAACAGGTCGATCCGCTGACGGCACAGCTAGCACGGCGCGGTCGGGCCGTGTCCGAGGAGCCGAAACCATCGACCAGGCTCGCCGCACCGCCGAAACCGGGCGTTATGGAAACGATCACGCTGCTGCGCTCGTCCAACAGCACTGCCAAATCCCAGGACGCACTGCACAGCTCGCAGCTGCCGCCGGAGAAGCCTCACCTTACCAAGGGCGTCACGGTGGAGAACATCGTCAAGCGGTTGTCGAGCGAGCGGCACACCTCCCCTCCGCCATCGCAGATCGTGGGCGGTGGGTTTTCGTACACCCGTGGATCGGGCGAGCAGCCGATCGTGTACGCGCAGGTCGTCGCCAACGAGACGAACAAATCGAAACACACCGTCAAGCAGCAGCACTATCCCTCGACCGAAGAGGAAGACCCAGCCACCATGTGGACGGCGGGTGAGAGTAAGCTGAGACCGTCGGGAGGATTCCTGGACACGACGCAACGTCCGAGTCCTCCGCTGCCGAAGTATCGGCTGGATGAGGCCGATCATTCGCCGCTCACGATCAATGGAATAAGGCGTAAGCTGCACACAAACAGCGACGAGGATGAAGGGCTCGGGATCGACTACGCCCGGCAGAAGCAGGCTCAGGAGCGATACAAGTCGTCCGCTTACGTGCACACATCGAGCAGCACGACGCGTACATCGCCCAAGTCTTTCCTTACCAACTCGGACGAGGATCCACCGATCGCACCGAGTATCGTGCGGTTGACACCGACGGAGAAGAACTTCTCCAGCAGCTACAGCGTCCACTACCGTGGCCAGGCAGATGGGAAGGAACATCTGCCCGAGTTCCATGAGCTCAGTCAACGACGGGAGATTCTGGAGTCCCGTATACGATCGCGCATTGGATCGCGTGATCTGCTCGATCGGATGTCACCGGAGAGGACGGTACCGGTTCCGATTCAGCTAACATCTGGAGGGCATCGAACGAGTAGCAGTACGACCAAGTACCGTACGACCACCGAACGTCGCTCGGTGGATCGAGTACTGGATCGTCATGAGTCACCGGTGCGCAGGAGTACACTCTCGCCGACTCCAACATACCGAGAAGCATCACAGGAGCGTGGTGCAGTGCCGCGAAGAAATTCCCGTGGATATGTGGAGACGTTCGTGACGAAAACGGTCGTCAATCGGGATGGTAAACCCGTGTCGGAGGAGTACGTGGAGCGGTACAAGTATCCGGGCGAGAGTGTGGAAGCTGTAACAAGCTCCAGGACGGTGTACGATCGTGAAGGATCGGCAGGACGTACGGAGGTCCAGCGGTACAATCGTTACGTCCCAGAGCAACAGGGTGGAACGAGCAGCTACACCACGCGTCACACGGTCGACAAGGGAGATTCGGGCATTGAGAACGATTTCCGCAAGGATTCGTTCAATCATGAGTTTATCTCGGGGTAAGTAGCGGAATGTTCACTGGAGCTCATGTCCGAAGATCGATTGAATGTTGAATGTTCTCCTACCAGGACTAAGTTTACGCTGACGGAGAACGTACGCGCTTGTGAGGACTTCCTGCGCATGGAGCGAACGCACACGAACAGCTGCATGAGGAAGCCGAGGAAAGCGCACGTCTACCGGGAACGGAGCATCGATGATGGGTCGCGGTACGATCCACGTTTGGATGAGATATCGGCTAGTCGCAGCTACACCCGAGACAGCACGCTCAAGTCTTCGCTGAAGGCTGACAAGAAGGCTGGAGGACTCGCTAAGGTATGTTCGAGTGCGGAGTCCTCTGTTTGGCGGTGCTTCAATGAGTGTTTTTCCTTATTTTAGGTAAAGCAGTTCGTCAGCTCCACCCGCAAGAAGTTGGTCCGCATGGGTACGGATACATCGGAGAAGCGAGATCACTCCCGCGTCGGCAGTCTTCGCTCGGACAGTGCAGATGGATCGCGTGTCCCAGACATTGCCACGCGCCGTCGGCTCTCCACACCGAAATCAAGCCCTTCGTCGGCGAAGCGATCGCTTTCCTTCAAGAGCTCCAAACTGTCCAGCACTACGCCGGCAGAGGGCCAGAAGCAGTCGTCTTCGCGCTCGGAATGGTTCAAATCGTTCGATCGGTTGTCAAGGAAAAAGTCTAGCTCGAAACCGAACCTCACCGTGGATGCGAAATCGCCTCCACCGCCACCGAAGCAGGCCAAGAGTTTGCGCTTCTTCGGCGATACCGATACGGAGTATGGCGATCAGAACGCCACCTCGTACAGATCGGCACGGTAAGAGGGTTGTTACAAGGGGTCTTGTTTTGGAATATTCTGCGGGTCTAATCTTCCCTCTTTCTTATCAGGAGTAATCTCTCGAAAACGGAAAAGAAATATCGCAGTGCGTACGATCTGGACACAGCCCCGAAGGTGCGCGATACAGCTCGCAATCGATCGTCCTCGTTACACAACCTGGACGAGGAGGATGAGCTGAGCCTGCGGGTATGTGTATTACGTGTATGTCACCATTATAAATGCTTGTTCTAACCGATTCGTCTTCTTCCCAGGGCAAAGACTATCGCTCGGAGGAACATTCCAGTACATTCTATCGGGCGAGATCGCCATCACCGTCGGACTATCGGCCGGAGCGAACTGGCACACCTCGGGACTACACGCCGGAACGTGTGACCAGGAAGGCGTACCACCATCACCATCGATCGAGGGAAAACAATATCGATCTGGTAGATGGAGAACGGTCGCAAACACCGGTCCATCAGCGGCCGGGAAGTCGTAGTCGCAGCGAGCACAAGAAACCACCGTCCGGGCCACAGAAACCCGCCCGGACCTTTGAGCGTCGGGATAGCTTAAACAGGTAAGCTTTGTTAGTGTGTTGAGGGATAAAAAGAGAGCTTCACTTACATCGGTTCTTGGGCCGTCTTCCAGGGACATTGATCGCATTCTGGACAGTTCCGGGACGGAAGGTGAATCTAGTCAGCAAAGCCAACGCAGTGTCGTGTTTCTGCATGCAACAACCGGTAAGCACAGAACTGAGTTGGAATCCCCAGAGGACCTTTTTGACTCATTGGAGAACACTTTCTTTCTATTCCAGTTGGTGATATACCGCACCCACAGATTGCGAATGCACGTCGACGGGCGTACTCGCGCGAATCACTCAACCACTCGGTCGCCTCCTCCAAGAAGGTTCAGCCGATGACACGCACCGTGTCTCGTTCAATATCGGTCCTGGCACCCTGGAAGCCGAAGAACATTCGCGAAGGATACGAAATCGATTACCACAAAGATCAGCACCAGGCGAAACCGATCTCAACCTTGCCTCGGTCCGGTGCGACCAGCCGCCAGTCGACAGTCGGCAGCCAGTCCACACTCAGCCGGCAGCCCAAGCACCGTAGCACTCCATCGGCCCGTGATGACCCAGACTCGGACAAAAGCTCTTCGTTTGAGCAATCGCGACGCCACAGCGCTGACCAGCAGCAGCAGCAACGACGCGCAAGCGGATCACGCGAAACGGGCGGATTAGCCACACCGTACGCTTCGACCACGCTGCCTAGCTCGCGCCGTGTGAAGGACTCGATCGCACAGTATCCTTCCCGTACGGCGGGCAGTGGCTCTACGCTTAAATATCGCCGATGAAAAAAAACCTTACCGTTAACACGTGCAGTAGCTACTGCAGCGGAAAAGCAAACGACGCGGTTACAGGGTTTCCCACGATTTATTGGTCAGTTCCCATGATTTTTTGGTGCGTTCCCACGATTTTTTGGTCGTATCCCATAGATTTTTGGTTCGTTCCCATAATTTATTGGTATTTTCCGATTGGATATCAATACAATTGGACCAACAAATTCTGGGAAACGACCAAAAAATCGTGGGAACGCACCAAAAAAATATGGGAACCCACCAAAAAATGATGGGAACCAACCAATAAATCGTGGGAAACCCTGTAACACTAATTAATTAAATGTAGCATGTAAGCATTCACGTTCAACAGCACGCTGTATTTCGATTTGCAAATGATTCAAACTGCCATGCTACGGGCGTGATTTTCCACGATGCCAACTTTTTGGAGGAAGGGTGCAAAAAAAACTGCAATTCCAATCAGACTTTACATTTTATTTTAATATTTTTGTCACTCCCCCCTCCTCTTTTTTTAACAAAACTGAAACCAAGTTTAACCAAGTGTTTGTATCGCGCACACTTACTGACTGACGACGAAAACGACGAACCCCGTAAAATGATTGTTCTTGCATTGTGTGTGTGTGTGTAATATGCGTGTCGTTCAGGACCCTAATAAGCTAATAATAAAACAAATATTGAAGTAGCAAAGTGTGATGGAGTTTGTTTTACAATGCCATGTAATGAAAGAAAACTTTTTAGTATTCTTTTTGGAAATTCCCTATTTTCTTGATGTTTTATATCTTCCATGTATTGTAACGGCCATTTCAAATTTCTTGTTTGAATGTGCGCATGTTCGAAGCTTTCGAAGAAGACAGAAATGACGTTTCAAATGTAAACAAACCAATCATTTGTTGTTGTTTTGGCGGTGAGTATCATTCAAACTGGGTTTCAGCTAATTTTCCTTCATTTTGTTCATAAATCTTAACTGTATTCTTCATAAATGACAGTATTCCATGATATATGGATTTATACCTATAGCCATCGTACCCTGAGAGTAGTATTTGAAGAAGCACAATCCAGCATCCAGGATCAGTAACCACGAAATCAATCGACTTTACCCGCATCAGTATGGATTCTCCCGAGAACACGGCACCGGCTTCGGTGGATATCTACGCCGTGTTAAGCATTTTGCTGGTGGCAATCATGTGGGGCGCTACCAACCCTTTCATCAAACGGGGTAGCATCGGGTATAACGAGCTAAAGGCAGACAGCAAACTGGGCCAACTTTGGTTGGAAGTACGATTTCTTATCACTCGTTGGCAGGTAAGTCGTATCATTGATTAGTTTCATTTCCTGAATTGAATATTGTATTTTAAAATGCATTTTCCAGTATGTGCTTCCATTGGTGATAAATCAGCTGGGGAGTATCGTCTACGTATTAACCCTGCAACGGACGGAACTGTCGCTCACCGTTCCAATGGCAAACTCGTTAACGTTCGTTTTTACTGCCATTACTGCCCGACTGCTGGGCGAACGACAATCGGGCTGGAGTAAGTAGCAAGCATCTTTTAATTATAATTAACAAACTTACAGATTACGGCGATTATGCTAGTATATTATTGATAACGCATTACATGTTGTCTTATTTTAGAAATTTACTGTGGAATGGCCTTAGTCATACTAGGGACCGTAATCTGTGGACTTGATAAAATGTTGTGATACGCTTGTTTAAGTATTGTTGAAATATAATTTAAAGCTAACAATCATATTCCATTTATTGCAAATATCACGATAAAAGATATGTTACGATGTGCCTTGCATATGAACATCTCTTTAAGTTTCACTTGGCACTTTAATCATTTCTTCATTGTCTAAATCATATTCTAAAGATAATTACATATTCTACCACCCTAAAGTTCGTGTAACTATTTACAAAAAAAAAATTATTTTACTACAACACAGAATAAATTTACGCGACTCTAGTGAAACACGCTTTACGTTCCTGAAGATAAACAATTGTGTTAGTAATAGTATCCGAAAAATATTTGCATATTGTGAAATGCGATACAATATTTAAATTCAAGAATGAAAAGGGTCAGTCAATATAGAGAAGCGTATGCAAATCATTCTATCAGTACCATCCCACAATCCCACCTCGTTCTTGCTAGCCCTCAATGTGTACAACAGACAACAGGAACACATCATGTACCTAATGCAGTTATTATTTGTACTACTATTGCAATGATGCTACTGGGAGGAGAATAAATTAAACTTTACCCTGACCCAATTATCCAGCCGACGACCCAGTTCGTTGCCTCACTTTTCCCCACGATCTGCTCGATCGGTGATGCAATAGTTCTATGCAAACCGAGGGTGTCCGGGGGTTTTGATTTTCCTCTCCCGCCACGTTTTTGTTTTAATTGCTTTCCGGAAAGCAAAACTAGGAACCTGAACCTCAACTAACCACAACCGATGCCAACCCGATTTGTGGGGAGGCGGAACCGATACGGAACTATGCATGGCCGTGTGCATGCCAACTCCTCTCGAACTGCATCGATCAAAGGGGCAAAAGTTTTTAGCCGATTTAGAACGCTTCGTTCTTTGCTTTTTCCAGCGCACTTCCGCCAGAACACATTACTCTAGAAATCAGAGACGAGTGAGGAGAAGGGCCTAGAAAAACTATTCATTGCCAGTCGCCAACGCCGTTTTTGGCAGCGGACATATTCGTTTTTTTTATCTTTTCTCCTTCGTTTGGCAAAGCACCCTTCCCTTGCTCGCTCGTGCACACATTCGAACGTCGTGAAAGTGGTCATGAATAAGAAATGCACAATTGCGGGACCGCGAGAGCGAAGGGCGTGCGAGATTGGTCGTGTGCCGGATGCTTGGAGATATAATTCAAAACTTTGCTGAGCTTACCACCACTACCACCACCAGCAGCAGCAGAGGCGGCAGCTTTTAGAAGATGGGTAACGAGCTTGAAAAGGATGGAGTCGTTTACTAGTGAAGCTATTTATCATAATCGTAGGCACGCGGTAGGAATGCGACTGTGTGTCGGTGGTAAAAGTTGGTCGTTTCCCCTCGTGCTTGCAATGTATGCATTATTCATAGGCGGTTCAATCGTAGCAATCGTATGCATTTGATATGCTAGAAGGCGTATTAGAGAGACAAGTACGCGTGTACTGAAGCTCTGTTAATGTAGCGCGGGTTAACTTTGGTTCGAAATTAATTGATCTTACGGGAAGAGTAAAGCCTCTTGCTTAATACCACCTCATTACAGCATCTTGATATCCTTCTCTGCAACATTTTAAAGGTTTTTGTTTTTTTTTTCGGTTTTCAGGCGCTTTCCTGCTTCAATGCGGAAAATAGTTCGACGGTGCGGCTAAAACCACTCACACACACCGTCAGAAGCAAAGCATTTCTCCGAAGAAAGGACATACGTACGTGTGGATCTTGCTGTGTTGTTTATGTTGGTACCGTTGGTGGCCAATTCCACCGCATTTTCCGACTCGATTCCGATTGGTGCGGGTGGTGCTGCTGCTGCTGCTGCTGCTGCTGCAAAAAACAGAACGCAGTCATTCGCGTCGCTCGTTCAACCCATCACGTTGGCACTGCTGCTCGTCTTCTGTGTATGTGTTTGTGTGGCCACCATGCAAGCACTCTTCTTATGAATGAATCGCAGCAATCGCTGCGAAAACGCCCGAAGAGATGGGCCCGTTTCGAACAAGGCGTTGGAAGTTTCGTCTGTTTGCGTGTACCGGATAGCTCCGGGAAGGTTCCGCTTGCCAGTGTGTTGGTGCCGACTGTCTTGTTTGCCGACGACCGTGAAAACAGAACCCAATGGCGGTGAGTGAAAGGGAAGCACAACAGCCTCAGCGAACAAGCGCTGCCCGAAACGGTGGAACAGATGATGTGCGGGAACTGCAGGAAATACCGACAACAAACACTCGCTCGATGGGCGAGACGCTCTGGAATGACGGTGGAAACTCTACCACCTTCGGAAGCTTTCGGAAGCTTTCGGGTGGCAAATCCCGAACGGGGTTCGGTCGGAAAAACTCGTCGCCCGTGGTACGCAACCGGGGTAGGCGACCAGAACACGCAACGGGGGAGAGACGGCATGTTATTAATACGGTTCGCTCGATGCGGACACATTTCACTGCGAGTTGCGACACCGAACGATACGGACGGCTCAAAAGGGGGCACACGCTTCTTGGTCGCTCGCCACCCACACCGTGGGACGTGATTTGCTTCTGGCAGTGTGGTGACTTGGATTGGGGTAAGTTTTCGCCTGCGCCACGTTCGCTCGTTTGTGTAGTACCGTGAGCTCTGTTTATCAATTGACTGTAAGCACAGCGAAAGAGAAAGAGCCAGTGCGTTACTGTGTTGTGTGTGCGTGTGCTGTTGGTGTGTGATTTTGTATCACGAACGTTTGGTGTGTGCCATGGTGCGGTGATAAGTAGTAGAGCGAATTGTTTCACCCCACACTCTCGCTCCAGTTTGTGCCAGCATCAGCAGAAACGCCCGTCCAGCCGGACCAAGAGTAAGTGTGCTATCCTTTCCCAAAAGTGTCAATCATTATGTCGCAAAAGGGTCGACCCCTGGCCTCGTTCCTGTATCCCACACCCACACAAACACACATACACACCCACGCAAAAGGACACAAACTCCTTCCCACTGTGGGACACTGCTCGTTCGCATCCACATTATAATCGTAATCGTTATTATTATCACACAACCATCCCGACCGGCGGCGGCAACCCGGATCGGATCGACCCGTCTACAGGTTGTTTTGCGTGTATGTATAGCAGCGACCGAAGCGCAAAAAGAGAGAAAGTGGTTGTTTAGGCTGTGTGTCGCGTTTCGCTTGTAGCGCCGTTCCCACTACCACCAAGTAAGAAGCGCGCAGTGGCGAATTCAGGGTTCCGCGACCCGGCGCATTGTACTGCGTTCGTTATAATTTCGGTTCCCGCTTGCTTTGCAGCCTTTAATTGCTGGGATTCGTTGTTTTGGTTGGTGTATCCTGCCTACCTGGAAAGATCTGCTCCAAGTCCTGTTTCTCAGTAGGTTCCTTGCCAGAGGCCCTCGCTGATTTGTTTTTCGTGGGTTTGATTATGTTTAATCGATGAAGCTACTAACCCGTCGGGCCGTGGGAGGAAAGGTTCTTAGTGAGAAAACGAATTACTCCCTAAAATCCTTCCTTTCGTACTCATTAAATCGTTGTCGCTTTACGGCTCGGGAAGGCTAAGCCAGTGGGTCACGGTTATTTTAGGAGTCATGCGAGCGTCCGGTATCGATCGGTGCGTTTAATTTTACATTGAAAATCATTCCCCATACTAGAAAAGTCGAATTTCTCAACTCAAAAAACGATAAAAAGTTGTTAATTATAAAAGATTGCATCGAGAATAATTATAAAACTCTAATCAAATACGATCTCGCTAGTTAAATCACGCCTAAAATCCCCAATCACTATTACTGCTAACCGCTTAAGCCACATCCCGTACTTTACTGCTCCCGTTTGGACACACATGGTACGGTTTTCCTTTACACTACTGCCCTATCCATGCAAGGTGCCGTAATACTGCGGGTGGGATTGGGTGTGAATCGAGATTATCGTGTCACGCTTTACGGCTACCAGCAGTTGGAAGGTAAAAGCGGTTCGTCCGGAATTGGGTGGAGACGCCTGGTGTTTGGTAGAGAAAGATAGTTTGAACCCATTCCATCCCCACCGAAATCCATCGAACGAACGGTTTGATTAGAATCAAACCCCAGTCGAGTCGACACGCTTGCCATGAACCTTCTGTCGGTGTGGCCGTGGGTGAGAACACCGTCAGGAGGGGGAGTAGAAAGCAATTTGAAGACCTACTACGGTGGGACACACTAATTGTCATTTGTTCGTACGCTTGACGTGTGCTGTGTGCTAACAGCGCCCTCGATCAAGGCCGAACACGTTTACCTTTTCAATGCGACTGTGTGTGCGCGCGTGTGTGTGTGTGTGTGAAAATCCATTTGCATGATCTTAGAACCGAACGGAGTGTACGGCTCCATACTGCGTATGTAAGCTCGTGTATCAGCTCCGCGTAAGCCGCCGCCGGCAGCGAGGTTATAGCAGATTCATTTGCGAACGAGCTGAACGGAAACTAACACACACTCCACATCGTGCTCGTCCGCCTTCATTAGCTACATTCATTATGCTAGCTTTTCACTGTTACACAGTCGGATGTAGTGTGTATGTGCTCACATATTCGATACGCCATCGCTATCATGCTACTGCTGCTGCTGCTGCTGCTGCGAGCGTCTAATTGTCTAATCGATGATTCTTTTAATTACCGTTTATCGTTTTGGCATGAAAGGTACCGTACGGTGTTCGAATAACGGATGCCCTTTCTTAATGGACGCCCTAGTTAATGGTTGCCGTTTTGTAATGAGCTGCTTAGTGGAGCTCGATTGGCAAGTAATTTATGGCGAAAATGGTTCCATTGAAAGCAGTATTAGTAAAACAATTTGTACTCAAATGTATCGCCACTCGTGCGTGATAAAACATTTACACATTCGTTTGCTCGCTTTGTACTCGCTTGTCCAAGACACCAAACAAACCAAGCGTACACTTACATCATCTTCCACACGCGTCGAAGGGAAGAAAGTTCCGGGCCGTTTGCTACGGATTGCTATTTACATCTCGTGACAAGATGAATATTGCAAAAAGTGTTTCGAAACGGGTGTGGAAAGCGGGTCGTACGCATACACTGTTTTAAAATTTAAAGTACGTTATAGCATCAGGTCACGCTAGGTTGGGTAATAATTTATCACCAGGTGGAATGGGATTTACCTGAATTCAATATTGAAAACGGGTTTTTCTTGGAAATGAAAAAGTGATGTGTGATGTAATTCAATTTTTCGGTTGTTATTTTTAAGGTTTTCAATGATTCAAACGGAAGCAATTGGTTGATTTATAACGTCCCCTTGGAAAATTGCGATAAATTCAAAGAATGGACCAAAATTCTACACCAAAACTATCATCTTGCCAATCCATCTGTAGAACAGTGTAACCCATTCTTTACGACTGTTATTTCACTACATCCTGAATCGCTGAAATTGTACACATCCGCAAAATCAATATTGAACAGGGTTGTTTTGTTACTGCTACCGGCAAGCGTGGCAATCAAACGAAATTGATCTTGCCGACACAAACCGAAAGTCATAACATCATTAATCTGCTCGCGTGATCGCACATCGACCGTCAATCTTTCGCCCACCGCTTCCGGCTCAAGCAACACGGCTGGACAATGTCCATCGGTTTGCTGACGCGACTGTGTAACGGAAAACATCTCGTCAATTTGAGCCATCAGTCTATTTGGCGGGTGTAACGTTTTCAATTCCTTTCCGTTCTGTCCAGTTGTTTCCGGTAGTGTGTACATTCAAACGAAAAAGATTTACCCGACTGTTTTCTCATTACTGCTTGCTGTTTCATTTCAGATCAGATCTCTAAATGGTTTTATGTGTTTTTCTTGCAAAAGTGCGATGGATGGATGCAATTTTCTTGAAATTGAATTTAAGCAAATTTTGGAAAATCGTTACCATCATTACCAACACCTCCCACTGTCTCCAACGACAGCAGGATGCGTTTCTCGCACCTCGTCGTGCAGCTCCTTTCGCTTTACGCCGTTGGTGTAAACAATCTTTTCCGCTCGGGTGCATTGTTTATGCGACAACGATACATATTCCATTACCGCTGGCCATATGGGGACGGGTTCAGGTACAGTTGGTGTTGGTTTTTTTGCTGGTGGTGAGAGTATGCTTGTGCGTTGTTGAGTCATGCAAAAAAACCCCCGCAACGAGGATGGGCACTGAACCATCCCCACTCGGTTAAGCATTTGCAAATATGCTGGCAGTGGTAATAAACCCTTGAATGGATGGGTTTATTTTTGTCTCTGTGAAGCTCTTCAATAAACGATTTGGCGTACCGTTGTTGGTCAGTGTTTTGAAGGGCTTTTTTGTGGTGCCGTGACCAGGATTTGAGCTCCCTTGTTGGTTGCAAGTTTATTGCTTCAATTTCGTAATGGAATTCGTGGCGCCATGATCAAGCTTAAGGGTTTGAAGACTTGATAAAAAAATACTTTATTTTAATCAAACTTTTAACATAAATAAACTTGAATAGAATAATAATTGGATATTTTATTATTGTTTTTACTCTTAAAACATCTGTGATAAAAACCTTTCTGACTATAGTGATGGAGTTTTTTTTTACAGAAATTTCCATGCTATTAGGAAAAACCGTACGAAAAAGTGTGTTTTGCGTAAACATTTCATTCGAAGAATGGAACCATTTCGGATGAAATTCTTGAAAGCAAATCAAAAATTTCCATTACCCGCGGCAAGTGGAACGAGTGCCCGATTGGGAAAGTTTTGACGACCTAGATTGTGAATGTGCATGTGTCGCTGTGTATTTCATGCCGTACCATGGCAACGTTTCTACTGGCGACAGTGCATAAACCAAACTGCTGCTTCCATATAAATTGCTTTTGATTATTTATTCTGCTTCGATTTCTTGCTTCCGAGCGGCGAGCCGCCGGCCACTGATGAGGATTTTAATGTTTACGTTCACGAGAATGACTAAAAACGAGCCGGGACCGAAAATCGTTGCCTCGTTACTGCCCCTCCTCTTCTACCTCTCCATCTCGCCCGTGCGGACCGTGCTGCTGTACGCACGATATCGATTTCCGCGTGGCCTCCGCGGGGGACAGGTGGGAGTGGGACGGGCAGCAAATGGTGTAGGCATTAACAATTGTGTGAGTTGGCCTTTTTTTGTTGTCGATGCTAGTTCCCGTCGTCGTCGTCGTCGTCGTCGTGGTGCTCGTCGGCCAGAGTGTCGACCTTCACCGTGACTTTCCCGTGGCAGCACAATGTTGCTCTCGATCTGTCCAACGGGCCGATACATGTGTGGTTGTGCGTTTACCTGCCGCTCGCCGGGTCTGGGTGGTTGCGCACTTTCACTTACGACAAGGTGAAAAATGTAATGAAATCTACCTCTGGTCCAAAAGATTGCGATCGTTTCCCTTCGTCATTACGTTTTCGGTGGGGTGTGTTTCGGGGGCTCCATTTCGGTCTCGCTCTCTCGGTAGGGTAAATTTATGATTCGTGTGCAAATTCTCGACCCCAAGGTGATGACTATTTTTACATTTGCCTCTGTGTGTGTGTATGTGTGTATGTAAATGCTAATTTTTGTTTCGTTTTCTTGTTTTGGAATAGTTTTTTTGTGTGAAATGAAACACTTTAATGTATCAATGTGGTTCCTAGTGCTGGCAATGAGCGACTGTGCGTGATTGCGACTGTTTGACAAATTGTATAATTTACCAAAAGAAAAAGTCTTTTAAAAAACGACACGGCTTCCTTTTTCGGAGCAATTACACACAATTACGTGGAGTTGGTATGGTAATTACATGATGTTATTTTTAATTATTTTGGCTATAATGCCTCTTCGAATTGCGTTGTTTTATACAGAAAAAGTAATACATTAGCTTGATACTGTGAGAGATACTGATGATTTGCTGGGTTATCATGAGTGAGTCTTCAAATTTGTACTTTTCTTGTCCCTTGCAAAGAGCTATTTCAATAATTTTTATACTCTTTTTTCTGATCACGGCATTGGGAGTTTGTATCGTCCTTCTGAGTTTGCTGTCCTTTCTAACTCCGTCGAAAGGGTCCAGTGGGAACAGAGTTAAAAATTCAAAGCAACACACAATATCCTATGGAATTATGGACAATGACGAAGCGTTTCCTTAACAGTATCTAAGAATAGAATTTAATTGCGTTTTTAGTCAAAGGAATCTACATCATGGGTAATTGTGTTGTAGGCATATTAGTGTATTCGGATTTTGTTTTTCAAAAATCAGCTTTAAACAGGTTTGGAATAAACTTTATCTGGTTATAATAAGTTTTCTTTAACAAGAAAATGAAAAAAAGAATGAAATAATTTAGTAATAATCCATTTCAAACTGCTCATTGAATGCTGTTTGTAATCAAACCCACACTTAAACGTGCTTTGCATCTTCTGTATGGTAATTTGTTTACCCACTCGACCATGGTTTCAATTTTCGAATGCCCATCAAATTATCCTCTACACTTGGCTGCATTTATTCGATTATGAGCTTCACAAGTAGCAAGGCATATTCAGCTAGCCAGAAGAGATTAGAAAGGTTGAAATCGACCAGAGGCATAAAATGGCAAATAGATGTTTCTCATAATATTTCTGAGTATTTTTCCTTCTATTGCTTCTGCTAAAATGTTCGCTAAACAATACAATTGAAAATTGTGCAAATGAAAATGGCACAAAAGTACACGTTTTCCTCCCTCCATCTCCCTTGTTTGTCTTTCGTTCATTCCCCTTTCCCTTTTGAAGCTCATTGCTTTCAGCATTCCGGTGCGCATTTAATCGGGCTGGAGAAATAAAAAAAAGATCCACTCTCCTACCGCACATCAACTTCCGCTTTGTAAAACTTTCCCATTTGCCAGCGACCAGTGCCGCAGCCTCGATACATCTGAATGAGAGTACACCTGCTTATGCTCCAGCGGGGCGGTTGCATAACAATGGGGTAGTGTATTTTCGCCCCAAACTCACCGAGTACCGTGCAGACGGATCCCCCGAGAGGATTGTTCCCCGAACTTGGCCATCACATTGTGTGACTGAAAGGCTTGGCTCTGGTAAATCCTACCTCATTCAGGTGTGTGTGTGTGTATGTGTGTGCAGGAGTTGATGTTGTTTTGCTGTCTTCGCAACCGTATCCTTTTTGTGCTCGGGCTCGTTATGATGCAAAACCATTCTACCGGGGCACGTAAGAGCCGGCAGACGGCAGCAACAACGACATGGGCTGTAGCAAAATCACACATCATTCCTGCGGCCCGTCTCCGTCCGTATGTGGCTGATACTGATACCGGGCCAGAACGACGATTTTATTTGCCTCCGAGCCGCCGAGCTCGATCCAAATTATTGAGATATCGATTTTGTATCCTTCACGAGTTTTTTTTTGCCGCCACCGTCGCCGTGTTGGGTTTATGTTTTATTTATTTATTTATTTATTTATTTATTTGACACTGTTTTAGACCGTTGCGTCGGCCTGCGTTGCGTTAATATTGCGCTGCCATCAAAGGTGGCACCAATTACCCGGGCCGATGTATCGCACACACTCGCTTGCGTCATCGATACCGGGATGTGTACACACACACAAAAACACACACGCGTACTGCATGTGGGCAACCCTTAGTCCCCGGGAGGGATGTGACGATGTGACGAACGTTAACGGCTCAACGAACGGGAAAATGTGCTTCCACCCCGAAAAAATAAAAGGAAAACCTGTAGCACCCTGCGAATAACGCGTAAAATCCCGGTGTGTGTGTGTGTGTGTGTGTGTGTGTTTGTGCAGGTGTTCAGCTGGGAAGAGCTTCTGGGAAAACATCTGGATGGGTGATTAAAGTGCTTCAGTTTATAACTGTTTGCTTGTGTCTCTGTCTTTATGGGGAATGATTTTCATAGCTTTGCATGGTTTGATATTCTATTTCTAAAACAATCACAAGCTCCGAAAGTCACAAAAGTAGTGTTCTAAGAATTTCTAGATTAGAATATTTCTATTTCAAACACAAAACACTTGGGAAATGTTCACACACAACGCTATCGTGCATCAGCTGTACCTTGAGCTTGAGGGAAATGTTACCTCACATAGGTTCGAATCAACGAAGCTTCCCGGCTAACCTTAGTTTTGAGGGCGACCGAACGCCCAACAATGGGGGAGGGCCGTCGTAAAAGTACTCGAACTGAATTTCATTACACGCCCAGAACACGTCCAATAGCAATGTCTGCCGTCTTGTGTGCGAAGCAGTTTTCGCACTGCTTATTTATTTGTGTTGTGCGATATTTATTTTTTTTTCTTCCTCAAAAGCCACCGGGAGTCGGCAGGTGTGTTTCGTTACCGGATTCTCTAGATTGCATTAGAAATGTGCGAAAATGAAGCAAAACGTTGGATCAGGTCCGCTGGTGGTGAACACGGTTTGATTGGCAATAAATTTGCATCCCAGTGGGCACACAGCATTGGACACAATTTGGCACCCAATCGACACCGATGAATGTCCCCGCTGGGTGTGCTTGGTATTCCGTCCTCCCTTCCCCTCCCTCCCCCTTTTTGCTGTATGGAAAATAGTGTTTTCATAACGGAACGCAAATGTAAATAAGGCAGCGTTCATTGGTTGCTCGGCGTTTTGGAATTTATGAACGCGCGGAGAGAGAACTCACTGACCTTAAACGGTGGCTGGCAATTAGGATGTTTATTTGCATAGCAATTTGCGATTTATGCGCTTGTTGTTCGATCAACATACTTGGAGGGGCATGCCCCGAGGTGGGGTGAAACTCAATCGATTGGCTTCGAATAAATTGCGTGTTTCATAAATCTCTTTTTGGAGTTTGGACTTTGGAGTGCTTTGAAACAGTGACTCATATAACCATCATGGAAAGGATTGCTGAATGCTGTTCAAATTGTTTTAAAATCGGACCGCATTTCAAAGAGAAAACAATGCTGGTCGAGTGTGTGATGCTTCTGACAGGAGACGAACACTCACATTTCTCACATAAAACAAGCTTAATTATTCATCCTTTATATCACAAACACACATTAAACATACTTTCTACCCCACTTGGCTCAGCCGTTGCCCTCCGCATAATCGCACTCACGTGTTCGCTTCACTCGCTCTGCAAAACAAAAGAGGCAGCAGCACGTTTGCTTAATTATTTTCACCTTAACAACACCGTATGTGCCGTACACCGAGTTTGGCAGTACCGGGTTTATTTCAATTAAGGCCCCAGTATCGAACCGACCGTGCATGTACGGTCAAGTGGGTCAACCTTTTGGCAATTTAATGAACGAGGCTCAAGGGGGGAAAGAGGGGACAGAAGGCAATTTTCGACAGCGACCATGCGTCTCCATCGCTTGGCGTGGCGAAGGGGTACACATATATTATTATTGAAAGGAAAGCCACAAAACACGCCCGTCGGGTTCACCTTTGGCATCGTTTCAATTCCTGTTTTTCATACAAACACAGCTCCCTCTTCGCCTGATTCACTGTGTAAAGTGTTGAGTCGGTTGGGGGTATGTCATTTCGGTGCTTGTTCTATTTGCAGGATTTACCCCCCCGGTAAACCCAACGGGATACGCCTTGCCATGGTGCCCAAAAGTACAATGCCAATCACTGCTGCCCATGGCCACCGGTGCTGGCCGGTACACGGGGATTTGGTTCGGTTTTCATGCTGCGTTTGTTAAATTTGATTGCCTTTCAACGCAAACGCAGGCACTTCCGGCTGGTGCGGTGTTCCGGTGCAGCACGCCAGCCCGTTGTAATGATGATGATGGACCAAGCGCAGCGTGCACAGCAAACAGCAGGCCCTGCATGACGGATGTGAACGCCACCGCTCTCCAGTTTTTCAAACGCAGCGTGCAAACAAATGCATTCGCTGCGGCACTGAAGCGGGTGAAAGCAAGATGGGGGGGAGGACATGGAACACCGAGATACCGTGGGCATAATTTATGAGTCTCGAATGCTCGCAGGCAAGTTGATTCTTCAGTCTGTCTGTGTGTGTTTGTGTGTGCTGTTTTTTTTGGTGGGATGTAGATTGGGAAGAAAGGACCTGGCTGCTGCTGCTGCTGCTGATGCTGCTGCCTGTTGTGCAAATGTTTGCTGTACAATTAGGGGGTTTGTTACATCCATTCGGGTGGATTATGCCATTTGTCTGTGTGTTTGTGTAAGTGTGTGTGTACGGAGAGCACTGACTGGTTACGATATTGTTGGGATTTCGGTGCAGATGATCTGCAAATTTACATCTGGCATCGTGTTCCATGAAGCTGGCAGTGTATTCCGGAAGAGTAAAGTGTTATCGACACGATTGCAATGAAGATGTTTGCAAATAGGGATACTTTCATGCTGCATCGATGATAACCACCTTAATGGTGTGATTTTGACATTGTGGAGGAAGAGATAAAGCGTTTAACTTGTACGAAAAGTGCTTTTTGGGAAGTAACACAGAGCTGCTAAGCATAAAAGGCTTTATACTTGATTTGAGAGAGTTGTCATACTTTGTAGAGTCTTTGCTACATGATATAAGCTATTTTGTGATAATTTTTGACTCATAGTTTAAATAAAAAATGCTTCAAACTTTAGATAATATTAAGTTTGGAATGATTTTATTTTAATATCCAAATTCAACAAATTAACCGTCACTGGATTCATTAAATGTCACAAATCCTTTGCCGTGTCTAGCTATGTTTCTGCACCTGTCCATCCAATGTCCTGGTTGGCCGGAGCCATCTCCCACCGGACGTTGTTGGCTGCGAAAGGGATGGTATTGATTTTTGTCAGTCCTGACGGTGACTGCATACTTAATCCGCACTTTTCGAGGTCACTGTCATTCGTTTGTACTGGCTCTATTTCCATCCTCAACCAGTGTCGTCGCAAAACAAGAAACCCCTTATTGCGGCCCGATGGCTGGAGAGAGGACAGGAAAGGGTGACTTAAAAATAGGTAGAATGAAATCGATCACGTTGATCGATTAGATAGTGGCCAGCAATCATTTATTCAGCACCCTGCACGTGCGGTACACGCACACACGTTGGGATTGTAAGGGTATCGATAAAAGGGTTGACCATGGAGCATGGGTTTTGCGTCGTTGTGTTGCTCGGGTGGCTTTGAATTGCAGTCGGTAAATTTATCGGGTTTAAAATATCCTTTAATGATGTTTGATTGTACTGGAGTCTTCAAGAGACGAGAACAGAAGAGTTACAGTAGCTCCTGATAAGACGAGAGCTCTTTGTTGTATTAGTATGGTAAGCATACGAGGTTAAGTCTCCGTTCAAAGGACAAAGCTAATGCCCTGGGCTCATTGTCTTTATTATCTTTCATCTCTTAGTATCTTCCGTAATATGTTTTTACTATCTCTCGCCGCCTCTAAACCGTCCAAGCAATTAAGAGTTAACCGTACAGCGACACTCTTCACTACCGCAGCAATGTCTGCCACGGAGCGAACACCGGTCCGGAAGCGACCTGTCGGATGTGTGCTTGTCAGTCGCTGAAAGGGAAGTTAACCCGGGCCCCGTCAAGAGTCCAATGAGGCGAGACACGAGCGGGGTACGTGCACTAATGGTGCCCTTGTCAGTTTGGGCGCTCCTATTCAATTATCGTTTGGTGAGGGAGGGCACTAGTTGACACTGAGATAATCCCAACCCAGTTCTCGCCCTAGAGTCTAGTTGACCTTCCATGTTGCCGGCCCCACTTTTGACGCCATTGTCGCCATCGTTGACGGCGTTTGGTGGCTATGAAAAATCGGTTTCCTTCCTTCCGTCCGGTCCGGATTGTTGCATCGATCAATCGATCCAGCCGGCCTGACGAACGATTACTCATTGGCTCTCTTCACAGCACAACGCCAGCGTGTGTTTGTAAAATCGCTGTTTTCCATGCGACGACCAACAATGCAGGAAAGCGAGGAAAAAAGGAGTTTGCACAAAGCAATCTGGTACCACACACACACACATGTGGTGAGTTCTCCTGAAGGCAGATGGTTATCTGTCACGAGTCCTTAGCATACGCCTCCGTCATTCTCCGGGTGATAGTGGATGCATCAATCATCTGTGGCACGGTAGCAGCAGCTTCCTTTGGTAGTGAAGGTAAAGCAGAACGAGTAGAGAAGGGAACAAGGACAAGCTGTACATATGGCTCTCGTACCAGCCACTTTACATCTTGACAGCCAGCAGCGCAGTAGTGATTCGTTTGACAAGCTGCGGTACAACATATCAGTCTGTGGCGCTGCTTCTTCTTGCCCTTCGTGATTTGAGCGCGATTTTGCTAGATTTTGAAACGATTTTATCGTCTTCCACATTCCAATTTATGCTGCCACAGCAGCGCGGAGTTGATTCTGTACGCTTTTTCAGCTTCCGCTCGGAAACATTGAAAGAAATTGTTGCTCACGGTATGGGGAACTCCGTCTCCTTTGTGGGCAAACGAAAATGGATGGTAATTTTATGGACTGAATTATCCAGATCAGCGAACGTCTGGGATTGTGCACACAGTGGAAGTGGAGTAGAGAGTAGGCAGAAGCGGGTGCGAGGAGGAGAAAATGCAGCATTTCCGAGTGCCTAAATGGTAAATCTGTTACTGACTGTCGAGAATCGGTGTGTGGTTGAGTGATGAGGGTTGTTTGATTTTTGGCTTCAATTTCGAAGCAATCGTCCGCCGGAGGAAGAAGGATCAGGAGAGCTTGGGAGAGAGCATGTGTTGCGCGTTCGATTCGATTTCGGGACGGTTTGAAACAAGCTTTAAATCCGTATTGGTGTTTCATTTTGTAAATCTCATTTTGGAGGATTTTTCATTTTGGAAGGATTACATGTTGCGTCAATAACAAAATGGAATCGTCGATTTGTCTGCGCTATGATAGAGAGCGCAGAACATAATCAAATTCATTTTCAATAGGTTTGTTTTGGAGCTTTGTGAATCAAGTTCATAAGTTTAAAGACAGATGTGCGAAATCAGTCCAAATGGGATTTTGATACAGGTTCGACCTTGTAGCAGTCGCCTTCTCTAACCACTGCACCATAGAGATGTGTCGATTATGGTATGATGAATTACTAATATGAATGCTATTTTATGTTGATGCCATCTTTGGTTTTATATTTATTATCTTTAGAGTGTGATGAATTTGCATGTTATTGATAGTAACTAATTTAATTTAAGAAAAATAAAGTAATGATAGGGACAATACTTACTCTATTTCTTAATTTAGGATTACAATTTATTTATTTATAATATTACTTTTGGAATTGTTTACGAGGTTATCACGGAATGGTGCTAAATCCGTTATATCTTTCTCCAAATCTTGGAAACCTTACACAAAACCACGTACCACTGCGGAATAGCGAAAAACACGGTACGAAATAAATCATGCAGACTTTCGTTTGATATTGCTTTACCTTTGCTTTACGCGAAGCGATAGCGCTAATCTGATCAAATCCCATTCGATACATCATCAATAACAGTGCGAGGGTATTTACACTATTTTGTTGCTGGTAAATGAAGCCAACCCATTTAATTCTACCAGCTTCAGCGTGATTCGAACGGCCACCGTAAAAGATCATTGCCACAAACGGTACTAAAAGGCAGGAAAGTATAAAAAGCAACAAAAAAACAGCTTTACTCTTTCTGCAACTGCGACACGGAATGGCCTCCGTTGTCGGTATTATTTACACAGCACATATTTATTGTCCTGCTATCGTGCACGTAGCATGCACCCTCCCACATCCTATGACGAGTTCTATGCTCCCTTGTGATAAATGTTAAATTTGTACTGCATGTGCCGCGTTGCTTGCCTTCCACGCTGCTGTACGGATTTTTCGAGATCGGAGTTCGTTTGATTCGTTTCACGCTGGGCTGGGCGGCCGCTACCCATCGGTTGGTGGTCGTGCTTTGCTGTGCGCTTGTACACACACACACACACATACACACACACTTACTGCCCGCCACAAAACAGTCAACCGTGTGACGATGGGACTTCCCCTTCCCAGCGCACAACGTCGTAGCTTTTGTTGGCCGAGAAGTACGCCGTTCCCGTTTTCAAAGGCCCCCGTTGCATTCGACGCCACTTGGCGTTGGTAGGGATGCACTGTGGAGTCATTTCTTTTATTTTGTTGCCCTGACTTATGATGCTCGAGTTGAAATGGCTTTGATAGCGTTCCAACACCACCACCATCACCACATACTACTCGCCTGGCTTCCGTCCATCTCAGCGCGTGTTTCGGAGAGAATAAAAGGGACACAGAGAAACTTTTTTCCCTTTCTTGTTTCATCCATTTTTTGTTCATGGTTGGCTAAGTGTCTCCCACTCAGCACAGCAGCCATCAGGCTGTCCTTCACCAAGCAGCAGCAGCAGCAGCACCATGGACTTTGCTTCCGGTTGTCCTCCTTGCCTGCGGGCAAATACAAAACAAATTTATTTGCACCGTTGCACTGCCCGGACAGTTTCGGTCCGTTTCCGGCTGGGAGGTGGTGATGGGGCCTTTTTTTGTCGCTCAGGGTAAGCTTGAAAGCGTCCGCATGGGATACGTGTTGGCAGCCTGAGTCCGGTGAAAAGCTTCTTTCAGTAGGTGGACAGCCAAGAATTAGAGATTGTTTGTACGATTATCTGTACAAATCCTGTGTCATTCTGTTTGGTTGTACTGTGATGCTTGTGTAGGTTTCCTCTGCACAAAAAACGGAAATATTTGCTTAAAATGAGTCTTAAAATGTTTAATTCTTACCATTGCTGTAATTCAATAGCTTCTGTATGTGCTTTCGAAACATCCGTTAAACCAAGCATTTATTAAAATGTTCGGTTATTAACTATTGTTTCAGAATTCGATCTTTTGTATTCGTGTAATTTAAACTAAAATGCTTCCTGTAATCACGCCCTGTCCTGTCCGACGAAGGAACCATAGAAAATAGAACAAAATGCTAGTGTGCTGTTCTTGCACCAAATGGTTGAATCGACCGTAAAAAGCAACGTTTTTACGTTGTCGGAGCGCTTTCTCGCTGGTTTTGTCTGTAAAGTCAAACCCACGTGGCGGTAACGTGGCAAAGCTATCCATCCTTCAAGCGATCATTTGCTCGTTTATCAGTACTTTCGCTAAGCTTCTTATTAGATTTATGGCGCTCCCCCCTTGTCACTGCAGTCCGATAATGGGCGCAAATGGCAGGGCGAATGAATTTTACTTTGAAACTTTTGAGCGGCAAAAAGTGCTAGTGCGATAAGACAAAAACCGTTTGCTTTACCTTTCGTTGCTTTCGATCAGCGAGCTCACGTGTTTTAGATTGTAGAAAGTGCTCTTTGTTTGTTTGCTGGTTTGATAAAATGATACTTTTTAACTCAACAGCCAAAGTGTGCTTGAGATTTATTGCATTTAAGGCACTAATTTAGAGTTATAACACTTGAGAGTGACAAACAAGTGTGTTGAAGGTATGAGAAGTTAAGGGCAACTAAATGCCTCAAAAATGTTACGTTGGGAATTACTCTAAAAAACACTTTTTGTTCAATAATCGACTCCATTTCCCTCACAGCACTTGAATGTCTTTTCTTTTCCTTAATGACACCATTCCAGTACCATCCCAAGCGTTCCGCAATCCTCTCCCTACATGTTATACGTTTCCTAAAATCCATCCCTAAATAACCTTGGCCATTTCCATTTCGAAATGAATGCATCTTCCCGACATGCGCGGCGAGGAAAAGCGCCCGAAAGGAAACTATTTTTAATGTGACATTTCTATTCACCGGTGCGATATCGCGTGTATCCTTTGGGCGACACACTTTCCCAAGTCGAGGATCTACATACACATACACACACACAACGACTCGACAAGATTGAGCAGAGTGCTCACGCTCGGTTGTGGTAATTTACAGCGCGAGGATCACAGTTTCCCCAACTCCCAACGAGTCAACACACGTGCGCCGAGTAACACCTGTGCATACTGGGGCTCGTTTTCAAATGGCACACGCCTAACACACACACACACTGCACGCTTCTCCCTGGTGATAGTGGTGTCTGTATGTGTGTTGTAATTTATTTCCAAATGAATTGCACCCCACGCCCATTAGCACGACATTCGTGGCGAAACCTGGCAACCTGTCAGAGTGATAAATGGGCATGTGGGTGGAGAAAAACCACCCGACCACCAGCCATCCGGTTTCAACCCGGTTCACCGGTGTGTGTGTGTGTGTGCACTAGTTGGAAGTAGATAGTTTAGCAATCCTCTCCCTCGCTCCCCTTGACAGACTTTTATAGAAAGTTGGTTGGCGAGATTTCTTGTTCGGGTTCGTTAAAAAGCCACTGCTGTCTTTAGCAAGGCTGCTCGCTTTAAATGCAACAAGATGAGGGTCCGGGAAGGTTTCGAGTTTTGAACGTTCCGTCCACCCAACAAGTAGCAATGCATTACTCTTATAAGAGCGGGTAGTGCATGGGTTGTGCCCGTCAGTAATTGACAGCATTGACAGCATTTGCATGAGCTGCACTTGTCACCGCGACAGGAAGCGACAACGGTTAGGTCCTTGATACTTAAAAGCTCGACATCGCGTCGCGTATCATTCACATCCTTCAGCCTGCTGGTGTCCCTGTTGCTTTTTTTGCGCCCAAGCCAGCCCCACCCTGGGTAACACGTAATTGACACCACTGTTGAGCGTGTTTGCGTGACTGGAGCTTTTTCGGTGCGTCAATCACGGCTTGTGGTATAGAGCCCCGTTTTTATGGCTTTATAAATCTCGGCGAGCCTAGTGAATTTGCACGATCTATGCAATTAGGGCACCGTATCCGGCAAGCATTTAGCATTGAGTACAGTTTAATGAAGCACACAAACACACGAACACACCCCATTGTTTCAGGGGACGGGTTAGCTTTTAAGTGTGATTAAAAGCGCAACACGCGGGCGCGTGGAAATTTCGTGATAATTGGTACTGCAACTGTGGAAAGTGAGCAACTAAGTGGAGGGAAACGTTTAGTTGTTTCTTCATATTTTGAAGCGGTTTGTTGAAATGGTTTTTTTTCTCCAATTTAAACTGTACACACATTTATCGTCAATGCTTTGTTATCTTTGGAATTGCCTATTTCATCGCAGCGTACACAATAAATCACCCCGATTTACCAATCAATGCATGTGCTCCGCTCTAATGGCATCAATCGAATAGCGATTTGTTTCCCGCTCAAGTACCCGAGCCTTCCACTACGACGCACTGTTTAGGCGAACAATTTCGATTGCGATACTGCCGTATGCTCGTGAGTGTGGTACTGATTGTTGAGTAAATTAAATTAACATAACCCTCTGTGAGGGAAGTGGTGCAATGAGGGGTGCCAGTGCAAAGGGTGGAGTAAATTCAACGGGTCAACAGGACCCTCAACTGTGATTGTAGAAATGTGCTCTTGTTTAAGCCTTTCTCTCTTCAACGTCACACCACACCAACCACACCAGTGTGAACGATGCACCCTCCCACATATGGTGGGCACTTCCCAAGGGCGGGTACCACCCGGCAGATGTCAATGAAAACCCAATCGGTTTGATATGGCTACGGATGAAGTGAGCCGTAGAGAGTGCTTCACTGTTTGGTGTGTTCGGCCTGCCGTGTCCGGTAATGGAAGCTTTGAAAAGCGTTAGTAATAGGAGGGAGTTGAGTTATGACATGAGACCTTACCAATTTACTCACATTTTGTGGATTTTTTTGTTAAAATAATATCAAAGTATGGGTTAAAATTCGTCTAACATTGTTACATCACATACAGCGCCATTGTATCAAAGGTGTTTATCATCTGAACTTATCAATCACATCGATGTGTCAAGATCCTAAGAGCCTACCAGCAAACGTGTATGGTATATAGTGCGTGTGTGGTCGTCACAAATGCGATTACGGGCTCATGCCGGTTGAGCGAGTGTCAATCGGACTTTCGCTTGATGGCGACCGGCAATTAAGCCGCTCGCAGACCACACCAGAACCCCCGCCCTGTCCACCCAATAGGCCTCCAAACCACCTCGTCCCCAAAATAGGCCCGTAAATGGCCCGTTTGCCGGATTTTGGAGAGGGTCGTTGAAAACTCAAACCCAAACCTCTTCAAACGAAAACATACGCTGTAATTAAACTTTGTTGCTCTTTCTGATTATGTTCGCTTCTTAGGGCACATGTCTGTTGGGTTGGGGCTCTCACTGGTTGTGAGTGGAGTGAATACTGCTACACATTAACTCTAGGCATTGAAGTTGTATCGATGTATTCTTCCAGCTCTTTTGAGGAATGGTTAATGGATTTGAAGCATTATCATCATGCAATGATTGTGGACGTTACATGCAGCATAGTTATGAGATATGCATGTTTTTGGACAATGGGGACATGTTTCGTTTGCGTTTTTGCATTATTAAAAATTGGAAAAGACAGTATTTTATTGATGATATTGTTTAGAAAATTGTATGTCACTGTATTAATTTGGAAGTTATAAAGGGATGGCAATGATAAAGTTGAAGTTCACATCAATTCATCTTGTACATATAACACTGTGTTTTAATATGTAACGCATGCACACAATTAATTTCTATTTTCTTTCGCATTTGAAGTTGTGCTTTTATTTTGTTGTGGCGTTTACTTCTTCTCTTTCCAAGCCCAACATCGACACACTGCCAAAAGCTCCGAGGGTCAATAATAAAACCACGCGTAATCTGCGCAATGTATTGCCAAGGGGAGTCGCTAGGGGCTGTGTGGTGAAAAGATGTATGGTTTGTAATAAAACATTTCGGTGGGAAAATTTGCCAACCCCGTAGCCGCATCTCCCTATCCCCTCGGCCTCGTTGCAAAAGGCTGGCCCTTTGATCATCCCCGTCCGAGGGTGGAAAGTACAAACGGCCCAAGTACAGCACCAGCCTCTCTGTCGAAGTAATATTTTATGATTAAATTTTGAACACCCGCGACCCGCGCGCTGTCCCGCCGTGCGTTGTTTATTGCTCGAATATTGTGGCGCCGGGCTTGTTGCAAATCGGGTAGCGAAAGCCCGACGCGCTCTTCCACTGTGAAACAAACACTGCCAGCAAACATTGGAAAGGGTGTAGAGTGGAAACAGGACAAAAAACACAGAAACTGGTGCTCAAAAAAGCTGTTAGAGGTATAATTCATTCAGCCTTTCAAACGGTGGCGGTATACATTCTTATTAAAATTGGAATGAATCATAATCTTTTGATCGTAATCTCCTTAGTGATAATACGTGGGCAATATGAAGGATTGGAAGACGGTTTATGGTAATGTTTTAAGCGGTAATTCTAGCTCACAATGCAGTGGTTGGGGTAGATTTTATTGTAAAATTTTAAATGCATGCAAAACGAAGGGGGAGACGTTTTAAAATTTAACCACAGGTCTTGGCACGCACTTAAAAGAGCTTTCGTAGCCGAACCGAAAATAAAACAAACCCCATTTCCCAGCTCGTTAGCTCCAACCGCAAACTGGATGGACTGACGAAAATTTGGTGGTAAAATACAGCCCGGGACCCGGGCGGAAAGTTGGCATTTTCATACCGGGGCGCAGCAGTTTATTTGCAGCATTTTGGCAAGACAGTGGCGCTCCTGCCCATCGCTCGTTACCGGAAACGATTTGATGGTCCGTTTGCTAAAGGACGGGTCCGCAAATGGGTGCCGATGAAATGGTGGTTTCGGTGAAAGAATGTCTGTTGAGCGCTGCTGTGTATGTTTATTTGTCTCCAAACAACAAGCGCTGTTTGTACGCGCGGTCGTTTTAATATCGACAGATGACGCGGCCCATGGAGTGCCGATGGTTGATGAGGTTTGGCGGCGAATGGAGAAGACATTTTTATCTTTCACAGGCAAGTGAGGAACCTTGGTTTGGACGGTTTGTGAGCTTTAGAAAATGATGGTTTGGATGGTTATGTTTCGCTGCTGTTTAAATATTGCGCTGCATAATGGTGTCGTGTAACTGAATTTGTAATTCTGATTTGTTTTCTTTTTTTTTCAGGATCATCGAACGGTCAACAAAAAGCCTAGAAGAAGGTACTATCCGTGGTTAGGTAAGAGCAAAATATTGGAAAAACCTAATAAGAAATTATCATATTCGTACAAACTTTTCGAAAAATGCTTATAGAGAAGCTCAAATTGTAGAAGCTTTATTTAATCTTCAAGCAGTAATTGTTTGTTCCGAAAGGCAAAAGAATCTCATCCTTACCTCTTGCATTAATCTTGTACCTTAATCGAACAACACTGCAACACCACCGGTAGCATTCATTTCATTTGATTGGGTTTATCGCCCCGTCGTGCTTCCAGCGCTCAAGTGCTTATTTCACTCGACGTTTCCTTCACAATGAAATTTGCCTGGAAAATCACCACTACATGCCATAAAAATGGCACTATGCACGCTGATCGAAACTCACTCACTCTGCACCGTTCGTGCCTCAATGTGTTGTTGTTTCGTTTTTCCCCTTCCCTTGCCTGTGCAATGTAAAAGTAAAGCATTCCCGGGTTTGCTTTCACACAAAGCATACGAGACAAGCGGCAAAACCAATCGATTGCGAGTGTAAACAGCGGGAAAAAGCACGGAGTGGTGTGTGTGTGTTGAGTTTTCTCGTCCGTCGATCCGATTTCATTAGTGGTGCGACGTGATAAAGCTCTCTCCGGGCGGGGTTCGTCCGAGCCGCTGCCAAATGGAGCGAAGGAAAATCTAATTAAATAGTTAATTTTCTTTCAGCTGCTGCTTTCCTGCCGGTCTGTGCCGAATCGTGCTTTCGTTGCGTTGTTTTCAAACTGGCGGGTGGTCGCCGGTTTGCAATAGTCCTAAAAGTTGAGTAAATGTGCAGTAACTTTGCTCACAACTTCTGTCCAGACGATCATGCTTAAAATCGGTATTTGTTTTTGAAAATACGACACAACAGCAAAGGAAACGGCGAAGAGTTGGTTTAAATTTAATTTAAAATTCAAAAAGTTATTTTGATTTTTCGCATTCTTCATTGTTTGTAAAGCGTTCGTGGAACAGTCTACGAACAGTTTCGCTGACTTAAACACACCACGTTGCAAATATATTTCTGTATTAAATATTGTTTACCTCCAGGGCACCAATAACATTTATTACGGTGTGTCATGTCTGCCTGTCAGCTTTGTCACCGGCTGCAAGCAAACACACCACCGGTTAGTCATTCATCAAATGTAAATCACACCATCGATCTTTGCATGCCCTCTGGGCACTTTCGTACGTGACAAAGTGACCGTGAACCTTTGGAAGTGTATAGTCGGTGAACTAAAAAGCAACAGCTACAAATGTGTCGATCATTCTCCGTCCACGAGGCTCGGAGTGGTTCAGCAAACGAAGCCAATATTATTTACATTCCGATGCTCAGAGCTTCAGATCATTCGATGGAAAAAGGCGGAATGCAGGAAGCTCACTTACAGTTTATCCCAAACATCCTTCCTTCTCGATCGACCGTCGGATACAATTCGATCCGCACCGTCGACAACAGCGAAGGGATCGAAGGGATCGACCGGCCGCCCGCGGATGGTGAGGGCAAAGTTTATTCACACGGTGCCCGCGAAGTGTGATGCCAATCAGTGCGGACGAACGAAACAAAAAGCGAACCGGGATCGGTTGCCCGCTTTGCGGGTGCTGATAAATATTAGTATAATTGATGGATCCCCCAAAAGGTATTGACGTTGATGGGAAGGGCCAGGGAAAATTGATAGCCACCATTAAGCGGAACTCCGATACTGGTTTTTTCCCGAGCCCCCGAGGTTCGGTCGTTAGCACCATGGGCTCATGGCCCGGGTCCTGTGTGAAGAGTAGTGCTATTCGTCTACCAAATGGCCGAGGTGGCAGCCGGCGCCAAATGTGGTCCCGCGCTCGATTGGCAGACAAATTGGTGCCATTTTTTGCACACCAATCTGTTTGTGAGTATATGCTGACCATAGTTTTTTTGTGTGTGTGCACAAGAGTGACATAAGTATGTATCATTAATTAATTTAAGTGTGATGCTGTACGATTTAAATCAGCGTGTAGATCGTTTTTCCCTTAATTGCGAATTACTCTACTTCTTTTGTTCGTAGTAATTTGTGCAACAATAATTCACTGTCGGTCATTTGTAGACTTGATGATGATTGGATTTTTATCATAAAAAGTTACAAGTTAATATAGCAATACGTTGATGCAGGCTGGATTTGAACCCACGATCTGAAGTATGGTTGTCTCTGGACTTACCCACGGCTCCATTGGACCAATGATAAGCATTTACGCTTGGAATGGTATAGTTTATCATTTCAATTTTGAAAAACGTTCTTCAACCTTTGTTACATTTTCTACATCCTTACTTACTATTATGTTATTAAACTCCTTCTTTTTGGTTGCTGCATTTTTTTTTTCATTTCTTCCTTGAAAGCCTGTCCATCCAGCAAGAAGCTTTTCACTATCGGTAATTGGATGTCACTTCGAGTATATCCATTCCGGCACGTCGAACAGTCGATGTAACACAGGAAATTGAAAGTGGAGCAGGAAAGAGAACGCTCACCTCCTGCATTCTCATCCACCTTCCTCCGCTTATCTTCTGCGGTTGAAGGCACTTATAGACACATTTTTGTGTGGCTGCATCAACAACCACGATGAAGGTGTCAGAAACCGGAACGATAAACTTCTCTTTCATATTTTGCGTGCTTTGTATGAGAGGAAGTAGACAAAGAGAAAAAAAAAACCCCAGCAATCATACTGACCACAGCAGTGGTTGTGCAACGACTCCCAACCTTGCCTTGCTTACCGGGTTAAGAAAGTGGAAGTGGATTATGTGTGTGTGTGGGTTTGTTATTTTTTTTACAGCACACATACTGTGGATGATTTGCAGCTTTGCTTTTTTTTCTTGGTCGCACGCAAAAGCAACGTTGTATTCGACGAGGAAGCGCAACAAGTGTCCTTGACGTGAAAGGCAGTAGCCTCGAGAGACTATGCGGAGTACAGTGGCGGTTGTTCGGTAGGTGCAGGATTAAGAAGCCTGCTCTGCCTTCAAACGGCCGCTTACAGATATGACACACTATAAACGGTTGTGCTCGTTTCAGTGTCCTTGTGCGTGAGGTTTTCTTTGCTGGACTGTATTGAAGGAGTCTAGAGTGGAAGTCAAAACGGACGGGAGCTGTCAGTACTTCATCAGGCAGCAGTAATCAATTAGCGCTCCCGATGCTTTGATGTTGGTGCGCGGTAGTCACTTCGGTTAGGGCCCGTGATTGATGAATATGGAAGAGACACCCTCGGCTCGAGACGGTTGTTGAGCTCGTTTTCAGAAGTCCTTGAGCGTAGAACGCCTTCGAGTGCTTGTTTGTTTGGGCAGTAGATTGGATTTTCTTTTTTAGATCGTAGATTTTCGCAGAAACTCAGTTTTCTTGGAGTGATTGTTGTATTTTAACTTTTCTAACACTTATCTATTAGGGAAGATGGTACACGATCCTGGCGTTAAAATGATTCAATCTTGAATGTTTCACAAAAAAAAACAAACATTTTCCAGTTTACTGTCATAGACAACACCTTCGATAAACAAACGAAAATGCAATATCATTGCATGGTGTGACTGCCAGCAATATCCGTGTCGGAACGAAGTCACACTTCCCTCAGAAAACACGCAAAGACATGCTCATTTTTCATGAATCTTCATGGAATAGAACAACTTGCAGCAAACACCTCAGAAAATAGCTCCCATAAACTGTGCCTTCCGTACGGGGGAATGTTGTAATGCTAAATTCGTGGAAGAACGCTCAACAAAACCACTCCTTGAAGAGAAACGCCTTAGAAAAGCATACCGTCCCAGCCACCGTTTCCTGTACGTACGTCGGTGTCGGTCTTTTCTTGCCAGAGGTTGACAATTCCGGTGGTTTCTTCTGGGAAGTGTACGACTCCTCCCTACCGTTCCAAATGGGCACAAACTGTCACGCAACGCACCTGAAAATTTAATCAATGCTGAAACACTGTCACTTGCTCCCTGGTTGCAAAAGTGAAGCCCTTTTTTTAGAGTTGTTTTGTGCAAGTCAACTAAAAAGCTTCTCGCTAAGATAGACACGTTTTAGCCTCATCCGGAAGATAGCAGCATTTTATCGGGGCTTGAATGAAACCGACCATGAATCGTCTGCTGTAGAATCTTAAGAAACGGAATGAAATTCCTTGCAAGCGTACATAAATATTCTTGCATCTGTTTTCGTTCTTTCTCATACCAGCTGAAATGGTTTCGTGATTGTAGCAAAAGCTTCCTGGAATAGGTTTCCGCTCGTGAAAAAAACAATCGTTTTCTAAGGGCGGAGTGGCTGGAGAGAAAGTAGAGCTGCGATTAGAAAGATTTATTTACTCTTAAATATACGCTTAGCCAGCATAATTCAGTTGAAGTCGGAAAATGGACGAAAGTCGTCCTAGGGGAAGGAAGTTTAAGAGCTTTCTGCATCGTAAACGTTTGTTGCGCGATAAATGCTGAGTAAATAGTGATACAGGAAGCTTATTGTGTTTAAGCCATGCAGACGGGTACCGGATTCGTAGTGTAGTAGGTAAGTTGTTCGCATCGCAACTCGCTTGTTATGTGTTCAAGTCTCGACGCCATATAAGCGATAATTAAAAAAAAACTTTATCTTGCTTCACTAAAAATTAAACTCACGTGAAAGGGTATTACTATTACTCCATCATAATTTCACAGAGTTCTAGCTGGTAGTTGGTGTGTTCAGTCACAATTGCAAACTTTAATATTCAAACTATTGTTTATTCAAACCCCAAGACAGTTACGAATTTTCCTCACACAATAATCATCATCAGAACTCTCGCCGTGTCCACTACTGGCTGTGGCATTTTCCAGTTCTGTTCCGACGCTTTTCTGGTCGTTGGTCTCTTTTCCGCTTGGCATCTTTCGTTTGCATGGCGGCCCTGCTGTTTGCATTTTTTAACACCCGCCACTCGGTAGAAGTTAGTTTAAAATTCATTGAAACTGTCGTTATTTCGTTGCCTGCCGCTCCGCCCAAAGCTCCTGCTTCCTTCTTCTCGTCGGGGCGTACGCGTGTGATGGTCGACATTCCATTGGATAATCTTTTCATTGCAGCTGTAAAAGTAAATTGGCCACCGTTTGCTAGATTTCTCTTATTTCTGCCCCGTACACAGTGTAACCTTCCCGAAACGGTTCTAACAATCGAACCCAACAGCGTTCTCTTAAACCCCTTTTTACTTGGTTCCGGTGAAGTGTTCCTCCAAATCGATAAGGGTTTTCCACGTTTATCTATTTATGATCGTTTATTTCTTGGGGGTCGAGAGTGTGTGTGTTTTTTTATTCCTACACCGCCCCAAAACCCTTCAACTCTTCGTGTATCCGGCTTATTTCCTATAAATAAATATGTTCCCTTGGGTTTTTTTCGCATCCTGACACACACACAGGCGGAACCATGGTGACCGTAACGGTGTTGTCCGAACGGAATCGAGCCACTTGAGCTTTCACTCTGGCTACTCTCAAATTACATGACTCACAATTCGGAAGCGTAACTTTTTCCTGGAACTGGCTGACACGAGCAGCAAATATCCCAATCGAACCACTAACGAATTTCCTCCGGCTCCGGTATCGTTGTCCGGGGTAGCGTTTCGCTCATTGAGCTGTTCTCTTGGAAGAAGCAATACTGGAGACTTGGTGAAGTATCAAATTTCCTTCATCCAGCAACACGAATTGCTTGTGGACAATTGTTTGATTTGGAGTCCTTCAAATCGCGCTTTACTAATTGTCTTTTTTACTGCAAAGTTTTCCATTTCGTTCAAATGCAATTAACTGCTCACTACTTCAATTGCTTCAAATTGCACAGTCCTATCGTGAAAAATGCAACAGCGAAAACGACATACATCTTCAACTCTTCCCTAAACGATTTTCGGTGCTATGCAGGTATGCAATGCAGCAAAAAAAATGAAGAGAGTGCCACAATCTGGGTGAAATTGCATTTTGCTGCTCTTCTCGCTCGCGGAATGCACAATCTCCACTGCACCGGTTTTGGCAGGGGAATGTGTAGCAGGCTAGCGTTGGCCAAATCGCGCACCGAATGGTTTATGCTTTTAATCTTACGAAATCAAATTTACATTCCCATATTACACCGGCTGCAAACATATTACGGTGGAGCCGGGTGGTTCTGTTGTGTGAAGTTGCATCTTTTTTTGCTTTAAGAAGAACGAGAGAATGTCAGGAGAGTGAAATTTTGATAGAAATGTAGTTTACTAGTGCACGCGCAACGTCATGGTTGGTTATTTGCTTTGTACAAACCATTCCGCTTATTTCTGTAGAATGATTTGATTTTAATTCGTTTCGTCTTGTTTGTTGTGGGTGGTAGATGATTGCTATTTGCTTAAAAAATTCAGCTAAATCCACATCACATGAGCGTTAGATTGTTTTTGTTTTTGTTTTGAAGAGTAGGTATAATAGCTTTAATAGAAAACTTAAATCTCTAGGTCCTAACAGTACATTAGGGCTTCAAATTACTCTATTTAAATTCCGATTGATTATTTAATTGTCCGTATCTTCACTCCGGTTTGCTGTCTGTGAAGAGAAACATCAGAACTGAGCATTAAAGTATTGTCATCAGTTACAGGTTTAGATACAAAATGTGCAAGTGTAGAAGCGTCATCCACAGCTTCTCATACTTGAAATTCAAACCTGTTAATTTGGCACGACTTACACCGCAAATCGTTACTCCAGTACAGCCCCTAATCCAACGGATAACTTTCCCGGAAGCTTTCCGTTCACAATCTCAGCACGTAGCTCCAACCAACCACCTCCCCCCTCGGGTGAAAATTCAATTGTTCGAGCGACGCGTATACATGGCATGTTTTATTGCCCCTTTACATCGATACCGAACATGCAGTTGCAGACTGTGGTCCACAATGGGACGCACAAATCATAGCTCGAAGTACGAAGCTCATGCCAGGCTTTTTCGCAAGCTTCACCTCGCATCCTTCGAGCCGGCCCCATCGGTCCGTTTGTTTGTGTGCGAGATCAGAGCGTTCCACGTATTGTTGTGCCATTTGCTCGGCTCTGCCAGCGAACAATCGGATGGTTGCATGGGCTTTATCAAGCGGAATCGAAACGTCGCTAGCAGTTTTAGCAAAACATAACTCATGCCAAAAGCCCGGGGTCCGGTGTACGGCTTCGTTCCAGTCACTCGCAGCAGCTGCAGTCGCAGTTGGGGCAAATACAATATCATCGTGATCATCGTGGGTGCTTCCTCGCTCTTCCCAGTTTGAGTGTCGCTTCTCATGGGAACGCTCCATGCGGCACAGGGATATGTCCGTGTGCATAGCTCTGCGAATATAACCACACAATGCGGCAAAAGCAGTTTAGTATGCGCACGGTTGGTTAACAGTTGGCATGGAGCTTTTCACAACTGGCAAAGAGAGTATGATATTTTGAAGCTTTTGAACAAGTACAATATTGTTGATATTAAAGGTATATGAAACAGCTTAGTTTTGTATAAATCTTGATATAAATTTCTGCCAACAAAAATATATTATTCTCAAACATGAAAGCAACTCTTTTTAAATTTGAATTCCCCCTTACCAAAAATCTTGAAATACGCGTCTTTATGTGTCAATATGCAACGTTTCCTGTTAAACTTAAATTGAACCACTGCTGCAGCAAATCTTTCTAAACGACGAGTTTTTGCTTTTCCCACTTTTCTTCGTTGAACGACTGCGATATTATTTCCCAATAGATTGAGAGGGAAATAAGTCTCGCTCGCTAGCTCGAAAATCATTGCACCCACTTTGCTTGCAATATTGAAATGCAGCTCAGTTTCTTGCTCGTTATTTGCTTCACCCTCCTCCACCCACAGTGAGTGTGCTGCCAGTGTCAGGGCGAAAACGGAATGTATTATGCGGGTGTGCTATGCGTGGTCCGTGTTGATACGATAGTGCAGATTAGCATGAGCCGGGGCGAGCGTCATATCTCTAGCATCAGGCATCACATCGGTGCCGGTGTACTGCTCAATCGGTACCTGAACGGTGTTTGGAAAAACGGGCTTGGCTCCGAGGAGTGCATTTTTCATGCCTCTGCGCGCACACCCGGAGATTGAGATGCAATCGGGTGTCATTTATCGTTTGAGCTGTTTTGCATAACTACACGGCGCACACGGCTGTTTGGAAAAGATAGATAAAGCGAGCGAGAGAAAGAGAGAGAGAGAGAGAGCAAGAAAGAGTGTGTGGCAGAATAAAGCCAGGAAATGACTAAATCAACTTAATGTCCTTCGCAAATGGAAACACGTTTCGCAGTTTTCCATACGCCAGAGAAAGAGTTTCGCCTCTGTGCATCGTTGATTTGCTGCTTTGAATAATGGATTCAGTCGCATAAAAAGGCACTAAATATTGGGCCGTTCGTTTCCGGGAAATGATATCGATTTACGGTCATTCGTGCGACTTGAAATGAATGCCTTATGCTATTGCTAAACCTTTTTTAAATTCTTTGAAAACGAATTTTGCCCTTGGATTTAAAAAGAACATTGGAGAAAACTATTGAATTATATTATATTCCCCAAATACATCTGATCCAAATGAATACGATATTTCCTCCATCACAAGGTACTTTTGCCGAAAAATCCTTCCAAAAATCCTTTCACACAACTTATCGCACAATGGTGTGACGGTTCGAGCGTGCCCTCTCGAATGAAGAAGACACACAGGACCCCCTAGGTTGGTTGAACCCATTCAAATCCCACCCGCTAATCCTCCGGGCGCAGAGCAGTGGCCGCTCCCTTCATGCGTCAACTGCAGAAATGTAGAACCAGCTCTTTTCACCGAATCCACACCGTATAAAACCTCAGCTTCGTCGGCCGCATGGCCGCAGGAAGTCAATATAAATTGAAACTGAAGCAAATCAAAAGCACACGACGATGGCTGTGTCGAGGGCAGTGAGGGCAATGACACGGGAGTGTAGTAGAGTGGGATGTTACAATTTCGATTCGCAATTCGATGAAGCGTTAGATAGCAAAGGGAGGATAGCAGCCACCAGAACCATACCCAAAAGAGGGATGCCGACGGATTAAAGCTCGTTAGATGCTTTCAAATCCCAAGCTTTCGGGCGGGACGGAGCTTCCAGTGCTGGTGGGAGCTCTGGTTGCCCCTTGGGACGCAAGAAATTGCATCCGTTCGTGGCGTTGGCCAAAGGGTTGCTGCGTCTGCTTCTGCTGGCTTTTGCACCAACCAATTTCACCAACATCCGACCGGAAGCGAAGTAACGCTCACCGGGACCACGCTGTCGCTGCGAAGACAGAGGAACGAATTTTATCGTCCGTTTGAAACGAGGGCGAACTGGTGCTGTCCTTTAGTGTGCCAATGCTCCTGGTGGTGGTGCTGCTAGCCGGTCGTACGGGTGTAACCTTCGACATGACATTACGACATTGCTTTCATTCCACCGCCTCCCGATGGTTCGGAGAAATCGAAATGGTCGCTCGGCTGACACGCTACTGGCGGAGACTACATCAAACCATCCGGTACCATTGTCCTTTTCACCGCCCTCGGTACCACTTAACCGCGGAAACATCTTTCTTTTCTCGGTAAAGTAACATTCCAATGTGTGGTCGCCTGCCGTCGAGCAGCGGGGTCGATGGTTTTCATGAAGTGAAAGTACGATGGAATTTCGATGGCGTTGATGGCAATAAGATTAACATTGTTCTTGTTTTCTGTTTGAGTTGTCGCTTGTGTCTGTTTGGGAAGCTCAGGAAAAGGTCGAGTAAGTAGTCTACTTTTAATTTTAAGGAACTTTTGAGAACATTCTTCCATGCGACTGTTGAAGAGTCATCTGAATAACGGATCTGAGTCTTAGAAACCGGCTCTGTAGTATCTTTCAATCCTATATATATTTATCACTTTTGAATGTCATGAATCTCGCATTTGACTAGGTGAATCTTCAGAATCAGATTTACAAAGCATACTGTAAACGATGCTCTAAAATTTTCCACTGCATTTGAACTGTAATTAACTCTTTCGAAGTTTTTGAGAAACAATCTCGTATTAATTTCTTCATTCCTGAAGCTCCAAACGTTTTCCATAAACTGTGTTTGTCATTTTTTTCCCTCCAAAAGTACATCAACCATGCTAAACGTATCGAAACCGTTCTGCACAGGTGATAGCGAAGGTGATCCTTTACCAAGCGCGGCTCTGAAACCGAAAACTTTGCTCCTGCTCTCTCTCTCTTTTTGTAACCCCGGTGACTGCCGTAATTAGAAAAGTTTCGCCGCTCTTTTACTTACTTCGGGTGCACTTAACGAAGGTGTACCGCACACATGTACCGCGGCTGGTGGTCGTGGTCATGTGTAGTCAACCTGACACCCGTGGTATAAGTTTACTGCGCCACACATGCTCGCTCGGTTCGGTTTCGGTTGAGGAAGGATCCTGATACGCTTGGTTTCAATTACCGGAAGCAACGTTTCGATTGGCCCGGAACCACTTTTGCTCGGGGGTGCGAGGTTCAGTGTGCGCCACAACGGTGTGTGGTTGTGCTGGCCTGCGACACCCATCCGTGAAATATGCCGTGGCCTTTCCCGGTTGCGGTGGTTTGTACCTTGGTAGCGGAACAGACCGAATTGTCCGGGTGAAGTTAGGACGTGTTGTAACCGTGTACACACTGTGCATTGGGTAGGTGGAAGTGAACTCTGGAAGGATGAGGGAAAAGTTACAGAAGAAAGCTTTCAATGCGAAGCACAAAGTTGGTACTAATTCCATGACAGTTGGAAATTGTCTTTGTAGTTATGGATATTCATATTCTCGTTTGTCTTTTCTATCGGATTTCAACAACAAACAAAGGAATTATTTTTACTTATAGGGTTATTATTGCAATCATTCCAATATCTTTTCTATAAAAAGCGATTCTTAATTGGCTTTATCTTGTTCATTCTTCACTTCGGTGTTTGATGGTTCTATGTAATTATGTCCTGTTGCTAAGTTCATACCATTTTCTCTTATTATAACTTCATTCCGCTACCTCTCAAGCATCTTGCAGCAACAAACACCTACTAAATTCCTCTCATAAATGCACTTACACGATCGGACAGGCGTACTAAATCTCTCCAGCATAAATTCACTTAAGCCACACAGCTTGGAGCGAATTATGCCGGGCGCATTTAATCTACCCGACCCCGCAGTACACGGCAAGCTAATCGAAAGTTTCTCCGCCAAGATTGGTTCGTGGTTTTCGCCAGCCACTCAGTTCCAGGAAACGCAGGCTTCAACGCCATGGTGCCCTGCCAAACTCTATCCTAACCTGCAACATTACACCGAACATTCTAACAGTTGTTCTTTTCTCACTTCCGCTCGGGATGCTCCCGAAGCTGGAATCTTTTCCATCATGCATCACTGCGGCACTGGAACACACCACTCCCCTGAACGATGCCCAGGGTGGATCCGCTTGCGTGGTTCAAGTTCGGTTGCTCTAGGGTGCAACTAATTATATCATGCCTGACACACACACACAAGTAGTGCATGAAGAAGAGCATGTTGCTTCATCACCGTAAGTGGACCCATCAATTACATAATCTCGCTTGCGCCGGTGGTGCTGTGTGCGGTGGTTGCGGTCGACAGCACACACTCCTCGGTCTCAAGTTGCAACGTTTGTCCTTTCGGATTAGCGTTTAGCTCGAGATAATTGAGTCAAAGTGTGAATATTTTATGACACTTCCAGCGCCCTGGGTGCTGACAATTTTGGGGTGGAAAGGTAGAGAATGAGAGGATGAGCGAAAAGTTTTTTGTTTTTTTGTCGGATTACAACACTAAAAACTTCCTCCTAGATGAGAGGGGGTTTTGAGGTTAGGATTGCATTCGTAAGCACTTCCTCGGTGTCAGGAAAGTTTGCTGTGGTACTGTTTTGTAGGTTAGGAAAGAAATGGTATAAAGCCTAGCAAAAATAGCTTATTAAATACATAAATGTGTGCTTATTTTATACATTTTATGTATTTTTTTTGTTACGTTTTTTTGGTAGCGTTATTTGATACATTTAAATATGGGATAATTAATTGCGTTTATGATGCCTCTAGCTGAAAGATATCATTATTTTCATTTTGCTATATAATTCCATTAGTATCTAAGAGCAATTGGTTCATTTTAGTATCTATTGGTGTTATGGTTATTATGGTCTCGTAAGGGATATCGCAACAAATGAAACCCTACACAAACAAACATCGCAAAACCATTTGTTAAACTTCTCAAACAATCTTGCCATCTTCAGTTCCCCCCGAAAGGCGTAACATGTGTATCTGCAAGCAACACAAAACAGCAACACAAAAGCTAATGTAATTTATGCATCGCTATCAAAACTAGCACCACCCGCCAACACGGTTAGGTTAAAAAGCACCACCCACCTCGAAACCATCTCAAGATGTGTACAATAACATCGGAAATCAAATTACAAGCTATCGGAGAGCCGGTGCCTTCCAGAGCGGCGCGTATATCTTGCGTACGCGGTACGGTTCGTTGCCTGCGGTCATTTTGCTTGCGAGATACGAGCAACACGAGAGTAGTTCTCGGTCGCGGCGGCTCGGCGCAGACAAAGGGAGGAGGGTTTTTGAAAAACAATCTGTAAAACAGTAGTAAAAGCTTGCGGCGAGTTTTCGCAACAAGTGCTGTCTGGCATGTTTACTCAACCGGCTTCCGAACCAACCGTAAGCAGGGGTTACAGACGAGTGTGTTCGCCTGTCCTGTTGCCGGTTTCTGCTCTTCCATCCCCACGCTTTCAGAGCTTAAATCCTTCCCAAGAATCAATATCTTGACGAAGGGAGCTCCTTGTCAAGATGTTTGGTTTTGCTTCTAGTCTCGAGCTGGTTACCTCTTGTCCCTCCTTTCTTGGTGTTGTAGCTGTCATACCCATTGGGGAACGCATGTTTTCGACCCCCGGAAAGCATCGATCCGTATCCACAAGAGCAACTCCACAATGCGTTACACGCTTCATAAGAACCGTCCTGTACTACCCGTCGGGTCGCCACCGGACCTGGTCAATCTGTTCTGAGTTATGTTTCGGTGTTGTTCGAGCAAGACCTTTAGCTCCTCTGCTTCGCCCCGTTCATCCCTCCCAGCATCAACTCGAGACGTCACTCACTCACCCGTTCTCTTTATCGCACTTGCAGACGACTTGCGGCATCGGAGAGCAGCCGGCATATATCCGTTTTTTTCTTCCCTCTTGCTGAACCGAACACAATGGAGCAATCGGCCAACAGCAAGGTACATCTGGAGAAGGCCCAGAACTTCATGCGCCAGTACCGGGATCCGGAGTCGCGCGAGCTGAAGAAGCTGTCCGCCAACCAGTTCATGGACGTCTGGAGTCATTACGATCGCGATGGTGAGTATACGGCGTGTCGCAACCCTCCCTCAGGGGGAGAGTTGGCACGCCTTTTGCACGAAAATAACAACTCATAAACTTTTCTTTCGGAAGTGAAACAGATCTCAAGATAGCTTTAGGTACTGCCGGAACGATTTTTCTTTTTGTTTGGGGCGTGTTTCGCCCAAGGAATCGAGGCGCCTGCAGATTTGCTTACACGGCATAATTTTTTATTGCTACTTCCGCTTTGAGCGTGGTTTTCGTCCTCCGGTGCCTGTCGATTTCAATTGAATCCAATGTATCATTTCAAAACTGTTTTGCTAACACCCAGCGTCTTCAAGGTCTCGCGGCTGGAGGTGGCAACCCACGGGAAGGGTATTTATTTTATGATTCTTTCTTTGCGTCCACATTCTTCGCACGGTATAACTTTTTAAGATTTCGATGCCACATTGGGCATTTAGAAGGTATGCTTTTTTACCACCGAGCACCCGATCTCTCATTTTAGTGCTGGAGCAGATTTGTTGGCAGATCGGAAATATGGGAAGCAAATGGAGGCGCAAAAACAAACGCAAAGCAATGGCCTGTCTCTTTGGCAGGGAGCAAAGGCAAAACAGCACACCAACAGTCCCTCACGATAGCCCGCTAGGCATCTTCGCTTTTTTTTGCGCCTGACTTTTATTGTGCCGGTACCTTCGACGGACGATCTTCCAAGAATTTTTATATCTCATGCCCGGTGTTTTGGTGTTGTTTTTTGCCAACTTCTCCACACAACAGTCAAAATGGCTATCGCAATAAAGCTCTCTAGCAGCCCACCTTAATATTGGTGGCGGTGTGTTTGTTGTCTGCCGCGCTGTGGCAGAAGTTTTATTGCGAACCTGGGATGGTAGAGCTTTGGGGCTGTGGTGAAACTTTTGGCGCCGCCGTGCCTTCCGAACTGCATATCTAATCAAATTTATTGGTCCGATTTCTGTCAATGTGTGTGTGTGTGTGTGTGTGTGTGTGTGTGTGTGTGTGTGTGTGTGTGTGTGTGTGTGTGGTGTGTGTGTGTGTGTGTGTTTTCCGGCGTTTTTATTAAAGTCCCTTCCGGTCGGTTTAGAATGTGTGTTCAGTTCATTTTTGGGGAGGCAAGAAAGTTTTATCGTCCGCCCAGTGTGCTAAATGAAGCGTCGCCCAATGATGGAACTTTTTTATAGATCTCTACCTCATTGTTGTTGTTGATGATGTTTGTTTACAGATGAGGATTTCTTCCCTGTTTTGGGCTTTCAGGGGGAAACATATTGCCCCTGATATGTCTAATTCCAATCAGCCGCGTAAACAACCGATCTGTAGCTAGCTCGGGCGGCATTTTGGTGCAGACAGCAATGGGCGTCCGCCAAACCGCTTTTCGTAATGTTGATGATTTATAAATTAATTAAAACTCGCTGTTCATTACAACTCCCAAACCCCCCCCCCTCCCCACATCTCTTTCCAACTCCCACATTGAGCTAAAAGCCAGGAAGCCGCATCGCTCAAAGGTTGCTGTAATTAACAATTCAGCAAGCAGCACAGTCAAAACAGCAAAGCCTCAAACCAAAGCTTCATTAAAGTCTCTTAAACGAGCATCGATACAAGCGCATTCACAAGCACGCACACACATACAGACAAACGATGATAAAAGTACGTAATGCCGCCGTTGAGTCCTTTTTCTGTGGAACCGTAAAATGATTACAGCTTGTAAGCGTGTGTAAGCGGTACACCGGCGGTATTTATACCGTATCGTAGAGTTTTGTGCGAGTCGCAACAATTTGTCACGTAACTGGTTTGGTTTGAATGATCGTACTATCGAACCCGAAAAACTTTGTTAATGATGGCACATCGTGTGCGGTACGTGCTAATTAGGGAAGGGCGAACGTTGCCTGTCGACTTAAATTTTAAGCCGGATTGCATTCGAAACGTGTTTTGCAGAGTTGATAGCAAACAGCTGGACATTATTGACATTAATCCTTGTTGCTTCAGGTTCCTGTGTAAGCTCTAAAATGCTTTTCAATGAAGAAATATTGGAAGTACAAGATCAAGTTTTCTACATCACCTTGAGGAAAGTATGTTCAAGGAAAGTTGCTGTTAAGATAAATATTTAATATTCTTACAACATATTGCTATCATTTTCTACGACGGCTTAGCTTAATCCACTTGAGAAAAATCCCCCACTCTAGTACTACTGGCCCTTGTGCTGCCTTTCCACGGTCGGATAAATAAACACTTTTGTGTTTTTGCAATACATTTCAATTACCGTCTATATTGCAATCTTTATCTTCTTCTTCCCCTCGGTCTCGCGCTTCGCAGGGAACGGCTACATCGAAGGATCCGAGCTGGACGGATTTCTCAAGGAGTTCGTCTCGAGCGCCAACGCAACCGACATCAGCCCGGAGGTAAGTTCCGCCAACTTATTTTCACCGACCGGTGCACTTTCTTTCGATCTTGAAACGTTGCCTTCCATCTCTCGGATATCTCTTCTCGTTGTCCAAAACTGTGAGCGTGTTCGTTTGTATGTGAAAGAATGAGCGTGTGTATGTGTGTGTGTCTATGAAACTATGCTGTGGGTGTTGTGTGTGTGTGTATGTGTTTGTTCTGAAAGAGTTTCCCCTTCGGCATCACGCTGGTTGGTTGCCGTGAATCAATCCTGTGCTCTGGTGTCGTCCCTTCCAGCCCACCAACCAACCGACCACCGTCACCACCAGTCGCATACAATATCTCAAGTCCATTGAGCAACTCACTGATGTGGTTTTGTTTTCTTGTTCCTTTTTTTCCTTTCTCCTGTTTTCCGTTTCGGTTCTCGGTTCATTATTCCGTTTCCGCGTGTTGTTACCATTTTGTTTACTTTTGGGTTTCTTCAGCAAAAAGTGGTTAGTATGTAGTCAATGCCTTTAGTTAGAGTGTGTGTGTGTGTATATACGTGTGAGACTGATTTGTGGTAGAGCTTGGGACAAAATAGCTACATTCCACTAACAAACATACTTGCAAATTCCTACGTCCTGACAGAGTAGTAACGTTAACCTCCTGTACTGCGGAAAAAACGGAACATTTGTGAAAATTTTGATAGTGAGACCTTTTGCACAGTTTTCCAATACTTCCAAACAACAAAATGTACAAAAGGTGTGAAATACACAGCTAGATTTACCTAGATTTACCTACCTTTATTTAGGACGAGGTTGAGAAAGGTCACTCGATTCCCCTGCTATTGACACCTTTATTAATAGAAACCTTTTGAGCAGCTGCGAGCACGATCTAGATTAGACTGTGAATCCTCTTGAAAAAGTTTTGCAAAGATTCCGAAACTAATATCCTAGTCTTTCTCAATAAACATACCTCCACGACCTCCAGAGCAAACGAGTCCAATTTTCACAACTCATTTCTCAAGATTGATTGCTTGACACCGTTGAACCGTTTTCCGCTTTCCAAAACAATGTCAAACTTAAACGAGCTGAACAAAGGCATCAGGATGGATGGCTGCAGCACCATCCCCCTCCCTACCACCCCACTAGACCGTTAATAGTTTCACCTTCTCGATAAATTCCCTCCTTCTCCCTCCCCACCTACAATCATCGCTTGATTGCTTTCAGACAATAGCAAATGGTGGACGAAATTCGTTCGTTCTGGTAGCGATTTTTATGATTAAATTTTTACCGACACTTTGCGGCAAGGAAAATAGAAAAGAAAGCAATCGCTTTAGAAATGTTGCCCTCACACAGCCCCAACGACCAACCTGCTGCGCACCTGCCATGCACGTCCGCGCTTGTCCACGTGCCCACGCGCTTCCAATGTCGATGTGTCCAGCGTCGCAATTGATTCCGGTGGTTCCCCTTCCCTTTTTGCCTGCGTCCTTCATAATTTCGTGCACCATCGAATCCGTGCTTTTCCCACCCGCCTTCCACCCGCACACACAGTGCGCTTTTAATAACGTCGCGTTTTTTGGCCGTTGTCTAGATTAATTTTTCATCACTCAGCGGTCACAAGCTCTTGCCTTTGAGGCGATTTTAAATAGGAGTAGAAAACCATTTTCCCCGCTGCTAAAATGAAAACTTCTTACGAAAAACGTGGACACTAAAAACGATCGTGCGCTTGCTGTTGTACGTGGGGTTTTTTTTTGGCAGGGGCAATATAAATAATTTTGTCCTCCCTGTCTGCCCCATTTCTACTCTGTTAGCCTCAACGAGGTATCGTCAAGTCAGGTGAAGATGATTGAAATTTCACTCAGCACGCAATTTGATAGAGAGTTTTTTGTGCTTGTTTGGTTTTGGTGCGCCCATGATAAAACATAAATTTCACGCAATAACGAGCGAAGCTGCCGATATTGAATGAAAGGGTCCGTAATTTTCCACTCAGCTTTTGGGACATATCAAAGCCACTTTTTAGAACCAAAAGTGCCTAGACGCGCAGCTGCTTCTCCCGCAGTGCTGTTCACTTTTTAAGGCAAATGTAGATATCTTTTTCGCTCAGTGCTCGTACAGCCGGAATGCGCTCAACTGATTTATGGGTTGACCGTTACGAGCCGAGACCACACATTGACCGAGCTTTAAATCATTTGCTCCACATCGCTCATGAATATTTGCCCTGGCAGTGTGGTGAGGCCCACGTTTTATCACGTACGCCGTTCGGGCGGTGGTAATAAATGTTAAAATTTGTCGCTCGGGTTTTTTTTGTTTGCTAGATTTATGATACATTTAAACACATTATTTTTGTTTCTTTTTTCGTCTCATTAGCATTTTCAGTGTTTTTATTTACAACACATGGAATGACTTTCCCCGATGCTGATAAGATGTTTATTATTTATTGTTTAGCTTCACCAACTTCTGCCATGTAATTACAAATCACATCACTCTTGCTGGTCCAGCGAAGCACTCTCACAACCCTCCCCCCCCCCCCCCTCAGCACTGTGTTTTATATGGTCACACTGTTCTCCTGGGCAAACAGTTTTTCCCGCGGCAGAAAGCTCACCCGCATCTCCTGCACCTCCAAATTATTTGCACTGAATTGGATTGGATCAATTTTAGGATCGTTTTGTTTTGTGTCCTTTCTTTGGGGAAAAAAAACTCATTCTAAACGTTAGCTAACAGATGACTAACCATCATGATACTAGATCTACTAGCGAGAATGTAGCACATTGCTTCGGTGTGACATATGCTTCCGTTATTTTTTTAGCTGCGCAATAGAGTTTGGTTTGACAATCGTATTGAAATGTGTCCGTTTTCATTCCCGGTGCATCATCCGATCCGGCAATGACGATAGTCCCTTACCGACGAGATGCTGGTAGAGCTGAAGTCATGCTTCATGGAAGCGTACGACGATAATCAGGACGGCAAGATTGACATCAGAGAGGTGAGTAGCGTAGTCGGGCATTCAGCAATCGATAAATTTGCATCCTTTAGGTATAGCATCGCCAATGAAAGGCTCAAATTGGACCGAGTAATTTGAATGATCCTAAGATATCGTTCGTAGACAAGGATTTTCAGACAGAACATCCCTTGTTTGCTGATTTCAAAGATTTCATTTTACTGATTTCACATTTATATTCACTCCCTGAGCGATTTGGATCTAACACTAGAAAGAACGAACAGCGAAGAACTATGTCCAAATCTAAAACATGTCTGTCTAGACACAGGTATATGTTGTTTGTTGAATGTCGGAGAAGAGACAATAGAGTAACTTCAAAAAGTCAATGCATGTCATTAAAATGATTCTCGGCGACATCTTGAAGAGGTTTGTCCAATCCCAAACCTGCCCAAGAACTAACGAGCACAACCTCTTAGCACAAATGTTTAGTGTCCTCAGGATATTCTGATCCTTAGATCTGTTCTTAGATATCCAACTTCACAGCTATGAAAGACTATAGACTACGAACAGCTAAAACCCCTCTAACATGTCTCCAATTCTGTTGTTTTTGTTGTGTAAAATTGAAGATACAGCTGAAAACATTGAGTTGAATATCTTTCGCATTGAAATTCATTCCATTGCATATTCCTTCAGACTCGCTTGATCTTTCCCATCGCTAAACTGCAACGCAATCACAGCTCGCAGCGCGCTAGCCCTTAAGCTCAAACGCTTTCTACAAAAACTGCATCCACTTGGGCCCCGGACCGCGTTTTCGCGTTAAAATATTCGTCCACTCAGCACAATTTCCATGCGGATCAAAGCCCTATCACGCGCCGTGGACGAAATCCTCATTTGGCAAATTGCCCATAAGCACCAGAGCCTCCCTCCGGCTCCGACACACTGGTGTTGCTGGACCGCAGTTCGGTCCGCTCCTTGCCAAACCTTAACGCCTCTCTCTATAGTCGCCCACTTGGTATGCAGCGCACGTTTCGCGACGATAGTTGGCAAAAATTGTGTGAGCATCATGCTGCGCCTTCAACTGCTTCGCTTTGCGCTTTCCGCCATTCCGCCGGCACTGAAATGTATTCAAAATCATTTTACCATAAATCCATCCTTTGCAGGTTTTTTGGCTACCTCGCCGCCTCGTAACGCGCAGTCAGAAAGTGTCGGAATGGAAAGAAACGTAGGGCTGATTCGGGTTGATTTTGTGTGCCTGCATGAGTGTGCTGTCCTGGGATAGGGGAAAATGCGAAAAGCATGACCAGACTCGTTCCACTGGTATAGCTTGAGTCTATTTATAGCTACTAGCAAAGGCAGATTCCTTCGCATTTGCCTTTTCTTGCCGAGTTTTCCATTGTCCGATAGGCAGGATGTTTCGAGCGCGCCTTGCTTTGGCAGTCGCCGATCGCTTTTGAGCGAAATACTGGGCAAATGGTCAAAATATATCAGGGACTTCTTCAGAGTCTGTTGTCAGTCAAACACATATATCAACTCATTCTAATGTTCACACAATGAACTGTTGCAGACAGAAATATCAAATCAAAAGGATTGAGCTGAAATTGTAATTTAGTGTGAAGTTAGAGTTCTAAATGTTTTTCATTTGATGTACTATCTCGTAACTATCTTTCCTGTTTGTCCGACATATCAAACAAAATAACACGAAAAATGTTCTCATTAATGTCCTTCTGTTTTTGCTGAATTTCCCACCATTCATCATACGCATTTTTATTCTGCGAAAATTCATGCTTGCTTCGGAAAGTTATGGCCATCAAAACCATCACAAACCATAGACGAGCAAAAAAATACCCCATTTCTATGCCATTACCGCGCAACAATGAGGAAAGCATTTGGATATTCTTTTTCTCCATTTCCATGAGTTTTGCTCCTTCCTATCTTCCTTTCTTGGATTATTGTTTCTTGGAACTGGCTTCTTAAGGCTTGTATGTGGTCCACTTACAACCAGCCAAGGGATATCTCTGACACCCTGAGAAGCATGATTCCATTTGCTCATTGTGTTTGGAGCGAATCGAGCGGAATAACCATTGAATTGATCGTTATGAAACTAATTGTAGCTTAATTATCATCACTCGGCAAAGGAATTAGTGTGCTGAAATGAAGTCAACGCGGAGCAATATAACCAGAAAGACAATTCAGTGGCAAGTTTTTGCCAAGTAGCGGCAGAGAGAGGGAGAGAGTGATGATACCATCTGCTGCCGCGAACGGATCACGGACGGGGAATTGAATTTTAAACGATTTGCTCACCGCCATCCTTTGCCATAGCCTTGCCATAGCCCCCATGGAATGCGCACTGTGCGGGGTGTGCGATAAAAGTTAATCGTTTTATTTTCCCCGATATCATCGAGCGTGATAATTTTATGATGCAATATATTATCAGCAGTTAGTCATTCAGAGTGTGTGTGTGTCTTTTTCCTGTTCGTTTTCGTTGCAGCTTGCCCAGCTACTCCCGATGGAGGAGAACTTTTTGCTGCTCTTTCGGTTCGATAATCCGCTAGAATCGAGCGTTGAATTTATGAAGGTAAGCAACCGGGAAGGCATGGGACAAGGGAAGTTGTGATAGGGATCAGTGTGATATAAAAACACTGCACGCCGCCGCCGATGAGGGCATGTGCATGGGAGAAAAGGTAATTAAAATTGCATTAATTGATTCGATTTCACGTTTCACGTTCATGACAGATCTGGCGCGAGTATGACTCCGACAACAGCGGTTACATCGAAGCCGATGAACTGAAGGTGAGTAGCGAATTGACAGCTATTGTTGCAGAGAAAATAATGGGAAACAATTTGTTGAAGTTCTGTGTGAAATTTGGATGAAAATGGTGCTTCTTGGAATGGATTATAGGCTGAAATTACACATTGAACGGCAAATTTTGTGTTAAAGATAGTCTACATTTGGGCGTTTCAGTTCGAACTTCATTAAAGGGCTGCATACATTTAGGCGAAATTTTGAACTTCATTTACAAAGGGACCAAACGACGAACCGACAAATTATTCATCCCGTAATAGAACGTAAATTGTAAATCAAACGCCTCGATCTAAACCTTTTCCATTAATTTTCCCTGACCGTAACCTTCGCTCTTTCGGTAAGCCTCATCGGCTCGTGGTGGCGTTTTCGCTCCGGTAAATCACGGTGCCCTGAGATAATGGCCCACCCAAGATACGATCGCGCGACACAATAATAAACAATTTAATTTTGCATCCATCCACTACCTCTGGCATTCGGCACGCGTCAAAGCCGCCCGCGAACCGTCCCATCCTACCGGATCGGCCGGACGATGATGAAAGGATGGGATGGGAATTTCGCGGGTTAATTCAGCTAATAAAGTAGCGTTTTAACGCCCTTTCGGAAATTCCGCTTCGGTTCGGCTGTTGTGGGCCTATTGTACGCGTACTGCTTCGTGAAAGCTTCGGTTTTGGGGGGAAGGTTGGCCAAACTTTGACAGCCGTGACAAATAGCTAGAAACATAATTTGCTCCCCGTGCCATAAAGGCTTTGCTCGTGCTCGTGCCAGTGCTTGTCTCGCGTAAGGACATTTAAAGTGGCTCTCAGCATCGTCTTAATTAGCTTCCACCGCAACCAAGAGCATCGTCCGCCCGTTGCATCTCTCTGTAATATCATCGCCCTCAGTAGAAACAGACGAACAAAGCTAAACAAAAAAAAAACCCCGCGCCACATCAATCAGCATAATCTCTTTACCAATACGGTACTGCGGTACCAAGCTCTCACCACTAGCTTTCACCTCTTTTATTTTCTCTATCCCTTCCCTTCCTCGCGATTACAGAACTTCCTGCGGGATTTGCTGAAGGAGGCGAAAAAGATAAACGACGTGTCGGAGGACAAATTGATCGAGTACACCGATACAATGGTAAGTCCCCAAACGGGTTTGGGGTGGTGGACGGGAGCGCCGTCCTGTGGTACCGTTTGTGCAGTTAAACGGTTTGACATCATTGACGAGTGTTAACGGTTTACTTTTATTTTCCATTTTCTCCGCAGCTCCGAGTGTTCGATGCAAACAAAGATGGAAGACTGCAGCTGTCGGAGATGGCAAAGTGAGTGAGTGAGTGGGTGAAAGTTTGGCCAATTTTCTCCGCATTTATCTAGCGCAATAATAGCAATTGTATTTTGTGCGGTTTCTTTTCGTACAGTTGTGTGGAGCTTTTGAGAAGCAGGGTGTACACGTGATACTTGTAATGCAGCGTTTAGACGAATCCATGTTGTTTGAATATGGATTCAAATCATTTATGTTACCTATTAGGTCGCATTTGTGTAATCGGACCTTCAAATTTCTGTGGTCATTTTTTTATTTGTAGAAAACTCGAACTTGACGTCTAAACGCTTCCACAGAAAATGAGAAAAATCCCTTCTTGAAGGGTACACTTGCGTACCTTTTCCCCTATTAATTATTTCCTTTTCATTGGTCAAAATCTTTCCAAACTGGTTGGTGCGAAAAGAATTTCCAAAAAGGATCTTGAGCGATGTACAAAGACACAAAAATCACCGCCCCAAACCACCCTAAAACATTCCTTTTCGTAATTGAAAGCAAATCTTTTACCAGAGCCAGTTGTTTTTTTTTTGCACATTTTCACACCCTTTCTAAAATAATTCACGTCCTTTGTGTGGCAAGGGGGGACACGAGCGCCCAAGAAGCTTATTATTTATCGCTTAAATACACACTTGTGATCGGCTTTGTTCAGGAAAGTTGGCCAAACGAACGAAACCCCGATTCAAATTCATCGCTCTAAACAAAAGCCGCCCGTGCTTGGTTATAAATTTACGCATATAAAACAGACACATTTTTGGCTTTGAACTTGCTTCACAAGAATAACAACCAAGTTGCGGCACGTGCTTCGGTCGCCGCCTCCGCGCGCAAAGTTCCAAGCGCTCGGCACGATTTTCGTGGAAAAGTTTGCGTCCGTTTTTCGCGTGAAGTTTGATTCGTTGTTGTTTTAATTAAACTTTCCACTTTCCGCTTTGTTGCGTTCTCGCGCTCGTTTCAGACTGCTTCCAGTGAAAGAAAACTTCCTGTGCCGGCAGGTGTTCAAGGTAGGTGTCAATAAGCTAATTTCGCATGTAGCATTTTTAAGTGAACGGATCAGAAGGCGGGAGATGAGAAGTTGGGGAGATCTCAAACCGACCTAAATCGATTGTTGTTCGGGTAAACGATTCCACCAGATTTTTGGTGGAATTTGGCTCATCTATTTAAATGGGTTTAAAAATAAATGTGCATTCAAGGGATTAAATTTTCACGTCCAAAGAACCAAAGAGTCCCCTAGAGCTTCGGTTATGATTACCCTCCAGGAAACCCATGTTTATCTACACCAGCAACTAGATCCAAAGCATCAAAACCATTAGCATTTAGTGACCTAATTAGGGCGTAACGATCCTTTGCCTGCTAATTGCGATAACAGTAATCCCGATTTACACAAAATCGCACCAAAAAAATCCTGCCTCGCACCAAACTAGGAAGAGAATCACGTAGATGTAAAAATCGGACCCTTCGGCAATAACAATAGCAACATTTACTCGCGATAATCCAAACTCTAGCCACAGTTAGCTCATACCACCCACCCGCTGGAGAATGCCAACCTCAATTCAGCTCCCTTTTCCTGTGAGATTTACGTGAGTTATGTTATCAATTCAGCTACATCGATGCTTGATTGTGTGCCGTTAAAAGTAATCGAGTGCATTAGTTCCTCCAAAAACCGCAACTTCCACCATATTAATGCCACTAGTCCGGGAGCTTTTTTGTTGTTGCTCGCCTTTCTAAATGATGATTTATGCTGCGTGCACTGATTTATGCCTGCGAAGGGCATGGATGGTTGTGTGCGTTGGGAAGCAAAGCTGAAACTTTAAATGCCTGACTCGATTCATTCAGTCAGTCATTGTGTCAGGCAGTCAGTCAGAACTCATTCCTGTCATTTTAGACCTTTTCAAAAAGAACAAGGAATGAAAATCAGGCCAACTGTGAGCAGTGGTGGTTGAAAGAAAAAGTTACGTCTTTGGAAGGGATTGTACAGGGCGGATGGCGACGGGACATTCTGGTTTGTTTGACCGTGTCCTTCGTTGGTTCCGTTTCGCTACCGACTGTATCGTTTTCCCCAAGTCGTGGCAGAGCCACGAGGATACATGTTACGCTAATTCTGAAGAAACTGTCTTGATGTCCGTACACGCTCGAGGCCGGCAAAAGTATGCTCCATTCAGGTGCCGATGGTTAGTTAACCCTTAAATGATCAGTAACTGACCCAATACCTGGAATATTTTTAAAAACATTAAGCGAAGAGTTATTGGAAGTCGAAGCGCTTTGAAAGCACACGAAGGGTTTATCTGTAAACTGTCCCTAACAACAAACTACCCTGACAAAAATGTTCGTCCCAAAGCTTGCCATACCAAAACTTTACCCACAGTTTCGCTGGTCCAACTTTCTTCGACCGTTCGAAAATTCTTCAAAATTGTTCACCAACACGTGCTGGTTTGCAATATTCCGGCGCAATTTTTCGCAACAACAACAGCAACTAAAGCAACCTTTTCGACAAGGGCGCACCGAGCTGATCGGAGCTGATCCGTAAACTGCACCGCAAAACTACACCCCTGAACATCCTTCTTTCCATTGCAAAAACTGCTTCAAAGAGCGCGCCTTCTTCTAGCAAAGTACGAACGACTGAAACAATTTTACACCCCCCCCCCCCCACCTTCCATCCCAACGAAAGAGGAAAATTGTTCGGTGAAAAACTTCTCCAAGCTCCCTGTTCGTCACCATTAACTTTTGGGTCCGGACCTGGGTTGGCTGGGTGAAGATAGTGGTTGTCTGGTGAGGCTCAAAAACCCACCATAACGAAAGCCAACACTAAAGGTTTGGCAGTGGGATTTTGTGGGTTTTTGCTGTCTGTGAGCGGGAGCCATTCCTTGCGTTGCTGTACAGGGTAATGGGGTTTGGGTGTACATTGAAATGGAAATTAATCTACTGAATGTTTTGAATCTGCACCAAAGAAAAGAGTGGAGCAATAGTTTGTGTAGCGGAGGAAATAAAACGGCAGAAGCATCAGTCGTAATCGGCTTTTCGAATGTTTCTCAGATTTATCCCTTTTCGTCTTACCGTTTCTCTGTCTTTGTGTATGTGTGTTTTGCTGATTCAAATACTGTCTCTCTTGGTTGTAACTTTCCCTAATCACACTGTTGTTTATCCACCAAATGCAACCGCTTTTCACTTGCTCACTCAAATATTTTGCCACTGCATCCTTTTTGTTCTTGTTTTTTCCTCTTTTATTGTTCTCTGTTTTGAAATTTCGTTTTATTTTATCATCTTTCTTATTTTATACTTGTTTTCGTTAGTGTTTAGAATTTCAATTATTTAGTTTTCTTCTTCACTCTTTGTATTAGACAGTTTAACCTATTGTTCTTTTGCTTTTTTTTTCTTTTGTTACCTTTTTTTGTTCATTATTTCTTTTCTAAATTTTGCATTAACGCTTTTGTTCCTTTTAATCACTCTCTTCTTTTTATACATATCCTACTTGACCAGTTTCATCTCACACGCTAAGCAACAAATAATAATATCACCCCTCTCTTCTCTTTTTTTAAATCTCTCTGTCCCTGCACAACTTGTTTGTATGCTGCAACACTGACCGTGTAATAACCGTAAAATGCTTCAACAAATAAAATATAAAAACAAAACAATAACTAAATCCAACTAAAAACACCGCCAACTCGCTATACAAATCGCCAAACACCTAAAAACCACATCAACACCGGCTCCTTCCGTGTGGGTTGAAATGTGTCACATTGTACTGCGTAAAAAAACAAAAAACAAACAAACAAACAAACAACAAAACTTTCAAATACTCTAATAAAAATCAACACCTTTCGACATGGGGGGAGTTTGTTTTGCAAACTCTGCCAACATTGCAACACCAAAAACGAAACGTCGAAAACGTCAACCAACGAAAACAACACCCAAACAACATACCCAAATCAAATCCAACCTCCCATTTCCATCTCCTCCTTCGCCCCGGTACGAGCGAATTCTCTAGGAAGGGAAAATAGACGAAGAAGTGAGTACCATCAGCCTCTTGCTCGCGATGACAGCAAATGCAATGCAACTAGAGGCTGCTTTACGATCTGTGCTGCTCTACCTCTCTACTTCTTTACTCTTTCTCAGTTTCTCGTTAGCATTTCGGTTCGTTTGTTTACTGGTTGTGAGTGTGTGTGTTCTGTATCTTAGCAGTAACGAGTTGTTTGTGGTTTTTCTTACCCCAAATTGCCAAAATACAGCTGTGCGATTGTTCGATTGTTTCACTGTGTTTTGCTGTGTTTGATACTGTACCGGGGGGACGAGTTTCTCGCTTTCGCGTCAATCGGTAGCCGGAAAAAGGCAATGAAAAATCATTCATATTGTTTTAGCGTTTGTATGGTACCACAAAAAAGGGATTCTTTTTTTCATACTTTTTGAAAGCTGTTTGTGAATTGTTTGAATTGTTTCGGTGAATTGCACCATTTTCATTCGCGTTTTTTTTTCCTTCCGGTTTTCCACTGAAAATTGCATTGATATTTTAACGCTCACGTGAACGTTTCCCATATGTTCGTTCGTTCATATGTTGACTCTTTTTTACGCTGCAGCGTCCCATTTTTGTAGTAGCTTTTGTGCTTTTAGTTTTTCTTTTTTGCTACCGGATAGGAATTTCATGCTCACCTCGCTGAAAAACAGAGGACAGGAATGAAAATTGGTGAAAATGGAATCAATTGTGAATGCCACAGTGGATAATGACAACCGCGTTTGCGGTGCGGTTACCGGTTTAGCACAGGTGCTATAAACGAACACCCTTTTTGGAACATTTTTGTGCTTTTTCTTTATTTTGGTATTTTTTCCCCCGGTTCCTTGTTAATAACCTGCATTTGTAGCAGGGTGCAGGTGTGACCATAAATAAATTCGACATTCGTTTGCCATTTAATTACGATTTTATGAGATGAGTTGCTGTGATAGCACAACGGCGAAGATAATAAATCGTATGGTCTGTGTTTCTGTTTTTTGGTACACTACTGTCCTGCTACTCTTTTTTCGCGCACACACGTACACTGCAGAACAGACTGTAGACTGTCAGAGTTCGTACCGGACGTAATTAAACAGTCGGTTAAATTAAGCCTTAAACATTAAGCATGAAAGTTAATTTGCATGAGTAGTTCACATAGACTTCCTTAAAGTTGCATGCTAGAGGTTAAAATAGTTCCTTGTCCTATCAATGATTCTCACACTTTAGTAGGTTATTTCCCTTATAAATTATCACTTTTCACAATCACCTAGTCAGCACATGAAATCATGCATTGAGATATGATCCTAAATACAAATTACAGAGCCAAAATCAATATCCAGCGCCTAAAGTTATGCAAAATACATAACGTTGTTAGCTTATTAAAGAGATGTTAGCCTACTAAAACTACTTTAGTCTTCATTTTGAAAGGTTCTAAATGGTAAATATATGGCATAACCTTCATGTGACATCCTTTCTTATATAAACATGGTTACATCATACAAACAATCGTATTTTATTCCATTCCTTCACGACTTCAATCTCCTTTAGGTCAAACACCAATATGCTGATGCAACTTGTAGCAAAAGCACACCGCTCCCTTAAGACAAATAACAATCCGTACTGCAGCATACCAAACGTATCTATATGTCGTACCTTTGTCACATACAATCTTTTAATAACACTCCTCCAGCATGCGACTCGGGCCGGACATCTTTCCGGTACACCAATGCGGTGGTGTCCGTTGCGCTGTCATTCTCACTACCTGAGCGTGTAACACACGTGCGCCCCAACAACCCCATACTCTCATAAAACACAGATTATGTGTCGGTGTGCTCCTATTCCCTGTGCGAACGATGTGTGTTGTCTGCATGCGAGTTGATAAGAAGCGAAAGGTGTTACATCGTTTCTTCGCCACTTTCCATCCCATCGCAATCGATCACGCATCACCTGACTTGCTCCACTGTGAGCTTCATTTGGCAGACCGACAGGCATGCACGTGCCAGATAGCTTAAATCAATACGCTCACAAGAGCAGCTCGCTTTCGTAACTCTACCAAACGGCTCGGATGAAAATGGAATAAATGGTCCAAAAATCACTCGAAAGGCTTATGTTTAAACTGGAGTTTGTTAGCCACGCTACATAAGGTTTTATTTTCACTGCAAGAGCCATTTGATAAGCATCCAAAGAGCCATGCTGGATACAAATTTGCTCACTTTATCGCACAGAAAACAAGATTGCTGTGTGGAGTAAAATTTCGCCAACTCACTTACGCCAACCAAACTTTACTGGTAGTACCATCATCACAAATAACCCTCCTTGTTAAGCCCCTGGAAAAAAGCTTTTGTCCATTCAATGCTGTCTCGTTGGAGCATCATCAGCAGTGCTGCACCGAGTCGCAGCAGCGTCCACAACACATGCCAGCCGGCGTCCCTAACTCACATAAGCAGCTCATATCTCTGATCTCTCGTTAGAATGCCCCCGAAACGATTATTATGCACTGAACCATACGCTCGTAAGACGGCGTAAGAAACCCGGCCGTGGTTTGGCTTGCGAAGAGAGCGCCGTCCCACAACAAAGTCGTGGGATGGTGGCGAGAAAAAATAAAGCAAAGGATATGCTGTATGGCATTGTTTCTTTCGAGCGAATGTGTGCCATTCAAGGACGCCTAGAAGAGGACGCCTTCCAGGAAATGCCAATGTAATGATGAGAGTGCATAAAAAAACCGCTCCACCGTGCGTCCATCGGGAACGGAACTTCAGCAATCGGCTCGGTATCACCATTAAGATGATTATTTTACTGTCCTCACACGAAAGTACGCTTCCTGCAGTTGGCCTGCAGCCCAGCGTGCCCAACCAGACGGAAAGCTAAGCCAGGCTCGCCCATTGTGCGAGTGTTCTTGTGAACCTTACTTCATCGTTATGAATTCTTTGTAGTCTAGCGATCTAGCGCAGTGACATACGATTGCCGTCCACGCTTTTGATTGGTTAATATTTTTCCACATAAAAGATGGTCCCAAGAGAGTCCTTCACAAGTTACTTAGAAGTTTTTTTAGTGGGGATCTTTATTTCTATGAATTTTACCTTTTTTATGTAAAATATGCTATATATATATATACGTTTATGTTTAGGAATCGAGCCGTTATTCCAATGAAAATAAGCATAACTTGTAATGATAATTGCATAGTTTAAGGCGTCTCATGTCTTTTGCACTTGGTACGCCTAAATGTATGCAATAAATCTTTCGTTTTATGATATTTTCCTTTTCGTAACCAAAAAGCAGTGTTCATTTATCGTGTTATCATACAACTTCTCCTCATTACATTGCATAAACTCATTATTATTAATTATTATTAAAATGTATCAGTACTTCTACGTATCTGCTGTCAATTCTGTACCTCAACTTCGTAGTTAATATAGATTTATCTGGAGTTTATTATACATTGCCGCTGGTAATTGGTGTCTACAGGTAGCCACTCTTCGTAACATCTGTACTTTCATGCATCCGATGTCGGATATATCATTTCTATATTTGTTTGTTAAAGTTTTTCCCATATCATAATGAAACTATACATTTTCCAAGTAGCTTTGGCTGATCGTTTGTTTGATGAAATACAATTTCTGGCGTTTGTTTCTTACTTTCAAGAACATACTATAGCATCGTTGATGAGCTGTACATGTTTTGCAGTAGAGTTGTGTTTGTTACATTATGGTTGGTTTGTTTCAGGTTTACGCAAATGTTGAAAGACAAAAACAATGCAGCTCTTATGTGTACTGTTTGCCATGCTTTTTCCCATTTTCTGCGAAGCAATGTGTTGAAGAACATTTACTTATTTGTGCCGGTGTTTTTATTTTTTTTTCTTTTACATTATAAACCTGACAGGGTGCGGCTAAGCTAACGAAAGAAGACATCGAAAAAGTGTTTTCACTCTACGACAGAGTAAGAAACGAGCAGTGGATCATTTGTAATATGGTATCATTAATGCGAATCTTTTCTATTCTTACTTTCCCATCAAACAGGACAATAATGGATCGATCGAGAACGAAGAGCTGCGCGGTTTCCTGAAGGATCTGCTCGAGCTAGTAAAGAAGGTTCGTCGCTTATGGCACCTTGCCCGCATGGCATATTTTCTCACCTATCTTCTCCCCCTTTGCTTACGCCCGCCCCACACCAAAATAGGACTACGACGCCCAGGATCTGATCGAGTTCGAGGAAACGATCCTGCGCGGCGTCGGCTACGACAAGGATGGCAAAATTTCGCGCAAAGAGCTGACGATGATTCTGCTGGCGCTCGCCAAACTGCCGCCGGACGATGACCAGTAATTAATGGCGTCGGCGGTCTGCATCGAGACTACTAGTAGCAGCCAGCCCTGTAGTAGTAGTGGTAGCAGCAGCCAGGACCCGATCACCAAGGACCTCTTTCCGCCCATCGCGAGCGTGCAGGACGGCATCCGGGATCTGTATCGTAAGTTTCGGCGAAAGATTCACAAAAAAGAGTAGCGCGGGTAGCACCGGGGGAAAGGCAGCAGCGAGAACCTTGCACCTTGCGTACTAGCAGCAAACAAAGCACCACAAAAGGGCAGGGCAGCTAAGGGCAGCTTTCTTAGTGTGAGCGTGTTGTTCATTCTTTTTTGCGTAGTGCTTTCGTAAACAGACTAGCAAACGATGCATCATCCCCTCATTCGTCCTCCGCATCCCCGATGGAGAGCGAAAACAGAGGGCCCGTAGTGAGAGTTATTAAAATTAAAAAAAAACACCAGAAAACAATTTAACACACACACAAACACACACAAAAGGAAAGGAAGTTGATGAACAGAAAATGGTTAATAGAACGGTTAGAAGCAGCCAGCGGGCTATGCGACACTTAAACAACGCCGTCTCAAACGAAAGACTCGTACAATTAGGAAAGCTTATGAAGAAGCGGCACGGTAACACGGTGCGTGGCAGGAAATGTTAACGTGTACTCACTCCGTCTTGGGGGGGAAGAAGAGCGAAACAGTCTGCGATCGGAACATTATACACACAGAGATTTAACAAGCATATCTACATTCGCAAAAGCGCAAACTCTACCGCAACAACCACTTATCTTCCTCGTCCTTCTTATCGATCTATTTGAAACATATTATCTAGCTGTGTACTGAAACTGTTTAACTCCGTTTGTGCACCTCTCCTCTCCTGCTATGGTCGTGTTTAATGCGCTTTTCTTGTGAAGCTTGAATTTTATTAGCCTCAGAGAATCTGCTCAAAACAAGGATACCTAAATTGGTAAAGAAAACGAAGGGTTAAAGGTGTGATTAAGTTGAATGAAACAAACCCGACTCTCACATATACGTACAAAGAGCTAATGTTAGGAAGAAGAGCAGAACAATAGCAACATCTCTCAGGCATAGGCCACAAGTTGGTGCAACACCTCCTGCAGCCACTGTACGTAATGACTTTCGAGTGATAGAATTCGCTGAATGGCCTAAAACAGGATACGGAGGGTTCGTGGTACAACAAAACATGAGAAACGAAATTTGCTCAGTACTTGGAGCCGAACCGACTTTTAACAAAACCCTTAACCATGCCGTGCCAAAAAGCGGTTCCCAAATTCGATCCAGACCAAACGAAATGGAACAAAAGTAGCCAGAAAGGATGTAAAGCACGTGCCGGTTGGATGCGCGCTTATCGATTGTTTGTGCGCAAGCCGCGTTTGTGACGAATGTTATGAAGTACGGAAAACTAGCATGATAGTTAGGAGAAGCTTATGAAAACTAGCTGCAAGGCCGGTTGACCGTTTGTTGATGTATTTGATGTGTGATGTGTCTATTGGATGAAGAAAATTGTACCCCCATGTTATGCCTTCCAGTGGAAAAGTTCAAAAACGCTCCGGGTTGGTTTTCCTTCAATGTTTTGTATTTCCCCTTTCCCCGCCACTCGCGACCGCCTAGCTAGAGCGAAACAGCATGTGCATGACGTTATCAATGTGCCGGCTTGTAAACCCCTTGTTACTTGTTCCCTTGTTGATGTGGAGAAAGATGTTGTTGATTCCGCTGTCCTGTCTACTAACTATAATACTAAAATGAAGCAAAACCAAGAATGGAAGAGTTGTTAATGTTGGACAAGTGAGAAGCGTACGAACGAAACGGTGCAGCAGAAAGGTTTTTATCCTACTTAAACCCAAAAAACATGAATATTAACGCTAAATCTTTCACTATCTATATCTAAATGTTTCCTTAAAAAAACAAAACAAAAATCGAACCCTTATCGATGTACCTACCCAAGACATCGTCTAACAACTTTAATGCTACTCACATTCTTCACGCTGCTGCTGATCGTTATCGTTATCTTATAAAACGTTGGGCGGGAATAGGAAAGTTTATGAAAAAAAACTAGGAAGAAAAGTCCATTTCTCCTTCCATCCCCCGTGTGTCCCCTGTTCAATCCATACCAGTTGTTTCTACTGTTGTTGTGAGCATTGATTGGAACTGGAATTTGCTTTGCTTGGTAACAACAAATGGTAACCAATCCTAGGAGAAGGTTGTAATATCCGGCCATAGCTTACAGACAAAAAAAAGCATTCAGTGGAAGAACGAGAAAAGTCTAATAAGAATCTTTTAATTGGCTTCAGTTTTTTCACACAAACACAATTAACAATCAATCTGTTCATTAGCGTTGAACTGTTTGTATCTTCAGGTGGTACGTATGCGTTCTTCGCTAACGACAAACAACACCAGTATGTAATGACACACAGAAACACACTTTAAACACTATACACATTAGCAGAGCGAAACACTAACAGGCAACAACCCGTTCCCGTGGGGCGTTGGGCGGTACTGCTAGAACGATTGAAAAACAGAAAACATATGCCTTTTTGTTATTAATTAGACTCCAGCGCAGCGCCAGATTTTTACTCGCACTATAGTGCAAAGTGCAAAACGATATTACTGTTAAATGATAAAAATAAAAACGAAATAAAACACGTAACAAACCAAAAAAAAGGGTTGCATTTGGAAAGTTACTTCATTTTACGCGATGACATCAGGCCAGAATGCCAATAGTTTCCAAAAAAAAAAAGAACGTCTTTCTGTAACGTATTTCCTTGCTTCGGTTTCAAATTGCAACGTGCTAATTTGAAAAGCTCGCGCAAAGCTTCAGCCGAAGCCTACTTCATTCACCCGTCACTAGATGGCGCTCGATGTTAGTTTGTCGGCAAAAGGATTGCTTCCGCGATAGGAGATGTCCTTGCGCAGAAGGAAATGTATTCTTAATTAAATCCACGAATGCATGTAATGAGGAGAAACAAAATATCTCAAGGGTGAAACGTTTTTATTCGGAAAACAAATGCATCACTATTTCACTATTTTTTTTTCAATTTCCTGGCACATAATTTGTTTCAGTAGATCATTTTTTATTTATAATTCTTTATTAAACGTTATAATTCTTTTGCGATCAAAACGGAATACGGGAACATTATGTAAAAAAGCTGCTTAGTAAATTATCCAAACAGCGATTCACAATTAACCAGCCCTTGTTTCAGTTGATGTTTCTCGTGTTCCGTTTCAATCTTACTAGCGTCAGGTACCAAAAACTCATCCTTCCTTTCTAAAAGACAATATAAGAGAGGACAAATATTTTAAATCTTGTGCATTTTATTCCAAAAAGTATGAAGCTTAAGCCATTTTTTCCTTTCTTTCTTCATGGTACGGATTTATGCAAAAGGACATTCTAGCATCGTTTGACGCGTACAGCCAACATATCGCCAGCGCACACAACAAAACAAGGGTAGGTGGGGTGAGAATAAAAGAAAAAAAAGCACACACTCATGCAACCAAACACGCACGCACGCACACACACATGCACAGGTAAACATACCCAGTTTTGGCACGCAATCCTCTCAGCCACCAACACACGGAGCACGGATGAGATGGCAACCGCAGCCTACTCTGCTCGGTGCAGAAAGCGTCATGCGCAGAACGCGCGCTTCAGTCGCTGCCACAGTGCCCTGTGCGTGTGTTTTTTCGATTCGCCTTGAAGGAAAGCCTCGGAACAGAGAGTTACTACCCGAATGGCTTATTTGCAGGCATAGTGTAGATGTGAAATATGCACGTGAGAGGAAGTGCAGCACCTGATGGGTTTGGCCTGATGGTAGGGAGAAACAGGAAGGGAACTTAGCGTCCTCGGCACGTCGAGGATGACGTCAGGGAGGCGCAGGCGCATTGCAAGGCTTCGGAGCGGTACGAATGACGGAGCCAACACAGCTCAGCTGGAGAAGTGGCCGAAACACATAATTTGATTTATTGCTCGTTTTTTTAAAGAGCTAATGTTTTTTGTTTGTTTCAATTTGTGCAATAAATACAATTTTAAGCTATAATTGTAGGCAGCACCATGATTCTTCTTATTATCTCTCTTGTCAAACTACTTAAATATAATACTAACAAAATTTTAAAACTTGTCTTCAAACAATATATAGATTATAAAAATATATATGTTTACATTCCATTCCGAAAGTTCAAGCTTTCTTAAACCATGTATATTAAGTAGAACCCAAATAACAATATATTTTAAAACAATTAAATTTAAAGCAAATGGTTCAATTGCAATTACTTGTACAGGTTGAATCAGTTTAGGGAAAAAATCCGTTTTATATATTTAATTAATTTTTTGAAATTCAATCTTACATCTTACACAGTCATATTTCACAACACTTTGTCACCTGTAATCATCGCTCTTTAACAGCTTATCAAAAGCCACCCAGGTTAAGCAATACGACAAAGACATTGCTCCTGAATAAAAAAAGCCACCTAGGAGCAAACCCCAGTTTTTTGGACCCAAAGACACCCTCACATGCGACCCTCGGCACCATTCTGCTTGCTCAATCTCTCGATACCCGCCGTTGCTCGTTGTGTCTGCGCACGAGCCACCTTGCGCACTGCGCACTGCGCAACGACAGCCATGCGTTTGTGTTGCAGTGACGCGTAGGGAAAGCGGTAAAACACAGCACAACAAAAAGAAAAACGTGCCACCCCTACCACAGCTAGATAGGAATGGCTGTTTCATCCCTTGGTACGGAGAATGTAAGAGGGAGTTGTTAACTTGCTGATTTAATTTTATTTAATTTTGATTTTTTTTTAAATAAGATAAATTGTATTCTTACTTGCTTGATCTTAGAAAGGCAGGATCGGGATGAATTTTAAGTCTCTCATGTCGCAAGAACAAACTAGTTTTTTTGCTGCTTTGCGTACGAGAACTTGATCAACAGCTTACGCTGTATGGAGGAAAGGTGAATAAAATGTTCCATAAAGTAGGGGACCAACAAAGGGCACTATTCATCGTAACGATCAGCGCAACCCTAAGCGTGTGCGTGTTGAATTGCCCTGATACGCGGAGCGATTGTCCCGAAGTGTGGCTTAAACCAGGGTCGACATCCCTTCGAGGAAGCCGTATAGCGCTGTATTCAACGCGAACCGAGGGACGGTAAAAAGGGAGCTGAGGAAACCAAACTCGTCCAGATGGCTCGAGGTTTAAGCCAACAAAACTAAGCTACGAGGTGCAAAAGTAGGAGAGGCGGGACACATTTAAGCTGGATCATGTGAGTCATAGCTCATGAAACAAATCACGTTTATCAAAGTGAGTGAAATAACATTCACTGTTTTTAGGACAATTATTTTAAGCTAACCGCCTTAATGTATGCAACTGTTGTTACATTTTTGTATTAAAAAGCGCTTAGCCCATCAAGTCCGAATATATTTATATCAAATTGAAAGTAAATAAACATTCAGAATAAATTAAAGAAATAACATCGCTTAGGGGGAAATCATCGGAGTTTCCTTTACTATGAATGGATTTTTATATCCTTTAACCCTTGGCGGCCAAATATATTACGCCTAAACTTAGGCAATGTAACCAAAATGTACTTAATAGTGCCCTTTTTGTCACATTTTAGACTTGTACAGATGAAAACGAAAAAATTGTTTTTAATCAAATCTCAATCTAGATTAAATATGACCAATTCATGTCCAGCCATCGCTAAACTCCTAACTTAAGCGCTCCTTACTATCACAAAAACCAAATGTTGGGGTTGTTGCTACGACCTTCCATACACGCAAAAACACAATGCCAAAAGGGGTTGGAAAAACCAAGCCAAACACACTGAGCTGAGTCCGTACTGCCGTAGACCGCGAGCGCATTTATCGATCGAAGAAAACTGTCCCTCCGCAGCAAACCCGGTAGGTTGAACAAACGCTCAGCCGAACCGTACGTACAACATGGCACAACGGCACAGAAGCCGGGCGAAGAGCGGGCTGAGAGAAACAGCTGCAGCAGACTGCTTCGATTATGCTTAGCCATGGGAACAACAACTAGGGGGGAGAAAGTGAACATGCCAGGCTAGATTTGTGCGTGTGCATGTCTCGGCCGTGCCTTTGTTGGCACCCTTCGTCATTTTGCGTACCATCCGTACCGGGTGCGCATGTGCCGGGGTGCCGCTTGGCCAAGAAGCAAACAGACGACACGCGGGGCGAAAGCGCACTCGTTGTGGAATTGTTTTGAGGAAAAGCGCAATTTAAAAACACTTTAACAACTGGAGACCAGGAGTGAAATAACCAACTTTACTTCGAATCGATACCTTCAGCCTCGGAGCACCCACAATTTAAAGCTTCTCGCAACCGGCTTGCGCAAATTACGCGTGCGAGAGGAAGAGAGCGAGAAAGAGGAGAAGGGAGAGACGGTCTTAAAAAAACGCACCCCAAAATCCACACAATACGCAAACGGCGCCTCAAGCGAGTGGTTAAGCAACCTGCGAGAAAAAGGATTCTCACTCTCTCACTCTCTCTCGCACACGCTTTCTCACGCTCTCTGTTTCACCGCTCTGCTTTCGTCCTTGCTGCTGCTGCTGCTGCTGAAATAGGGGAAAATCTAGTCAGCTGAGCGGTTCGGGCTAGTGCGACTACGACCAGGACGCGTCTCCTGTTCCATCCAGTCAGCAGTGTGTGTGAGGCGCTTTCATCGACAGGACACCCCGTCGCACTTAGAGCGGTGCGCCCGGAAGTTGGTGTGATTGCCCACCCTCCAATTTTGTGGGCTGTGTGAAGGTGTGCGTGTGAGTGTATCTAATCTCGTGAGTTGGCGCAAGTGGCAAACAGTGGTGTGCTGCGTGACAAGCGACGGCAGCCTTCCTAAGTTGGTCGTGTCGTGCTGGCAAAAGTATCGATTTTTTCGACTCTAGCGAGCTTTCCGGATGTTGAAACTAAAGTGCGCTTTTCACTGAGCTGTGTGTGTGTGTGTGTGTCTTTCGTTTGACGTAAAGTTGCTCTTTCCTTCGGGAAGAAACGACTAATTTTCATCGGGTCCGCGTGTACAATGACAACAACGTCGTCGTCCGCCGGCGGCGGCCCGCCGGAAGTGCGAAGCAGCCGGATCAGCCAGAAGCAGCGCACCCCGAGCGACGGCACCGACTCATCGTCGTGCAGTGCCCGCGAACCATGGATTTCCACCAACAAGATCCTCAACAGCAGCCTGTGCGGCCGGCGCATCAACAGCCGCAACCCGAACTTTGACTACGACGAGACGAAGCTGCTGATCGCACTGTGGGGCGATCCGGTGGTGCAGAAAACGCTCATCACCACGCACAAGAAGCATCCGGTGATTGCCGAGCTGGCGCGCAAGATGCGAGCCCACGGGTACAACCGGTCGACGGAGGAGATTAACACGCGCATCAAAAATCTGAAATGCTTTTACAACCGCATCAAGAAGGATATGGCGGCGGGCATTATCAACCAGACGACGTGGCGCCATTACGCCGAGATGGATGAAATCATCAGCCGGCCGGTGTTTGGCAATAATGCGGCACGGTTGCAGGTACAGCAGCAGCAGCAGCAGCAAACGAATCAGTCGGAGTCGGAGGAGCAGGGAAGAAATGAGCAGGAGGAAGGTGGAAAGGACGAGGTGCATCAGTTGCCGGTGAAGCTGGAGCTGATGAGCGACGACGATGATGAGTACGAGCCGACCGAGATACGGGCGGAAGATCTGCTTACCATCGATGCGAAGTTTCCGGACGACTCGCCAGCACCGACACCGAGCCAGCGGTCGATGCGAAGAAGCAGGGGTAGTGCCGTCGGTGGTGGCAGTAAGAATGGGAAGAATGCCACCAACGGACGAGCCGCCGAACGGAAGCAAACGGAGGATGAAGATGAGGACGACGATGAGGACGACGATGACGAGGAGGAAGAGGACGATGACGAAGGTAGCGACTTTGATGTGGAAAAGTAAGTCCCTTACTCCCTCAGCAGAGGTCTACTAGGATCGTTAACCTTACTTTTCTTCTTTACAGTGAATTCAACGATGGCTTGGATGAGTTGCTCCAGAAAGCGCAGGCCACCAAGACCAACACCATGGGGAAACCGGCCGGCCCGAAACCTGCTACCAATGAGAGCGGGTTGGTGATAAAGACAATTACCTCCGGCAATGGTACCACAATTACGGCAACGGGCGGCACCTCCACGAGCATACCGACGGCCGGGAAGATATCCGTAGTGCCGACGAATCTACTGATGAAGCAACCGACGGCAGCATCGGTCGCGTCCAGCATGGCCACCCCGATACAGATCTACACCCAGCCGACGATGAGCCTCGGGAAGGGCGTTGCGTCTGCCGTGCCGGGCACGGTGGGAGCTTCCGCCGGCGGCGGTGGTGCTGGCGGCGTTCCGGGAGCACCAATGAAGCTGCTCCTAGTGAACACCGTGGGCAAGGATGGCAAAACGCAGCAAATACTGACGCCCGCCTCGGAAGCGACGGCCGCCGGCATGCCCAAGCTGCTGCCCGCCGCGATGCCTCACACCAAGCTGCCGCTCTCGGTCACCGGCCAGTCCCCGATCGTCACCATACCGACCATGAATGTGCCCGGCAAGGTGGGCCTCGAGCAGCACAAACCGAGCGCGACCGGCGGGCGTTCGGCGTCCGGCGGCCAGTCGGCCGGTTTCCGCACCCTGCTCACCCAGCTCGTTACGATACAGCGCGAAAATCTGGCACTCAACCAGGAGCGGCTCGCGCTGGAGAAGGAGCGGCTCGAGTTCGAGAAGCAGTTCGGTGGCTCGCTGGTCGGCATGGTGCGCAACATGAGCACGTTCTTTGCCGGCATGCTGCAGCAGCAGCGCAAGGAGCAGCACCAGGTGAAGGATTCCGGCCAGCGCCCGGTGGCACCACCGGCGGACAGCAAATCCCCGGTCGAGCAGGGAAGAAAAAGCCCGGACGGCAGCAAATCCCCACCGATCGGGGAGAAAGAACTGGAAGCCGTTCCCACCACCGCTGCTGCTGCTGCTGCTGCTGCTGGTGGTGCTTCGTTGGAGTTGAGTGAAATTTCATCCTCTCCTTCCTCGTCCGCTTCTACATCGCGGGTTGCATCGCCCACATCCACCACGAAGGTGTCGGCTGGGGAGAATGAAAAGGAAGCGAAGGATGCGAGTGGTACGAAACGGCCTGCCGAACCGTCCTCTTCCTCGCCACCGGAAGATTCTACCGTCGTGCCGGCCGCATCCACCGGGAAGGCGACATCCACGTCGGACGTGACGCTGCCCAAGAAGCGCCGCATGATGACACGCAACTCAGCGCAGCACAACACAGCGCACCCTGCCGGAGACGCTAACCACGGAGCTGCGGACGACGATCCGCTCAAGACGGAAATCATCAGCGATGCGGACGAGCAGTGAACGCGATGCGCCATACGTTTAAAGTTTTCTGTTCCTTTCTTTTTCGTTCGTTTTTTCTCGAGTGCTTACTTTAAGACCACTTCGATGCTTCGATTGCTTCGTTACAATTCCATTCTATTTATCGCTTGGTATAGGTTTTTTATATAAACCCTATTGAATTATGTTCGTTCAGGCACACTGCACGATTACCAGCTCTCGGGCTGGGAAAAAAAGACACTGTAAGATCTAAAAAGAGATGAAATACATTCCACGCAAAACCCTGCGAAGTGTGTGTGCAGGACAGTTTCTAGTAACAATTCTGGTACACATTGTTCATCAGCTCCATATCACGTATCTCCATGATGTCCGTCTTCAGCCGCTGCTTGATGATTTCGCGCAGTATGTCGCCCCGGTCCTTCTCGTCGTGGATGCCCATCCGGTACAGGGTCTGCTCGTCCGTGATGCGCAACAGTGCCCGGCCCGTTATTTCATGCTAGCCACACCGGGAGGAAGGAAAAAAGGAACAGCATTCACTATGAAAGATTGGGCGAGACATGGCGTAAACTAAGCTTACCCGCTGGAACAGCTCCTGATACTTGACGCACCGTTCGTTGCAGTGCCGCCAGAGCCACTTGAGCGTATCGGCCACCGTCCACATGTACACCGGTTTGGGGCGGGCCATCTTTAGCTGCAAATAATGAAGCGTTTGAGGTGATGCGTACACCGTTCCCTTGTTGCTGGTTGCTGGTGCTTACCTTCATCGGAGCCGTCTCCTGTGTTTTGTGCATCAACACCGTTTCCTCGACCATTTTCCAGTCCTTTTGGGGCACCGTTTAGCTTTTGTTCAGGGCGTTTTGGGAGCTACGGGAAGAAGAAGGTAAACAAATCCGGACAGCGATTGTAAACAAAGCTCGGGCAAGCTGTCAAACGTTTGGACCTGTGTGAGTAGTACAGGAACCGCGCAACAGAGGGCGCCATTGTGACAGGCTAGGTGGCGTTTCGGAGAACGATTGTTTTTATTGTTCTTAGTGTTTTGGTGTGAAAATTATATATTATTTAGAATAACAAAAGAAAGGTTACGTCAGGTAAAAAAGTTTGGTAGGGGATGTAGAAGAACTAGCAAAAAAAGTGTTACAAAATCTTCCTAGCTTAAACAAGACAGTTCAGTATCAAACAGAGCCTAGAGTGCGTAAGTAAACAAAACAGCAATTAGTCTAGCAACTACTATTTAGAAGAAAAAAACTCAATTTTCTTATTCCTTATTTCAAGAGGTAAGTACCAGTATCAAGAAGAAAGTGCGCAGACCATTGGCTGAAAAGTATTGATCTTTTCAGCTTACCAGTCATGCGATTGCTGCAATTCTTTCGACACTTTCCGATACGAATTACACATGCACATAAACGTACACACGCAAGCCTGCGCCTAATTTAATGTCCCCCCGAGAAGGGTGTGGGGTGAGAGGGTGACGGGAAGGTTGAGTCGCAAGCCGGAGTGACGCAATAAAAACAGGACCCGGAAGGTCCGAAGGCACAAAGGCTACGTCGCGGGACGAGAAGCCTCGTACTACGCAACCACCATCGCACGCACGCGCATGCGTGTCTTGCGTACCCAGTTTACCGACGAGCCGACGAGGGGTTGGAGGGAAAATGCAATGAAAAAACCCACCCTCCCAAACGGCAGCGGCGGCGCAGGAACAGCAATGACCAAACACGCCGCTTCAACGTGGAATCGAACCAGGCGCATTCGACAGTCGTTCGCGTGTACGCATTTACCACGCATCGTCGCTGGCGCCTAAACCGTGCGAGCCTTCTGTGCACACTCTCCCGTGAGTGTATTGCGCTCTCTCTCTCTCTCTCTCTCTCTCTCTCTCTCTCTCTCTCTCTCTCTCTCTCTCGAACCGGAAACGCTTACTAACAAAAGCGAGCAGGGGAACGACAGGACACACGGCCTGCTTCGATATCGATTTTTCCTCGCTCGTTGGCAGCGCCGCGGGATAAAGGCGAGAAAAAACACGCGACCGTGGACAGTAATGTTTCGCGGTCCGCCTAGTCACATTTAGGTACACGTTCCAAGTGATTGTGTCTCAGTGTGTGTGTGTGTGTGTGCGTGTGGATAGGGTGTCCCTAGTTGAATGTCACCAAGGCGGGCCGCCACGATACGGTTGCGTTTGCGAAACACCCTTGGCAGCAGGGCGCGGCGACAGCAAAGCAAGCAAACCCTCCCAGCGGCGTGGCCCAAAATGTGGGTCTCCACGAACAAGGTGCTGATCGGGTCGGTCGGTGGGCTGAAGAAGCCGCACTGCCGCAACCCGAACTTTGACTGCGAGGAGACGAAGCTGCTGATATCGCTGTGGGGCGATCCGCAGGTGCAGCGGACGCTCATCACCACGCACAAGAAGCACCCGGTGATAGCGAAGCTGGCGGAAAAGATGCGCGAGTACGGCTACAACCGCTCCACGGAGGAGATTAACACGCGCATCAAAAATCTGAAGTGCTTCTACAACCGCATCAAGAAGGACCTGGAGACGGGCGTCATTAACGAACCGTCCTGGAAGCACTTCCAGGCGATGGACGAAATACTGACGCGGCCAGTGTTCGGTGGTGCGAATGCGGCTAGCCGGTATCCACCGACACCGGGGGTAGCGGCGAGTGGGTCGTCCGATGCAGCGACGTCATCGGGTGGTCGCATCACCCGCCCACGACTGTCGGCCGGTTCGGTGAGCGGGGCCGAGCTGTCCGAGCTGGATCCGGACCAGATCGAGGTAAAGCTGGAGCTGGTGAGTGACGAGGAGAAGGAGATGCTCCATCCGGAGGACCTGCTGAAGAACGCGGAACAGGTCGAGCTGAAGGAACCGAACCTGCTAATACCGAAGGACGAACCGATGGAGGAGGAGGAGGTGGACGATCCAAACGATCCGGACTTTGAGGACGAGGGCGGAAGCGAAACGGACGACGAAAGTTCCGGCATGGACGAGGCGGATGAGAGGTACGGTGGCCGTTTTCTTTCTTAATACCATTAACGTTTATGTCCTTTTTGGTCGCGACAGAGGAACCTATTGGCGCCTTTCGCAGACAGAACGGGAAGGCGCCAACTGAACCGTTCAGTATTTGATTAGATTTTTATTTCTCATTCAAATGCATTAAACTCAGCGTCCCAATGAAACTTCCTTTTAAAAGGATTTTAATCGGACTACCTACCCCTTTTGTAAAGTGTGTACAGTCCATCCCAAAGCAAAGCAAAGCAAAATGCCCAACTTCCCTTAGCGGGTTCGGCGCTTGCGCACACCCGAGTCTCTTTACCGTAAGCGAGGGCAACCAATGCATTTCCCCTCCGTCTGGCACAACAAACACAACAGCAACCTATAGGAAGGGGAAAACTCACCCCTATTTTGACAGTAGTGGGAGGGGGCGAGAGGGTCGCAAGCACGGTTGCCGGCGCTCTTTGCGTCTGCGCAAAGTAGGCGCGTGTAGTGTCGCACGTGTTAGGTCGGGTGTTCGACTCTGTTTTTGTTATTTTCCCCTCGCACCGCTCGTCAACAGGTGGTTTTCGCATTTCACAAACAGTTCATTTGACTTACACTTTTTTGTCTTCTTACTCTCTTTCATTTTAGCGATCGATCGACACGTTTACGGCGACGGACGAGACGAGCACATAAGCCAAAAAAGACGAACCCAACAGCCGGCGGGAAAAATGTACCGACCACCACGTCCGCGACTGCTAGCGGCACATCCACGAGTACTACCACGAGCACAAGCACCGCAGCCCAACCGAAAGTACCATCAATAAAGATCATCAATTATGCTGGCGGTGGTAGCATAAGTCTGTCCTCCGTTGCCAATGTGGTAAGCGCCGTATCGTCCGGCTCATCGACGGTCAGCATGACGACGCTGGCAGGGAGAACGGATGGTGGCACGACTACCACCACGACCACCACGACCCCAAGCAAGATCTCGCTCGTACCGACCAACTTCCTCCTGAAGCCGCAAGCCGCCTCCAACCTGCAAGGCTTCAAGCAACCGATACAACTGTACACCAAACCGACCGTCTCGATCGCAACCACCAAGCCCACACCCGGCCTGTCGCCGATCGTGTCCGTTAATGCGAGTGGAGCAGGAGGCACCGGAGTCACACCCACCACCACTAACACCGTTTCAGCGGCCGGCGGCACTACTTCCGGCGGTCCGATGAAAGTATTTCTAGTCAACACGCTGGCCAAAGATGGATCCGGCCCCAAGCAACAGCTCATCACACCGACCACGGGCAAGCAGATCTACACCACCTCCACCGGCGTATCACTGCAGGGAACGTCACACGTGTCGGGACTGCCGCAAATCAGCATCCAACCCAAGCAGCTACTAACCAGCACGGCCGGAGGTCCGCCAACAATCACTAGGAAAATCATTCAAACCTCCACGCTTCCCTCACTACGGGCAGCGGTCGCTAGGACAGCAGTGCCGCCACCGAGGTTCGGTGGATTTAAGGCACTGCTGCAGCAGCTCGTGGGCTTGCAACGGGAGAATCTCAGCATCACGAAAACGCGCCTCGTGGCGGAGAAGGAACGGTTCGGGAATGAGCGGTCCGTTGCGAACTCGCTGCTGGATGCGCTCGGGGAGCTCAATGCGCTGCTGACGGAGGTAAACGGTGAGCTGATGCCGCTCGGGAAGGATTCGGACGAGGACGAGGGGGACGACGATGGGTTGATCAAGATTTCGTGCGACAGTCCGGCGTCTAGTCCGGCCCGGAGCGTTAGCAGACAGGAGGACAGCTTGAAGGCGGAGGTGATTAGCGATTCGGAGGAAAGTTAAGGCGAATAAATGATTAGATCTGCTCTGAGAGATTCAAAGTGTGCAAATGCTAAACGAAAGTGTTGTTCAAGTTGTTTTAATCATTTTAATTTGATTACATTCTTCCAGCGACTTCAGAGGACACTTATCGCCACTATATCTAGATAAAATGTATATTGTTTCTCAGGGAAATGGGTTCGATATGAGTTCCTGGAGGCATATGGGTTAGTTAGGATCTCTATGAGTTCTGCATAAGTTCCAGGAATAGAGTGAGTTTAGGATCACATAAAAAATAAGTATGAATTCAGGATTTGTTCTAGGATCGCTATGGATTCAGAGCAGTTCCAGGATCAATACAGATTGAGGATCAACTCTAGAAGTGGGCTAGGTAACGGATCCCAGTTCCAGGAATGGTATGGGCTCAAAGTAGTGATGGGAAATAAGATGCTTTTGTCGGAATCCATTTCCAAAAAGTTCTGGAATCTGTTTCCGGATTCGATTCCGGAATCGGTTTCAGAATTGGTTCCGAAATCGGCTCCGGAATTGGTTCCAGAATCGGCTGGGAGTCGGAATGAATTCTACGATTGATAGCCTCAAAGAATAAAAATTTACTAGTAAATGATCCATTCTCTTGAAGATTCTCGGATTAATTTCTGATTCTCATTGCGGAGCAAATTCCAATTCTGGAGTCAATCCTGATTCCGTTACTGGGGCAAATTGCGATTCGCAGGTCAATTCCGATTCTGGAACCGAGTATGATTCCGGATCCGGTTCCGGAGTCGATTTAGAAATCGGCTGTGGATTCAACTCCGGAGTTAGATCCGAGTAGGTCCAATTCCGAGCTTCCACCACTAGTTCAAACCCCAAAACCGGTGTGGGTTTGCAAACAGTTTCGCTTTTGGTGGAGGTACAGAATCAAACTTTCTTGATGTGCCCTATGGACCCATGTGCCATTCAGTCTTTTTTAAATACCTCTTGCCATTCTCTGGATGTATTATATACTCTTGATTATTGTTTATAATCGGACCAAATTAACTGGTTATCCAACAACTGATAAAATGTACAGCCAGGACGAAATAACGGCACGTTTGAATGTTGTCATTTTCAAAGCGCCTTTCCCAATGTTCGAATTTGTTTCCCATGGTGGGCTTCTCGACCGCATGATTTTGGAATTTGTGTATCATGTTATTTGAATTTGGGCAAGAAAATGAGCAAAAGTTCAGTTTTTACAGTCATTCATTAGGTAATGATCCCTTCAATTCATCGGTAATCTTCAACAACGATATATATTTTGTCCATTTCTACTGCTTCTTCACACCCACTGTGCAGCTGTCAGTGTAGGCTCCACCAGCACCAAACACAACACACAGCCAAACGCACGACAACCGAGCAGACGGACGGACGCACGGGCGCACGCACACGTCCGCGGAAAGAAAACGTCGCGAGTGCATCTGCGAAGAGAGAAAGAAAAAAAAACAAGGGCCTGCTGCTCCCACACCATTTTGGGCCTGTTTTTGTGTGTGGCAGGGCAGAGACACCATGCCCGTTGTGCCCTTAGCCGACGGTCGATCGATGTGAAAACTGTGCAAAAGGTGTGTGTGTGAGTATGTGTTTTGTTGTTGTGTTGTGGCGTTCAGTGGGTAAACAAAGGCCAAGGGGAAGGGGGAAGGGACACTGCCTGATTCCTCCCACATACCCACGCACGCACATTTCTTCCACGAGTCCCAATTGTGGTTGTGGGTAAAGTGGGGAGGGGGGCGATGTCGTTCTGTCGTTTTTCCATCCCGAAAAAGTGTACCAATGCACCAAACAGTTCTTCATTCCGTGGATGAAACGCGCCTGTGTGTGGGTGTGTGTGTGTGTGTGTGTGTGTGTGTGTGTGTGTGTGGTGTGTGTGTGTGTGTGTGAATCAGTGTTATTGATTAAATGCGTGACCCCTCACGGCAAGAAAGCCCCAAAAGGTTGTTGGGTGAGTCCTCCTTGGCCCCACATATGGTTTGGGAGCGTCTTGATCTGTACACGTTTGCAAAGGAGAGGGAGATAAGGTGCGAGAAAAAAAAATCCAATACACACGCACACCAACCAATCCCCCTCCCCCTTTGGTCAGCAAGGATCAGAGGAGTTTTCCAAGGGGGATTTTCGCCTGCTTACGTCATATTGTGGTGGGTCGCATCCCACGCGTCCCGCATGTGCCGTGATTTTCTCACTAAAGGAATCATATTCTGTGCTGTGCCAATGGAAATAGTGGAACTGTGAAGGCATTTAATCCGTGTGATAAAACACGCACTGTGATAAGGATTTGTGCAACGTGTGTGTTCGTGACGGTGGATGGTTTGTGCAAGGGGGGCGTTAGGCTTTACAGTTTGTTGCCATGCTGTGGAACAGAAAAATGGCTGCAATCGGCGCACAACAAGCGTGTTGTGTTGATGGTTAAAAAAAGCAGTGCAATCTCAACTAATGTTTTCCTGGTAAAAGAAGCAACATCCAAGTGGACTGTGGAGATATTCCCACCCAGCGGATTGGAAAGGTCAAACGTTCAAGTGTTGGAGAAAATTCCAGCTTGCATCGCGCCACAAGGCCACAAAAAGACACGAAAGGATGGAAAGAGGAACAACATGATGCTTTTGAAGGTTTTGTTTTTCGAGAATTGTTTAATCAATTGTATGGGGACATTTGAGCAATAACTTATTAAAAGTCGATTTTATTTCTAGTCAATGTATCAAATAACTTCCGGTAACTCTGCCATATGCTGGACCTTAAGAAAGAAAGAGTTATGCTGTTGGGCAATTTAAGCATACAAATTATACATTTTCTCTCCTTGCCGCATTAAGAATGTATGTCCGACCTGCGACGGTTAAAAATGTTACATTTTTTCGATTCTTTGCCTTACCTGCCGGCCCACCCTGTTTTGTACGCCGGCGGTGGCGTGCAGATAGTTACGGTATAATCAATCACACACAAAAGTAGGCGCAGGAGGCATTGAGTGGATACAGCCCCCCAAAAAAGAACGGAACACTCACACACATACTTTTTTTTCCTTCCGCTAATCTTTCCGCCAGCACCCGAGCAACCCGACAACCGCCGAGAGAATTTGTTAAAAAAATCGCACTCTGGACATCTTCCAGACTGGAGCCGAAAGGCACGTTAAAGCTCTGCAGGGAGTAGCATATACAACAACAACAACAACAACAAAAAACAACCCATCGGGTCCCAAAAAGGTGAAGCCAAAGTTCTTGGCAGTCCGGCCCGACCGCGTGGGAGAAAACCGAGTAAAAAGAAACAAAAACAACATTTCCTCTCCCTACCCTTCGACGGTCAAGAGCAGCGCAACAAACCCACACACAGTCAGAAATATGTACGCACAAACACACAGAGTGTGGAAAAAGGAAATCCCAAAAACGCAAAGTTGACCGAACGCGCCCTGGGAATGGCGAAGAGAATGCCACGACTTAGCCGCGGACCGTTCCTTTGCACTGAACAGCCTCCTATGTTTTTTTTTTTTTTTGTTTCGCCGATCCACGATCTTCTCCACTCTTTAATCCACCCCAACCTCCGCCTCCTCCCCTTTTTACCCGTATTAGTGTTTTCTGGTCACTTCCACTACATCCCCCGTGATTGAATGAGTCGTGTGTTTTTGGTTGTTTTTGTAGCTCCAACACCGAAGCGAACACAAACACACAACAGACTCATCCCCCCGCGAAACATTGGAAAACCAACAATGTAATGAACATTTAAACAAAAAACACTAACAATCGAATGAATTTAAAGTTTAACGAAAAAATGTATTCATTTTCCTAGCAGCCCCGATAGAGAAAAGGGAAAAGGGAAGGAAAAATAAACCATAAGCAATTGCAGTCGGTCTAGGCCGGGGCCGGGATCGTTTTGTTGCCATCTTCACTCGCACCACCTGAACCACCACCCCTCCCACAAACCTGCCCCCTACCTCCCCTACTAGAACGCCGAAGAATGAAAAGGCATAATCTGTAATTAACATTTGTCGTGGGAAAATTTCCGAATCGTGAGAAAGTTCCTAACACACCGGCGGAGAACCATCACCACCATCGCCGCCACGTCTTGCCTCCCGGAAGAGGGATTGCTGCTGCGAGCTGCCCCTTTAGAACACACATACAAACACACAGCGATGCCGGGAACCGGTTCCCGCGACCACCGAATCGCCTTCAAAACGACCGGATCATTCTCGGAAGTGTTTGTGTGTGTGTGTACCTCGGGATCTCGCGCTCTCTCTCTCTCTCTCTCTCTCTCACACACTTCTTTTCTTTGATGAAGGAGCATGCGACAAGACGGGCGGAAAGGAGGTTGGAATGGATCGCGCGCGCCCGGTGTGGCAGTATTTGTTTCCAGTAACAAAGTTAGATTAAGATACGTGCTTGTATCGCACCTTGTGCGTGCTTGTAGGGAGAGAGGAGGCTGTGAAGAAGAGGGAGGAAGGTGTACACATCATCTCAAGATGATCGCCTTCTTACAGCTCTCGATCCTCTCGCCACTGCGGAACAGCCCTGGGAAAGAAGCTCCCCATGGGAATCCGATCCTCGTTGCCATCCCTTTCCTTCGGTGTGGGAAATCGAGCTCCACCGTTTGCCTGGGAATATGTCATACGGGCGGGACGGACGAGTTCAAACATCTTAGATACCCTAACTGTCTGTTTGTTTCTTTGCATGTTCTGCGCACAGCCACAGCCAGGGAGCGAGGATAGAGAGTACTAGGGGGCAAGACACGACCGCGCGCGCAACCGGCCGTCTTTGGGCGGAGCGCGCTTTCGGACCAGAAGCGTAACAGGAATACAGGAAAGTGAAAGTGCTGCTGCTGCTGCTCATCCGCCGGCGATCCAGCACAAGGGCACTTGGTGAACAAAACATTTCTGCAATCGACACGCCGTCCAAAACCATCCAAACCGCATCACCATGGCCATGTCGAAGGGATTCCGCGTGCTGGAGAAATCCAAACCACCCTCCCCGCACAGCGTGCTGCTGGAGCATCGGAACAAGCCGGAAACGCTGCTGTTCGAGTCGCAGGCCGTGGCCGTGCTGTGTAAGTATATCCCGTGCGTTACGTCTCGAATAACAGTTCGCTTCGGGTGTGTGCGCGCGTAGGCTTTAAGGTATTCTTTGGCTAGGTCGCTCTAGTGTTACTCACGTGTGTAGAATGACGCAGAAGTCGATGGATGGATGTTCTTACGGTCCAAATAGTTTACGGTTGGCTTACTCCGACCAGAGGGGCACCTAGATTGATTATGTTGTACCGAATGCACCAGCGGTCAGGGTTTTTAGGCGAGCGTCTCATTTTCAAGGTTGGATGCTCGTTGTGGTGCGAGAGATTTCGAATGGAAAACTGCAGTGGCTCATGGAATTGATGGAACAGTCCTGGAATTTACTTTGTACAAATATCATGGCCAGTTCTCAAGCTAAAATTTCAAATGTTGATACCATTAGATAGATTTTCCAGGGGTTCTCATAGTTATGGGTTGACTCTTTCTTGTGGGGAGGGATATGATGAAAATTGGACTCTATGGCACCCTTTTTGGACAGGCTTCTTTGAAAATCCAATTCAATTTGGCCAACACGATTGCTATATAGTCCAATTCCCATTACATTAAGCTTTCAGGGATTTCAGGGAAGAAAGAGTCCTCCTTATTATGCTATTAGATTATTATGCTTTGTCTGCAATATTTAAACCAAAGTTGACAAAAACTCCTCAATTCAAAGCCCTTGTGTAATACTAATTATTTGAAATCGTATTTTAAACATAAATTATAAGTATTTTATGCTTAACAGGGTTTTCTAGGAGTTCCCATAGCTGTGGGACACTTTATTGACTCTTTCCTATATGAAATGAGCTTAATGTACCGGAAATTGGTCTCTACAGCATCCTTCTTAGACAAATCCAATAAGAATATACAAAGATTTTGTCCAGGCCAGTTATCCCAAAACTTTGGTATCAATTTTGTTAACCACTGTATTTTAAATTGAGTTTTTTCTCTGTAAACAGTTACTTTTGATGTACTTGTAACCCTTTTTCCTTTTACCATCGATTTGTTGTGATCAAACTTTGGGTGTGTAATTAAACCTCCCATTGCTATTAGTTTAGACCCAATTATTAGCAATTCAAATAGAATAGGGGAGGGTTTTTAGTTCCAACTGCCGCCCACCACAGTTTGCCACCAGAAGGTGAATCTTTGACCGGCCGGTCGGATAAAACAAAACACCAACAATATCGATGAGAAAATATCGATTCAAAGGTGAAGCTTTCGCTCACGTGTCAGCTGTGTGGTCGTCCCTTTGGCCGGCCGGAAGAACGACAAAAATGATTAATAGCCGTATGCAGCATAGCAAACGCTTCAGCAGAGCAATCATTCATTGGTGGAATGGTGGGTGTTGATAAAACTTTGTCCCTCCCCCGACCCCCCAGCCAAACGATGGTCATACATTTTAATCATCATTTTGGCAAATCAAATATAGAAGTTGTGCTGGAAGTGAAGGCGTTTTTGGGTTGTAAATACCAATTAGTTTGCTTTGTTATGGTAATTTACGGACAAACATTTCCCTCTCGGTTTAATTTTAAATAACATTTACTAATCAAATGGTCTCTCTCTCTCCCACACACAGCGGCCCAAGAGACGGAGATCGTCCGCAAACAGTACACCAAAGTGCTGGACGCGTATGGCTGCCTGGGCGTGTTGCAGTTGAACGCCGGCGACAGCTCCCTGCTCTACCTGGTCATGGTGACCGGGTGCTTTTCGGTGGGCAAAATCCTCGACAGCGAAATCTTCCGCATCACGCAAACGCAGTTCGTCTCGCTGCAGTACCAGCCGACGAACGAGGACAAGGTGGCGGAAATACGCAAGGTGCTCAACTCGGGCACGTTCTACTTTTCCTTCTCGAATGTGGCTGGCAGCGGTGGTGGCGGTACCGGACCGACCATTGCCCAGCCGTTCGGGTTCGATGTGACGTTGTCGGCACAGCGGCGACGCCGGACGCGCGAAACCGACAATCGCTTCTTCTGGAACCGGATGCTGTTCATCCATCTGCTGCGGTTCGGCGTGGAGTGTAACTTCTGGCTGCTGAAGGCAATGTGCGGCTCGGTCGAGATACGGACGGTGTACGCGGGCAGCAAGCAGGCACGCGCCGCCATCATTTCGCGGTTGAGCTGCGAACGGGCCGGCACCCGGTTCAACGTGCGCGGCACCAACGACGAGGGCTGCGTGGCGAACTTTGTCGAGACGGAGCAGTGCATTTATCTGGACAACGAGATCACGTCGTACGTGCAGACGCGCGGCAGTGTGCCACTGTTCTGGGAGCAGCCGGGCGTACAGGTGGGCTCGCACAAGGTGAAACTGTCGCGCGGGTTCGAAGCGTCCCGGTCCGCGTTCGACCGGCACATGCGCACGATGAAGGCCAGGTACGGGCAGCAGGCGATCGTGAACCTGCTCGGCACCAGCCTGATCGGCAGCAAGGAGGGCGAGGCGATGCTGAGCAACGAATTTCAGCGCCACCATCGCGAGTCGGAGCACACGGACGTGCCGCACCTGGTGTTCGACTACCATCAGGAGTGCCGGGGCGGCAACACGGTCGCACTGTCCAAGCTGCGGCAGAAGATCGACGCAACGTGCGCCGACTTTGGGATGTTTTACGCGATCGGCGATGCGGTGTACCGGGAGCAGCGGGGCGCCATCCGCACGAACTGCCTGGACTGTCTCGACCGGACGAACTGCGTGCAGACGTACATCGGGCTGGAGATGCTGAACGAACAGATCACACTGATGGCGGCGCTGGCGGATAAGAAGCAGCAGATGAGCTCCCGGTTCGAGGAAGTGTTTCGCCAGATGTGGATCAACAACGGGAACGAGGTGAGCAAGATCTACGCCGGCACCGGGGCGATCCAGGGCGGCTCGAAGCTGATGGACGGGGCACGATCGGCCGCCCGCACCATCCAGAACAATCTGCTGGACAATTCGAAGCAGGAAGCGATCGATGTGCTGCTGGTCGGTTCCACGCTCAGCTCGGAGCTGGCAGACCGGGCCCGGATACTGCTGCCCTCCAATATGCTGCACGGTAAGTGGAGAGTTGTTGTACGAAAGATCGAGCAGCGATTTATTGATTTTTTCCTTGCTGTTGCAGCTCCTACGCCGGTGCTGAGGGAAATGTGCAAACGGTACGAGGAGTACGTCAATCCGCTGGTGTTCCGGGTGGCCTGCGGCACGTACAACGTCAACGGTGGCAAGCACTTCCGCAGCGTCGCCTACAAGGACGTTTCGTTGGCGGATTGGCTGCTCGATTGCCATCGTTTGGCACGATCGCGCTGTAAGTGTGAAAAATGCGATCGTTTAAAAAAAAAAGTTTTGCTCACCATTTTGCCCGTTTTCTGTTTTGCTTGCAGCGCTCGTTGATTTCAGCCAGGTGGACGATAGCAACGAACCTCCGGTGGACATATTTGCGATTGGATTTCAGGAAATTGTCGACCTGAACGCATCGAACATTGTCGCGGCAAGGTAATTGAATCGGTCAAAAGTGTTCCATTCCGTCAAATTAATCGTATTTTATCGTTCAAAAACAGCTCTGACAATGCAAAGGCGTGGGCGGAAGAGCTGCAGAAGGTGGTCAGCCGGGACCGGGAGTACGTGCTGCTCACCTACCAGCAGCTGGTCGGCGTCTGTCTGTACATCTACATACGGCCCCAGCACGCCCAGTACATCCGCGACGTGGCAATCGATTGCGTCAAGACGGGGCTGGGTGGCGCGACCGGCAACAAGGGAGCGGCCGCCATCCGGTTCGTCCTGCACGGCACCTCCATCTGCTTCGTGTGCGCCCACTTTGCCGCCGGGCAGTCGCAGGTGGCGGAACGGAACGCGGACTACGCGGAAATTACGCGCAAGATCGCGTTCCCGATGGGCCGCTCGCTCAAGTCGCACGATTACATCTTCTGGTGCGGCGACTTCAACTACCGCATCGACATGGACAAGGACGAGCTGCGGGAGGCGCTGAAGCAGTCACCGCACGATCTGACCGCGGTGCTGCAGTACGACCAGCTGCGCATCCAGCAGAACGCGGGCAGCGTGTTCAACGAGTTTCTCGAGGGCGAAATCAGCTTCCCGCCGACGTACAAGTACGATCTGTTCAGCGACGATTACGACACGAGCGAAAAGTGCCGCGCGCCGGCCTGGACGGACCGGGTGCTGTGGCGGCGGCGCAAGCAGAGCCCGGACGCGGACCGGCACCCGGGCTGGAATCCGGGCCGGCTGGTGCACTACGGGCGGGCGGAGCTGAAGCAAAGCGACCACCGGCCGGTCATTGCCATGATCGACATCGAGGTGCACTACATCGATCCGGAGCGCCGGGCGACCGTGTTCGGTGATGTGATACGCGATCTGGGCCCGCCGGACGGCACGATTCTGATACAGGCGTGCAGCCCGTCAGCGGGCGGCACCGACTCGGGCGACGAGGATGAGGGCAGCATCTACGACGAGAACCTGATGGCGGCGCTGATACAGGAGCTGACGCAGATCGGGGAGGTGACGCTGGTGCGCTTCGTCGGCGACACGATGTGGGTAACGTTCCGCGACGGGCAGTCGGCCCTGACCGCGGCCCAGAAGCGCTCGGTGCTGGTGTGCGGCGTGCAGCTCTCCATCAAGCTCAAGACGGAGAACTGGGTCGAGCAGGTGGAGAAGGAGATACTGCTCTGCACGCCGAACACGGTCAGCTTCTGCGACGGCAGCCAGACCGGGGGCGACTACAACAGCCTCGGCATACCGGAGATCCCGGCGCGCCCGAAAAGCCCACCCTCGGTACCGCAGCAGCCGTCCGCCCGTCCGGGGCCGCCCAGTCGCCCACCGTTACCAAAGTCCCCGCAAGCATCACCAAAGCATCAGCCACAGCAGCAGCAGCACCATCATCATCACCCGCGGGCGGGCGTCATCAGCCTGGGCCCGGAGATACTGATGGCTTCGAAGCTGCAGCAGCAGCAACAGCCGAAGGTACCGCCGGCCGTGCCCTGCCCACCGCAGCGACCGACACCACCGGTCGAGGAGTACGCCAGCTCGTCACCCGTGCCCAGCTCGCCGACGCACGGTCCGGGACAGCAGCAACCAGGCAGCTCCAACCTACCGCCCGTCGACACCGGTGCAATATACGAAGAAATCAATGACGACATTGTAAGTACGCGCAGTGCGTCGTCGACGATGACGAATACGGTCATCTTAAGCTGCTCTCGTTCGACTCTCTTTTCCAGCCCGTTCCCGAGCAGCCGCGTGGACCACCGCCCCCTCCGCCACGGAGCGACGTGTACGACCTGGACGTGGTGAGCAACAGCACCAACAGCAGCAGCAAATCGGCACCGACCAAATCCTCGCCCCCGGGCACATCCGGCAGCTCCGGGGCGGGCTCTCCCTCATCTACGACCGGCGGCAACGGTGTACTACCACCATCGGGACCACCCAAGGGAGCACCGCCACCACTTCCGATGCGACGGGGCGCACCCCCTCCCATACCAAATCGAAGCGGTGGTCCACCGCCGCTACCGGCCCGCCCAAACAATCCTTAGGGGAGCTGCTTTCCCTCCCATTCCTACCACCTAAGGGCATCATTATCAGTGTGACTGACTGACGTCACAGCTAATCTTTCTCCTCATCTCATCACATCTAGCTATCTCCGAGCAGTGGACACGGTGGTCGGGGGAGAGGACGCCAATGCATCGTAGAAGCGCCACCGCCACCACTGAAAGAAGAAAATGTAGAAGCAGGGTAGTTGCAATCAAGGCTCATCCCAAGGGAGCTGACCAGAAATAGGAAAAATATGAACTGTATTTAGCATAACTGCAGCAATTGTGTGAATTTGTGTTGAACTACTGCTACCGTACTACAACTATTACTATAACAATAGCCAGTACAGCTATTACTGCTATTATTACACACTACTACACCACCCATCACCATCAGCATGCATCGTGCGGTAGAAGAAAACAGATGCTTCTCTATTTATTCGGGTGTGTGAGACATTCCAAAAAACGAAACAAAAAAGCGTAGAGTAGACATATTATCCTCACTCATCACCAGGAACGAATGCATTGGGACCTACGTTACGATATACTCCTCGTTAAATACTGATGTTAAAGTTACACTATCCGTTGCCAGTCCGTTTTCATTACCTTAGGTGTTTGGAGGAAGAAGGCAAAGATTATTATTATTATATTAATATTATTTAACTATTAATATTATTGATAATATTATTTTACCGCTAATTATTATTATTATTATTATTATTGTAGTGGTTAAAAGCAATGCGGTTGGTTGCGGGGAGAAAAGTTAATTATGCGGCAAGGGAATCGTACCTATAGGCAGATGAAAAACTATTATTACACTATAAACGAATGCGGAGGCGCTGGTGGGTTCCTCCGCTGCATGAGGTGTAGAAATAAACGAATGCATTCACAGCTGAAGCAATAGTAGAGCAATTGGAAACAAAACTGACAACGCTTATTAAGTATATGGGGGTGCGGTAAGTAGTAGTGGCCAGCTGATAGGATCAATTAGAAACAGAAGAAACATCGGCAACAGAATCGGCGGCAGAGCGCATATGTCTGCCTCGTTTTGCGTTTACTATCGTGCAAGCTAAACCAACGGGGGTTGGCCGATTATTCCCAAAAAAAAGCATAAACGCATTACACGCTTAGCAAAGCTTCTTGCGCTCCGATCCGAAGGGACGAAGGAAGGATGCGCGCCCGTAAAACCACCCCATTTAATAACATAAAGTAAAACAGTTATCGCAAAATGTATTGTTAGCGCAAGTGTGTTTGCCAGTTTCATTACCAATAGCGTACGTCGTAGGGTACGCCAGCATTATATTGCGCAGCCGGGAAGAGTGCGAAATGAATCGAACTGACACGTGTGTATCTATCCAGTGTCCACCGCGTATGGTTATTGCACGTGTGGCGTATGAATGTAATAATGTTGCGTTTGCGAAAATATTTATCCGATTGAAAGTGTTCTGTGAATGGTGTCGTCTGTATGTGTGCATGGACGGGTGTGTGTTTGTTTGGGTTTGGGAAGCGCAAGCAAAAAGGCAGCAGTAGAGCAGCCCATATGATACACAATTACATATTATCATGAAACGAATGAATAAACAACATAGTAAAACCATTGACACCGCTTGTTGGTATATAGAAAGAAAGAAAAGCAGCGTCGGCAGATATACGGTATAAAAAATGTGACGCTAGGTGCTACATCTCTTTCCAAGCTATTTAAATACATACAGCGGTATAAAAATCGTAATAAAACGACAACAAGTTCATAAACGTTCTTGATATTGCAAATTATGTAGCCGTTTCTGTTGGATTTAAATTCAAATAAACTGTGTCTCTGCCATTCGAGCACTTTTCTACTGGCGACTGCTCGAACGGCGCGGATCGCACCAACTGTCAAGCGGGCGCTGCAGATCGGAAAGTGAGTGCGAATGCGTTTGTTTACATGTCGTCCAGTGGTTCTGTGCCGCTTGTTGGCCGGTTGTCCTGTGAATCGTTCCTGTAAAAACATGCCCAAAATCCTTAAAGAATGTGTGATAAAGCCCCTGTCGCCCGAATATCTACCGATACGTATCAACACGGAGCAAACGATGGTGGGCCGCAGCCCGGAAACACAAATACAGGATGAGCTTTGTTCGCGAAAGCAAGGTAGGCCAGAGATATGGAAGCGCCGGACACGGTCCATGGTGTGTGCTGTGTAATAAACCTTCTTTACTAATTCTCACAGTTTGCCTGAAAGCGAATCTGGAACAAGGGTACGTGTTGGTAAAATCGCTTGGCTTGAACCCGTCCGTGCTGAATGGCAAGGAGCTGAAGCGGAACATCGGCTACGAGGCGGTACACGGGGACATACTGGAACTGGTGCCCGGCATGTACAAGTACGTGTTTGACTTCATATACGAGCCCAGCACCAGCGAGGAAGAAAATGGTCCCCAGACGAGCAAAAAAAGCAGCAATGCATCCAGTTCGGGAAACAGAAGCGGTTCGAGTCGGACCAATGCCAGCAGCACCAGCAATGGAAAGCGTTCGCGCGAAGAAAGCTCACCGAAGGAGGAAACGGAGATCGCGCAAAAGGTGGATAAGACATCGAAACGATCCAGTTCCGGAAAGAGAAGCAGCCCGAGCCGATCCAATGCCAGCAACTCGGGCAGCGAAAAGCGTTCGCGCGAGGAAAGCTCCCCGAAACGATCCAAACAAGCAGCCAGTCCGGTTCCGGTGGAAAAGCGAAAGCCCTCGTTAGCACCCACGACCGAAGGAAGGTGGGAGGCGTCAGACGATAAGCTGCTACACATCTTCACCAGTGCCGGCGTGATGGCGTCGGAAAAGGTGGCCGCCTACGATATGGACGGCACGCTGATAAAAACCAAATCCGGCAACGTGTTCCCGAAATCGATCGACGACTGGCAGATCGCGTTCGCGGAGGTGCCGGCCAAGCTGAAGTCGCTGCACCGCAACGGCTACAAGCTGGTCATCTTCACCAACCAGGCCGGCATCGGGAAGGGCAAGGTGCGCATCGAGGACTTTCGGCAGAAGATCGAATCGCTGGTGCGGAAGCTGGGCGTCCCGATGCAGGTGTTCATTTCGACCGGCTCGGGCAAGTACCGGAAGCCCCGGACGGGCATGTGGCAAACGCTGTGCGACAGGCAGCAGAAGGACGACGGTGTGCAGATCGATCGAGCCCGCAGCTTCTACGTCGGCGATGCCGCCGGTCGGCCCGAGCTGAAGAAGCCCGTCAAGCGCAAGAAAGACCACTCGTCGGCCGACCGGCTGCTCGCACTGAACGTGGGCATTCGCTTTCTGACGCCCGAGGAACACTTCCAGAACCTGCCCGAGATGCCGTGGACCAAGCCGGAGTTTGATCCGCGCGAGGCGTGCCGGCTGGCGGTGAACGAGCCGCTCCTAGTGCCGGCCGGTGCATCGTTGACCGGGTCGGGGCAGGAGGTGATCGTGATGGTGGGATTTCCGGGCTCGGGCAAGAGCCACTTCGTGAGGGAGCATCTCGCGCCGAAGGGATACGACATTGTGAACCGGGATACGCTTGGCTCGTGGCAGAAGTGCGTGGTGCAGATGGAGCTGTCGCTGCGGCAGGGCAAAAGTGTGGCGGTGGACAACCTCAGCCCGGACGTGGAAAGCCGCAAACGGTACGTGCTGGTGGCGAACCGTGCCAAGGTCCCGGTGCGCTGCTTCCTGATGGATGTCGGCTACAAGCACGCCCGTCACAACAACGAGTTCCGGGAGATGACGGACCGGTCGCACTCCACCATCTCGGAGCTAGTTTTTAATTCGTACAAGTAAGGCCTGGGCTTGGGGCCGGAGCAAATGTATGCGCAGTTATTTACTTACCCTTTGGTTTCTTGCTCCCTTTTTAGATCCAAATTTCAAGAGCCGACCGTTGCGGAAGGTTTCACGGAAGTCGTCAAGGTGAAGTTTGTGCCGAAGTTTGCCTCAAAGAGCCACGAAGATCTGTACCGGATGTTTTTGCTGGAAAAGTAAGCGGCAGCGCATGGTTTTAACTTTTCGATATCAGTTTACGTTTGTACCTTTTTACACAATTCAACCATCACACCCTAAATGATACGGCAGCCGGTTCTAGAAGGATAATTCGAAAGTATTTGAAAAATTGAATGGATGAAAGAACATAGTTAAATAAAACAGTAAGTTCGCCGAAAGTTTAAACAGAGGTCGTTACATTTTTCTTCCAATACGGATAGTGTAGCGATGATTACTAGATGGCGAAGACATGATTGTCCCTGCTTCGGACGTTATGTCCTCTAGCGTCATTTCTACGCACTGTCATAGCGTCATAATACGTAGTCAAGCGTAGCAGGCTGTAAGCTCACTCGTATCAGAGCAGATAACATTTCCAAGATAAAGTGAACGAAACTCGCGGCTTAAAATTGGGGACAAGTGCGCTAATAATCATTATTCCTCAATCGTGTGGTGCATGAGCAGTTAAAACAGCGTTCCACTCAACCCTTGGAGCCGGTTGTCTGGAATATGGGTAATATGTAATGTAATTTACAAAGCTTATGTCCACCTAAGCATACCATAGTGCATCGATCAGCTGATCATCGTCATCATCAAACTGTCATCACTTATTTGTAAACAACGCATTCGATCGGTGGTATGCCGTGGTGAAAGAGTAAAATATTAGTTATTAAATATAAACGCTAATCTTCTGCAGGAATTAAGAGATCAAAGCTACAAACAACGAAATCGTCTGAGAAACGAACCAAACTTAGCTAAAGCAGAATTGAAAACGTTTGCACAGGAAAAAGGCAAAGCTTTACCACATTGAGGTGAGTCATCTCTCTATTTGTGTTTCACTGCCTAAATCTTGCGTGTGCTGGGATATTACGTTCCAAACTCATATCCAAAAATGATTTAGACATCTTTTTTTTTAAATTTTAGAGCAAAATGAATGAAGAAGTCCCTCCCAATGCCGATCATGCGCCGCGACAGGAGCTGTTAGGAAAGGCAGACTTGTTAGCGCAAGTAAGTAGCGGTAATGGAAGATCTACCCTTCATGGCGATTCCTACCATCTGCGATTGGGGTTGGTGGTGATATTGCGTGCGTTCCGGATGTATCAACTGGACAGGGCATTTGAGTTCGTGATCGCCATGGAGGATCCTGCCGGGAAAGATTTCGATGACATCATGTACCATTACTCATTGGCCCGGCTTTCCTCTGGCACTGTCAGCATACAGGCAAAGCATAAGCAAAGCAATGATGATTATGGTAAACAAGGAGTGCTTACGGAAGATTTGCTGTACGCTCGATGGGACAGTAAACCCAAGCCACCGTTCTCGATTGCGAAATACTTCCTCTCGTTTCTGGAGGTGGAGCAACACTTGGGTACAAATACGCGATCGTATGTGTTATGCACCAATTACGTGCTGCATAAACGCTTCAAAGGACAGTTTATCGAGAGGGAACAACAGTCAGATGAAGATATGCTGCAGTTCTGCTATGATGTTGGGGCAACCTGCTACCAGATTAATCCACAACATGAAAACAAAACATTGCAGGATCAATTGATCAACAGCGCTCTAGCCAAGCTTGGAAAGTTGATGGCAAACGATGTGTTTCATCGAAAAAAGATTATATGCAAAGATTCACTGTACTATACCTTCGCTGGGTTCATTAGCAAATGTGTGGATCGTTGTGATGCAAACGCAACCGAATTGAAGTTTAACGAAGTCTACTTCAATGCGGCCCCAAATACACACATAGGAATATTTGGCACAGAGTTTGCCAAGGAGTACCAAAGGTTATTGAACGATGGCAAATTAAAATTGAGAGAAATTTTGAAAACAGCTATAATAAGGATCGATCAAAGCTCATTGACTGCAGCGCTTTCTAAGGAAGAAAGTTTAGAACAGTTAATTTCAAAGTTTTACCAATCTTTCGTGCTCGTTTGCCAAACGCCAAACGAAGAGGAACTGATGATCAAAGCAAAAGACCTGCTACCAAAGTGGTGCAGTGCGGAGCTGGTTTTAGATAAGCTGCATACGTTGCTGTTCAATGCAATGAAGAGTACGAAACCGGATCCGATTAGTTTGACATTTCTGCAAGAAAAATTCCGAGAAGTTGATCCCAACGTAAATTTTACGCTTTTAAGATGTAGATCAAAAGAGTATTTCGACTCGATGCAGCAGAAATATCCTTTCTTTAAAATAGACCCGGAACGATTAAAACGCTCGAAGCTGAACAGTTTCATTGCTAGCGAGAATTCTGGTGGTATTTATGAGTTTAAATGCTCGCTCAATTTGGACGTGAGCTCTCTGATTGTAGGGCAGACGTTATCATTACATCAGTATGAAACACTGTTCATTGATAGTGCCATGCACCAGGATAAAAAGAAACTGTTGAATATTCTGGACGATCTGATGTCTTATCTGAAGGATGTCAATCATCCTACCATCAAGTTGATAACGTTTTGTGGAAAACTGGAGGCAGAAAATCTTTGCGAAATCAAGAAACTGTGTGAAAGCTATCATCAAAAAGTAGTGATTGTAGAACAGATTCTAGATAGCGTAGAACATAACAATCTTTCGATGGATGAGCTCACAGGCGAAGCAAAGGAACAGCTGTTCCATGATCATGAAAATCAAATCATATTTGGTACCGTCACACCGCTGACCAGCATTATACACGAAAAAGATAATTTGAGCTTTCTGTTGAAGGTGTTAGAGGTATTGAACCAGCCTGAGATGATGGCTAGGTACGATTCGATCGAACACAATTATGAGCAGATTAAGCCCTGGTACATTCACCGCCAATTCGTATCATTGGAAACTCCGGCAGAGGAAGAGAACATCACACGAAATGACAACGTAACGTATAGTGCAAATCCGTTTGGGGAGCAAGCAGAAGTTCCTTTCGCAGACCTGGCTAAATATGTTCTTCATAATGATAAGGACACTATGTCAGATGTAAAGAAGACTCTAGCGTTGAGCGAAGAAACACAAGATCCTCCTGGTTGCCGGGATGACGAAAATGATGGGAAAGTGTACATTTTCCTAAACGAAGCTGGGGAGGGCAAGACCACCTACTTTACCTAGCTGGCCTGGCGCTTGTCAACGTACGATCGGTCGCTGTATGTAATCAAGCTGATGGCATTGGAATATTCGACCGATTTCGAACGTTTGGAAGAATGTGGAGTAGACCATTGGAACGACACACAGATCGTGAGGCTTCTGTATCGTTTCATTCACCTGGCGCTGTTTGTTCCGAGCGTCTGCAGGCGTACGATCGAAGAGACGGATGTCCACAGAGCTGAGGCCGATCGATGTGCGGAACTGATCAGCCTGTCAAATGGACGAATAGTGCTCGACGAGACAAAGACAAAAGATCTGACAGCGATGCAACTGATCGAGCTACGGTTGTTTCGGGAGAAGTTTAATCAAAAACAGCTCGTACTGATCCTCGATGGGTTCGATGAGATCGCCCCTTACTACAAGGATGTGGTGATGAAATGTTTCACTTGGTTTGCGCGTTTCGAGAGAATCCGTAGCGTGTATCTTTCGAGCCGGCCGTATGATTTCGAAAACGATCTTAAGAATGCCTTTCAGAATTGTAAAATGAATCGTCTGAAGATGTTATCTCGGAAAAATGTTATACATGTTCTGCACAAGTATCTTTCGCTGCACATAGAAGATTACAGGGACTGTAAAAAGGATCAACGAGAGAATTTCCTCACTATACTGTATGTTATTATAACAGATGTTTTAAAAGATTCTGTCTCCGTTCCACTCTTGCTAGAAATGGTACTTCTTACTTTACGCCCTACAATCCGGAAACACGTGAATTTCAAGTCCTGCAGAGCATCAAACCGTCTTTTGGGGAATGCCAAATTGGACAAGTTACAGCTGATGGAGCAATTCGTTGCTAGGAAGTTGGAAATTTTTAACACCGACAAGTCCGGAATGACCAACTCATCTGCCAAGACAGCTGTTGCTAAGAAAAAGGAAGAGCAAGAGAACAAACGCATTAAACAACGTCACACATTGCTAGCCATGTACGCTCTGTTCAATAGTGAAGATAGGGCAAAGCTGCTGTCCGGTCGCGAACAAGCCCATGCCATCGAGTTGCTGGAGGAAGCGATGCAGGGCGAAGAGAAAACGGGCATCATTTCGGGAGTAAGAGACGGTACACCTCAGTTTGTGCATCGCCTGTTTGCAGAATATTTTGTAGCGTGCTGGCTGTATCAAAACATGGCCCGGTTCAAGCAGGAAAGTGTGTTCAAATCTCAAACCATCTGGGCACAGCCAATGAAGCAAGTGCGAGAGTTTTTCAATCGAATGATACTGCAGAAAAGCGAGGGATGTGATCTACACCGTGCTGTGGTGGATGGGTCCTATGATTTGAGTCGAAAAATTGTGAAGAGAAAGCTTTCCTCCCTGACTGTGAAGGATAGTGTTGGCCGATTGGCATTACACGTAGATTCCAGTAATGCGATAATCTTTAATGATCACTTTCTAAAGATAATTCCATGTGAAATAATCAATCAGAGAGATGGGCTGTTCTGCTGGAATGCCTTAGATTATGCATTTGTCTGCAACAATAACATTGCAATAAGCAATCTTCTTAAGTGTAGCGTACAGCTGAATGTGGAGATTTTATTGGATCAGCTGTTTTCCAACGATGATACAGATACTTTGATTATGCAGGGCATCACTTACGCCTGGTCTTTGCAGGGTTGTTCAAAAGTCGAAATCGCCGATGAAATACTCACTCGTGTCGTAGAACGTCTGCTAAACGAACGAATGCTAGATATTTACACTGCGCGTACGAAATTAAACTCGTTGTCGGTTTTAGAATTTTGCGCCAAATTTAACTTTGATCGTTTTTTCCATCAGCTTGTCGCACAGGTTGGTGCACCTCTGATGCAGAATATGGCCGCTGGTCTGGGCGATCGTTTATTCCAGATAGCTTTCGAGGGAACAGGTCACAAGTTTATTAAATATCTTATTGAACAGTGCAAACTTCCCTTGCCATCGATAAACGATATGCGTGGCTTAATCGATGGTGTCAAAAAGGCAATACAAAATGGTGATGTGGAGCTGTTTAAAATTCTTTTCCGGCAGCTGTGTCTGCAGCGGGAAATAATCTGTACGGCTGAAAACGACCTCATCGATGATATTGACAAAAAGATCTTTGAACCATTCGAAGTAGAATTTGGTTTAAAAAATGAATGCTGTGTACATCACTCCGGAAACGTTAAGCTCACAGTACCGGAATATTCATTTTTGGACGAAAACGTGAAAGACTACTTAATAGAAGTTTTGGTAACTACAGCAGTACATGTAGGAAACGTATCGATTGTTAGTTACATATTGCAAAAGATGAAAACGATCGTTACGAACAGGCTGATTGTAACGATTATGCGATTATTTCCCAAGTCGCAACCTTTGTGTCACAAAAAATCCATACCAGCGTTCAGGTATTTGCTCCACAAAACAATCGATCTTCGTAGTGTTGATGTAGAGGGTCGCAATTTGTTTCATATGATCGCTCAAAACGGTTGCTGCTACATGTTGCCCTGTCTGATGGAGCAAGGATTCGATCCGAACGAGGCTAATCCACAGAACGGCTGGAATGGTTTTCACTATCTCGTGTCCTGTTTGGATGAAGTCGGCTTACGTGTACCTAAGACATTCGTACGTCTTCTACCGTATCATGTCAATAGCGACTGGAAAACGGCAGGCCAGGATCTGTTTAACTTTGCAATCAATAGAACGCAGTGGATTGTTGCACAGTTGCTATTTCAAACGTATTGTCAGGCCCTTTCGAAGTCACGAAAACGGAGTGCGCTTTTGAGTTTGATTAAACGAATGCTGCGACAACATGAAACGGAAATTGTATTTAAGTTTTTGTTATTTGTATGGAGTTATAGTAGCTGGGCTGGGCTATCGGAGGATGAAAAGTGGCATCAAGTGTATGACAGTCTTCTTCGCAGGGTACCGGTTATTTGAAGTTGTATAATCTTCTAAGGAGAGATATAGGTTTACTATTTGAAATTACTACTTAGACTACAAGTCATTGTGGCATCGTAACTAAAAGTGGATAGCTATAGTTATATAATTTTTACTATGATTTTAATGATTATTTTAAAATAAACACTTTGTATGTTATATAAGTGTACTATTTATTTAGTTCAAACTATTTCTATGGACGAAAGAAAATAGTTAAATAAAACAGTAAGTTCGCCGAAAGTTTAAACAAAGGCCGTTACATTTTTCCCAGTACGGATAGTGTAGCGATGATCACTAGATGGCGAAGACATAGTCCTAGTATCCACCATTACGCCCTCTAGTGGCATTTCAACGCACTTTCAACACGTTAAATTACGTATTATGTCAAACGTAGCAGGCTGGAAGCTCACTCGTATCAGAGCAGATAAGTTAGTTGCAAGATAAAGTGAATGGAACACGGGGCATAAAATATGTGACAAGTGCGCTTACAATCAGTGTTCCTCAATCGTGCGGTGTGTGAGGAGTTAAAAACGGCTTTGCAAGACGTGTATGATGTGCTGTGGTACGGCGATCGTTTGCAGGACTCTGGTTTCGGTAAGTTTTTCTGAACAATCCCGAAGAGCATTCATTTTACAATAGCTTTCACATGAACTGGAGCGCTGGAAAAGAAGTTAAACTAACGCTAACACCGTTTTAACGTTCTCTTAGGAATTAAGGCTGAAACAGAAGAGTGATATTATACACGCTCTACATCAGTAACGTCAGAAGTATGGAACGAGTTTACACTAACAATGACGGTGGTCTCCCACCGGGGGGTTCCACTCCATCGTTCGCTGCTGTTCAGTTTGTCCTGAACACAGACAAAGGACGATCCACCCTTCATGGTAGCTCGTACCATCTTCGACTTGGAATGGTTATCATCCTCAGAGCCTTTCAAATGCACCGGCAGGACAGCGGGTTTAGCTTTACGATGGCAATGGAGGTTCCTGCCGCCGGAAAGTTTGACGACATTATGTACCATTATCGCTCGTCGGTCCGACAGGCTTCCGGAACCTTGTTCATACAGGCGAAACATAGACAAATTGCGGATAGTGAGGACAGTCCGTCTCAAAAAACCACAATGAAGCATCGGGAAGCAACGCAAAGCAAGAATACGGCACTAACAGAGGATGTTTTATTTGAAACGTGGGACTCCAACGCATCTTTTTCAATTCCGATGTATTTTATGTCATTTCTCGAAGTCGATCCACACCTTCCAGAGGACGCTCGGTACGTGCTCTGTACCAATGCTGCGCTTGATAAGAGCATCGAAAGCTTCTTTACGACAAACCAGCAAGAGGACGCCGTTCTGTTACAGCTATGCGACGATATAGGAGCCACGTGTTATCAGTTTGATTGTGATGAACCATTCCCAAATCTGGCTGATACGCTCAGAGACTCGTGTCTTGCTAAATTGGGAAAGCTTATCGCGCTGCACATGATGAAAGACGTTCTGATCAAGTTCAATGACGCGTTATTCTACACTTTCGCTAGCTTGATAAGCGAATGTCTGAGGCCATTGGAAAAGGAAAAGGACGAATCATCTGAAATCTCATACACGATCAAGGAAGATGACGAGCCTACAGATCCATCCACCCCAGCCGGAAAGCTTCTGACTGCGTTCAAAAGAGAATACGACATGATGATAGAGAAAAGTAAGCAAAAGAAGGATGTAACACGCCAATTAAAAATCAGGGTTGATAGAAATTCTTTCGCCAGTGCTCTTAGCGCAGGTGATTCAGAATGGAGCGCAAAGTTCAATGTGAAATTGCACAGGTTTTACGAAAAATTTGTGCTCGTATGTAACTCCTTGAACGAAGAAAAGCTACGTACACAAGCTATGACGCTTTTGCCGGAGTGGTGCAATGCCGAACACGGAACGGTGCTGGACAAGTTGCAGGTATTACTGTTTGAGGCAATGAAGAGTACGAAAACTGTCCCGGTCGACTTGAAGTTTGTGAGGGAGAAGTTTATGGAAATAGAGCTCAAGCCGAGCATTTCGCTTGTGAAAAGTAGATCTAACGAATATTTGACCGGCTGGATTAGGGAACATCCTCACATAAAAATAGATCCAGATCGTTTAAGGCGCTCTGAGCTGAATAGTTTTATTGCTAGCAAGAATGCTGGAGGAATGTATGAGTTCAAGTGCTCTCTGAGTATGGATGTGAGCTCTCTTATTGTAGAGCAGACGCTATCATTACATCAGTATGAGACACTGTTCATTGACAGTGCTTTATACCTTGAGAAAAAAGAAATGTTGAATATGCTGCATGACGTATTGTCTTACCTGCGGGATGTAGAACATCCAACTATAAAGCTAATAACAATTCGAGGGAGGTTTGAGCAAGAACATTTATGCGAAATCAAGAATCTATCTGAACGTTACCATCAGAAAGTAGTGATTGCAATGGAGACGGGAATCGCTGAAAACTTTGAACATGATAATCAAATAAGCTTAGGAGCAGTTGCATCATACAGTTCGAAAATGTCAAACATAGTACTCGAAAATCTCTCTAAGAACAATAAGAAACTGTCCGACTACAACTATCTGAAAGTAGAAAGGTTTACTATACATGATCTAACAGGCGAAGCAAAGAAGCAGTTGTACCGACAATATGCGAATCACGTCATCTTTGAAACAGTTATCCCGCTAGCCTGTATTATAAACGAAGAAGATGATTTGAGCTTTTTATTGAACGTGTTAGAGCTTTTCCACCAGCCTGAAAAGATGGCTAGGTACGATTCGATCGAACACAATTATGAACAGATTAAACCCTGGTACATTCACCGCCAAATCGTATCATTGGGAACTCCGCCAGAGAAAGAGAACATCACACAAAATGCCAACGTAACGTATAGTGCAAATCCATTTGAGCAGCAAGCAGAAGTTCCTTTTGCAGAGCTGGCTAAATATGTTCTTCATAATGATAAGGACACTATGTCAGATGTAAAGAAGACTCTAGCGTTGAGCGAAGAAACACAAGATCCTCCTGGTTGCCGGGATGACGAAAATGATGGGAAAGTTTAGGGGATTTTCCTAAACGAAGCTGGGGAGGGCAAGACCACCTACTTTACCTGGCTGGCCTGGCGCTTGTCAACGTACGATCAGTCGCTGTATGTAATCAAGCTGATCGCATTGGAATATTCGACAGATTTCGAACGTTTGAAAGAATGCGGAGTAGACCATTGGAACGACACACAGATCGTGAGGCTTCTGTATCGTTTCATTCACCTGGCGCTGTTTGTTCCGAGCGTCTGCAGGCGTACGATCGAAGAGACGGATGTCCACAGAGCTGAGGCCGATCGATGTGCGGAACTGATCAGCCTGTCAAATGGACGAATAGTGCTCGACGAGACAAAGACAAAAGATCTGACAGCGATGCAACTGATCGAGCTACGGTTGTTTCGAGAGAAGTTTAATCAAAACCAGCTCGTACTGATCCTCGATGGGTTCGATGAGATCGCCCCTTACTACAAGGATGTGGTGATGAAGTGTTTCGCTCGTTTCGCTCAGCTAGATGGTTTACGAAACCTGTACATATCCAGCCGTCCGTACGGATTTGTAGAAGCGTTTAAAAATGCCTTCAGCAACTGTAACATCTGTAAGTTGAAACCGTTTACAGAGGAAGATCAAATCTATTCGCTGCATCTATTTCTTCGCTCAAAGATAGCCGCATACAGCGATTGCCGTTTCGATGAGCTTATACCTGTGGTGGGAATTTTGTACGCCACAGTGAATTTCCAAGTAGGCACGATTCAAAATGTGCCGCTAATGTTGCACATGCTGTATGTCACCTTCTTGCCCAAAGTCCAGCGCTATGTGGACTTTGAAGCGCAGCAAATTTGTGGTAAAATTTTCATCGAAAAAGGCCTACCACTGCTAGACATGGTGGAAATGTACGTTGACCTAAAGCTGCGCATACACAATGTAGAGAAGGCAGGCCTAACCGATTCTGCCTCCGTTACAGCTGGGGCCAAGGAGATCGAGCAGCTGCTTGCGCGGGATGTAAAGGCAGAGCATGGACTGCTAGGCGCGTACGTCATGTTTCCGAAGTCGTGCTGGAATGAGCTGTTTACCAAGCAGCAGCTCAAGAAAGTAGCACTATACATGCATAACATAACACAAGGCGAGGACAGTGGGGGTCTCATTGATAGAATTCAAGACGGCATGCCCTCGTTTGTTCATCGATCGTTTGCGGAGTTCTTTGCAGCATACTGGTTGTCGCAGCACTACAGGCGAGTCCTGGGAAGCGTGAGCTTTTTCCGCTCCGTAACATTTTGGAATGACGATTCGTATCAAGAGATTCACACATTTTTTGAAGCAATGGTCGACAGACAGTGTAGCGACTACCCTTTCCATAATGTAATTAAAAAGCGTTCAACATCATCGGTGGAAGAAATCATATCGCAGGATCCGTCTGCAATCTACAAGAGAGATAGCGTAGGGCGTACGCCGTTTCATCTGCTGGCAAGATACTATTCAAAAGAGCTGGTGGAATTGCTTATGAAAAGGAACATTTTGGTGCGCGAGACCGTCTCGTTGAAGGATGAGCTGCTGCAGTGGAGCGTGTTGGACTACGCCTTTGTCTGTAATAATACGACGTATATAGAACAACTGTTAACACTCGGCCCCGATGTCAACATAGATGTTTTACTGCAACAGCTGCTGACGAGCGACATCGACCTGCTACTTAAGCGCTCCCATACTCTCGTGAATCTGCTAGAAAAACACGACGCCACGCGCGCCTTAACGCGACAGATCCATACACGCGTAGTGCAGCATATCTTACGCGACAGGCAACTGAACCTGAACGCTCGCCTTGAGAAACTTAATTCCCTGACAGTGCTAGAGTACTGTACGGAGCTCGGCGCGTATGATATGTTCCTGGAGTTTGTAGCACAGTCAGATGATCCGTACCGTGTGTTGGCGACAGACATTAATGGGCTATTTCAAAAAGCGTTCTTGTGCAGGGATACCCGCTTTGTATTCTATTACATCGAGCAACACAACTTTCCCCTCCCGTGGGTGGATCATTTTGCCGGATTTTCCAGCGTTTTGGTCAGCGTATGTGGATCGTATAAAATGTCAACGTTTAAAGTTCTTTTCAAACAGCTGTGTTTGCAACGCAAGATTCGATGCATTGATGAGTCAGCTGTTTTACACGAGAAGCTTCCAGATGCTCCAGGAGATGAACAGTTTAATCGTAGGATTGAGCAAATGCGTTGCTGTGTTGGCTCTGTTAGGGACATACACAATGATCTGCCAATTTATCAGGAAGGAATACCCTTTCAGGATGAATGTATCGTCGAATGTCTTTTAGCTCGAACGGTAGATATGGGCTCCATTGAGAAAACTGGTTACGTGCTGCAGATGACTGAAACGGTCGTGACAAACGAGTTGATAGAGAAGATTATGCGCTTACTGCCGAAAGGTGTCAGCCATAAAGAATCCATTGGTACGTTTAAATATCTTTTGCAGCACGCCACCAACCTGTACCAGACGGATAGCGAGGGTCGAAATTTGCTGCACTCGATCGCCCAACATGGTTGCTTCTTTATGCTGCATTGTCTCGTTCAGAAAGGGGTCGATGTATCGCTGGTAAATGCGAAAAACGGCTGGAAGGTGTTCCACTACATCGCATCCAGAGCAAACAATGCCCATTCGCTACATTTTGAAACTGATTCACCGAACATAATATTCAAGTACATGTTACAAACAGTACCGGGTCCGAGCGACTATTTGACGGCACGAGACATCGCAGGGTACAGTGTGCTGGATGTGGCAATAGTTAAACAAAACTTTAGTGTGGCTCGTACGATCGTCAACAGCCAGATTAGTCACGTGGTAGGTGGAGCAGAAGAACGGCTGCAGGCTTTGTTCGACAAGGTGACGCGTGTACTGACGGAGGAACACGAGATGAAGGTAACGAAGTTCTTTTGGTACTTGCATGAATACACGGAGGAGCATGATGAGTGGAGTGAGGTTTATGCCACTGCAGCGAAATGGAAATATAGCAAACCGGATTACACTTCCTCGTAATGATGAGGAGAGTGATCAGATAAGTTGTTGCGACGAGAGCAACGAGTAGGTTTGATACGATTTGAAATTTAATGAATATTGCGTTTACAACGGTTGAGTTTGGAGAGAGATTTAAATTGTAACTTATCGTATGAGAACAAGATCGCTGGCCTACAATAAACATACATTTCTGGAAACGGCCCGATACTTGTGTTCAACGATAAGCGTAAGCAAGACGCATAGGCGAAGGGTAGTAAAATAAATCTTTGAATTGGTACACTTAGAATCGGAATTCGGACACATTTCAATACCATCAAACATTAATATACTAATAAAACCGATTTTGTTTAATGAAGTTCGGATTTTATTCAGAACCATAACAGAAAACGTCTTGATTTACTTCCGAACGTCTTGGCATTTCCTAGAATTTGTGTTAAGTCTCACCCGGGTCACTCTGCCTCATCCGAAAAGAAATTGTATCAATTGCGCTACTTTCGCAAAGCATAGGCTCCCACAGACCGTGAACACTAGCGGGAAGTTTAATACACAATTTCCTTTTCCTTTTCCATCCTTTTCTCTCTTGCATAAACCCTCTTGCGGTTGGAGCTTAGGACTCTGAAGGCCTTTCCTTCGTGTGGCCTGGCCCGAGTTCCGCCGTCAATATAGGTTCTTTTGGTTCCTTGATTTACTGCAACTATCTTCCCTAGTTTCGGGTGGCACAATCAATAAAGCTGTTAGGTCTTCATGCCAGTTATGTGATCTTATTAGTACAGTCTTTCCCCGAGTTACGCGAATGATGCTTTCAGGAGGCATTCGCGTAACTCAAATTTTCGCGTATGTCAAATATCGCGTTTTTCAGCCATAATATAGTTGAGAATTAGTGATTAATTGAATGGTAGGCATCACCGTTACACCATGTACGTACATCATCCTGCACCCATATCACATCACCTCGCTTCAGAAGAGCCACATGCGGCCCGTTGATAAATATCAAATGAAATCAAATCCTGTAACTATGAATGTTGTAGCTTTCACAAACACTTTACAAACCTTTGGTAGGTAAGTAGAAAATGGACCGATTTAAATAACTCTAGGAAATGCTCAATCCATTATATTCTTAGCCCCGAACTCAGTTGCTTTGAGGAATGTGTGTAAAAGCTCCTTCATCAAAACGCTTCCCGCTCTCTTCCAATAATCTCTCCGGCTGCAATATTATGCTGCTTTTACACAAAACGCAAAAGATTCCAAGAGACGGTGTAAACACTTCTTATTTACGAATATCACAAATAATGCGATAGCAAGTGGGTGATGAGTACGACAATTTCAAATTTAATCCTGTTTAGGCACTTCCAGCAGTTCTCGCCTCGATTCTCTGAAGTGTAGAGGCTGCTTAACCGTTTCCGCTCTCGCTCTTACACTCTCGCTCTCAATTTCAAATGTCTCTCTCACTCGTCACTCACGCTCGCGTTCTCTCTCTCTCTCTCTCGTCTATCGTATGTACCGGTTGTGCGTGTTTTCATTTTGTTTTGAATTTCCGTGCCAGTCGGACGCACACCGGAGATCAAGTGCAACACGGCGCGAACTAGCCGGGAAGCTGCAGGTAACAAACTGTAAGCAAATGAACATCAACATCAACTAACAAGCTGTTTCTCTGCCTCGTCCTAACTATTGTGAGTATGAGCCTTTTGGTAAATGTGTACTGTGTTGTGTTTAGCATAAAAAGAATACGTAGTTGAATAATACAACGGCGTCATTTGGTCTAAAATTCACCATCTTGTTGTGGCCATGGCTAAGAGATGAAATAAAGAAAGTCAAACGTGTGTGGTCAGCATGCGGTCGTAATGTACGTGTGTGTGAGAGAGAGAGTGGAAAGGATCAGCTGACGAACTCCAAATTTCTTGGGTGCAATGTTACCTCGCCAGTGTGTGTGTGTATGTGAGTGAGTTGCATTGTTTATATACCACATTTGCGCAGATGTTATGAATAAGAAGTACAAATAACGATTTGTTGTAAAATGTTCCATTATCTGCCCATACAATTATATGACAAAAATGTTAAACATGCAATACACAAACGCAATACAACAATTATGCTGTGGAAGGGTAGTTTTCCTTGGATTTCGCTGGCTCCCTGAAACTCACTTCCTGAAGTACGGGAGATGGAAACATAAAACCAAATAACAAACACCCCTCACACACTCACACGATCATACACAAACATTTTGCAACACGAACCCACATGCAGCGGCCCCCCCAAAAACCGGCTTTCAAGATGCTGCGCGCTCGCTTGTGTGTGTGTGCGTGTTTGGTGTGAGACGAACGAAAACGTTGCGAATAGTTTGCGAATCCGCGAGAGTGGAAGGTAAACGAGTTCCATGGTGAACTTACTTGACCGCAGTCACCGCGAAGCTTCCAAACGAACCGTTGTCTTGGGGGTCGATTTTGGGTTTGCCGATAACAGTTTCTAAACATTTCCTCACAGAATGTATTTCGAAGTGACAAAATTCAATTTAACCTCATGTTTTGGTTTCATATTATTTATTTCTCTTTCTCTCCCTCCCATTCGCATTCGGTTGATCTAGTTTTTGTTGCTGATGCTGGCGAGGCTGTCCCGTGCCCAACAGGTGCCTAATCGCAAGCAACCATAACGCCATGTAACGCTTCGTAACGCTTCGAACACAGTGTGCATGGTCGCCCGCTGGAGGAAAAATCGAACCACACCACACTGTGGCCAGTAGTGGTGGTGGGAGGCAATTGTGTAGTTTTTATGTGTGTGTGCGCGCATGAGAGAGTGAGAGAGAAAGAAGTGGAGGGGAGATTAGCTACTGCTGCTGCTGCTGCTGCTGCCGTAGGGCTTCGGCAACAGCAGCGCAACAGCACCGGGCGCAGAAGTAAACGACGCGCGGTGCGTATTAGATGCTGCTTAGGAGAGCGTAGTGCGCTACATAGCCGGGACCGGGAATCTGGTGCAGTTGTGGTACGGTGGGTCCAAGTGGTCCAAGCGGCACATCGGAGGAAAGGGAGAGAAAAATAAGTGCTCTGCGCGCGCGCGTGTGTGTGTGTGTGTGTATGTTCCAAAGCCAACTTCGATCTCTGTGCCCGATCGGTTGAAAATTGATGGTGGTGTGATGTGGTGGTGTGCTTTCGTGCGTTCGTCCGTCCGTTCGTTGTGTGTGAAGCAAGCAAAAAAAAAAGTGTGAAAAGCGAATGAAAATGATGTGAGGGCAGCGGGAAAGTGTGTGTGGTGGTGCAAAAAATAAGAAGCAATAGTTGTAGCAATAAAACAGAGGCGAGCAAGAAACGTGGTGCGGTGCTTACGGGGCGGCACAAGATCGTTTGCCGCAAAGTGAAAGCAAGTGATGGCAAAGGCGAAGTGTTAGATTGCAACGTACAGTAAGGGCCGCCAACGGGTGGTATAAAGCGAGCGAAAGAAGCAACAACAAAATATACAGAGCGAGAAAGAGAAAGAGAGAGGGGGAGGGAGAGAGAAGTAACAGAGAAAACGGAGCAAAACAGGGAAGGAAAAAAATAGCAACAGTGGCTTAGAGAAAGAGAGCGGGAGAGCGAGAGAACAAAGTAATTTAACAGGTAAGTGAGCTACAAAATGTGATAAAAGTGTTAGAAAAAAAAGCGGGCAAATAGTGTATATTACATAAAAACAGCAATTTTGGCATGATCTTGCTTTTGTCGAGAGTGATAACAGGGCTGCCGCACCAAAGCACCAGGGCTTACATTACCAAATGTAATACCATCACAAACACACTGCACAGCCACTCAAATAGCACATTGATTGCTTCTGCTGTTTAATTCTACAGTGCTGTACGCAAAACCTGCTGGAGAGTCTAAACTTGAAAGAAGTTATTTTACAAAAAATAATCAAAATTTTAAACCTTTGATGAGTGCTTGTTTGCTGTGCAGTTTGTTCGCTTGTTTGTCCGATTCAGTGCTAGAGACTTATCAAGTGTCATGGATATGTACTGGAAAAACTGCGATACTGAGCCGTCTCGCGCCATGTCCGCGGGGGTTTCAGCCTCAGCATTGCAGCGGTACCCACTTCCTTCTTGGTGTTGTGCGGTGAGCCGGGCGACCCCGCTGCAAGTTGTAGTTGTATAAGCTTTTATGCTGTCCACCCACCTTCCTTGCTTCGCCCTGCTCCAGCAGCATGATGATGCACCGAAGCATAACTTGTTTTGCTCGCTTAAGCCTCGCTTTTCTGTCTCATTTCTTTCCTTCTCGGTGTTACCTTTTCTAGCTCGTTGCGGTCAGAAGCCAGCAAAAGGCCTCATAAAGCACCACGCATGCACGCACGCACCGTACGGAAAGGAAACTGGCCGCCGACAGGGGAACCGAGTTAATGGTCGAGTAAGAGTGCAGTGAATACTGAGCTGCAAAAAGGCACAGTCTGTTTGGTTGTGAGTTGATCTACCCTGTTCATATTGAGATGAGATATGACATTATGGAGTAGTTTTAATAGCTTTTTTTATTACTCAAAAGGCAAGATAGTTTCCCAAGCCTAGATATTTACATCAGTTCCACTCAATAATGAACTCAAAACAAATGGATAGTAACTACTACTTCCATTTCATACTTGCTATGGTTACTGCTGGCATTGATTTTGGACGAATCGAAACAAATTCCCCTTATCATCGCTCAATGTGGTGCGCTTTGTGTGCAGCGCACTGTTTTAATGAGTCGAAATTGCTAGACCGATTTGATTAGCACCGACTGCCTCTAATCGATTGGGATTCCCATATAGAAACACACACTCATACGCATGTACATGGGCAGCCACTTAAAGCCGAACCTTTGACCTGGCATGACGTACGACTGGCGTCCACGCCGGCCATAATGACACATCCACTTGCGCACGGTTAATTATTGTTTATGAGACTGGAGCTGTCTTGCTTCCGGATTTTCTCTCTCTCTCTCTCTCCCACTAACCGAGGCGTAGAATATTCTGCTGTAATCGCTGAGTGATATTCAATCTACTACTAACTTAGTTCCGGTTCTGGCTGCGATGGGATTAAATGTGAACCTTTCCCTCCGAACCCGGACCTGGACAATTTTGATGTGGATTTGCCGATGTATTTGTGAAGGGGTTTTGGTGCACCCTGTAATGGTCGTGTCGATCGTGCCAATAGCGAAGGTAAATTGATTGCACTGATACAGTGTGAGTGAAAAGGGTGTCTGAGATTTTTGAGACACTTTTGATCGTCGTCGGATGGAGCGTCTATAAAGCATTTTTGCGCCCAGTCATTGCAGACGCGTACGCGACACGATTGGGTTGAAAGTGCGAGATTACATCATCTTCGGTGATGATGAATCGGTCCGCCGAGATGGGAAGTGTAGAGGCTGGTTGTCACCACTACTACCATCCACAGCGATTCAACGCATCGACACGATGGGTGATGCTGGTGGTAGTTGAACAATTACGATAAACGACGAGCCAAAATCTGGACGCCACTAGAAACCAGCGACGCGGATACACAACACTGAGTGTGATCATCGGTAATCATTGATCATGGAGTGTGGTTTTGTGCTTAGCCAACAAACACACATGGTTGGTGGTTTGCGTGTTGGACAAATAAAATCAGTGTTTCGGGGATGGGGGCTATAGGAGGCTAAAGAGACACGATTTTGTCGGGCGTGTATTTACCCAACTAATTTGTGATCGGATCTTTAGGCGCGCGCTTTTGCTGTTCACATGCTTCCGTATTTTTACTGTCCTCAAGTTTTATGGTAGAAGTGAGAGCGTGTTTAAGGTAGTCGATGGATGTCTAGCAATATATATATCTAGATGAAATAGAATAGTTGTTTTCCATGTGAAATAAAGCACGATCCGATTTGGATTTGAATTCACAACCTGCGGTGTGTTAGGTCAGGGACATTGTCACGGCACTATGAGACTGCACCACGGAAAGGCAAATCAAATTGTGTTTTAAGCTAGAATGTGTTGCCGTAGTTGGATTAGATTCTGTTTAAAGAAAAATAGCAATCAATTATGACGCAAACTGCGGCTCGATGACTTCTATTTCTCTGCCATATTGAAGTCACCCTTTGGACCCGCTCATCCGCCCGATCTGCTTTAGGGGGAGGCAAAAATTGACCACCTGATAAAGGGGCTAAATCTTATCATCCTGCACCTACTGCTTGCCTGTTTGAAGATAGAGCGTACGCCTTGCCTCAAAAATAGAAGAATCACTCAATTTTACAACACTTGTGGCGTGTTAACCCGATTGAACGATTTATGTGTACGGGCCTATCTTGCCAATTCTCATTTCCTGCCCCTGCCCTGGTGCTCCTGTGTGGATGATAACGAAGATGCAAAGATAAGGTAACGGGTTAGTAACGCCAGTAATTGTATGAATGATCGAGGATCGTGTTGCTAATTTTATACACCATTTTTCGGCGGGTTCAATGGCTGTTATCTTGCCGTTCGATTTCAAGACACAAACGAACTGCTTTGAAATAGCTATTAATCTTTCAGTTGGTGATGATCATTCATCGTGTAACCCATGGTTTACGTTTGAGCGAGAAGAGATTATAGGGGGGAAGCTACTGGATACGTCTTTAAAAGCATATTTACGTCTTCTAAACGTTGTTTACTTCGGCTATGTTGCCGTAGCATTAAAGACAGCCGGATTAAATGATTAAATGTGTTCTTTAATACGATGAAGGCCATGTTTTATGAAAAGCCTATACAAAGGGCATTGCTTATTGTTTTAAGTATAAAAGCTTTATGTTAGCTTTCTGAGCTTTTTAATGAGAGCTACCAAGGTCCATTACATTTAAGCAACCCTGTTTGTGTAATAGAGTGATTTAGACTTGGTCAATTGCCATTACGCGGGATTACAAACAAACAATTTAATCTTTCCCAATTAAAATGTCTGTTGTGTTTTGTGAAGCTTCGAACTACTACTCGTTTGAAGGCTCTATGTAACATCTAACCATCCCGAATGCGTCCTTAAAATGTTTCTTCATTCATAACTCATGTCCATTATGTTCTGCAAACTGTAAATCCTATCTGCCCACGGATCGCACAAAAAATGCAAATCCTCAACCCTACAAAACAAGGTACGGTTGCGACAAACATTAAAGATAGAATCTTTCCGACGCTCGTTATGCATAATGGCCGCTTACTTCCATTCCGTATTGTCAAATCCTGTACCGGAGGCAATTTGTTATTCCCATTATCTTGGCCCTTGGCTGGCTGGCTGGCTGCTTAAATGCAGTTGCGGTGGCGCTCCGGCAAGAGTGCATAAAATTCTCTTCTAGCGCGAATGGAAGGGCAGAAGAGCCGAGCTGAAGAGCTGCATCGCATAAATGGCTAAATTTCCTCAGGGTACGCGTTCTCGCCGTGTGCCCCGTCGTGCGGCCGCTGCCACGACAACAAACTTGTTTTTCCGTGGTCCGTAGTCGAGAAGCATTTGTCATTGCGCAAGGTGCACAAAGACACACAGCCAGCGAGTGGTGGTTGTGTCGAAATGCGGTGGAATTTCAGCGACACAGCTAGTCGCAGAACGGAGAGGAAGAAGCCAGCGAGATGCCAGTGGTATGGAAGGGACATGAAGAACTTGACTGGCAAAACGGAAGCGAGCGCGGTGGTAGGGATTAGTCTCCGCGTGTCTGTGCATTTGGGTAGTGCTCTTGAGTGTGGTTCGTTAAGGAGCTTCTGTTGTGGCAGTAAAGGGGACAGCTTAGCAAACAAGTGCTGGCACGTACACGAATTATGCGCTATCCGTATGTTTATTATGCTGCTTTTTGGACAGAAATCACGACATGCATTTGCCATTTACGTTGGTTTGAAATTTGATTGAAACTTGAGCGTCTTTTCGTAGCGAATTTCCATCCAACTGCCAGCGCCGATCCCTACACGACACTGCCAGCGCTCGGAAATGGTTGGTAAGCGGAACTAAGGTTGGCAGCAAAATAAAACCGGTACCTAAAGCACACACATTGCACAATCGGCATGCTTGTGGCTTGTGGCTTGCGCGTGTCGGATTTAACTTCGCGCTCGCGGTAATACTTTGCGAGGTGCATCGCGGGACACAGCGGGTGCAGTACAGTGCACATGCACGACGGGCCAATTCGGTAGGGGCTCTGGCTCTTGTTTAGTTGTTTGTATGTGGACGACCGTCAAGGTCCTGTGGCTGGGGAGCCGTGCTAACGCTGGTTGCGGTCGGGTTCCTTCCCTCGCATGAGTGTTTGTCGCATGAGCGTGTCCCTATTTGGGGGGTTGGTTCGGTGTCACTGCAAGGTACGAATCGTCTTTGGTGGTGGAAAACATGGAGACCTTTTTTCAATGCCCTTTACATTATACTGGGTTGTAAGTGAAGAGTAGCGCTCGTAGTAATGCGCCTGAAAGTATGCAATATACTATTTATATTTTATATATTTACTCATTTATTTGTGATCAATTATTTTGATTACCCAAAAAAATGTCTAAAACAAATGTTATATTTACCAAAAAATAAAAGAGATTTTTAAAAAACCTGTGAAGACCACTAAGCCATGGAAACGGGGGGTTTTTTTTGGGTTGAAATTTTAAAATTAATTTTAAATAATTAATGAATTCGTGTACTTTCTCGCAATTCTTTCCTGCAAAACCTTGTTAAACCTCTCATGGAATAATTGGAGTAAAATATTTCAAATTTATTCTGGTCCTCCTAAAGTCGTTAATATATGTGCATATCACTGTTTTTTTTTTATTATTTACTGACTTAAAATCAAACATTTTTGTCAAAATCACGCCGAAAGACGGAAAAAATCGCTCATAAATTGCAAACCAAACCCATTTGGGAAGTGTGTGCGCGTTCACACTTACATAAACACGGTACGGTGTGCGAAAAGCGAAAACTTGAAAATCAAACATCCCCGCCCCCAACTCCATCCCTACCCTCCCAATCCAAACACACACTTCGAAACGAAACGAAGCCTGAATAAAAACCTGAATCGATCTCAGTGCGGTGGAAAACGAAATCGCCAATGGAAAGGAAAACCGAACACATGGTGAATGTTCGCGGCCACCAACAGTGTGGCCTGTGTCTCCACCCGCCCTCCTCTTTCTCTCTTGGGGTTTAATCGGAGGTTTATTTTCCCTTTCTACTTGCTTTTATTTCTGCACGGCTGTAGTTTTCTTTTTCTTGCTACCTCCGGTGCATTTCCTTTTTTTTAAGACCAGTCACTGGCAAACCCACTCCCATCGTTCGCATTTTTTTGCATGTATTGGGTGGGAGTGGTGGTGGTGGTGATGGTGCATTTTTGCTTCGGTGGGACGAGACACGGAATGGAATGCTGTCGATATTGATCGAATTTCCAACCGCCCCCGTGCGTAAGGCGTTGTGCCGTGGAACGGTGTTGGGGTAGGTTCAGCAGGCTCGAAAAACGACGTTTGCGTGTGAAAGGGACTGTACACCTAGTTGTGCTGTGGCTACAAGACTGTTTATCTAAACGTTGCATACTGATTGATTGATTGTTTTAATCGTTTCAATATGAATAAGTAATTAAATAAATTCCAAAAAAGTAATATCGTATTTACCCCCCAATTTATCCCTGTTTTTTTCCCTAAGGCTCTTTCTATGCTCAACGCTAACCAGAACGGACTACGATCAGCGTCCAGCGCAGAGTGAAGGTGAAGGCGACGCGCGGGCTGAAGCCATGTGTGCGATGCGTTCGAGCAGCTGCAGCACTATTACGCGACAGGATCGGTGCTCTGCATCAGTGACATTCATTTGACCATCGGTCTGGTAATCGGTACCAGTAAGCAACCAGTCAGGGTAAGTGTGATTTGGCCACGATTTTGCCGAGCGTAATCTTTCCTCGAAACGATGCGTCTCGAACCATTCACTGCAGGAAGTGCACACCTTAAACAGAGGAAGCGATTGTATCGGCTCAATCGGTGCAGTCCGCTCTATCTTTAACCCGCAGCAGTGTATCTCGCAGCGTGGCCGTAACTTATTATTTTGATGCGATACAAGTCACGAGTTCACCGGTTATTAGCTATTTCCGCACCGACGGCGGGGCTATTAGCTACCGCCCACCCACCGTGGGATACTTTACTTAGAACAACAGTTTATGAGCACGCACTAACGCGGATAGATCGTGCCGCATGGCTACATGCAGGTGAAGAAAGTAAGTGCTTTTACACCGCACCAAAACCTGGGCCCATAAACCATTTGTTAGTAAGGACGGCGCATTATTTTTCCGTTCAATCTATAAACGATCGAGAAACATAGAGAAGGAAACACATTGCGCTATAATTAGGCAAATTGACCAAAAGGGTGCTGGGGTTGGTGGTATCGGCAGCAACGTATCATTTAAGGGTCACAGCTTAATCAAGACCCATGGACCAGTATAGGGGCATTAAAAGACACAGCACGTCACACTACTGTGTACTCTCCTCCATCCACATCCCCTAACGCCTTGTAACTACTGGTTGATTTGCATTGCGAACGGAAAGAGGGGGACCACCTTTACTCCTCCTCGCTTGCTGGGAATTTTGCGGCGCGATTTTTGCTATCCTTCGATCGATTGGCTTTAATTTGTGCGCACGACACAAGGATAAAGAGCGCGGGGGGGGGGGAGGGGGTGTCGTGCGGCGGCACCACCTTTGACCGTTCTCTGTGTGTGTCTATGGTGGCGAGCTTGGTCGGGTATGGTATCCCCATTGGCCAGTGTAGTGTGTGCTAGCGCAAACGCTTGCGTTATGACCCTTAGAAAACAAGCGTTCTCAACACTGGCCCCACCCGGCGAGAGTTTAACCACGTGTGGTGTGTGTATGGGGATTTTGTTCGTCTATAACCATTTTTTGTATGATAAAGTACGCTTTTTTGACTAGAAAAATGTTCTACAGTTGGGCTCTGTTTTGTATGCGAGTATTGAACGCACGACCGCTTGTGGCACTGGCAGGATAAACTCGTGCGTGCTGACAACTACACTATGCGATTATCCCCGAATAGTTGTGCTTCAAATCAATCTGTATGCGCTGTTTCGCATTGAACACATTTGCTTGAATTGTATTTATAACTGCATTTCCAGGTTTAAATGCTTCGAAATGGGGTTTTGGTGTTGTTTGATATATTCCTAGTAGAAAAGCATTAAATATTCCATACGAATTTACGTCCGTTCGGAAGAAATTCAAGCAAATGACAATGTTGATAGTGTACATGCCGTAGCTTCTAGTTCGTAGAAGTTTGCAGCAATTTTAGTTTAAGAGTATATTTTTAGTGATATCTGAATATTGTATACCAAGAATGGGCATAGAGTAAATGTGAATTGACACCTGACCTACCGCAAATAAGTTTTATTAGCTCAGGCATTATTCTGCTTATCAATCGATAGTCCCCTATTGTAGTATGCTGTATATTTCATTATCCTGTCCAACGTGTTCCAGAGCAGATAAACCTTTGCACTATGTCATAATGATCATAAAAAAGAGATAAGAAACAAGGTATAGTGTTGCTGTAATATAGATGTAATTTAGTCTTTAAATTTATTTCCCTCTCGATGGCGCTTCCATCAACCAAACACAATCAATGTCAGCAATCTTCCTATTCTACTTTGTAAACGCTTGCAAGCGATGTAATAACATCCATTATCAATTGCCGATGCACATAAATTTAGTAAGAGAGGGGGTTACATTTACACCGGACAGCGTTGTAAGAAGAAAAAAAAATCCGAAAATTGTATGCAAACCAATCGCCATCAAACGTCATCGGTTCGTGCCTGCCGTGTACTGCTAGAACACACACGTTCCCCATGTCCGCTCAATTGCTTTATTAAAACGGCGAGACAAACGATCAAGATGCGCCCCGTTCAACCGCAACGACATGCTGCATGTTGAGCAATAAATTATCATTGTACAGTGTTTTGTTTGCGAGAATGTGACCAGCGAAGGGGTAGAGTTCTGAGGGGAGTTCCGTCGAGGCTGCAAATTTCCCATGTCAATTGATTTCATTACGCCATTACGGCAGCCAGAGCCCGTAGATTGAGCGAAGCACGCTGGAGAATAAGTTGAAGATTGCTGCTTTCCTTTGGAAAGTTGTCTTATCCACTGAGGCTGAGAGCCAACGCAGTAGGCGAGGGGCGAGCTTTGTTGATTTCATTCCATTAGCCTGGATCCGCCTTGATTGAACCTTGATTTTTGTTCCTTTTTTTTCGGTAGTCTTCAGGCGGCATTCCAAACAAGGTACGGCTAATGTATTTTAGGCCCCAAGGGTGGGTAGCCTCTCTTATCTGGAGTGTGATGGACCGGGCCCTGCGGATTCTATGCGGGCTGAATTCGCAACACACACACACAGACACAAGATCCCTTGGGGGGTTTGTGTTATCCGTTAGTCCATCGGAGTGTTATCGGCAGTGCCATTGTTATATTGATAAGTTGCCCAGTTTGTGTCGATTGCGTGACGTGCGAAAGTAACCGGGCCGGCGGTGCTTCCGTGTTCGAGCTCTTTGTCGATAGCTACTACAGTGCGTCACAGACGAAAAGCTCACGTACGCGGTATTAGTTTTGGTGCTTTGTTATGGATTTGATGAAGCCTAATATATTGTGGAAGTTTGACTTGAACGTCTCTTGAGTGTATTCTCAGAAAATATGAATATGGATGAGTCTAACGAAATCAAAATCAAACAGCTTATTGCTCGTTGTTCTTGAGGAACGTGGGCAGCTCTCCTTGCCATTTTCTGTTGCTAATTTTAATGCAAAGCTGGTGCCTCAATTTATAAAATTCTACCCGTTCACTGGCAAGTAGAATTTCAAATAACGAACCCATCAGACCAGCTCTTTGAACTCTTCCTGCTTCTGGGCGTGCGAGACACATCCTTCTCCCGAAATGAGCCATTGAGCGCTCATTAAATTCACATCACGCAGCAATTATAGCCGCCCGGCACTGTAAAATTCAACCCCGTTGCGTGTGCGTACAGGCGGCGAAGACCACCGACCACCGTCGTCGTGGACGAGACAGTTCGCATCGATGCCCTGTGCATGTCGATGATGCGTTCCGTGCTTTCCGTTTGCTGTGGCCGCCATCCTCGTCCTCTCGACAGAGCCGTTATTCTTAGTCCGGACGTGCGACAGGTCAGTTATTTTGTTACGCTGTCACGTGATCGGGAGTGTGGTATGGCTACCCCCGGCAAGGGGTGCATGGGAATTCTGTTGTTTGGACTTTGGTTTCAAATGTGCCGCGATGTGGGCCTGATTGATTGGAGAAGAGCGCGTGTTCAATGTGTTTGGGAAAGTAGAACTTCGTAACTTGGCCTCGTCTCGTTTTGCGCAACTGTTCGCATTGTGGTGATAAGCTTTTTTTTAATCTCCGGATGTATCGTTCTTGGACGCCTCAGGCACTTCACTTCTCTTTTCCGGGTTTGGATGGGGGTAATTTGCACTATTATTTCTCCCGCCACACCATGGTTTCGCGCTAACCGGCGAGAATATACGCGGACGGCGGTTGCGTGACGGAGCAATTTCGCGTAGCATTAGGCATGGCAACGCCGGTTCGTTGCCTACTACCATGCCGCTGTTAAATAATGACATTTGACAGCTATGATGGTACGGCGACGGGGGGTTCGCATCGTCATCGTAGCAGCAGGCCTGATTGAAATTGAACCGCTTTGGCCGCATCGCCGCTAGCCGCACACTACCGCATCGGAAAAGTGTTTGAAACAAAATCAACTAAGGGCAAAATGTGTAAAACAACCAAAATCAGTCCGACTAAATCCCTAAACGCGGGGGTACGCGCCATGGCCTGAAAATACGCTCGGCGTCAGTACGATTTTGACCTTGACCAAAGTGTTCAATCGGCCGGGAAATGAGGGGCAGTAGCGGGGTGTGTTCGGGGGGGATGTGGTGGCCCCCGAAAGGGTGTTGAAATTTTTGTAAACGCTGTTACTCAAGCAAATATGAATGCGGCTGCTGTTGCTGCCCACTCTGCTGTACTTACCATGCTCACCGACCCGTGCCCTTCGGTCGGTTCGCTTTCTGCCGTTTTCGGTCGGGCAGATTTTTATCGCCTTTTTCTCATTCGTTCGTTTCTCTATTTATTTTTTGTGCTTTTTTTCTGTTGTTGAATGAAAAACACTCCTCAGTGTGACGAACACAAGCCGGTAGAAAAAGTTTGCAAAAGTTCTTTATTGGTGCGTCGCCAGTGGCAACACAGTGTACAAATCTTTTCGGCAAATACAACATTGGTGCTCACAGAGTACCACGGTACGCAAATAGTGGCGCGCACAAGGAGTGGTTTTTGTACAGTTGGGTGGAAAATAGTGAATCATCTCAGACGATTTAGTGGCATTTTTCGGGCTTTTGAAACGCAAATTTTGTGTCGGAAATCAGAAATGTTTGGTTAAGAAATTAAGTATTAATTGTTCGCTTATTTGTCGTGGATTTACATGTTCTTGAGTAAGTATATCTGCTTACGGGTTTTTTTTAATGTGCATGTAAATATTTGAAATTCTGAATGCCGAAAGATTTCTTCTGAAATGATTATTAGAAATGGAATTTATGGCGCAGGTTGCAAGGTGTTGTTAGATTATACACGAACTGCCTACTGGAGAGCACCTTAAAATAGACACGAGCTACGCTTTGTTGGGCAAAATCACAAGAATATTAAAGAGCACAAGTCTCCAAGAGCTTAACTAGATCCTACTTTCGGGTTGAATATCCCAGATCAATACCAGAATTAGCCAATTTTGTTTAGAGATGCTGATTCTGATGTTAGATCCGGTTGGGTTTCTAAAGTTCTAACGTCTTAACTGATAAAGGCGAAGAAGTATGTTGGCAATTATTAGTTTTGCTTGTGATGATCACATAATTCATTGACTCACGGTTCCATCATAGGTGTTGAAATTTCAGCGACGTTTGAGGCTTTTTTATGTCTGAATGTCTGCTCTAATGCTCTACGTAGTTCAACCAATACTAGCACCGTTCTTAGGCTTTATTTCGCTAAAATTGTCTCATTAAACTGCCTGACTCCGTCAACTAATTGTGGTTATAACGAGATCAAATGTGGAATGCAAAGCATCACGATTCTCACCAGCACTGAAAGAACACTAACGCCAATGAAACGTGATGTCAGCCAGCCACCACCGGTTTGGTTGGAATTGCGTGTTGTAGAGGTTTAGCGTTTAGAAAGGCAGGGATGTTCAGATTCGTTCAAACGTGTGTTACCTCGAAAAGAAAAAGGGTTTGAGGATGGCTCATGCTTGTTACTGAAGCATCAGCATCATCAACACGACGTTTCAAGTTGCACGGTACGGTGTGGAATGCATGGTCGCATGGTGCTGTTGTTGACGTGTGCTTCTCCTCAGAAGTGCGCCACCTGATTATGTTCGTTTATGTCCTCCCGTAGCCTATAACCACCTTGCTGACCTTGCCTACCCCGGAGCAGTTGGGATTTTATTTCTCATCTCAAGAGGCAATTCGATTGTATTGGGTGGCAAAAACCACACGAACGCGGCATGGTAGGGAAGCTCCAGATGGCGCACGGTGGTAACCTCAAAGCAAACAACCTAACCTAAAAGCTGGGACCAGTGGGTGCTCTAGAATTGTCGCCCAGATTTGTCAACCGTCCACGAAACGTACGGCGTCGTCAGGTAGGTTATGGTTGAGCCCCGGGGGCTATGGCGCTGCAATGGAGCTAACGCACGCCGTCATCAACGACCTAGAAGAACCTCCACCTGAGGTGGAGGAAAAAGTAGGTTTCCCTTCCTAAGTACGGCCGAAACGGCCATACGGTGCAAATCTTGTGCAGTGGAGTACCCTGACCCAATGAGCACTCTCGCAACTTGTTTGCCGTCCGTGCGCTTGTGTGGCTGTGCGTGTCTTTTGCAACAACGACGTCTGACCGGACGAGTGGGGGTTCGTGTGCAAACGGCGTACCTTCGGATGGTCTGATGTACCTTTGTGGCCATTTGAACGCATTACTCACCGAACATTTCAAGGGGAAACTACACACAGCAGCTCCCTACTATACCAACAAGCAACAACGGCAGCAAAATTGCAGCTTTCCGACGCCCTGCTGGAACTAATGCACGATGACTTACCGGTTTTTGGTGGTTGCGCGTCATCTCCCAACCCAAGATAGGTGCTTTTTAGGGAAGAAACCCTCGCACGAGTGTTTTGGTGTGTTTGGCCAAGGTTTTTTGGGGGGAGCGAGATGCTGTCCAACAGCAAAATACACAGACACATAAACTTCCGGCGATGGCAACGCCCGCGAGACTCCCTCGAACGCCGCGGAGTCGTGGAGTAGTCGATTGACGTCAAACTCTCTTGGCTGGCAAATTTTGTTGTTTTCGCACAGGCCGGCGGTAGTGTTGCTGTGGGATGCTCCGTGTCCGTGGGCGCAAAGTTCGCAATAGCGCAAATGTTATTCGGGACAGAGAGGGAGGGAGGATGATGCCTACGTTTTGTGTGTGTTTCATTTCGTTTGTTTCGTTCCAAGATCGTGTGCCCGATGGATGGTTGGCATAGTTCGCGGAGCAGCTGCTGATGCTCTGGCAGATCGAGCTTATTTGATTAGTTTCTCGACGACTGCGGGTGTACGAGTTTCGCATTTCGGTGTCCTTTGCTTTCTGGTGCTTTCTTCTTCCTGCTTTCTTTTATTGGGAGGGCATCTGTTTGATGTTAGGATCTTGCTTCGTTGTCTTGCTTCGCTGTTGGGAAGAATGCTAAAAGGGAAGTCTTTTATTGTGTCGTCTTGTTTTGCCGATATTAAATTTATTCCTTCGATTGATGTTTCTTTATAGAGGGGATTTTTTTTTGCTACAGGAATGGAAAAATAAAATAAATAATGCAAATTTAATTAACGGTAAGCGTTGGCTGAGCGTGATTTTGAGGGCGTGCTTTACTCGTGTGAAGCTTGTGAACTAGGCGCGATGATGATTGAATGGGAAAGTTCCAGCAGAAACTTTTAATCCTGACTTATGCGTTCGATTCCATTCCGTGAAGCAAACCCGTCGACAAAAGGGAGGAGGCTGCTGCACATCTCATTACCATTCAGAATTGTCCACCACACGTGCGGGTACACCCCTTCTGCTTCTCCACCACAACAACGCATTGAACACGTCGCAAGTATTTATTGCTCGCTGAGTGTTTTTTTTACACCCGACATGCCGATCGGAGTGATTTATTTTCATTTATATTTATTCTCCAAGTACACACCTACACCACCGGCTTACCCTACCGCTTTCATGGAACAATTTTCCATCACACGCTCTGAAATCGATCGCCTATCACACACACACAAACACACTCACCCATTGAAGGGGCAAGAAAATTTCCATTCAAACCAATTCCACGTGGCGGAGGTTGCGAAACTTGGTTGCTGTCTTCTATCTTCTCCGACCACGGTTGGACCACACTCGGTGGGAGGAGATGCCGCTAAGCCTCTTTTCCCCATCCAACACAACCCGAGCGCTTCCGGGAGCGGGTGTTGAATATGCATGCATCAGGTGAACTTAATCATACGCGCTGAGTGGAACGGATCCTAGGAAACAGGATCGTGTGTGTGTGTGTGAGGGTTTTTTCGTTTGTCCCCAAGTACGTCACAGAAAGTGGTATTGCACCTGTGTCGGTGGTGTAATCAACTGACGCCTCCCTTGAGAGAACACCGACGTCCGAACACCCTTTCCTATACCGTTAAAAGCTTTTTCTTCTAATATTTAGGAAAAAATGACTGTTTCGTCATCTAAGTACTAGTTAGTTGAGAGAAAAGACGCTTTTCTGATTGACAACACGCACTAAAAAGGCACTTTGCTTTGGCTGGAAGACTATGAGATTAAATGTGGCGGATTATATAGACACGTTCAGTTCCCTCAGGGTCATCAGGTTTCTATGCCAAAAACTGAAAAATGCTCTTTTGTACCAGGGTTTGGATGAGATTCGATCTCCAATCCGGTGTTTGAGATATCGGCGTGCCTATCCATTGCACCAACTAGCCACTCGCGGTGCAATCAGTTCGATAGTGCATTAAAAGTGTTCACCGTGGCTTATGAAACAATTTTTTCAATTTAAATAACAAAATGTTGTTGTTGTTATAGAATTATACAGGTTTTGGACCTCATGAGTCTCTTTCGCCTCTTAAAAGGGATTGAGAAAAGGGAAGCTAGTAAGGGAAAAAGGTGGAACGTTGTGAAAGAGATTTTATGGTATCCCAGACCATCTTACCTTCGATGTAACATTCTATTCTGACATTGTTAATCTACATCTCGGTGGTAAAATGACAAAATGAATCACTTAAAATGACAAAATTGAAAAGAAGGAAAATGTATTACTTCATGCAGAATATTCCAATCTTCTTGACATATTGCAGCATATTAGTCAAAGGAATTGAGCTGCAATTTACCTTACCCACCCCATAAGACCCCTAATTGTATCTTTTTGCAAAGTAAATCCTCTTAGGTAATTATTTATAGCTTGCTTGGCTACCTCGTTCTCTGCCCTACGTCTAATTTCTAATATTTCTATCAACAAAACGAGCTTAACTTCCACGCGAGTGCGCGGCGTCTATCAAACGCATTTACCGCGCGTGGCTGGCAAAACAAAAAAACAACAACGAAAGATGGCTTCTCATATTTCGCGTCCGCCTAATGAGACGCCAGACGTTTTGCGCTGTGTTTTGTTGAGGCGTTGTGTGGGGTTTTCCCCACCAGGCTTTTACATTGCAATTGCCCGTCCCTCTACTTGTTTTTTGCGCCGACAAGAAACGCTCTACGTTGGCGTCGGTTTCGAGTTGGATAAGAAGTCTCTCGGACTGGTTGTTTTGCTTGCTTGGAACGCGGCAAAAGGCCTTATCTTCTTCTTGCCTTCTCTAACCTTATGGAAACTGCCGCCGCCCATTAACCTTCCCCGAATGCCCTGCACTGATCTTCGGGATGTGGTTTTTTTTTCGCGGTAGGTTTTTAGTCCTGTTTTTAAGTAAGTCTGGTCGTAAAGCTTCGGCGCTTTCTAATTGGATAATTTCAGCCCAATGTTTAGATGGATGAGGTGCACTTTGCCTTCTTTATGTGCCATTGAGTGGCAATGCGACGTACAAGCAAACGTGCGAGGATGTGGAATTAAGTTGAAGAAGAAAAAAAAACAACGAAAAACGTGAATTACAAATAAGCTTTAAGTTGCTGTGCTGTATCATTATTGTTGTTTTTCTCTTCTGTTGAACCGCAAAACTAACTTTACATTTGACTCACCCCGGAGGTTAACGATGAACTCGTTGCTTCAACAGATCTTGCGTACATCAACACGAAGCAAGTGACGCTTTTTTCCGGGAAGCATTAGAGCGAAGATAATTAAAAAATGTTTAATGTTGATGTTAGGCCAACAGCGGAGGGATATAACTGTGGCCGGCCCCGTTTTTGCCCTGTCGCCCTCGCCGCAAGCTTATTGAGGGGATTTACTAGGACTAAGGTAAAGGAGGAGGGCTAGTAGGATGTCCTACATACCTATCTACCTACACAGTTATTTTAATTAAGTGCTTCTCGGAATGGTAAAGCGTTGTCTAAATTTGGACGCCGTCAAACTTCGAGGGGACTGGACTAAATGAGCCTCGCGTACTGTATAATGATTAGACCCAATTTCGGATGGTTTTGGTGGATGGTCAGGCGTCAGGCGCTAGGCGACCCAATCGTTCATATTCATGTTGCAGTGAATAATTTGTTTGGATCAGCTATTAATAAATCTTGCATAGATATTAGGGTGGAATACGCTGTACAAGACTTAACTTTTGCTTGTAAAATCACATTTGCGTGTGTTATTTACCTTTAAAGCCCAATTCCACCTGTGCAAGTACCTTTTCTCAACCTCCGTACACATCTGAGAAAAAGAGCGCGATAGATCAGAGGCAACAGCATCCACCACCATCATCTTCTCTCTGCGTTGATCGCTGCTCTGCCCTCGATTGCGCTCGTTGCGCAAACAACGGGGACCTTGCGCTTCCATTCCAATGGACGCGCCTTCGACGCGCCGCGGCATGCTGTTGGGGCGGAGCGCGATTTCCTCCTTGGACAGTAAAGTTTCATCAATTGTTGTTGTGGCCTGTACGTACAATCAAACATCTCCAACCACTCGAGATCAATTGTGGCCTTACGCAAAAGTACATGATTAATAAACGAACACGAAGGACGGGGCTTTCAAAGGGAAGCCAGCTGATGCGATGGGGAGGGTGGAGGGGGTTAGTCTTATGCGATCATTATCTTCCCATGTGCCGCATGTTGTTGACCGCTCTACCGACCGCTGACCGTGTCCTTTGCATCGTCCCGTGTCCACATTAAACGTGTAATGGCAAAAATGAGGTTTTATCGATCTTTTAAAGCGCAAGGTTCAATAGGGTTGGGGTTACATTTGTTGTTAAAGAAATGTAAGAAATCGCCGCCTCTCGGTTGATTTGCTGTTTTAATTGCGCAAAGAAAACTCGACCTCAAAGCGGGGTGTGCTGTAAAAAAGGATGAAGGTGGTTTGCCTTTGCAAGGGTAAAGTTGAAGTACAAAGCGCCAGCTGGGAACGATTGCTTCACGCAGAAGAAATTACTTTTCTCGCTCAATAAGGAAGGCAGAAAGGCCTCTGGAGGTCATGGAGGTGGTGTTGTAATTTCGTTTTATGTTGTACTGTTTATTGAGGAGTTGAACTCTTGCGATCTGCAGTACTGCGAGTAATCAAAGCAATATTACGGAACAATTTAAAATAACCATGAAACCTCTGTTACTAAGACTTCTTCCAACTAATTGAAAGTAGTTCAAGCACAGAATTACCCGCAACAATGCTTTTAGATGTAATTTGAAATGGGAAACTCTTGCAACAGAAAGGCCCCAATGTCTTGCATATATTGTTGGCTACAGTATCGTTCGATCGAAGCCAAAGCAATCAACCCGAAATGGTCGCAATGTGCTTACCGGAACACGTTTCTATCGACGCCACCGGGTAGGTACGGTACGACTCCACCACACCACCGAGCATATCACACTTGTTGCGCGGCACGTTGCGACGAAAGTCTTGCCAGTATTGCACGTGTTTCTTTTTTTTCGTTCCTATTTCCTGCCACTTCCACAAGCAAAGAGCAATAGTATGATGGGGGGCGAACCAGCGCACAAAACACCAGCAACAGCATCAACAATATAATTGAGCGGTTGGTTGCTCTGCCCATGATTAAGCGCCCACCAGTGCCACCAGTGCCCGGCATCGTTCCGAGATGGGCAAAAAGTTCCACAAGCTCGATGGGCGGGGAGAAGGCAACAGGGAAGGGAGTGAGAGATCCAAAGCAAACCAATAATCTTCTGCGTCGCTAAATTAATAACCTCCCTCAAACCGTGGGGAGTGGGCGGTTAGGGGTGCTGCAATGCAGTGAAGGAGAAGGTAGAGGAGGAGAAGGAGGAGGAGGAAACCCTTGGATCACTCGGGTCACCCCATTGTAATCCACCTTGTCCTTGGCAACGGACGGGCGGACGCGGTCATAACAACCGAGCAGTGGTAACCGATCGACCCGAAGCGTGGAGGAGGCGCGGGAAGGTTCGATAAGTCAATAGTTTCCCCTCGCGAGCACAATCCTTGGTTGCACACGTGGCCACAGAGGTGGTGTTCGGTGTCAGTACGACCGGTGTGCATGGGGTAAGGGCAACCATGAGCAAAAGTGTGACAGGATGGTGACACGAAAACACGGCTAAACCCTTCAAGTGTTGATGCGATGGAAAAGCTGTGTGGTGTTGCTGCTAATTGTGTTGTTTACTACTTCTTCTATTGGGGGGGCCTGCCTGCCCTGTTGGCTTGCTTTTATGATTTTTGTTATTGCTTTTCCTCCTATTTTATTCATTTTGTTGTTAATTAAATATGAAATTTCTCGTTTAATAGGCTCTTCTCTCTCGCTTTACAACAATTAGGTTGTTCAAAGCCAATTAAATAAAAGTTTTGGTGAGTTGGAAGCTTGATCTAGAGTAGATTTGATCGCAAGACCTATCACGTGCTAACTCGAACACTTTACCATTGAACCACGAGACTGCCCGGTGGCAATACACTTCTAAATCTGGTTTGATTTTCCATCCCAATTGCGCATACCGGGGGCGCCTATCGGGAAGGCCTTGAACGGGCGAGGGTTAACATCATTAGCATCATTGGTTTAAAGTTCAATGCGGGTGGCGGCGGTGGTGGCTTCAGCAGGAAAACAAAAAGGTTGAATAAGCCGCGCACACCGCAAAGGTTAAGGTGAACTGTTGCCCCACCGTCTCCGTCTGTAGGCAGCATACAAATCCATCGAACTTGCACGCCGTTTTGATTTTGCATTCATTCCCATTCCCCCATTCCCATCGCCCCTTCGCTTTCTTATTGCCTGCCCGGAGACGACCTTTCTGACCAACGCCCTTTGAAACTATCCGTCCGCCCCTTGCGTTTTGTGTCGCTTCTTTGCGCGCGCTTCGCTGTCGCTGACGCGTTGGGCGGGTCAGGTCAGGCACTGGAGCTTTTGACCGTGACACTTCCTGTCTTATCCACCCTTCCACCAAGGAGGGACAGGAGGTGGCGACACACACACACACACGTCAAGTGTGAATTACAGCCTCCGATCGCTACCAACGTCGGCATACGCGGAGACCGTGGAACCACGTTCCGTGGGAGGCAAGGAAATTGGTTTTACCGACCTACCGACGTCGTTCAAGGACATTTACCGGTTGTTCTGCACAAAAGTCGCTTCTTCACATTGCTGTTCTTCCCATTTCTGCGCCCCGGGTTCGTGCCCTTGCGCGCCAGGGGAACCGTCCCGCGATGTTGATTTATTTACACTCTCGAACGGTGTGTGGACCTCGTGCTGTGCTGCAGTTTATGTTTGTTTCCATCCATTTCGCGTGGCGTGGTGGTAGTAGTAGTGGTATTAGAGTGAAACATTACATTGATTTCGGACACTTCGTTCCCGACGGAAGTGGGTGTTTTGGGATTTCAAAGGAAAAGGTAAATAGAACAGTCGCGTCTTGATCACTTGAACTCGAAATCGAAATCTGATGAGATTTCGTGTCGCATCAAACACTTAGGGCAAGGAGTGACATTTCTTCGCCGCTTTGAGTCGTTGTGTAAATATCTCTACTTTGATTTTGATTGCTTTGAACTTGTATTATGCTGTCGTGAAAGTCGTAAAAGTCGTTGAATTGGAAACAATGCTCAATTGCTGTTTGTTATGCTGTCATTTGCAATTCATGTTTCGATGTTTACTTTCTTTGATTTGTTCATTTGTTTCATGATTCAGGAACCTTTATGTGTCTTCATTTTTTCATGTTTTCTGCTCGCAGTTACAATAATTTTAACAATTTTAAAAACTTCAAATATAAACGATTAGAGCCTTGCCTTTACGGACGTCTCCAGCATCGAAATAAAGTCGTTTAAACGCCCTCTTACCCCCAATGGACTTTGTTTTAAATCGAATTAATCCCTCTCAAGCGTACGCTCAAGCGCTATTTGCTCTCCTAATTAAGGCAATCAATTTTATGCTGGCAGTTCGTATTTCAAACCAACCATCACCAATCTCCCTCTCCACTCCAGAGACCAAGAAGAAGCAAGTGACGTTCGGTCGCTTGATGTACTTGCTTTTACCATGGAATGCCATGCTGGGAGTTCCTAAATTCATTTCCTCCCCCACAACCCCATGGTGACCGTAGTGAGCTGCTGCCTCCTTTTCTAGTGCATCTGCATCTGCCCACTGCTGTGGGATTGCTGGCATTAATTAGAACCTATCTCGACGGAACGATCGATCGTGGACGATGGACGCACGAGAAGGTTGAAGCTTTTGGCATTTCCCACTCCGCTGTGTATCTTCCTTCCGAAACGCTTCTTTCCTCTAACCCTGCTCCTCCTCCTCTTTTGAACCATTTCAATCGATGGACTGACTCAACTCCACCCCGGTTAAACGGTAGGACAGAAGGGAGCGAGAGGGCGAAACGTTACGCCATAAATTCCAATTATGCAACCACTCAAAACCGCCCCCCTTTCCCGTTCCAACCACAGCGCGGGCAGAGGTTTTAATTAAAGCATTGTGATGCCCCGTGCTAGAAGTGCTCAATGAAGCGCCGCGGAAGGGTGCACGATCTACGCGAGCGCGCGAGATAGAACGGTTCGATTATTAGGCGAGCGCATCTTTCCATGGTGTATGCGAGATGCGAATGTGTTATGATGCGGGGTTGTTGGTTTTTTGTTTTTTGCTTTCGGATTCTAGAATAAATAACGATTGAGCGCACTGTGCACTGTGAAGAGTTCAGCTGAGCATCTGCTCCGAATAGCAAAACGGGTATGAATATGCATTAGCCGGGGATGGAGCCACACCACTGGGGGGAATGGATGCCCGCATTTTCCGCCCCCCTCGGTGGTGGTTTTAATCTAATTGCCTGCTACATTTTCCTACGGTCACTTCCAACGGCAATTGGGTGGGTGGACCCGTTGTTCGACGTTTGAAGCTTTGAAATGGTTTGAGACACAGCACAGCTGTTAACAGCAAGCAACATTGTTGCGAGATGTGTTACGTTCGACGAAGCCATCCTGTTAGCGTTATGCTTCGGTGTGCTATAATATTTGGTTTAATAATTTGAAATAAAACCAATAAATAGTAAATTAAGTAAGAAAATGTATCTGTTCAAGCATCTTGTTACAATTCGCGTGCAAAATTAAACCCCCCCAAGCCTGCAAACCGTACTCAACACTACGTCAACGGTGTTGCGGAAAGATAAATCCAACCTTATCCATCGGCTCCATCTATTCAAACAATCTGTTCTCCCTTCCCTACCCCCCCCCCTCGCACACCGCCATTGCATCATCTTTCCATGATTGAGCAATAAATTTTCTCACCACCAGTTGTTTGCGCTTTTCTCTCCCCAGGTCATGCCGGCTTTGCGTCTGTTTGGCCGGAAATGGTTAGCCGCCTCGGACGACCTCGTGTTTCCGTGCGTGTTCGAAATCTGCTTCCGGATCGTATGGTAAGTACCGCACAGTACAGTACCATGCTCACCCACGCCACGCCATGCCAAAAAGGTTGCCATTTTCTAACGTCGCTTTCTTTCCTCTTCCTCGCTTTTCCGCCAGGCTGGGGCTGATTTCGTGCGTAACGTCCACCTACTGGAACGTGACCGAGGAGTGCGGTGAGGATGCGGTCCCGGTCCGGATCTATCTGGTCGGGACGATAGTGTTAATTAGTGTAAATATACTACTGCTCGTCATCTTAGTCAATCGCAGCGCCCAGGGCAGCATTACCGAGGTGCACAAGCGCCGGCTGGTCGCGCCGCTGCTAGTAATCAAGTGAGTTAAGCAGCAACATCGCGTTGCAGTTGCAAAAGGTTGCACGCATCCTTTTGAAACCATCATAATTACTTTCTCTCACCATTCCTTTTCTAGAATACTTTTAATTCTACCGGAAACGGGCTTGAACGTGCTGGGCACCATGTGGGCGTTCTGTGGAACGTTCGAGTGTAGAAGCAATGATAAGGTATCCCGAACTGTGATCGAAGGTAAGTGCCGAATCAAAACCTATTGGTACAGGTGGTGGAGCAAGTGATTTCGTTTGTACAGTTGTCAAGTCGCACATTCTTACTACTTACATGCACGTCATGAGTTCAACTCTCGAATTTACCAAGCCTCCCAACTATGCAGATATAACCAAAGCTCCTTTTGAAGACTTAAATGATCAGGCCTTTAATCGGTTATTGCTATAAATAACAAGAAAAAGATAATTCGATTTGACCTTAATTGCAATTAGGCTGCATGCTTAAGATTCTTTGGCAATGCTTCAGATTTGGCCTATTTTTGCCGACGGAATGTAAAGCCTTTAATTTACTACGCGAAATAAGATCGTAGAGACAGTCAGCCAGACCTCGTGCCAACTGAGGCCAGATTGATTCAGCTGTACAGCGGGCTATTTCCGCAGGTGGATCAGGTGAAGAAAACAACTCTGTTTGCTTACGATGTGCGTAATATGGCGCAGTAGTACCATTTGGCATATCCGCAGATACTGTGCGAATGAGACATCTGAGAACTACTCCATAGAGGCTTGTCTAATGTTAATTTAAATTTAACGAATAAAAAGGTTTATTGAACTAGTTCACTAACTCGTAACCCTCTTCCAGCAATCGTCCTATTCAACTGGGTCGTGTTTGCGCTGATAATATTTGGCCTGGCGATCGTGTTTGACCCGCTCGGCTCGGCCAAGTACAAGAATGGGCGCGACACGAACGACAACGGACCGACCGAGTCGGCGATCCACCGGAAGGTGTCGAAGCTATGGTTCCGCCGGTTCCGGTGGGCCTTCTGCTGCCTGCGCCGGGACGAGTTCGGGCACGAAGCGTTCACGCAGGTCGCCAGCCTGCTGAGTGCGCTGTTCCGCGGGACCGATCTCGTACCGTCCGACATTGTGGCCGGCTGTGTGCTGTTGCGCGTCCGGCAGAAGCGTGAAACGCGCGAGATGCGCCGGATACGCATGCTCAACGACGACGGTCCGCGTTACTCGACCGATATTACGCGCGTCTTTGCCACCTCACCGGCCTGGATGACGATCAAGAATGCGCGGCACTTCCTGCGTTTCGCGCTGGCCGCGTACGGTTGGCCGATGGTGTGCTATCTGAACTGCTGCACGGGGCCCTATCGGTTGATACCGAAGATGACGTGCTGTGCGTGCTTCCGGTAAGTAAATGAGTTTCGGGGAAATACAGGGTGGAAAGGCAGGTAGAATTGACTCTAAACGTCTCGGATTTCTCTCTTGTGTTTGTATTGCAGACGAAAACCCCAAATCATCATCGATGACAACTGCTGCCTGTGTCATCTGGCCGGCGTACGGTACACGTCCCGGTTGCGAAGTGAAGATGTACTACACGCGTCATTCAAAAATCATGTATTTGAGGTAAGACGAGACCACACTTGCTTTATTCCCCCTCCTACGTCACGATCTTCCCCAATCATTCCTCTTCCGAGCTGCGATCTACACCGAGAAATTTAGAGTTCCGGGACTTCAGCATGTCGTGCTGCGATTTCGAAGGCACAAAGCCTACCGGTTCGTCTTGCAGACCAGCAAACTCTGGAATGAGAAGTTCCATTAGAACCCAAGAGCACTTTTTGGGGAATTCTCGCCAGGAACCTTACCGGTAGTGGATGGTGGAATTGATTGCAGCTTTCCGTACGTTTCCTCCGCATTTTCTTCTGCTCCTTCGTCACACTGAAACGGTGCACCGGTGCAGATCACTCCCATCAGCATCGCTAGCAGTAGCATCGAAAGCCAGCACCGTTTCAAGCAAATGATTTCCATGGCAACGAACGAGCTTACGAGTTGATGTGGTATGAATAGAACAACACAGAACACACTGACACTTGAGTGAGGTGCGAGTGATCGCTTTATACGTCCACGTACGGAGAAACGGAGCGTCACAGGTCGGAACTGATAACTACACCCGTCGGTGGTTTTAGGACCGGTTTTTTTTTCAGAAAGACTTACAATAATTTATGAATAACATGGTGCAGGCAATTTTCCCTGAACAGTGTTTTTGGCGTAGAAAAAGTGGCGGGTCTTATCGGAGCTGCAGCCGTTTCGTTTCAGGTTTTTGATGTGGGAGGAAGACAGGTGTCATGCGCTGTGAAATGCAACACCTTTCACGCTCTTCCCATTTTAGATTAGAAGGCGGCAATTGGAGGCGAGTTGACAGTTTTTCGAGGCTAATGTCGTTTTAGCGTGTCAGTCCAGGGTTGGGGAACCTGGTTGATTTATTTTTGGTGAGCGACATTGGATATTGGATGTTCCTGTACTTACTTGGAAGCAGCGGTTGTAACTAGCTAAAGAGATCTTGACTTTTGTTCGAATTGGTGTAAAAATTGAAGTCCTCCAGCGATGTTTTGTGTTCCTGGAAGCATTGAAAACACTGTTTTGGAACCACTGTTTATGTATTTCATTTTCCAACGCCTGCTAAGCTTCTGCAACCAACGGTTCAATCGGTGGTCCTGGTATGGCTGGTGTAGTGGTATCGGCAACCGGCGGAGATGGCTGTACTGGACGATTACCTCCAACAGAACCTCCACCACCACTCGATGGTTTGTTCATAAAGTTGTAATGAAAGTACGCTTCATTCTGCTTGCTAACCGTGCTCTGATGCCGTCCCATGAACGAGATCTTCTCCAAGAAGGTGACCCAACTGAAGTCACGCTTCGTGCGCCCAAGTCGTCTCTCTCGCGGTATCGAGAACGGCGTACCAGGCCACTTTCTGTAGGTGGTGAAACGATCGAGCACTGGCGCGGGTGGTGTGTATATATGACGGAAGCATTCCAGCTGGCCATCGGCAGACATCAGCTCGGCGGCGGTGAAGGTACACTCGTAGAGTAGGCAGTGGAGCGATCCTACCAGATTGTTGGGAACTGCAGTGCCATTGTTGATGGTGGAGGGGTCCAAGATGCACACATTGTAGGCCAAATGATACTCGAGACCGTCCTTGGTGTGGCGTACGAAGCAGGAGTAGGAGTTGTTGCTGTAGCGCTTGGAAATTACAACGAGACCTACAATGGAGGAGCGATGATGAGCGATATTGGAGTGTTGAAAGCGATGAAGATGTGGAATGATATTGTCTCTTACTATCAGCTTGGATGTAAGGAAGAACAGACAAGGTGACGGTTCCAAATAAGAGAACAAACAAACAGATGTCCATGGTCCGAGTAGTGATGAATGTCTCTCGCTCAGACTAGTCAGCTTCAGTGCTTTTATATGACTTTTCTCCCTTCATTAGCACATCTCAAAGCAATTTTAATGAGAAATTCCTATCTTTATGTTTATAGTACTTCCAAGATTCTAATTCTCCATTAACTCTCTCTCCCCTACAGTTACCATTCTGCATAATGGCGGATCACAGTACGAAAAGCATCGTCATCGCGATCCGGGGCAGTCTGTCGATGCGGGACGTCTTTACCGATCTGGTCGCGAATGCGGAACGCTTCGATGCACCCGGCATGCCACCGGACTCGTCCGCTCACCGTGGCATGGTGGCCGGCGTTGACTGTATGCTGAAGCGTTTGCGCGAGGGCAACATACTGGAGCGTATCTGTGCGACCTATCCCGAGTATACGCTCGTGCTGACGGGGCACAGTCTCGGTGCGGGCGTTTCCATTCTGCTGGCGGCTAAATTGCGCAGTCGCTTTCCGGATTTGCGCGTGTACGCGTTCGCTACGCCGGCGGGACTGTTGAGCCGGGAGGCGGCCCGTTGTACGGAGAGCTTCGCGTTCACGATCGGTGTCGGGGACGATTTCGTGATGCGGCTCGGCGTGGATTCGATCGAGAATTTGCGCACGAGCGTTATCGAAACGATACGGGCGTGTAAGCTGCCAAAGGTGTGTGTGTGTGTGTTGTGAGTTTTTTTTGTTATTTTTTACTTATTTTTGGCTTCTTGTTTTGCACAGTGGCGCATCATGCTGAACGGGTTTGGCTATGCGCTGTTTGGGGTGCCATCGCGAGATCTCGAAACGACCTGGCACGATGTGACGGAAATCACGAAAAAGGCCGCCCAAAGTCCACTGCTGTCCGGTGAGCGCCCAATCCAGACGGTGGCCACTGCGGTAAGTTGCACAAAAACTAGTCCTTCGAACCGGATTTACTCAATTGCTTTATATCGTTCCAGGAGGGTGGACTACTGTCGAGCGAAATCTCTCTACGCCGGTTTGCCAAAACGCGCCTGTACACCGGCGGCCGCATACTGCACATCGTGCGGCGGAAGAAAACAGAACTCGAAAAGTAAGTTCCCTTGTCGTTAGTTTGATTTTCAACATTTTTTTATCCTTCATCTTAACCTCCCAAATCCAACAGGAAATCCAACAGCGGTGGACCAACGTACGAGATGCGGTGGGCCACGGCGGAAGACTTTACCGAGCTGAAGGTGATGCCGCGCATGCTGCTCGACCATCTGCCGGACAACGTTTTCAAAACGCTCACCACCATCCTGGAGGACCAGAAAACGCACAACGGGTCCGTGCTGTCGCTGCATGAAATATGAACGCCGCGGGACACAGGGCGGGAACCGAAACGGAACCACCGGGATGTAACAAACCGAACAGTGCCTTATGTGAATGTGAATCTTGCCCAAACGTGGGATGATATATGGTTGTTGTTTTGTGGTTGATGGTCCACAACCACCTGGTCCCCCGGGTGTCTCCGGACGTAAAAAAGTGGAACAAAATGGTTCATCATATCTTTCCATCCACCTTTGGGCGATGCAGCGTACGAAAACGAAGTACCACCTAGTAATGATGATGATATTACACTACTAATTCCCGTCCTTTCGGTCGTTAAGCTGCGTGCATGTTTGTGTGTCCGCCCATCACTCCAAAACAAAACGCAAATTGACTTTAAGCATTATGACAAAGAGCATTCCAGCGAGAATAGCAGCCAAATTAACATTCCACATTTTAATGTATTATACTAGTGGTTAGATAGTTTAGATAACCGGCCGGTCGGACTCTGCCACCCTTCTTCCCCCATTCCCTAATACGTAGCGGTGATAGTAGTACCTAGGTAGTACCTAAGTGCGAACGGGAAGACAGTCAGAGGCAGTCTTGTACGAGAAAAAATACGAAACGCGCAAGTGATTTTTTTTATAATTTTTTAGCAAAAAGCCAAGACAAGTTGTGTGATCGTGTGTGATCCAAATCCGCTTCATCCTGGTTCCTTTACTTCATTCCTGTTTATTCATGTTTACTACCGAACACAGAGGAAGAGACAGAGAGAGAGAGAGAAAGAAGCCAAATCCACCAAAATTCCAACGCGCAGTGTGCTGATTCTTTTCATGTTCGTTACTTGGTTGTGATAGGAAATTGATACAAAAAGAAAAAAAGCACAGACCTTATGGTAATTAGGAGTTAGTTAAAATTGATTTTAAAAACAATAACCAACCAACAGAAAAAAAACAAGAACAAAACGGAAACGTAAGGTATTTATTAACTTATGAAGTTTTATTGTGTTTGTTTCCAAGGAGAAAGATAAGCGTTTTCCATTCCGATAAAGTCTGTGCGTGTTTTTTTTGTTTGTTTTTCGTTCGTGTTTTTAATAGTTTCGAATACCGCGCGCTGTGTCTGGTTTTTTTTAAGGTTATCGAAGAAGAAATTCCGACGACGAAGCCCTTTGTTGTCGATAGTGTTTAGGCGTAATCATACGAAAGAGAAATGGAAGGAGAGAGACAGAGAGAAGATAAGGAAACGGTCTTAATTATTAGTAAAATAATGACTACCGGATACGAGCCCGTCCCTGCATGTATATGTATATGTGTGTGTGTATTTTTATATAAATATTCTCTCTGGTGTAGAATTGTGTTTTTTTTTGCGCATTTTAGTATATTTAAATCCGAACAAAAGCAGCTTACATGGTGGTTTGGAAGAGCAGGAGAGAGTCATCTAAAGTCATTTGGCGAAGGGTGCTGATGGTTAACATATTTTAAATCCATTTTTCAATCACAACTGCATCTGCATTTGATAAATTATGTGTGTTTTATTTTGCGAACATGTTTTTTTGGGGTGCAATTTCAAACAACTCTACAACTAAAAATCAGTTCAAATGGCTAGTAAGAACAGACGAACTACGGAACGGAACACCAATTTGCTCCGTTTTCTAAAATTCAAACCAAACAAAACCACACCAACGATCATACTTTAAAGAAAGGATTTTACGATGGTTTTTGATAGGAAGAGCGATCGGTGGACTCCTCTCAGCGCTCACGGTGGCATTAGTTTTCACCACTGCCCTGGCTGTTGTCTGGTGGTCCACGGCGTCCACCACCCTGGCCGCCACCTTGTTTACCGCCCTGTCCGCCCTGTCCCTGGCCACCACCGCCACCACCACCCTGGGCAGCACGGCGCATTCGCAAGCCTTCCATCGCGCTCAGCACATCGTCGAGCGGTTTGATCATCTCGATCCCGTCCACATTGTCGATGCGAGTCAGCGTGTCCTGCGGCTTCTTATGCTCAGCGGATGCGTAGTGCTAGAAGTAATGGAAACGATTTTAAATTTAAACATTTTACGTTTTTTTTACCAAATTCAACTCACCACCAGCACCACCATCGCTAGGAGAAAAATCGCTCCAATTGCTTTGTTCATGTTGTTTCGCTCCGTTCGCCTGTGTGTTAACGTACCGTGATCACTGTCAGTGGGTAGCTGCTTGCTCGAAGCCACTGTGAAGGAGCCTTTTATAGTACAGCACACTGAAGATTGGTATCAGAAACACCGGCACCTGTGACAAATGCCTCTTTTCCGGCAGAGCAGTTTGTCTGATCGTTTCATTGTAAAGCTCACCTCGCAGCGACTGCAAAATTATTAACAGGAAATGCAAAACCGTGATGATGCACACTAATGTGATGTCACGTTGGGCGGAAAAAAAACAGATACGGCCCCAATCGGTGTGATATTCGGTGTGGCATGTGCGCATTACCGATTCGCGCGGCACGCAACGCCACAAGGGCGACGGCGGTGTGACTCATTTACACCTTAATTAGTACATTTAAGAAAGCTTATATTTTACTTATAAACTACAACAATGTTACACCGTTTTGGAAACGTTTGCAATGATTGGTTTGGGGCGCGCTTTGAACAATACTTTGCTCCGTACGACGGCACGCACCCGGTACTCGACCTTCGGCACCACCTTGTGCTCGATCGCAACGGTCGAGTCGAGTACGGTGCGATTCGAGGTGACCGATTGGGCCGTCGAGTCCAGCTCATGCTCGCTGCCTTGCGTCATCGGCAGCTGGCTGACGTCCAGCATCATTTCATCGTCGTCATCATCGTCATCCCGTCGGTTTAGATCGCACTTTTCGACCACCAGCAGTGGTTTGTCGATTTTCTGCATCCTTCCTTGCAGTATATGATGGCCAATGATAAGAATCTAAAGAAGGGAAGGCATATTTTTAGTTATTTATCTGGTGATTTCCCGCTGAAAAGGGATAACATACCGGTTGGCCGTATTTGTTGTAGAGAAGATCACCAATGAACTGTCCAGCCATGATGCGATCGCCTCGAACGTCCAGATCACCCTGCAGCTCCACGATGCTCCACTCTTCCAGCGTGCTGTTGGGTTCTCCATTTTTGGAAGGACTGTTTATAAAAGATTCATATAATATAATACAGTACAATTCAAATAAACTAAATACTAGAATAATATAAAAAGTAACATGGCTTTTAACAAGTAAATATAAATTTGACAGACCAAATTCCGATCCTCTTTTTATTGAGAACTGCATCTTAATGAACTACACATAAACACGCCTTAAACCTAGCAGCGGAACTTCTTAAACAGTGGATGCTGATGGGCCGACTTCTTGCGCTCGTAGTAGATCGCATCATCCGCACCGGCCATCGAGCTAAGCCCACCGGTACGCTTCGATCCACCCGGTCGTGGCACGCCCGTCCCGTCGCCCGGCATACGCTCATCCTCACAGTCCATATCGGTCGCGGACAGCACCTGCTGCAGCAGCTGGCCCTGCTCTTCGCGCGTCTTGTAGAACAGATCCGGATCGCTCTCCATGCCGGCCAGATGCGTGATCACTTTGTAGCTGTAGCCCTGGTTCACCAGGAACCGCTGCCGCTTGCGCGAATATCCCATCTCGAGCGTGTCCTGCGACACGAGCGTATAGAAGAACGCGTTGTACTCTTCCGCGATAGCGCCCTTCTTCGCACGCAAGATACGCCCCAAACGTTGCGCCTCCTGACGACGCGATCCACCGTGCGAGGAGATCTGAATCAGTACGTTCGCTTCCGGCAGATCGAAGCTCGTATCAGCCACCTTCGACACAAAGATCGTGTTCACTTTCGGGTTGAATTTAAAGTTCTGCAGGATCTGTATCCGCTCGTTCTGTGACGTCGGCCCGTAGATGTACGGTTTGTTCATCTTGATAGCGTAATGCTTCAGCGCAAACACGTTGTCGCTGAAGACGATCGTTTTGTCGCCGCGCTTCTCGTGGTAGCGTATCAAGTACTGGCAAGCCCGGAACTTGGCCGGATTCATTACGTACAGCAGCATCTTTTTCGACGTCTTCGCGATTAAATACTCGCGGTAGAACTCAGGCGCCATCGGGCACCATACCTCAGCGCACTGGACCCGGGCAATATAGCCACGTTTCTGCAGCTCCAACCAGTTCGCTTCGTACAGCTTCGGACCGATCAGGAAGTTAAGGTCGGCTATTTTGTCGTCCTCTCGCAGCAGTGTTGCGGTCAGTCCGAGCTTACAGTGCGACTGTACGATGGTCAGCACACGACGGAACATTTTCGCCGGGATCGTGTGCACCTCGTCCAGCACCATGATGCCCCACTCCTGCTCCTGCAGCCAGCGCATCGTCTGTTCCGCCTCCCAGGAACGCTTCTGCGTGTGCGTTATCATGGAGTAGGTCGTCACGAGAATGCCACAACCCATCGGTTTATCCTTCGCCTCGGACGTGAACCGACAGATCATACTGTCGTCCGCCGTGGACCACATCTTGAACTGTTGCTTCCACTGCTCCACCGACACGCCGCTGTTGCAGAGCACGAGGGCACGCTTGCGCACCGTACAGCAGGCCGTTACGCCGACCAGCGATTTGCCGGCACCGCAGGGCAACACAATCACCCCGGATCGGGCCCGCCCGTTGCCAAACATTTTGCGCAAACTTTTCTCCTGGTAGGGGCGCAGCACGGCGGCCGGCTTCAGGTCGATGTTGATGTCGGCGTTAATCGTATCGTTGCGGAAATCGTACTCCGCCAGCAGCGGGAACTCGATCTCGATACAGCGCTTCTGCAGCACTTCAATCTTTTCCTGGTTCACCTCGAACGAAACTGTGTTTAGGTTTGCTTCCTCCTCCTCCTCTTCGTTGTCCATCTTGTCGTAGAAGTTGGTGATATCTTCCGGTACGGCCGCTTCTTCGGTGACCGTTTCACTACCTTCCGCAAGTTTTTCTAAAAAGGCAAACAAGGTTAATGAATCATCAACTCCTCGCTCACTTTCCCCCAATTTCACCTACCTCCCGTCTCCGTTGTTGTTGCGCCGGGGGCCGGCAGCGTAGTTTGTCCGGGAGCTAGCTTCGTCTGTCCGAACGCCGTTATTCCCTTCCCCTTCTCCAGTGTTTGCTTTATGAACCCATCGCCACCTTCCTCCTCAGTGCGGCGCAACCGGCACGACTGTATGACCGGGTCTTTCAGCAGCTTCTGCAGCACTTCCGGATGTGGACTCTCCACAAAGTACTTGTTGTGCTTCAGCACCAGCTTCACCTTGCCGTACGACAGCGTACAGAGCCGGATGAACTCTACGATACCTTCCGGAATGGTTGTTTTGCTGAGTCGCTTCAAGTACTCGACAATGTCGTGCGTCTGCAGGCCGACCGACACGGCCGCGTACAGACTGTACGCAGTCAGCTTGTACTCGTGTATGTGCTCCGGGCTGAAAGATGCAAACACAGTCATTATTTCAATATTAAACATACTCCCTTCCACTCCTTCTCCCCCGTATCCTACCGACAAACAGGTTCCGAGATGGCAATCAGGAAGTCGTGCGCGTGCTTGTACACCGGCGAGAACGACTCCAGGAAGATGTGCCCGTTCGGCGCAACCCACAGCGGCCGGGACTCGTTGTCCGGCTTCAGCTCCATCTGCGACCGATAGTCCTTTGCCCCGTACTCATCCTCCTGGATCGCATCGTCATTCTTTTCCGCATTCTTCGTGGCCGCATCCGGGACGAAGTCACTCTCGCCCAGGTTGCTGTCGTCGTCGTCCGCAAACGCGGCGTACGCTTCATCTTCCGTCCGTCGCTTTTTGTTCCACTTGTTCTCCACGAACCCGCTGGCACTGCCCGATCCGGAACCACTTTTATCCTTTTTGGAGGACTTTTTCGGAGGACCCATCGTGGCAAGGCGATGCGAATGCACAGGAGCGGCTCTCCCGTTTGCCCGTTCGTCAACAAACACGACCGACTTTTTGACAGCACAGTTTGACAGCTACGGCACGGCGAAGGTTTTTGTTTCCTTCGCTCCAGCCGCTTGTTTTATGGAAACAGGAATAAATCGGCGGTTTTACTTACTTTCTTATGTAAATCGGCATTTCCGGCTACACTCCACACACTACAGCAATCGTTTAGTCGCACTGAATCTCAGGAATGTTTGCACAAACACACAGAGTTCACCTCTCTTTCCGCGAAACAAACTGGAAACGCGTTTTGGCGCGCACCGTTTCTGTGAGCAGCTTCGCCCCATTTGCCCGCAGAGGGCGCTCGCGGCGCAACGGCTTTTTGACATTCCTACGGGCGGCCGCGCGGTGACAGTTCGGCTGCCATCCATCATCGCACCATTCGCCAAAAAAGAAACCCCCGCGGAGGAGACAAAACGCATTTTGGTCGCTCGTTCGGTTCGTCCTGTTGTAGTTTTCGCGAAATCGCCAGCGCGTGTATAGCGAGTGTGTGTGTTTGTGTGTGCGTACGGAAGGAAGGAACAAGAACACGGCCGGTGCCGGAAAAGCTGCGTCGCTCGACGTTTTCTTCTACCCCTCTTTTCCGCGCGCTATCGTTTATTCGGTGATTTAGTTTCGTGCGTGTGCGTTTTATTGTTTCTTGTACGGTACGTCTGGATTGTTTACGCCTTTGTCGTGTGGGTCTTTTTTTTGTCAGTCATTTCCCTTGAGGCTACTGTTGCCGCACACACACACAAACACATACGTACGTACATTCACATTGCATTCTGGCTCGGCGTGAGGGGACATTTTCTTCTTGTTCTCGCCTCGTGAGTGAGTGTGTGGTGCGGTCGATTGTTCCTTGAAAAGGTTCCTTCGCTTGCCTCTGTCGAAGCCGCCCTGTGCCTTCTGCGTGTGTGTGTTTTACGTGCAAATACGTGACTACGTATGTGTGTGTGTGTGGCGGTGGAAGCAAATCGCGATTGTTCCGTGCCGTGCGGCTGCTTCGATTGGTTTCCCCTTCCCTTAGAGGGGGGTGTCCCGTTGTTATCACCGTGTTTCGCTCGCTTTTTGGAAGAAGAGTCTGTAGTGGTAGTGGAGGTATTGGTGGTGGTGGTGGTGGTGTGGTAAAGTGTGAATGCGACAACAAGGTGAATTGCATTGTTTTCTGCTGCAACTGCATTTTATCTCTTGTCGAAGTCCAGTGGAGAGTGGGGGTGGGGGTGACACATTTATCGGAAAAAATATTTGTTGCCGCACGTGTAAAGTTGTGTGCGTGTGTGCCCTGTGTGTCTGCAGCTGTGCTTTACTTTCAAAGCTCTTCCAAGTGTGACTCATCCAGAGTGCATTATTGCAAGTTGTACAATTCGGTGAAAATTGAAGGAAAACCATCGCAAACAATGTTCGTTTGTTGAGAAAAGGAGGAGGAACGCTGGCGGAATCCGCAGCACGAGTGACGAGGTTCCCCACTGAACATTCCGGATCTTTCTTATCGCACCGGTTTTGCTGCCGGATTACCTTTAAGAGCATGGAGAAGCAGGCGGCGGCCGGAAAGCCGATGAATCAACACTTACACACACACACACACATACAGCCAACTTCACACGATGTGCCGAGGCAGAACCAATAAAGCATGAAACTGCCCCTATAGACCGGACCGACCGGAGCAGCGATGGAAAACTAACGAAAAGCGGCGACGGGCGGCATTGAGAGGAAACGCATTTATGTACACACCCAACTCCCCGCCCCCTGTCGGTGGGGTGAGCCATCCAGAGGAAAATGAGGAACGACAGAAAAGGCCAAAGTGGCCACCCAGCCACCCACCCACCCACCCGCGCCCGAAAAACAACCAAAATTGGCTCTTCGAGAAAATGATTTTAGCGAACACAAACGCACAAGGCGTGCTGATGGCGCTTCTCGGTTCCTCCTTCTTCCCTCATCCTACGGAGTGTTGTTTCAGACCCTCTCTTCCGCTTTCCACCCGAATGCGTTTTGTTCCAAAAACACGCTGTGTGTATGTGTGTGTGGTGGGGATGGGGGAAAGGGGGCGAGTACTCTAATGTGTGTGGTACATGCTTTTTTCGGCTCAGTTTTTGGCTGGCCCACCATACACACATACACACATCATCCTGCCTCCCCCTTTTACGACCGAGCTCCACTAAAGAAGCATCATTATCCTAAAATTAGATTCGGACGTGCCGGGGTTTTCTGTCTTACTCTGGATACAGACCCCACCGTCCCTCCTGCTCCCCCCTCTAGAGAATTCCATCATGGTCAACGTTTTCTGACCTTCTCGCCAACCTGTCGGGAAAGCAACACCACCCAGCACAACCTAAAGGGAATGAGATTTTCACACCTTCGATTATTTTTTTGGCACCGAGAGCAGCAAAGTGTACTTAGTGTGGTTGCATCCATTGTCAATTGACGGTAACGGGAAGCAGAGGGTGTAAAAGGTGTTTGTTGCCATCGCAACATTCCCTTGTCCTCTGACCGGCCAACACAGATACGGCCGGCGGCGACGGGTTCAGTATGTTTATGAGAAGGGAGGAAATTATTTACAAGAAAATGTCTGTCGGTATTTTCGCTCCGTTCTACAAAAAGGCCCGCTAATCGTTGTTGCGTGCTTTTTAAGGTTCGAAGAAAGGAAAATATGGCATTCATTTCCCGGGAAAAAAAGATCCCATAAACACACATGCTTGGGGAGCACTATCGAACGAAAGGAAAACCCGCAACACATCAAAGCATGCACGGACGGAAGGCTACAGCATGATTATTATGCATCCCGGAGCGATTCCTGCGTACATTCCGGCGTGCACCGTGTGCGTATATGGATGTATGGGATCATGATCGGCCAGCCAACCCATCCGGAACAGTTTCTTCGTGCATGCGTGCATTAAAATTTCGTTCGCACGGCGCGCATCGACCGCGATGACTAATCGCGAAAGCATCTTTGCTGCCCCATGTGTCTGCCTATCTGCGCAACAATATGCGTGAAGCTGTTGCGTTATTTTTTTTTTAATTATTGTTTTGCTATTTTCGTTTTAGCCAGCATGTCTTTTTTGCACTGTGATACATAAACACGGTGGACGCTCTTGGACTTTACGCCTTGCGGTTTATGCAATGAACCGGCGGAAGAAACACCCAATGAAAACAAAAAAGAGGGTCCCTGTACACTCACACACATGTAAATGATTCACTTCTGCTCAACCGCACAGGGTAAATCATCCACAACAGAAGTCTCCTCACACCCGGGCGTGCTGGGTAGGTTGCCTTTTTAAGAGAGCCTAACACCCAAAAGCGGGGACCGGAGAGGCGCGAGTGGAATGAAGTGAAGGTCTCAGTGTCTGGCGGCGGGCGGCGTCGGCGGCACATCCATCATCACCGCTTTCGTGCGCTGAAACCAAGCGGCAACGGCAGCTGAATCGGATCAATTTTATTGATTACTTTTAATATGGTCGGAGTGTTGTCATTTCGCATCGGCCTTTTCCCCCCGATGTGCTTGTGGCGATGCAGCAAAGACAGGAAAAAAAAAAGACAAGAATTGCAATATTCTGAAGTAACGCGTGCGTTCATTTGCGTTCGCTTATTCGCAGCGGAATGAAATGTGCGCAATGCTTGTCCATTTGCATCGAACAATAAAATACGTGCGTGGAGAAATAATAAAATATAGCTCATAGCTCTTCTATGTGCTGTGTGGTGCATGATGCGGTCCGTTTTCTGTGGACGCGAAAGTTCTTATCGCGGTCGTTTTGTGACGTTGTTTGGTGGGCTGTGGTCAGATAAATTTGTCGCCCACCGAATGTCATGCTCATGCCGAATCAACTCCTTCAAAAAATAATTCATTTCGGTTGGTTGAAGAAGTTTCCATAGGGGAAGAGGGAATACAGACACACACACGCCCTTTTGGGTTGGTTTTTATCATTTTCTGTGTTAAACTGCGCTGTGATAAGAAACAACGCGCGATATGAAATCGATGTGAGCTGGGTGTGTGTGTATTGTGGTGTGTAATGAGCAACGCGATGGATTACTAATAGCGTATACATTTACTAATCGCCCAGAAGAAACAAATCCCGATTTGATACACGTTGGTTCATGATATACACGTTTGTTGAAACCTTGTTGACTTCTTCACGCTGCTACATCAACGACACGGAAATATTGTACCGATTCAGTCAACAGTAATTTAATCACACCCATTTCTCTTTGTTCTGCAGTTACTTTAACGAGTTCAGCAAACAGTGTTTACTGCTTACCGTAAGCAATGTCGACCGAAAAGGAAATGAATCCCGCGGAGGTGGAGCAGGAGGAACACGACAGCAACTATCAGCCGCCGCCGCAGAAAACGATCGAGGAAATTATGGCCGCTGATGCGGAGGACGAAAGCTTGCGAAAGTACAAGGAGGCACTGCTCGGCGAGGCACAGGTGGAAAAGATTATCTTTGGTGCGTTGATAACACGATGCTTTACGCATAAGAAAGTAAACTGTTTTACTAACCCAATACGGTTTTCTTTCTCCCGTTCTTTCAGATGAATCCGATCCACGGAAGGTGATCGTGAAAAAGCTTGCCCTGCTGGTGGCCGATCGTGATCCGATGGAGCTCGATTTGACTGGTGATTTAACGAAGCTGAAAAAGAATGTACGTCGCTTTATAGTGCGATAAGGATTCCAAATATTTTCTAACATTCTCAACGTTATTTCTATTGTAGGTGTTCGTCATTAAGGAAGGCATTCAGTACAAAATTCGTATCGATTTCGTAGTGCAGCGGGAGATTGTGCACGGTTTGAAGTATGTGCAGAAAACCTACCGAATGGGCGTTCCAGGTAAGAGCGCGGAGTTCGCTTTAACGAGTTTTAACACACAATAATCCATATCAAGTGTTGTGTGTACTGGTGTAATTGAATTGCCTTTTGCCCTGGTTGTGTCATGTTTAAATGGACGAAACATGAACGCCCTTTTTTCATTATTTGTTCATTTTCATACATATTTTCATTGCCATTTGCTCCCTTTCCAATATCGTTTTCCTCGTTTCATTTCGACCGAGATGGTAATGTGTGATTTGATTGATTTGTTTTATTTATTCCTTTTCACCGTCTTTTTTCATGCGGGATGTGTGTGTGGCTTGAAAAAACCTTTTCTCGTTAAAGCCATCCATGGTAAGAACTAGTAGAGGGAGTAGAAGTTCGTACTAAAACGCTCACTATAGGAATGAGCACATGTTCAATTAGTGATATGCTGATTTGTTATTAGTGTGCACATTTTTGGCACTTTAAGCGTATTTCTAATCCGAGTGTTGTTAGTGTTAGAATTTATACACGTTTTGCACTCTTAAACAGAGTGTATATCAAATACGATTACTTTTAGATGAACAGTGATCGAGTTATGTTAGCTCGTTTTGATCTCCCAATCCTTCCAGACTTTCCTTCTCCATCCTTGTTGCTATTACGCTTTCCCTACCAACAAATGCTTTGCTTTCCGTGTTAGTTATACCTATATGCGATCCTTTCTCCTGCCTCGATTATCTTGCCCGACTGTTACAATAATCTTGTTTTCCCACCCCCCGATTCAGTCGATAAAATGGTCCAGATGGTTGGTTCCTATCCACCAAAGAAGGAAATCCAGAGCTACACCACCCCGTTCGAGGAGGCCCCGTCCGGCATGATGGCCCGCGGTACCTACTCCGTCACCTCCCTCTTCACCGACGACGACAAGAACGAGCACCTGAAGTGGGACTGGAGTTTTGAGATTAAAAAAGACTGGCAGTAAAATGCAAACCACCTTCCTCCACCCGTAACTCTTCTACTGTACCAGGACACTGCTCTCCCCTTACCCGGTTAAAAAAGCCCCTCCCCGCAACAGACGTGCGTGTTGAGTTGAAGGTAGAGTAGACAGAGAAAGCGAGAGAGAGAGCGTGTGTTTGTGTGAAGAAACATTATTATTAGTGTGGATAAAGAGGTACGAAACAGAACAAAAAAACGGGAATATTGGCATGCTTATATCAGTGTGTGGTTAGCGTCAGGTGTGTGTGTATTAAGGAGAGGGGGGTCTGATTCTGATAAGCAGGAGAGTGTAGGGAGCCAGAAAAGATGAAAAAGAGGAAGCAAAGCAAATGAGCACATTCATTCAAGCAAAAGTGTGGTGAACATGCAGAAGGCAAAAGGAAATCCAGTGTGCCACACGGACAGGTCGGAGGATTGTTTTTGCAAGATTTTTTCTCCCCTTCTTTCTTTGTTTTAATAAAGGCGACGCTCAATCCGCGGGCGTAAGAAGAATTTATTACAAGAGATAGTAGTAGTAGTAGTAACTAGCATGCAGACGTTATAGCTAGCCGGGGCAGAAATAAAGGTTCCTCCTAAGGTAGAACAATACAAAACAAAAAACAAAAACAAACCAAGCAAAGCATGAGAAATGAGACTACAAAAAACGCTGACAGTTCAGAGCAATAAGTGTGAATGTAAAAATCAGCCGAAAGGAGGAAACAAGCGCTAAATCGCTTTAAACAAAAAAACAACAACATGAACGTTGCATTCTGTCTGTATTATCGCTCCTTTCTTTTCCCTCTCCCCCCATCCACCTTTTGTGTGATTGTGATGGTGGTGTTTACTTCAGTATTTGCCATTAAATCAGCATTCAGGCATAAACAAGAAGCTTGCTCTCCTGTTTTTTTTTCTTATTTTGCACGTTGTGTAGAGTAGAGAATATGCTGTGCAAAAAGCTCCCATTTATGCTTATTCCATTTTGTTTCTAAAAACTATCCAGTTTGTGAATTGAAGCGATTATTGCCGTTTAGCGACGTGTGGTAAAACATGTGTGCATTTTTATTACTTGCGTTTTTGAACTATTGAGTTGCGAAATTCATCAACACTTTCACCGCAATACATGAAAGTGCAATTATACAGCGAGAATGCCCTTTTCTTAGTGGCGAGTTCTCCTTTCCTGTTTGCTTCGAGCCCGTTTTTTAGTGTGAATGAAGCGATGAAGGTTTTTAGCTGATTTTAGCGCACCAAACGATCTGAGTCTGCGGAAGAGAGAAGAGGGCTCAGATTGGGAGCGTAACGTAATGGATTTGCAGCGCATAAATCACTGCTATGTTTCACTAGCCATTGGGTTCTGCGCACTTGTGTATGTGTGTGTGTGCGTTTTGTGTGAGTGTAGTGCGTTGTATTTGAATAGCGTAAGACGACAGGACAGGGCAAGAGAGAATACTATACAATTCTTACATATTAGCCATTTCAATCAATTCGCATCTCTTTCGCTAGTGTTTCGGGGAAGATGTAAGGATGTGTGTGTGCGTTCTCTTTTAGTGAACAAATCGTAAAATATGCGCCTTTCAAACGAGTGAATCCCCCTTGCCGCTCTTGGTTTATCTCTTTAGAGCTATTAAAAGTCAAAGTTCTTAGAGCACGATTTTTAGGGTTTAAAGAAGTAAGCGAAAGAGGCATCGGGTTCACGCGATAAATGTCCTTTCGCGGATGAAGCAGGCAGAGAAACAGATCGACGGAAAGAAGTGGCATTTAAGGTGTTAAAGAAAGCAATACATTTGTGGTGCTGGATGGAGTGTGTAAGGATAGTAATACAGTTTTCCCAAATCAAACAGTCACTTCCACCCTGTATCTAGAACCGAACGATCCCAAAACAGGATGCCTCTGCTAATGCTACTGCAAACGCTGTGTGTTTTTAAAATGTCTGAATTGCACTTTATGATTGGACATGATGTACAGAGGAGCGAGAGAGCACTAAGACACAGCTTTTTCGATGACAAAAATCAATAAAAACCGCTTCAAAGAAAAGGTGCTGCTAAATGACCTTAACACCATCGTCCCCCCTCAAAAATCACACGCGTGCATGAATGCCAAAAAGAAGCAGTATCCTTACAGTAAAACACCAGCGAACGCCATCCTTCTCCCTTCTTACACACGTGCTAGTTTGCTTACAGAAAAGTGACAAAGGAAACCAACAAAAAACTACAGAGGAAAAGTGTGATTATAAATCATATATGAGACACATGCGCGCGCGTGTATGTGGGCAAGTAGCGAGTGGTGTGAAAATGAAGAAATGTATAAAATAAGCAAAAAGATAATAATGAGGTTGGTGGGCGCGCCATTTTGATAATCCTCCCCAACCCACCCCCAACGCGTGTACTGTAAAATCATACCGAAAAATCCACACAAAACTGCGCTCAATTTGTTTTTTTTGGATTGTGTAAAAGAAAAACAAGAATTACCCAATAATAAAAAGCAAACCAACATAAACACACACACACATACATACCCATACGGATTTGTGTTGCGACTTTTGCGTTGGAAAGTAGTAGTGACCAAATATGACCAAAGTTAGTAATAAAAGGGCAAAAAAAAAACATTCAGCGGTGCTTTCGCCCGCTTTCTCCCGCTCGGAGGATTCCATCGCCCCATCCATCACTGTCAGCATCAAGTTGTGTGACTATCGGTCGGCTAGAAGGGGGAGGGGGGGGGACGTTATCCGAGGATCGAAACAAGTAAGGAGGAAGTCCATTTGGTAACATTGTAACCGAGGCCCAACGGCTTCTTGGTGTCCCAATTCCATACATTTGTGCCATGCGGCTGGATGCCGAGGGGGGAAAGATGGAGTAGAATCATAAATTTCCCACTAATTTCTTGTGTACCTTACCTTGGCAAGCAGTACAGAGCCGGGACGGGAAAGTAAGCGCGCGATACAGATTTTAGCATAATCAGTTAACAGGTGAAAAGGTTACTTACCCCGCGCCAGTGCGGCGCCCGTTTTGTGCGGCGCGATTAAATCTAACGAATTTCGGAATGAAATTTTGGTTCGTTTTTTTTGAAGTTACGACTTTAACACTGTTACAGCTTTATTGGATAACATTTGAGCCTGACAACTCATGCATATTAGTATGTGTGTGTATGTGGCCACAAACACACACACAGTTACGAGAAGCTACGAGAAATAGTTTAATAATATTGCACCGTTTTTAATGATTCTGGTGTGATACGAGCGGGACTACACGCGATCTATATCTCTGCAAGCAAATTACTCTTTATCTCAATTGAGTTGAGTGTGTGTGTACGAGATTTTTACCATTTTCCTTGTGTGGGTGTAGATAACATCCAAATGTGTAGCTACCGAGAAAGAGAGAGTAAGTGTGGTGCCTACATACATAAGTATGAGTTATGGTTTTTTAACCACATTTTTCAACATTTTAAATAAATAATCACACACCCCTTCGATCTGTCCTCCTCCTTCAGCTCTCTACTTCTCCTGGTTGATCTTGATAAAGTTAATCAGCCCGTTGGTAGACGAATCGTGCGTAGTGGTTTGGTTCGGGTCGGCCAGATCGACCTCGATCGCCTTCGCCAGCTGCTTGCCGAGCTCGACGCCCCACTGGTCGAACGAGTTCACGTCCCAGATGACGCCCTGCGTGAAGATCTTGTGCTCGTACATCGCGATCAGTGCGCCGAGCACGAACGGTGTCACCTTCTTCACCAGGATCGAGTTCGTTGGCCGGTTGCCGGTGAACACCTTGTGCGGGAGCAGCTTCTCGAGCGCCTCGCCCGCCAGTCCCGCCTTCTCCAGCTCGGCCTGTGCCGTGGCGGCCGTCTTGCCCATCATGAGTGCCTCCGTCTGGGCGAGATAGTTGGCGAGCAGGATCGTGTGCATAGCGCCGTCCTCGACCGGGTTGTGCGTTTGCACCGGGGCGATGAAATCGCACGGAATGAGTCGAGTGCCCTGTGGGAAGGAAAGCAATGCGGAAAGTGAAATTATTGCGAGAAAAGGAGTTCAAAGAGTGATATTGATCCATCGACGGAGTGCGGCGCGGTCAATGGCCCGTTGGTGGGTAATGGGCGAAACACGATTTAATAGCCAGTGACCGATTCGGACATTAGTAGCGAAGGAAAGGTGTTTGTGAACGTGTGTACAGAGCGATCAATTTCGCAGAAAATTACCATAAACATAAACACCATCGCGCGATATCGGGAGGCCATCAACGAGAACCGTTTGTTCGGGTGTGTGGTTCCCCTTCTACGGGCTTTAAGGTCATGCGGTCTGAGCTTTATATCGGTACGACCAATCGTCCGGTATTCAAATCACACCGGGGTCGGGATAATTCAATCCTCATCCCACAAGGCGCCAGGCATTTTACTACCCCATTCCCTCTTCCAGTGTATCGAGGGACTTTAGGGGAGTTACCTCATATCGGTGGTGGGCAATCGATGCTGTTAAAGTTACAGTGAGCGAGCTGGGACATTTTAGTGTTTGAGTTACTCTTTTGCGTCGCATTTTTTCCTCCTCCTCGTCGCTCAAAGTGCCGAGTGTGGAACTCTGTAATTGCCCGGTGGCATGTGTTGCGGCTCTTAGTAATACGTGTCGAATCACCAGCGTCTAGGCAAGAAGGAGAAGTATTCCTCTTTGCAGCAAATGAGCACAATCCTTTTAAATCCTTCAAACACACTTTAAGTACATTTTAGCGTACTCCATCCCGGGCACATGGAACATGGAGTTGTGTCCTACTGGAAGAAGCTAATGTGCATTTTAAGATTTGTTTCGTTCTGAAGGGTATCTTACCACCATTGGGTACATTTATATGTTAAATTATTACATCGGGCGTAATTAGGGTTCAGAAAAGACCCTAAGAAACCCTGAATCCTGAAATCCTTGGCCTACATTCGGTACGGGAATTGTTTTTCCTTGTGTAAGCGGTACAAGAATGATCGTCAAAGTCCGGTCAAGAACAGATTTGTAATCCAATGAGTTTAATCTTGGGTGCTATTTTTTAAGGAAATGTATAATTTCCTGTTGTGTCGGTTTGATTAGAAGCAGTTCCAGAAGAAAGCTTGTACTAGGCACGTCATAAAATGGAGACTTTATCACACAGTCCCAAACATTCTAACAAGTCTTAGTGGCTGCGTGATAGACCTTCAGATTGAGGTGATTGGATGTCCTGATATGTATGTATAAGTAAATTTAGTAGTCTGATTTGGTAATGAATTCTGATTTGCGTTCATTTTCAATTGCTTTTTCACAATTCTCACGACTTGAATAATATATTCTGAAGCATTTATTATTGATGACTACAATATTTTGGCTAAAATCACACGGAACACAGGACACTTACATGCTTTTCGTTAATAGCACCCCTGTGGAGCGTGTCAATATTACTTAAGTGCGTGATAATAATGACACTTTATCATAATAAAAATGGGTTGATTTGTGTGCTCGGTTGGGAACATGTTCTTTCGCTTGAATTTTGTGCCCCAATTTTTTTCCACCCATGATAGGGTCATTTTTACAACACGACCCTGATTAATAAAGATCGAGCTACTATCAAGCTGACTTTCATCACGGGTTGCCCTCAAATCCTACCCTGCAAATCGTCACATAAAACCCCGTATCATGCTTTCCCCATCGACGCGGGGACACGTCAAACAAACCTAATTGCAGCGGTAGATTCGAGCAGCTTATCACAGCACGCGACTAACAACATGCCGCTAGATGGAAAGCAATCTTCGCTTCGTCACCGGAAGGAAGGAAACGATAAATTACGCGCACAGCGCAGCGGTTGGAAAAGGTTGAGAAAATTAGCACTGAAAAATATAAGTTCACACCGTAACGCGGGGGAGAGCTCTTTTTCTAAGGCTGAAAGTGGAGTAATCTGTTGCGTTTTACTTCTGTTGCGGCCGGCCGAACAGACGAACGAACCGTTAATGGTTAGGACTCAATTTGAGAGTTCGTTCTTAATGGCGGGTCGTTTACATACTTGCTACAAGAATGTGTGGGCTGTTTTTCTGGGAATTGTTTCATTATCCTTTTGACCGTCTGGCGGACGAACAGATTTCGATCTGACGACAGCACGTATCCACAAAGGCGAATTAAGAGGGTGATGAATTTCACTCATTAAAACAAATTTCGTATCGTGTAACTGCCAACCCACTCATCAATCATCGTTCGTGGATGGGATTTCTGATGCTAAAACAACCCCGGAAACGATTACAGGAAAACCTACATTTGCTATTGTGCTTGGTGGTGTTATTCGATGTGTGCAACACATCCCATAGGAGGGCGATAACACGTGATGCACTTATCAATTCAATTATTTGTAGTGCACGAAAGCGCTCGCAATCGTTTGCGGAAAAAGATAAAGAGCGTCCAGTTGAAGTGGAAAAGAGCACTTCAGAAGCTGACAGAAACTTACCTGATGAATCAGCTGATAGAACGCATGCTGACCGTTAGTGCCCGGTTCGCCCCAAACGATCGGCCCGGTGGCAAAGTCAACGGTTTCGCCCGCCTTCGTGACACCCTTGCCGTTGCTCTCCATATCGCCCTGCTGGAAATAGGCGGCAAAGCGATGCATATACTGATCGTACGGCAGCAGTGCGTGCGTTTCGGCACCGTAAAAGTTGGAGTACCAGATGCCCATCAGCGCCAAGATGACTGGAGCCTAAATTGATTTGGGTGATTTAAAAAAGAATAAGCCATAAGTTACACGCTCTTCTCCCTCTCCCACAGCCGTTTACGTACATTCTCATTCAGCGGTGCCGTCATGAAGTGATTGTCCATGTAGTGGGCACCCTCGAGCAGCTTCTCGAAGTTGTCGAACCCGATCGCGAGCGAAATCGACAGCCCGATGGCGGACCAGAGCGAGTAGCGTCCACCGACCCAGTCCCAGAACTCGAACATGTTCTTGGTGTCGATGCCGAACGCGGCCACCTTCTCCTTGTTGGTGGACAGCGCGACGAAGTGCTTCGCCACCTGCTCCTTCTCCGAGCAGCGCTCCAGGAACCAGCGCTTGGCCGCGGTCGCGTTCGTGATCGTTTCCTGCGTGGTGAACGTTTTCGACGCAATGATGAACAGCGTCGTCTCCGGGTCGAGCTTCTTGAGCGTCTCCGCAATGTGCGTACCGTCCACGTTCGAGACAAAGTGCGACCGGATGCCCTGGTTGTACGGTTTCAGCGCTTCCGTCACCATGAGCGGCCCCAGATCGGACCCACCGATGCCAATGTTCACCACATCGCTGATCTTCTTGTTCGTGTAGCCGCGCCACACCCCGTTGTGGATCTGCTCGGTGAACTCCTTCATGTGCGCCAGCACCGCATTCACCTCCGGCATCACGTCCTTCCCGTCGACCAGGATCGGTTTGTTCGACCGGTTGCGCAGTGCCACGTGCAGCACGGCCCGGTTCTCCGTCACGTTGATGCGCTCACCGTTGAACATGTCGTTGCGCATCTTGACGACATCGCGCGATTCCGCCAGCTCGAGCAGCAGATTCCACGCATCGTCCGTCACGCGGTTCTTCGAGTAGTCGAGCAGGATGTCACCATCGGCCGGGGTCGTTAGCTTCAAGCTGTGAGAGGGGGTAAGTGTGACGAGAGAAATGAAGGTATAAATTACATCTCGATTCATTTATTGGAGCACCCCCCCGTGTGTTTGTTGTACCGGAGCGGGGTGAACGTGCCCTCCACATCGTGTTATGTCACGTGCTGCGTGGCAAACAAGTTCAGTCGCTCTCGTATAAACCCACCCTCCCTTCACTTTACGTTAAGCCGCTCTGTTTATAATGGGGTTTTTTAAAACGGCATTGTACCTTTTGCAAAGGTTAGGTAATGGCAAACGAGAGGCAAGAGCAAGAGCGAATAATATCGATCTTCTGTCTCTAAAATGGTTCAAACAACCCAAGACGAAAAACATCTGAAACAACTGAATCGCTCAAACATTGACCTAAATACTACGATAACAATTCGATTGATTGAGGAAAAGTATTGAACCTATGTCTTGGCTATTGCGCATAGAGTTAATAAAAGTGTTTCAAAAACCGGTTAAAAACAGACGTGATGAAGGGGTTTCTAATAATAAATATGATTTTTTACATTTTGAATCAACTCATGCTGACACAAAATTGCAATAGAATTTCTATAAAGTTTGACATTATAATCTGTAATAAGAACTCTTATATTCTTATATTCTAGTTAAAAACTCCTGCTATTCTAAGGTATGAGCGTATTCGTAAATTACAAAATTAGCAAAACTACTCTATCCCAGGGGTCGAAAAGTCCAGCCATTTGAGCTAAATCTCTTTGGCTCTTGGGACCATTTTACCGGGAAGTTTTTAAATGCAAAACAATAGAACGTTCAGAGTATATGTACACTGTAGTGGGTAAACCTGGCTAATTTCTTACTTTTAGCTGAATACAAAAGTTGCACAATTTTGGTGGTGAATGTTCTAAACATCAATTCCGGCCCTTTATTTGAACAGATTGCCGACCCCTGAACCCTATTGGATTTGCCGATCGCATTAGATTTTATCGCTTTGCTCATTTCAGTTGATTTAGGCAGGTTAAAAATTCATATTGTGACGGAAATCTAACTTGATTTTGCATAAATGTTGCGCAAATATTAGCAAACAAATGAAAAGTCTATCTCAGCCCGCAGAAACAGAACTTGTACAAACGCAAACAAACGAATAAAATTGCATCAGAAAAAAAGCTATAAATTAAATTACCGGCTGAAATTGGCAAAATTCGATGATTGAAAAAGATTCTAAAAGTAATCAAAAACAAAACCTCTTCAAAAGAATCTGCATCACTGATAACAATTGAACTCACTTCGCGACGTTGCAAAAATTCCTATCTTTGCTTCACAGGAAAAGGTTGCCGAAATGGGCCGAAACACTTCAAACGAGCCCCCCCATTCTCGTTGCACCTTCCGTGGAAAAGGAAATGGCGAACTCATTATCCTTACGTCATGTTCCGTTCATAATCTTGCAGCCGGCCCGCGACGTAACATAAGCACCGAATTACATCAAATGTAAGGAGGTGTGCAATTTGAAACAAAACTGTGGAACCAAGAAGAGCAACAGATTGTAACAAATTGTCCGCTCTAGGGGTGTTTGGTTCGGTGCAAAACGCCACCGCAGCCCGTTTCCTTTCACCCCAACCAGGCACTGCTTCTTGCTATTCGGTTTCGGTCGACATTATGGGGGGGCCTCCGGCTTGCGTCGATTGACCGCCGTTTCGTTAGAGATCGCGGAGGTCAAGCGTGGCCCGACATGATCGCAAAGAACCGCCATCATCGTGCGGACTGTTTCGTTCGCTCTGTGTATGTTTGTGTATTAGTACGATAGTGGAAGAAAAGGTGTAAAATCACAAACGAACTTACTGGAACTTATCGAAACGGATATCATCCTCGTCGAACAGCTTCTTGATGTTAATCGAGGCACCGTTCGCGTTGTAATACTCCTTGATCTGCTGGTACACCGAATCTTTCGACAGTAGCACTCGGCCCGACATTTTCGCTGCACCTTTCACTTTCCACGGGAATGAAGTTGAACACCACTAAAAGTAAACACACAGGCACACACACACACGGGGAACACGAGGAGGGGGGTAAAAATGCACAAACTGCTAATTAGTTGCTGATAACACCGAACTAGCCGGGGAAAAAGAGCTAGCTTTCGAAGAAGGAACGCTCGCGCGCGCGGCGGACAGAAGAACAAGTATTCGGTTCGCACTGTACTACCGGAGGGCTCAACGGTCACGGTTTGTCTGACCACAGGGCTCGCAAAGGACACCGTTCTGACCTCGCACGCAAAGGGGCAGCCAATGGAGAGACCTCCGTGTGTGTTGCAAACGGCGCTGGCTGGATTCGTGCGTTCGTGATCGCCACAGAAACACTCACCTTCTTGCTTCTTCGTTCGGCGTTGCGGGCTCAATGTCAAATGAAAAACATTCGCTCTCGTACTCCCGAAGCCGGCTTGAGTTTGGATCGCGTCACGCCGCACGTACATGCGTGGATGCGTGGTTTTGTACCGAAAGCGGGCAGGATTTCAATCCGGCTTGAAAGTATCATCGAGTGACAATGGGGTGTTTTGGTTGTTCTCTCGCTCGTACAGTAGAGTCGCGGGAGGTTGGATGTTGTTTATCTTTGGAAATAAGGAATGTTTTGTTCTCAACTTTGCACAATTATGGTTGTGTTTGATATTTTATTGCCATTGATTTTATTTATTTCCCATTTTGTTATAAATTTACGAAACAAGAGTCAACCAAAATGTTTATTGTGGTACGATTCCACTGTAAACAAACGCGAGAGAGAGAGAGATAGAGAGCGAGCGCGAGAATGACAGCAGAACAAACTGTGAGCAAACAGTGGGTAACTGTCATGTGTCGAAAAGGTCAAAATATAAAAGGGCGGCAAAATAATGAACTAAATTAACCAATTTCTCTGTTCGGCCACGTGGACTGTTTTGTTTTAAGCAAATAGGGCTTCTTTATTGTTTGTTAATACTTTTTTTAGCCTTATATTTTTTAATTTCTAATATATTAAATGGAAGAGTAGCAAAATTTTCAATTTGTTCATATGTTCAGATCATATAAATTTACGTTAAAAGCACATTTCTAACTATGGAAGCCTTGTCAATTGTAAAGAAAATACAAAACATCTTCACATCATTTTATCTTTCTTGCAAAGCACCAAGACTTTCGTCGTAAAATCATTCAACTTGTCTGGATTAGTAGAGTGAAAACGAGTAAACGATTAGAACGATCATCCGATGCGATGGTCCGTTCCGTGTTTTGCACGTAATTTGTTTCTCAGGAAAGGGAAAGCATCGAAAGAAATAAGGTGCTAGGAACATTATCTGCCCAGGCACACGAAATTTGCATGCCCGGCCACAGTTAGGCTGAGCAATGTTCACAACCAAAACCCTTTTGGGACTCCCAAGCCGAGGACCTGGGGGGAGGAATCGGAGTTCGTAAATTGGCCGTCCGATAGCACCGTAGCACTGTGGCTGTCGCACGATAACGAAGTCAAGCTTCAGCTCAACAACTTAAAACGTCTCGAAAGTCATTAGCACCGACAAAAGGGCACAGCTCATTCTCATTTCGAAACTTTAGCACCACAAGCTCGAGATGTTAATCCTTTAATCCAGTTCATCAAGGTAGTGCTTGTGTGCTTCCAACTGCTTACCCAGACCCCCGAGATTGGGCCGTTTTATTAATTACTTTACGTCCGCGATTTACCGCCGAAATGGTAAAATGGCGTGAAGTGGCACGTTGGAGGTTTTGCTTTTTTGTTTTTTGTTTTTTTTTGCTCTTTCCCCTTTTTTTCGGGCTACATACATCCGGCTAATTTATGCGTCTTGATTCGGACCACACAATCACACAACTGATTGGTGGTTAGGGAGGCCACAATTGATATGAGCTCTGTTCACGAAAGGTACGCTAAGGTCCGGTACGCGTAATACCCACCGGACCGCGCTCTCTCTCTCGTCTGAGGTTGGCAATACCATTTCACGCAGCTTTTCCTGCCCGTGGCCAAACACCATCAATTGACCTTCTTGCGTACCCATTCGATTGCGTACCATAAATTCTGCAAACAGCGAAACAGGGTTCAACGTCGTTCCAGGCACGGTTTCTCACGGTTAATGGATCGGTGTTTGGTGTGCCGTCCAAGTACTACCACCAAAACCGCCATTCTCCCGCTCGACCGGAAGTCAGCCACACGAACCACGTCGACAATTGTCGCACGGAAATTGGTTCTAGTAACGATTAGGACGCGTAATAATATTCGCTCGTGGGGCTCGTGGGGTCCAGCGACAGCGGGTGAAACTTTGTTTCCCATCCATCAGGCGGTCTAACGGACCCGGGAGGTGTTCTCTCTAGACTCTAGACACCGCAGACGATTTATCGCACACAAGCCACGGGCACGGAAAATGTAGTACTAGTTCGTTCTAGTATCGTATCGATTGCAATTTGGCGCTTTTGTAGGTATTTAACGGGATTAGCGTAAGGTTAATGTGGAGTTAGCGAGATTAAGCATTGCGCTTTGTTTGGGGGGGTCTGCTTTCTTTTTGCTTCAAATTGATTTATTCGTCTGCAGTAGCAATCAATAGCATGTGGTTCAATTGGGAGAGAGAGAACTACTACATGTTGATGTAGGTAAGTGCGATTTTGTTAGAACGTATACATTCCGAATTACTCTATATTTCAAAAATTAATTCCTAACAAATGGTTCACATACACATGGTACGAGCATAGGCTCGTCTCCTCATCTAGATAATTCCTTCAATATTGACGATTGATTATCCCACGATGGGACGAAATTAAATCGACACCAAATTGCCGACCAATAAAGCCACGACAAGGGTAAGACAAGGGGGCCTGATAATGATTGTAGTGGTCCGAAAATAAAAAGAAAAGGTAGCCCAGACGAGATAATTCGTTCGATGGCCCAATAATGATTGCTGATAAGAGCGCCTGCTTTTTTTCACACCTTTTTATGGTGTTGCACATGTTGAATGGGCATGAACACTTCTAGTAGATATCTCATTGAGTTTCCCTTTTTTAATTATGGATGCATTTAATAAATTTTTATGTTGTTTTATTAAACAAATAAAATTATAACTAACCTAACTTTCACACATTCACTAAAATGCTCTTATCTACAGACTTTTTTACATACAACTTAATCATAAAAGCTTTTCCATGGTTGCTTCACAGTGTGGTGCATCATAGCAACCACTGGAATTGGTTTAAAGCGTCTCACGCGTGTCACCAATTGCATGAAAAGCTTCAACAATGCTCCATGAGAGACACATAGACACTCCAAGGTCTGATTCACAACACTCCCAGTGCCTTCTGGCTTCGGGACAGCGTGCCTGATATACCCACGCAAAGGCATCCAGTCAACCAGCTCAATCAATCTCCAGCTTTCGGAACGTTCCAGCCGTCCCGAACAGATCCTTCTCCTCGGCCAGCGGGTTCGTCGTTCGGCGCTTTCCTTCATCAACGCCGAGCCCTTCCTCCTCGATCAGGTACGCCCGATTGTCGATCAGCTTTTGCTCCCACTCATCCACGTACTGCTGGACGGGACCCAACTCTCCACCCAGCTCAGCCGGAAGTACGGACGGTGGGAAGTACTTGTGCAGTGACTCCAGGCTGGAACCGTGCGATACGATCTGGGGAAAACAACAAACCGGTTACTACTTATCAACCCTCTACGTGTGTGCGTGTGACCACCCCATGTTCGGTCGATATCACGCGGGGACTTTTTTGTGGCCCGTTTCCCAGCGCTTATCTTGCACGCTTGATTGCCTTTTACGCACATGGCGTGGATGCATCCAGAAGGAATTGGTGGGAACTTACCGTTCGTTTGCGATTCTTCTCCGTCATCAGCCCTTTGAAGATGTTCAGCACCAGATCGAAGCTTTTCGGCGTGTTGATAAAGTGGAAACCCTTCTGTCGGAGCGGTGACGCCTGCTGGTTCAGAATCGATGCCTTGCGCAGGAACGAAAGGTTAAAGTTGAACAGATGGCTGCTGGAAGAGTGCCCCAGATCGATGATGGCAGCCTGCCCGCAGATCATCATCTGATCGTCATCCCGCAGCAGCAAATCACCAATCATCGTAAACACCTTCAGTATGTCCGGGAAGTCACAGACATCGCCATCGAACGCATAACCCCGGATGAGAATGATTTTCGGATCGTCCGGGTGTACCGTTTTGGGCAGTGGCACTGTAACACTGTTTCGAGCAAGATCAGTAACGAAGTACTTCCACCCTCCCCCCGCGGGAGGCAGGTCCACTTACCCCATCTTGATGACGCTCCGCACGAACGGATCGAGTGGATCGCGTTTGCGCATCACCTCCGGCAGGACCGAGCGGATCGTGTAGTACGTGTCCAGCTTGATCTTCACCTTCTCCATGCTGTGCTTGCAGGAGCGCAAAAATCCGAGCAAAAACTGATCCTCCATTCGGCCCCGGATGTGGCCCGACTGCTTCATCCAGGTCTTGATCATCGTCAGCTCCTCCGCAATTGTGCCTTCCTTTTCGTTCAACTCCTCCGCTGCCTTTCGCTTCAGACATTCGGGAATCGTTCGGATAGGCTTTGGATGTGGGAAAACGGAGAATCATTAGACCCACTCACAAGAAGAGGCACTCAGCACCTCGATTTCACAACACTTACGATCATCTTTCTGTCTGTCGCCGGTGCCGAGAACACTTCGCTTGTTACCGAATCAACCTTCACGCTCATCTCGATCGCTTCACCTTCACAAAAACCGGCTTACCGCACCAAATTTCAGCACACTACTGACGCACCAGCCCCGCTAACAATGTGCCATATACACTTTACACGTTCACTGCACTGTTTTTTTAGGATATATTGATCAACTCACAGATAAGATAGAGCTAGCGTTGGCAGTGGTGGTGTGAGGCAGCCCGCCGCACGCTTCTGGAACCGTCCGACTGTGGCCACGTTTCGGGTGGTGTGGTGAGAGCGTCAGATGCAACACACCGGTCGGTGGTCCAGTGAATCTCAACGCACCACTACACACACAGACACCGGCGCAAACGTGAACGCGATCCGGTTTTTGACATTCTCTCCGGTGGCGTTGATAGATAAGCGCCGGTGGAGCTGTGCGTTGGTGCGCGAAATGTTGGCGCGCCTTGTAGTTGGTGTTATTGTCCCGTGTCTCCCGGCATGACCAGGCACTCTGTTTGCTGACGGTGCAAATTGACGCGCCACCGACGCGCCACACATTCGCGGAAGTTCATTAATACATTAATTCGGGTTAGGGGGGGTTGGGGTTTGATTTTGGGGAGATTAAATTATTGTTCTAGTTTCTCTTTTTTTTCTCTCCGAGGGCGGATTGTATGATTCATTGAAGCACTTTTGGGGTTGTTTTTTCCCGATTGATCTAGTGTGAATAAATGAATATGTATTACAGTGTGATGGGAAAAACAGGGAAACTATCTCATCAGAATGGGAGTCGTAATGGAAGGCAAATATTTGTGGGAAAGAAAACTAGGTAAAGACACTTAATAGAAAGCAAACATCTTGAAGAAAGTGCGATCACTCGAGCGATAGGGGATGGCTGAGTGGGTATTAATAGGAACATGGACGTGCTATTACGCTATCATCATGATAATTGCTGTCTTTCTACGGAAGATGTTCATAAATATTCATTATTCGTTATACCATAAATTAAGTAATGAAGAATAAATAAGCTGAAATGGTTTAAAAAATGTATTTTTGGTCAGTTTACGACCTTGAACTTTTGCTACCATTCGTGCACTGATTGCACTATAGAGTTCGCTCTAATTGTTACTTCAGTCACTATTCAAAACACCCTCTCATTATCTTATCTGTTGTAGTGCAGAACACGACACGACGCACACTACTAACTATCAGCAAATTCACATCACTCATACAAAATACAGAGGTAGGAAATGTTCGTTGTATAATGTATTGGAGGGAACTAGAGCGGAATACTTGGAATACTGTTTAGGATGCCTACGGTGAGAGAGGCTCAGATCTGTTGCTGCTCTTTCTCTTGCCCCTAGAGCTTCTACGAACACATGAGCTATGCACCTATGAGCTTACTAACATGAGCACCTATGAGCTTACTAACAGTACTAACTAATATTAATGAACAAACAGGGTAACTGTTTACAATTAATATTAATTGACTACGATTAAGGTAAGATTGTTCACTAACAACAACAGATGTCTTAAGTTGATTGATAATATTTTATTTTAGTATTGATTTAATTTATTTACTCCTTTCTATACGTTATTTGTCTCCTATTGTAGTTTGTTTTTATCCTGCAAATGATAATCCTTCCAACGGCCCAAATCCAACATTCAAATCAAAATCACGCTTTGCAAAGGAAGCGCCCTCTATCGAGCAGTAGCGCAACCGATGCGAAAGCTCCATCCACCATCGCCAGTTCGTACGGTGCTATCTTGGCCAGTTTTGCCACGCACAATAAAACGAACCCCCGCTTCCCCGAACCGTCCCTGCGATGACCGTGCAAATATAAAACAACGGTTGGCCTTTTTAGGCTTCTACCCTATTTCACCCTATCGCCCTATCATCCCAACCCAAGATCCCACCGAAAGCGCACCTTGTAAGTGGTTGCGCTTGCCCTGGGGCCGGGTCGGGTATCTTATCGGTTCGGCCAGCGCGAAGATCAATAAATTAATCGCACCCCGAAAAGGAAGGGGGGGCTAGCGAGATCGATAGCGATTGGAGTTCACTAGCCGCGCGGGCTTGCCAATCTGTCAAGTGCCCGCTGCGGGCTGCTTACCGCGGAAGAAGATCTCAGTACGGAGGCCACCATTCCGCAACGCGGACGCGTTTCTTCGTTCGAGTGCATTGTCAAGGGTGTTTTGTGTGTGTGGAAGGGACAGTCCGGTGCAAGAGTGTTGTGTAGAGCAAGGTAAGATAAGCAAGCGGCAAAAGGGGGACAAACGATTTGCATATACAACATGTGTTGTTGCCAAACTTGTTGAAGATTGCCCCAGTGACCTTGAGGAGCTACAGAGTGCAGAAATTGGAATAAATTGCCAGCATTATCTTACAAGCACCCAGTTTTTTCCCTCCCCAAACCCCACCAGCTTATCAATAAATCGAGCCCGATAATGCCGAGCCTAAGACCGCTGTCGGCCCAGCTGGCAAAGAAGGCGGCGGACGAGCTGTTCGAAAAGCCGGAACGCATCGACGAAGATCTGGCCGCGCTGAGGGCCTGGTTGGCCAAGTGCCCGCACATCAAATCCCGCACCGATGACCAGTTTCTGACGATGTTCCTGCGCGGCTGCAAGCACAGCCTCGAGCGGGCCAAGGAAAAGCTGGACATGTACTACACGGTCCGGACGGCACTGCCCGAGCTGATGCGCAACCGTGATCCGGAGGAGCCGAAGCTGCTGGAGCTGATCAAAATGGGTGTGGCCGTCCCGCTGCCGAACACGGTAACGCCCGACGGGCCGCGGATCATCCTGGTGCGCCCGGGTGTGTACGATCCGAGCAAGTACACCATCCAGGAGGTGTTCCGCTACAACACCATGATGTCTGATATTATGATGAAGGAAGATGACAACCTGGTCGTCGCGGGGCAGGTAAGATTCGAGGGGGGGAATCAGCATCATTGGAAGCTTTCAGCATAAACTATTTGTCGTTTGTATGTGCGTTTAGATGGGCATTCTGGATCTCTCCAACTGCACCATGGCCCATTTCCTTCAGTTCAGCCCCACGTTCGTGAAGAAGGCTACGATGTGGAGTCAGGAGGGATCGCCGCTGCGCCAGAAGGGTTTCCACTACGTCAACACACCCAGCGGCTTCGAGGTGGTGTACAATCTGTTTAAGAATTTCCTCAACGAGAAGAACCGATCGAGGGTAAGCCGTCGTCTAGCACCAAGTGCTCAGGCAGGCATTAATCACCATCTCCTTTCCCCACAGCTGTATGTGCACGGTAGCAATCTGGACTCACTGTACGAGCACATACCGAAGGCCATGCTGCCGGCAGAGTACGGTGGTGATGCTGGCCCTATCCAGGAGATCGTCGATGCCTGGGCGAAGAAGATCATCTCGTACAGGGATTACTTCAAGGAGGAGGATCAGTACGGTACGGATGAGAAGAAGCGTCCGGGCCGCCCGAAGAACGCGGACAGCCTGTTCGGGCTGGAGGGTTCGTTCCGGAAGCTGGAGGTTGATTAGATGAACTTAGGGGGGTGATTTTGAGAATTCCAATAAAGATCTCCTCTCTTTGTTTTGGGGAGGAAAACTGGGAAGATATGACTGATCGGACTTTTTTTGTTTGAAGATGTCATCAGTAGGCTATGGAATGAATGTATCATCCAAGTAGCTTTATTTTTCGAACAACTTTAGTGCTTGTAAGCTGTCAAAGTAAACGAGTTGTTTATTATCGCAAGGCTCCTCCTTATCTTATCGTTAATCGGTATATTGTGTTGTAACTGTGTTTAAAATCTAAGAGCAATTTTCTGACATATAGATCCTGATGCAGAGCAGATATCTTCTAAGTAACATCGATTTTCTGCAAAGTTCTTGAAGAATACGTCCTCAAGGTTACATCTTCAAAGAATTCGTCACTGCCAACAGTTCCTTGAGTTAATTGATTGCACGCAACTTTACACCTTGCAGCCTGGGAATTCCGATTACTTTGGGTAAAAACAGACCAATCATTACCAGCACCAGCCATCGCACTACGATGTGGCCAGAGGGTGAGCATGAAATCGCACAACTCAAAATCTGCCCCATCATCATTGCCGTGCGGCTTATCAGACCTTCCCCACACCAACCGATAAGATAAAGCAGGTGCACCGGTACAAAGGGAAGCCACGCGGTTTCACGATCAATCCGTTCGCTTTAGCTCAATCGCGTTTACATTGTGCCCTCCCGGCGACTCGTCCCCGTTGTACACCCTGCTTACCCGCGTGACCGACAGAGGGCGCAGCGCTACCACCGATAAGCTTATCGGGCCGCCGCGTTCAACAGGTAGTGTCCGGTGCGTAGTGCAACACTTGCTGTCAGTAGTGTACCGTCCGTTCCGTGGTGCAGTGCAGTCCCTCGCTCGACTGTCACGTCATGGTGAATCTACGGCCCATATCGGCCGCCCTGCACGAAAAGGCCAAGCGCGAGCTGAACGAAAAGCCCGAGCGGATTGAGGAGGATCTGGCCGCGCTACGGCAATGGCTCGCCCGCACGCCCCACATCCGGGCCCGGATCGACGACCAGTTCCTGGTGACGTTTCTGCGCGGCTGCAAGTACAGTCTCGAGCGGGCGAAGGAAAAGATCGACATGTTCTACAGTGTGCGCACGGCCATCCCGGAGCTGATGCGCAACCGTGACCCGGACCGGGAGCGCATTCGGGAGATTGTGCGGCTGGGGGTGGGTTTGCCGCTGCCGCTCACCGATGGGCCGGATGCGCCGCGCATCATGCTGATCCGGCCCGGGGTGTACGACCCGAAGCAGTACACGATCGAGGAGGTGATCAAAGTGAGCACCATGATCAACGACATACTGATGCTGGAGGACGACAATATGGTGATTGCGGGTCAGGTGAGTCTCGCAGGCGCTAGGCGACGAACTGGTTGCTCGCTGCACGTACACGCATTGAGCTTGAGGGCACGGTATCGCTCCCCCACCTCGAAGCTTCTAGGGCTTTGCAATCTGTGATAGTGTGTGTTGGTGTGTGGAATGTGGTGTGCTTTCACCCTTTTGCTATGAATGAGTCTTATCTTCCAATACATGGTCGCGTGTCACAGAGATTGGTTGACAGGTAAGGTGTGCGTGTGTGTGTTCGCTTGGTTGAAGACATGCAGGAGTGCCTACTTGGATATGTGTACACTGAGGGTGTGTGTGCGCATGCGCGCGAGAGTTTGTGTTGTTACTCACTCTATGACGTAAGTGTCGGATGTTGTTATGGATTGTTGTCAACGCTTACTGCGTATGATAAGACGACCTGTATGGAGAGACAAATTAGTTTGGCCTGGTTATGGTCAACAGATTCTCTGGTAAGGCCTGGTTGGACCTGACTACAGGGCTATGTAAAATAACTTCAGGACTATACAATATCATAAGGTTGAGGAACTCATATCGTACTCATACAGGGACAGGAATTGATTCTGAACTCATAGAGGCCTTGAGATTGATCCCGAACAATACCGGTCTTGGAATTGATAACGAAATCATATCAGTTCAGGAAGCGATTCTGTATCCATAACATTCCTGGAACTGATATTTAATCCCACATTATAGTTGAAACTTATACAGCTTCCATACTGATCCCGGAACAGATCCTGGTTTGATCCTAGAACTGATATTTGGTCCACACGGGACTTGAAATATCACTAACTCATATCGGTCCTAGAATTGATCCTGAACTGATACCTTTCCCAGAATTGATCTTAGCCCCATATCGGTCTTGGAGCTAATATTGAACCCATACCGGTCCTATAACTCATCCTGAACCTACATCGGTCGTGGAACTAATACTGAATTGACCCCGTTCGTGGAACTTACACGGAACCCATACCGATCATGGAATTTTTCTAAACCTCTTATCATATCCTTGAGACATGTCCTGAACCTATATTGGTCCTGGTACTGAACATGAACCCTAATCCTCTTCTTGTCTTCTTGAACATTTGCATCATTATGTATTCGGATCAGTCTAGACTCTAGAGTACAGATTCCAGTTCACAATGGATGAATGATCGTTGTTATCTCAAAGAGCGCTCCAGATTAATCGAAAACACCATCTGGACGTCAGATGACCTGGAATATTTTGCTTCACCTTCTACTGAATCCCAAGCCCCTTCGTGGTTGAAGCCAATTGAGTCTTTTAGATTGGTTTTGAAGCTCTAAACAGTCTTCTGATAGGGCTTTGTGGATGTACAAGCGTTTCAAATCGCAAACAAATCGATGGAAGTCTCTTTCATCTCATTCTTGTCCTTGTGTGCCATCTTGCAAGGGTTTAAATTTTCTTCTGCCATTTTCTTCAGGTCGGCATCCTCGATCTAGCCAACGTGACCAGTGCCCACTTCCTGCAGTTTACGCCCACGTTCGTGAAAAAGATGACCATGATGAGTCAGGAGGTTCACCGCTGCGCCAGAAGGGCTTCCATTACATCAACACACCGACCGGTTTCGAGACCGTCTTCAACATGTTCAAATCGTTCATGAGCGAAAAGAACCGATCGAGAGTAAGTATAACAATCCTTTATCTTTTAATTAGCTTCCTAACGGGTTTCGTTTTCCAATCCCTCCAGCTGTACGTCCACGGTAGCAATCTGGAGAAGCTCTACCAACACATCCCGAAGCGCCTGCTGCCGCAAGAGTACGGCGGGGAGGGCGATTCCCTCAAGGACATTACGGCCAACTGGGAGAAGAAGATCCTCTCCTACCGGGAGTACTTCCTCGAGGAGGACCAGTACGGGACGGACGAGCGCAAGCGCGTGGGGAAGGCAAAGACGGCCGACTCGCTGTTCGGCATGGAGGGTTCCTTCCGCCGGCTGGAGGTGGACTGAGCGGGACTGACTGAGTGAGACTTTGGCCCCTGTTGGCTTTGTACTATAGAGAAACCAAATACACAGACAGGCACTTTTTATTGACATACACACCGGTACACTGACGACAACACAACCCCTCGTGCGTCACATAAATCCGTCCGAAACGAGTGTCGTATTGCGTGGCGTTTCCGAATCACCGCCGCCGAACGTGTCCGTCGTAAGCTTGAGGTGGGAAGTTTTGGTATCTTTCGAGGGGCTCGTTGGCTGGGAATCGGGTCCACCGTGCCCCGCTGGACACAGTACCCATCCGGACAGGTTGGCCATTTTGTCGTTCGTGCCGCAGGGAGCCCGGGGCTGCAAGCGACCTCCAATCGTGGCAATGCCAAGCGCCGGATCTAGCTTCCCCATGGTACGCTTTCCATTGCGGGCGTGCTTTGGGTGCTTTCCAGCCGACGAGCGACCGCGGCTTGCCAGAGCGGGAATGCACAGCAGGCGGGAAAGGCTTATCTTGTGGAACGCTTTGCGGAAGTTTTCATTCGTCAGGCCGTAGATGAGCGGATTAAGGGCAGCGTTTAGGTACATGAGATAGTGCGAAACGTACCAGAGGATGAGAAAGTCGTTGCCAATCTGTTGAAAGTGCGCAGCAAATAAAAAGACTGTTAAAACGCTCCGGTGCTCCGGTGCACCCTCAACTAACCTGATTCTGATTGTCGTTCAGGTAGCGATTGTAGCGCACAAACACGAGCGTCGTGAACGGTATGCGCAACAGCACGAACACGATCAGCACGATGAACAGCGTTTTCGCTACCTTCCGCTTGTACGACACCGAGATCGGATGCTCCTTGCGCAGTACGCGCCGCTCGTACCGGTCCAGCTTGAGGAAGATCAGGCTGTAGCAGCAGAACATTACCAGCAGCGGAAACCAAACGAGTGCCCCGATCAGCACGTGCCAGTAGCTCGGTAGAAAGGTCGTGTTTTCCGCACAGTACGTCTCGAGATAGTTCTTCCACTGGCGCTCCCGGTACGCTCGGTACAGACTGAGCGGCAGGGCGAGCAGAAAGCCCCCGACCCAGCAGGCGACGATCAACCCAACCGCACCGCGCTTGGTAAGGCGTGAGCGCTTAGGAAACACGATCGCCGTCAACCGATCGTAGCTGATCGCGCACAGACACAGGACGGACGTGATGAGAAGGGAACCTGGGTGAGAAAGCCTGAGTAGTAGTTCACGCTCTCCAGCGGTAAGTATTAAACCTCCACTCACCTTGCAGGAAACCCTCCATCCGGCAGCCGATCGCACCGAGCACGTAGTTTTGGTAGAAATCGTGAAACATAAACATCAGCGGACAGATGACGAGCGTGGCCAGATCGGCGACGGCTAGGTTCGCTATGAGCAGGTTCGTTGGCGTCCGGAGGGCACGTATCTGGACCAGTGTACAGCACAGGACGGCATTGCCGAGCACACCGAACAGTACCAGGGGCAGGAAGGTGATCGTTTTCAGCGCCACCTCCCAGCCGGGCTTAAGGTGCCAAATCTCACGCGGATAGTCGTACACGGTAAAGTCCATCTGGAATGGGAGAATGGGAGAACGGGGGAGAGAACGATTAGAGTTGGAGGATGAAGATGCGACTGCGAGGACGTTACCGACGGATATTCGTCGGTGTAATTGATCAAGACGTTAAGCTTGGCGATCACTTCCACGATTAGCTGATACATTGAACGGTTTTAAGTGATGGAGCTTTCAGCTTTTTCTCCTCTACTTTTACTTTTAAAATGGAAACTCAATGGAAAAACGCAACCACTCAATCACATAACCGACCCTGTTCGCAATGGACTGCATCAAGCACTGGGTGGCACACGGCACTTACTTTGGAGAAGCAAACAACCGGGGTTTTACAATCTCTCCGTGCCCCGCAAAGTCAATTATCGATTTTGCTTCGCGTCAGATGGTGCTATTTTCCTACCACACCCCAGGGAACTGCACTTCAGCTCGGTCTGCCAAGAGCAATACTGCATTAAATGCATGCACACTCACGTTCAATTTCTGCACGTAACAGCCGAGCGTTCGGTCGGCCGGGTGGGTCGTCTGTTGCTCGGTTAGTAGAAGGTCTGTAGAGTGAATCCGTACCGGGGGCCTATCGATAGCCAGACCGTTGGGCGATAGGCAAACCACCACTCGGTATCGGTATCGAAGTGTAATAACTATCGTGCCCCACTTCGTTCAGGGACTCATTCCCCGCTTTGGGTTGGAATTTTAGGGACGTTTACCGATGGGCAGCCACGATTCCCAATCACGGAGACGGGCGATGGGCGGGTGTTTCAATATCTCATCCGATAAGCGGGCAATTGATTTTGCTCTCTCTCTCTCCCCTCCCCCATCGCTCGAAGGGTTCGAAGGTGAAAGCGTATTAGAGCGTGTTGCCTGTTGGTTTTGGATAAACAATTCAAGCTATGTCGGGTGTCGGGTGCTGGTGTAGCAGTAAATGGTCGCATAAACAACCAAGAACCAGAGGGTCGTTTGGGGGTATGGCTTGTGTGTTTGTAATGAGCAAAATGTAGATTATGTGGTAGGGATTTAATATGAAAGATGATATTTAACAAAAGTAGTTAGTTAAGGGGAACTTTTGGTGCCCATTAAACTTCATGCCTTTCCTCTTAAATACAATATATTGCAATAATTTCAATTCCACATTAAGAGCGAATTTTTTGTCATTAAAAGGTTAAAGCAATACGTTTAAATTAATAGTTTCATTAGTAAAAATGGCAAACTACTACCAAGCACCATGCGTCTCCATTCAGATACAGAACAGATACTGGGCGCCTCCATTCAAAAATGACCAGGCGCCTCCATCGAAGGAGCCTGCAAATGTCCTTAATAATTATTATTATTTGATGAATTATTGGAATTTATTACTGTACTAGGATAGCATTTTTTGAAATAATGTGAGGAAATTATATGTCCTACTGCAATGTGTAATTAAAATGGATGGAAATCACTCTAAATTATTTTAAAGTGTTAAATAAGAAAAAAATCAAACAATTGCTTATATACCGCAACAAAACCACCGATATTTGTATTGCGGTGCGATTACTGCTCCAATCTGGTGGTGGTGGATGTAGCCATTAATCGAACGGTAGGTGTAGCCACTGAATAATTCCACGGCCATAATGAATTATGGCTAGCGGTGTGTGATGATGAGCAGGATGATGATATATGGCCGGCAATGCATCATGCATTACGGGAGCTGATAGTAAGGCAGGTAGGAAGCACAGTAGCGTATTCAATATCAATCTGTTTTTGCTAGGAAAAAACGATGAGTGAACTTTAAGTGATATATCTTTTTTTTTTCGCTATATTTGTGGCTCCCACTCTCCATAAACAATTTCGAATGTTTCTCAACAAAACCCCACCACCACCTTCTGTAACTCTGTGTTTTGTAGTATCTTGTTTTTTTTTTTATTATTTTCAATAAATATACATTCCTCATTATTTTGTCCCGAGTATCTAGGCAGGGTAGAGTTTGTGCTGGAAAAGAATGCTTTCTATCTTCTTATCACACTACCCCCCAGCACGCCATACCGGGAGCACTTGTTTAACGTGCATCATAGTTTTGTGTGTATTTTCTCTCTTCCTATCTCTCTCTCTCTTTCTCACTTTACATATACATATCTATCTTCTATATACGCACTACGCTTTCTATACAGTGAATGATTTGATAGCTTTAAAACCCGTTATGTTTAGACTAAAAGAAATAAACAAATGACTTCCTACTTATGAACTTGCGTGCATGTGTGTGTGTGTGTGTGTGTCTAACAGCCACACACATACACATGTACGCTTCGTTTGCTTTGCCTCTTTGCTGCTCTGCACTGCTCGTCCCATAGGCGGGTCGGTTTTGGTTGAATATTTCACTTGTGTTTTCTCCTCTATTTGTTTCTTCTCTATCCTTTTTTCTTCATTTGCTGTGTGCTGTTTTGTGGGCCTTAACATACGACATTCAGTGATTCTTTTTAACTTCTCCAAACATCTTTTCTAAGATAACACGCACACACACAGCATTTTTTGTTTGTTTGATTCTTAACAATTCCTTTCCGGAAATGGGTTTTGTTTTTCATTTCATTTTTTTGTCTTCTCTTAATGGTTCATAAAGTTGTAAATATATTTTCACATATTTCTTTCAAACACACACACACACACATAACACAGCAGCACACCGCACATACAGGCACGCCTGAACTTTTGTCCATTTTTCAGTTAGTGATAGGTGTGACGGTACTGAGATTCATGCCGCACAAGGCAATCATTATCGCTACAAACGTCAATTTACAGGTCTCTATATGTGTGTTGTGGCTTTGTTTTGTTTTTTTCCTTCATAACATATACATTTTGTTGCACTCTTTTGTGTGTGCACTTTCGTTGTAAAATTGATTACAAGAGCTGAAAAGCCACACACACACTACATTATTCTGCTTCGCTAATTGTACGGTAACTTTATCGTGCGCTTTATGGTTAAAAACCCGTTGCTATGATACAAATACATTCGCAATCACACACACACATACAGACACAGAGGGATATGCTTTTAGGCGCACAGAGCGCACTTTGCACTACGGTTAACCTAGCGAGTAGAAGTATTGTAAACAAATAATCACACATACACGTACATACATACATACATACATACATACATACCGTTAAGCTCACGTTCAATTGTTTAGCCCCGCTGTGTGTTTGACTGTGTGCGTGCGCAATCCTTTTATTTTGTTTTGCTGTTGTATGTGTGTGTGTGCGTGTGTTTTTCCTCTTCTTCTTTTTCTTCTTATGCCAAAAATCTTCGTACACTGTTACACTGTTTGTTTAAAGTACATTTTGCACAAAAATAAAACACCGAACGAACGAACGGCTATGCTGTGCTGTGGTGTGCGATTGTTGCGAACGGTCTGCGGTAATAACAACCAACATACATACAAACATACACTTACACAGACACTCAGTCACATACATACACGTACAGAGATACCGATTATGGGTGGGGAGGGGATGGGGGGTACAGAGTACAAGAGGAGTAATCGGCGATGGCGGTAATCAGCTTCTATAGCCTTTTTTCGCGCATTACTCTCACCTCAAACAACAAGAACAACAACAATATCATCAACTTACACAGGTAAAGTGAATGATGTCACTACCCTGACTTCCTAACCTTCTCTTTAGGGAAGGGTTAGGGGGGACTTTGGACACAGCTTTACGTTAAATGTCCCTCCGACCGAATTATAAAGCACACCGCAAGGATACAAACACTGAGAATGCTTTTTTTCACATTCATTCGCCCGTACATACACACACACACACACATACCCTAAATGGCCACCGAAACGAAGAAGTGGAGAGAGGGAGTCAGGACACCAGCCCGCCTCTCGCCCCAAACAATCGGAGGCAGAAAGACAAATGACAAACATTCTTAATTGATTAACTTCTATTTTCACAGCCTAGTTGTGTTTTTCTCTCTCTCTCTCTCTCTCTCTCTCTGTTCCTTTCTCTTCTCTCTTTTTCTCTTTTGTTTTCCCTTCCTTTTGTTTGCTTTTCAATAAGCGATTCTCTCTTCTTCACTTCTTTCTTTTACGTATTCACACAAACAACTTTCCCCATTCATCCTTTTACGGGTTTTCTTCTATGAAATCTCTTCCCCATTACACATTTCCCCCCTTGTTTATTCAATCATTGCCATTCTGTGCTGCCTAGATTGAAATCGTGAGGCAGGCGCACGTAGCTGAGAACGTTTTTGCTCACCCTGCTCAGCACACAGTGTGCCATGGGCAAGCCACATTAAATTATTCAAGTGGAAAATACAGCAAACAAGAATGTGGAACAAGTCCACATGGGTGAGTTACCATAATCCCTTCTCACACACACACACAGTCGTCCTTTTTTACAATTAAAACGGGTTCCTCCTTTCCATACACTCACACACACTCACACGCACACAGCACAGGTCTGTCTGTTTTATGCTTATTACACTTGTTTCGCTTTTTTGTTTTGTTTTGCAAAACGCAAATGGCACTCAGATTACAATCAGGCTACAAAATACATGAGGAAATTAATTACAAAAAACGCTCTTACTCGCACACACACACACACTCACAAACAAACAAAATTAAAACTTTTAAAACATAAAATAACCCCCCTCCCTTATCCCCTCCCCCTCCTTGCTCTAACGATACGTAACTGCCCCGTAAAATTGCCCCACTCCCGTCTGTTTGTTTTGGTAAGCCAGTTTCTAAAACGTACTTGTGTGTGCCCCTCTCTCTTTCTCTCTCTTTCTTTCTCTCTCTTTCTCACTGGCGGGATGGAATCGAAGTGCAGTGGAACGCGCCTCAAACCATGCTCTCCTTCTCGGGCGTTGGCTGTAGCTCCCCGAACCCGGTCACACCGCCGACACCGACCGGCAGGACGCCCACCTTGCGCAGGGAGCTGTCGCTCGACTTGAAGCCGTTCCCGTGGATGAACCCAACCAGCCAGGATTTGAGCGAGCTGCGCGTGAGCGACTTCTTGCTGCAGCTGTCCTCGTCCGGCACGCCGACGTGCTCGAGCGAGTACCACCGCTTGCTGCTGCTGTTGTTCGTGTACAGCCCCGGGCAGTGGTGCTCGTGCTCCTGCGGCGTGGTGAGTGAGGTTTGTCGCGTCAGCAGCGGGCAAGTCGCCTGCTCCTCCGCCGCCCCATTGCCGATCGACCCGTTGCAGTTGTTGTTGTGCAGATACTTGTGGTGGTGGTGGTGGTGGTGATGGTGGTGGTGCTGTGTCTCGCCGTGACTGTTGGGCGGTTTGGCGTTACCATGGCCCGACCCACTCAACCGTTGCAGGTGCTGATCGTCCTCCAGCCGCACCGTGCTGTCGGCGATCGATTCGTGGCTGATGGTGGAGACGGCGGGCGGCACTGGCACGAATGACTGTGAGCCGGTGCGGGACGGTGCGGCGATCGTTTTCGCCAGCCGGGGCACCCGCTTGGTCAGCGCGTCCAACCGTTTGCGGCGCGGCTCGAGCGTCACGGGAAAGGGATCGAGCGAGCGGCTCTCGCGAAGTAGCGCCGCCTCGGGCGATCGGCCCCCATTGGCGGCCATACTGCTGCACAGCTGCTTGTAATCGTCGGCGGACGTGATCGAGCGCAGCTTGTGGCTTAACCGTCGGCCGGGGCTGTTTGTGCCGAACAGCGCGCGCTTCAGGTTGTCGCTCGAAGCGATTTTACTCCCGAGTGTGGGGGCGTTGGGGGCCGTCGGTCCCATCGGTCGCTGGTCGAGCGTACACTGCGAGTAACCGTCCTCCCCGTCGTCCATCAGTGCGATCGAACCCTCGCGATAGACCGCATCGAGTCGATGGCGGGGCGGCGGCGATGAATCAGCCCGCATCATCGGCACCATCGGGCCGAACATCGAGCCCTGCAGGCTGTAGCTGCTCTCGTGGTCCGCCCCTCCACCGACCCGATGCGCGCAGGACTGGCGCCTGCTGCCCGGCATGTAGCTGCCCATGCCGCTCACCGTCGTGATCATACCACCGCCCGGCAGCCCGATAATGCTCGGATGGCGCGAATCGTACGTCATCTTGGGGCTGCGACGCGGCCGACAGAACAGTGGCGGTGGCAGATCGCGCACATCGACCGGGATCTTCTGGATCGCTTGCTCGGTGGCCGCCTCCAGCCAGTACGTCATCACCTCGCCCTTGCCCTTCATCGCGATCAGACCACGCTCCACGATCACGTACCCGCCGAGCGTGTCCAGCGCGTCCTTGCACTGCTGGGAGATGTGAATCTTCAGCGCCTCCCCGTTCGACTCCATGCGCGAGGCCGTATTGACAGTGTCGCCGAACAGACAGTAGCGGGGCATGGTCAACCCGACTACGCCCGCCACCACCGGTCCCGTGTGTATGCCGATGCGCAGCTTCAGCGTTTCGTTCGGCCGGTGAGCGATCCGGTGGCTCCGGACGGCCTGCAGCAGCTCCAGTGCCATCGAGGCGATCTCACCGACATGCCGGTTTCCGTTCGTTATTGGCAACCCAGACACCTGCCGAGAAAGAGAGAGGTTTTAGTGGCAACGCTAAAGGCGGGTGGACCGACCGGAATACCTACCACCATGTACGCGTCGCCGATCGTTTCCACCTTGTACACGTCGTACCCCTTGATGATGCGATCGAACACCGTGTACAGATCGTTCAGGAAGTTGACGACCTGCAGCGGCGTACTCTCGGCCGACATCGCTGTAAAACCAACAATGTCGCTGAAGTAGATCGTCACCGAGTCGTACGACACCGGCTCGACGCCGAGCCCTTTGGTCAGCTTCTCCGCCACCGGCTGGGGCAGCATCCGGTGCAGCAGATCCTCCGTCTTGCGCTTCTCCTCGCAGAGCAGGCGCGTCCGGTCCTGCACGATCTCCTCGAGATTGTTCGCGTACTTCTCCATCATCTCCATCATCTGGTCCATGATGTTTTTCGATTTGCCGCCGCGCATGCGCTTCAATCGATTCCTGGAGTTGCGAGAGTGCGTGGATCGAGAAGAGCGAAAGAGAAGGAGAGAGAGAGAGATTGTTATTACGTTGTGATCAGTTGAAGAATAGCTTTCACACAAAAAGAGCGACCTTCCTGGTGATCAGAATAGCCACTCGGTAGCGTGAGATAATTCTGAATGAATGAGATAGAAATGCGTCTAAAATCATTAGCCTACTCTCTAGAGTCATATAATCGACTTATCGAAGTCTAGACCTATAATCAGCTTTGAAACTCATAAATCATTCACATGAGTTCCTATTTGAAGCAATGAGTTAAATTGCTAAGCTCTAGAATGAGTTATTCCTCTTTCGCATGAGTTATCTCACTATGAGGTAGTCAGTGGTCGTCCTGGAGCTTGAAACAACTCATTCTAGCTCAACTCTCTGTGAGTCATCAACTAGCCAGAATCGAGTGTTCACTCATTTAATAACTCACTGTGATGGAGCTATTGAACGAGTTATTTAACCCAAGAACAATTGAACTCTGCAATGAGCTAGTGGTTGGTGCGAAGAGTTGAATCACTCATCAAGATTTAACTCTTCAGAGAGCTTTGTAACTCACCAAAGCTCATTGTGAGAACCAGCATCCGGGACTGAGAGTTGGTTAACTCTTTGGAATTTAAATCTCAAAACAGTTATTTTACTCACTGGAAGTTCCTAACCGGCGCAATGAGTGAAACCCCAAATGAGATTAAGTAAGCTGTTCCTAACACAAATTCGACTCATTCCTGCATTCTGACTCAGCATGCAGCTCACCACTCACTTACCTAATGTTGGGAAAATCTGGCCGCAGGTCTGCATTCTCGTCCCAGCAGTCGCGTATGCAGTTGATCACATAGTCGGACACGTTCTCGTTCTCGATGACGCTCTCGATGTCGGGCCGGAACGGATCCTTGCCCGGTTCGGGCAGCGCCTTCACCCGATCGATGATCTCCTTCGGCTCGAGCTCGGTGTACCCGAACGGGCCCCGCCGGCCAATGATTTCGAACAGGATGATCGCGAACGCGTACACATCTCCCTTCTGCGTGCCGTACACGCTTGGTTGGCGCAGCAGCTCCGGTGACTTCCAAAACAGATCTGTAAAAAAGGTGAAGAGAATTGCGTTCAGTATCGCTAGAAGGAACAGGTGTGAATCAAGGAAAGGAGGAGGTGTGACTCACTTCGGTAGTGCTGATGTTCGCCGATCGACTCGTTCTCCGCACAGTGGCGCAGATCGTGCAGGCCAAAGTCCGTCACCTGCAGCATCCAGCGCGACGTCACGACGCAGTTCGACGATTTCAAGTTACCGTGATAGTTTAAAGCTGAACTGTGAATGTAGATCATTGCCTGAAGAACGGGCAGCGCAAGCGAAAAACTCCCATTAGCGAGAAAAGAACCTCAACAGCAAACTCCGAACCGAAACGGACAAACGCCAACTTCACTCACCTTAATTAAATCATGCACCAGTGATGCAATAAATAAATCATCTAGCTTGATATCCTCGTTCTCGATGATATCGTACAGGCTTCCCTTGGCACAATAATCAGTGACTAGTAATATCCGCATCGGCTCCACGCAAGCCCCGATGAAGCTATTGATGTTATCGTGCCGCAGGTCGCGCAGCAGCCGCATCTCCTTCATGATTTCGCGCGAGATGTCCTTGCGGCGGGAAAACTTTAGCTCCTTGATGCGCACCACCACGCTGCGGAAGCGGGCGGTCGGCGTGAACACCTGGTTCGAGCACCGCGACCCGAACGACTGGGCACTGGCCAGGCTGAGCTGTTGGTGGGGGAAGAGAGAGAGAGAGAGAGAAGGAGAAAGAGATGAGAATGATGGGTACAAATAAATGAGGGAAAAAACTTGGTCGGCGTCCGTCGGTTGGAGAGCGGTTTCGGTGGTGAAGTTTACGAGTTTGACCAACACCGGAATCGCTTCGTACGCTTCCACGCGCACAAACTGTACTGCAATCGGTGAGCTGAGGCTTTAAAGCTTTTCCCAACGGTTCATGCGAATGCAATTACGGTGATGGCAAATGGTTAAAGCGGACGAATTCCAGTGGTTGCCGATTGGCGAAATGGATGGATAAGTAAATTGCATTATCCTGAAGGATAACATTTAATCCGATTACTTCGAAACCAATCCAAGATCTATGTATACTTGTGAAGCTAGGTTAGTGGAGGCTTCTTGAAGCATTCCAATAAATCGAACCTGAAGAGGACTTTCAAGTCATTTAGAACACGTTAGAGTGTTTTAAAGCTCTACCCTTTTCCCTGAATTAGGCACCACTGTATTTAGACACCACATTTGCTTAAAGCAAAGGTAAAAGATAGCATGAAATAGAACATTTCGTTCATAAAAATAACAATAAAATTAAGTTAAATATACCAAATATTGAGGAGCATATATGCGTTCAAGTTTGATCCTAAGCTCTACACAGGTTAAGGAGACTGTGTGATGCGTTACCGCACAGAGAGCATTGTTGCGCACAAAAAAAAACAAAGCAAAACAAAATTTCCATTAAACCGTTTACATCCCTCCCACAATGCTCCCACCCACCCGGCAGCATCCGGCACAATGAGAAACAAAACCCTACCTTGCTCGGCGAGGATACGATTTCCGTGTTGAAGTAGCCCTTGATGTCGCCCGGATCGATCTTCCACAGCAGGCCCTCGATTTCGAGCTCGATTTTCCACTTGCGATAGATGCTCATCGTGATGACGCCGGCACAGAACAGGATGAGGGCCAGGACGCCCGCCACCACCATCGACATGATGTGGGTGTCGTCTTTCATGCAGTGCTCGTTCATGAAACCGCACGACGGCTCATCCATCGGCCGGTCCGACCCGGGCCAGTCGATCGCGTTGCCCACCTTGGACAGTTTAAACTCCTGCAATGATGGACGTGTGTGTGTGTGTGTGTGTGTGGTTAGTTATTGTGTGTGTGTGTGTGTGTGTGTGTGTGTGTGTGTGTGTGTGGTTAGTTATTGTGAAAGAGAGCCGGTATTTAAATTGATCCCTGTTCAAGCGTGTGAGCGTGTGTGGCCAAAGAAAAAAGAACGATCTGTTCCCTTTATCTGACGAAACAAGAGCAGCACAATTGAAAGACAAAATCCTCCCTTCTCGCAACGACAAAAAAAGAAGACAACTCCTCACAGTGAATATCCTGCTTCGCATTATGCTCTTTCCCTGGAACTACGAAATCAAATCGATCTGATTCTCTGAGAAAGCGCCTTTTTCATCATCTCCTGCTGCTCCCCTTTCCATAACACAATGTCCTGCGCTTGATTGCACGTGATAGAATGGAACAATCGGAAGCTTAACTACTACCCCTTGGGGGGAGGGCCAGCGGGGATGCCGCATCGGGGGGAAGGGGACCTGTCCTGACCGTGGCAACCGTGGAGTCATAACAATGCAAAGCTCGTTACCGGCCAACCAGTTCCAACCGGATCAACGCAGCGGGGCCTGATGCCGCCAGAGCGCGGAGTGGTTAAAATAATTGATAATCCTTCAGGAGTCGTTGCACAAAATCCCAATCCCATTGTACGCCGGCTGGGTGTGCGAGCGTGGGTTATGAAGGTTGTCCAGCAGCTCTGACTCGCTGATTTACATTTCGGTGGCGGTGCGACATCCGTGCGATTGGTTGTTTCCTCGTTCCTTACTCAACTTTGTTCGCGGTGTCACTTTGTGTTCGTTCGCGGGAGTTAGTCAACTTGCTGCCCGAGCTGAAATTGAGTACATAGTCACGCTGCTGATTGAGTGTATTGAGCATCCTTCTGTTTGTGGCTCTGTGTTCGCAGTGTTTTCCCGCGCGGGCACGGCAACGATGGTGAATCAATGCCACACTGCAGACAGTGTAACAAACTCCGAACTCCCGATTGGATGGGCAAGGGAGTAACAAAAATACAGATACATTGACTTGAGAGTTGCTCAGATCTTCATTGCGCTGTGCTTAGAGCAATGTGGATGAGTGTTGTACACAACAGTGTTGTGTTCATTACAATATGCCACTTTTAATTAGTCACCCACCCCTAGGCACCTACCCAAGGGCACTAAATTCATTCTCGTAATTTCACTGCCAGTCCGGTTCATTGAGGAAACTGTTCGTTTGAACTGCGGTTTGTTGGGTGTACAAATAAGTTCGTGATAACTTTGATGCATTATGTTGCCTTTTTTTTGATAATCTAATGATTTACAGTATTGGGAGTGTATGCAATGAACAATGTTATCACACATCAAAATACACCAACAACTTTTTAACTTTCAACCTCACAATCTTTAATAACTTGCATCTGTAGAACTCTATCGAAGAACATGTCAATTACTTAACACCTGGAATAGATGTTCTAAACGCTTGACCAACTAAGCTAGTAAATTGATACAGCAATTTGTAGCGGTCTAGTGGAACACACAACATTGTGTAAAAAGTCTAAAGGATTTAAAACAATTTACAATCTCCATCCTTCTCTTAAATCCTTCGAGCAGAACAACGCTTTAACAAGCCCCCCGTTCATCATCGTGCTCGAATGTCAGCAATAGATCCTGCATATATATTGTAAATCAAATAACACATCTCTGACTGGTATATCCCTCTCGTTGCTTATTCTCTCTCTCGCTCTCTCCCTCTCTCGTCCTATCTCCCTCACTCTATACGAGCTAGCTAGCACCACAAAATCTACAAAACCAATTCGTATTTTAATGAATCCTTCACTTCGCAAATAATTCGGATTATTTTCCGGTACACTGTGTTTGGTTGGCTTGGACCGTGCTTTCGACACGAATCCCACAAAACCCCTTCTCCCTTCTTCCCCCCTTACTGCTCACACACACCGTCTCCCTAACCCACCCGTTTGTTAAAACAAATACGGAAACAATCACGACTCACTCACTGGAATTTCATCGTTTCGGTGCTGGTTCGTGTCGTTGAGGTGCTGCGGTTGCCGCATCTGGAAGTGCGCGACCGGCCGCATCTGGAACTCGCAGGAAAAGTTCGCCTCCTCGTAGAACTCCCGCTTGAGGGCGAGCACCGAAAAGTTACCCTCCGAGTCGCCGTAGTCGTCGATTTTAATCGTCGCACCGGCAACGCCTGCATGGTGAGAGAAATGGACGAAACGAAAAAAAAAAATGCCCCCGGCCGGGGAAAATGGAAATGTGAATATGTTCGCACCATTCGCGCAATATGTTTCGGGGCGATGGCTTTTTTGTGTGTTTGCGTGTGTTGCAGTGGCAGCTACACACTACTATACTCACTGTGGTACGTTCGGTTGTTGATGATGGTTTGTATGATCTTGGTACCGTTGCTGGCCACGTCCCGGATCACGTCGCTCGTCAGCGGCCGGTGCTGCTGCTCCTCCTTCAGCAGCTTGTCCAGGGCCCAGGCGTACAGCTTCACCGAATCGTACAGATAGGCGGCATAGATCGACACGTACTGACGTGATTGTAAACCGGAATATGCGAAACCGAGGAATGCAAAGGAACAAAACAAAGCGATGGTTAAAAAAAAACAGCCGACTCAATCCAAGTGTGCGAACCGAAATGAAAGAGAAAACTCCACTACATTGGATTGGAAAGGGGGAGTGAGATGGAAACAATAGTCTTCCACTGAAACGATTGCCAAGGATTGCTTTGATGGTAGTGAAAAAGGAATGTTTGCTGTTTAAAAAGCAAGAGGCGCATTTTTTTTTTGCTCGCGCCCGAAGCTATGCAATGCTTCCCTTTTAATCGTGGTATTGAAGGTTCTGCGCGACCTTTTTACCTACCGAAGGCATTAAGAACAAAACGTGTGTGCTGTACAAAGGCACATTTGAAATGAAACATCAAAAATGAAAGAATCTTCCTCATAAAAAAAAGCTAACAACAAAGTGACGAACGCAAAATTAGAACCTTTTTGAAAGTTTGACGACGAGCGCGGGCAGAACATGAATACGGGCGCTCAAAGTAACAAAAGGGGCTCGCTTACCTTTACGAACTGATGAAAGAGCGACGGCTGCTTGAAGAAGAACGGCTCCTTCTGCGTGTACTCGCGCACCTTGTGCGTGAACGCTTCGAACGTGGGCAGCGGTTCGGAGGCGACGACCACCAGCAAGCTTTTGCTGCGCCGCTCAAAGTCCCCCGGCAGGTCCATGCAGTTCTTCACGTTCGGTGGCTTCTCGACGCGCCACAGATACTTGTTCGACAGTCTGTGGGAGGGGGTGTGGGAGCGAAACAAAAAGTGATTTAGAAGTAATGTTTTATATTGGAGTTTTTGGAGCTAAAAGTGGCTAAAACGTGGGTTTCAGATATAACTCCTCAAGTTGTGTAATTAGAAACTATCATAACTTGACTACCATTATCAACTCTCAGTTCTGTGGAAATGTGTACTAAATAGCTTATAACCTACACCATTATAGCTTCAAGTCAAACTCAAGTCTCAAGTCTGCTCGAGTCTGCACAGAGCTGAACATATTGACCGGCCAATGAAACAAACACTGCTCATTTGAAGTCCTTTTTCTCGAGTTGGAAGCAGAAACCGGAGACGTCATTCGAAAGAAAAGTTCTAAATTTTACCACGCCAAACTAGGAAAGCACTCAAAAGAAACGAACAAGAACTGTCCTTGAATGTACCGCTACCATCTTCTAGCAGTTTGGGATAGGAAAAAATAGAAAATCGAACTTTATTTTCCGGGGAAAACTTTCTCTCAAACTACCATATTCAATTTTGCTACCGTTGCTACCAATGTTGCTGGGAGAATGTGGCCTCCTTGCACCTGTATCTGTATCTTTTCCATCGCGCAAAACCATCCCACTTGGCGTTAGAGATGGGGCACACAGGCAGCTCGCTTACTTACTTCGGCGAATAAGTCATCATGTCGGCGGATATGACCAGGTATTCGCCCTTCGCAAACAGCTGCATCCCGTCCATGGTGGCCATCATGTCAACGAGCTGGTTGCTGTTCCCGAGAAACACGTAGATGCGCGTCCTGTTCATCGTTTTCTGTATGACCTGCGGTTGTGGGTATGGCGCCCCAGATGGCCAAGCAGAGGGCAAGCAAAAAAAGAAGAAGAAAAAACGGAAAAGCGTACGTTGAAACACGAGAGCTGATCAGGAAACACGGTGCCGCAACACATACGAGTACATTAAAACGCGCAAACCACACACATCGTTAATGGTGAGCAACGGGATGAACGATAGAAGGAGTGACATGGTTTAGCATTAGTGCATTATTAGTGGATGGGATGGATTTCAAAAGAAAGCAGCTTAAATAATGGAAAGTGATACTTTAAACACGGTCCTATTAAGAGCGGATGAGTGTAAAATGGATGAGAGGGATGCTTTCATCTGTTGCACGCTTACACATGTCCCGGGCAGAATATGGGATATTAGGGTTTATCTATCTATTATCTACCAAGAATTAGTTTAATTTAACTACTGCAATTTCGATTGGAATACATTGTTCAACTTTCAAAGTCTCAATCAACAATGGTTTGATGGTTTAGTTGGCAACAGTTCCGTTGAACGAACGAGCAAAACCCTCCAAAGCCGTACCCAACCGTACTCAAACTAAACTGCGCCCCACGTCCAGGCCAGACGTCCTGACACGAGGGAGCTACATGTTCCAAAATCAGCGTACAACAGAGTGTAAAGCATTCGTCCATGGGTATGTGCAATGATGAAAATGGGGACGGGGATGATGGGTACAACACGACGGCCAAAGCACCAACAACAACGCCACAGCGCCACTGCGCTTAGACAACATTTAATTATTTATTGTAATAATATAATACCGTGTACCAATATCCACTACGGCAGCAGTCCATATCGTCCTGGCAGCACTTGTAGTTGTCGAACACCATCTCGACGTGGTTGACGGACAGGTTGTTGTTTTTGGCCTGCGTTTCCAGCGAGGTGGCCACGTTCTTCCACAGCTGCTCGTGGATGATCGAAAACTTCCGCCAGCCGTAGTACGTCAGCAGCGAGATGATGGATTTGGTAACCTGAAATAGACAAGCAGAGAGAGGGAGAGAAAGAGAGAGAGAGAGAGAGAGAGAGAGGGATAAGACGGAAAGCGTTAGCAAAACTGTAACAAATTCGGGCAATTTGAGCGGTTGCTAGCTGGCTGAAAGGTAGTTTTCGGCGCGCATATTTCCCCCTTCACCGTAATATGCGTTGCGTTTTGTGCTGTAAATGATATTTAATTTATGTTTGCGAGAAGAAAGAGCTGCGCATCGAGAAAGGGGTCTTTGAAATTGAAATGTCACTAGCGTTGAATCACATCAAACGAACTACTGACTCGGACAGGGAGCATCCTCTGGAGGGAGAGAGAGAGTAACATTCCAACATCGGCAGCCTCAAGAGTTCATGTACAAGATGAAGAAAAGTGTAGCTTTTTATTCATTTTTTGCTTTCGGAAAGGATAGCACACAGATCGAGCACAGCGTGTATTGGAATCTTTCATCTTTCAAATGTCACCTGCAGCTGAGCTTAAGTGGCACAGCAACGAGGTAAGGAGGCAAATAGAGTGACAGTTTCAAATACATGGCCAATGTACGAGTCAATTTGAAGTGTTTCACTGATTTAAAAGAGGGAACGGACATTTTCAAATTAGTAAATGAAATTATAGAGCATATTTTCAGAGGATACGAGTCAGAAAAGGTTTAGAAAAAACATGTTTCCAAGTCCTGCAGCCTCGCAATCGTGCTTGTATATTGGTGCCATGACCAGGATTAAAGGATTAAAGGATCAATATATTGTAAGCATTTCTACGTTTAAAAAAAACACCTTTCCATAAAACAACTTCCATGTCGAAACCACTTCACCTCTTTTCAGGCATATGTTCTGCCTGAAGTCTCTGGTATTTCATTGATGCAGCACGAGCGCCACATAATCGGCGCAAGAAATTTGATTCCCCAAGCATTTAAGCGCGCGTGTGCCGCGCCGCCGGATCGTCGGTACGGCACAACGTGACGCGGCCAGGCGGTGTAATAATTCACTTTGGAGTCAATTTTCCATTCATTCAGAAGCCGAAGCAGCCGAACAAACCAAAATCAAAAAAAGAAAGAATAAAAACAAGCTCGGTTCTTTTGCTCCGGTGCAAAAACTGCTCCATCAGTACTTCCGATCGGTGCTGCAAAAATAAATTACCCGTCTGAGCGCTGAGGGACTCGAGTGTCATGTGTCAGCTTTCCTGACACCTTCAGCTCAGCTTCGGCAGACACACACACACACACACATGCACACTCAATCCGGAAGTGATAAGCGTCACCCAAGAGAGGCAAATTTTCTGTAGTGTTTGCTTTTTTTTTGGGTTTGTTGCTTTTGCACATCTCAGCAGGCGAATGCACAACATTATGTTTAGAGGACACGCTTCGGAAGAACATTCCGCTGACCGTGGGGTATCGCTGGAATCGTGTACGCCACTTTTACGCACCGTGCTTGCGTATGAATGCGCAATCCAACAGGTGGCGTGTGGGGTGCGCGCGTTTTTTTTGTGTTCGTCCTCTTTTTGCTTTGCTAAATTGTCAGCGAAATTGAACGCCTTTACTCCAATTTGGTCCGCGCGGGGCAAATGTGAGTCAACTGCTCGGCTCAACCGCCGCCCGTAAAGGTAATTGGAAGACTTGGAAGAAGAGCACGGAAGAGATCCGGGACTGGCACCGCCATGTGCCGTACGCGTAGAACGTAATTATATTTTCTTTTGCTGTGCTTGTTCCGGTTTATAGCGTTTCTTTCATTTTTTGCTTGCTTTACTTTCGATTTGACGATTGACAAAATCGATCAATATGCTAAGCACACACGCTTCCGTTTGATTTTGGGGGATTTTGTGTGTGTGTGAGTGCATTTGCCTTATTTTCGGAGCTATTTCAGGAGAATGAAATGTGAACGAAAATCAAATTTTAATGATGATATCGCAGACGAAGAGGGAAATCGCTCCTTTTTATTATTTTTGCTTGAATGCTGTATTGCCGTCCTGTTAACTAATTTCCTGCCATAACACACTCCGTTTAATAAGAGCTATTTATTTAGGACAACCTTTTGAATTGTGCCATCCAAAACGGAAGCTTTGATGTTGCTCTTTGGCAAGGGGAAATGGGTAATACTGGAAGAATACTGAATAAAGCACATCCTTTTAATGAAACAAATAAAGCAGCTCACTTTCACATATTTCTCTAATCGGTAACATGTTTGTATACACAGAAAGGAAGTGAGGGATAGAGCATACAATTTGTCACTAGCACTCCCCGTGGGGGGTGGGGGGGGGGGGTGTAGGGCAATGGAACAGAACACAAACACACAAACATACCTGAGTATCGGGTGGCTCGGTGCGGGCGAAGGTAGGAATTGGTGAGCTACGCTGCAGCTCGGAACATCTCTGCAAATAGAACAAAATCAACACCACAAGCTTTAAACTCGTAATCGGATTCAGGTTTAAGGTGTAGTTTGGAGCCCATGGGTGGGGGGAAATTAGGGGGGGGGTGGCTCATTTTTTTGCGGAGTTTTTAGTTTTTAGTGCGCAGTTTGTTGTACGATACGATGAATATAAACCATAGAATTGCTCAAGATTTAATCCTATTTTGTGTTGGATTTTGCATTCCACCTATCATACATAATAACTATCTGCTATACAATATATTAAATTATCAAAGTGTTCATTATTAAGCTGTTTAAGTACTAGTACTAATATAACCTTTTCCTGTGGCGGTTTATATACAGTGACGGCCACCGAAAGTCGGACACCTCAAATTTTCACCATTAATCTGACTTTGCGGCACCCTGGACAGTTTCCTAGACCTTTTATCGGAATTTTTTTTTTCACCTATCGTTGGAGACACTCTTTAGCTGTGTCTCTGGCAAAAATCAGATCGATATTGTTTAAAATCTCGTAACACCATGCATAAATGTGATATAAGGTAAAACATTTTTGTCTTCATTTCATAGCTAAACGACTACGTAGAATGGCAATATTGGCCTATATGATTCATAAATTATGTAAAATCAGTTACTAAAGGTCCATTTACTAGTTCTGATGGTCATCCAGGGTGCCACAAATTCAGATAATAGGTGAAAATATGAGGTGTCCGACTTTGAATGGGCGCCACTGTATGATTTAATATTTTTACTATTTATCCACCATCCACCAGAATAACAAACAAATTGCTAGAAAATGTATAAAATGTCACATTGCCCCTCTTCCTAATTAAACGGCAACCTTTCCCCCATTAAATACGGATCGATGGCTATCTAAAGATCACCGTGCCGCTATCGATGTCATACAGTCGCCCTGTTGGCCCAACGCGGAACGATGATGTTTGCTATTGTAGAGTTAATTAGCAATCATCAATTACCATAATACCGAATGCCTTCCATGCCTTCCGTCCACCGAGGCCAAGTGTTCGCCCGGGCGAGTAAACAAACCCCCGAAGCTCGATCGAACACCCCAAGAATGCTTATAATTATGCAGGATGGAGCATCTTGCACCGAGCCCGAGCCCCTGCCCTTATGAAGCAACTCATCTTTTCTGCATTTATCATTTGCCTGCCTTCCTGCTTCTCCTTCTCCCAGCAGCAATCCACTCCTTTGACGCATCGGATGTCATCGGGTGTTGGAGCGAGGGAGACTTGGAATGCATCACAAGCATACAAACAACTGGACAGTAGCAGCAGCAAGGGCAGCAACAGCAGTACCCAACCAGTGGGTGTTATTTTTAGCGCTACATTATTCATTTTCGTGCGACACTTTTGCACACATTGTTCTTGGTGCTTGGGGCGGCACACAGCAGGTCAACACATCTAGCACACACACACATACACACAAACAGAGTGTTGTAACAAGAGGCATCGCAACGTGGTGCAGGGCGTCAACGTCCACTAACAAGCCGAAAGGTCGAATCCATCGCTTTCCATCTCCCATTATCGCGCGCTGTAATCGCTGCTGCAGGGCTGATGGAACGTAACGGGCAACGGTCAAATGGTTTGATTATTGATAAGAAAACATCGGCTGATTGAAGACGCGCGGCTCTTGGGAAGGAACGAACAAGATGGCACGAAACACTAAGTGAATGGTTTGATTGCAATTCTGGGGCAATGGTTTCTGGTGTCTGAATACTACCGCTAGAGTGTCTAATTCGTGTGCATTCTTCTATGTTTCTAAGAAAGGCTCCTATTACTCCTCGATAACATAGAATTGCAATACTCACATACGAGATCATTGGTATGTCGCGGCTCTGCGAAACGATCGCCTCGGTCTGGCAGGTACCTTCCGGGCCGAAGAACGCCGCCACCCCGTCGCAGATCATCTCGGTGATGACACGTGTCGCGACGACGGTTTCGCCGCGCGTATCGTTCCACCGTAGCGCGAGCGTCACGTTCGGCAGCAGCTCCGGATCGTTGTTGATCTCGTCGAGCGCCATCGTGAGCGCGCCCGAGATGGTGAGGCCCTGCTTCTCGATCAGATCACCCTTGACCGCGGTCAGATAGCCGAGGGTCAGCACCGTCCGATTGTTGCGGAACTTCTGGTGCGGCGAGTTCTCCGGCATCTTCGTAATGTACGAGCCGGATGAGTGTGTCTGCTGCTGTTGCGGCGGCTGCGACTGCTGCTGCTGCTGCTGGTGCTGATGCTGCTGGTTCGTTGATTGATGCTGCAGCAGCAGTGACTGAGGTTGATACGGGTCATGATAGAAGGGAAGGGCGGCCGAGGCAGACGCTTCGGGCGTGCTCGAACTGCCGGTACCACCGCCGGAACCGCTCGGCGTGAGACTGCCGCCACCGATGCCATTCGGGCCGGGCACTAGGGCGACCGCGGCCGGCACATGACCGAACGCCACCGAGAGCAGTGCAAGCAGTAGGACGGGCCAACGCGTCATGGCCCCCTCGAATGGGGCCGATCAGCGCGACTCCAACCGATTTCGAACACCGGCTGTGGAAGAGAAAGACACAGAAGCGTTAGAATTAATGTGAAGTTTGCCATAAAATTGAAGATAAATAGCATTTTAGGGAGCTTAAAGTACAGCTTATCTAACATCATCCCCTTTAAGATTCCTCTACCCATAACACTTTCAATCCATCACACCGGTAGCGCATAGCTTCATCATAACTTTTCCAGCACATTCCCATGTCACAAAGTTCAGCGCCTGCTGCCAACATCAAGTAGAGCGTAATCTGTGCCCGCTACGCTACTTTCCAACTAATGCTAAACCCACTGATGAGGTTGAGCTGTATCCCACGGTTTCCCCTCAGGAGGATTTAGCAGAACAGGGTACGAGCTCGAACTCGAATCCTTTGCTTCAGCATGCTCACTCTATAATACGCAAATGTAATCACCTGCGCACGGAGCAATCGCTCACTCATGCATCTAATTATGTTAGGCTGCTTAGTAATCACTACCGAACCACTAGTTAATGGGTTTTGACGAGTGGCGTGGAGTGGCGGAACACGGTAAACCCGAAACCACACTACAGGACACAACCGTTCGGTCTCGAAAGAGGGGGCGCACTTAATTAATCAGCTTCACATTTCAGCACGTGATGGTGCAGCTGCTGGGTGGATAAGTTTGCATACACATGGCAATGCAATATTCTGACAAAAATTCGATGCCATCCTTTACTTCAATTACACAGCAAACGAACTTCGTAGTTGTCCAGAATTGTTGGAAAAGTACAAATTGTGTGACAAGGAATAGTTTTAACATGATTTAGAGCAAGCAATGTTACCTTAAATGGTGCTGATAGACTTATCATGCAGCAGGATTTGGTTCGCACTGCACTGTATAACTCTCTCGCACAACTAATTTCCCTTCCCTCTCGTTAACACACTCAACTCTTTATTGTTCCTCGCACGGCGGCCCGGCACGATGCGCCACAAATGGATGGAACGTGCAAATACGGTTGGCGTCTGATCACATCGAGATTCACAGTGACCGGTTCACACACACACGGCCACCTCCACCAGGTTGGCACTTGTTGCTCAGCTGAACGGGAACCCACCAGTTTACCATACCACATTTCGCTGCACACACACGGTGACTGGTCGTCACGTGCCGGGTGTGTGCCGGATTATTCGATCAAATGTCGTACCGTGGCGCTTGTGAGTGGAGGGGATCGGGAAGCAGCGATAGGAGGGTAACCGGAGCAAATAGTAAAAGTAGTGCTTTATGCTATCACGTGGCCAGCACACTCCAGCTGCCTGCCGGTACGTAATGATGTCCACAATCGGTTCGGTGAAGGGGTTTTGATCCCCCGAAAACGAAGTACACACTCACTGACACTCGACCGATTGTTTTGTGTGATTAAACGTGTGTACGGGGTGAGATTTTAACAAGACTAATTGATAAGAAACTGTGCTATTTAGGAACATTATTATTCACAGTGTTTATTCATTTTAAACCGTCGATTTACCAATGTTTAAGTGCACTAAACTCACATCATTACAATTAATAATTACCTCGAAACATTTAACACCATTTTACGCAGTCAGTTCTTGGCTTTAATCGAAGCTTTTGATTTTCCATTGCACATTTGACAGGTAATTTAAACATTCAATTAAAATGCTGGTTCGAGAAGCGAGAAACCGAAATTGAAGGAGCGGAAAGTAGATTGAAATGTACACTGTTTTCTTAACGACCAGTATTAAGTTTAATTATTAAAACCAACCGAAAAGTGATCTTCAAACACTTGTTAAACCATCCAATCGACCATTATTCTTATACGATTTTCGCACACCTTTCAAAGTTTGTAATTAAAGCTTTGGAAACTCTAGCAAACCACAAAAGATTCGTAGACCAATTCCACGAATAATCCTTCCTTAAAACTCCAATCAAAAGTTTTGAGGGACGTCTGGCCACATCGCCTACACCTTACCACTTTTAACAGCAGCTGAGAGCTGTTATCGTTTTTTTTTTTGCTTTAATCCATTTTGAAACTCATCTTTTCAAATTCCCAGAACTCGTTTGGGGTGATGTAAATATAACTTTTTTTTTTATTGGTATTGCTTGTTTAGTAAATAAAGGGCACGAGGAAGAAACAACAACAACAACAAGCGGTTGATTTGTTACTTGATCCCCGATTACAGCTAAGCGCTTTGCAAGTAATGACACGGACGCAAAGATAAACACTCGCTCTCTGGTCTTGGTTGCTTGGTTGTTTAATCCACTTTGGAAGTTTCCCATTTCCCGTGCCCAAAAAGCGATCCTTTGGAATGTGTATTTCCTCCTCGAGTGCTGACCACGCAGACGAGCACTGACGAACGCTTACTAATAATTAATGATGGGTTCAATTACATGCGAGATACGATTATGTAAATTTGTTGCCGTTAAACGAATACCAGTACGACACAGCCGCGGCGGATTATCTGCCTTTTTTGCCAAACACGCGGTGGCGAGAATTGTGGAGGCACTTTTACGAAAGTATGTGGGCCGACGTATGTTTGTCGATTGTGGAGGTGGAGTGTTTGTACTACAACTTAAAAGTAATACACGCTCAGAAGCGGTATCCTTGCTGCTATTGCTCCGTACCAGCCTTCAGGCTTCAGAAGTTGATATAAACTGGAAAAAACACACCATCGCTCTGTAGGGTATCAGGCTTCAGAGGGTTGAAAATATGTTTCCAAAATACTTTCCCATGCTCAGATGGAAAAACAAACACAGTTAACAAGACTTTTTTTTGCGCATTGCAAAATATTTCCACCTAGAAGTTTGTGCTGATCGAAAAATGCCCACAACCACGTGGCCCAACAGCAAACAAAAGATTGCAATTGGATTGGAAGCTTAATTATTCAACTGCTGCTCGCACGCGGCGGAATAATGTTATTTTAGCTGATCAAATATTGTCCAGGCCAAATCGGTTTCACTGTCCCATGGGCGGACCACGTTTAAAATAACAAACAACATCAAGGAAACGTTGCTTTCCACCGCCGAACAGTGGAGAGAGCGTTGTAACGCGCGTTTGTTACACCTTCCTACGCCACGCACACACACACACACACACACACACGGACCCTTCGCCACTCTTTTCTTCTCTTTCTTTCCTGCTGCTGTGGAACAACATTTCACCACCACCACCGAGAGCACGGACGTCCCGCGGGCGAAACCTTGACCTCGCGTTCGCGCCCGTGCGCCATTGGTGCGCAGAGCTTTCGCACGTAACGGTGATTAACGGGCGTGTGCGAGGGGTCGACCCTGACTAATGGGCAAAACCTGAACCCGAACCCGGCTTTATCGAATTTCGGCATTTGTTCCGGGGTGACATTTTCCGTAAACCCATTTGAGACCGTTTGAGTTTTTCAGTGAGTGAGCGGAGTTGGGGATGAGCTTTCTGTTTGTTTAAGCTTCGTATTTTTTTTTTTTGGTTGGGGGGCGAAAAGTCTGGTGTTGGAGCACCTGGTCACCTTGGTTACGGTGCGAGTGATATTGAAGCCAATTTTGTGCGTTGTTTGCGCTGAACGAACTTGCTGTTTGCTGTTTGGTCAGTTCGTTGGAAATGGGGAAAAGGGGACACATTTATTTGGGCGTGATTTTATAACTTTTCCGAACAAAACGCATAGAACAGGTGAAAGTAATTAAGTTTTGCACTTTTTCGATGATAGCTACACTTCAGTAACTGAATGAATGAATTTAAGACAAATAAGGATATATTTTACAATATTTTTTCAAACTATCCTGTATATTATTTCATAAATTATCCATTGCACTAGAATAAAATCTTCAAGAAATTAAATACCTCTCCATGCACCCACAAATAAGCACAGCACTGTACACAGCCAGCAGGCGGTGCCTGGTTTCGGTGCGGCATACCAAACAACGGCAACGACCACCACCATCACCACGGTCACCGCGCCAATGATGATCGTTGCCGTGACCACGAAAATACACCGAACCGAATATCATCAATGACCACTAAAATTCGAAACACGCTGGAAGCTGCCGGTGTGGATGCTTGTCTTTTGAGTCCCGCTCCCTCGGTCCCAGGAAGAGAAGACGGCGAAGGTCCTCGGGCGAAAGGTGCGTACAACCCCGCTAGACGACGATGGGTGACGACAAACGGACGACAGACAAAAGCGCAAAACCGGATTGGTAAAAATAACATTTAGCGTTTCGTGGTGCACGTTTTGCGACGGGACGGGAGAGTGGGGGGGGGGGGGGGTTAACCCAAAATTGAGGTTTCGTTGGCCTGTCGCAAGAGAGCGCACGGGTGAGCGCATATGCCTTCCCGTTTGCGCTGTCTTTGTTTACTACATTCGTATGGGATTTTGGGATTTTATGGGGATATGATTGAATTTTGGCGATTTTTTTCCGATTGAAAGCGCATACACGTTGACTTTGTTGTGTAATCGATGATGAGAAAATTAAATAATTTATATTACTATATTGATGATCATTTATCCACTGAAAAATTAAATGTGGATGTTTAATTTCTTGCCATCACCCAACCATAATAGCAACATTCATCAACAACGATATAAATCACTGTAATTAAAGTTTAAGCACCAAAAGTCCCATTTGATTCGAAAATTGCTCCACATCATCTATCATTAAATCTGAATTTGAGGATGATTTAGAAGCTTTTGTCAGAGCCCCTCTCCATTCTTGTAATAAATTACACCTAGAACGTCATTAGGTGTAATTATAAACAGTTCTCTGGCTACCCGGCCGGTTTGACGTCACCCGGCGTCTCACGATCGGTTGATGTGAAAGCGTTCGCCTTTTTTAATTTGATTTTGATTTGAGCATGTTTATCGTTTTCTCTTCTCTTTCTCTTTCTCTCTCTCTCTTTTTTTATTTTCTTTCCCAAATGTGTATTTTATCCCCCTTTTTGTACACATTACACAATCCACTCCCATCGCGCTTCCATTCTTCAAGAGCGTGGCATTTTTTGTTTGTTTTTTTTTGTCTTTGAACATCAAAAATTCTTCCACGAACCACACATCAATCACCCGCGCCCCATTGGTGCTTTTGAGGCCGTGCGCGCGCGACTTTATGCTAATACAATGGGAGGGGTAGGGGTATGTCGTCCCATCGCAGACACGGTGCGCACCACTTTCCAAGCAACATCCTTGTTGATTGTATTTTTTTTTTTTAGTTATCATAGGGTCAGTCCACACGGGGCCCGGCCGTGCTTTTGACAAATTCCACTCACGCACAAACACTACCGCCACAGTGGATCGTATTGTTTGGTGCGCGGCAGATCCGTTTGCGGTTGTGCTGCTGGCTGTGTCCGGCAGTGTCGTTGACAGGAATATGAAATGAAGCTGCCGTACAGCGGGCGTACACGTTGGCGCTAAAAATATCGGCCATGTCGTTTCCATCGAGCTCGTTGTCATTTTGCCGCATTGTGCCGTTTTTTTTCCTACCGCGCTGTTTGTACCCATTTCAATTACAGCTGTACAAGCAAACAAGGTTTGGAGTGGTTTGGAGAAGGGTTACGACCTGTTTTCGATTTCACAGCAAAAGAAGAATAGTTCAAAAAGATTCATTGACAGAAATTTATACAAAAGAGATGAAAAAACTGCACATTTTTCATGTGTTTTCAACCTCAAAGGGCAAGTCGTTGAAGTCGCCCATATCAAAAACCAAAACCCTTATTACAGGTGCACCCTCTCGGAGAGTTCACTGCCACTGTCTGCCAGTGTGTGTGTGTGTGTTCCACAAAACACTCGTGGCAATCTCCAAAATCCACACCAACCATGGCCGCCAGGGAGGCCACACAACAAAAGCCCTCCCATCATCGCCAAACGTTAATCATCCGGACACGACCGCCGATGACACACGAGGAGGAGGATCGTCGACGCTGCTGCTGCTGCTGCTGCTGCTGCTGGGGATGATATATTGTAAATCGGCCGCTCCAGCAACAGGTCCGTTCAGCCGAACCAACCAAACCCTCATCATTCAACTCTACGATGCTACGACGGACGGACTGGAATGTACAGGGGAGGACACAACCCGTACACACACACAGACACTACGCCTCGACACAGTATCAGTAAATAAATAAATATTATTTTCCGTTCTAAAAATAGCTCCACCGTGGTACCGAAACCGCGCGCGCGGTCGTGACTACCGGATCAACCGGTTGCAAAGGCTCGCCACAGCAGCAGCAGCATGATGGATGGAACGAGATCGACGTACCCGGCATGTGTACGGAGGGGAGCCCAGTTTGTATCTGTGTGTGTGTGTCTCTCTCTCTCTCTCTCTCTCTCTCTCTCTCTCTCTCTCTCTCTCTCTCTCTCTCTCTCTCGTTCCAGTTGCCGTACTCAAACCAGCCTCTGTGGTGGCTGAGCGATCGTGTTAAGGTTTCCTCTTTCATCGTTCTTTCCTTCTTTTTGTTGTTGTGGTTTGTGTTGCGGTGTTGGGGATTGTGGTTCCGTTTCAACCGATGTCGCGCCGATAGTGTTACAAAAACATACTCCAGTAACCACTAAACGGCGCTCGGCTGGAAAACAGCTTGCGCTTTAGAGTGAATTCAATTTAATCGTTTAAACAAAACAAAAGTGAAACATTCGACTCTAAATGATGAAATTGTGTTTCAGTGTTAAAATCAGAATATGATTAGAGGTCATTAAATGAACCTAAGCATCTTGATCTTGATGAGAGCCAGCACGTTAATTCGTCACCATATGGCGCCAATATCAATTTAGGGAAACCAGTCGAAAAAAAACCATTATAATAGAATTGAATTATCCTCGCAAGCATCTAAAAGCTTCCTCCAATCTACGTAGGCTAATCGTTTCGTATTTGAACATACTTTGCGGCTTCTTTTATACGCTAATTAATCATTCAATGCTACAAGCGGACCCATGGTGTCGTGCGAAACTGTCGAGCAGCCACAACAAACGGTATTGGTTCAATTCTCTTCCTAAGCTGTGATGTGATGTTTCTTTTCCGGACAAATATCGAAATGATTGTTAATACTGTGAAGCGTGTTTTTAATAATAGGAAACACGTGCTTTAATGATTGTTTGTTTTTTGGACATTCGGTAAAAGAGCTCTCCCTGATCCAACCCTACTTTGTTGTGTATATCTTCCACTTCCTTATACACAGCACGCGCGAAAAGCGATTAAACATTATGACCAATAAACAACACCCATATTAAAATCACAATAAACCTCTCCCGCCCCTATTGTTATTATCCATCCGGAACGGAGAGTGCGGGGAGGGGCGATCGTGTCCCCGTTGTTGAAAAGTGATATTCCAATCGTGTGCATTGTTGGAGATAGATGGATATATGGCGCGCTCAATGTGTTCTTCTCAGAGTCAATCAACGCGCAAACGGGCGCTCGCACACTCTCTCGTCCCAGTACACACCGTACAACTTCCCCAATCAAACCTTACCTATCGAACCAGAGGCGCGTGTGTTGTGTCGCTAAGGGACACCGGGGGATGGTTTGTTGTGTGCTCCCTGGGTGACTTATCGTCGTCTTCCAGTGTGTGTGTGTGTGTGTGTGTGTTTTTTTTCTCTCCCTCCCAACGACCCACTATGCTATTGAGTGGTTTAATTTATTCTGATGAGCTGCGAATGAACACTACATTGCATTGCGTTCTTTTACGCACGGGGGCCATCCATCGTCTTCGTTCTTCGCCCTTCTCTCTCTCTCTCTCTCTCTCTCTCTCTCTCTCTCTCTCTCTCAACGTTGACGGTTCAGCGCACGTTCTGTGCAAAAGCCGGGCACGAAAGACTCCAAGACATCAGCACACAAACGTTCCGTTCAAGACTTTGGAGTTGGCTGTAAATAGCACTCCAGCGCGAGAGAACGCTGGAGGAGCACGTTCTCAAGCAGGAGCACACAAAGTCAAGCATCTTTGCCGGGGACTGGGGTAGTCACACAAACACACACACACAGCACAGACGCTTCTATCAAAAAAAGGGTCCGTCCAATGGCTGCGTGGTGTTTGCCTTTCCATCGACAACAACAGCAGTGCAACCAACACACACTCTCTCTCTCACATAATCCCGTTGCTCAACCGACGACTCAAGTGTCGAAAGTGTTCGAATGCGCCAGCACACACCCCAATGGAGACACAAACAACAGTACACAACAATCACCAAGGGAAGGGGGGAGGGGGGCAGCAATCGGGTAGATAATTTATTAAAAGTGTAGCTATTTTTAGCCCCTCTGCCGATATCGGTATAAATAACTGGCCTTGGTTTGGTGTCGACCCCGGGGCCGGCGTTGGCAAGTACGAGTCGCATGCGGACCGCACGGGCTATCGCGCAGCCAACAACACACACACACACACACACGCGATCGCTCGGACGCCCGTTGCCTCGGACGCGATCGTACGCGACCTGTTCTGTGGCTGTTGAGTTCTAAGCCTCAGTCACAGCCCTGCAACCATTGGATTGCTTTCCTTTAAAGATATATGTGTGTGTGTCTGGTGGTGCATGAATGGGTTTGCGCAACGTTCTACGATGCGCTACAAAGCATGACGGATCGTTCGTGATCGATTGAGTATATTTATATTATGATTAATCGAGGTAAAGAGATGATGATTTGGATTATTTTTATTACAAATGAAATTGGAGCACATAATGTGTATTGAGGTTTGTAAAAAATAATTTCACTTATTCTGTTGTAATGATTCTTATCATTACTGTCTCCAAACAGTTGCACTGCTCTATTGATCTATTAACATCTTAACAGTCATTCGACAGGCATAATATGACAAGTATGATCGTTCTACGATCACTTAATTCAATTAAACTGCATCTACTCTAGCACACACACACACACAGTCATAAATCACACACGCATACTGATCATTTGATCGATACGGTAAAGCAACGATGATTTGTTCTCGCCGTCAAACCAAATGTTAAATCGAAACCGGCCACCCGCTTCACAAACACGACGGGAAACGGTTTGCGTCGAAGCTCGAAATTAAATTGTCAATCGGGCTTCCCTGTCCCTCTCTCTCTCTCACACACACACACACACTTCCCATTCAACTCGTACAACCGATTGTCGACACTAATTGATCATGATGGCAGCCCGGGAGCGGAGGGGGGAATAGCAGCAGCCAAGAGGGTTCAGGAAATAAATGAAATGTAGGTGCAAACATTGGCTCTCCCATTGGTTCGTACGAGCATCAACGAATATTGTCGTCCCAACGATCGACTCGGCTCGACAGACGATTCTACCAGAACAACGGAATGTGCCCGTTCCGTATTTGAGTGTGTGTGTGTGTCGATGGAGTTATTTGCGTGAAGGAGGTGAATCTAATTGAACCAACAAGCCGATGGAAACAGAACCCGGGTAGTGCTATTTAATCAATCACTGAATGACGGCGCTCGCACTGGCTCTGTTACCCCCCATACCAATGATCTCGGCCCGCGTGCTCCTCAACCCCCGTCAACCCCGGGCCGTGCGCCGCCTTCATGCGCCATGGAACTGAAAGGTCGACAAAGATGCTGGCCGACGGCACGGACGGAGCGAGAAAGGCAACATGCGACGGGACGATGGTACAGTTTCCGGTAGCAGCCGTAAACAGTGCGCTTTTCGAGAACGACCTGTTGATTGCACAGTGTGGTTCACTATTGCACCAGCACAGTCGTGTTCGAATTTACAAAAGATTCCAATTGGAACTAGATTAAGTTACGGTTAGAATGTGTATGCAATCAAGTGAGCTGTGTGCAGCGGCAATCATTTCAAAGCTCTCGAAACATTGACCTGCGACTGCAACAAAAGATACATACAACGACACAGTTGATGCGGTACTTTTTGCACCACACTGTTCCTTTCATCCCGTGTGAGCGTGGAAGGTGGAGAATATTAGCCGCTTCCCGCTGCCCGTGGCAATTTGCGAGCTCGGCTCGGCTCTTTATTGGATTTCGCCGTTCGCAAAGGCCGAGTGCGGACGGTGCCGCACTAATGCTAATCGGATGAAACTCATTCGAATCCAATTTCAATAAGAAACAATGCACTATCCGGCGGGCCGATGGTGGCCGGCAGAACAGCAGCCCGTTGTGGGATGAGCCCTTTTTTTTGTAGCCAGTTTTCAGCGCAGCTAAATTACAGATTCATTGGAAAGGGGGTCCCGTATCAGCGGAATCGTAATCGAAGTGTCATTTTTAGTTCCGCGTTCCACATTCCACTGAAACGTTACTGTTTGAAATAATAATCTCACAACATCTCTTTGTCGTTTGCAAAAATGCAATCTAGCAAAGGGAAAGTTGCGTGGAAAATGGACCATTTTTCACATTCAAAACCTCATCGAAGAAGCTATCTGCAAGCGTGGGCAAAATTCAATCTCCCCCACCTACCCCGGGTGCTTTGCAAATGGCAGTTTACACACTCGTGCGGCAAGAATTTTCAATGATGCATCGTTCAGCCGGTGCACCGTTAGCAAAGCGTGGTGCGTTACAGGTATGGAAGTAATGTTAGAGTTCAACACAAAAGGACATGCAGCTCGCGTGCGTGCGCGGTATGTTTCATTTCATCGGGGAAAAAATGTTCACATGAAATGATCAATTGGTAAACGATATCGTTGCAAGAATGTATGCATGTTAGTAAGTGAAACTTGCAAAGGAGTTCTACACACATACACTCACCTACCACTGTATATATTTGGGTGACACGAGCCTAGCAAAAGACGTGAACCGGGCCACAAGCACAAGCGCAGTATGGAAATTCTTATCCCCTGCGATCGTTCCGGCAGGCCCTTCCTTCCATCTGGGTCCGCCAAGCGAGCCTGCCCGGAATCCTTGAATGGAATTCATTAAACTCGATGAACGGCAAATGCATCAATGGCAAAGGAGAAGTAGCAAAAAACAAGCCCCTCAATGGCTAGATTGATGGATTGGGTTCACTTCACCCAGTTCGAAAAAAAGAAGCTCAGCTTATGCTCTTCCCATGTAGCAAATGCAGCACATTCAATGCAGCGTCTAACACGCATCCTTGCACACGCCTCAGTGTGGCTCAGACTAACGAAAGTATCGATTGGAGGGGGAGAGAGAGAGAGAGAAATCGAAGCTATAGCTCGTTTACATATGCTCTCGGATGCTTTATGCTCTTGTTCGTGTGTGTAATTTTTTTGCTGCTATTCCGATGTTGCTGTTGTAACGAATTCTATTCAAATGAAGAGTTTATGGATCGAAGTTGTGATTTGAGCCGTGGGTGGCTGTGCCCTTCTTCTGACTTTTTTTCCGGGAAAACTGTGAAGCCAGGTCAAGTGTAAACTGTGGTTGAGCCATGAGTGTGATTTAATTTGAGTGCTGTGTCTACAGCGGATTGATTTTCTATGGAAATTGCTTCACTGTCAGTGGAGAATCTGGTTTTAGAAGATATTTGCATTCGTTCGTTGGTCCTTTTTTAATATCATTTATGAACAATAAGAGCAATTCATTACTTTAATGTTTTGTAATGAAATGAAAGCATAATCAGGTACAGTGCACAAGATTTAACAAAATGTCACAGAACATCGTCACATTGTGGTGGCGATTCAATTATGTTGTCCCACCAGCGCCCGGAAGTGTACGCACCAGTGGACGGACGCTGTCATAGTTTGTCATCCGCAAAAGAATTATCTTTACGCCGCGGCATGTATCAACGCGTGCGTACGGAGAGGGAATTGACGCTTGCTTGTGCCACACAGCCACCGCTTCCCTGTTCCCTCTGCTGGTGGTGGTGGTGGTGGTTTTGTTTCACTAATTAAGTAATAACTGTGGCTGTACATTGCAGTGCGTCTTTTAACCGTTCCGGCGCGCAAACCACCTCTTGCACCTTCAACCAAGCCACGGTCATTGGAATCACGCCCGAGCGGGGACTTGCTTCCCGGAACCCGGAGACCTTGGACCATCGCGGCCCGAGGGGAGTACTGCGAGCGGCTGACCAGCATGCCGGTGGTGTTTTGTGGTGGTCCCCGATCGAATTAAAACCAAACCAGCTAGCTTCCCCAGGCTCATTCGCTTCGCTTTAGCCGGCCGTTAGCGGACGAAACGAAACGGAATCTTCGAGCCAATAATTTATGCCTGATCATAATCGATCGGACGACCGGGTGCCACCGTCCCACGACCGGCCGCTAAACGGCACGATCGAGGAACGAGGATCGAGACGGCTTTTCTTCGTCTTCTTCTGCGGTATTGTGGCTTTCTTTTGCTTCCTTCTTCACTTGACTCATCAATTTATTTTGCGCCAGCAATCGTTGCACGCAAAGATTCGGGAATACGCATCAACGAGCTTTGCTGTTTATTCATGATGAAAAGGGTGATTTTTAACGCAAGATTAAATTAGATTATTATGATCCATTGTTTAAAGAAGTATCAAATACGAGAAAAACATAAAAAAAACAGTCAAGGAAACAAATTTCATGACGATATCGATCGATCAACCATTACGCGTTATAACCTCATTCGATCAAACTGACTCCATGGTAACATCGTCTACGCGCGACAATGCATTGCGACAATTCCGAGTTCGAGCCTTGATTTTGGATGAGTATGGGAAATTATTATTTGATAATTATGTTTCTTATATCATAATAGTAATATGATTTAGTCTCAGGATTATAATTCAGATTGAAAGACGTCAACATTTTTACAACACAACTAAAAACAGACACCGAATTTCTTCTTGAAATCTCTGTTTATACCACAAAAGAGATGAACACACTTCTTTCAAGCCACTTATCAATCAATAGTCGGGCACTATAAAACGTTATGCGCATAGCAAAAGCGCGACCGCAACGTCGTCGGCCCCAGAGGTGGACGGAGTTCGACCCCGCGCGCCAGTTTCCCCCTCCAAGGGCGGGGGCTGGTCAAGTTCAAGTCGATCAAAGTCAGCCAGACCTCGGGGAACCTCTCTCGGCGGCCGTTGCGGCACGTTTGTCCAAAACCAGCTTTACATACCACCGTACCCCCTCCTTCCGCCCCCGTTCAGCAAAGTCGGCAAGTCAAATGGGCAATTTTGCAACATTGTCTCGGAATGTCTTGATATTCCCGTGCCCGTGTGCTGCCGTCCGATCGATAGCAGTGGCGCAGGAGACAGGAAGAGAGTACACCATCACCACCCTTCGTCTTTTGCCACATCTCTTCTCTCTCTTTACACTAAATTAATTGATTTGCCAACCGCATGAACCCACCCAGAGGGAAGGAATGGGGTAGGCTTTTGCATGTTGAAGAGAAGAAAAAAAAAAGTTTATCTTCCGTCTAACCGCCCTTTTGCGTTCCGTAGTCACTACGTAGCACGGGATAGTGTTTAAGAGAAACACGATAAAGCAGCAGCAGCAACAGCAGTGGAAGCATAAAAAAAAACGGCGGGAGCACGTAAGTTCTGCCGATGATCGATCGGGTGCTTTGGTGGGGCCGCGGAAATTTCATGGTCATCGCTGGTGATCATCAGTTCGCTCTTCTGGCGTACAGCTTCGTCAGGCAACAGCTAACCGGAAATCGACCAGTCGCCAAATGGTAATGAAAAAAAGGGTTGAAGAACGTGCGTACGCGTGTGCTCGTGTGCGTGTGTGTGTGTGCGCGTGTACAGTTCATGACGACTTCAAACTGCGAAACGTGTGCCAATCAGACCCAAACAAAGTAGCATGATGGATGGATTCAGTTATGGCGGGTGAAATGTTTCGGCCAACGCGAGCCGGTTTGTGCCGGATTCCGAAACGCTTGGACGAGTGTGAGCGATTGGGTAAAGTTTCGGCGGGCAAAGCCGGCGCGAACGGGGGGAAGTAATCGACGACTGTCGTAAGGAAACGGGGAACTGATCGGTTTCGGTTATATTGATGAACTATTTTTGGCCAATCAGATCATGCTAACGAGGGCACGAATGCACTGTGTAGTGAACGATTCCTTAACGTTTGCTTCAATTCTGAAGATTAGAACCGTTCTGTCAACACAACATTGAGTTATTATACAAAGCTTCCTTGTCTTAAACAAATATAAATAAATAAAGATAGTTTTGCAGAACTATCCAGCACAAGCTTCCAAACACAAAAAAGCCCTCTCAAAGCATGCCTTTATCTTGTCTCTTTTATGTACGAACAAGCTTATGATTTTTCCTCTCTGCAATGGACTGCCTTGACCGTGACTCGGCCGTGCCCCAGGGGAGGTCGAGCAAGGAGAAGAAGAGCGAAAAAAACGCAACACAAAAGCGCAATACAAAACATTACGCTGCGTGCTGTCACCGACACGCGTTGCATTAATGCACTCTACCGCCTTCTAGGGAGGCAAAAAAAAGTGACACGAATAGGATTGCCAAGAAACGAGTAATCCTCCACGGGCAACTTGGGATTGGAAAAGAGAACTTTTTGCAAACACTCGCACGAACACACATATCTGCAGAGTTGTGTATTTTCCGGTGGCAAAAGCTTGTGGCAAAAGCTAAGGTTCGCTTTCGGGCTGGGAGGCAGCTATCATCCAGTGCCACAGTGCCACGCGTGTGCATGTCGCAAAAGGACAGCCATCCGGAGCCATCGGAAGCTCGCTCGAATGCACACGGCCGACGTTTTTCATTTCCAGCACACACACACACACACTCTCGTTGTGTTGAGGATCATTCGCTATCATACGGCTACATTTTATCGCACTCCGGTGTGCCTGGTTGTGTTGACAGGGTGTTTCGTATTTTCTTCCTCACTTTTCCTCTAAATCACATTTCTCTCCGCTTCTTGCCAGCATGGTGAAGAGGAAAAACTCCGCACAGAACTAGTGGCTAGTGGTTGCAGTGACTTGCTAATACAGCTGGATGGGTTAAGAAAGCAGAAGGGAGAAAACCCTCTGTTCCGTAGAGCTGGTGGCCAAACTGTGCTGCTACAAATTCCAGCCTAATTGTAATTAAATGCAAACTTTGCACTAATTCCCAAATGAAGGGAGATCTTTCGAGCATGACTTCTGTAACAAATATTCACAAATTGCACTGCAACACTTCAAAGAGTTTGCACTGAGCCCATGCAGTGCCCGGGGAAGCTGCACGCTGCAAGTCAACCAAAACCACAACCACGCGAGCGCACACGAGGCGCCCGTTCGCGCCTCGAAAAACCACTTTGCCTAGGCTGTGCAGCAGTTTCATTGACCTCTCGCACCCGCTCCACAGCACAACACCCAGCACCCAACACAACGGGGCCCCGTCTCGGGAACTTCCCCGGGATGACATCTGCTCGCAAACCCCGGCAGAGAGTGTCACCGGAATCACAACAACTCGCAGGCCACGGGAAGCCGCGGGATCCGGCCCGGTCTAACCTGTTTCGCGCAAACCGAGCTCAAGTCTACGGGTGGCGGGAACTAGCTTCTCAAGGTGGTTCCAAACATACCTGCGACGAACGACAACGACGACCAGCGAGAGGTGCCGGTTCCCTGGGACTTGCTCTCGACTCGTCACCGGTTTTGTGGACCGGTGGGCGATTAATTTCTGGCTGCAATTCGTTGGCCTTGTCTCGGGATGCCCGTGGGTGCACGGAGAGGATGCGAATGGGTGACGAGCAATAGCAATAGTAGTAGTAGTAGCAGTAGTAGTAGTGGTGTTGGTGGTGCTAGTACTAGTAGCAGTAGGTCGTCCCCACATTTCGTGTGTGGTGAGCACTTTCTTCCAACGGGGAAAACAAACAAAACACTGAAGCACCTTGTGAGCATTTGTATATATTTACCTTTTCTGTGATAGTACTAGAAAAAGATAGTGATTTAAACTGGATTACGTGAAAAGGCGTTCATATGTAAGTTTAACATACAAATTCGAATGCTCTTCTTGTATTAATTATGTTGTTGCTATTAAACTAAACAAATCGTTAATCGTTTGACGTGAAGGAATGAGCATTAGTAGACATCATCACTCTTCTAAAGTAATTGCATAGGTTTTGCAATAGATGGCGCTCTTGTGAACCATTCCATCATCGTCTCTTGTTACGTTTTGATACCAGTGGGTATATTTTTATCGATTAAATATGTGCAAATGATAGTATATTTGCACATCTTTAAGAATTAAAAACGTTATCTCAAAGTTTTTCATTATTTGTATATAATTTTAAGTATTTTAGTAAACTTTTATGATATATAATACATTATATCAAATCTTATTCGACTACTTGCACACCGATGGCATGTAAATAATGGTAGTTTGTCATACATATTCCGTTCATTTACCATCATTTTACCCAAAAAAAACCTCCTCATATTTAATGCCTTTTAATTAACATGTGTTCTAATCAACACGAAACGTTCCACTAGTGGCACCAACTCAAATCCACTTCGAGTGGATCGGTGATTTGCGCAGCAAACATTAAGCTCGTCGCTAATCGGGCAACTAGCAAGCAACAAGCAGCAGCCAACAAGTATCGCCCGTGTCTCCTAATCAAGATCGTTTGGGTTTGGGGCGCTCAGTCCTGGCGGTGGGTTTAGATTGTCCGCCCTAAGTTACTAATTGACCACGTCCACTTATCGCGTATCGCGCGCATCACCAAGTTTGCATTTCATCGAGGCCACTGTCACTGAGGGTAAGGGATGAATGTTTAGGACGCTTCCTTAGCAGTACGATGTTGGGATCAATCCACCGTCCGTACTTAACAACACTTCCGAAACCATCGCAAACTACGGGAACGTGGTTGAATTTTTCAATTTCAATCATCGTTAAACCCCTTCTTACACTCTCTACCGCAGGGAAGTCAACGCAACAACAAAACGCATCTCGCCCACCCAGATAAGCACGACGCAAAAAACGACAATTCGCGACACCACGAAACATGTGTCCTTCTCAGAGAGAGAGAGAGAGAGAGAGAGAGAGAGAGAGAGAGCTTGCCGCTTAAATATATTTATCTCCTCCATTCCCGGCCTGTCGAATGTGTTAATTAAATATTTACCCTCGTCCATCACGATAAATTATCACCTAACAGGAACAAACCAAACAGTCGCCCAACCAAACACAGACCAAACGATGGGGGGGAGTGAGGTCGTGGTTGTTCGCCGATATATGTTCGCACAGTTGGCACCCTTGCCCGGTCTCTGCCGCCGACTTGCAAACTGACGATGACGAGGCTTTGGAGCGCTTTTTTGTTGTTATTGCGATTCTCTCTAACACCGTTATTAGACTACACAAAAATAGGACTGGAAAGTTATCAGTAGTTGTGTGTGTGTGTGTGTGTGTTTTGTTTGTGCAAACGTGTAGCACTATCAAGCAGGCGATGCCGTCGCACTGAAACGTCGCGATCTGTCACGTGTCTGCCTCTCTTGGTGTCGTAGTGTCAATGACATTTAGGAGCGAAAGGCACCCGCGTTGTTTGCTATTCCACTGGAGCTTTAGGGTAAAAGTTAGCGTAACATTGTTTCATTGTTTAACTTTCAAAACATTTAACAAACACAACTAAATCGCTCACAAGAAGGATGTTTTCCAGCCCGACAACCAGGATGACGGGGGCTGGCTGCAACATGAGACCGAAACGCGTATCGACACGCGCACCGGCGCGTTGTTTGCCCTAACCACGGCGGCCCGGGGATGTCCACCTCCATGTTGCTAGCGGGTTTTATTTGCCCACCACCCACCACCCCAAAAGCAACCGTCCAGCGGCCTCGAAGACGAGCGAAGCCGATCCTTGGAGCAGCAAAACTCCACTCACACCATAGGAGGCCGATAAAAAGAAAAGGGTCCCCAACAAACCAACAAGGCGGCGGTTCGGGCCCACCGGGCACCACCGTTGCTGTCCTGGTGTGGCCTGGCCGTTCCGATAAAACCAACAATTAGCCATTAATTTATGCCGCCGACGGGCTGACAGTTATGTTGTATGCTTAGCGCCGATCGGAGTAGTGCCAAGCCTTCTTCGGGGCCGATCCTGTCCATTAGGCGGGTTCAAACTGTAGCTCAAACTCTACCCCACACACACACACACCGACGGCTAGAGGGTTGTGTCATGGATGAACACAGTGGCACTGTGGATGATTTCTCCGTCCTACACAGCTTGGTTGGTGTGGGGTTTATTGGTTGCAAAATTGAGAATTATTTAAATTAAACTTTACTTCCCTCGGATCGGATGTGTTGCTTCATTCAGGCGGTGGGCTTTAATGCATCCGAACCCTCAGTGCGCACAGCTCGTAAGCTAATGTTGGTGTTTTCTAGAAGCAGAAGCACTACCGGTGCATCCTTTTACGGTGCAACAACCTTACGACGGGGGAAAAGTTTTCCGTGTGCTTTCTACTACCACCTACGGTTACATTCCACGTGCACGCAGTTACGAGGAAGGTACTTGCATTACGATACCTTCCCCGTCGATGAACATGAGCTGCAGGCTACAGTAGAACCAAAGTGAATGTAAAAGTTGTTCTCTCTGTGAGCCCACTCTGTACCGGGCGGGAGTACTTAAGCGATCGGGCACGCTGTACGCTGCGATTTAATTTATCATAAGCATGAAAACACCGACCCGAAGCGCTTCAAGGACCGACCAGTGTCAATGAACTCGCTGTTGATTGAGCCGTGTACAGCGTTTTGGGAGATGTTTTTGGGGTGGAAATATTTTTTTGATAATTCCTTTGCACTTGTAAAGTAGCAGCTTAATAAAGAACTTTTGCCATTGTGTGTGTGTGCCACATTGTAGAAAGTAAAATGGGACACTTGAAGGAACTTTTGCAGCTTAAAAGTCTACCGGCGGCGAGAGTGATTATTTCTCGGCAGCATATTTTCGCTGTCAAATCATGTTTTACGTTTCACGGATGCCTTTAGTGGAGCTTTTACAGGAGTAAAGAAGTGAGAGTAATTTTCCTGCTTATTTTAACGTATGTTTGTTATTTCTCTGTTTGTCTTTCTGCTTATAAGTTGCTTCCCGTTGGCAAAGCTTTAGAATACTTTCTACAACCGTTTCTACCATTCCCACGTACATCTCGTTTCATTTGCTTCGGGTTATTTATACGTTTAACACTAACCAACCAGCTTCCCGAACGCGAGCTACAAGCGAATCCCGCCGACATGGTTTCCCCTTTGTTGGAATGTGTCCTACATTTTCCGGTAAATGTTAGCAATACTTCGGGGAGTTTCCGCTACGACCTGCCCCCCCAACTGAGTTGGGTAAAATCAGTTTCCAGCGTGAGATCTCCGGGCAGGCGAAACAAAACCTAGCCTCAAACCACCACTACAGCCTTGCTCACTTAGCAGGGGTTTAAAGTTTTCACCATGAAGAGGCGTTCGGGAGAAGCGACGGAAAGGATTGAAATGTTTTGAACCACGTGTACCATGCGCGGGCAGACAGCAACAGCCGTTCCGGTGTGGCGCTTGCACAGCCCGAAAACCGAAAACTTTTCGCCCAGTTTTCTGGAATGATTTATTGTCACGTGGCGTCGCCCAGTCCTCGGCATCGGTTGCCGTCCCGAAACTGAAAGGTAGGAGAGCTTTGCGTAACCAACGCCGCCGATGAAGGACGATTTCGCTTCGCTTCGTCGTTTCCAAGAAGCTGAGGCGCGCTTAAAAGTGGTTCTTGATACTTGAAGGCATCCGTAGGACATTGTTCTACGTGTAGCTACTATTCGCAGAATGCTGTGCAATGTGACGCAAAGATAGACTCGACTTTTTGCCAAATAGCATCAACATGATGTTCAACTGGAGACAGCATCGGAGTGCGGTAAGAACATTGAGCTTTTGTTTTCTTTTTTTTTTTTGTAATTAACAACTGCTCTGATAAAAGCTATTCTTGCTCGGTGATAAAATCGTGCAAGGGGTGGATTTGAAAGAGGAATTAAACCAAAAAGAAAGAGATTATTTCAAGCGCATGGCAACCGATATTAGGGCAAACCATGTTTATGGTCGTGCTTTATGTTCTCATCCCGTTTATGAGCTGCTGTATTCAACGCACCTCCCTCAAATTGGTTTCCTTTTCCAGCCATTCTGTTTTTTTTTTTTTGGAGTAATTATTGTAGCAACAATACAAATCCATACGGATGCTGTTTTCCAAAATAAAAACGACCCGTCCAGTACGGGTGACCTGGCGGCTCCATTGCCATCGTTACCCGCCTGGTGGAGGAAAAATAGGATTGTAAACAAGTAAGCAAAGCGCTTTCGAAAGGTCGCCTACTGTTACACTTGTTTTCTAAAAGCTAGAAAAAACACTTTGCCTAAACGGTACTGGCCATTGACCGAACATATTGTTCCTTTTCAAAAGGGCAAAGTTTATGCTTGTTTGAACATTTTAAACTACCGGAGGTGAAAATATTCATCCCACATACACATACAGCAGCTTTTAAAAACTTTTTGCTTTTAGGAAGATTCCTAGAACGCTCCTCTAATATAGACTTTTCACAGGAAATTACACTACAAAAGTTTGGCATTGTTAGCATTAAAAGTTTCATCCTTTTTCGAGCCATTTTATTTGTACAAAGAATGTTAATGGAATGGCGCTCAGTTGTTCTATGTATCTTACAAAGGAACACTAGTGCTAATATCATCACTTAGTGTTGTTCCTTTGCTGATTCCTTTCTGTATCGTAACGGTCGTACATATTCAAAACCAATCCTTGTTATGCACTACAACAATCATCATCATCGATCGGCCATCAGCTTCTGGTTTATTTTTTTTAAATTAATCATCCCAATCAACAATAATCTCAGCGTTGGCAGTGAATTGCTTGCATTTGAATTGAAAGTGAAATGAGAAATTGATTTATTTTTCAAACAGAAACAAAAACACACTGTTCAATTTCAACTGCCCTGGTCCCCGCTCGAGCCCATCTTTATCCCGATACCCCTCGAGCTCGAGTTGCCAAAATATTTCGCATCGTAAACGGACAACCCCCAACCCTTCCTGAAAGCGAAGCGCGCTATAATCGAATCGCTGCGGCGCAAAGCGGCCAGTTTTATTTCTTCTTCAACTCTTCTTGCTCTCCGTTGGTCCGTTGGTCTAATCGCAATGAATGGTGGTAAATACGTACACTGCAAACCACAAATAAACATGCACGAGCCCGAACCTGGCAGGGGGCTACAGCTAAGAAACCGCTTGTTGCCGCCTGCCGCCCCGGTACAAACGCTCGCCACACAAACAGTTTTCTGGTGCAGTAAAAATATAAACAGACACCAACACCTCCTTCTGCAACGTCCGCTCCCCGATTCTTCTGTTACAATCACACACTGAGCGATCTTGCTGCAGCTCGCTCCACATGTTTTGCAGCACATGGATTAAAAATAGACACCCGTTATGCCCTGCAACTGTTCTGGGTGTGTGTGTGTATTTGTTTGCCTTAACGACACAACCTCTCATCCCTTTCAGCCTGCCACTGCTTGCCTTTTTATTAGATTTTCATTCCCCTCCCCCGTCCCCATTGGGGCTAATCTTAAACACACAACGACAACACCCCGAAACTTACCATGTGTTCGAAGGCCGAACTGAGAATAGTTTCGCGCGCTTCGCCTTGAACGTGAAATCGTCGTCCTGTGGGGTGTGAAAGATGCCGGCGCCGGTTGCACTAAGATGGGTAGGGGAGGGAGGAGGTTTTTCACGCCACTCTGCAGCACGATCGTGATCGTGTCGGGAGGGGAGTGAAATTTATTTCGCTCTTTCTCTCTCTCTCTCTCTCTCTCTCTCTCTGCAGACGGACCACCGAAAGCGAGAATGCGCTCTGTTCTCACTGATGGACCTGTGGAATGGTATTGCACTTTTGTTTTCCAAATTTTCGCCTCCCGTTGTGTTGCGATCAGTGAACTATCTTCCCCTCGCTGGAACTAGCTCATCTCCACTTCTATGGGGGGGGGGAGGGAGCTTGTTCTCAATTAGCAAAACAAAACAGACGTTCCTTTTAAAACGAAGGAAGCGAACAATTTGCGCTGATCGTTGATACACTGCACCCGCCCTGGGTTCAACGCCGATGCTGGTGATAATACGTGGCACTTTTTGCTAATTTGCTGACCTATTATTTTCTTCCCTGCTGTTTGCTACTTCCTTCACCTTGCCTTTTTTTTTTGGGACTCTTCTCATATGCAGAAACCACTTTGCACGCCGAAAATTACTCTTTTTTCGCACACTCTCCTACACACAACGAAATGAACTCACGAAAAAGCAGCGCAGAATAAATGCCACACACATTGGACGTACACGGGATGATTAGCATTTCATTTTCCATACACCAACAGCAACATGCACAATTTTACACTTGCACACACACACACGGAGCTCTGTTTGGGCTTTCACGACACAGCTTCACTTCTTCATAAAACACTTTTTTTTTGCGATTTTTGTCAACCTTCTGTGCCTTGTTTTCTATGCACTTTTTTCACATGTACCTGTGTGTGCGTGTATTACTCACAATCACCAAACCACCATCAAACACAAATCACACACACGCAAAACGGGAGCGTATGATCGCATACGCAAATCGTTACGGCACGCAGCATCAATTTCCGTTGCCGTTGTGGCTGAGTTTGGCAATCGGGGCTAGCTAGAATATTCACTCCAAAAAGGCCTACACTTCACACGCTCACAATCACTCACAAACACTCACACACACATTAATTTCGCTGACGTAACGTTGCTGCTGCTGAGCGGGGAGAGGATAAGGAAAAGATGAGCAAAAGAGAACAATAGAACCGCAAGCCGGACGGGCACGGGCCAAGACGTGATCGTGAGAAACAAATGCGAAGAGCTGGACTGGGACCGATCGAGACTGATCCATAGAGGGAATGAAGGAGGGGGGGCGGTTTTAGAAGGGGTAGAGTGGAAGCAGACAAGAGTAAACCCAGAATAAACGGCCGTTCTTGCGTTCTTGCTGCAAAAGACACGTAGCGCAAGAGAGAAAGAGAGTGAGAGAGACAGAGAGGGATGATAAGTTTGCGTTGCGTTCGGGGAAGGGAAGGCGTTGATTAATCTGCTGCACACAAGATTAAGATAGCCGATCTGAGATGGTACGGTGACGATTAAGCAAACATGCAAAATCCCATTTCTCTGTGCACGCTTTTCCCTTTCCGCAAGGGACGAGTTTCACGCACAACAATATTTTCCCTAGCGCTTGTAAAGATCGTCCACTTAATTGGGGCCGGAAAGGGGGGAGGGGGGGGGGGGGCTTTTGTAGTCCACACGATCAGCCACATGGAATGTGACACACTCACTCAGAGAACACACGCGCGCTAAGAACTGAACCGATAACGTCACGATATTTCCGCTCCGCGACCCGTTGTTTGCTTCACGCCAACCCTCCACGGAAACGTACCCACACACACACACACACACACAGGCCGGCGAGTGAGAGACACACACTCGTAACACACCCGGCTCAGGCCCGCAACAACAACAACAAATACAGGGCAAACACACATACGAGCGGGCGCGCGCCTCGCCAGCACACACTGAATGATCGAACGATCCGTTTCCCACGGGAGATGCGTCGTTTCTGGCGGTGGTGCAAGAGAACGCACGCCACTACTACCCTGCAGGGAACGCACGCAATTTCGCTCTCACTCTCTCGGGGGTTGAGAAGTGTACGCGCTCTCTCTCTCTCTCTCTCTCTCACGCTTTGGGGGATGAAGCGAGGGAAGATCATCGAGAGCACTTGCTTGAGAGAGCGTTTGTTTTCTTTGCTGCAATAGAAAGCGATGGCTGCGAGAGAGCGAAATTAAGCTGCTGCTCGATTGGGTTCTCCCGTTCTGAGGCGGGGACGGACGTGGTGGCCTATTGGGTGGCGTCTCGCATCCGCTTCTTAGGGTCTTGAGCCAGTCGTCGAACTCATCTTGGGCAATTGCGTGTACCCACACACACACACACACACGCACTCACACGAACCGGAGAAGAAGGCTCAGATCCCGGCGCTCCGAGTGAGCGTTAACCCGCACGCACACTTTCTCTCTCGTTACGAGCCGGGGCTTTTGTGGTGGGGGGGAGTGTTTGGGTCGGAAGGGCCGTCTACTTCAGCGATCCGTACCCAGCAAGGGCGGCATGGTGGTGGCACGGTGTGGTGGGGTGTTGGGCTAAAAATAAACCAGAAAGATGGAAAAGATGAGTAAAAACAACACTCACACACAACAGATATGGTGGGACGAGAGAACGACGATCTTGTTCAAGCCAAGCCCAAACTATTGCCGGGCGAACTGGCGTTGTGGCAATTGGTAGGGAAGAGGGGAAGAGGGTTTTAAGTGTTTATTGTTTGCTCAATTTGGTGTCTTCCCTGCTTACTCGAGACCTTTTTTTTCGTGAGCTTCAACAAGCAAAGGGTAGGATTGGCGGAGTGGGGGGGGGGGGGAGTAATTTATAATCGGGTGCGCAAAAATTTCATGCTAAAAATGGGTCTCTTATCAACGGGAAGCAGTTCTTTGGAGGGGCTTTTACACTCTGCGTGTAAGATGGCAAGTTGTTTCTTACATTTTCTCTCTCTCTCTCTCTCTCTCAAGATTCTGACCTTGAATTAGCCCAATGAGACGATGTTAATTTGCGCGATTAAGAGAGCTTACGCTGAGGTGAATGTTTTACGACTCTTCAGGTTGAGCTTGAATGCGTTTTTGGAGGAACATTAGAGCCTTGTGAGCAAAAACCTGTGGTTAGTTTAAGCTAGGGATAGGACAGACATAGGAATGTCTACTAAAACCCAAGCAGAACCCTGGCTTACTTCCCAATCAAACACTTCTATTACTGCCTTAATCCAATATCCAGGAATTGATATTTGTCTGATGAGATCTGTAGACATTATTCACTTATAACATCCTGGAAACAAATCTGAGATATTGATATCTACTAAAATCCTCTGATGAAGCATGAAGATCTCGGATATCATATACTAAGTAATAAGGTGTTTCATCGTAAAGTATCTACCAGAACTATCGTGTATCTGTATCAACTGAAGGTGCATCAAACGTTCCCTCAGCACTGGAGCTTACATAGAGACATCTACAGAGACATTGAACCATGTCCAAATCTCCCGAAAGCGCAAACATTCAAAAGGAAATTTGCCACTGCCATTGGTAAGCTCTTCTTATCGAACATTAGTCTCACTAGGCTCTAATATGTCATAAAAATTACTATCAATGACTCTATTAAAAATAGTTAAAACACATAAAAGCCAAAACAGAATGACTCTTCAGATTATTCCAATAAAAACACTCCACCATTCCAGTCTGTCGCTGTTTCATCATCCCTTATAGCAAGTCATTTAGTTACAAATCGGTTGAATGTTTCAATTCCCAGATACGTTGGAATTAATGTCATCATTGATGCCCTAGCTTTGTTTCTCCAAAATCTCCCCCAAAGACCACCCGTACACCACCAAACACTTTGCTTAACACTCCCCATCAAGTTCACCAAAGATCATTTATCAAGCAGAGCTGCATTCAAAACGACACTATTACTTTGCTGTCTTATTACACGCCCATCCGTAAAAACGACGCTTCAACATTCAAGCTATTTCTGTAAACGAATAAGATAAGGTGGGATATTTTCGTTAATTGACACCATTTCTTAAACCGATAACCGGTTTGCGAGGTGGCTGTTTCATTTTTTCGGGAGGTTTGTTTTTGTTTCTAGGCCATCGGTGTCTTCTCGAAGCGCGCTGAATGCTTCACCCGCGATGGCAAACTATTTTACATATTCATTCACAAAAAAACGAGCCCGAATGGCGTACGTAGATGGCTCTATTTCACCATTTGAATGGCACGGCACTGTGAATGGAGCGCCTAATTATAGCTATTTTAGCCGGTGGTCGTTAAATTTGTGTGTCCGATCGCCAGGTTTAAGGTAGTATTGCACCGGTAAAGGCAACAAAACAAACACACACACACACACGTGTGCTCACGAAATGGTTGTTAAACTATCGGGAATCGATACATAAATTTACATTTCATCAGAAAAGGCCCCTGCGCCACGAAACCCAAAGTGCCGAATTCAAAGCACGCGTCGCCAATTTTGCGTCGCCGGACCACAGCGAGAAGAACATTTGCATCGAGAGAATAATCTCATTTCCGCCCCAAAGCCATGTTGCTATTTGTGTCATTGTCACACAGACACTTTTTTTTCTCTCTCTCACTCTCTGTTGAAGGAAATCACGAATCATAAAATCCCCCCCCCCACCCACCCCACTCGCAAGTTATTTTAAAAACAAACGAACACTCCTCCCAATCGTCGATCGGTGGACAGCATTAATGAAATAGCACTGCTTGGTTTGGTGCAGTTTTGTACCGACCACAGTCGACGAAATCGGCATAACCAAATATAACTCCAAAACGGTCAAGTTGATTTTATCATTTTTAGAGTTGTGCCCCTGCACCCGCCCCGTTGTGGCCCTCTCGACTTTCCGGGTTCCTCGCAATGCCCGCCCGCTCTGGAAACGGATTATTCAAATTTTAATATCCGCAAGCGAGGCAAGCGACCGCAGAATGTTGTTCCCGCCTTCCCAGCCCATAGAGCCACTCACTCTCTTCCCAATCCCCCTTTGCCCCTTTTTTCCCCTTTTTCGAACCGGTTCCGGGAAACCGGGACCGGCAACACGCTTCACCATCGGTGATAAAAATAAAACAACAGTTCATAAAATGATACGAAACCATCGGTCCCCGTCCGGACTCCAGTGGGGAGCTGGTTTCAGCGGGGAGCCTCGCCATACCTCCTCTTTACGGTCTTAGACTGTGGATGTTTGTTTTTTTTTTTTTTTAGTTTGCCATTCTTGATTCCATTTTGCAAAAAGCGCGCAAAACTAGTTAGCCAAGAATATTGCCTAAGCGTCTGTTGGTACGTGAGAACGAAGTTGTGCGGGTTTTTTTTTGTTGTATGAAGATTTGTGCAGAATTTATGCTCCTTAGCGGGAAGTCAGCATTTCAACAAGTCTTCCAGTGTTGAAGGATGCAAAACAAGCAACGTGACGTCATTGGAAAGCATAATAATGTAACCATAAATATTTCAGCATCAAAGGGGTAGTTTGTTACATTGAAGCCATTTTAGCCCTTTTCAATAAACGTCCAAACAGCGTCCTAAAGACAACCAATTAGGAGATGTCCTCATCGCACCAGGAGCGAAAAAAGATACAACTACCGTTACAAATGCCAATAGAATTAGTTCCGCCAACTAGGTTTCACGACAAAACTCAACCACTTTTAAGCAACACTACCACTAACCACGAGACTATCCCACCTCGCAGGAACCGGATAAAGTTCTCTCGCACAAAGTTGTTGCGAACAAACAACAGCATGTACATGCCCAGCTTCGGCGGTGGCAAGAAGTTTCCGGTGCAACGGAACGGCACGGAAACAGTAGGCAGAAAACAATTATTAACACACCAAAGTTTGTTTGGAAATGAGCACTGCATTAGCAGTCCGCTTCGGATGCTGTGGGAGCAACGGTGAGTGAAAGAGAATGAAAGATGTCTGATTGTCACCTTATATTACAGTGAATCATGTTCTGGAGCTCATTTTAATATTGAATTTTTGATCAAGTCCACCCAAAACAAGAACAGCGAAACAAAAAGGCAAAAGCTTTAAAAATTTCAATCAATTTTTCATGCCAAGGGATGTTGATTTCATCCCTTTTTTTGTTCTTCTCATTATCGATTCGGTATCCCTTTTGCCGCGAGACAATTTAGATTATTTTTCGTGCTGCCTGCGATTCGTGCGCAAAACAAGCGGCGATAACAATCTGTCGGTGAGGTGCTTTTTTCTTCATTTTCTAATAAAAAGCTTCCCTTTTTGTTCTGTTTATGAACAGCAAGAAGAATAAAAGGTCAATGAAGTATAATAAATCCCATCGATTGATAATAAAAGGTGTATCTAGCAAACAGGATAAATAAATCGAGTAATTTAAACTCACCACACGCCACCCATGTCCACCGATTACTAAAACACAATCACTGACACACTATCGCCCCATCGATAAATAATTACAAACCCCAGTCCCTGCTGTCTGCCACGAGAGACATTAAAAGTTATGTGGGCAGCCCATTATCTGACTGTCAGCAACAAACGATTAATTCAATTTTGCAAAAGACACGCACACAAGGTTTGAAGGAAGAAGAAAGCGAGAGAAAAAAAAACATAGCAAAAAACCAACCCATGTCATCTCTTCAAACATACGTCTAAACTCAAGAGGACAAGAGATTTGGGCTTGGTGTTCCCTTATCTTCCTCGGGAGGACGGCCTGTGGTCATAAAAAAGCACTCCAACAAATCTGTCTTGCCGCGCACAAATGGACAAACAACAAGTGGGGGAAGGGAACGGGTTCGGTAAAAGCTTACGGTGGGTCTAAAAATAGATCGGCGCAGAGTAAAAAAACAGTCACACACACGCACACGTAGAACAAACATATAAATATCTTGTTTAGAATGTGGTTAACGCGCGCGGGCGCCTGCCTCTGGAACTCGTTCCAGCGCCCCTTCGCGTTAAGAGGTCTGTGCGAGCCGCCCATAAAAACGTGTCTCTCGAATGTTCAACCGATTGGCTTATCGCCCAGCTCCAGTACACACACGCACACACACTGTCGTAAGGAAGGAAAGAATATTGCGTGAGAGTGTATGGGTGTGTTAGGGAGAGAGAAAGAGAGAGAGCAGTGGCTCCAACCGGGAGTCGGTACAATCGGTACTCCGGCACGCGGTAGCGGGATGATCGCGATCATTGCGCTTTCGTTGAGCGTGTAAGCTTTGATATGACGGTTAAAGACGGACCAAGGGGTTAAATAGCTTTTCTTATAAGAATCAAATATCCATTTGAGAAGAACAAAGTGGTTAGAGCTCTTTATGACAGACTCCCAATAGACAGTCCTTTGCAACACTCCCCTTAGCATACATACTGCCCACACAGTATTTTCATCCATTATATACCCTCATTACTGGAATTGAGTAAACTATAAACGGTCCCATGTTTCGCTCACAGCACAAACTCCCACACACAGTGAAAGTGTTTTATTTTCCCCATTTTCCGATTGAACCCTCCCACAGCAAATTTCGCTTTGCAATTGAGCCTTGCGTCTAGTAGAATCCTTTTTCCGAGAAAATTAATGTGTACAGCTCGCCTCCGCACGCTTCCACCTGCCACCTGCGCTGGAGTGAGCTGGTGAGAATCGACAACAGGTCGGCCCTCGTACGGTGTGCGAAAGGAACAAGGATAGCTGGACAGGACCGTGCAATCAGTGCTTGTGGAGTAATGGAGTAAAGCAAAGGGGAGCATCGTACAGCTTCCGTACACTTAAAGCTGTAGTACCATTTCGTAGCTTAAATGGTAAATTTATCTGGCTTAAATCGTCCCAAGCACACCATTCTCTGCTCGATTTTATTTAGAATGAAGGTTTAATGTACGACGACGACGACGGCGGTGGGCTTCGTGCGTTCAATACCCGTAGCAACAGCGAGCACCGTCCCAATCATGCTTTTGATTTGCGTTTGGAAATGGTACGCAGTGGTACACGTCACACGGTACACGTCACAGTGGCAAAGGTCTCAGCGTCCGGAAGCAAACTCCCACACCCCCCACATTTTGCTCCGTGGCAGATCCGGGCGGGAAGACGACGGCATTTCGGATGACTTTGGTTGATTCGATTCGTGGGCAATTTGCATGGGAAATTTTATCGGGCTGTTTTTCTGTGGTTGGCATCGGCCCCTTTCAAATGTGGTAGCAGTGGTATGATTTATCGTGATGGTTGTTTTGAGCTTTCTGCTTGCCTTGCAAATGTGTCAGATGCCGGAGCAGATTCCATCGTCTTCGGCATGCCACTACGGGCGGTCCTTTTGATTCCGCTCCTGTCGAGCTGAAGATAATCTGAGGCTTGGAATTTAATTTAAAGACGATTGTTTTTGATAAAGACTATGTGGTGAAAAGGCAGTAAAAAGATTATTGCAAGCAGTCAGTAGACGTAATTGAACGATAGACAGGAGTAAAGCATTACTAAATACTTACAATTCTACTTTAAAAAAACTGATAAAAAACTAGAAACCTAACCTTCTACCAGCAATCGTCTGAACAAAAACCCACAAAAAACCACCCCGAAAAAGCCCACAATATAGCCCAACCAAGACAAAATCACAGTCCGTGTTCTGCCTGGCGCTAATCAGCGGCTCATTACCATTGCCGGGACTGCCCTTGGCGTGGCATTATCTGCAAGTAACGCCCCGTACTGCCCCCGTATTGTTAGCACAGACAATCGCGTTTTGTGGTTCAAAAATTACAACACTTACTGTCGGACGCTACTTCGCTTCCTCTTCTTCAAACTGACCATACCACACTCGCTCTCTCTCTCTCTCTCTCTCTCTCTCTCTCTCTCTCTCTCTCTCTCTCTCGCTCTCTCTCTGTCTGACGCATTTAACCTACGGGGTTTGGTACTAAAAATAGCCTCCTCCACCGGTTGATAAAGAACGCTTTAAATTGTGCGCTACCGTTTGCTTGCAAACAAACACACACAGACAAACTCATTTTTCCCTCAGCACAAATCGCCAAACTCAAAATGGAGAAACAAATAAAAGCATGTGACGCGGAACCGGTGTAGCAAAAAACCGCAGCCCACCACCGCACCCAACAACACTTGACGCAGAACTTCGTGCAAACACAACATTGGAAGAAATGGTAGCGCAAAAAAGGCAAAACCGGCCCCGTACAACACAACAACGACAACGACAGATACAAAGAAACGACCCAAACAGTCAAGCAGGATCGAAGCGAAGAAGAAGAAAAAACAACACACATTGGCAAACAGCCGCAAACTCAGCCGCAGAAACCGACGACCAGCTTCACGTGCCCGTTACGCCGCTGCGTGTGCGTGAGGAAGCAACTACGCCACCGACACGCACGCAAGTAAGATGAGCCGATGATCGTGATACGTGTTCCGTCCAACTGTTCCCGCGACGGACACCAACACATGGAGCTGCCATTGCAAGTGACGTCACTGTTGCGCGGTGAGCCACGACAAACGCAGCCAGCCAGGAGGCTGATCCACATGATGCGGCGCTAATTCGCGATTCGCTGCGCATTCGAAAAATCATATGGCCAACGCGTGGAAGCGTGCGGTTGTGTCAAAACCGCGATGCTTTTGGGTGGGGTCATTTATTATTCTTTTATCGCTCTTCCACTGAACGTTAAAACGTGGAGCAAAATTGCATACTTTTTTAATGAAATTATTATGAATTTATGAAGCTTGTTTTTAATAGTAAACCGAGTACAAACAATGCCTCCGAGTAGAGAATAGATCCCAACAGGTAAGAGACCCTCAAAAGAGCCGTACCACACACACACACACGCAGCGTCACCTGTTGAGCGAAGCTTAATTAAATGTTCAACGAAAAAACATCCAAATCAAACAACCCCGTAAGAAAAGATACCCCACAGCTAACAATTAACAAAACGCTCACTCTCACAGCCCCGTGTGCTTCTTCCCTTCACACAGCATCCACCATCACCACCACCGTGATCCCCCCTTACTTGATGTTTTGCGTTCACGTCATTTGCATGCTGTTTGCCTAATAGCGCACGGGGAAAAAGCAGCACAGAGGCGAACAGACAACCGGAACCTGAGCTTAAGGTGGCTGTGATGGTGCTGGTTGGGGTCGGTGGTCGGCGATAATGATGGTGGCGATGCCCCAAAAACACACATACAAATCCCGCACAGGGAGGGAGAGGGGGATGGGGAGGGCAGTATGTCTAGCCGTGCGGATAAACAAAATGCGAGATAATTCGCGAGTAATTTTCAATTTCCTCCCAACCGCACCGGCAGACGGTGCGCAGACACACACACACACACACACAAGCACTCGCGCTGCACCCCGGCAGCGCAAACAAAGTGGGGAATGGGAAAAGAAAGAAGTTTTGAAGAGAAGCGCAAAAGAAGTACGCCACGGTACAATGTGCGAAAATCAAAGCAAACGATGGGCGTTTTTTTTTTTTTTTGTTGTCTTCTTCCAACGGTTAGCTCGAGGCGCATACTGTGTTTCACTTTTTGTCGGGGTTTGAAGAACATTAGGTGTGCACAAAACTTGCCCATGTGTATACACACCTTGGTGGGGATGCAAAAGTGGGTTTTATGACTTTGTTGTTTCACTGTTTTGTTTTGTTTAAAAACTTAACAAAACAAACATTTATTATTTCTAGCATTATTTTCTCCGGCAGCAACGTTTTAAAGCCGTATGTTAAAGACAATCAAAAGTTGGACAACAAAAGCGTAGTAATATGTTTAAAAATAGAAAACTCAACACACCCTTTTTTACACAAACAACCATGCGTCTCCATTTACAACAACGCGTGGTTGCAAATAATGTACTACTGTTGTACAGTTTACGCTGTAATTACACTAAAAATATACTTTTGCTTATCAGCAACCGTGCACACACAGTGCTCTGAGCACGGAAATAAATCACGAAATGTATAGGCAAACTGTTGCAACATTACTCAATGGAACTTGGAACGCGTGTTCAACGTAATGTACGACAAATTACTCGAAAGAACATGGTTTTAAACGACCACTCGTTACATTGTAATTGTAGCAACAAGCTCTCAGCTCCCGTAATGATGCATATGTGGCGGAAAGTGATACGTGCATTAAAGTGTCATTTTGCTTTGCAAAGCTGTGAAGTTAATTACGGACTGGCAAACACAATGGCACCGACCAACACCAGCTGCCTCCTGTTTCCGGCAGAGTGCTTTCATCACGCTCTCGCAGGCGCCAACTGCCGCTACAAAACTATCCCTCACCTGTGCCATTGCTGCAACCTGCTGCTGCTGGTGAGGAGCTGGTACAACACATGAAATCCGTTTGCCAATCGTTTGGCTTCATAAAACGGGAACTGTCATCGTTTGACCGGATGGGTACCGATACCGGCTAAGGCTCCATTTGAACGCCTTTTCACCCGTTTGCGCCCTTCCCACACGCGCAAGACAATGTCGAACGCTTTTATTTGCGGTAAATGAGCACACAGACACACACACATACACTGTGTTGCACGCTCAAGGTCACACACGGCTGCCGGCCACAGTGATAAGCTGCTCGGTTACTTTGTTCGGTTACAATCGCCCATCCAACCAGGCCAAGAAGATCGCCTGGTGCTGCCTGGAGCGTTTTATGTTTTTTTATTTACCTTTTTATTACACACTCACTACCCTGGCTGGTCACAGGAGACGTTTTTTGCCCTCCACTAGGGGTGTTTCGGCGCGTGTTATAGCTTCAAAGGGAAACTATTTCTGGACCAAAGCCCTTATCAAACACACTGTGAGTTAGTTGACAATCTGCCAGCAGTCTACAGGTCCCGCAGCATGATTAGTTACAAAGTTTTTCCCTACTGATTGGCGAGAAGCATTATGTTCTCTCGCTATTGCTCTTTCCGACTCTCTTTTTCTCCCTACGAGAACGTTCAAAAGACCGCTCGTCGTTTTCAATACCTGTTTTCGTTGAAAAAAAAGCCCCAAACCTTCACGATCACGATAGCCCTCCTTCAACGCAGCCCCAAACAGCGTTGACGCAAGCGGTGGGCTCTTGAACCGATCGGCACATTAGCCATAGTGGCGACATTTGCGTCACAGCACGATCACAGCCGCTGTCACGCAGGCACCGCGATCGAGCAAACTCATCCGGGGCGCAATGACGTGAGGAAATGAGTCTTACGATGACCCGCGGCTGAAACTCGTTTCGCTTTTGGGATATTAGTTTCGTGTGCTTCCTCGTTGGATTAAGTTTGTTTTTTTGTTATGTGTTGCTGCCATCTTCTAGGAGAAAGTTTTCAGACTTTAAAGCCGCTTGAGGGCGGATGTGTGAGGTTGATTTCAAGGGAGGAAGCGTGGCACTTCGTACAGCACAGCACAGGAAACGATCAATCATGCGATGGAGGACAAGGCCCAAACTGTGAGACACCTAAATAATGATATTATTCGAGAAGAAAGCTCACTTTTGGCTCAACTTCAATGTTCTAAATTTTTGCAGAGTTTTCATATATTTGCCAATTTGTCATTAACCTTTCCCGGGTTGAAGTGGGCTTCACGCTCTTACGCCCTTTTCGGTACGTTCCAATAAATGCTAATAACGCTCCAGGAAACATAAACACAATTTCCATCATATACCACGAAGGAGCACACTGGACACTGGAACCCAATTCTTGGAAAAACCAATTTACCCTCAATGGCGGCTAGTGAATTTTCATTCATTCATTGCCGTTTGGCTTCATCCCTCTCGCTGCTTTCCCGGAACTTGAAGGAAGTAGAGGAGACAGCGAGAGAACAATTAAGCCAGCTGTTGAGTATAGAACATGCAGAGCTGCATGCAAACATAACCGCCCTCATGCATGGTTTCTTCGGAAAATGGTCAACCGTATCGCTTTAACAAACAATGCAACCAGCACAGAAGCGCGATGCGCCAATATTGGAAGATTTCCAATGTCCAGCTGCGCTTTAAAACATGAAGTTTTGCTTTCAAGGAAACGTCACCGCAAAAAAAAAATCCAACACACAGCAAGGGCACCGCACACACCCGTGGATGGCAGGATGGCAAGGTCAGGGCAATACCGAGAAACAATCATGGCTGGGAAATTGTCTTCCCCGTGGGAGGAAGAGTGCCACGCACACAATAGCGAACGATGCGTTGGATGGGACATATTTTCCCGGATTTTTTTTTGTTATGAAACGATGCTGTAAGTTTGAAGGGAGTGTTTGATGTTGGAGATGGTTCAATAGGGGGCGAAAGGTGCTGCGGGACCTTGGGCGATGAATGAAATATTGAAAAGAATGGTATACTGGTAGCATGCAGATAAATTCGTAGAAATTGTTTCTATTGAAATTGGAGCTACTTTGAAATGGACAGTGTGTGTTAAGTTGTTTGACAGGAACGGTTGGTTTTGTTGTTTTGTGAAAACTGATTAAAGCAAAGGTTCTTCCATGTTTGTGAAATTACCGTTTCTTCCATCAATGCAGTAATTTTACTGCGAAATTTCACCAATAAACAAATAGGTGGCGTAAATGAATTCCCGAACAGCAAAAACAACACAAACAATCCCACTAACAAGCAGGGACCCACTTTGATAAGCCCACTTCCGTGCACTGGTCACGTTGCAGCACCAACCGGTCGATGTACAACATTCAACCTCCACCGAACGAAGTGCGCAAACGAGTAATCGAAGGCAAGCAGCTGACAACGCAAAGTTAAATCGCATTCAGATGGGGATTTTCTGCTTATTCTGCCACTTGTTGCGTCCAAATTTCGACGTCTCAGTGTTCAGTGTTCGACTCCATAATCATCCCCCAACTTCCCATCGAAACCCCTCAACCCGACCGATTTCAACAGAGATTTCAGAAGCGTTCCAACGGGAGTTGTGTGCTGCTTCCGCCATTGCCACCTTCCTCAATCCACCACAAGAGGGGGAGATCGACGATCTTCAGACGCCGTCCAGTGCCGTCCAGACGGTGGGAGAGTGAGTTACCATTATGCATTCCTGCCTGCCTGCCAGCCTGCCTGCTATCAGTGAGGCCAATCTTCTGCCATCAAACGCATAACGATCGAACTCGCGATCATACATTGCGCGATCCCCAACCTCCCTCAGACCCCTTACTTCCCTTACTCTTGATAAGGGCGATGAGAAGGAAGACTTCAGCCACAACAGAGGAAGATCCAGCGTACAGTTGCTGCTGCTCGCGTTGATTGAATAATCGATGATGGGGATTTGTTTGTCTTACATTCCCAACCCTCCCCAAACCACCCCATGCCATTCCACATTCCGACCGCGTGATCGTACATATTTTGGCAAATCTCTCTCTCTGTCTCTCCCTTATTTGCTGTTCTCCATCTCACTGATCTCATCTCAGCGCTGCTACTCACCTCACGCAGACTCACCGTTCTTTGCTCACATGGCACTCGATCGAACTGCTCTCTCACTCACTCACTCTCTCTTTCTCGCTTTCGTTTCTCGATGGCTACACGATTGCTACACACACACACACGTACACAGCCTCACACTTTCTGACGTTTCGAGTCGTTCTTCTTCGCCCCCATTAGTCCCTTCCATCGGCCAATCGCTTCTTCTTTTCTTCTTGTGTACCGATTTTAACGCAACAACAACTATTTCGACGTGCAACAACAACAGCCCCCGACCACACTTACACGTCTCTGGCGCGCACGCTATCAACACAACAAATACACCACCAGCACCCTCTATCGACTTCTCCTTCACTCACTGCGCAACGCAACGCCTGCTGCCTGCTGTTGTCGTCTGTTTCTCGTTTGCATGTGCTTTGTTGTCCCCTGCTGCTGCCCTGTTGTTGCTCTGTTTTTCGTGTTTCCCTTGCGTCCAGCCCTTCGTTCCACGCACACCCTTCACAACTTGCTCCCGCTCTCTTTCTGTCTCTCGCTCGACAGTCTTTCGCAGTTCAATACAGCCTCTCACTCTCTCCTTCTTTCTCGGCACGGTGATGATGATGATGATGATGACGATGACGAGTTCTGATAATGTGCTTTGAACTCGACTTGTTCGATCCTCGAACCCACCGTAGACGTTGCTACACACAGAGCCACAACACAAACACACTCTCACTCTCTCCCTCTCTCTCCCTTTCCCTTCGCCCTGCCCTGCCCTGCCCTTTCCACTGCCCGTTTTCTTCTCTTTCGATCGTCTGCTCTTTCGCACGCTTTTTCACTTACCGCAGTGGCCGCGCGCGCGATCGAGAAGAATTACGTACATACACACACTCACGCGCTATTCTCCCGCAATGGCACACACGCGGAACAACACGACACACAACATACCACCAGGGCCCGTACACCAAGTCCACCACTACCAGCCGACGGGCCAAGAAGCCAACCAAATTGCTCCAGTCTCCCAGCGCCGTTTCGTTCAATCAGGGCCCATTATTGCTGTTTTCATTACCATTATCATGCTCACACACAGTCACACGCCGTCACACACAGTCAACAGACTCCCTTTCCGACCCTTCGTGCCGTTGAGTGAGCGATCGGGTTCGAATTTCCCTGTCCAAAGCCTCGCTCGACCGTTCGATCGGACGATGTAAATCGATTACACACTACACCTACACCACACTGCTGCACAAACGACGACAAACAACTGACTGACTGGTTGCTGCTGCGTTACTCCCAATCAATCACATTCACTAACGCACGTAGACACTGTGTGGCACTGTGTGGCACGCACAACCATCTCCGGCCGAGACACGATTTCAACGAACAAAAACGAACTGGCCCAACTTGCCGCGAGCCGCTGCACGCGCGATCACGCCGCGGGATCTCACGAAATGCCTCCGTGTCTCTGCCGTTGACCGCGCTCTGGCTGACTAGTTGGCTGGCTGGCTGGCTGTCGTCATCTCATCGTGGAATGGGTCTGTGTGTGAGGCTGATTGTTTTGATTTCACGCAGCATCTAACGGGGAAAGGGAGCAAGGGACCAACACTCACACAGTTGGACGGCCGACACACGGGCTGGAAGTTGATTCCAATCCCAGGGTGCCATGGTGTTTGGTGGACGGCCCTTTGTAGTTCGTCATCTCATCACATCACCGTTGGATACCATCGATGACGGTGTGTAGACGGCCTGCTCGTCGTTGTCGTCGTCGTGTGAGCGCCTACTGAGCACGCATTCGTATTCGCTGATAAGAGCGAGCTCGTTACGAGAGCGTGAGAGACCGTGAGCGCCTTGCACAAAAATGCCGGTTTGATGCATTTCGTTCCTGATAACGGAAGCGACGACTGAGGAATGCGTGTGTGTGCAGTGCTCGCGGGTACAGTGCCGTGCAGCAAATGCATGCAGCTGAAATGAAGCAACAAGTGTGCGGCACTGTATGGACGATTGGAGGCAGACCGAGAGATGCATTATGTTGCTGTATTTCTTCGATATTGTACGCGAAGTGGCTCTCGATTGCGCTCGAAATTCACGCAAAGCTCACCAATTCGTGCGTCATGATCTCCATTGTGGGTCTGTTACCAAGCGCAGTGACAATGTGCGAATATCACATGGACAAGGTTTGTTTTAAGCGTGGCTGTGACGCTATTTGCAAACAATTGGTCAGACTTAGTGTGAAACTTGCGTTAGTCTTTCATCTGGGGAAGGTGTAAAAACCGTCCCGTCTTTCGCTAATAGGAGCTAATTGAGTGTTAATAGCGATGGAGGAGTAAATTTAGCACTCGGAAAACACGTCGATCCCATAAGAGCCGAGTGAATTATCTTTTGGTTTAAAGCTTCTTACAAGTAGTTAACTAGTGTTCGTTGTACCCATGCCCCATGCCAACGGTATCTTGCAATCAAGAATAAAGAAAGCAAATATCAAGCCAGCGATTGATTTTCTTGCTTCATAGTAAAACATTCCTGCACGTTCGATCGAATTGTGGACGTGAGTGGAAGACAAATGATCGAATGAGCTTAATACGAACGATAACACAAGGTCGAAAGGGACCGCAAAATCCGATGAGCGAAACCTTTCTAACAACGAGAGAGTTATTCAATGATAAGAATTAATGAGCCGATCAGTGTCTTTACGTTAAGATGATTATCCTTTCCTTTCTGTTTTATCTCCTCTATAATCTCGTTGTAAAATTTGTTATGTTTGAAATATAGCCACGAAAATAATATTATAATCAAAAAGCATCTACAAATAAATTATCATCCAACGGGAACTCACAAAAATTGAGTCATTTTGCTCAAAATATTTAAGCCGTTTTGTTCGGTCTGTCAAAAAGCATGTCAAGCCCAATCAGGCACTGCCTTTTTCCAGGAATTACAATAACATAATGGAAGCAAAAAAAAGCGATCATTTGCACTGCAGATAGCGTCACCAAAGCGCCAGTAGCGTGGCCAGTGATTGACGATGAAGCTAATAATAAATAATCGCATGCAGAAGCGCAATGTGTCTATTTCGTCCACGAGCAGAGCAGCCCAATTCGAAGCCATGGTGCTTTTTGTTTTGATTTTAAACCATCCTCACAATAATCAATCTTTCAATTCCTGGAATTCACTATCGCAAAGCAGAAGGCAGTAAAACATACACAAAAAACGAAGAAGTTGTCCAGAAATTTTGCGACGCTCCATGTCCGGCTCGAGCGTCCTTCGTTGCTGATAAGAGAACTTTATTTTTGCGAGCGCTGAATTTGTTGGCTCGTGCAGCAAACGATTCATAGTCGGATGATTTGAGGTCGGCTTTTTGTTGGTGCTGTGTGTGTGTTTTTTTTGCCAATTTGAGTTTCTTCTTTCTGTTCGCCAGCCGAAAATATTGGCTACACTGCCAATCGCCAAAAACAAACAAAGTTCAACAGGTTATTATGGCCTAATGGTCGGAAGGAATGTGTTAAAATAAATTTACGACAAGGAATTCCAGGAAATAATTCCGATTCCAGCCACTATCAGCTGACCGAAAGTGTCTGTAGGCGGGCAGTGCGGGAAGCAACAATCAGAGAAGGGAAAGGAAGACAAAAAAAAACACAACCAAACCACTCGGCTGTGGTCGGCCAAACAGTTGAAGCCAGTCGTGCAATTAGCCACATTGAATGGGACGATGACGAAAGGTGCTATCAGCGAGTGAACCACGTGCGTGTTTGGCAATTGCCTAGACATTGTTATGCTGGAGGTCGCGAGCATTATGTTTGAAAATTAGGATCCTACCAGATCTGACATTGAATCAGCTTAGCAGCAAACTTACACTATTAGACGATGGTTGTGTTTTGAGTTTGGTGAGCGTTCCAATCATCATGATATGTAACACGATGAGTTCAACGGCTTGTACCGATTGGCTGACACTGAACTTCTCATTCAGGTCACGTCTGGCACCGGTGTCTAGTATTTTGGAGTGTTGCATCCCTTAACTTAACACTTGAAACGTAAGATCGCAATGATCTCTAGCCACCAAAAGCTGTAATGGCCACTGACCTTTCACTGGTTTTCAAGCCTTTTTGTGCAAAATTTTGTACTTCCTTTTCTTCTAATTTTAGATTTATATTATTTCAATGTATTCGTTCCATTTCAATACAAACATGAAATTAAAGCTATTTAAAGCGTTAACCATATCATTGAGCAATGAGCATCTAGTCGATGACACGATGGTGCATAAATAGTGCACCATCGTGTGTCGTAGTTTTTCAAGCTGAAACCATTTCTTAATTTGCTATTTGGTGACCGATTTGCATGGTAAGCTATTGATCATTCGTGCGGAAATATTTAAAAAGAAAAAATAAAGAAAACGAGCAATCGCAATCACCCATATCTTCCGAGTGCTAAATTTACTCCTCCACTCTATTAGCATTCAATTAGCTTCTATTAGCGAAAGACGGGACGGTTTTTACACCTTCCTCGCACTAAATCTGACCAATTGTTTGAAAATAGCGTCACAGCCACGCTTAAAACAAACCTTGTCCATGTGATATTCGCACATTGTCACTGCGCTTGGTAACAGACCCACAATGGAGATCATGACGCACGAATTGGTGAGCTTTGCGTGAATTTCGAGCGCAATCGAGAGCCACTTCGCGTACAATATCGAAGAAATACAGCAACATAATGCATCTCTCGGTCTGCCTCCAATCGTCCATACAGTGCCGCACACTTGTTGCTTCATTTCAGCTGCATGCATTTGCTGCACGGCACTGTACCCGCGAGCACTGTACATGCACGCATTCCTCAGTCGTCGCTTCCGTTATCAGGAACGAAATGCATCAAACCGGCATTTTTGTGCAAGGCGCTCACGGTCTCTCACGCTCTCGCCACGAGCTCGCTCTTATCAGCGAATACGAATGCGTGCTCAGTAGGCGCTCACACGACGACGACAACGACGAGCAGGCCGTCTACACACCGTCATCGATGGTATCCAACGGTGATATGATGAGATGACGAACTACAAAGGGCCCTCCACCAAACACCATGGCACGCTCGGATTGAAATCAACTTTCAGCCCGTGTGTCGGCCGTCCAACTGTGTGAGTGTTGGTCCCTTGCTCCATTTCCCCGTTAGATGCTGCGTGAAATCAAAACAATCAGCCGCACATACAAACCCATTCCACGATGAGATGACGACGGCCAGCCAGCCAGCCAGAGCGCGGTCAACGGCAGAGACACGGAGGCATTTCGTGAGATCCCGCGGCGTGATCGCGCGTGCAGCGGCTCGCGGCAAGTTGGGCCAGTTCGTTTTTGTTCGTTGAAATCGTGTCTCGGCCGGAGATGGTTGTGCGTGTGCCACACAGTGCCACACAGTGTCTACGTGCGTTAGTGAATGTGATTGATTGGGAGTAAACGCAGCAGCAACCAGTCAGTCAGTTGTTTGTCGTCGTTTGTGCAGCAGTGTGGTGTAGGTGTAGTGTGTAATCGATTTACATCGTCCGATCGAACGGGTCGAGCGAGGCTTTGGACAGGGAAATTCGAACCCGATCGCTCACTCAACGGCACGAAGGGTCGGAAAGGGAGTCTGTTGACTGTGTGGGACGGGACGGACGTGTGACTGTGTGTGAGCATGATAATGGTAATGAAAAACAGCAATAATGGGCCCTGATTGAACGAAACGGCGCTGGGAGACTGGAGCAATTTGGTTGGCTTCTTGGCCCGTCGGCTGGTAGTGGTGGACTGGTGTACGGGCCCTGGTGGTATGTTGTGTGTCGTGTTGTTCCGCGTGTGTACCATTGCGGGAGAATAGCGCGCGAGTGTGTGTGTGTGTGTGTGTGTGTGTGTGTGTGTGTGTGTGTGGTGTGTGTGGTGTGTGTGTGTGTGTGTGTGTACGTAATTCTTCTCGATCGCGCGCGCGGCCACTGCGGTAAGTGAAAAAGCGTGCGAAAGAGCAGACGATCGAAAGAGAAGAAAAAGGGCAGTGGAAAGGGCAGGGCAGGGCAGGGCTGCGAAGGGAAAGGGAGAGAGAGGGAGAGAGTGAGAGTGTGTTTGTGTTGTGGCTCTGTGTGTAGCAACGTCTACGGTGGGTTCGAGGATCGAACAAGTCGAGTTCAAAGCACATATCAGAACTCGTCATCGTCATCATCATCATCATCATCACCGTGCCGAGAAAGAAGGAGAGAGTGAGAGGCTGTATTGAACTGCGAAAGACTGTCGAGCGAGAGACAGAAAGAGAGCGGGGAGCAAGTTGTGAAGGGTGTGCGTGGAACGAAGGGCTGGACGCAAGGGAAACACGAAAAACAGAGCAACAACAGGCAGCAGCAGGGGACAACAAAGCACATGCAAACGAGAAACAGACGACAACAGCAGGCAGCAGGCGTTGCGTTGCGCAGTGAGTGAAGGAGAAGTCGATAGAGGGTGCTGGTGTGTTGTATTTGTTGTGTTGATAGCGTGCGCGCCAGAGACGTGTAAGTGTGCTCGGGGGCTGTTGTTGTTGAACGTCGAAGTAGTTGTTGTTGCGTTAAAATCGGTACACAAGAAGAAAAGAAGAAGCGATTGGCCGATGGAAGGGACTGATGAGACTGGGGGCGAAGAAGAACGACTCGAAACGTCAGAAAGTGTGAGGCTGTGTACGTGTGTGTGTGTGTGTGTAGCAATCGTGTAGCCATCGAGAAACGAAAGGGAGAAAGAGAGAGTGAGTGAGAGAGTGAGCAGTTCGATCGAGTGCCATGTGAGCAAAGAACGGTGAGTCTGCGTGAGGGGAGTAGCAGCGCTGAGATGAGATCAGTGAGATGGAGAACAGCAAAGCAGGGAGAAAGAGAGAGATTTGCCAAAATATGTACGATCACGCGGTCGGAATGTGGAATGGCATGGGGTAGTTTGGGGAGGGTTGGAATGTAAGACAAACAAATCCCCATCATCGATTATTCAATCAACGCGAGAGCAGCAGCAACTGTACGCTGGATCTTCCTCTGTTGTGGCTGAAGTCTTCCTTCTCATCGCCCTTATCAAGAGTAAGGAAGTAAGGGGTCTGAGGGAGGTTGGGGATCGCGCAATGTATGATCGCGAGTTCGATCGTTATGCGTTTGATGGCAGAAGATTGGCCTCACTGATAGCAGGCAGGCTGGCAGGCAGGCAGGAATGCATAATGGTAACTCACTCTCCCACCGTCTGGACGGCACTGGACGGCGTCTGAAGATCGTCGATCTCCCCCTTGTGGTGGATTGAGGAAGGTGGAATGGCGGAAGCAGCACACAACTCCCGTTGGAACGCTTCTGAAATCTCTGTTGAAATCGGTCGGGTTGAGGGGTTTCGATGGGAAGTTGGGGGATGATTATGGAGTCGAACACTGAACACTGAGACGTCGAAATTTGGACGCAACAAGTGGCAGAATAAGCAGAAAATCTCCATCTGAATGCGATTTCGGCCGATTGGTGCTGCAACGTGACAAGATTTACTTCACAAATCATGTTTGAACGAAATGTTGATGAATTTATGTATTGATTGCGTATTCAGTCACGTTTTTGCCGCTTAAATGTGCTTGTTGCACTTGCTCTGCATTGATTGAAGAATAAAGTGTGGGACAATTTGCTGAGCTGCGAATAGCATTGTTAAGGTGTGATATTTTTTCCTGTGATATAAAAACAACCTTCAGTACAAAGTAATAAACAAAAAAAATTCGTTAAAATAACATTGTTTTTCTTTGCTAGCAATCGATTTGAAAGAAATAAAGATTCATAAAAGGATTGATACGTAAATACACATGCATTCTTCAAATTGTGTTCTTTTCTGTTTCTCTGTAAGTTGATTCGTCCTTTTTATCCGAAAATTTCAACATTCAATTGCCAAACAACATGCAAAGCACAATTTTTTATATAAATTTGTCATTTGTCCTAAATTTGGACTGTTATTCTCCATTGTGCCCTTCCTCATCGAAAGTATGCAATCTGCATCATCTTTTGTGCAAGCTCCACGCATCGAGCAGCTTGCGCTATTCGCCAATAGGTGGCGCTATTCACGCAAACGAGATTATTTTCAAATTCAGGATAATTCGCTCGTCCATCATCGATAAAAGAGTGGATTTATTGGATTTCAGATGATACAACTGTTTCAAAGCAGTATTTAAAATGTTTTACAGACAAAATACGACACCGCAGCGAATGCTTTTGTGAACTTTCTCTATTTATTTCACAACTAGTAGATGACGACACATTACAAAACGAACAACAGTGATGTTGATAAGGATGATGTGTGCGCGTTGCACTGTCGGCACTCCCGCTTCACAATACTGTTTTCTTGTTTTCTTGCTTTCCTGTATAGCTTGGCTCGTCTTGCAGCCTTTCCCAACTCAACACTGGAGCACTTCCCATCGTCCAACACTAGCCTTTCCTCTCCAAATCCTCATTTGCACTGGTTTTCTCTTTATGTATAATGCGCTTTCAACATTCTCTCCTGTTTCTAGTTTTGTTTGTTTGTTTGTTTTTGTTATCACCATTTGCGTATCGCAGTTAAGCACAGACAGACACATGACATTGAGCGTATGACTAGATATCGGTAAGAAAAAAAAAGGAAGGACAGATGGCCCACTAGGTGGCGATGCTGTTGTTGAGCAGCGGTGTCGTTACCGTCGGACCGTTCGTTAGCAGATAGGCGGGATCGGCCGGCGGGTCCGTCCCCAGGTGCTCGATGCACGGGCAGGAGGCAGTGATGTCTTCCGCACCGTCCGAAATGCTGTAATCCGACCGCCGGATGCTACTGTCCGAGATGACCTCCATCAGCGCGTCATCGCTGTACCTAAAACGAGAGAGCAAGAAAACGCTTTAGCTTTCCACGCGAGCCAAAGGCCACCGGGTTTACTGACCGATGGTACCGATGTTGCTCGAGCATGGCTCCACTGGCGAATCTCAGTCTTTTCGGTGACTCCAGACTAGAGGAGCGAGGCAGCGAGCCGCGCGGCAGCCCGAGCGACCGGCTCTTGAGCGAGCTGCGCACTCCGGGCAGATTGGTGACGCTCTTCAGCATCCCCAGATACTTGTTCAACGCCCGCGAGCCCCGCCGCTCGGTACGCTCCTTGGTGCGCCTCGCCCGCGCATCCGGATCCTCGCCCACCAGCCAGAACGTCCGCTGGTCGCCCTTGCCCTTCATCGGCACCAGACCGCGCTCCTGGAACTGGTACCCGCCGAGCGAGTCCAGGATCTCTTTGGTCTGCAAGCTGCAGTGGATCTTGAGCGGCTGGCCCGTCGACTCCATGCGCGACGCCGTGTTGACCGTGTCGCCAAACAGACAGTACCGCGGCATCTTCAGCCCCACCACGCCCGCACACACCGGTCCCGAATGGATGCCAATGCGCAGATACAGCCGATCGTTCGGCCGGTGGCGTACCTTGAACTCCGCCACCGCTTCCAGCAGCTGCAGCGACATGGACGCTATCTCGGCCGCGTGGATCAGCCCGTTCCGGATCGGCAGCCCCGACACGACCATGTACGCGTCCCCGATCGTCTCCACCTTGTACACGTCGTAGTGGCCAATGATCGAGTCGAAGCACGTGTACAGATCGTTCAGAAAGTCGACCACCTGCAGCGGCGTGCTCTCCGCCGACATCGACGTAAAGCCGACGATGTCGCTGAAGTAGATCGTCACCAGATCGTAGCTTTCCGCCTCCACCTTGTGGCCCCGCTTGAGCTGCTCCGCCACCGGCCGGGGCAGCATCTCCAGCAGCAGCGCTTCCGTCTTCTTCTTCTCCTCCTGCAGCTGGTCCGTCCGCTCGTCCACCAGCTGCTCCAGATTGTTGGCGTACTTCTCCATCATCGCCATCATGTTGTCGAAGATGTTGGGCCGCATGCCCTTGCGCAGGACGCGCAGTCGGTTGCGGATCGTCTTAAAGTCGGGCCGATCTTCGGGCCGCTCGGCCCAGCACTCCTTCAGGCAGTCGCGCACACAGTCGAACGACGTTTCCAGCGGCTGTATGGCGGGCCGGAATGGGGTGTTCGGGTCGAGGGGGTTTAGGACGCGCTTGAGACACTCCATCGGTGTGCATTCGATTTCCCCGAACGGACCGCGCCGGGTGAAGATTTCGTACAGCACGATGCCGAACGAGTAGACGTCACCTTTCGGGGTGCCCGGCACGGTGGCGGTCGGGCCAGCGCGTAACAGTTCGGGCGCACGGTACAGCAGTTCTGTCGGAGGAACGAGAGAGAAACAATTAGACTGTATGTTGCGCAGTAGTTGTGCGGAAAACGAACCCCAATTGAACGACTTGAAGGTGTGAAGGAAATGAAGTGAATTGATCACGTAATAAAGCGATCGTTTGTGCTTGAAATAGCAGCATTGTTTACCTGTTTCTAACCTATAAATAAGTTTCCTTGTGTTGGTGAACAATTCCAACACGAATTTCACTGTGGTTTGGTTTCATTTTCTACTACAACCTCACTAACACTTACTTTGACACTTTTCCTCCAGCTTTTCCTTCTCGTCCGGCACCTCCTCCGAGCCCTGCTTGAACGCAAACAGCCCAAAGTCGCTCAGCTTCACCACCCACCGGGAGTCGATCAGACAGTTGGACGTGCGGAGCGACCCGTGAAAGCGGAGCGGCGAGTCGTGCAGATAGATCATGCCGCGCAGTATGTCCGCCACCATCGAGGCCGTAAACATGTTGTCCAGCTTGACGTCCTCGTTTTCCAGCACGTCCTGCGGAGAGGGAGGGAAGTGTTAGCATTGAGGGAGAGCGAAAGAGCAAAAACCAGTGTCTCACCCCCTCGGCACTCACCTTCAAACTCCCCCGGTTGCAGTAATCGGTGATGATGCAAATGTTGGGCGGATCGGTGCAGGCGCCGATGAACGCGTTCAGGTTGTCGTGGCGCATGTCGCGCAGCAGCTTCAGCTCCTTCTTCATCTCGCGCGTAATGTCGATGCTTTTCTTCTTCACCTTCTTGATCGCGTACAGCTGGCCCTTGTACAGCCCGATCGGGGTGAAGATGGTCGAGTAGCGAAAGTCCAGGTCCGGGTTGGAGCTTAAGCTGACCTGGCTCGTCCGTATCAGCGGGTGGGTGGACTGGAGGGAGTGAAAAGGGAGGAAAAAAATGATAAGATTGAGTGAAATTGAAATACAAATGATAAGATAAATCAAATAATATACATTTAATCGAGTCGGTCGTACCAACGACCATGCGTCTCCATTGAGGAAATGCTTATAAAAAGATATTTAAATTAAATTATTAAATATTGCATAAATATCACTTTAAATATTACAAACGTGATTTGACACATTTTTATAGGATAAAAGCTAATGTTCCATGAATTAGGGTTCTTTTATGAAAACGAACATTCACAATAAAGCCAATATTCAGCTTTGGCTTTGCCTTATACTTTTGAACTAATATGCAAAATATGTTACAAAAAAAAAACTTTCCCCAAAACGAACAATAGTAAACGATTCAGCGCGACCCTCATCAAGCACGGTGTCAATGCTAAGACCTTTCTGTAAAATCATGACGCCTGTTAACACATACACAAAGCGTCTCCCACACACACACACACGTGCCACGGACGGAGCGGAAATCGTTATTATTTATTTATTTTCCACTGACATGACCGAACACCGAGCAAGTTTCACTCACTCGCTAGCTATTGAAGTTCATCGACCCATATCGTGCGCTGCGGAATTAGGCGCACGGTGCGTGTCAACGCTTGTACCGTCCATCATTACGCAGCAGGGGTTGCTCGTGGTTTCGAGAAACAATGTTTAGAGCACAAAAATAACAACCAAAAAACCCACCCCGGAACAGAACGGCTCGCACAAAACTAGGTCACTACGCGACCTTACGCGGCAAAAAAAAGGTCGACCCTCATCGCGGGAGGGACTTTGCAAAACCGTCTGCAACAAAGTTCTATTCCCGGGGCGGCACTACCGTACCGTACGCGAACGCAATCAATGCGCAATCGACCATCGACGGGCTCGTTTTGCCACCTGTCCGAAAGTTTCGACAGGCAGCGAAACATAGTAGGCATGGGAACGGCACACACACGCACACACACACACTTACCCGTGTCATCTTCTGTCCGGCCGTTACCTTCTCATTTTCGTGCATTTGAATTTCCCGAAAGTCAACCTTCCACAGCAGACTGTCGAGCTCCTGCTCGTAGCGCCAGTTCCGGTAGAGGACGAGCGAGACGACACCGAGCAGCAGCAGGGCCCCACCGGCAATGCCACCCGTTATTTCGCCCGTGTAACCTATTCAATGAAAAAGAGAAAGTGAGGGATAAAATGAGGTAAGTGATCCTTTGCCGTGATATGATGATGCGACCCTCTTTACTTACTGATACACTTTTCCCCACGAAAGCCACAGCGCGGCTCCGCCACCGGAGGACCGGATCCGACCCAATCGATCGTATCAAACAGGCGTATCTCCTGTGCGGAAATGAAAAAACGTCCATCAGTGTTAGTGCTGTGCTGGCGGGGCAGGAGATAGTGCGTAAAAACCCCCCAGAAAAACCCAAGACACCGGAATGAATGTGCTCGCAGCATGCACAACCAAAGAAAATGGAACGAAAAAGGTGGAAACGGGGTTTCTAAAAACGGTTCATTCACTACCAAAATCCAACAAAAACGGTATCGAAAATCTTTTGTGGGGAAGCAAAAATGGAAAGATGATTTGGGGCGTATCGAACGAGAAACCCCGTTCTGAGTTCTCCGCCGTATCACCAATTAATTAAAGGCGATTCATAACGGCGTGAGCGTTATGAAATCAATGCGGTAGGGAAATTAAATCGGCAATTAAATTAAATGATTTGGGATAAATAGGTTAGGATAACAATGGGAGTCAAAGCATGTCAAAAAAGGGGTTTCCAAAGGTTCAAAAGGACAGTTTGGCTAGGCTAAGTATGCATTTTCATGGCTTGATGATGCTGAAGAATTGCCGGAAAAGGTTGTTATCTTTGATGTTGTGGGTTGATCATTTGGGAATCGGATACTTTTACAGGTTGCGATAAGTTTGTATTGCTTTTATACAAGATCATTTTAAGGTGAGTTTTATTATTGTTACATATTTGAGCGATAGCAGATAACACGCAAGATGGAAACGAACAGTTACAAGCATACAATTATACATAAACTAAAATGAATACTCTATTAAAAAGACTAACAATAAGGATCATAAAATCAAATGAATACTAAAGAGTTAAATTAATCATAATAACCCAAACTACAAGAGAGATAAATCTACTTAAAAAAACGCTTATAATGTTGTTGATAAAACAAAGTTTTCAATGTTGCATCATCGTTCAGTACAAATTTACACCCTTTCTATCGAAGCGAGTCCATCCTCCTCTGAATCACTGGCAATAAATCACTATCGCTTGCTTTCATAACAAAAATTCTAAAAACAAAACACCTTAAACCAGACGACGAACCGTCCACAGCGTATGATTGCCATTAAGTGATCATTTCACCCGAACCGGCGTGATGCGCACGACCAGCAGTGGAAAGCGAAAATGTAAACAAACAAACCCCGGCGTGGAAGGAAAAACAACATCGATCATCTTCCTCTCATCCGATCGCAATACAGCAAAGAGCGAGAGCGAGAGAGAGCGATGATGTTACCAAGCGACCAAGTGTGATAAACAGCGCACACTGCAAACTAAACCCTACACACACAGAACGGTCAGCGGATGGACGCGGATCATCAAATCGCAAATCGGTGTTGATGATGTTGATTGATTGCATGCGAAAATCGAATCGGAACGAATTTTGTGAAGGAAACACATACAGTACACATTAAACACATTGAAAGTGAACGGAAACAAACACTAACGGAGCAACACGAAACACATCGAACAAAAACACCACCGGCCACTTACTCACTCACTCACCTGAATTTTAAACTACAAAGCGGGTGTGGGTTTGTGTGTATTTTTTGTACAAAAATAGAATGATAGAAAAGCATAAGTATATACAACGGTATTAATATAGATTTTTAGATTCGCTTTGAATACGCCATGCTTGCTTTAAGGTTGTAAATTTAGTTTTTTCTTATTGGATTGCTAAATTCTTATAGAATTGCTCGATCTGCTTTTATTTATTTTTTTATATTAATTGTAATTTAGTTTAACACTTCAAGTCCTGCCCTTTCCAGTTTACATATAGCAAAGCATTTGGGCTAATCGCTTGAAGCCATTTGGAACACAAATGTAAAGTATAAATAAAGCTTTCTTTAATAATATCGAATCATCACTCAAAATCGAAGCAAAATTCGTTACATTAATCTAATAAAACTCTTTAAATATTAAACAAAAATATTATTCACACCATCAAAGGCTCTGTTCTATCACTAGTTCAGGATCTACTCTAGTCTATTTTACTTACAGCACTATATTACAATCTAAAGCAACGGATCGTTTAATTTGCAAACATGTGTTGCTTAAAGTTTATTGCATTATCCCACCATTCCGGGGGATAACCGTTCCATTGCTTTATTTTATTGCAATTCTCTTCCTCCTCAACGAATGCACTGCACACACACTAAAGCCCACCACCTGCTGGAAGGCACAAAAAAAATGCTCCCATTTACCCACTTACCGGTATGCGATCGACGGTGGGCGAGCTGAACCGCCCGATCGGAAACAATCCGTACTGGTTGGTGGCGCCCGTACTCGGGACGGGTTTCCGGGCGAGGATGGTATAGTTGCCGGTTGCGTCCCCATTCTCATCGATGTGCACCAGATAGCTGCGATGGAAAAGGCACGTGAAAAGAGAGAGAAAGAGGGAACGAGGGAAAGCTTTAAATACGCTCGACACAGGACGTTGCACCTTTCGGCTTTGTGGCCACCGCCTTACCCCATCGCACTGATGTACGCCCGTCCCTTGATCGCTTCGATGATGGCGGAACCGTTTTTCGGACTGCCGCCCGACACCAGCACCTGCATCAGTGCATTTGCATACAGATGAACCGCATCGTACAGATAGGCAGCTTCCGCCCTTATCTAGGGCACAAAAATGAAGAAAAAAAAAAGAAAATGAGAGAGGATATATTGAAGAGCTTTTTTCATGTTAAAGTGGACAGTTGACAGTGTGAATAAATTATTTGCATTTTTTTTTCCTTTTTGCTTTCATCCTTTAAACACTTTAACGTTATGATTTGCGCCACCATAAAGAACATGCTTCAAATTTTGTATACTGAATTTAAAACGAACCAAGTCTAGACGCACGAGTCCCCTCGCCAAAGCGATTCTTGCTTAAAAGAATCCCAAACGAAACCCCTTCAACACTCAAATGGACTGCTAATGGATCTTCGTCTCCAAAAATGGTCTCCATTTCTCCACCCAGTCAGTCGCCACCAGCAATCAAAGCTATCCGAAACCACTGTCCATCCCCACTCTAGCAACAGCTGCTGCTGCTGATGCCGAATCATGCTACCGAATTGGCTGCAAATTGAATCTTTCCCCCACACATCACTTGGAACCCATTTCGCTGCTGCACGAAGCTCTAAAGTCATCCAGTTTTAAGTTGCTTTGTTAGCGAGCGAATGCAAAGGATTCTATCAATCTACGTTTCCACGATAGCCGGGGATCAAATGAAATCACACCCAAACTCAAATCGAACGAACACAGCTGCTGCCGGCTCGCTAACAATGCACAAAGCGGAACTATCAAACTTCGAATAGAATAAACGGTTTGGGAACTTGTGGGAAGGAAGCACCAAGCGGTAATCGATTATCGATGCTTTTCATTCACAAGTAAGTGCTGCGGGTATGACTGCAACAAACGGCACTTGAGAATATCCGGAACGCACTGCGTGCTGCACGGACACGGTGACTGGGTGGAGGTAACGCTACGAAAGTGCAAACTAAGCCACTAAGTGAAGTGATTTTGGTGTATCCAAACGGAAGAGCTTTGCGTTGATGTTGAAGCAGGGATGTGCAGTTTCTTTGTTCGTGCCACTGCTTCGGTGCTCAATTGCAAGGGACAGTGTGCAAAGAGATTAGTCAAATAAACTGTATTGTTCGCTCGAAATGACTGTTGACGAAACGAAAACAAAATGGTCATACCCGATTGTATGAGCTGGACAAAAGAGAAGTGCATTCATTGTATTGAATCGATCGACAATAAGCAAAGCTTTCGAGCTGTTCAGTAAAAGGGTCAAAATGAACTTGAAAGTCAAGATCCATTTGTTAATTTAAGGTTGAAAAATGCTAACTAAGTGTCACAAAAAAGAAAAAACCAATATATTACGTAAAATATGGTTTAAAACACACCAAATTTTAATACATTAACAAGGGATGAAACAAACGAAGATGGTAAGGAAAGATGGAAGAAAAAAGGGAAACAAAAACACTTGATAAGACAGCAAAAGTCTATAGAGAATGTTTAAAAATAATAATGATATAGACAGATATCCAATGTTATAAAGAAATAAAAAGAGAAATCTGAAATGAAATTGAAAACATTACAAAAAAAACCTCTATACTTATGTTAAGGTTACATAGTTAAGCCTTTCTTTGGCTCCATTGCATAAAGCGTATTGAAAGGCTTGATCCCACCGTTGCATTACACAGTTTAGCTTGTACTAGCAAAGCGAAGAAGTGCTCTCCTTGGTACTTCAATTCCTTTTGTGCCGCACAGTCCAACGTCTGATCCGCCCAGAAGCCCCATTTTCTTCAATAGCGAAACCGTAACCTGATAGCAATCATTGCGCTCCTTAGAGTCGAGCGATTACCGGTGTCCTTATCTTCGTACCCGAGTGCCCGATGCAACGACAAGCAGGACCGTGGTAATCAAGGACCTTTCCTTCGGGACCGCCCGGAAGGTGGTGTTCAAGGAAAAAGCATATTAATTCAATTTCCGTATGAATAACCATCGACCATCGGAGCGTGTTCGAAAGGCATCCAATAACCGTTGAGCCTGGTTGCCTGTATGCTTCGAACGCAAAATGATTTGCTAGCACACCAAGGTGATTGGGTTGGAAATATATACTTGTGTGTGTAGATGATTATGCTCCATTACTGAACGGAGTGCCTGGCAAGTGCATGTGAGCGGAAAGCTCTGTATAAACGTGTGTAGTAAAATCACTGCAAAAATGTGATTTGGGTTGTAAAATTCATTCAATCTTCGGCTCATCTGCTTCCCCAAAACGTCAAAACGAAAAGTCAAAAATAAAGCATATGAAACCATACATTGTTTTACAACGGAATCCCCAACCATACATCATTCTCATCAAAAACGGTACAGTATCAACAGAATACCGCCCCACTGCTGCTGCAAATTGTAATCCGCTGTGTAACGACGTGTACGACGTTATAAATATTTACCTGCTTGACGCCCCCGAAGAAGATCAGCGCGTTCCGATAGTTGAACGGTGGCAGCTCCAAATATTTGTTAACCTGTGTTGCAGCGAACAACGCCGTCCGGAAAGTAAAAAGAGAGAAGAAAAACAGCGTTAAAACACGAGCAGACGGCTGGCCCGACTGGCGGAAGCACCGTGTGTTCCGCCCCATTTGGCGCACCGATTTGTTATCATAATAAATTAACGTTCGCTTGTTCGCGTCTTGTCTCGATGCAACGCGCGCAAAGTGCATGTGTTTTTCTACTCTTTCGCACGATCCTGGGCTACGGGATGCATCCGTTGCCCCGGGGCGTGCAGTGCAGTGCAGCAGACGGCTCTCTGTGTATTTATTTAGAGGCGAGAAGCACGCGCTCGTGAGAAAGATTTATTAGTGTAATACCAGCGCAGCGAGGCTTTCATCGCCGAACGGTCGTTTGAATTTTTGCTGAATTTATTTGCGTTCCGTCCGTTTTGCTCAAAAATGAAGCAGACGGGTTTGTGTGTGATTAACTTTTCCTTTTTGTCGTAAAAGGTTCTCAGCTGCATTCTACCGCTGCTGCTGCTATTCTTAAAGGAAGTTATTATTAATGAAGGACTGAATTTGCGGAGCGGGTGTTTTGTTACCCATTCCACGCTCATAAAATCGTTTTCATGAGTATGAGTTACACTGCCACTTCATTAACAATGTTTGGCTTTTATCGTTTTTCCACAACAGAATGTTCCAATAAAATTCCACTAAGTTGAAGTATTTTCCGAATTTCACGATAGATGGCGCTGCTTTGATAGTTCAATCAAATCAATCAAAGAAACGGCAAATACAATACACCAGCAACAAGTTCCAATCGAAAACGGAAACTGTTTTTGCCTTGTCATACCTTTCTCACGCAGGTATCGAAACGTTTGATTGATAAAGGAAAAGTCAGCTGCAACCACGCTGCCAAAAACCAACTTGTTGGCAAGTCAGATCATCGCACCGAATCGTACCACTCCATCGTAGTTCCTTTATTTGCAGTTCACGATTACGCGTGCAAAAAAAAAAGAAGCAGAAACAGAAGCAAACAAATTTCCCGGCATTCATCATGCCCGTCGCACAGCAGCACGCTGCCGGCGCGATAAGCGAGACCGATCGCGGGCCGACCAACTCACCTTAACCGCAAACTCCTCGAACCGCACCGGTGCCGACGGCACGATGCCCAGATAGTGGCGGAACGCTTCGACCGCGTCCGGATCCGGCGTCGTCTGCAGCAGCCCGTGCATGTACTTGGTCGGCAGGGCCGCATCGTACTGGTCGATGTCGACGCCGACCACGAAGTAGTCGCCGCGGTCGAGCAGGCCGCGCCTCCGCAGGCTCACCAGCAGCCCGATATGCTCGTAGTGGTACCCGAGCACCAGATAAACTGGGGAAGCGTGCGTGGAAAAGCGAGGAAAAAACGTCAATAAATTGATTAATGTTCTGTTAAAGTGTTACTGGAGAGCGGAGGAGGGAGGGGGGGTGAAGAAAAGGGAGCAGTGCAAATGGACTCGATGGGTGATGGGATATTGAAGGATGAATAAATAAAGAGCGCGTGAAAACCCGACAAAAGCGTGCGATATCCTGCTACTGCTGCGGTTACGGAAGTGGGATAAACTCCTGAGGCGCAGGGTCGCACTGGTGCTGGTGCAAATTGGAAATAATTTATCAAAAAACCGCGACAGCTCGGTAAACGGGGTGCTATTAATTGAAAGTTAAGCGATCGCTGCTGCTATCGACGGCTGTGTGCACAACTTTTGCGAAGAGCGCTGATAAATCGATTATGATGGGTCGAGAGTTACAGTAGACCATTTGTGGGATTCGTGTCGATCGATGATGAGGACAGGGGAGGAAAATTGAGAGTTACAACAGTAGAGCAAGTAGAAGATAACTTGACGCGTATTTGACAGTTTTTGAATCGTGTGATGAATAGAAGGATAGATTATTAGGTGTCTAATTAATCATTACTTCTTATTTAGAGGGTATTATCCTCCTTTTATTTCAATGATAATAGTAATAGACATCGTTTGCCCTTCTTTTATTCTTATTAAAATGATTATATATCTCTAATTCTTGCCAAAAAGGGTACTATCTACAACCAACTAATCATATTAACATCAATAATTGGGTAAAGTGCTCGAATAACTCGTCGCAAGTTAATGTATAGTACAACCATTTTCTGACAGAGGGCGCTGTGTACTATACTTATTGGCCTACTAGAGTCATTTAAAGCAGGTCATATCTATCGAGCTTGTGAAATTAATTAGAAAAAAATACTCAAAATGATTTTATGGCATCCTTCGTGGAAAGTAAGCTGAAGTCGAAATCCTACCCGAATGGAAAGCAATACCACTCAACCCTCCCTCCAACTTACTTCTCGTGTCCTCGTACGTATCCTCCACTAGCCGCTCGAACGGATTGCTCGAGTACCCGTGATGGTAGATGTCGGTCCAGGTGCCGACCGACCGGATCCGGATGCTGGCCGTCCGGAGCGTCGTCTTGAGCGTTTCGGCCACCGCGTCGAGCTCACCGTTGTCTGAAGCACGATACAAAAAACTAACCTTAAAGAAGCCGAGGAAAACTATTTTTCCATTTTTTCGATCGAATTTTCTGTCAGCAAAGACACATATCAAAGTACAAAATGGGGAAGGAGGAGAAGGAGGAGGAGGAGGAGTGGGATAGCGGGCGAAATTTTTGCCTGTTGTGGTTGTTGTTGATTGGGAAAGATGGTTTTGTGTGCTCTTTTCGTGGGATGTTCACTGCTGTCTTTTTAAGCAGCTAGAGCACACAACACAAACCAGACATTTGGAGGCAACTGAAGCGTACACACAAACACGCAACTAAACACACACACACACACACACACAAACCGAAGGACAAACGAGTCCGTGCACACCTACCTGGGTCCAGTTGTAGGCCAGCAGCAGCGAGACGACCGATTTGGAGATTTGCAGATCCGGCGGACGGGTTCGAGCGAACGTTGGAAAATGCTTCTTGTTGGACGTCTCGTTGTGTGTACAGAACTGAAATCAAGAAAGAAAAGACAGTTACTTTATGCTATACTCAAAAACACACAATCCTAAACACCAGAGAACGTTCCACAACTCACGTAGGAAATCATCGGCAAATTGAAGGCGGCCGCCATGCGACCCTCGTGCACGCACGTTTCCTGCGGCCCGAGGTAAGCGATCACGTCCCGCGTCCACAGGTCGGCCGTCTTCCGGATGCTGGTCACCTCCTCGCCGTACGTTTCGGCCACCTCGAACCGCAGCTCGTGCCCGTGCTGGCTGAAGTACCGGTCGTTCACCTCGGCCATCGCTAGGGTTATGGCACCGGAAATTTGTAATCCTATACCACCACCGGCGCCGGAGAAAGGAAAAGCGGAAAATGGAGAAGCATGAGAGCGTATTTACTGCTGTGGAGTTGCTGCAAGTGGAGTTGTATGTTGTTGCTTTTGTTTTGTCGGTAGCAGCTGCGGCGTTTCGGTATCGTATGGACGCTTCTGTGTGCGGAGAAGAAGCATTAGTGCATATTTAATTGTCTATCTTTTTCTGCGGGAGGAGGAAAGTTCCTGTGGTGAAGTGGAGTACAGTCCAGTTGTTGGAGGGGAGAGTTCCGCTTCCAGAGTGAAATAGTAGCGGAAGTAGTCGTCGAGCATCCACAACACAGCAGTAGAGACAAAGTGTTGTGCTGGACAAACAACAAGCAACACAATAAACAACACGTTTGACTAATGGATTCGTTGTACTGCGCCCGGTGTGAGGTGTTGTGAATGTTTAATAATATCGTTCGTGGTTCTCTATGTGAGTAAAAGCTTCAACAACTTGAACATTCAGTAATTTCTAATGGATTTTCTCTATTTGTTTGCTTTGAATGCTTTTATATTGTTATGTTAAAACGTTCGTATTGAAGTTTCAGCAATTGAACGAATGCTTCGATACAACCTTAACAAAATGCAATGGAATTCGACAGTATTTCCTCTACTATCGCAGCTCTTTTTATTGTCCGAAGGATGCACAACCCGCCGGAAAGAAATAATCCACAGGGAAGCACACCATTACAACGCAATCCATTCCCGTTTTCTTTCCCATAAGCGAAACAGACAAAATCCCCTGGAGCAGGCATTTGCCGGATGGAACCGTTTCCTGCACAACTGAAAGCCTGCACAAAGTAACCCGTAAGAAACTCAAGCACTAGAAGCTTTTACTATCACTGTGATTTCTCCTACCACAGCCCCCACAACCTTCAAGGCTTCAACTTTCTGCGTAAGACTTTACACCGTAACACCTTTCCAAGTATTTTCTTCCTGACCTATTTTTCTGTTCCAACAATTGCTACATCGTATTTAAACGATCCGCACACACCAACAAATCAGCTTTGTTTACATAAATTTGCAATAAATTAAATAACTCCAGACACATTTTAACTTGCAACGGAACGCTGCACAAATGTTGCACGAAGGGCGGGAAATAAATTAAAACCGTGTGCCCAAATTAATGTAAATGCGTTCCAAGTAGTGATAACATCACTCCAGGAAACATAAATAACACTGCAGGCGCGACATCGGTGTCATGCAGTTTCCCATCCCCAGTTCAGTCGAAGTTCTTATCAATCGTTTCAACCCTAGGAAAGTAGGAAAGCACGCACTTTCATTTTTCAACACATTTTGTTACAATTAATGCAGCCTTCGCTTCTTGGTGTCTCACACCTTTTGTCTGCTCTCGAGGACATTGTCACAACACTTTTACTTTCAGCTTTCTCCTACACTTCTCCAACCAACACACCAAAAACCACTGCATATTCCCGTACAATCGCATCGCATTAATATTTATGTACACACATAATTCAAGGTCCTTCTCAAGGCGTCGAAATTCAAGGACAACAAATATCCTTCCACCGGTCACACGGAGTCGTGCAAACGTTCTCGAGCATGGCGCCGGCAAGGTCAGGACCTGCTATCATCAAAACCGGCAGGTGTATAGCCCGCAGCACAAACCAGTCGATGAGCGATGGCGTTAGCTTTCCCACTGTGCAGGGGGGGAGCGAAAAAAAGATAAATGACAGCTCTTTGGGTGGAATGACAAATTTGGCCGCTCTAAACATGCGACAAAGGCAAGCCATTTTGAGTGTTGCGTCCTGCTGGACGGACGCGAACGAAGGAAGAGTATCTCCGGTTCTGGTTTGGAGTAGTAACTGATGGTTGAGAGGATTATGAAAGAGCGATGAGCGATGTCTTCACTGATTGGGATCTTGAAATATGATTAAATAAGATTTTGTTTGTGGTTTCATCAGCATTATATTTGCTCACGGTGGCACTCTAACTCAGTAGTAATTTCCAAGCGGAATCTACATTCGTATTAGCGTCACTTTTGTTCAGACTATTTTCCTTGCGTGAAACATTTACCATTCACTTCTCACCTTGAACAAAGAATAGGAACCAAAACGAACCGAAAGCATAACATGGCAACATCTGTGAGCTATTAAGCTTAAAATTACACCCGTTCCAAATACGACACTCGACAGGCACTGCTTCGCCGAAAACGAAAACCAGCGACGTGTACCACTTTCCCAGCATGCCATTCGAAACGATTTTCGCTAACATTTTCCACTACATGGCTGGCAGGTTTCCAGTACGCTTTGGTCCGGTGTCACGATCGTGGACGTACCACGAGCAGTGGGTGCTTTGCGAGACGGATTAGTGAAACGACGTCCCGTCATGCCGCTTTCGCAAAGTAGCTAGCTTGGGCGGAAAATGGTGCTTAATTATTTTTCCGCTTCTGCCGCATGCTTGTCGGGGGTTTATCATTATGTGGTAGAAATGGTGTGTCTTTCTCGGTCCTTTGTTGGTCGGTAAGGAAAAAGCCTCACACTAATGCGATGTAAATTTCGTTCTTTAACAGTCTTTTTTCGGGGGGTTTTATGTCTTAACAGAACAAGAATAAGCTTTTTTTATGCATTAAATTAAACTTACCCGGTCGTGCGTAAACGCGATCGCCCGGCCGCCGCTGTGATCCGGTCAGATAGCCGACGGTAAACACATCCGCCCCGGTCAGCGCCACCAGCCCGCCGAGCAGGAGCCCCACTATCACCACGAACGCACTGCACTGCACTCCACCGAGCAGCGACGTGCCCACCCGCCCACCGGAACTGTTTGCACTGTTTGCTTGCAACGCTTTGGTACGTTCGGTCGGATCGCGTCCACAGGACTTCATAACGTTACGTTACGCAGCGGAACACCGGGGCGAGAAGTCGGGCTGTTTCACACGCTCGTACGACGCTCGTCGGTACGCGCTCACGGTCAACGGTATGCCGTCCACGAGCCAGCAGCGGTCAGCGAGCATCTTACTGCCGGCCACGCATACCACCATCTTCCTGGCGCATCACTTGCAGCCGCTATGGCGAGAGGGCGAGCGTGCTTCCGGCATACGGCTGGGGGCGATACGAAAGCTCTACAAAGGGGTTGGAAAGCTCTCACTAAACTTCTGCTTTTAATAGGCACCAACTGCAATGAGACAAAGAAGGAAGGGGAAAATTAGCAACAGGAAGTGACAGGCATGAGGACAGCGACTATCAGGAGCGGTGGTTTAATCAAACCTCCCTCATGGTGCGTTGAATAGTTTAATTAATTTGTCGACTATTTTATTCCACCGGAAATGAGCACCGTCACCACACCACACCCGTGTGGTCGGAAGGATATGAAATTTAGTTTTCGGTCGGTGTTGCACAGTTGATTGCGCAGCTCTAATTACATATGTGTATGCGCGTTTATGTGCCAGTAAACTTGATTACGTTGCGGAAAACTGGAGCAAACAAATTAGCTCGACCGTTAGCAAATTCTCACCCGTACTTAGGTTAATAAAATTGGTTTTATCCACACACGCGGGGAAAGGTTTGGTGCACATCATTGGGAGTTTTAATTGTGGCACGCAAGGCAAGGCAAGAGGGTGTGTGTAATTGAATTGGGTATGTTTATTTTTATCGAAGCGTACTAATATTGAGTGCCAGTTAATTGAATTAATTTACTAGTAACGCACAAATGGATGACGAGTGAAGTGAAAAGATACATTATTAACTCTGATATTACCCAATAGTGGTTTAACTAATGTCAGCAACGTTTCTCGTTATAATGAGAAAACCAATACCACGACTAAGCGGTCCAGATGAGAATCGATCAGCAACCAGTATCGTACTAACCAGTAGGTTTATTCTATCGTAGGTTTATTCTATCGGGTCATCCCAATCCCAAGAAGTCTATTTTGGTATAGATCAACCAGTAAGCCAAAAAGCTCCGTTTATTCTAGGAACAAAATGAATGGCAAAATCAAAAATTGTTTTCGGTGTTATTTTTCGTAAAACATTTACACAGCAGTCTGTCGACGTTTTACAGCATTTAAAACTTCCATACATTTATCGCAGTCTCACTATCGTGTGTGTCTCCAAAACGACACTTTACTTTGCTAGCATTGCTTGTGTTTCTCCCCCAGTGGAGCAAACTTTGTCATGAAACAGTGTCTGCAATATTCCTTTCGCTTTAGTTTGTTCTTGGCGCTGGGGGAAACTAAACCCACGCGATTGAAAATAAAACTAACTCAGAGCTTGCACAACGATACCACCCCATACAACCGAGATAGCTTCCCTACGCGGAGAACAGAGAAAGGAAAAACCAACCAAACAGTTGTGTCGGTGCTATATGAATAGCGCATCCACGATTACCCGATTTCCACCGCGGATGAAAACCCCCGAGGAGCGAAGGGTTTTCATTCCATTTTCACATCGGAAATTGTTTGTAAAACCACCCACCATCAGCTCCCAAGTCCCAAATCCGACCCCTAAATAGCGCTAAATTGAAAGTTGACAATATCGAAAAGTTTTTGCTCCCTATGCTGCGCACACGCTGGGCCCGGTCAAAACAACAAAACCGTGGCGATAAAACTTTCGACACATATGAGCAACATTTCGCTCGACAATTGGTCAATTCCCGGTTCACAAACTGAAACACACACACAACCGGGGCTGGGAGCAGTATGCGTATGTTTGTGTCTAAAACAAGACTAGAGGTTTTGGGGAAAAGCATTCCTCTATTTGACAACTTGCACCGCAATTCCACCGACCAGACATTCTGCTGTTCTGGCGGTGTTCGTTTAACCTTCGTTTCCTCCCCCATTATTCCACGCAGTTGCACGCAATGTGCGACTCTGCTGAAGTGGAGATGTAATTTGCATTTCGGCGATTTGTCCCCCAATGGAAACAAATTTACATTTAATCTCGTCTGGACGGCATGGATATACCCACGCGGGGGAGGAGTCTGGATCCATTCGACAGCGAGCTATCGATGCAGAGACGATTGCCTGAGGATCGAACCTGATTGTCTGGGATGGAGCCTTACGATTGTTAACCCGGCAAAATGCGGATGCGGATAGCGGGCTTTTGTCAATGTGTCAATAAGAGAGTCATGCTGTGCTGGAGGTCAGCTGTGAAATTCCTGCTAAAAGCCCGAGTTAGACCCTCATTTTCCGTCCAAATTGAAATGCCTTTGCTTTGGAGAAACTAACTCCTCCTTCCAAGCTAACCAAACGGCACCAACACAATGTACTATCACTGCTTGAAATATGTCGACAAACCACCCATCCCTTACTGTAGAACCAATGCCTTGAAAAGAAGTTTACAATCAACATGTGTCCTGTCACTTTAGCTTAACCCTTATCACAAAGGTTGCCGAAAACGAACGAAATGGACTAACCGCGTTGACGTACTGAACGGCAAACACACCAACCTTCACGTGTCTCATTACCATTCATTTGACTTAGAACCGGTGCGGTGCGGTTTGCCATGCTGGTAATTAGTTGCGAAAAAAGGGGGTTCGTTCGTTCGCTTTGCATTGACATAGAAACCCTACTTAACAGTACGATCAGTTTGGGTATTGAGCTAGAAAATTGGGACCATTGTCAGCGGGTAAATAGGTCATTAAAAGGTGGAGTAGTTGTTGACTCTTCTATTGTGTTCGGCGAAACTGTCATGCCAAAGTTAACATTGTATATGGTAGTGTTTGAAAAAGGGAGCTTAAACTACACCATGACTCACATACGCAGAAAAGAATAACTAAAAGTTACCATGAAGTTTTACCTTGTATATATTTAAGTCTTTGCATTTAGAATAACCCACCCATACTTCAGCTTTAAAATACAACACACGCAAAAGGTGGAAGAGTTCCAGATGTTTTTTTATAGCTCATCCATCGACATATACCATTCTCCAATGCCATTTGTTTTGATCACCTGAGTGACATCCGACCAAGCGTGGGAGTGACGTTTGTTCTTAACACATTACTAACACTCTAGCTGTTCGCCACAGCTACAACTGTTACAAACCTCAACCTGTTCGAAATGCAAGCCAGTAAATTTAGTCCATTTATTCCAACGTCAACCCAACGGGTGCCACTCTTCATAAACTGCAGCACCGATCGCTACGGTAGTACAGGTGGAAAATGGGCAGAACCGTTCACCACTTTCATTTTTCGCCAGCCAAACCAGTGCCGGTACGGTAAGGTAGCCTTCCTTCCCCCTGAGTTTCCACCCCGGGGCAGATCGTTGCAATGAGATGGCCAACAAACAGTTCCACCACCCCACAAACGTATGCTGACAGCTGGCGGCCGCTAGCAATAAACGTCAGACGTCCGGCTTTTTGACAGTTTGGAAAGAATTGTTACGATTTCTACACGCGACCCGGCAATTAAAGCACACGAGAGAATAAAGTGAACAGTACAGGGGGGCGGGCTATAAAAAACGGGGGAGAGCACGTGAATCTACAAACCCTACCAGACAAACAAAAAAGCGCATCAGTCACACGATAGTTGTGCAGCCAATAACAGCAACAGCAGTAGCAAATGCAATGGTGTGATGCATACAGACGTGCGCGTTTTTATTGCCACTCGTTTAAATTTTTATTGCGCGAAGTGTTAAACATGTGTGTACCCGCATGCAACTATGTTTCCATGTCCTCTTGCCACCGGTCCGGTACGGTAAAGAGGAGACAGAAAAAAAGATACAGGCCGCACCACCGACACGGTCGGTTTATTACGATGCACAAACGGTTGGGACGGGTGGTCTAGTGTGTCGCCCGTTTGGGTGTCATTGCTACTGTGCTACGCCCAGCGTGTAGTGGCGCGCGATGACAAACTCACCCCGATTGCTGCGGGACCGTACTTGGGTGATGCGTGAAAAATTGGACCCCATCACAAAGCGAGCTTCCCAATAGGCAAATCAACTTACGGAGGAGGAGGAGGGTGAATGTGTATGCAGGTTTGTGCTGTTATCTACCTACCACCTGTTGATTAGATCTGACAGATTGGTATGCTCGGATGAAATCAAATAGAAAGTGAGTGACATATTTACAATGAGATTGCTGTTGTCGATTGGTATAGCAACTGTCAAAACATTAATCGTGCACAATGAGATAAGTTGAGGGAAAATAAATATTTTAGTACAACTACTAAGTCATTCTCGTGGAAGATAGCGATGTCTGAAGTCCACTAGATCACAATTCTAATGATCTGACCTCCGACAACTTAGCCGTCGCTATATCGTATTAATGCGAATTTTGAGCTCAATTGCATATTCAACCATGCATTCCAAGAAAACAAAGTCATTAACGTCGTTCTCACATTAAGAATTCTGATTTTAGTACCCTTAGTATCCATAACAGATCCATCCCAACCCCAATACCCAATCAATCCAATCCTGGAGGAGGTTAGAATATATCTCACAGATACTCCAAAAAACGTCCACAAGCAGATGTTCAAAATCAAAAAATCCCTCTTGCAGACTGTTTACGCCTGGTCACAAATGCTTCGTGAATTATTTTTATGAAGTTTTGCTTTCAATATTACAGAGCTTTAAAAAACAATTGTCCCAGAAATACAACTTTTTGGGACCAGCTACAAAATGTTCAATATTAATTTAACCACGACGCAATGGCCACAATCGAACATTGTAGGCCAATAAAACAAACTTTTATCGTTGCAAAAACATAAAAACCACTCGTCGCATCATTTCAGTAACGATCGATATCGCTCATATTTACACTCCCGGGAGAGTCTGGCCCGGGAAGACAAATTGCGACGTATCGATATCTATATTGTCCCCACATTGCCTCCCTCTCACACCCTTCAGAATTGTCAACATCCTTCAGATGTGGCATCCTTCAAATCACATTTCACAGGAATGTTTCATTCATACAGTTTCCGATGAAATTGAGTTGGCGTTTCTGTCCCGCTGCGTTCCTGCTAGGGATTGGCTGCATGAATATTACTCACTGCTGGGTGAGCTGTTGAATGGCCCAGCTGAAAACTTTACGACCAAACTCCAACTGTCGACGTACTTCAGCAGTGTACTAGAAGAAGGGCGAACGACGCAAAAGAAAAAAAAAACGCACACACACTCCCACCCCGTCCTGCAAATAAACATCACAAACACTGCTCTATCACTACTGCTCCACTTTGATCGCTTGCGTGTGCTCTCGGTCGCCTTCAACGCACCCAGTCTCAATTTCGCCCAGCTGGATACCCGAGAGAGGTCTGGCCGAAACCCTGGTGGTGGTAAGCGCCTAGGCAAACTGTCGATACGATAAGACCGATAACAAGCGCACCGCGCCAAGACACGGAGACTTATCATCGAAATAAAAATAACAACACTTACCACCCAAGCTCAAGCTCTGCTGCTGAGGTTGTTGAGTGAGACTCTTCCCGGAACGGAAGAATGTGAAGAAGAAATACGGAACAGATTACAAGACAGTCGTGGATACATTGGCGGAGCTGCTATTACCTTGCTGCCAGAATTGCTTTATTTTGTCGCTGTGTGAAGTTGTGCCCCGCTTTGCTGTGTGCGAACGAAATTCAATCATAATCACACTTTATTGAGGTCCCAAATACAGCGAGCTAATTAACCCAGATTTGGACCGCGCTTTGGGGTTTACTTTTTCGTACTTTTGGATGTATTTTTAGAAAAGTCAATCAGACCCACTTGACGAAGAAATCACCGTCTCTAAGCTACCGGACTCGTTGACTCCTCCTATCAGCCCCAATGACCTTCTGCACGTCATCAGGCACTCTGGTGTGCTGCTGGTGGTGGTGGCGGTTGTGAAGAAGAAAACGGAGCCACTACTAGAACGCCAAAGCAACTCATATCAACGGCTCATAAACTTAACCTACAAATCGCACCAAGCACCGAAACACCAGCCCCACCACCTGTATTCCGTGTGTCGTTAGAATTAATTTTCTATTAAGTACCCCCTGGCTGGCTGGCTGGTATAGTTGTGTTTTTTTATCACTCAAGTAAACGCGAAGCTTCAGCTCTTATCCACCAGCACCACCAGACCAGACCCTTTGCTAATTGCGTGATTGAACCGGCCGCTTGATTGACACATGAAGGTGTGCATGGTCCTCGTGGACTCCCCCCTTGGTGGATGTTTTGTCTTAAGCTAATGGTGTACCCCGCTGCTAGCACTCGCGGAACTTGCGGCCAAGTAGCAAGATGTACATACGACCCAACCTCGCAGTGGAAGAAGTGGAACTATCAACGACCCGACACTGGCGTTGACCCATAAATGATAAGGCGCTTTTTAAAATTGCGCGAGGATCCATCGCTCGCTGCCTCGGTGCCTCACTGCCAGTGAGTTTGAACTGAAGGGTGCGGGCATGAATGTAACTGTCGAGAGCGCACACGTCTGACACAGTTTTGTAGGACACACTTCCGCGATTTGTTTGATTAGAGCTTTAGGTTTGTTTGATGTGGTGAATGTGGGTCGTTCTAACTAGCAGAAGCAACCTCTGCATTTGGGGTAGATTTCGACCTGCATGCGTAAACCAAAAGATTGAAAGAATATCTGGGGAATTTAGACGGTCAACATTTCGTCCTGTTTTATTATCAAAAACTAATATTTTCAAGAAATGTAGACAAAAGCATGTTCCTATAACAAGCCTTTTATCACACTGAAAAGAAAGGTCTTAGACTATTATTTGGAAGAATTAGTCTTTTCATTTGTCTAAAACGTCCTTTGTGACTTGATGAAATCATCTAATAGTATAAAAGTGATAAAACTACCAAATCATGACGATATTCATCCATAAGACTTTTCAAATTCTAATTTAATTTACCACCTAACAAAGACATCGTGAGAGCAGCAGCATCCAACACACATATGATCAACGTTCGCGCAACAGTTGACGGAATTCACACGACCTGTTTTGTATCTCACACCCGTTAAAACCACCCAAAAGCTCGTTATAAATATCGAAACGTGCGGAATATACACACACATTCCGCTCACACTATAAACACTACACAACACACCAGTTCCCGCCGCCGTATGGTAAAGATAAAGAGGAAACCTATTTTACGACCCCGGGTTTATCGGCTTATGCGAAACGGGTGAGATTTCGATTGTCCCTGCCAAACAAACGAACAACGAGGACGACGCGACGCGTTCGTCGGGAAGCTCTTGCCGCACAATTTGTTGCCAAAGTATTCGAATTCAATTTTGTAGTTTATGATTCCGGCAAGGCAATGGCCGTTAACGATGAAAAGACCACCTCTTTCCCCTTGATCGTGGGGAAGGAACAGTCACACCAGTTTCTGGATGGCTTCGTTACGGAGGAGGGTTAGCGCGTAGGCACCAATGAATAGAGCATAAGGATAAGAAAGCGAAAGCGCCACTACATTAAATCCACCCTAAAATCAATATTTGCTTGAAGCAATCTACAAACCTCAAGCCAGCAAAGGATCAGTAGAAAACGGGGACACACTTTCCTGGTGCCTTTTGGCTTACGGGTTGGTTGGGTAAAGCAGGTTGTAAATAGCCGATTTTTATGTCATTCCAGTGTTGGTCCCATTAATGGTTAGGTTGGTCTGAGATTACCAAATGATGATAGAATGCTTTTTAAAGCAGTTGAAACAGCCCACAAAACCCCAACTTTAATCGAAGCTAGACTGCATCGAAATGTATTACTGAGCACGAAACTCAGAGCGCATGTAAATAAACAACAGCGCACATTGCTGCAGCCCAATGCCTTCGTGTCGGTGCATTTTTGTGCATCCAGCATAGCGAAGGAGCGCACCGAAACATTCTCAATTTGCCATACAGCTCACATATGCTGCAGCGGAGAAAAGTGTGAAAAGTTTTCACATCGCAGTATCGTATATTCCAACCTCGTCCATCGACCTCCACAGGGCCAGCATTGGAGCAGGTTATGTGTTTATAATAAAACCCTTTACCCCCCCCTTTGCCTTACACGAAACCACAAAGCAAGGGAATGGAACTGACCGGGCTCAACGTGAAATACTTTCCGGGAAAAATGGAAGTTAGTTGTGGAATTTATCGATTCCACAAGCCGGGACCGATTTGTGACCCTTTCCGTACGATCGTGAGCACGTCCTCCTGAACGGACGATTAGGGCTGGGCATTTAGGAAAAGGCTTCCGATGTTTATTTTAAGCACGAGTTATCGATAGTTGTAGATGTCATAAATCATTGACTATTTGTTGAGTGGAGCGTTCCTTTTTTGTGTCATTTTATGTTTTATCGATACTAATTTATGATGACATTACTGCTTTAACAAAAGACAACTATCAATAGGTTAATTTAAGCTTTTATTGCATTTTCTGAGATAGTTGGAAGGATCCAACGAAGCCCAAGTTTGATTGTATCGACTAACAATGCATTATTTATGTATGCCAAAATATGTACGTAAACCCTTGATGTAGCTTTAAAAGGCAGCCTTCCCATCGATACTTCCATCATCTTCACATTTGTGTAACCATCACCATTTATCATGTTTAACTGAGCACACACACGGGTGACACACATCAACATCAGCGTCTTTAATCTTGATTGCCTCCGAATATCGCACCCACAAAGTGGCCACCAAATCGATCTGTCATGCCCGTGCCCGTCCATCAATCGTCATTCTCTACACGACACGACACACACACAAACAATGCCCCTGACATTTCCCTCCGCACATCTCGGCCTTTGTTGCAGGTTGCCGCGCCCGGCGAGGCGCACGCGGCACGCGATGATAATAAATGTGCAACATTCCTTTCACCGACCGACCGTCCGACATGATGATTCGCTAATTGTGGCAGTGCGCTGACATGATTGCGATTAAAATCAGCCCAAACAAAACGCGGGGGAAAACATGTGGCGCAAGAACTCAGCAGGAGCTCTTCCTTCACAAGGGGCGTTGTTCCCCTTCCGTCCGTATGGTAACGTCAGAATCGGTCATCCTACAAGCTAATTCTATGAACATAAATCAATCTAAATTAAGGTTCAAACCAGACGAACACTCTCGTACGGATTCGATGAAAAAATGCTGTGCTCCCACGTTGCGTACACAGGATCAGAGTTAATGTTGGTAATATTGAGTTCTTTTGTATGTGTGTATGTTTCTTTTACGCGATGCTCTCCTGACCTACTTTTATTATCAGATTAGGGAATGCCCGGGAGCAAAGATTCGACAGCAGTACAGTCGGTCTCGCTCGCTCGTGGAATAAATAGCATGCTTCCCCTCAACAAAACAGAAGCTGAGGAATGAAAAATGCTTTCCTCGTTCGCTTCTTCTTCAGGAATTTGGCACATTTCATTGCCCAATGTTTAGCTTATTGTCAATCAAAGATGTCGTTATGTGCCTAGAGCATTGTGACTTGACTTGGTGGTTCATACGATGGTGTGGAAACTTCTTCTCTATTTCTTGCTTTATATTGATTTCTCTCCGTGTGAAATAAATCTGTTTCATTGAAATGTGAAGTTTGGTGATCCGTCTGCCTTTAGATAGCTGTCGATCATTTATTCCTGGATTTTTCGGAAACAGAGTTCCATGTAGCATAAACAATCTATTACTGTCCAGGACTTGCGTTCCAGACCTTGCTTGCATGAACTCCAACTTATGCTACTGTGTATGGACTTTTCCTTCCAAATTATTCTTCAAAGTTACAATTGTTTTGTCTTACAAGAATCCTACATCCCCCTCGAAAACCACTGGTCGTAGTTCTTTGCTATAAAACCCTTCTTTAGTAGGTCAGCTCAAATCTCACGCTAAGAAAAGTGCTGCCCAACACGAAGCCAATTCAAGCGGCATATCCATTAACGGCAGTAATACAGGGCACACAAAGACATACCACAAGGACCGCGTGTTCCATTGTGGCACACTCGGTTGCGTTATGTTTAAGCAGTATAACCAACAGCGATTGCCCACTGTGTCGGGTCGAATCCTGGCGTGAATGTTACGTCCCTAGTACCGTTTCCCGTACAGCGAAAATCAATTACTACCAGCTGTGAGCTGCACTACAATTACGAACCTCCCCGGCATAACTCATCCGGCTGGCAAACGTTTTTGTTTTGCGCATTGGCAGTAAGGCTTCGGTGTTGTTTATTCCACCCAAATAAGATGTTTTATGAAGTGCGTATTTTGCTGTAAGCACTGCGTATATTCATCCCCTTTTCATACGACAAACGTAAATCAGGGCAGATTGAATTTTGTATTTTATTAGAATTGTTTTTTTTTTGTGGATTGAAAGTGAAATATTCATTATTCCATGCTGCTAGAATGTGAACTGCATTGTTCTCCGAAGCAGTCACAAAATCTGTTCCGGAATTTTCTCCAACATGAAGAACGCACAACCACCACCAAAACCACTTTCCACCACCCGGGTTCTGATTACATTTCATTCATCGCGCAAAAACTGTAACCATGGAATTTAAATTCAAGCCAGGCACGCTCGTTAGATTCCTCGCTGTTTGAATCTGTTGCATTTGCTAGCATTCCTTTGCCAGTCATACATACACACTGACACACACACACACACATCGTATGCTTCTGTTCACGCTCTTCCGTTTCTATAGCGACCGTACAAGCACGAGCAGAAAGGCTTTACTACGAGTGCAGAACAATGCCTCATTCATCAGACTGATGTGCGAAGGGCCCACGAATGCCGAATGCAGAAATGCCGGAGAATACAAAATTAATCTGACAGAAATTGTTTCCCGCTGCTGCAGGGTAGTGGTGCGCCTTTACATAATTGAATCCTTTTAAGTACACATTTCTTTTGTGGTAATGGTTTCGGTCACCCGTCGGATCAGGCACTGCACTTTGCTTTGAAGCAATTGTAAAATAGTTTTAAGCTTTAATGTTGCCTCAACTTGAAATATTCTGCTCTATGCCCTACAATATTGCAACAAAAAGAGGACAAGAAGTCCGGAGCATAACATTTTTGATGGCAGGAAACTCTACACCACCCATCCCATCCCATCCCAATCATCATCATCATCAACACCGAACCCAACGCACTAAAGTGCATATAAAAAGACTCAACATAAATTATTTATTTTTACTATTGTTTCCATCATTGCACACGCCTCATATGCTGCACCATGGTAATGCTTGTATGTGTTTGTGCCGGAGAGCTAACGTGCACTTTCCTTTTCAATGAAATGCTCACTTTATATGCATGGTTTTAATGCAGACAGTAAGTATCGTGCCCCAACAGACTGCACTAACCCTTGCCAGAAACAGACCGTCAGCTGCATCAAGCAAACAAATTACAGAGTATGATAGTTTTTTGATAATTGTTCCACAATCTTTCAAATGTTAGCAAAGGAAACTAAGCTCTTTCATAAATGTACAATTGGTAATAAATTAATTGAAAATAAGAATAAGCCACTCAAGGGTTAAAAGTGGGAGGTGCAATCGGCGCACATGGTGACAGCAAAATATGCATCCATCGGCTGTCTGCACCTTTGTGCAACGCCAAATTAAATGCAACAAGTTTTCTGTAGGCTGCAGACTTCGCTCACGCTACTTCCCTCACCGGGCCGTTTCTGTTTGGTCGAAGCTTTAGTATTGGTGTGCATTGAACAAACGACCAACCAACAAAAACGACGTCCAGAGAAAGTACAATACTTCGGCCTACACAACAAACGTAAACGGCATCAATGCATTTGAGAGCTCCAAAAATGGAGTGATGCTATAAATTTGTCCGCCAAAGCTGGAACTCGATACGATTGTGATATGATTCTGGCATTGTGAAGCAAAGATAATATTTCCCATAAACTGTGTCCTTTTGGTTGGTTTGAATTACCAATCATCGTTTTGTTTTGTACCTCCCACACGCACCAACTGATTGTAAGAGACGAAGTGCACTCGGACCGCGAAAGGAAGCCCCCTCCGATTACCTGCGCCATGTTTGGAGTGGTTGCAAATCGGACACTAAAGCCGATTCTACAGGATGGCCCGATAATATTGCCCGTTAACTCCCCTTTTCGGTGGTGGCTTTTTGTTGTGCCAGGTCCATTACTCTCACCTTCACCGCGCGCAGGAAAGATAATTGGGTACCGGATAAATGCATTCGACGGCGGATGGCACGAAAAAGGGGAGTCGAACGATCGATCGAGAGCCGGCTCAGACGCCACAGGTGGTCGTGATTTTTGCTCCGATTTAAATTGCCACCGTAAAGAATCGGTAACGACCGTGGCCGATGCTATTAAAGACACCCGAGTGGGTAGAATGACACGTTGTTCGGGACGGTTTGCGTCATTTGTACCCGATGAAACGTGACGTTCAGTTGATAAACCTGTAGTACTTTTCCTAAAAGCAGTTCAAGACACGTTAGGGATATATCACAATAAAGAACAAAATGGACAAACAATGGTTTTTGTTTGCGAAATGCGTCTCCATCGAGAAGCGTTAGAATAGTTCAGCAGATAAGCCTTCCGCATAGTAATTCAACCGTTCCGGGTTCAAGTCTATACTGATTGGAAAGTTCCAAAACAAACCCCTGTCTTATTTTAAATGACCGACGAAACAAACGTTAAAGCAAATTAAATTTACACTCAGAACAAATCAACAATCCTCTCTTCCTACCCTCTGGTTAAAGCCATTTTAACTTCTTTTCGACCGAGAAGGCTCAAGAAAAGCTCCGAAATTAATTATTCCTACCCGAAGATAACCGCGCAACATAAATCATTCGACGACACCCTTTGCCGGCCGCGCACCATCCATCCACCATCCATTCATTGTTCATTCTATCGCAGCCTCGCCGACGTGATAAACAAATAGCAAGTTATTAGCTGGCGAGAGGGATCACTTACGTCACACGGTGGAGCTATTAGCTTTGAAGAGGGAGGTCCCTGACCCATTTCCGGTCGTAAGAGGGCGAGTGAGTGTGTGTAATATTGCCTGTGCTTACTCTCCCTTCGCAGCCATACCTCCCCTGCCATTCAGCTAAGTGTGTTCCAATCAGTGGTCGCATCTTTGCCATAAAATCCATGCTGCTTTCGACGACTGTGGGGCCGCTCGGCACTCTCTTGCTCTCTTTCCCTGCTTTTCCGGGTTCACAATGATGACCATTTGAGTGCCGCTTGAATGGTTCACAGGGACCGTGTATCAGTGCGGTCTGCGGTATCCATAGTGGTAATCCATTGGAAGCTTATGACGTACGGTATTAGTTTACCGGCTTCAAGTTCCGGGCGAATGGTTTGGCCCCAAATCGAGATACGTCGAAGCACAAGAATCATGTTACTGCCGGCTGCTACACTAAAATGTACTGTTATTGCGACCGGGCGAGCAACAGTTCAATATCAGTGGATTGGATTACTTGAGTGGATTATTTAAGACATGTATTCTATTGATTTCAATAGGAATTATAGCAACATATGCCATAAAACTAAAGATTCGGGAAATTTAATATGGAAAATTGTATATACAAGTATCTATGGTTACTTCTAACTTCTGGTATAACTTCTGAAATATTTGCCATCGATAAATTCTCATATTGATGTCAATACACATACGCTTAGTGTACAGAGCACAAGCAACCGTTCCGCATCACTCATAAACCATTTATTCTGATCGATAAATATCTACTGGTTGTCCAAATAGCTGCTTTTAATGTTTGCTACCGTGCTCCGACCACACATGCATGAAGTAGTGCACTACTTTTGACACACTCTACCATAAAACAGCGCCGAGAGAACCATATTTTTCCACCAAGTACGGAAATTGAGCAACGCTTTGGGAACGATAAACAAGAGCACCGAAATGGCATATCCGCCTTCGCCGTGCACGTTGGTGACGATGATGGGTAACACACCCAGCCAGGGCGGCCCCAGAGACAACAACACCCCAACAAACAAGGTTCCCCAGCAAGAAAGACTAAAACCTACGCTCATCGCGTGCATTACAAGCACCATCAACAAGCCGGGTGCAGAATGCAGTTACATGCAACCCGACGACTTCGGGGGAGGGTGTGTGTGTGTTTGTGTATGTACGTGTAGGATCTACGATAACCTCAATGGCTCATAAATCATTCCGTTTGATAATTAACGGCTCGAAACGGTACGTACAGAGCGGGGCCACCTCGGCCGTCGGCTGGAAAAGAATACTCCTCACTGCAGTGTCGTGCACTGGCAGCTCCAGCTTGGCTACGGCGGCTGTAAGGTGACGGTAGAGTACCACGTGTAATTATGGAATAATTTATGGTTAATTTGAATCATTTTAATTTGCACCGAATTCCAGACCACTGCTGAGGGCATAATACACTCCTGGCGCACTCACAACAGGCGGAGTGAAAAACTCCCCCGTTGCAATCGAAACAGTAACTACCCGGTGGTACTGGAGGTGTAGGCAAATCTCGTGCTGGAAGGCAAGATAATTAAGTTGTGCCTGTCGCTGCGGTGTTGCAATTCGTGAGTGTGTGTGTGTGTGCGCGCGGTTGAAGTCTTGCAAATCCGATTGTGGCAATTATTGGCATTCGCTTTGTGCGGCTGTTGCGGCGATGGGTTTGTTTGGACGGGAAGGAAATTGGTGAAACCCCAACCGTCGTGGTTGTCGTTGGCGTGCGAGGCCCGTGGGATGTGATTCACTACTGTCAACATTGGATTGTGCAATACAGTGCTGCTGCAACATTGTGCCGGTGTGTGAAAGGTTCGTTAATTGACGCGGCAATCAGTTGGGAATAAAAATTAATCTCCAACAACCAAAACATGGGAGTCCACATTAATTCGTGTCTGTTTTGAGCTTTCTTTCAACAACAAATACTAATGGGGTATGATAAACGTATACTTTGTAGTATCAATTTATATGTGAAATTATCTTGGAAATGACATTTTACACACATGCCAACAGGACACAGACCAAAAGTTATAATATAGAGAGAAACAATAGTTCAGATTAGTTTTGAACCCACGACATGCGATGTAGTAGACTGATATCATATCCATGGCACTATATGTCTCTTGTTGTTTATTCCAAAATAACCATAATAATTAAATGAGAATTATACAAAGTCATTAAGAGATATGTGGAAACACGTCCCTCGTTTCTTTTTAGTCTCATAACACACCACATCGTAAAACGCCTTGATTTGCAGCGATATAAAAATAGTCCACTCTTGTCTGACGTCAATCAGGACCAGCGGGTAGTTCTTCTTCCAAAAACCATTTCATCGATACATTTTTTGCATCGCTCGTTTGCTTTCCCTGACATCAAGAGACGTCGTGTTATGCACCAGATGCATCATATCCGTGCCAACTCCAAGCGATTTCCGTTTTCCCCCCAACTTATTCCACTGATTCTCCAACACAAACTCGAGCAGAGATGCCACTCGAACCCCATTTTCAAGCGGCAACTCGGCGTTGTTTTTCGATGCTCCACTGCTGGGCCAAGCGTTTGGATTTCGGCAGCAACTTTTGACCAAAAGAGGAGAGGAGACGACGGCCACAATGTAATCCAAGGCCCCGTCTCTCCATAAACCCATCACGCACCAACGCACCTTGCGCGTCAATTTACGATCGGATGCGAGAATTCGACGTGCCGTTCGACGGTAGAGCGATGCTCCCGATATATACATATTTAAATCACCCGGATCGGGCGAGCTGCGCGGCATTATAATGCTCCGGTGGAGTGGATGATACGTTATGAGAGCTAATCCGGGTCGAGGAAGAGCGTGATGTTTCGCAGCCAAAGGGATTTTAAGCGCGACGCACACACAAAAAAAAACCCTTCACCCACTCAGACACTTACTCAAAAAATAGGTTAATGTTTGCTCGTCGTCTACCCTCCGCCCTGCTGGCCCCACCCGCCTAGTTCCTGGATTTTTCGCTCGTACACTCACCTTACCCGCCGGCTGGTTTGACAAGGTTAGATCGTAATGCTGCTGGTAAACATGTCCATAAATATACACTTTGGAAACCAGTTGGAACAGTGCTGCCGCGGCCACTGTCGCACACACCGAGGGGTGCAAAAAACACACACACACACATACGATAACCAAACCCAAGAAACACGAAGCTAACATTACTCACCATCCCGAAAAAAAACCGTCTGCGCACGTCGCCGACTGACAACTTCTAAAGCCTTCATCCGGCAAATCGGTTTGTTAGCTAATTTGTCAGCGTGCGGTATTTATTTCATCGATCCATCGCTCTTGCTACCCCCCTAAACCCCCCCCCCCCCCCCCCACCAGCGGTTTATAAGTTTTATTTCCCTAAAACACGCGTCAGCGCCGCCAAACCCAATCATGACGCCCAATCGATGCAATCAACATATGGGTATATGCACCAGACACTGCCTGCTGCCAATCGCTGCGCCGCAACCACCGTTGACAACCATTACGCTAAATGCGGCTTATTAATTTGACTACCGATCAGTGCTACAGTAGTCGTAATAGTAGTAGTAGTAGTAGTAGTAGTAGTAGTTAGCAGTACCGCCCAACCTCTCTCCTCCGCCTACTTCACCATGCGGGCGGTCTGGTGTCAATGCTGCTCCGCTGTTGCATCGGACGGATCAAGTCCGCTTCAGGACAAGTGTTGCCAGAGAGTTCGGATTTTTTTCTTCTTCCTCTCCTCAAACACGCCTACCTCGTCAAGTGGCATTGCATCGAATAATGTCATTATGAAATCGTGCTACTTGCAGTGCGGACGCCCCACCGCGTACCGGTTTGTTTGCCTAACGACGTCTTCTATTTTGCCAACCGGTATACTACTGTTTGCCGCTCATAGAAAGGGAAATTTTGCATCAATTTTACGTAGATTCAGAGATCAAGAGGAAGTAGAGTTAGTAGTTGAACGGTCGATGCAGATCTGTCAACTAAATCACAACCAAATCGAATAAAGTAAGTTAGACTAATGACAAATAGCAGCGTCATGGAAGTAGCTGCAGCTTTTTAGCAGCTTTTGGAATCCGAATTATAATGGTTTGCAAACAAAGGTTATTGCTTAAAACTACGCTTACGAATATACTATCACCATTTGACACATTGATCTTCGAGATTAGCGCCATCTGGTGGGAAATAAACTCAATTCTATCAACAACAAAGGTATGAACAAACATGTTGTCTTAAAATACAAGCTAATAGACTCTTCTCAACCTACAAAAAACTCTTTCACATTTAAAAATCATATACAAATTCGCAATAAATTATTGAGTATTTTTGATTAGATATTCCATCTTTTTGACATTTTGGTAGAACAGCATTTGCCCTGTCCATTACAAATTATTGTATAAACTGTACGGTGGAATGGGAACAACATGTCAAACGAACAATCCTCGCAAAACAATAACCAGTTATGAGCGAAAACTATTTAAAAATTACCCAGCCCCACACGAAACGATGACACACCGTCATTGTCCTTCTGCCAAAATAGGTCTTATTGCGTAACCTACGCAATCCGTCTGTTGCGGTTTACGCCTCAAGTTACTCCTCCTGAGCAGTTGCAGGAGCTTCATCTCTCTTCATTCGTTGTGCGGTTTGTTTTTTTTTCTGCCAGCCACATTACACTTCCTTTGCCGGATTGTGCATTGTGCATGTGTGTATGTATGTCCTTGTGCGGCAAAGCCAAATTGCTCACAACCCCTTACAAGGAACTACCGCCCGAAAATCACTAACTTTTGTTTCAAATTGCCATTTCGGTGAAATGATTATTTCGCACCGTGCCGGGAGTGTAGCGAGATGAAACCTTCGCCAGGCGTACGCACGCCTTTGCTTGCCAATCACTGCCGAATATTATTTTCAAAAACCGCCAACCGACTGGCTTTTGATTGACTCCGCAAGGCTAAACCATTTACGGCACTTTGCGACCCCCGGTGACCCACGCACCGCCAGTGTGGCCTGTGTGGAGAGGTGTGTGTGTATCGGTTGCTTTTTTATTTTATTTCGATACTTTCCAACACCCTTGTCCAGCTCCGCTACTCCAGAGGACAAGTTTTTTGGCGAGGAAGGTAGTGTTTTCTCTCTCTCTCTCTCTCTCTCTCTCTCTCTCTCTCTCTCTCTCTCTCTTCTTCTTCTTCGGTTTGCAAAATATCCCGTGAGTCAATCGTGTGCCCCTTGCTTTCGGGGGTTTGCTGCCCGTAGGCCCTCGGGCTAAATCATTTAACCGTGATCTCGGCTTCGTTCACTTTCACCCGTGTGCGCCCAACTCTTTGTGCAGTAGGTCAGCCGTCGTGGGCCGAAGGTGCCTAAAGGAAGCACCCGGGCCACGGGCATACGTATTTTGTGCGGCTCACTAGGCCGTTATTGCCTTTGAAAAGAGCAAAGGAGGCATGAAAATCCTTCCTGCCGGCAATCTTCGCATGGTGACATCCGCTACCAGTTTCTGCAGTTCACAGGTATAATAGTAAGCGTGATCAAGGTGAAGATTGTGGATGGATTGAAATGTTCCAATACGAGGTCGCAGTGTCATAAAACAGCCACCTTTTCTGTAGGTGTCACGCAAATATGTTATTAGCTTTTATTCAGAATATTGAAGCGTTGTTGTTGGCTAGAGTTTATAACAATATCTTAAATCACCTGACATGATACACATCATAGGCTCTAAGCAGCGTATTAAATAGACCATTCGTATGGTGGTGTGCAAAGTACAGAGCCAGCCATTCCTAAAGTCGTTGGTTCGAGCCTGATTCACCAACGAGCTTTTCTATACCTTCCGTATCCTGTACTTCAGCAGGGCGCATAACTCTGATAAAGCGTGTTATGCAAAAAAGCAACATAAAAAACGTTTAATCAAATTTACGACGTTGATGGTGTGTCTAGGTCCTATAGTAAATCAGTAAAATTAATAGCAGAGGAGCATAACATATATAAACTCCTGCAGCTAAGCATTTTATTTAGCTTCATTACTTCTTCTTCTGATTTACAGATTATCCTTGGTTTGTTGCACCCCGATGCTTTACATAACTTTATTGATGCACAATTCATACCAAAGCGTAATAAAGAGTCACTCAGCCATTTCCAATGATAAATTCATGGACTGTTTTAGTAGCATATCGGAGTGCGGAAAAGCCATGAAATTTATAATTCTAAAAACTTTTCAACCCCCGCTCGATTACATCATCGTAAATTTGGCCAAAAAATCGACCCATTCATTCATTCTGCACACCCGAAAGCCGACACACACACACACACAAAAAACCGGTCCACACACACGACCAGCCAAAGGGAAGTTGAAATTATGGGAGGTTATAAACTATATCTTTACCGGTTTCGTAAAGTTTTGCACGCGACGGCAGCAGCAACAACCAACCACGAGAGACAATCGATGGAGCGCCACAAAACTAGTTGCGATCGAGATACACGATCGCTTTACGGGCACAGATTTTGGGCGGCGGCATTCATTAGCTGTGTGGAGGTGCGTTTTCGCAAAGGTTTCACATACTTTCTGAATCGTGCCATGATTTGTTTGTTTGTAACTCATCACTTCCCCGGGCCAGGTGTCGTGGAGGACGTACACCCGGGAAAGGAAAGGGAAACCAAAAACAAACCGGATTGAAGTAGATAGGCCAGGATACCCAGGTGACGATAGCGATAAAAAACGCGCAAACTTTGGGGAGTAAATATTACGAAAGGGTCGCACAAAATTGAATAACGCTTGCGTGCTTTTGGAGCGTTATTTGCCTTCGGAGGAGAAACTTTTGTCGAAGTACATTAAAATAATTAATAATTTCTTCAAACTTGATACCAAACTCGCACAGAATTGCACTACTAAAGGCATAACATTTCCCATTAAAAACCGGCCCAATACCAATTCCAACGCTCGTTAAACCAACCGATCAAAGCTCATAATCTTATCGCATAAAACCGTACATCTACCAAATGTGGCCTATTTCTTGCCCCCGCTTTCCCAGACTAATTTAATCCCATCCCCCGCCCGTCCGCCCAGCCAATCTTTATTTAAAACATGCTAATAATCTTTTTTTATGCTGACATCTACCAACCATTTTAAACCATTACCATACGGCAAATCCGCAAAACCCCTCGCACATTGCGCAACAGATGTTTTGCGCGAGAACAGATCGTCTTTAACGATTTGCCGATCCGTCGATGTTTTACGACGCTTTAGCTCGCAGTTTGTTTTTTTTTGCCCGTTTTTGCCCGTTCCCTCGATGTTCTCTTTCGAACGACAATAAAATGCAGAAAAAAAATCATTTCGCAGGTTGATAGCATCCGGCAATAAAACCTCCATGACTGGTTTTTCTCAACCCTCCTACCCCGGTACGGAGCTTGATTGCGTGTTTGATGCGTACGGAACGGTTTTGTACACTAAAATCCCGATCGGTGTCGACGGCGTGCGACAACATGTGAACCGATAAGCAGCGTGTTTTAATTGATAGTTGAAGATTGCAGATAAAATGGTTCAAATACAGCGCGCTGATAGCTTATTGGCTGATAAGAACGGCTTAAAGATGGCAAATATATGAAAATACCACAGTTTGCACAACAAATGGTTAAACGTCATCATCATAATCGTCATATAAATTACTCAAATATTGAATTAAAACGTACTATATCAGTATTAGAGGAATCATGTCTTATAATAATGTACTATAATAAGAAAACTCACCTAAAATACTCCTCGAAAACAGGTTACACAATGTGTTCTGATAGATTTGCTTCTCTAGTACGATACGTTCAAACTATTTGCGCTCTTCTCAAAATTTTAAATCACTTTTCACCGTACTGTATGCAATTGTAAAATGTGCCCAACGAGGGTTCTCTTTTCTTGAATATAGCACAACTATCCTATTCGCATTACATCCTCTGACATAAACGAGCAATATTGTCCACCATAACCATCAAACTTAATTGAAATTTCTGAATGCGGTGAGTTAATTATTACTACAGCACGATTGACGCAAACAGAAAACAGCAGAAAAAGTATAAATTAAAAAAAAAAGTTTCAACCTTCCACAAACTGAGCAGAAAAAAAAAACCGGGAGGCCCGTCACTCCTTTTCGGCACGAGGATCTGGCCGAACGAAAGGCCAAACTAAAACATCATGTACAAAGCAAACGCACAAAACAACGTCAACGCACGCCGGTGGTCGATGAAAAGGAAAAGGAGGCCGCCAAACCGCCCTGGTAGAAGGAAAATTCTGACCAAAGCACGGCAAGCAAAGGAGAGAAAAAAATGCGTCAACAACAAAACTGACCAGAAAACAGACGACCCTACGTTTTGTCGCGCACGGGAAACCGTGTTACGGTTACGTTATTTATAAATATATAAGAACCACACACACACACACACACGCACACGGTGTGGCCACGCGATCGGTTAGCGATCGTAGTGGCGGTCGCTGACTTTTCACTTCGTTTTTTTATGGGACGCGTTTTCCGACCGGGGTGCCGTAAGGGTGGCCACACGCTTTGTTCTAATGCGAAAACGAAAGTCAACGAATCAATGAGGAGAGCAAAAAATGGAACCGAAAGACAAACAGATATTGAAAAATTGTCATAAACATCAATCATTTCCTGATGACATTCAGGGAAGTACAAATTAGACTTTATATACTTAGAAAAAATCTCCGTAATTTATAGAACTTTTAAATAGATGCAACAAAGAACTTTCCACTTTTCATTCAACAGTTAGCCCGCTGCGCTCGGCTGTTACTAAACGCCATCGTTGCACTACTACACTACCAACTACAGCTACACTACCCTGACCACCAACCAACACAGCTGTTGCCGCTTCCAATAGGCAAAACGAACTATATAAAAAAAAACCTGTTCCACCCCAAACGGCCCATAAACACACCATCGGGGCGAAATGCATCTACACCAGCTAAAAATGCAACAAAACAACACACGCACGCACAGTTCACTACACCACGCTTGCAGTGCCCCACACGCACCACACCATCATACACTTTTACCTCTCTCTCTTTCTCTCTCTCGCTCTCTCTGTCGCTGAGTTGTCGACCACAGTAGGGCACTGTATCAAATTCACCAAACCGCGGGCGAAAAGTGATGCAAAAAAATAAACCGTGGTGCATCGAATGCACGCCGCTGCACACAACGCACCAGCAACCGACGGACAGGCAGACAGACAGACGGACAGGCAGTTCGCACACACACAACTGCTTTAAACACACACGCACTTGCTCGTTGGGGCCAACTTTCTTTGCACACACTAGCACTGCCCTACACTAGGCACGCACCGCACGACGCGAAGCAGCACCGACCGGAGAGAGAAACGATCCGATTGCGCCAAAGTCACACCAATAACTGAATGGCTGGGCACGCACGAACCACGAGCAAGCCTCCGCGAATAACGTGCGGGCCCAGTGTAAAAGTTGTGCGTGAGTGATTGTGAGTGAGTGAACGAAGAGCAGGGGTTTTGGAGGTGTTTGGAAATAAACGAAATTGTCTGGACCTGCCCGTGAACCTTTCTTAAATACATCATAAATAAAATTAGGTCTTAATTGGGAGATAACGGCAGTCTTTAGGGCCTAAACAGTTTTGTAATAAGAATTATGACCGAATTATGCCGCCGAATGCCGCGAATTATGACCGAATCGAAACATTAATCCGACCGGACTTCACTCTACAACTGTACTGCACGTCTTGCTGGGGACAATAAAGTAACTAGATTCTATAAAAATAATATTTAAAGAAAATGTGTGAAGGTCCATTATACGCAATTTTCAAACAAAACTTTCAATTTTCAGATACCCAAAAACCCTGTTAGTGAATGCTCGACAAAATGAACACGTCCAACACGCCGAGAGTGCCTATGTAACACATCGAGAAAGAGTCGCGGGAGGGAAGGTACCGGTTTCGGGGTTTTCTTCACTTTTTTACCGGTAGTAAACAACACAGCACCCGCCAAAATGCTGTACTGTGGCTGAGCGAAAAGCCACGTGGGCTAAGATAAGGGTGAAACTGTAGGGTGTAAGGCGGTCGCGATACCAGTCCGAACGTGCCATGTGCGTACTCGTGCTGCGCTCGGGTAGTTCATTCATTCCGACAGTAAGGGTATATTGGGGCAGTGAGTGCATTTTTGTCGATGCACTTTGCCAACTCCCGGATTGGTTGCTGGGAATTAGCCGAAATGGTCTATGTGTTCCTGTGTGAAGCACACGAATTTAGCGTTTAACGTTTAGAAGAACTAATGCTGCAAAAAGTAATAATTGATATGCCACGAACAAAAAGAAAGTCAAGTACCTGGTGCGGCCTGGCCTGCCTGCCTTCTTAGTCCTTTGTGATATGCTTCACAGGAGACATTCGACTATTTTCACCCAAGTCTGGAAGGAATCAAATGACTGCAGGAGATGAAGTACGTTGAAACCACCTGCTTCCTCTACGTCTAGCAACCGGCCCAAAGCCTGCTTTCATCGGACATTCAGCGCCTCTATGTGATGACTTTCCTACGCCAAAGAGAAAGAATTGCTCCTAGTAAGACTGTTTTTTTTTTATTCAGGAGGGACGGCTTAGCCGTAATTAATAGTAAGACTGATATTCTTGCACTAAAGACCTAAAACTTTAGCAGCTAAACACTGAAATCGGTGTTAACAGCACGGAGGGCTTGTCCTCTAGAGACTGAGTTGGTTTAGGTCGGCATTCCTTTAGCCTGGAAGTAAATATGCCTCAAGTAGTGACAAGCAATGTATCTTAAGCTATGCAAAAACATATCACTGAAACTGTTGCGTTAAAGATGCATTTTAAAACAGATAAATCTGCTTGCCACTTATTCCAAGCTACATACATTTTCTTTTTTATGGTTAGTTATCCACTGGTGGAACATTCAGCAACGCTTTATGTAAACAAAGACGATTTGGATCACCGTTTCTACAATTGCGAATTGAACCGTCTTTTATTCCCGTAGAATTACAACATTCTCTAGGATCCGCTTACAAATACGCTTTGATTTCAACTTTTTAAAATGATTTGCCCCGCGTTTGCACCGTCACTGATAATTTCTCCATCGTTCAAGCTTTTGTCATCCATGCGACCACTTTCGAGCGCCGATTGTTTTTCTCACAGCTGTCATTTCGGTCAAGCGCCAAGATCGAGCTGTCAAAAAATCAAACTCAAAAAAGCGGCCCTTTTCGTAGCGGTCGTTTCATTGTTTACCGATCCGCCATTTCTCAAACAACGGAATTGGATTTGCTGTTGTATTGTTTTTCCCTTGCTGTGTGCTGTACTTCTGTGAATAATTATGTGGTCCTATGTTGAGCCCGTTTCATCGATCGACGAATCCATCGTGGGAGTGTTTTGTACCAGCGGGCTGCTGCGAATCTCGAGCAAGCAAACGGTAAGGTCACGGAGGCATTATTTCGCTCAACAAGTTGTTAAATTGGTTTTGGCTTGCATTCCTCCCGCCTTAGGTCCTGAAAACACCCGCCATTAATGGCATCCTGCAAAACAACCGGCTGGTCATATCGATCGATAATGCGCTGATACTGTACGAAGATGAAAAGCGCTGCAACCAAGGGCAGTTTGTGGACGCTGGCTACGCGGTTGAGGTGATTGCCGTTTCAGCGAGTGGAAACATCGTCGTGTGTGGCCTGTCGAATGGTACCATCGCGGTGCTGCACATTTCGGGCGTCATTGTGGTTACATTGTAAGTGTTGTTTGTTCCACTAACCCCGCACTTTAATCTAACGAACCTTTTGTTTCGTTTTCCTTAGAGAGGTGCAGCAGTCCGAGTCACCTAGTGGAGAGCCCACATTCGCCGGCATATTCGATGAAGGCAATGGACGTTACCTGTTTCACACCGCAAAGGGTTTGCTGTACCGGCTCACGCTGGACGAGGCCAAAATTGCCGAATGCATTGAATCCGGGGGCAATCCACCGGAGACAAAGGTCGCTCAGTACGCGCAGTACGAAAGGCTAATCGGGAAGCAGTTCCAGGACCCGATCGTGTGCTTCTCTCCGATCCGGCAGTACAGCATCGGTCAAGAGTCTTCCATTCCGCTGGTTGCGGCTGCCAGCAAGCAAACGATGTACTTCTACCGCGAGGGCAACGTCGAGATCGTCCCCCTGAAGCCGGAATACGATGGAGTGAAGAAAATATTTACACTCATGAACTGCAAGTAAGGAATTGGGATGGGGGAAAAAGAAAAGAAATACATCCTAATGGCTCTTTATTTGTCGCCCAGGTACGCGTTGACTTACAGTGGCCAACTGTTTGAAATATGCCCACTGACGAAGCTGATGTCGGAACTGCCGTGCACTTTCCGCATCGACGAGCTGGTGGTGCTCGAAGCGAATGGAGAAGTTTTCGAACTGCTCATCACAACCAAACCGGACAGCAACGGAAAGATTCTGATGAAGATCGTTAGCTTTCCATGTAAGTTTTGCGTTGTAGATTTGTCTCCTACCTTGATCACTAATGAACATTATACTCCTCTTCCAATCAGCGATGGAAATACGCCAAGAAATGGAAATGTCCGAGCACACGTGGTTGGTGCAGCAGCCGAAAAACTCGGCCAACATCTACTACATCGCCGGGCTGACACACAAAGAACCGATCGTGCAGGAGTTCGAGCTGAAAATACTGTCCGAAACGGATCCCTCCCTGCGTCTGGTGAAGTTGATCAAAATCGGACGGCTTGATGAAGCGGAAGAGTTTGCCAAACAGTTCGACCTGGACGTACAGCTGGTGCATCAGGCACGCGTGAAGCAACTGCTCGACGGGCTCGGTTCATCCCAGAACGCGGAAGAATCGTTCGGCCGGCTGATGAAGGTGCTGGGAGACGTGAACGATGCCACGTTTCTTACCTCTATTCGTGACGCTAGCATTGCCGACAGGAACATGAAGAAACGCTATTTACAGTTCCTGCTGGCTAAAGTTTCGGCGGCAAAGGTAACAATTAGAAAAGTAAAAAAAAAAACGATACATTAAAACTACACAAACATTTTTCGGTTTCAGGACGTGGAAATGGACTCCGTCATCGACATCAACGAGCGGCTGCTGCGCATGGAAACACTCAAGCTGATCGATCCGTACGAAATCGACCAGGACTGGCAGCAGTTTGTGTACCACGACAATTTGCTCCAGCTGTGCACCGAACTGTTCCAGAAGGATATGGACGCAGCGTGCCTTATATGGTCGCGGCACATTGCCTGCATCCTGCCCCAGCTGGACGATGCAAAGGTGGCCATCCTGCTGCGTGCCATCCCGAAGGAAACGTCCCCGCTGCACGTCGTCCAGTGGTTGATGCACTTCGTCGGTCCCATCCTGCACCATCAGCCGCAGCTGATGCATCTGCTGGTGCAGTTTATTGTGTCGCGCGCCAAGTCTTTCCAGAAGCTAGCGGCCTGGCCCACGATTGGGTTGACCTTTCTCGAGGATGTGATCAAGCTGCTGCAGGAGGTGAAGTTTCCGCTGATCGATCTGCGCCTCCAGTACGACAGCAACATGGAGGAGCTGCAGCGTATGGCGCGGGCGCTGCGCGATCTGGTCACGCTCAAGCAGCAGTTCAATCTGCAGGCCAGCCTGGACTGCTACATGCAGGAGGATGTGGAAAACACTGCCTTCCGGTTGCTGCAGATTACGCCGCTGAATCTGCTTGCCCGCATCGTGACGGAGTTTCTGTGCAAGTTCTTCATCGGCAAGGAGCATCGGCTGTACGAGCAGATCGTGTGCTACGTGAAGTTTCTGATCGCCAACCAGCACAACAGCTTCTGGGACCAGCGGTGTGTGACGCTGGTGGAGCTGCTGTACGACGAGCAGCAGCAGCTGGAAACGGTGCTGGCCATTCTGCGGGCCGCTCCCGTGCCGTGGTCGCCCGCGATCGCTTCCCTGATGCGGTATGCGGCCAGCGATCTGCCGATTGCGTCCAGCCTAGCGATCGAGCGGAACACGCAGATCATCAAGTGTCTGAAGGTAAAGTATGGCTGGAGTCTGAAGGCACCGTTCAACAACCGGCTGCTGGTGCAGCGCATCCTGAAGCTGCACCTGCCCGAGATGCTTGCCGACATTGAGGCGATCGTGAAAACCGACGACGGGTTGGCGTTCACCACGGACGTTAGTGTGATTTTGAAGCTGGCCGAGTACGGTGACGTCATTGCAGCAGCCCAATATCTCGATGGATTGGATAAACAGCGGCAGGAGCAGTGCTGTCGGAGTAGCATTTCGATAATGATTGTAAGTTGGATTGATTTCACGCTTCCATATATTCTTTATTTAGTTTTTTTTATATAATGAATATTTTAATGGCCCCTTTTTTCTCTATTTTCTCATAAGCGTATTATCGACGGAGGAAAGATGTCAAAGGAAATGACGATGGCTTACCTGGAAGCACTGCCCATGCTGAAGCGCCGCGCAAACAGTGAACAGCAAAAAGCTATCCAACAGATCGTGAACATCATCCAGTTGCGTACCGAGTTTGGATTATCCGTTACCTGTCGCAGCTTCACCACATCCACCGACCGTAACGGGCTGCTGCTCAGCGGCATTCGATACATTCTCGACAAGCTGCAGCACCAGCGTGACCAATTTCTCGACCTGCTGCTGGGTGCATTGCGTCGCCTTTCCTCCCTGCTGGACGTAACGTTGCTCGACTGCTTGTACGAAACTATGCTGCTGCTGAAAAACGTGCACGTGAGCTGTCTTCTAGCCGGGCAGGTCACCGAACTGGCCGACCTGCGCAAACCAGGCACGTTCCCGGCGGTGCATCGTATCGTTTCGTTGCTGCTCGTACAGCAAATGCAATGTGCGCGTGCGGATGATTGCAGTACCACCGGCTGGCTGGAGGATGCATTCACGTTTCCCGTCTGCCGCGAGCTGCTTTATCAAACGGCAACTGACTGCCCGAAGGAAGCCGCCATCCGGTTGGAGCTGTTGCGTTGGATTCAGCTCGCCGTACGGCACTACCCGGCAGGCATTGGGGAGGAATTAGCCCGGCGTACAGCTATTTCCGAGACTGTGTTTAGCGCAATGTACGAACAGCTTGCCGAGCAAGGGGCGGAAGGAAGCAATGGCACCAACGGAAAGCCATTGGCGAAAGATCTGAAGCGTGAATCGCTCTCGACGTTCGACGTAGTGAACGATGATTTTGATCAGGTCAGCCTGCCGAGAAATCGACACGCCCAGGAGCAGGAAACGATCGTGCAGTGTGTTGGGCAGGCGCTGCAGATGGTGCTGTCGCGTGTGAAGGGAGAGGCCCGTACGAATGGCACCTTTGCCCACCTGGTCGCACTGATGGGCCCGCTGAGTGAGGTCGAGGTGTCGACCGCTTTCCAGCGCAGTCTGGACGGGTTGATTCGCGCCAAGCAGTATCCACCGGCAATCGGTATCGTGCATCTGCTGCGATCGTACCAACCGACCGTGGGGCTGCTCATTCCCGCTCCGTACGCGGAGAACGTTGCGCGCAAGGCGATCAAGTACATGCTTTCTCAAAAGGAGCCCAACTATAGCAGTAAGTGTGGCGAAAGGCGCGTGATAGACGTCTGTCGTTTTATTTGTTTTCTCGATAATTTTCCCTTCGGCTCTTCTAGGTGCCATCATGACGCTCTTCACGTGTGAGAACCGCGAAACCTGCCTGGAGTATTTGCGCACCAACATGACGAACGAATCGCAACGCATCGCGCTCCATACGATGCTGGAATTCTACTACTTCACGATCGGACAGGAAGCGAAGGCGGTGGAGGAGCGCAACCAGCGGCTGCGCTACACACTGTTCCACGAGCTGTGCAAGCTGGACCCCTCGCTCAAGGCGAAGAAGTCCTTCATCTTCCACTCGCAGTCCGACCTGATGAAGGAGCTCAAGCACAAGGTGATCAACGTGGAGCTGCTGCGCAAGATGAGCGACGCGTTCAGCTGGGACTACCAGCAGATGCTCGTCTCGCAGGTCATCACGCTGCTCGGCCAGCAGGAGCTGTCGTTCACCGTGCGCGCAGGCATGTACGGGCAGGAGGAGATCGTAATCAACGAAACGGCCGACGCGATGCTGGCACTGGTGCAACCGTACCTGGCCGAGATCGACAACGAGCTGCTGCTCTGCTCCAAGCTCACCAAGTACATGGAGCAGGCGAACGGCTACTTCTACGAGCAGTTCTTCTGCATCTTCGACATCCTTGCGCAGTACGGCGAGACGAAGGACGACGTCGTGGCGTGGCGCAACATACTGACCTACATGAAGGATCAGCTGACCGGGCGGCGCCGCCAGCGTCCCGGCCAGGCCGAGCTGGAGGCCTGGATGCGGGTGCACTCCGATGGCGACATGCTGCCGGAAATTGCCAAGTACCGGTACCCGTTCATGCTGATTCTGCGCCAACCGCTCAAGACGCTGCTGAAGGAGGACATTACGGTCGAGAACTACCACAAGCTGCTGGTGCTGGTGTCGATGAAGGCGATCGCGGAAGGGCTGGACTGCCGCGAGATGAACGACTACTTCTGCCGCTCGGCCGTCATCAACTCGATCAACGAGTACAAGATACAGAACAGAGAAAAATCGCCCCATTCCGAATGGCACCGGCAGTCGAAGAACAGGGCATTCCTGCAGTCGGTAAGTGGAACAATCAAAAGGGTAAATGTAACCGCACAAACTTATTACTAATTTGCATTTTTCCCCTCAAATGACGTAGATACTTCGTATCGTGGACAGTGTGTGGGATCTGTCGACCAAGCTGTACATCCTGTACTACATCACCTGCAATGCGCTCGATGGGGACGATCAGGTGAACGCCGCGTACGCCTGCTATGAGTTTGCCCGCCAGCACGAGTCGAGCCTGAGCGGCATTCCCGAGGCGAAGGACAAGATCGAGAAGATCTACCGCAAGTATCCGGTGCTGAAAACGCAGCAGCTGCTGCAGCAGAACGGTGTCACAGACGAGAAGCAGTTCCAGCTGGTGAAGAACCCGCAGGAACTCATCCAGGCCCTGTACACCGAGTCCTGCTTCCAGACGGTGAAGGTGAACGAGCTCGCGACCACCATCGGGGAGCTGCACGGGCTCGACGTGGAGGCCATCCAGATGGGGCTGCTGCAGAAGTGGCTCACCATGTTCGGCGGTTCGGGCATGGTAGCGGCCGCAGCAGCGGCAGCCGACGGTTTCCACAACGGTAGCGGCATGCTGGAGGAAACGCTGTACGACGATCACAACGTGTCCGACGCGAGCCAGGAGGACGAATCGAACGTGCACGAGTGTATGGCGCGGGCGTACTACATCCTGAGCAGCTGGCAGCGCTCCAAGAGCGTCGAGTTCCTGGTGGCCGAACTCAACTCCAGCCTCGACGCGTCGCACGGCGCGTCGGACGTCAGCAAGCAGCTGCAGATCTACCAGTGCTTCAGCCGGCTGGCCGACGACAACTGTACCACGTACCGGGAGTTCTTCACCCAGCGCCGGTACGTGGCGCTCAAGTGTGTCCACCTGCTGAAGGCACTCGGCCTGCACACGATCTCGGTCGCTCGTTTCGAGGAGACGGACAAGATGGCGCTGCTCAAGATGCTTTGGCAGTCGCACGCAACCAACCCGAAGGGGCTCGAGGTGCTGTCGCTCATCTGCATCGGGTACGACATCTACGTGCCCCAGATTTGGAACGGCATCCTGAAGCAGATGTCCCGCCTGGGCTTGGTGGCGAATCTGCGCGCCCTGATCGATATCGTCACGGCGCACCGGCAGCTGTTCGGGCTCGAGGGCTACCGGATGGCCTGGGAGCTGCTGATCAAGCAACCGTTCCGCAGCGCCAACCGGGAACAGTCGCTCGCCGAGGATGCGCTGCTCGCCCGCTCGCTCGTGATGGTGCAAAAGTGTCCGATCTCGTTCCGGCTGAACCTGCTCGAGATTGCGGACGTCTGCGTGAACGTGAGCCGGATCAGTATGGCCGCGGTGCTGCTTGGATTTACCGACGAGGAGCAGAGCGAGGCGCTCAAGAAGGTAAGGATCGTGCGGGGAAGGCTGAGATGGACAATGGTTTCCATATTTTACCGTCTTTTTACTGTTCACCTTCACTTGCAGCTGATTGCCACCGTCCCAGTGCCGAACCTGCACGAACAAATACGCGAGCTGGAAGAGTTCGGGTTGGCGTCTACGATTACGAAAGCGGTCTGCCGGGAGCTGCAATCGTATCCGTCCGACACATCCGCCCCATCGGCTGAGAAAAAATGGCGTTCCAACTGAGCTAACATTACCACGCGATATTACGCTATTGACTTTTTTTTTAATAAATTAACATTAACGATACATTCTAGATGAAATCTTACATTTGGCACACTGTAGCCTAAGGGCCCATCCCGAACACTTAAATTGAGGTCCTACCCCTACTCCGAATACGTTAAATTCTATCACTTTTAACCTCATCGAATGCTACGGCCAGATCGGGCAGCATTCGCTTCAGCTTGTCTATTTCGCGCTTGTACAACCCGTGACAGTGGCTAATGTGCAGCCAGCGCAAGGCCGGAAATCGTTTGACCAGTATCTGCAGGTGAGTCTCGTCGATCTGTGTGTAAAGAAAAATCAAGGTAGAGAAACGGTTAAGATCACACAACTAATCCCACCGTTCTTCTCTTCCGCAGCACCGATCGACATACCCTTCGGTAATGGGCGAGAACCATCCGCTCCACACTGTACGTCGGGGTTAGCTGCAGCACCTCCGGGTAGATCTTCACATTGATCAGCGTCAGCGAACGCAGCCGCTGGAACGCCATCAGTCCCTCGATGCCTTCGAGATACGTCCCGGGCAGTTCGGCTGAGCCGAGCTCGAACGAGCGAAGCGCCGGCAAGTGCACGTGCTGCAGATTCACCCGGCACGCCACTATGCGCAGCGTTTCCAGCCGGGTCAGGTTCGCGATGTGCTTCAGCTCGATCGTACCCTCGGTCACCTGGAGCGACAGGTGGAGGAGCTGCCCCAGCCTGTCCGCGATCGTGTGCAGTACCACGCTGTCGATAAACTTCACCCGCAGCTCGAGCCGCCGTAGTTGGTGGAGCCGTTTGAAGAATGCTATGCTAGCGTTCCGTTCGATCTTCGTCATGCCCTTATCACGCCGATCGATCACCAGCTCGTGCAACCCGACCGGCTGCAGGCTGTAGAAGTTGTAGCTTTCCTTCGCGTCGAACACGACGGTGAGTGAGCGGAGCTGGTCGATAAAGCGTTGCAGAAAATCGATATGCTCGTTCAGCAGCACGTGTAGATGCAGACGGGATAGTTTGGGTGCCACCAGGTTTAGATCGCTCGCGTAGGGGTAGTCTAGCTGGAGCGTCCGTAGCTCTTCTAGGCAAAGGCATAAAACGCGGCGAGATGCCAGACGACATCTGCCCGTCAGGTGAAGCGTTTGAACTGCGGCCAGGTTGACGAACGGCTCTCGGCAAAAGGCAACCCAGACCGGTTCGGGAGGGAAATCCAGCCGTAAGCAAACAGTGGAGGGGTCGGGAAAGAGCGTTGGAAGTAGGCGAAGCCCTTTGGACGCTTCTCCCTCGATTGTGCTGTCCAGCTGGAGCGTCAGATTCGGATAGGCACGATGGAAGGTGTGCTTGTGGAGCCATGACATACGGGACCCATTGAGGACGAGCGTTACATTGCGGGCAATGAACCGATCCGACAGAAGCACTGCGTTCCATCGTCGACATACCAGAGTCAGGTTGCGTCGCGAGCGGTAATCTAGATGGTCAAATATCTGTTCCAAAATCTGCAATAGGCACAGACCCAATACTGTCACTTAAAGGATCATAGTTACAAGGTAGACCCTTACCTCAATAGGCATCTGATTAAAGTTCGCCATCCAGAGCCGAATCCCGAGCGCCACAGACCCGGATCTCGGTTTTTAAACCATTAAACCAAAACGCTGCAACCCGATATCGACGTTTTGCCGTGCCGTGTTGTGTACGCGCGATATGTATCACATGATAGTTAACAACCGAAACCGGAGGTAACGATCCCTGTCAACTTGGAGACGTGTGCGTTGTTGCTGGAACGTCCACAGCAACGTTTTTTGGTTTGCGTAAACGCTGCCTCGGCCCAATTTTCGCATCTCATGTTATCGGCGTGCGTTTCATTCGGTGTACGCACCGGCCAACACAGGTGATAAGAGCTTGAAACGTTTCTGTATTTCCTGCTTTCGGGGTCCAACAATCACCAACAACAGTACGCAACTGAAGGGCGCTTTGTTTACGTTTTTGGTGGGTGTTTCGGGGGTGGAAAAGGGCGAGGGTTGATTCTTCGAATGCACATCAGTCGGTGCCCAGTGCGGCTATTTATCGTACGACTGAACGGAATGGTGATATTTTATGGAACCAATTTAATTATGCCTTAAAAACTCACACTAGCCACATTAAAAAGCATTTGCTTGGCTAGCACACTGAAAGTCCACAAAGATCACAAATAAACCGGCAACGCGTAGGAATTCGAATCAAAGTAGACAGCCATTCCCGCTTGATTTGGCGTTGGGTCGCAGTAGGGACTAGTGATGGGAAACATAAAGATTTCGTTGGAATCGATTCCGGCTAGCTCCGGAGTTTTCTGGAATCGATTCCGGATAGTAGGTCCGGAATCAGTTTCCGGAATCGATTCCGAAATAGGCCCCAGAATTGGTTTCAGAATCGAAATCGGCTCCGGCATCGGAATTGGATCCGAAATCAGAATCGGCTTCGAAATTGATGAACTGATTGAGGAATTGAAGAACTGACTGAGGAATTGAAGAACTGATTGAGGAATTGAAGAACTGATTCTCGTTCCGGTGCTAATTTCATTTCTGGAGTCAATCCTGATTCCGTTACCGGAGCAAATTGCGATTCCCAGATCGATTCTAATCCCGGAGCTCATTCCGATTCCGGAGCTGACTCCAGAATCGTCTGCCGAGCCAAGAACGAAATCGGTTCCAGGGTCAACTCCGGAATCGATTTCAGCATCGGAATCGGCTCCGGAATTGATTTCGAACACGGAATTGGAATCGGGTAGGTCCGATTCCGAACTCCCACCACTAGTACGCCTTTGGTCTCGATTATCATTCCACCAACAGGTTTAAGTTTATGGTGTGTGTATCAAGTTGGACAATGTTTTCCAAAGAATTAAATTCATCAAGTTGTACCAAAAATGATCGTAAAAATCGTAAACATGAAAAGGATTAGGTGAAATGCCTTCACCATCCTTTGCTCTTTCTGCCTAGACCACCGCCTAAGCTGCGTGGTGCATGTCCTTTGAGAAATGGGAGGGTGGGGGAAATAAAAGGGAATTGTCTCGATTTTCAAAAAATCAACCCTTCTCTTGGGGATGTGTAAATATTGCCTAGAGCAAGCAAAATTTAGAAAATTAGAATAAAAAATCCTCCACAACATTCACCCACTGTGCGACTCAGCAGCTCGCGGACGCTTTTTGACAGCGGCTGCTGCACCACCGCGAGCTGCAACTGAAAGCTGTCAAACGGGCCGTGTATGCGAGTGGAAAGGGACGAACAAAAAGAGGAGCTTGTGCATTTTTCGCGTTCGCCAAACTAGCTGCGGAAGTGGACGGCAACTAACTTTAACCTCTCTGATTGCCAGTAAGAACAAAGCTATCTCGTTTCCTATTTGTGTGCGCAAAACGACCGGCCGAAAGTGTTTCTGTGGTGGAAAAAACTGCGCGGCGGTATTGATTTGGCCCCGTTGGGTTCGATCCGGAGAGTAAGGCGTACTGCTCGGGCCTCGGGTGGAAAATTGATCGCACCCGACCTCACAGGCGTGCAGAATGGGCCTACTAGAGCAGTTGCAGGAACAGGGCTGGTCAGTATAGTCGTAGACCGAATGGTGTTTTTTTTTTCTTCCTAGAAACAGTGCGCCGTCCCTTTGGGATATTGATTTTCATTGCGTCTCACGCTTCTTTTTTTTCCTTTCTTCGTTCGACGGCTTGTCCCGATCCCTTAGGTACATCACGCAACCCGGCTTAGACAAACTGCTGGAGGGTGAAAAGAATGGATCCGCCGCTAGTGCGGATGTGAAGCAAGTTGTGAAATTAGCCTTGAACGTATGTATCATTTTCGGTTTGAGGGTGAACTTTGCCTGTTTTGTCATGCTTATCTTGTGAAAAGTGCATAAAGCGTAAAACTTACTAACATCTCCCACACATTTCCCCTTCCCTTCTACACACACACATACACAGGTCGATCTGCGAGAGTATGGCGGTGGAGCGCTGGCAAGCCTGTCGTCCCGCGGCGCCAAGGCGGAAAGTTTCGATGGGCCCGGCGTGGTGCAGCTGGTGAAGCTGCGCAATCTCGGCGCGCCGAAGGTGAACGAGGAGTCGAAGGTGGCCCCCCGGCTGCTGAAGCTCACCGTCACCGACGGCCAAACGCAGTACATAGCACTGGAGCACGAGCACATATCGTGCCTGAGCCTCAACACACCGCCGGGCACGAAGATTTTGCTGAAGAACGGCCCCATCCGCATCCTGCAGGGCGTGATGATGCTGGGCGAAAAGAACGTACAGGTGCTGGGCGGCCACGTAACGGCGCTGGTGGAAAAGTGGGAGCTGAGCCGCACGATGGCCAAGTACGCCAAGGGCGGCCGGTTGCAGTTCAGCGCGTCCGGTCCGCCGCCGTGGATTCCGTTCGGGCAGAAAATCCAGCAACCGGTGGCGCAAACCGACAAGGACTTCAAGAGCCTGCAGCCGAAGGAGAAGGAAGAGTCGACGGAAAACACGGCCTTCAACGCGCTGCGCAACGACGCGATCGCGGAGGCGACCAAGCTCGGCACGAAGAAAACGTTCGGCGGCGGCGCGAAGCAGATGGTCGACGCGAACGTGCAGAAAATCATGGACAAGGGCTTCACCGAGGAGCAGGCGACGCACGCGCTCAAGCTGACGCGCAACAACGTGCACCGGGCGCTCAGCAATCTGCAGCGGATAGAGGACCGGAAGCAGGCGCAAGCGGCCGACGCTGCGGCCGGCGGTGTTGGTGGAAAGCCGGAGGGCAGTGGTAAGCTGGGCGGCAAGCGAGGAGGATACGGCAAGCGGGACGAGGAGGCGGAGCTGCAGGGCAAACCGTCCGAGAAGGTGTCGCTGTTTGACTATTTCGGCGATATACTGCAGGACACTGAGCCGGCTGCGTCCCGGGGTGGTGGCGGAGGGAAGAAATCGAGCAAAGAATCGACCCCGCACGAACAGCAGAAGGAGCAGAAGGACCGAGCGCGGGGTGAAAGTGCCGGCCGGCAGACGGGCGGCAATCGGGGCGGTCACTCGGCCAAGAGCCAGCAATCGTCGGGCGGAGGTTCGGAACGAACCGAACGAGGCGGTGGAGGAGCAAACCGAACGAACCAGACTGACAACCACCATTCCGGCGGCGCTGTGGTTAATGGTGGAAGCTCTAAAAATTACAACCAACGCTTTGAGAACAATATTTCGAGCAGTTTTGCCAACCGCAACACCGTCACCTCGTCGTCGGGTCGTGAACGCGGGGACAGAGGCGGCCGTGGCGACAGAGGCGATCAGCATCACCAGCAGGGCCATGGGCAGTATTCGAACCAGGTGCAGCAGCGTGATCACCATCGGGAATCGAATAGGGATCAGCATCGAGATCAGCAGCGGGATCAGCAGCGTGACCAGCAGCGTGACCAGCAGCGGGATCAGCAGCGTGACCAGCAGCAATCCTCAAACTACAAACAATCGGATTACTACGGTTCGTCGGGCAACAGCCGTTACCGAGGAGCGAACGAAAACCATTCCTCCAATGCATCCAACAACCCGTCATCCGGTGGGCGGGGTGGAAACAGTCGTGGAGGTGATTCCAAATACAACCAGCAACATCAAAGCTCCGGATACAGTCACAACAACCAGCAGCAGCAGCAGCAACAACAACAACCACAGCAACAGCGTCAAGACGGCTTCAACAACAACAACAGCAATAGTAACAGCCATTCCGGCAAGGGAGGAAAGTACGGTGGCAAAGGACAGTCCAACGAGAATGCGGACCGATACGGCAACAGCTACGGCTCGGAGGGCAGAAATCAGCAACAATCTCAGCACGGACATGGACAGGGGGGTAATGAAAACCGCCAGACTAGTGGTGGTGGTGGCGGCAAATCAGGTTCCGGATCGCAAAACACCGGCTCTAACCATCAGAATGCGACATCCCAGCAGCAGCAGCAGCAATCATCCTACGGAAATCCATCCAAGCAGTCCGGCTATCACAATCAGCAGCACCAGGGCAATACAGCGAACGGAGGCAACAGCAGCAACAACAACAACAACAACGCTAACAATCACTACAACCAACCAACTGGCGGCAGTGGTAACCATGGTAACAATTATGGCGGCGGTAGCGGTAACACTGGCTCCAAGGTATGGGTAGCTCGGTTTTAGGTGCTTCTGTTTGAACGCATTTTAATTCCCTTTCTTATATTTTTAGAACTCGAACAAAGGTGGACGTTATGGTGGAGGTAAGGATGAATCTCATAAGTACAGTGGTGTGAGTGCAACACAATCCACCGCTACTAGTGCCAGCACCAACACCACCAACTCGCAGCAATCCAAAAAGGGGAAGGGCCACGGGTCGCAGCAGCATTCCAGCGCTGCGCAGAACAAACCAGCCGAGCAGCAGGCGTCATCGTACGGTTCGTCAGGCACGGGCAAGCAGCACGGAGCCTCGAACGCTAACAGCAACAGCAAGGTGAACCAAGTGGCGGAACAGATGGGAGGCATGCACCTTGGCGGCAACAAGGCGTCGTCGGGCTACAATGCCACGAACAGTAGCAACAACAACAACAGCACGGTCGCTCAGTCGTCCGGCCCTGCCTCCTCTTCCACCTCCTCATCGACTGGCAACAAACACAGCGCGAAGCAGATGAACGCGAACAATCACTCCTCGTCGGCTGTTCAATCACAACAACAGCAGCTGCAGCAGCAGCAGCAGCAGCAGCAGCAGCATCAACAACCACAGCAGCAACAACAACCACAGCAGCAGCACCATCAACAGCATCATCAACAGCAACATCAGCAGCAACATCAGCAGCAACACCATCACCACCAGCAGCAGCAACACCATCAGCAGCAACGGGCACCGCAGGTAGCCTCACCGCCCAGTGTACCAATGCCAACTGGCCCCGGTGGTCCCTCTCCTGGCGCAACGGCACCCTCGCCGGGTGTTGGTGGCCCGAAGAACTTCATGCCGCTGCCGAACGGGTACAATCCGTACCAGATCCAGATGGGCTACCCGAACAAGCAAACGAACGACGCCTATGCCATGAACGTGATGAAAAGCCCGCAACAGTACGATCCGATGCAGCAGCAGCAGCAGCAACAGCAGCAGCCCCCGCATCTGGGCACTCCAGGGCCCGTTCCGCCTACTGTGTCGCCGGTCGGCCCGAACGTGGTGCCAATGCCGGTGAGTGTCACTCCGACGGGCGTACTGGCACAACCGCAACCCGCCGTGCTCGCTACGGCACCATCTCCAGGGTCAGTGCCAGCCCACGGTACCCTTGCCCCGACCAGCATGCCGATGGCACCAGCGATGGCTCCCCCTGCTACGGCGGCCATTCCGGCCGTCTACACGAACTGGAAAATAGGCGATCGATGCTTGGCAAAATACTGGGAAGATGGTGGGGTAAGCATACAAATTGAAACCTTTTGTCTTATAGTGCTGAAAAACTTTGCCTCATCCCTTTTTTGCTTTTATTTTCACAGTTCTACACAGCGGAAATTACGGACACTTCGAAGAACACGTTCGTCGTTCACTTTCTCGAGTACGGCAATTACGAGGAGGTGCTGAAAACGGACTGTATTCCCATCACGCAAGCAGCCAGTCCGGCCGCACCCGCCCCGATGGCAATCGGGTACCATCCCGCACCGGCTCCACAGCACATGGCTCCACCGCATCAGGCGGCAGCAGCAGCAACAGCAGCAGCAGCAGCCCCCGTACCGTACGCTCCCCATCCAGGCCATCCGCATCTTCCACCGCAACACCACCCTGGACATGTGCCGGCACCACTGCCACCCCATCACCATCAACCGCAGATGGCGGCCGCTCCCGGTGCGTACCAAGCGCCAATGCAGGACGTTGCCCAGCACGCGCACTATGCGCAGTATAAGCCGGGCCCGATGCCACCGGTCGCCGCCCCGATGCAGACGCCCCCCGGACAGGGTCAACTGCCGCCGGCGATGAATCAGTATCAGCCAGTAACGCCGCAGCATCACCTCCATCAGCAGCAGCAGCAACAGCAGCCGCCGCCGCCGCAACAGCAACAGCATCATCCGCATCACCTCGCCCAACAGCAGCAACAGCATCAACAGCATCAACAGCATCAGCAGCAGCAGGGTGGACATATGGCGCAACATCATCACCAGTCACAGATGGCTCAGCAGCAGCAGCACGGACAGCAGCGAGGAGGTGTGAAGTATCGCGAACAGCGACCCATGTACGTTCCCCCGGCACAGCGTAAGTAGGCCGGTGCGCGGAAACATGCCGATACCATTGCTGTTCAGTAAGTAGAAGCGCTCGTTTTGTCCCCCCAACACTCCCCATTCCCTTCCTATGATCTTGCAATAAGGTGGGTTATTGGGTGGCTATAACAAAAAAAAAAAAACACAGACATATAACGGACACCTAGTGTATAACACTCTCACTTTGGGGCGCGCCAGTTTCACTGTCATCCACTGCCACTTATTGCAAGACTGTTCGCGAGCGCGTAGTCGATATCATCCTACACAACTGAATTTACCTCCCCCTGTGTCGTCCACCCGGCGTTATAGGATGCACCTTATTTAAACTATGGTAGTTGATTGCTGCCTCTCTGTGTTGGTGCCTAATTGGTAGGAAAGAATCTGTGCACCCACAGGGCCACGGCAGTAAATATAGACACATTTTGCAAAAATGTTTTCCACCTCTACTCGTTGGTGTGGCATTATGTATTACATTCAAAACGTAAAGTATTTTGAACTACAAAACCACGCCCCGCCCCACGGGCAAGGAACGGAACGTTTCATCTACACAGATAATGGGACGCGGCATGATGTTGCTGCATCATCCATAACCGATACGTTTCCGCCTCGGATTAGGTATAACTGTCCCGGGAAGGAGGGATGCTAAATTTAGTCACGTGAAGTCGCCATTTTGAATGTTCGTTATATGAAAAGCATAGACATGTTGTCTGCATTACAATTAAACATTAAACTCGTTTCCCCTTTCTAATTCGCCTATCTTAAGAAAGGACGACTGTGTCAGTCTTGGTTTCGACTTCCTTCTTTTGTTTCCTCCTGCTTCTCCGTCTTTTCAAGTAAATATTTGATACAATCAAACGGGAAAACCAATATGCAAGTACGAGTAGCGGAACGGCCAGTGCATTGCACTGTGTGGATAGAATTCACTTCCTCGATTGATTGAATAAAAGCAAAGCAGATATGGATCGTTGTATATTCTGTGAGATCTTTAGTGTAACCCATACGCCTGTAGTCTTTCGTACGTAGATATCCGAAAAATATGGAAGTTTCGGCACGGTTGTCAGTTCTGTTTTTTAGTGCTTTTAATATATTTAATACGTTTCTTTTACAAAATACTTTCCAACACAAATAAATAGTACTACATGTATACAGCCTACCCGTAAAGTAGAGGTCAGAAAAGAAGATCCTTCATCGATTGGCACCACACCATCAGATGCGTGAGGTACGTGATGACTCATAGTCGGCAGTTAGCGTAGGCTTCTTTTAGTCTTCTACTCGCTGGAATTTCGTGAAGTACAGAAACACCTGCTCGAGCGAAGTCTGTCCAAGAGCGTAGTCCTCGATGTCGAGCACCTTCTTGGCGTCCTCCATGATGCCGAACATGGTGGACCATCGAGTGTTGGCCGACGGAATCTGGTACGTCACCGATTCGAGATACTCTTCCCTGCAAAGAACAAACAAATATGATATTAATGATTTACATTGCAATCAGCTTCGTGCCTCTCTGCTCCTTACTTCAATTCTGCCTCCGGGAACCGCTCCACGATGTACTGCTTCACCTCATCAATCCGTCCCGTATTGACTACTTCCGTACGCTTCAGCTTTATTGTGAGGAAGTACCCATTGGAGAACTTATTCTTCAAGTGTTGCGTCGATCCGAGACATTTAAACTCTCCATTCACCATGATGGCCAGCCGCGTGCAGAGCGCCTCACACTCCTCCATGCTGTGTGACGTCAGCACGATGGCTTTACCAGCCGCCCGTTCCTTGCACACAACGTCCCAAAGCTGCCGGCGAGCACCCGGGTCCATCCCGGTCGTCGGTTCGTCCAGATACACCACGGCCGGATTGCCCATCAGTGCCAGCGCCGTGCTGAGCTTACGCTTGTTGCCTCCACTGTACGCCTTGGTCTGCTTGTCGATGTGTTTCGCAAAGTTAAGCTCCTCTGCCAACCGGCTCGATAGGGCCGCTATCTCCGACTTCGGTATTCCGCGCAGCAGGGCAAAGATTCGGAGCGTTTCGCGCCCAGTGAGATCATCGATCAGCGCATCAAACTGGGGACAGTACCCGATTCGACGATGCACCTCGTTCATGTTGCTGTTTAAGCTTACCCCATTGACCCAAGCTTCACCGTACGAAATGTTCTCATCGCCCGTCATCATCTTGAAGGTAGTCGTCTTGCCGGCACCATTCACACCGAGCAGTCCGAAGCACTGGGAGTGTTCTACCGCCAGCGAGAGTTGATTGACGGCGAGGAACTTCTTATAGTACTTGGTGACGTCCCGCAGGACCAGATTGTTGGCCGCGATTTCACCTTCAGTCAGTCCACGAACACGCAGCTTCTCCATCCGCACGTCCGAATCGATCTCGTCCGATTCGCTGGGTGGAGCGGCCTGCTTGGACTTGCGCTTAAAGACCCGATCGATGACACGGTACTCGATGCACATCAGCAGCAGGAAGGAGATCAACCCAACCACAAACATGTACATCAGGTTGCGACTGATGCCGGTACGCTCGAAGGTGAATATTTCAGTATCTGGAATAGTAAACATTGTGATTAGCTAGCGATCCTTCCAAAGAGATACTGCACCAACACTTACTGCAGCATTGGGGAAAGACGCGGCACAGCAACTCCGGCGTACAGTTTGGTATTAGTGCGCACTGCGAGTCGCACACCTGCTGCGTGGCGACGGCAATGTTCATGTTGCTAAGCGAATGGCTGAGCGCAAACAGTGGGAATATAAGGAAGGCCCATTCCATACCCTCGGCCACGTGGCGCAGATCGAACCCATCGAACAGCAGCAAAAACACGGTCATGAAGAAGATCGTACCGGTGAAGATGTTAAGGATCATCACCTTAACGAACCCGCTCGCCGGGATGTCGAACGCGAACGACAGCAGATAGGTGAGCGGTAGGAAGGCAAATCCAAACACGACCATCACCAGAATTACACGACCTAGAAAGACGAAGGAAGAGCCACCTTAATGTCTGTATCGGAAAGCAAGAAGATGACGGTTGGTCTTACCTATCTCATCTCCAGTAGACCATCCATCTTCCTGGAACGCTGCCAGCACCGCAACATAGAACATGATCGTTACGAAGAAGGTCATAAAATCCCACAGGAAGGAGATGAGCCAAAAGCCGAGAACGTTGGCACCGCTCACAAACTGCAGCAGTTTCGACCTGGTCACTCGCTCCTTAATGTAGAACATGATGTAGAGCGCGGCCACGAATGCCATCGCAAACCCGGTGTTGAACGCCAGCTGGAACCCCATGTTGTTTCCTGCCTGTAGTTGTGTGAACTGGAAAGATCACAGAGATGAGATGTGATTAGTTGCAATGAAGCTATCGATGTAGCACCAAAATATCCTACCCTTGTCTCTGGCCGGAATGGTAACGGATCGTTCGTGATCAGTATCGAACACTGGGCGCAAACCGTGCGCAGCATCGCATTGTAGAACGTGCTCACCGCCAGCGGGGCCGTGTGGAATCCTTGCGCATTGAACCAAACCGTGTGGTTGGTCGGTGTGATCGATGCTCCCACCATGAACTCATTGTTAACCTGGGGCAAGTTTTGTTCGTACCGTTTGAGAATGTAGTCCACCATTGGTTCCGTAACCGTTACGAGCGAACGACTGGAGCCTGCCCCTTCGAACAGTTGCTGATAGGCCTGTATCACGCTAGTGTCAGCTGATGTTCCTTCCAGCACAGTGACGGTACTGGAGTAGCTGTCAAACCCGATCGGAAGGGCTGGAAGCGAGAGAGCGTCCGGGAACGAGCGCACGATGACCACTGTCATGATTACGAAAAAGATTGGTATAAAGATCTGCACGAGTAGTGCTATCCAGCTGCGCTTTGTAGCGATTGCCTTCTTGAGCAGCATTGCCTGAAGTTGGTTCGAAAGTAGCGGGAATCCAGTCAGTAGCTTCTGATCTTGATCATCGAGCGTTAGCGTAACGGTGGACCCATTCCAAGTTTCCGTAAGGGCGTACGGCTGGGCTGGCTGGTCCGTTCCGTTGGGCTTCTTGTCTAGTGCGTGTGAGTCACTACCAACACGCAGAAACACTTCCTCGAGCGTCGTTAACGAGATGCCGTAGCTGCTAATGCCTAGAGATGTGGAGTGTGTCTCAAGATCCTGTAGTAATGGTTGGAACAGCGCGGTGTACTCATCATCCAGCACGTACGACAACTCCGTACCGATGTCGGTGTCGACGTCCAGGTTGGGGATGTGCTTTCGCATCAGGTCTGTTACACGCGTCGAATCACAACCATCCTCCTTAACGCAGATCAACCGATAGCCAACGCCGAAACGTTTCTTCAGGAAAAACGACGACCCTGCCGCTTTCAGTTCACCGTCCGCCATGATCGCGATGCGATCGCCCAATATGTCTGCCTCATCCATGAAGTGCGTGGAGAGTAAAATGGTGCGTCCCTTCTTCTCCTGAATCAGTAGATCCCACAGCGCACGCCGAGCTGTCGGATCCATACCAGACGTTGGCTCGTCACAGAATACCACCTTGGAACCTCCGCACAGCGCCACACCAACGGCCAGCTTGCGCTTCATACCACCCGACAGCGTGTGGCTTTGGGCGTGCCGTTTATCCTCCAGCTGCAGCACCGACACGTAGTGATCGATCTCCTGCGGTATGCCTTTGCTTTCGACGCCCTTTAGCCGGGCGAAGAATTTGATGTGCTCCGAAACAGTCATCTCGTTGAACAGCACATTGTGCTGCGGACATAGGCCGAGCGATTTGCGTGCACCCTCGATGTTGGTGCGAATGTCGCAGTCATTTATCAGGGCCGTCCCGGACGTGGGTGAGAAGACACCGGTCAGCATGGACATGGTGGTCGTCTTGCCGGCTCCATTGTGCCCCAGCAGGACCGTGATTTGATCCTCGAACATACTCAAATGGAGTCCCTTGACGGCAACCTTCGTCTTGTTGAACACTTTCCGCAAACCTTTGATACGAATTCCGGCGTACTTGCCCACGGGTTCCGCTTCCACGGTAGTTGATCCGTCAGTGTCGTGCTGTTGCTCACCTCCCTCCTCACCGCCCGCCGGTGTGACCTGGCTTGTCCAGAACTTTTTCGTCACCGGGAAGTACCACGGCTCCGCGACACCGTACTCGCCCGGGAACACCTTCTCCACGTACAGGGCAATCACGAGATAGATCACGGCATCTGCCAGCAGCATCATCATCGTCGCACCAACGCTCAGATCATCGTCGACCGTCACCGGATCGAACATGTTCGACCACTGCAACCCGTTCGTGGTGCCTTCGTGGCGCATAATCAACATAAACCCGAACGACATGCCGGAGTTGTGGAATAGGCAGAGGGCCAGCTTCACCGACAGTGACATCGTGTCGTAGTTCGAGAAGGCAATGTTGTACGGCATCACAAACACGAACCACATCAGCCCGGCTATGCCGGACGCCGTGTTCGCTTTGGAGAAGAACGTGCTCATCATGAAGCAGAACGTGATGGTGGCGAGGCTGTAGATAAACAGATAGAACCAGATCGCGAACCAGTTGGCGAACGTGAAGATAGCCAGCTCCGTGTTGGTGGTGATGCTGACGCAGAGTAGCACGGTAATGATGGAGATCGAAATGAGCAGTAGGCTGATGCACTTAACGAACCAGGCCGACCAGTGCAGCCAGCTGGAAAGGCCCATGATCTTCATCGCCTCCTTTAGCTGTCGCTCCTTCTCCACCGTAATGTACTTGACCGTGTTGATGCAGGTGTAGAAGAAAGCGATCACTATGATCAGTGGGAGCAAATTTTCTAATCCCACTAGCAGGTTGTCACTGTAGAAGGGAGGATATGGATAGCGCTGTGGAAAAGATACAGAAGGTACGTTGTTAGATGTGATACGTCCTGTGCTCCTGTGAGGTGACTGCGCTTACACTCAGATACACATCCGGGAACTGATAGTTGGGATCGCGCTGCTGCAGAATTGACCGCGAAATGGCACTCTGAATCTGCAGGAACGTCTCGTTGTAGTAGTTCGCCGGATAGCCACCATCGTCGCGTTCGAACTGTCGCGCACCGGGCACTTGAAACGGCGGAAACAGTCGCTCCGTTTGCCAGTTGTTCCAAAACTCGGTGCCCGTCTCGCGGAACGTGCGCATCTCGCTCGGGTATCGCAACGACAGCACGGTCTGCTCCGGTAGTTGCGTCAAGTTCTATCAGGGAAAACACAAAAGGTGGTTTATGGTATTGTTCGGTAAAGTATCTGCGAGATCGGAGAACTCACCGCATAGATGTCGGGAAATTCGATTCCAACGAGGATATTGTTCACCTGCAGATGAGCCTGGAGTGTTTGGGAACTGTTGAACGCTATCACTGCCAACTCTTCATCCAGGTAGGCGGTGGATCGTTCTACGATGCTCTGCAGCAATGGACTTTGTGGTGAGTATGCGATCGAGTAGATGATCGGTGGATCTATTTGGGAATTATTTCTACACACAAAAAGGAGAGATTTTCATCAGCACTGACCATTCACATGCACTTCTTCACCCCTTTTCAGCCACCTACCTAAGATGTGAGATGGTGTTCAGCTCGAGCGGATTAAAGATGGTTGGCTGCTCGAACTCTTCCGCATCGACTAGTCCACGGATCACGATCAGCAGGATGCAGGCCAGCACGGGGATAGCTATTTCGAAGAACGTCTGTAGGTAGTGCCGTTTGGTGATGATCCAATTTTTCCACAGGAGCAAGACGAACTTGCCCCAATTTGAGGTGCTCATTTTTGGTTACCTATGCAATAACTGAAATCAGGGGAGAATAAGACCATGTTTCGGCTCATTAAAACCAACACTTAAACACACAGGCTCGATCGATACAGTGAGGGATAACCGCGCGCGGTCTTATCATTCGTTACGCGTTACGCGGTGGTGTTCGCCATTTCCGGTGCGCAAAAACATCACACGACGAACAACAGTTGCTTGTTTAGAAATCTGAGCTAAATGTGTATTTTTTATAGAGAGTTGTGTGATAATCTTTATCGCCTTTTACTTTCGATTAAGCCCACAGGTATAGATAACTAAAGATATTATTGTGAGGGGTGACTGGCAGCAAAATGGGACGATGATTTGCTTGCGCTTAAGAATGAGTTGACAGATTTTCCACTTGATCAAGCGGGTTGGGGGATGATGAGGCATTTTTATCGGGAGTGTCGGCTTCATGTTTGATTTTGTTAATATCATTCCAGAGGTTTCGTAAACGGATGACTCATGCCTTGAGGATACCGTAACGACTTTTTGATGTTTTAGATATTTAACACAAAAACCACAAAAGAACTGAAGACTCTTTCTTTGCAAACACTTAAACGGTTCTTTAAATTCGTTTATTCCAACATTAAACCTATTATTTTTGCGTTTGAAAAAGGGAACACTTTCACACGACTGTTACAACTAAACTGACCCATATGACACTATGTATCTCATAGCTCCACTCTGATTTTATCAGCTCGATCATTACTACTCGCTTCTTCTTCTGTTTTTGTTTTCGTATGTCCTTCAACTTTCACCCCAAAAACAACACTTCTCCCACGTAAGAGTTCACGGTCGAAACGTTTAGCCAACCCACGGGACACCTTCTTCGGCATCATCACACCCCCGGTACGGCAACGGCGATATAATTACATCGTCCATCGGCGATGGGAAACTACCGGCTAACTTATAATGTGCAGGTGGCGTCACCCACTTCACCCCCACTCAATAATCTATTATCCTTGTTCTACTTCCACGTGAAACACACACACACACGTTCCGACACACTCCCATACACACCTTTAGAGGCGAAAGTGTAGTCCACTTGTTAGATTTATGACGTCCGCTACAATCACCGACGCTACCGGAGACAGACTGAAACAGTTCTCACAGGTCGCGGGACATTTATCGATGTTGGTCTCTCGTTCGTCTCTCAGCTGAGTGTGGCTACACTCTACGGGGTCCTTACGGGTGAGTAGAAGTACCCTAGCCTACAAAATTCCATCGCCCGCTCTAGATAACACCACCATGTACGAGCGTCAGCGACCCGACCGCCGAACGCAAAATTGATCCACAGGGATTAATGATAGCGAAATATCGTCAATGATTCACGACCGAGCTGTACAGCTGGTGGTAGATATGCGTGTGTAGTTAATGGGAAGTGGGCCGGTTTTTTGCTAATGTTGTTCCTATTGTTTCTCCTTCTTTTCGAACTTAGCAGGTACACGAACACGTCGCACGGTGGTGATGATAAGGTGCCGCTAGCTGTATTCTCAATGAAGAACTGGCTGGTCGCTAGTACGTTAGTAGAACTTAACGCACTAATCAGGGCTCCTCTCTAGTTATCATCGGTAACGCGCTGGTATTTGGTAAAGAACAGGAATACCTGCTCCAGTGAGGTTTGCCCCAGCGCGTAATCTTCGATATCGAGCGTCCGTTTCGCTTCCTCCATCAGCCCAAACATCGACGACCACTTCAGCTCGGACTGTGTGATGTGGTAGGTGAGCGAATCGTGGTATTCCTCCCTGCAATTAAAACGACGTGTGAGAAGGGGGATTAATCCTAGGGCCCAATACTTAAAGGGGTTTGTACTTACTTGAGTACGGCTTGGGCGAAATTCTGTGCCACAAACTGTCGCACCGGTTCGGCATTAGCCGTCGAGCCGTCGCCCGTGCGGTTCAGCTTTATCGTCAGAAAGTAACCCTTCGAGAACTTGTTCTTCAAGTGTTGCGTCGAGCCGATACACTTGAACTCGCCGTTCACCATGATGGCTAGCCGGGTGCAAAGGGCCTCACACTCCTCCATGCTGTGTGACGTCAGGACGATGGATTTGCCCGCCTTCTTCACGTTGATGATGACGTTCCAGAGGTGACGCTTCGCGCCCGGATCCATCCCGGTCGTTGGTTCGTCCAGATACACGACGGCCGGATTGGCTAGCAGGGCGAGCGCTGTGCTGAGCTTACGCTTGTTGCCTCCACTGTACTCCTTGACGCGCTTGTCAATGTGCTTCATGAAGTTAAGCTCCTCCGCCAGGCGTACCGTTTCGAGCGCAATCTCCTGCTGCGGAATACCTCGCAGCAGGGCAAAGATTTTCATCGTCTCGCGGCCTGTAAGATCCTCCAGCAGAGCATCGAACTGCGGACAGTAGCCGATCACTTTGTGCACCTGGTTGAGGTTACTCTTGAGACTGATGCCCTTCACCCATGCCTCACCGGCCGAAATGTTTTCATCGCCCGTGAGCATCTTGAACGTGGACGTCTTGCCTGCTCCATTTACGCCCAACAGTCCAAAGCACTCCGAGCCCTCCACCGACACTGAGAGCTGATTGACCGCCAGGAACTTGCCGTAGTATTTGGTCAGATCGCTCGCCACAAGGTTCTTGTTTGCCAGCTCACCATCCGAGAGCGATTTCACCCGTCGTTTCTCTTCCAAAACGTCATCATCTTGAGTGGGATCCTCGCTGCCTGCTGGTGTTATCGTTCCGGAAGATCGCTTGCGACGTTTCAGTACACGCTCCACCACACGGAACTCGATGCCCATCAGTATCAGGAAGCCGACCAGTCCCACCCCACCCATGTACATCAGCTGTCGGTTGATGCCGGTCGATTCCCAGGAAAAGATGTTCGTATCGCAACACTGTGGTAGCAAGCTGCAGAGGTACTCCTGCGAGCATAGCGCAGCCGTCTCCTCCGTGCACTGTTCCAGACACACGGAAGCCGTCGTCGAGAGCACGTTGATATTGCTTAAGCTTTGGCTGAGCGAAAACAGTGGGAATATCATGAACGCCCACTCCAGCCCGTTCGCCACGTCCTTCAGATCGAACCCGTCGAACTTGAGCAGAAAAACGGCAGTGAAGAAGATGGTCCCGCTGAAGATGTTCACTATCATCATCTTGACGAACCCGGTCGCCGGTACCTCGAACCAGAACGAGAACAGATAGGTGACGGGCAGGAACGCGATGCCGAACACTATCAGCACTAGGAACACGCGACCGAGCTCCTCGAATGAGGACCACCCGTCCTCCTGGAAGGCGGCCAGCGTCGCGATGTAAATCAGTGCGGTGATGACGTACGTGAGGAAGTCCCACACGAACGAGACGATCCAGAACGTAAACACGTTGATACCGCTGACGAACTGGAGCAGCTTGGCGCGGCTGGTGCGCTCCTTGATGTAGAACATGATGTAAAGGGCCGCAATGAAGGACATCGCGAAGCCGGTGTTGAACGAGATCTGGAAGCCGAGATTGTTGCCGGCCTGAAGCTGAGTGAACTGGAATAATGGAAAAGGTAAAGAGAAAGCATTGTGCGTGATACAGGAATCTTGTCAAAGAGTCAGCCACGAAACTTACTCTCGTTTCAGCCTTGAACGGTAACGGCTTGTTGATGATGGTGATCTCAAAGTTCTTGTTGATCGATTTGATGATGGCGTTGTACATAAAGTTCAGTGCCAAAGGAGCAGTATGGAAGCCGGTTGGGTTCCACCAGACGGTGTGGTTCGTGTTGGTGATCGATGCGGCCGCCATGAACTCGCGGTTCACCAAACCAATGTTCTCGGTTGACTGGAAAAGATTGTGTTAGATAGTGCACAGCTTCCCCCATTTCCACCTTCCCATACTCACCACATCTAGAATATAGTCCACCATATCCTTATCGGTGATCCGCAGTTGATGGGTGCTCGGGAACGACTCAAACAGTGATCGAAATCCGTCCACGAAAGGACTGCCGAGGGCCGATGCCTGCAGGATCGTGGTCGTTGTGCTGTAGTTGTACACGTTAATCGGTATGGCAGGCAGATCCGTCTGACCGGGGAAGGTTCGCACGATGATCACAGTAACGATCACGAAGTAGATGGGGATCAGCGCTTGCACCAGCATCTGTACCCAGCTTCGCTTCGTGGAGATAAACTTCTTCAGCAGCATCGCAAACAGCTGATTCCACATCAGGCTCGATCCACCGAGCAGTGGTTGCGTGTCGCTCGTCTGATTCATCGTGACGGTGGAGCTGCCGTAGCTACTATCTAACCCATTGCTACTATCTTGCTCGCTATCGCTCGAGCCCGTCTTTTGATCCAACGCGTACGAATCACTTCCGACGCGCAGAAACACTTCCTCTAACGTCGTCAACGATATGCCGTAGCTCGTAATGCCGCACTGCTCTACGTTGTCTTCGAGATCGCGCAGCAGATCCTGAAAGACGGCCGTGTAGTCTTCGTTCAGCACGTACGACAGCTCCGACCCAATGTCCGTGTCGATGTTAATGTTGGGAATGTGCTGCCGGAGTATGCCCGTCAGCCGAGCACGATCACAGTTGGCACCCTTCACACAAATTAACCGATAACCAACGCCAAATCGCTTCTTGAGGAAGAAGGAAGATCCACAAGCTTTCAGTTCACCCTCGGCCATGATCGCGATCCGGTCGCCCAAAATGTCCGCCTCGTCCATGAAGTGCGTAGAGAGTAGAATAGTTCGGCCTTGCTTTTCCTTGATCAGCAAATCCCACAGCGCCCGTCGAGCGGAAGGATCCATACCAGACGTTGGCTCATCGCAGAGTACTACCTTTGAGCCTCCGCACAGTGCTATTCCAACGGACAGCTTCCGTTTCATTCCACCCGATAGGGTGTGGGACTGTTTGTTCAGCTTGTCTTCCAGCTCTAGCAGCTGCACGTAGTGACGGATCTCATCCTTTATCTTACTCCTGGGGACACCCTTCAATCTAGCGAAGAACTCGATATGTTCCGCCACGGTCATTTCGTTGAAGAGCACATTATGCTGGGGACACAGTCCAAGTGAACCTCGCACCGCATCAATATTGTTGCGTATATCGTACCCATTCACCAGAGCTGTACCGGATGAAGGTGAAAACATCCCCGTCAGCATGGACATTGTTGTCGTCTTACCGGCACCATTGTGGCCAAGCAAGACGGTGATCTGATCTTCGTACATGTTCAGGTCCAATCCCTGCACAGCGACCTTATTCTTCTGGAACTCTTTGCGCAGTTTCTTTATCTTTATACCGGCATACTTGCCGTCCGGCTCGCGTTCGATGTTGGGCGTATTGTAGTTGCTAAAATCCAACACCGCTGGTTCCTGCTTTTGCTGCGTCTCTTTGCACCAGAACTTCTTCGTGTACAGGAAATACCACGGTTCGGCAATTCCAAATTCGCCCGGGAATACCTTCTCCACGTACAGTGCGATAGATAGATAGATTATGGCATCAACCAGCAGCATCACCATCGTATCTCCGACCGAGAAATCATCATCCACCGAAACAGGCTCGAACAGGTTCGACCACTGCAACCCGGTAGCCGTACCCTCGTGTCGCATCATCAGCATAAACCCGAACGACATGGCCGAGTTGGAGAACAGACACAGCGCTGTCTTGGCGCCCGCCGTCATATCGTCGTAGTTCGCGAACGCAATGTTGTACGGCACGATCAGAATGAACCAAAGCAACCCGGCAATGCCGGCTGCAATGTTAGCCTTCGAGAAGAACGTGCTCACCATGAAGCAGTAGCAGATCGTTGTGATGCTAAACACGAACAGATAGAACCACACGACCGTCCACTCGGCGTACTCGAAGATCGCCAGGTCGGTGTTGGTGGTGATGTTGACGCACAGTAGCACCACGATCAGGGAGATAGACACGATCAGCAGCAGCAAACACTTCACAAACCAGGCCGACCAATGCAACCAGCTCGGCAAGCCCATGATCTTCATCGTTTCCTTCAGCTGTTTCTCCTTCTCGACCGTGATGTACTTCACCGTGTTGATGGCGGTGTAGAAGAACGCGATCACGATGATCAGTGGGAGCAAATTTTCAAATCCCGTCAGCAAAGGATCGCTGTAGTACGGTGGATACGGAAAGCGCTGTGGAATTGGAAGGTAAGATTAGTCCTTTTTTGGCAATCAACAATCTCTAAACCACTCATTACTTACATTCAAATAGATATCGGGCAGTGCAAAGGAAGCATCACGCTCGAGAATGATCGCCCGCGACACGGCACTCTGTACCGCGATGAACGATTCGTTGTAGTAGTTCGCCGGATAGCCAGCATCATCCCGCTCCCGCTCGCGCGCACCGGCAATCTGAAACGCCGGAAACATCAGCTCCGTCGCCCAGTTTGCCCAGAACGCGGTAAAGTCATCCTGCAGCGTTCGCATTTCGCCCGGAAATCGTAACGCCACGGTCACATTGTTGGGTAGGATGTCGAGGTCCTTATAGTTTTCGGGGAATTCAACCCCAGCGAGTGAGTAGTTCAGGCGGAAAAAGTCCTCCATGCGCTGGGTATTCTCGAACCCGGCAATATCGATCGGTTCCAGGATCTGATCGACGGCCCGGCGCATAATCCGCTCGGTCAGCGGTGACTGCGGGCTGTACGCCAGCATGAACGTTATCGGTGGGGTAATGTTGGGGTTCAGTTCGGGCCTGATGATGGGTTTTAGTGAAAGTAGGGTAAGCACACAATCTTCTTCTTCTTGGCCAGACAAACGCAAACTCACATCATATGTCGAACGGTGTTGATTTCCAGCGGCTTCCACGTGGTCGGCTCATCGTACACATCCGCATCGACCAACCCGCGGACCACGATCAGCACCACGCAGGCAATGGCGGGGATCAGTATCTCGAACAGTGTCTGCACGTAGTGGCGCTTCTGGATGATCCAGTTCTTCCACAGCAGCAGGATAAACTTATCCCAGCTGGAAGTGGCCATCGTGCCTGTGTCACCCTTTTATCTGCAACACACAGATGAAGGCTACGTTAGGTAAGGATCAACGGGTACGTCAACGTGGGAAGAAACTCGGTGTAATGCTGACAGTGCGTTTCTTGTTTTTTTGTCTAGCTAGCCTACGAAGTCATTCTCGCGTACAAATAGCAGCAATTTATCCGCTTTATCGCACCAGCTTATCAGTGGGTGAGTACCTGCCCGGCTCCCTAAATTACCCGCTAATCAGTAATCCGCGACGCACATATATATTCGATAATCTGACGAACTAAAACATTGGATGGGAAAATATTATATTTTTTTCGCTACCATTATTCTTTTCAACCCTACTGCAACTTTCTCACTTTGGTTGGAAAACAATCGAAACATCAAATATTGTTTACGGTAGTGATTATTTCAAACGTGCTCGCTATCTGCAGCGGCCACCGATAGGGAAGAAGTAATCACAATCAGCTTCAATCAGCATGCTCCTCGAACCAGTACATTGACCAGTGGGCTTCTCCAGAGGGTCAAATCGAATTGGTAACAAACGCGTTAATCGGTTGCGGTTTTGCACTTGCTGCTCAGCTGATTGAGACTTATGACCAAAAAGTTCATTTTTTAAGTGCAACTGCCCTTTTGTGGAGGCGTTTTGCTCTTTTCAGGCGATTATGATGATAATTCAGTGCGAAAACGGTTACGTAAAGAAGAACGAAATGATATCAGAGTAGTATGATCCCTTATGAACGCCACTAAATATTGCCTTAATAACGTCACTAGAGGACCAGATCACTATTTGGATTGATTAAGCACAACCTTCTCATCACACTTAACACAACACTTTCCCATTATTTTAACACTTACACCGTCTGTTTAGCACCGACTGCTAAAGGGACTATATTGCACAACGTCCACTGGTATCACTATCACGACCAAAATCGTCTCACCAGCTGGCCAGCTCCACTGGCGACTTTTATAGAAAATCTATCGCTTCCAATATCGGGCAATTCGGCCAATTCAGATCGATAAGCCCCCTATCAGTGGAAGCCAATTGGGCCTAGTTTACCTGCGAACGAGAGCCTCGATATGAGATAGCGATTATCGGCGATTCCACGCATCTAATTCTGGTACGATGAGTTACAGATTTTTTGCTTGTAGAGGTGTGATCTTGTGACGACATCTTTCCCGCACGCGGGACAGTCCAAAACCCGATGAATTAAACCCTGCTTGGCGCTTGGTGAGCTTTATCTTCTTCCGCGGTACCATTACGTTGTGACTGATTCAGCTGATTCAGTTGATCTCAATGAGGTTTGGCTTTTTTGTATGCTGCACATGCAAACAAATGGTCACAAAATGCACGTGAATAGGGTGGTACGTACGTGCTTCTTCGTCTGCTATCATATGCATGTGATTGATAAGAGAATTGGTGATCGATCGCGGCGATGCAGCGGGTTGATGATTGACAACTCTTGATGGTTTATTTGCATGTGCGAAATCAATGCGTAATTAGTGTCAATGCGTTTATCGCCATTCTATCCGATTGGTGACTTGAGCTCGTGACTTGAGCTATGATAGGATCTGATGTCGAGCGTCGTTGCGTTTCTTCTTATATGATTTATTGAAGCATTTAATCCCAATCTACTATTCAAAAATCCTTTGTCGAATGATTCGTAATAAATCTTCTGCAGCCTTCAGGTTGGACTTTGCATTTTGCAAAAACAGCATCCAAACTAACCTTCGCGGTAAACTTCAACGGCCATGGTGATCTTTCACCCACGAAATGATCATAAGGTCCAGATCTACCCACGCCGCCTCCCAATGATAACCGACTACAGCTTAATGCGGCATTGCTGTGATTTGCACACGCGGAAGCATCCGGTTAAGGTATGCGATAAACGCAACAATGCAAACCACCTCAAAAACGCCTCAGGAACTGGATCGGAATTGGACGTATGTGGAGGGGAATCGGTTTCACTTTCCAGTCCCATTCCAGAGTGTGCCATCCGACGGAGTAGACGACGACGCAACAGAGCAGCAGCCCGTAGGTTGTCACTTTCGATGGCATTGACCGTTAAAATCGCGTGCGCGCGCGCGTTCGGTCGTCCTGCTCGTTCTGTCACTAAAATGGCTGTCCGGCGGTAAAGTGGTATGCTGCCGATGATTGCGAAAAAAAGTGCTGCGATGCTAACAAACCTAATGGACAAGGTTATAAACAGGTTTGGTGAAGAGTGCGACTGGTTCTCGGTCAATGGGGCGGTATTTTTTATTCAAAGGTCTTGAAGATTGATTCCCTTTCATCTGGAATTTTGACACCTTTTGCACTCCAGACAAATGTTGTAATGTTGTTGGGAAGCCTCGTAAAATTGAATCAGTTTTGTATCAATATTTGATCAGTTTTTATTGCTTAATTGTTGATTTTTTTTAATATATTTCATCCTTCAGTAGTTAGCAGTATCTTGGCTTTACTTCCTTTCTTTTCTTCCCAATACTTTCGTATTTAATTGAAAAAAAGGTGTTATACTTATTATCACATTTCCCCCATTATCCAATTCAAATGTGTTCAATTTACCCAAAATCGTTCTCTGACGCAACTATGCGGTTTAATGAAATTTCTCGCTCACTCTCTCCCTAGTACCCGCTTGACTGCCTTAATTTAATTGCTTCTCATCACAGTGCTCTTATCACAGTTTTTGGAGCGAAGGGGAGGGGGGGGGGGGGGGATTTTAAAATAACGTTTAATGTAATTCACTACCTCAAGGTAAATAGAAAAATATGCTGGTGTATTTATTGGATTTTTTTTTAGCATATTAGATAGATGATGATCGACGGTACGACGCATCATGAGTATAATCAGCTATAATTTTTGAAGAATGTTCACTCGTATGAACCCAACCGAAGAACCAGCCGTTTCAGCCACGTTGCTCCCCGTTGGATTGATCGCGCAACGAATCCGATCCGTCCCGTCGCGTTAACCCGGCTGGTGTTTAATGCGATGTTGTCATACGATAATTACACTTTTCGCCGATCATACCGCGCGTTGCGGCCTTCCTTTAGCCTCAAGCAATCAACTCATCGCACAAACGACGGACGTGTAGGTACTTCGTGCATTCACTCACTTTAGTGCTGCCGGTGCCGCTCGAATCTCCCGCACAATCGGGGGCCGAAAGTAAACACACACACACTGTCATATAAAAATAAAGCAAAATAATTAAGAGATAAAATTCATCTCATTTGCATCGCTCCTTACCTCCCCCCGAGCGTGTAAATGATATCATCTTCGTATCATCACGTCGTCGCCCCTACTTGACGTTACCCTGTTGGGTTGGGGATATTACCAGCAGGTTACTGCTGTCTGTGCATGCTGGAGGGATTTGTGTGTTGTAACACACCGCTAGACGATCTATCACGCCCGTTAGGTGTTCGTTAGACTCTTTCCTTCATCCTCCAACCACAACCATCTGTGTCTCTCTCTCCCCATAAGCCTGTAATGCAATTGTGTAAATATTGTAGTAGCTTTCAACTAGAGTGGGCCGGCTATGACGGGTGTGTTGTTCTAAGCCTTTGGGTGACTCCATAATGTAGTTGGGGCCGGTAGTGAGGCGCAAAGACCTTTTCAGTTAATCGACGCGCGCACACACACACTGAGTGCGGGTGGGGAACGAACGTTTGTCACAGTCAGAGGTGTAACAAGCGCGACAAATACGTTAAATATAGTTTTACAACACTTTTGGTACGTTTTTTACGAAGCAGTTTATGATAGGGAGGTGACTATACTATATAATCTTTATCTTTTTTATTAACACAGACATAAATTATGTTTAAAAACCAACTTCGAAGAAGACTTCTCGATAAGAAGGTAGGTGTATGAAGCTAGATTCGATCCAATGTTCTATAATGTATCTTCCCGTGCTCTTATCCACAAGACTATCCGCGACTATCTCCTGCTTTACTAATTTTGCCAATAACAACACATCGAATTGCATTATATTAAAGTAAATAACACTTAAATACATTTTAATTAACAACATTTTACCCACTCCCAATTCGATCGATCAGAGGAAACGATCACCGAGCAAGTGTCGCCACTGTTACACGCATCCCCGGATCTGATCGTTCGAGCTGCGGTACGGGACGGGTGTACACACGGTCAATCACAGTACTTCCCCGCCGGTGAAACACCGCTGACGAGAGCTAACCGTACGTATACGGCACACCAAACAGCAGCAGCAAAAAAGCCACACAAACACACAAGGTCTTCTCCACCTCCACCGTGGTGCTACTGCTGCAAACACTGCAATCCCAGAGTGGGGTGCTACTGCCGTGTGTTTATTGAAAACTAATTTTCCACATTTATTACGAAGCGGTAGCTGGGCTCGCGCTTTCAGTCCAGCGTCAACCGTCGAACGTAACGCACGTTACTTGTAAGTGTAAACGAGCGCGGCCTGAAGTGTTATAAGGCGCGGACAGACACCTGTTGTGTGTTGGAGGGGCAGCAAAACGGCAGTGTACATGAACGATCGATCGGATCGGGTGTGATCGCATTAGAGCCAACCTGGGGGCTATCCCCAGCAATCCGTGAAGCAAGCGTATATGGGTGTGCGCGTTACGTTGCCAGGGAGATAAATTAGTTTCAATTGAACGCTTGCAGTGTGTGTTTGTGTGTTTGATAGTGTGTTGTGTTGCAGCGTTGCAACGTTAATTCTTTTCGGGTTGTTTGATTCCCTCCAAATTTTGGTCGAGCTTTGTCAGTCACTTAAGAAAAGGCACGAAGCTACCCGAGGGCATGTGTGATCACAGTTTGTCCAACAAAATGAGAAAGAGAGAGAGAGAGAGAGAGAGAGAGAGAGAGAGAGAGAGAGAGAGAGAGAGAGAGAGAGGAAAACAACAAAAATCAGTTAATTACATTTTCCACAAATACTGCATCAGCACCGACGGGTGCTTCCGGCTACTTTCACGCGACCGGAAGATCTTTCACCACACACGGCCGTAGTGACGCACAATGAAGAGGAACAAAATTACTGCCAACACAAAAGCCACCAAATTGAACAACCCAAAAAACAAACTGGTAAAGGAAAAAGCGTCCCGAAAACAGACACACGGACACGAACAAAAAATTGTTTGCGTTCTATCAACCGTAACCCGGCGTAACACAGTTTCAGTTTTCGGGGACCGATAGTAGTTGTTTTGTGTGGGTGTTTGTGTGTGTTTGGTGTGAGTGTGTGGTCATTATCGGTGCAAAAGAATCAAAGAGAAAGTACACGCGCGCGTGTTTGGTTAGATTAGTGTTTAGTTTTCATTTTTGTCACAATATTTCACTTCCCTTTTCTCTTCCTCCCTATCTCTATCTAATTATTATATTTTTTGCAAAATACTGTCGAACCGATCGTTGGGTAACGATCGCCGACGAACGGCGTTACGCGCGTTATCTCTCTTAGTGACGAGGACCCAATTAGTGTCGCAGAAGAAAAGTGAAACCTAAACACTCTCTGCTCTTCGTTTGCTTGTTGTTGTTTTTTTTTTTTTGCATAGTGTGTTAGTGTCCCCTTGCTGGTGGAAGAAAGCGGTGGTAGATCCATAAGACACTCCTCGGCGAGACACCTCACACGTCACATGTGTGCCTGTGTGTCATCCAACGATAATTACCGTGATGGCAAATAGAGTTTAACCACTACCGTGCCCTTTTTTTGCAGCCCTTTAGTTTACTGTCGATGTGTGGAGATTGTTGTGTGTTTTCTGTGTTAAAATCCTTAAGCAGGTTGTGCTGTGGTGCGCGGTAACAAGTGTAACGTCGTGTCGTGAGTGATATAGTGGCCGGAGAGGGTGATTTGTCGTCCAGGATTTCGCTCGACCGAGTAAAGGTGCTTCACCATTTCCCAAGCACAAGCTGGTTAAACGTCGGCAGAACATTACACCGATAAGATACGCGTACCGCTCAGCCATAGGACACATAGGCAGCTGGCTGCTCCACGATGGTTTCAACGCGCTTCGAAGTTAATAGCACACCGGTAATGATGAGATATGTGTAGTTTACTAATGCTTATACGCTACGTAATTAATAGTGGCAATAATGTGCGGCTGTTTGCCAACTCACGCGCGCAAAGCAAGTGTTGTGGCATTTAGCGCCATTTTTGTTTTAATATGCAGGTCAACATACCCCATTCTAGCCACACATACACACGCCCGTGCGTGTCATCAAAGTAACCGTGTGAACTCTCGTTTCGCGTGGGGCGAGTGAAATTACAGCCTACTGCGAGGGTTAGCGCGTGTACCTGGTGATGAGGATGATGGGGTTTGGGCTGCAGATACCTGGCACTTGCATACACTCACGTTCGCTGCTTTTACCCAACGACGGAATGGTGATACCGTGTCGATCATGGTATTGACGCTTGGTCAGACATTCTCCCATCCCTCTATCACCCTACTCTGTCTCGTGCCCTTTCTTGCGGGGCCTTTTCTCTTTTCGCTAGGCGTGCGTACGCACCACCGGTAACTCAATTACCGGCGGGTGCTTTCTTGCGCAAAAGACGCAATTTGCGGATGAATGAATATACGGTAATTTTGGTCTTAAGTTAATTAGTCTTTGCCGACTGTAACTGTCGATCGTTGCTGTGAAAGGAAGGGGAGATCAGTCTGATTTCAGTAGCTGATTGCTAATGGGATGGAGAGTAGGAATGGTAATCATTTCGCTACAATTGAGCAAAGTGAAGGAAGCTTGTATGATGATCCGCTGGTTGAGAGATGTGATAAGCATTATTTAGATGCATAATTTGGGCAAAAGCTTTTAAATATGAAACAGATTTAGTATAGATGATCGTTTGAAGTTTTGAATTCGACGCTCATCTTATAGACCTCATATCCTTCAAACTCCAACTTCCAAGACGAAGGCCACCAGAGTAATGCTTTCACAAATTTCCGCCCTTCATTATACTGCACGAGCTCAGCGTCAAATTCCTCAGCCATGGTCAAGTACAACAACCCTCCCACAAGCTTTGCCGTATCCGTGAGTCGCTTCAGGTGACAAAACACGTCCCATCCACCACCGTCCGTCGATTGTTCTTGAACTTCGCACAAACAGAATCGCAGAAACGTGCACGGGGCATTATCCCCGATCGGTCACTCGGGCCGTGTGCATTATTGTGTGATCGTCCTCGAAATCGCCCACGTACGCGTGCAATATCCACCGTAAAAAGAAAGCGGAAACAGATCGGCCAGTGGTGGATATCGTTGGACGTGCTTTACATAAATTAATCAGCTCGCTGCGTTGTACACAATGGACAGTGGGGAATGGATCCTTGAAAATACTACTACTACTACTGAAATGTCAACTCCCGCCATCCTTCCCTTCTTCCCATACGGCCCAAAACCACTTTCCATAGCAAAACAAACCTGACCGTGAACTCGTGCGCTCGTTTCACGATATCTTCACCACTTCGGCTGCCTGTCTGTTCGCTTCTCCGCGCGAACATCTTCGAGAGGGGCTCGATCAGACGCTTAAGCGCTCCCCTCCACACTGTGTCCACACCACACCGGTAAAGCTGGTTTAAGATGCGTGTCAGTGCTCACCACCAACATCACCACAACCACAACGACGGCATTGGATGGTCATGTTTTTGACCAGCAGTAGCTATGATCCCGGGGAAGCGTTGAAGGCATTGGCGTGGTGGAGGTGGTGTTAACGCAAGCGTAACATTGACCCGCTTTTACTCTCACGAGACGACGACGCCGACGACGACGACCACGATGCCGCCCCTCCAGTTCATCAATGAAACGAACGAGGCTCGAAAATTGTGGAGGCATGGCGTTTACATACACTCGATCAATGTTCCTTCAGTACAGCGAAAAAACCGCGGACAGATAAAGAGGAGTTATTTCTTATGACCTCCAGAACTGATCGACACCTTTGATCGGTTGACGGGTTTGTACAGATCGAAAAAATGGGATCTGAAATCCAAACCGATTTCTGCTTGTATGATCGATAGGTGGTAGGAAGGTTGAAGTCGTAACCTCCATCATTCTCTCCTACCGGCTCGATGTGGGTCAACACTGTGGGTGCCACTGCGTGCCGCCGGGTGCTAACTCGTTTGCTGCTCGAGAATTGCATAATTTTGCGTTGCGTTGCGTTGCAAAGTTGCGGCACCCGCACGTGCAGAGTGCATTTCTATGCATTCGCCAATTTTAATTGATACGAATTGAAGTAGATTTGCACTAAATGAAGTAACGAACGTGTAGTACGGGGTGGTAATTGATTGAAACGCGTCACGCTGTGGAAGGCTTTGATTGAAAAGGGAATGGATCGTCAAAAACGGCAAAGGGACGTGTAAATGGACACGTGTATCGTTTGCTTCAATTGACGCCGAACCGATTGAAGAGTGCGTTCTTTCTGTCTATTAGCTCAATTAGAAGTGGGTTTGTGGAAAATAAAAAGGGCTTTTTAAAAGTAATTACAATGTGGTGGACGGTTAGGAAAGGTTCTGATGAGACTTTGGTCGTCATTTTCGATGAATGATCGTGTGCTGAACAGGAGGAAACGCAATGATCGCGTACAGATGTTAGTTCAAAGAACAAATTTACTGGAATCTGATGCTACTAACATAGGTAACAGGTCAAGAATATTAAGAACATTTAAAGCTGGCCTTTCTACAGCTGGACTTTTCCCTTAAGCTCTGATGATCTGGGTAATTCCATTTACAGCTAAGTACGCGTTCCTTCGAACTAATAATGCATAATCATATGTCCTGAGTATGGAATTCATGTCTCTGTGATGATCACGATCATCTCTCATACATCGCATACATCTCTGATTTTTAACTCTCCATCTGTATCTATAGGAATCCCAATTCTGGGGTATTGAAACCCCAACTTTGGGGAACTTACACTAAAGAACATTGCTGTCTAGAATATGTCACACATTGTACAAACGTTCGATCGCTTCGCTCCGAAATTCCCACGTCCCGTAAAAAGTTCAATGAACATCGTTCATACACATCGTTCATCGGTTGCATCAGCCAGAATGCGCGTACTATACCCGATTGCATCAGCCAGCAACCTGGAACTGGAGCATACGTTGGCGTTCCGGCTTCTTCTTGCTACCGTTTACCCATTTTCACCTTCTTCCTATCAGCCTGCAGCCTTGCATTGTGGCTCACTGTGGTCACCTGTGGCGTAAAATGCCACGGTGAAGGCTTTTCTATTTTTGGCATTGTGGCCTGCAGAGTGGAGGAGGGCAAGGCAGGGCAGACACTTATTCACACAAGAAATGCATAGTAATCGGTTTTGTGGCGCGAGCCTAATAGCAGCGCCAAAAACGCGCCACGCTACCTTGGGCGGGGGGATTGTTTGTTAGACAACGGTGTAACTGTGTGTACATGTGTGTAGTGTGTTTTGTTACATTTTTGTTAACTTTGACACACCCTTTTATGTTTTACTAACATGCTCTAGGCGCTTTGGGGTTGTTTTTTCTAAAGGTGTTTGTCTTCAAGTGACTTAAATGCGCCGCAAGACAGTATACATGCTCCAAATGGGGAAGAGAAATAGTATTATTATTATTATTTTTTTTTTTTGTATGGTTGGAGTCTTATTTCCGACCTTATTCGTTTACCGCCTGCCTGTTAACGACGGCACGTGGCTGTAGTTGCGGAACGGATAGGACACGCATTCGCCGCAGTGGCGCACGTGTTGCGAATATACAGCGTGATTGCAGAATCATCTTACCGTTGTAGCGCTTGAGCCTAGGCTTGCCCGCGCTTTATCGTCTCAGTGTCACGAGACTACGTGCAAATAAACGCAAATTCCAATCCAGAATCCAGCAGGCTTATTGGCTTATCGTTGGAATGCAACGTCAAGGTGGAAGTTGAATGGGAAACAGTTACACATGCAATGCGTAATAGCGTGACATTCCTCCGTGGCGCTTCCAGCGATGTACGCAGATAATGTTCGAAGTTCATTCTACGGGATGTATGGGATGTTTTGAAGGGTAATCACCTTCAACAGGAAACGATTTGAGACAAAATATTACTGATATAACAGAGCTGTTTCTTCAAAGATCAAGTATGGGACCCTCTTAACAGAAATACTTTGGATAATGCTTAAATATTTGGGATTAATATCCATCATAATTATGTATTAAACTGTGAACAAACAGTTTTTGAAGCAGAGACGAGTAAAAAGTATCTTTTTACATTTTTGAATAATTTTCGCTGTGAAAAACATCAGTCACAACTACCTCTAGTGGTTTAGTACCGCTATTCCTCCATAGATGGCGCTGCGACGTTTAGAGCCTCGAAGCTCTTGTTGATTCTTGTTGAAGCTAAATCCAAATGATGCTGTCTAATTCATCTCATCCTTTTTTGTTCCTTTTTTCCCAGCCCGTTCGGTACCCTCGGTCGATATTCTTCATCATCAGCAATGAGTTCAGCGAACGGTTCAACTACTATGGCATGCGAAGTAAGATCAAAGAGAGCTTCCCTTCCATCCACCAACTTCAATACTAACCGTCCGTCCGTTTAACCCTCCACCTTCCTAGCGGTGTTGGCGCTCTATCTCACGCAAAAGCTGGCCTACAGCAATGATACCGCCACCGTGATCTACCACATCTTCACCAGCCTGGCGTACTTCTTCCCGCTGATGGGTGCCATCCTGGCCGACAGTTGGCTGGGCAAGTTTAAAACCATCCTGTACCTTTCCATTGTGTACTGTGCGGGAAGTACACTGATCGCACTCGGCGCCATTCCACCCTTGAACCTACCTGCCACGTGAGTTCTGCGCGACGTTCCTCTTTCCAACACCCTTTTAATTCGAACGATTCTCCACCTCCTCATTTCCAGCTCGATGACCGTGCTGGGGCTGCTCTTTATAGCGGTCGGTTCCGGCGGCATCAAACCGTGCGTGTCGGCGTTCGGCGGTGATCAGTTCAAGCTACCGGAGCAAGCCGCCCAGCTGGCCAAGTTCTTCTCGCTGTTTTACTTCTCCATCAATGCCGGATCGCTGATCTCCACCACGCTGACGCCGATTCTGCGCGAGGATGTGCACTGCTTCGGGGACAACAGTTGCTTCTCGCTTGCGTTTGGTGTGGCCAGTGCTGATGATCCTTGCGATCGTCATCTTTGTGTGTGGCCGGGCTATGTACACGATCAAGAAACCGTCCGGCAACATGATCGTGCTGGTGTTCAAGTGTATCGGCAATGCGCTGGCAGTGCGATCGAAGGAGAGCAGCACGAGCCCACGGGCTCACTGGCTCGACTATGCCGAGTCCAAGTACGGCAAGGGCATTGTGGCGGACATTAAGGCGCTGCTGAAGATACTGATCCTGTACATTCCACTGCCCGTGTTTTGGGCACTGTTCGATCAGCAGGGCTCACGCTGGACATTCCAGGCGACGCGCATGGACGGTGAGCTAGCCGGATACACGATCAAGCCCGACCAGATGCAGGTGATCAATCCGCTTCTGATTCTCGCCTTTATTCCCGTCTTTGAGAGTGTGATCTATCCCGCGCTGGCCAAGATTGGCATACGACGACCACTGCAGAAGCTCTCTCTGGGCGGTTTACTGGCCGGTGCTGCCTTTGTGCTGTCCGGCTTTGTGGAGATCGCTCTGGACAGTACGGAGGCGATGCTGCCCGCCGCACACGAGGCACAGCTGCGCGTGTTCAACGGGCTACCGTGCGACTATCGCTTCCACACCGACATACCGAACCTGGCCGGGTTCAGTGTGCCGTCGCGCGGTGCCTACGAAGCGCTCCACGTCGAGCTGCCCCCGGGCTGGCCAACGGTACGTTCCAGTTCCGGGCGGAGACGAGCGAAATTGGGTGCGTGCGGGAAAACATGACCGAATTCAGCGGGAGCTTCAGTCTGCAGGCGGGCGGTGCGGTGAGCTACTTTATCAGCCGGAAGGGAGGCCGGAGCAGTCTGCTGGAGTACGCCGACACGGCTGCCAAGGACCGAACGGGCTGCCCCGGATGCGGCTGCTAGCGAACGTGCGCACGACCAAGCAGATCTCGCTGCGGCACAACGGGAACGCGGACGTCGTGTACAACGTGGCGCTCAACCAGTACGATCAGCTGACGTCGGTGACAGAGGGCGAGTACGGGGTGTACGTCGGGGAGCGTCCGATTGCCACCGTGAAGCTCAGTCCGGGCGGTGTCTACACGCTGATATTGGACGAGTTTTTGGAGAATGAGTTTGTGAGTAAAGAATATATATGAGTAGTATTCACCCCGATCAGCCAATCTAATTCCGACCCATTTCCCCCTCTCCCGTTTTAGAACCTTCAAACACACACGATCACCCCGTCCAACTCGGTGCACATGCTGTGGCTAATACCGCAGTACGTCGTCATAACGGCCGGCGAGGTCATGTTCTCCATCACCGGGCTTGAGTTTTCCTACTCCCAGGCGCCGGAAAGCATGAAGTCCGTCATCCAGCGTTCTGGCTGCTGACGGTCGCGATCGGCAACATGCTGGTGGTGTTCATAGCCGAGGCCAAGTTCGTCCAGTCGCAGTCGCTCGAGTTTTTCCTCTTTGCCGCGCTCATGTTCCTCGACATGGGCCTGTTCATGGTGCTGGCCATGCGCTATCGCTACTCCGACACGACCGGCGGCGCATCGTCTGTCGAATCGATTGAGGTGGAGCAGCAGGGCAAAAAGAAGCAGCACGATGCACTGGCCATCAGTGACACGCTGTCGGAAAGGAGTGCCAAGAGTACAACGTACGCAAACGAAGCATACCGGGAAGACTGAGCGAGAACGAAGAGGAGGAAGAACGAGGCGCAGTTTTTGAGAGCCATGTGTTGTAACATTGCATTGCCGTTTCTAGTGCATCCACGCCGGGGGTTGTCTCCGCAGGGCAATTTCAGGATCCAAGCGAGGTGGATTGATACACTGAGACTGCTACTAACAACAGCGCGTCAGAGGTATTATGTTTGTTTCGTCGTTTAATGGCGTCGTCCTGCTGTAAGTTAGGTTTATAGTTCTTTTTTTGTGTGTAAAAGTAGGTACTGTCTAAACTTGCTGTAATTATTTTTGTTTCAAAAGATGAATAAAAATAACAGATAGATCTTTGTCCCAAGTTGAAGTAGTTTCACGTGTCCCGTTACTGTTGTTTTACAACTTGTCATTGTTTCTCCGAAAGTATAGGGTTGAGTAACCCTGTTTTGACGGGATAAATTTAACACAAAATTAATCGATTATTTCACAATTCTACTATCGGAAGAAAAACGCAGAATTGCATAAAATGTAATTCTGTAATGGAAACAGATGAAAGCATCTCACTCGAATAAACTACAATCAATTATGGAATTTATCTAAAATTATTGTATTTTTCTTTATGTAAGTTTTTGTAAACAATCACTACATTTAAAGCATTGGCATTAGTACCTGATTTTCCTTCCATTAACACTAAACTTCTTTCATGCTGTTATGCCCTTTGAAAATCATCCCTGATGATGAAACGATTGTTTCATCCTATTGTAAAAGTTTCTTTTTTATTTCATAAAAACTTGGTCAAAAATCTAATCTAGTAAACTAAAAGTGAGAATGTCATGCCGAACGAACAAAATCAACTCCAACAAAAAGTTCCACATGTGCCGAAACCCGGGATTGAACCGGGGACCTTTAGATCTTCAGTCTAACGCTCTCCCAACTGAGCTATTTCGGCGCTGTCTCTTCTCTCCCGCTCAAACGCCTATAAATACTCACTACCACTACCATATTGTCGTTTCTCTTGCTTGGCTCATTTCCTTACACACGTATTGCACCACAATGATTTCTTATGCACACGCTTCTTCGTTTAGTTTGCAATTAGTTCAAAAATCCCAATAAAATATATTACATACATACGCACACACGCACACACACAAACGCATACATATACACATCTGCACACGTTTGGCTGCAAAACGATTCCCTGACGGGCGTTGTGTGCACACAAATCACAACTCCTTGCTTACACGCTACATATCACGTACTCCTCTTGTCCTTTTCTCCTGAATGATGAATTAAATAGATTCTTACACTCCAACTCCGGTTCCCTCTCTCGCCATCCCTTATTCTTCAGCTTTGCTTAGCGGTATTGGTGAAAATGGTCGAATCTTTGGTCGATATGCGACAGCAGGGCATCTGGCGGCGCAGCTCGTCGAACGTCGTGTAGTGTTTCCCGCTATCCTCGAGTATCAGATACAGGAAGCAGTTGCTGATGACGAGCGTTTGCAGCGAGGGGAATCTGGCCGGTATCATATCCAGCATCGACACTTCCTGCGTAATAGACATACAATGAGAGAGAGGAAGGATGCATTAAGTATGTGCCCCTGGCAGACGTTCTCAAGAAGCGGTTTGCATTATACACACCGACACGATCGTGTCCATTACCAGCCGCTGTAGCTGCGGCACCGTCGGACAGTTCTCAAACACGGAACTCGAAACGGACATGTTCTCGATGACCAGGACGCGCAGTTTCGTCAGCAGATTCAGATGGAGAAGCGCGTTCCGATCGAGCTCGTTGTCGAAGTGTTGCAGGCACAGGAAGGATAGGTTGGTAAAGGTGGCCGCTATTCTTGATCAACAGTGTTTGATCCTTGGTCGTGTTGTTGTAGTACAGCGTCGTCAGCGTGTCCAGCTGCGTGGCACTAAACAGGCAGAGCTGCTTGTAAGGCATCACGAGTGTCTGCAGACAGGGTAGATGTAGCCGCTTGGAATCGTCCATTCGCTGGCATCCCTCTAGATTAAGGTACTGTTGAAGGGGAAAGAGTGTGTACTATTAGTAGACATTACCCAAGACGGGGGGAATAACAGTGATGCCACTTACTTCCAGTCCCTTAAACCCGTTTATCAGCTCGCTCACTTCACTAACCAACTTGAAGTAGTTGATGGTGAGCGCTTTCAGCGACTTAGCGTACGCAAACATCTTCAAAAAGTCAATGTCGAAGATGTTGCAGATGTCGACGATGCGGAGCGTTTCCAGCCCGACGATGGTTTGCGCGAAAATGGCCTCCCGCTCGAGCGGTCGCAGATGGACCGGCGACACGCTGTACGCAATGTATTTGTCATTTTTGAGCGAAATGTTGAGCGTCTTGAGCGAGCGAAAGTCGCACCGGAACAGCTTCGCAACGTGGTCCTTCGAGATGAACGACACCTTCAGCTCGACCAGCTGCGCCGAGATCGTCCCTATCAGCTCCATCTCGCTCGGGTAGCGTACGGTCAGGTGCAGCGTGTGCAGCCGTGGCGTGACTAGCTGGCAGACCGAACTTTGGTAGAACGAAATGTTTAGCTTCTCCAGGGACGCACTGTCGATGAGCACACCGTTAGTCAGGCCCTCGTTGGCCGATATCTTCAGCTCGGTCAGGTGGCGCAAGTTCGGTATGTTGTCCACCACCAGCCGGCCAGCCGATGCTCCGACCGTAGAAACAGTGACAGCGAGCGGACCATGGCGCTGCCGCCGCTAAACGACCGCCCGATCGTGTCGAGCAGCTCCTCCGTGTCGAACATGGCGTTCGAGTAGAAGGCGATATTTTTTCTGCCGATTCAGCAGCTCCACCTCGACGCCGGAGAAAAACTTGGCCTTGTTGTAGTTGTACAGCACCAGCTTCTGGCCGCGCAGATAGTGGTCCGAGTTGATGATGGCGTTCCAGCGGCGGCACACCAGCGACACCCGTTGCCGATCCTTCCATGGCAGGTAGTCGAATATGGAACACAGCACCTGTGGGGGTGGGGTTGGGGAGAAGAAAGAAAGCACACAAAGCATTTAGGCCGATTCGAAGCTTTAAAATTACTCACACAACCAAACGGCGCCCAATTAATTGCGCACCACTTTTTTTGTACAGCCACACCAGGTTAGTGGCGTTGGCTTTCTTACCTCATTTGGGAAGGAGTTAAAATTCATTTGCCTTCTCGGAAAGCTGCTGGTGGTGGTGGGTTGTGTCCTGCAAGAAGGGAACGATTTGCTAAACGTAAACACGCAGTACACTCGTGTGCGGAGGTGGAGGTTCTCGGCGAAATTGTAAACACGTTACGAGGCGTTACCTAAAAGTAACGCATTTCGCGTTGTAAACATTGGACGACTTGACGTTTCCCATTCGTTTTGAAAGACACGTTTCACCAAGGTGTGTATGGGGCGGGTGGGAGTTCGTTAGCAACGAAATAATTTGTTTAACTTTTTGACCACCAAATTAAGCGGTTTAAAAGTATTTTTGTGAGTTTGTGAATGATTCGACCAGCAACACCTGCCTTACCTTTTTGGACCATTTTGGAAACATTCTCATTAAGGTTCAACGACCGAAAAGAAGTCAAATAGTAGCCATTTCATTTTCTTTTTTAAGCCATTTGCAACAGCTACATTCCTTTAGCAAGAATATATCCCTAAAAATATCAACAAAAACGTACAGCATCGAGAGGTTTGTTGGGCAGCTTCGTTAAGTTTCACACCAACGGTGGCGCTATCACCGTTTCGGTTGCTTGGGCTGTCACTTCACCCCACACACGCACACAAGTACAGACAGCGGGGAATAACAGTTGCCACACATCGCACAGCGGCAAAACCGACGGCATCGCACGGCGAGCGCAGAAAGATCCCGTACACGGCCAGACACACAAAAACGCGTTTCCCCGTTCTGTCGTGCTTGGCTATTCTGTTTCTAATCGTCCTCACTGTTCCGTCGATCTTCCTCCTCAAGTGTTTCCGCGGTTGCGTGTATCGTGTTGTGTGTGTGAGCGCTTGGCGTATCCGCGACGGTTTTTTGTGACGTTTTCGTGTGTGCGCTCAAGTCGGGGAAGCGATGCTGTCGCGTGTGTGCGTATTCACGAGTACGGGTTACGATTCACACCTGCAGCTGTAAGTAGCAGCAGCAGCAGCAGTACGGTGATCCGGTGGATATTGGTGTGTGGTATTCGCGACAGTACCGCGAGCAGCAGCAGTTGATGATTTCGTAAAGATAAGAGGTCTCCCCTTATTGCGTACGTGTGTGTGTGTGGTTCTTATCGGCCACAGTGAACCCAGAGATATCTGCGACCTAAACCGCTCAAAAGTGCAAATCGAAAAGTGCCTCCAACTAGATGAAAGTGTGTGCGACGACGACACGGTGACAGACGACAGAGGAAGCAAAAAAAAAAGTCCGTCTGTGTGCGAGTCGGGGCCTACTGCGTGGGCAACACACAAAAAAGGTGCTCAGTGTCCCGTCCGTCCCCCCAATCCAGTGAAGATAAAGTGTAAAATTCATATACGCGCTCGTGTGTATGTGTGTGTGTGCGACGTGTGGTATTTGTCTCGTGCGCTCACATCTGTTCCGTATAAATAGAAAAAGTAGGCGAAAAACACCGGGAAATCATTCTGTGTGGAAACGCAAACGAGAGCGGCCCGAAAATGCCCAAGTTTTATCGCACCGAGATCAACAAAACGGAATGGGAAGTTCCGGAAAAGTATCAGGTGCTGACCCCGGTCGTAGCGGCGCGTACGGCCAAGTGGTAGGTGTCCATATAATTGGAGGGGTTAATTATACAGTCTTTGATGGATGGTAGGGAGTTTACAATCGATTGAGTTTATGATTATTTGATCGCCTTGTTCTCACCTCGGAATCTCGTGTTTCTATTGGTAAATTGAGCAGAAATTGTTATTAGTTCCTTCAACCAATCATGTGTAACCTTTCCTTTAATACGGGAAAGATGAAGTAAACAATATTTAAAAATTATATCTCAATAAACAAACCATCTTACTTGCGTTATCGGTCGTAATTGTAGTTCAATTGCAAACTAATTACCCGAACGCACCTAAATTTATTCCACCCCTTACGGTAAGCCCCCCTCAGCGATGTAGCGATAGAAGAAAAAACTGAATATTAAACGCATTTTTAATGACTGAAAAACTCGTTTCGTACTCGTCATTCATCAATCGTGTTGCGCATTAACGTGTAAAAGGGTTGCAAAAGGGCAGCCTAATGAGGCAATTTTATAAGGCTGTTTTATCTTTATTTCGTGTTTTACCTGCATAGTATACAAAACAGTTCAATAATCAAGGATATTCATACCTTTTCCTTATTGTAATGCAGCCTAAAAGCATCTACGTCACCCATCGAATGATTGGTCGTCCCACAGGCTTCACGAAATGCCATCAAAGAAAAAGGCTTGAATGATGTTGATGATGATGATGCTGTTTCCCTCTCCCGAATTCACCGCATTCGATGATGATGTGCGTTGCTATTTGCACAACGACCCAAACCGGTTCGACGTTGTTGCGGTCACAGTTCCTTTCGGGGTGGGAGGGGGGACTCATATAACACCCGGTTCCAAAAAACCATCTAAACTACGCATACAAATGAACACTATTTTAGCTGTCATGTATGCATTATTCTAAATACGTTGATGTCTGGCTCAATACCCCGACACATATTGAGGAGCCTGTGTTTACTGTGGTTACTTTGATTGTTTAGTGTGCATGAGTGTGATGCAGTTGTTTGGTGCACACAGTTTTGGTCCGTCATTGCTGTCATCATTTCCAAATTCAGCCCGTTAATCCCTCGATTGACATGTCTTCGCTCTTGGAATGTATTTTAAATACAGCAATTAAGATTTTTAGCACCCGAGAGCTTACCCCCACACAGGGTTCACAGAACGTAGACCAAATTCTCAGCACAAATCGTGTGAAAAACTGATCTTTTTTTTAAAAAAAAAAGCATTCAGCCAAGAAGCAATAAATGACCAACATGCCTATCCAGCTTCCATCACGATCACGACGAAAGTGTGACAAGAGTGGCCGTTTTGATTCTGCTGTGTACCGAAAGTCGCGCCCTCCCACCCCGTCCTGTGGCAGTGGGTGGGCGGCAGCAACAACAGCTCTACAACAACACATGAATGGACGAAACAGCCGGATTCGTTTTATTCCGCTTTACTACGTTTGGCCCCCGTCGTGCCCTTCTTTTTGTGTTTGGTGGTCCGTTTCCATTACAGCACGATTCGTGATCGTGCCCGCGAGCCATAACACATGGTGTCGTCATTCCGCCGCGCGTCCACCGACAACAGCACAGCATGTGGGTGGGTGTGGGTGCCGAGTGGGGCGGGGAGAGATTCTTCCTGCCTCTGGTGTGTAGTAGTAACCTTGAGAAAAAACAATCAAACGACAAACAGCCCACCTTCTGTTTTGAGAATGTCACGAATAGAAGGAGGAAGCACAATTGGAATGGTATGTGGCCGGGCGGATGGACAGAAATTGGAATGAATATTGTAGGACAAAAGTTTAGATTAAAACCAACGACACAGCGGTTATCTTTTTCGAGAATATTTCAAGCTAACCAACGGCATCGGTGGTTGGGGGCGGCTGTTTGCATCACGCGCCACTCGCAGAATACTTTAGATATCTCATTGGTATTCACCAGATAAGATTAGATACCTTGTGCTACAATTCCACCTGCCCCTTCCCAAGGGGTGGACCGAGTGGAAGGCGCAACCGAGTTCGAGATGAACTTGACTTTTGCTGTCGAAAGGTTTTCGTTTTATATGTTGCAAATTACAACAAGTTTGTTATACTCTTTTTTCCCATGTACCTCTTTCCCTCTGGGTCGAAGCTTTGACTCCTTAGACTCGATTAGAGAATAATAATTCCATTTCCCATTTGCCCCCAATGACCCCCTCCAATGATGGAAGGAAGGGGAAGGCAAACAGACTCACCGACTTGATAAGAAATCGTTTGCGATGGCTTTGGGCCAGTGTTGGTGCAAACATTACATGTGCAAAGGGCTTGTTGTTTATTGCATTTTATTTATTGGTAAATATTGCGTACCAACCGCTCCCCTTGCCTTCCTCTAATCGCGGAAGCGTTTCTGTCGCACCCATTTTCCGCCCCAAAATACCCAGCCGTTTATGAATGAGAGGCAGCAGAGTTTTGCTAATGTGATAGCGAGCCCCAGCAGCTTGATAATGTGATTGATATGCTCGCCAAAGAGAGTGTTGCTTATTGGTGTTAATTTGAGGTTATTTTTTTCATTCTCTTTTGACCACTGTAGGTGGTGGGAGCTCAGAATCGGACCTACCCCGTGTTCGGAATTAATTCCGGAACCGATTCCGGGGCCGAATTTGGAGTCGACTCCGGAGTCGGATTCCAAATTTGATTCCCGTTTTGATTCTGAAATCGGAATCGGGTCCGGATTCGTAATCGACCTGAGAATCGCTACTATCAATACGTAGCATCATTGGACCCGCACGTCTATTATTATGGAGATGCCGAAACCGACTCAGATGCCGAAGCCGATTCCGTTTCTGGAGTTGATTCTGGAATCGATTGTGGAAACTGATCGATTGTGGAACTGACGGACCTACTATCTGCAATCAATTTCGTCGAAAACTTCATTTTTCCCATCGCGAGAGACCACTGTCGATCACAAATGCCCCCTTTTCTTTGCATACCTTCTTGCTTTTTTACATTAACGGGTAAAATAAGTTTCATTTAGACACATTTTCGGTGCTCAATTTTCTCGCCATAGAATTAACTGTTACGTCGTTTTTCCGATTGACTCACTCAATCATCCAACACGCAATAATACGATGGACGTAACATCTGGTGACGACGATTTGTGCATCGTAGGCACACTCGCATGTCATTGCAGCACCTTTCCACCCCCCTGCAAAACCGCAAAACACCCCGAGGTTACCCGGTCAATTTGCTACAATTGAGTGCAATTGATACGACGGCGTGCTCTGCTCTGTATGTGTATTTGAAGGAAAGGGAAAGGAGGGTACAAGGGACTACGACGTGTTGTGGGGTAGATTTAAGAAGGTTTGCATGAAAAAAAAGGGCAAAACAAAAGCTGATCGTAATTACGTCTCGGGGCCCCCTCTGGTGCATTGTACACAGGTGCAAAAGAAATTGAACGTCATTTACACTTTAAACCGCATTTCGCAATTATCCAACGCCACACAGTACGCCACTGTATTGATTTCCCTCGCCCGCAAAACATTATGATTTTTCCCGATATAGGGAGAGATTTCCACCAGCTTTGAACGCGCCCACCCGCCCGTTTCTATCGTAAAGGAAACGGAACGCGTTTGGTACGAGGAAGGTGTGAATAATTAGCTGCAGTAACACTCTGTTTTGTTTCGGCTTGACGACTGTGCTGGTTGCTGGTGGCGGATGTGGCCAGGTTCATCTTTCCCCTTCAGCCACCGCAGAGAGACACAGAGCGAAGGATGGGGGTTTGTGAAATCCTATAAATAACACGAAACGGCTGAACTAACGTATAAACAAATGCGCGATACTATCTTTCCTAACGGTTGTGTATATTTTAGCCTTCCTTCCTTACCCCTCTAAGTCGGGGTGAATGATGTGTTGCGACTGCGGCCAGATAGGCAGAGAGAGAGGGGGTCATAGGCCTCACAGGTACAGACAAAAACCTCCCCATTCTGTGACCGGTACTTTGGGTGCTAATTGTCTTCCTCTGTGTGTGTGTGTGTGTTTTTGAGTAGTAGAAAAAGAGCTGCAATCCTATGCGAATACGATTATGTTTGTTAAAATTGGCGACAGAGGAATATTTGAAATATTTTTGCACACACTCAGGTTTGAGCCAGTAGTATTAGTGGTAAGCTTTCGGGTCACTCGCGCTGCTGCCAACAAAGCAGCAAATTCCACCACAACCATATGATACTTCTAACGACAAAAAGAATGATGGAAGAGGAGAGATGATCATTAAAATGAATGACCTTGTTGGGTTAAAACTTTTCGCGCCCTTTTGAAGCATTAGAATTGAAGAATACTATTGAGTGACATTGAAGACTACAGTAATGTGTTTTTAATTCTCAGCGGATGAGACATCCCGAATTTTTCACCGTATTTTAATGACACCTGGCGAGGCAATTTAATCACAATTACCTATTATACTGACATGCAAATTATACTGACATGAATCCTTAAAAATCAATCATAATGAAAAGTTGGTAATTGAAAAATGAGTTAAATTGAATTTAATGCGAAACATTTAGAAAAGGATATTATTCATCATGCATGTTGTACAACGAGGAATCAGTATAAAACCACCAAAAAGGTGCGCAAGGGAAAGATTAGAACCCGTAGCAAACACTCGGTTTGTGGCGGTTGCTAAGAAAAATCCACCAAAAGCCTGAAAAAGTCATTAAAACTCCTCAATTTTGTTTCCGTCAATGTATATGACCGTCTGACCATTCGAACATTTTATTGATTATTTTCTTCTTCTTCTCTTACCACTCTCTCTCTCTCTCTTTCTCTCTAGCTCGGCCATGGACACGGAGCACAACGTGAAGGTGGCAATCAAGAAGCTGGCCCGCCCGTTCCAGTCAGCCGTCCACGCGAAGCGCACCTACCGGGAGCTGCGCATGCTGAAGCACATGAACCACGAGAACATTATCGGCCTGCTGGACGTGTTCCATCCGGGGGCCAACAATACGCTCGAATCGTTCCAGCAGGTCTACCTGGTGACGCACCTGATGGGCGCCGACCTGAACAACATCATCCGCACCCAGCGCCTGTCGGACGAGCATGTCCAGTTCCTCGTCTACCAGATCCTGCGCGGCCTGAAGTACATACACAGTGCGGGAATCATTCACCGGGTAGGTTCACCGGCGCCCTCAAGTCATGCAAGTCATAAATCAAACAAACACACACACACACACACACACTTTTCTTCACCCCTTTCTTTCTTACACGTCGCTCGAGGCGACGTACGTGTACCGTTGCGTGTCAAACTAAAATGATGTAAAAGTGATTTTATGGTCGTCTCTCTGCGTGTGTTTGCTTTAAATGACCGCAAGACTGAAATTAGACTGTCCTCGAGAATGTTGGCCGGGGGTGAAGGTGCATAAAATCGATCAATTTCGTTTTACCTACACAACAACAACAAACCCACCGGCCGCCCTTCAGCAGCAAACACATAATATCCTCTAATTGTGTCCAGCGGTCAGCATGTCGAGGCTAATGCTCTTTCTCTCTCTCCCCCCCCCCCCCCTCTCTGTCTCGCCGTAGGATTTGAAACCGTCCAACATTGCCGTGAACGAGGACTGCGAGCTGAAAATACTGGACTTTGGGTTGGCCCGCCCGACCGAGAACGAGATGACCGGCTACGTCGCGACCCGCTGGTACCGGGCGCCCGAAATTATGCTCAACTGGATGCACTACAACCAAACGGTGGACATTTGGTCGGTCGGCTGCATCATGGCGGAGCTGCTGACCGGCCGGACACTGTTCCCCGGCACGGACCGTATCCTTTTACTGCAAAGCAATGCAAACCTTACACACAGACAGACACACATACCCTCTTTTTGTTTTGCTTCATGGTTTTAGTTCCATTTTTGTTTTGTTTTTGTTTTGGAAAAGCTTTTGTGTTAGGGGGGTTTGTGCAATTTGTGCGTGTTTACTAACATTACTAACACACATTTACCATCTTGCGCGGTGTTATTTGGTCGTTAGTGTTTATACAAAATTGTCTGTATTTGTTTAACGCTGTCCAAACTCCTTTGTTTTCGTTTCCCCTCCAAAAAAAAAAAAGAAAAGCCACTTTACATTTCCCTTTTGCTTTTTGTTTAAAAAAAATCAAATATTGTCACTAATGCGTCACTAGTGTCTAGCTTTCCAATTTCTCTCCATTCCAATATTATATCATATATACTGCGGGAGCAAAACCAAAACCATTTTCGAACGTGATTTTCTTTGACTTTCTTCCCTCCTACTCTCGCTGTGTGCCATTCGGGCATGACTTCCATTATTTTCTCTTTTTCTCGTTTTTTTGTTGTACTCCCAATCGCCCACAACCTCTCAAAACTTGATTCATCTCCTGCCCAGACATTCACCAGCTAAACCTTATCATGGAGATACTCGGCACACCGAACGATGAGTTCATGGCGAAAATCTCCTCGGAAAGTGTGAGTAATTGTAAAACCATTTTTGTTTTGTCTCTCTGACCCTTTTGTGTATTGTTTTCTTACTCTTATTTTGTAGTTTAATCACTTTCTATAATACTATTACTTCTGTGGGGGAGCTACTCAATACAAAGGGGCCATGCGTTCTTGCTACTCTAACCCTCCCTCCCTTACATGTCGTTGTAGGTTGCTAAACACTCTGCATACGGTTGCATTACGCTTCATTAATTACAATTAACCATAAGAACCGAAAGCAGCGACAACAGAAAAGGTCACACAGACGGTTGAAAAAAAGCAGCAGTACTATATTTAGTCGAATGTAATCGAAGCCCCCGCTACACTACTGTGTGTCTGCACTTTGTAATTGCCACCCCCCAAAGTGTGGTGAGGCTTTCGATCAAGTACATCCACTAGTGAGCCAATAGGCTTCGTTTTAAGTGATATGGAGCAGTAGCAATAGAAGAAGAAGAAAAAAAACCGGGTGCATTCATTACCGCAACACGTCAAGCGTGATTAGAAAAACGCTCTTTTTTGCGCGTACTGCCCCATATGATACTGCTGGGGTGACTCAAAACCTGCGCGTTCGCTCGCTCGCACAAGTGATGGCGACACTTGCTTGCCCCATTGATGGTCGTCAGCGCTCTAGCGAGACCTGCGTCGTCCGAAGGGTGCAAAAGTACTCACACAATCTGTCCAAAGGGTGGTGACAGATCAAAAACGACCACGACGGAGAGGTGTGTGTAGCTGTTTGATATGGAAGTTTTGGAGCTGTGCCTAGGCCACAGTGTGTGCCAGATAGTGGGTTGAAAGCAGCCATGTTGCGATTGGTTTCGACTGCCATGATAAGGTGTAGGGGGTGACGACGGCAAATCGATTGCTTTCAGAAGGTTTTTTAGTTGTATTGTGAGCATTTTGCTTCCTTTTTAATTGTTGGAAGCTTCTTAAGAGGCTTTTTTCTTAATGAGACCCAATGTATAGAGCTGACATTATCACAATAAGAAGGGTAATCGCGTCATTTCTTCCCAGAAAGCGTGTCTATTTGAATCAATTGAACTTGTCTTGTGTACACAAACGGGCGGAGCCGATTGAATTTGAAACACCGATGTGCATTCGTCACTGATTGACTTGACCATTATTATCTGCTCTCTCTCTCTCTTACTACTACAGAATGTGGAGAGAATGGAGACCTTTTAGCTTTTAAT